>NC_140504.1:135553416-136858416 GCF_964339955.1 Pipistrellus hanaki | reverse complement strand
AGGGCTCGGCTTCTAGAGAATCTGACATAAGACAACTAATCCTGCTTTATGGTTTGGTACAGGTAAAATTCATCTGATGTTTCTTAGTGTGTTTTACAAAAAAATCATATTACACTATTGTTGGCTTTAGGGTTCTACATTCATACATTAGGCTTAGTTGATCATCATGTTTTCAAAATATTTTCTAACTTTACTTTTTTTAATTTTTCATTTTTTGTGGTGTTTTGTTTTTTGCTTTTTTACTTACTTAGATGTATAAAAATTATTTTTATGTCTCCTAGTATAATGGAAACTTTCTCTGTTCTCCAACTGATTATGGTGTAAGTGGCAATTTTTAGACTTAAACCATGAAACCCAAAATTACTCACTTTAGGCCTTAGTCTCTTCAAAACAATTCAAAGACCAAGTAATACTTGATTTATATCCAGACTTTTTGGGAATTTTTTATGTTAATTTTATCTGCTCTCTTTTAATCCCAGAGTACATTATTATTTTTTTTTACACAGTCAATATTTATTGTTTCACATATATATTCCAGTTTTGGATCTGCATCCACTTTTATAATGCAGACATTTTATTTAGGCAATCTTTATTTATTTATTTATTTTTTAAATATATTTTATTGATTTTTTACAGAGAGGAAGGGAGAGAGAGAGCTAGAAACGTCAATGAGAGAGAAACATCGACCAGCTGCCTCTTGCACACCCCCTACTGGGGATGTGCCCGCAACCAATGTACATGCCCTCGACCAGAATCGAACCTGGGACCTTTCAGTCTGCAGACCGATGCTCTACCACTGAGCCAAACCGGTTTCGGCATAGGCTATCTTTATTTTTGCCTGAACTAAAATATTTAGAACATTTTAGACTTTTTCAAGAAAAATGACCCTCCAAATATAAATTTTGCACCGATTTTTGAAAGTTATTTTTGGCACCATACATCTAGGTTGACAATTATATTTCACAAACTTACACTCTAGTTCTTGCACTGCAGTTTGACTTAGTGTCAAACTGCAGTGCAAGAATTATAAAGATCATGAAAACACCTTCAGACCCTTTCCACCATGTAAAGATACAACATGCAAGCAGCCTTCTGCAAATCAAGAAGAGAATTCAGACCAATCACACCCAATGCTGGCACACTGATCTCTAACAGCCTCCACAACTAGAAGAAAGAAATATTTGCTTTCAAAGACACAATAAATGGTAACTTTTTCTAGCAGCCTGAGCTAAGGCAAACCATGATACTGATGGCATATACTGCAAAACCTGGCCTCCGTGTGACAAGGTTTATCCACAACACCAGCAGGCCATCCAGTTACGCAGTTGCTCATGTCTCTTTGGCCCTTGATTAGAGCATAGCGGCCACCATTACACTTTTAAGGATGACAGGATCTCTCTCACCAGACCATGTTCTTATGTTTGGTAATTTGTTTCTAAAACATTATAAGGGTAATTCAGGATAGGAAGTAGAAGTTATTCTAGCTGAGATTTGATTTCTAGGTGAGACAGGCAAGTGTATGTCTTAGTTTTTTTGTTTGTTTTTAATATATTTTATTGATTTTTTTTACAGAGAGGAAGGGAGAGAGATAGAAAGCTAGAAACGTCGAGGACAGAGAAACATCAACCAGCAGCTTCTTGCACACTCCCTACCGGGTATGTGCCCGCAACCAATGTACATGCCCTTGACAGGAATCAAACTTGGGACCTTTCAGTCCGCAGACTGATGCTCTACCCACTGAGCCAAACCAGCTTCAGCTTACGTCTTAGTTTTGAAGCAAATATAATAAATTGAGAACCAGGCCTAAAAGGAAATAAGATGAGGATGCAAATTTTATACTTTGTATACTTTGACTTAAGATGAAACCCCTAATTTTGCAGGTTGGTGTCATTTCTAGAAGCAGTGAGAAGATTCATGATCCAATAGCCATTTTTTGCATTTTCTTGTTATTATAATCATTATTTGTATTGTACTTTACATTTCTTTGTTATTTATTTATTTATGATATTTTTTTTGCATGACTCCAAAGGAAGAGTATATACTGAAAAGCAAGTGACATGTTTACCCTGATTCCACCCATTCTCCGGAGTAGAAGATATTACCTCTTTCAGGGCTCTCATGGGTATTCAATGTGTGCACATACATAGGATTGCACACAGGACTTACATTTTTTCCAGTAAACACATTATACACTTCTTGTGTACCTCCTTTTTTCACTTTACAATGTATTTTAAACATTGTTGTATATTTATAAAAAAAAAATAGAGCTGAATTTAATGGCTGCATATTATTCCAGCATGTGCAGATGTTAAATTATATTACCAATTTATATAGGTAAATGTTTTAGTAGTTTCCAATCTCTTGTTACTTAAAGTGGTAAGTCGGTGAATTGTTTGTAAGCATATTTATTTCAACATGCATATTTCATAAAGTAAACATACTATATCAAAGCATAGAAGCATTAATTCTGTCTAATGAGGGCTAGGCATTGATATCATTTAGTAGGCACCTTTTTTTGTTTAAGACTTGGATGAATGAAATTAAAAAGAATACACACTAGAAACAATCCTTAGCATATATTTACAGTCCATAATTTATTTCAAAGAATTATTTCATTATTCTAAGCAGTAATCCAATGCCTTTCATAACAGGGTTACCAGGAAAACACAAAATTGTAAAGACATCTATGGCTTTTTCAATCCAGTGAGAAGCATCTTCTTTAGCATTATCAATCTTATTTTTCAAATTACTGATCTCTGCATTCATCTCTTCAGCTTTCTTTTTAAACCCTTCTTTAAGTAGATCTTCTTGAACCTAAAAAATGTGAGAAGGGAAATACAACATTTTAAATTCCCATGTTTTTCAAGAATTTAATTTTATAGTTAATAACTCTTTCCTTTCACTCTGAAAATTGTCTCTCTTACAGAAACAAGGATAATTTTCCAAAAAGGAATAATTCTTTCTTGGACTTAAACTTTGAAAGAAAGATTAGTTTACATTCTTACAAATATTCACACATATATAGGGTTTTGATAGGATGCTAAGCCTAGCCTGAGGACAAATGTAATGTGTGCCAGTCACAATATCAGTTGAGCAGTAACCTTGGTCTGCTGGCACCAATTCTCAATCCCTCTTAGGATAATATGGCCAACCAAATGTAAAAATAATGGGAAGTTATACATTGCTCTAGAACTGTATTATAAACATGATCAGATAGCCAATCAGGAATTCTTCCTTTGCCATCAGATCTCTTGGGTAGATTCTCCACATATGGGAACCAGCAAGTTTGAAGCTGTCATACCCCTATATTTTTAATCTGGACATTTCTGATAGTTTATTGTCAGCATAGATCTACCTCAGAGTCTTTGGGTGGTAGCAGGGTTCCTGATAATAGGCAATGATCTTGGTAAAATAAACCAGTTGGTAGTCACAATAAATACATGTGTTTCAAAATAAGTCATTTTAAAATGACCTAAAATCACAGCTCAGAACCTATTTATATTGTCTAAGTATTCAGAGATGAGATGCTTGTCCTGACCACTCAAGAGTCTATGCCCAGAGTGTATTTCAAAATTAATTTTTTTACAAAGAAAGGGAACAAGGGGAAGATTCAATACTTTACCAAATCACAAGTAGTAAATGGCAATGGTGTTGCCTCCATGGTCTTGCTATAACATTCTCCATCCCACCTGACGTACCAGGACAATGACCATAGAGCAGTACTGAGGCCATGGCAGGACTTACCTTCAATTTATGCTCCAACATCATAGTCTGCTCTTTTATTATATTCTCTCTTTCTTTCTCCATCTTCTCCTTAAGTTGCAATATATGTTCCTCTAAACTTTTCATCTGTGCCTCCATCTGTTGCTGCTGCTCCTGTAGTTTCTGTTTCATCAGCTCCTGTTCCTTCTCAGCTGCCTCCTTCTTGGCCCTCTCCGCTGCCCCAGGGAGGTTTGAGAGAGGCAAGAAAATTAGGTGAGAACTGATCTCTACCCTCCTGAGCTCTGAGAACAAGCCAAACTGGAAGAGGAGGTGGAAGAATCTGAACTGCTCCCTTTGCCACACCATCAAGAGGACATTTCAGAGTGTGATGGGAAAGGCCCTGGCTGGTTGAGGTGCTTTGGTGTTTTCAAGTTATAGAGTATGTCCCACAGAAGAACAGAAAGCTCCTTGTTTCAGGAGGTTTTGTTCTCACAGCTGTCAAAGGACACTGCAGGTACCTGCCACCCATTGTGAGCCCAGCCCTGCCACTTACCTGCCATGGCCTTCTCCCCATCTGTGAGTGCTTTGTCTGCCTGCAGGATGGAATTCTCTATTGCTGCCTGCGACTGCAGGAACCTCTGGAGAACCTCATTTGCCTAAGGAGACAAGAAGGAACAAAAAACTTTGATTTCCACTGGGAAGAATAGACTTCAAAATAACTGTGTCCGTGTAATGTTTCCTGCCTGATTAAAACTGAATCATATGTCCATAGTTTCCAATCTCATTAGAGAGATCAGAAGTTCTTCATATACCATGAAGTCTCTCTCCTAGTGCTCCATTCTTCTATTCACTCTACATTCCAGCCAGTGAGAACCATTTTCAGTGCTACAAAACCACTGGCTCTGGTGCTTTTGTATATTTACCTTCCAGGGAGATATGTTTTCTCCAATTAGTGTTGCTGTTTTCCTCTGACACTTGCTGGCTGTACCTTTAAGCAAGTCATTTTAGTCCATCTCTGCCTCTCAGTTCAGATGTGTGAAATGTTTACAAAATGTATAGATGCCTGTTTATTCTAGTTGAAGGATAAAATTAAAATTCTAGGAAAAGTACTCAAAATTAGGTCTTAACATTAAGATTTCAATAAACATTAATTGCATTGTTATCATTATTATTTTAATATTATTAGTTGGTACCACCATCTATATTGACAACTATCTCAGATTCATAAGTATTTTAATGCTGTAGGCAATTATGTTCATGATTGAATTCCTTTCCTCTTTTGATAAGTTTTGAATACAAAAACTCTGATTTTAACTTGTAAATTGTTTGCCTTTGACTCACTGAATGTTATATTGTTGGATGGAAAATGATTATTTCTCTTAGGAATTTTATGGATTTCAAAAATCCATATTCTTTTTTGGGAATAGACATTGTGGCTCTCTTTAGGAAGAAAGACCAAATTATGGGCATTTAAAGTTAAAACAGTTATGAGATCCCCATGCTCTCATATTACCCATAACCAGTGCTGTGACCAATTTCCAGGAGACCCTCTTGCTTTAATCTGTAGGATCCCTATGCTTCCCTTATTCCTCACCTTCACTCCTTTCTTGGGCACTTGCCAGTAGTCCTGTTCAATCTTTCCCTTTGTTTCCATGTAGAGCTTGTGACCACCAGGAACAGAGAACATGCCTGCTGAAATAGCTTCCATTAGGGACTTGGAAAGCTGCTCAAGTTGATCCTGACAGTATTTAACAGATGCATCTTCATTCTGCAGCAAGAACTTATCCTGCTTATCCTTTATGATTTCCTACAAGAGAAATAAAGAGGGCTATCACCAGGAGAAAGGAACAGACAAGAAAAAATTCGAAAGAATCTGGTGGAAGGATGTCTATCTATAGTCCCCATGAGAAAAGCATTCTGTTGGAGAAGGACATGGAATAAAACAGGAATTACAAGGCTTCCTTTACCAACAAGGTAGGTAATTCCATGTGAGCCAGGGAAAAGCTTCCAACTGTCCTGGGTCTCAGGTTCCTCATAAAAAATGTTGGTGTTGAATTCCCTTATCTCTTTGGCTCACTGCAGCTATAACTATTGTTAATTCCATCTTCAATGGCAGTTAGATATTAACAAGAGACTAGGGGCCTAATGGAATGAGACATCTGATAAAGCCTGATTAAATAGGTACAACAAGGACCCAAAGGAGTTGAAAATAGCCTGGTATGGAGGGTCTGTTTAGAGACATTTGGTTCCTGAGAGTAGGGGAGTCCCTCACGAAAGTGACTAGCTGAGGAATGACTTTTGGGTGTTCAGGGCACGCTTGATATCAATATAAGTATTCGTTTCTGAAATACATCTATACTGATTATGCATCAGGAACCAGACAAATTTTTACATATAGTGCCTGAGGTTTGGTGGTGAGAGGAAAAAGAAAATTCAGTCCTTTGAAACTCTATCCTTCATAAGAATCCAGACCACTCAATCAATGGAGTGAGAGAGGAGGACTCAAGTCAGAAAAGCTCTTCTAGGCTTCATTTTTCAAGGGAAAGACACAAAGGGTAAATGAATACTAAGACAAAGTACCATAAGATGCTTCAGGAACTCCTGGTTTTCATCCTTGAAGGAGTTCTCCATGAAGATTGCAATGGCTTCCTTCTCACAGGCTGCATGCAGGTCCAGCAGCTCCTGCAGGGTGTCTGTGGGGAAGCTCACTCTCTGGGCCATCTGCTCACTGTAGTGGTCAGCTGCCTTCTGCACAGCCGCTGAGTTCTCAAGCTGGGCCAGAGTTGTCACTGCATTCTCCAAACAAGGCACTGCTCCACTATTGATGGCATCCACATAAGTCACCACTAGAGTCCTTAGACCTAATAAGCCAGGAAATTTAAGGGATGTCACTCAATAGGATCTACGATTCAAAGATTACATTTCTAAATCTCTCTGTCCTTATGTATCTCACAACCAAACATACATATATGCGCACACATATAAACACACACAAATGCACGCACATGCGTGGGTGCGTACACACACACACACACACACACACACACACACATACACACACACTACTTCCATCTACTATGATTGGTCTACGCTGTTAATTAAATATTAACAAGTGACTAGGGGCCTAATGGAATGATACATCTAATAAAGCCTGATTAAATAGGAAAAAATAGTCTTACAAACACTTTGGGGAGTTCACCCAACTAACCAGGATGGGAGAAAATGATGCAGAAAGAATTCCTCTACTAAGTACCTGCACAATAGGAGCCAAATGAAGCATGTGCAGTAGGAGCTAAATTTGGACCATATGTGGGGGAAGGTACAAGCCTGGGAAAATCTAGGGGAAAACATTGCCTAAGGGAAGGGCACAAGCCCTGAAGAAAACAGGAAAGAGATTGGGTCTTTTTTTAAAAAGCCTGCTCTTTCCCAAACCCAAATATGGGGAAGCTTAACAAAAACATCAGGGCAGTAGCTGCTGTCTAGTCTGCCATCTCTCTGTCTTCCTGAGAGTGTACATTGCTTTTCACTTTAATAACCCTTGCCGTTATCACATAAAATTCCACCTACATCAAGGGTCCCTTAAATTCCTTTCACAGAACACCACAGGAGAACATATTTCCTCCAGTAACACTATTGTCCCATTGACTATTAATTTTTATGTTTCTTTAGACCACAAGGCTATCATAATTCAATATATTCTTTTATCTAACATACTAAAGGGTATCTGGAAAACATAATTTCCCATTGAAAAATCTTAGAAGCAAATTGCTTATATAAGTGGACAAGATGAGGCAGGGTAAATGTGATGCTATATTTTTCTGAATTCTGAAGCTTCCAGTAAATTATCAGAGCTTTATGGGCTAAGGTGCATTGTTAAATTTCTCTAAACCTCCAAAATATCTTTTGTCTTCTTGCAAATCTCATTCATTATAAATGACTTTAATTAAGAAAATAGAGTATTCTGTTTTTACACCCAGTTACTGATTCATTATTAGTAGAACACTTTTGATATGTATAGATGTTATAGATTTTGCTGTCAATGGTTGTAATTTTGGAGAAAAATTTATAAACATCCAAAAGCAGGATAAGTATACATGTGTATTCGTGGAGTATGAATATCTGTGGACCCATAATTCTATGTAGAATCAAAAATAAATCCTGGAGAACACATCCTATAATATATTCAATAATTATTAGGCCCCAAAATGTGAAATTGAGACTCACGTTTCCCAGTGATTGTGATTCTCTCCCTGAGGGTCTTGGCCCTCGCCTGAGTGAGGATGTAAGAACAGAAATTCTTTGTTTGTTCCTGGAATTTAGGATCCAGTTGGTATTCTGCAACCTTCTCAATATTGGCTAGGAGTTCTTTGTCATTTATTGGTCGGTCAAAGACAAAACACTTCCGTTTTGGAAAGAAATTCCGGATGCACTCCCTGGGGAGATTGGATATTTGGGCTTTGGGATTCCTGCCTGAAAGATAAGACAAACAAAAACAGGTATTACAGTTGGAGCAGTCTGAGGACAAGGGATCTAAAGATTTTTATGACAGAGAATTGTGTATCTTTGCCATATATAACTTCTGATTACAACTCCTTTGGGTGGAAATACAAATGCTTCTTTAACATCAAATTTACTGATAATACAACTTTGGGAAAAATTTGGAAGTGATTAAATATGCTTAAAAAACAACTACAGCAACCTACTATTGTTGTTGGACCTAAAATGGTAGAGTAATGTTTATATTGTCAATATTAGCTACGAATGAATAACAGAAACTTGGGGCAAATATAAGTTTTTGGTCTACTTGATCCCATGGGAAAATGAAGCTGTGGATCAAAATGAAGAGTTCAAACAGTACACAATGTAGCAATGTTGGAAATACCCTGTTTCCCCTAAAATAAGACACTGTCATATTAATTTTTTCTCCCAAAGTTGCGCTAGGTCTTATTTTCAGGGGATGTCTTATTTTCGGCGAAACATGGTAACACCAGATTATCTAAAGAAAACTGTTTAGATGCTAAAAAATAATGTGTATAGCATTAGCCTTTAAAAAATAAAATACTTCGAAGATTGAAGAGTAAATGTAGCTAAAACATAATTTTAAGATATCAACAGTCTCTAAACTCTTTAAGGTTAAGAATTATATTTATTTCATAGTTTTGTTGATCTGTGTAGCCCATTTCTCATTGCTTTAAGAAACCATAAATACAAACATGAAATCAAGAGTGTATAAATCAGAAGTGGAATTTCGTTCCAGGGTTCATCAGATATCTACATGCCTATGTAGACGTAACACATTCAAATATCTTTATTATTTTGAAATTGTAGCATGGGGAAATATGGGGAAATTGGGGGGGGGGAACCTATGATACAAATAGAAATGATTAACATAATTAAAATTTCTATAATGCCCAGAGAAATCTATAAATTCAACACAATGTATCTCAAAATACCAATGGTGTTTTTCACATCACTACAATAAATAATCCAAAAATGTACATGAAACCATAAAAGACCCTGAATAGTCACAGACATACTGAGAAAGAATAAATTTGGAAGTAATATGCTACCTGATACCAAACTAAAATACAATACTGTGGTAATCTAAGCAGCATAGTGCTGGAATAAAAACAGACATACAGATCAATTGAAACATCAGGGTTCCCAGAAATAAACCCATGCAAATACAATCAATTAATAGATGACAAAAGAGGTAAAACAACATACAGCATACAATGGGGTAAAGGCAGCCTAGTTCGTGCATGGAGTTGGGAAATTGGACAAATATGTGCAAAAGAAGTGAAACTATACCACCTTCTTACACCATATATAAGAATAAACTCAAACTAGATCGAAGACTTAAATGTAAGACTCAAAACCATACATCTACTAGAATAAAACATGGACAGTATAATCTCCAACATGAAGGCCAATACACATATGAAAAGATGTTCAACATTGCTAATCATCTGATAAATGCAAGTTAAAACACAATAAAATATCACCTCATGCCTGTCCGAATGGCACTCATTAATAAATAAACAAGCAATAAGAGTTGCTGAGGATGTGAAGGGAAAAAAAAGGGGGGGGGGGGGGGAATCATTTTGCACTGTTGGTGAGAATGCAGATTTGTGCAGCTACTATGGAAAAGAGAATGGAGGTTTCACAAAAGAATTAAAAATAGAACTATTTTATGGCCCAGTGACTTCACTTCTGGTAATATATTTGAAGAAATACAAAACACAAATTCAAAAAGAATATATGACTGCTATATTCATTGCAGCATTATTTACAGTAGCCAAGATATGGAAGTAACCAAAATAGACAAGTAGGTAAAGTATAGGTAGTAATATACACAATGGAATATTACTCAAGCATAATAAAAAATGAAATCATACCATTTGAGATAGCATGGATGAATCTAGAGAGTACTGTGCTCAGTGAAATAAGCTAGACAGAGAAAGACAAATATCATCTGACTTCACTTATTTGTGAATTCTAAAAAAACAAAATAGCTCTGGACACAAAATGGCAGAAGAATAGATGGTCGGGTTCTGAGCCTTGTCCCAAAGCAGAAAGAGAAAGCAGGTGAGGGTCACACTGGGAGTGTTTGTTAGTAAGCTAAGGGACAGGCAAACTCCAGGAGAAGGCAGAGGACTGATGATCAGGGTGCCCCTGACAGGGAAGCACCCACAGCGTGACTGGGCCCCCTCCCGGAGCTACCTACGGGCTTGGACGGGGAAATCTCACTATCTTTAAAGAAAAAGTGGATCTTGTCAGAGACCTGAATACCCACAGCCGCAGCTACCACCGAGCAGCTGTGAGCTGCAGAACACTGGTCCCAGGTGGCGCAAACACTTGGACTCAAAGGAGTGCTCCACTGCACTACAAAAAGGAGAGAGAGAACCACATAACCAGACATCCTGAAAAGAGAGATCATGGGGAAACAAAGAAACAACCAGCATATGAAAGAAAAGCAGGCATCACCAGAAAAGGAAGTAAATGGATTAGAGGCAAGCAACCTACCAGAGCAAGAATTCAGAGTAATGGTCATAAGAAGGCTAAAAAGAATGGAAGACAAATTTGACAATCTGAGTAAGAACCAAGAGGTAATGAAGAAGAACCAAGAAGAAATGAAAAAATGACATTGTTACTGTAAAGAACTCAATAGAAAGCATCAAGAGTTGACTAGAAGAAGCAAAGAACCGCATCAGTGAGCTAGAAGATAAGATGAAAAAAATATATATCCAATTAGAGCAGCTTCTGGAACAAAAAATTAAAAATCAGGAGGAGAGCCTAAGGGAACTTTGGGACAATACAAAACAAAACAATATTAGAATAATAGGAGTTCAAGAAGGAAAGGAAACTGAGGAAGGCATAGAAAAAGTGTTTGAAGAAATAATGACAGAAAACTTTCCTGAGATAGAGAAGAAAAAACCCACACAAATTCAAGATGCTCGCAGAATCCCAAGCAAAATGAATCCCAAAAGACTGCTGCCAAGGCACATTATAATTAAATTGGCAAACACCAACAACAAAGCAAGAATTTTACAAGCAGCAAGAGAGAGACAGAAAATTACATATAAAGGAACCCCCATCAGACTAGCAACTGATTTCTCAACAGAAACTCATCAGGCCAGAAGGGAATGGAATGAAATATACAAAATAATGCAAAGGAAGGTTCTGAATCCAAGAATACTGTACCCAGAAAGGCTATCAATCAAAATTGAAGGTGAAATCAGGAGCTTTACAGACATAAACAGACTAAGGGAATTTATCACCACCAAACCAACAATGCAAAAAATGCTAAAGGGTCTGCTGTAAAAATAAAGAAATAGGAAGCGAAGAGGGAACACAGGGGCATAGAATAAAAATGGCAACAAATAGTACCTATCAATTATAACTTTAAATGTAAATGGATTAAATGCCCCAAACAAAAGACATAGGACAATAGATTGGATAAGAAAACAAGACCCATATATCTGCTGTCTACAAGAAACACATTTCAGAAAAAAAGACACACAGAGACTGAGGGTGAAGGGATGAAAAAATGTTTTCCAGGCGAGTGGAAATGAAAAAAAAAAAGCTGGCGTAGCAATACTTATATCTGACAAATTAGATTTCATAGTGAAGGACACAAGAGATAATGAAGGCCAGCCACTTCATAATACTAATGGGAGTAATCCAACAAGAAGAAATAAACATATATGCATCTATTGTAATACAGGAGCACCCAAATACATTGAAAAAAACAAAAAAAACTGCTGGAGGACATTAAAGGAGAGATTAATAGCAATACAATCACAGTAGGAGATTTTAATACCCCACTATTACCTTTTGACAAACCATCTAAATAAAAAATCAGCAAAGAAACATCAATCCTAAATGACTCAGTAGACCAGATGGAATTAATCGACATCTTCAGAACATTCCATCCTAAAGCAACAGAATATACATTCTTCTCAAGTGCACATGGGTCATACTCAAAGATAGCCACTTGTTGGGACATAGGCAAGGTCTCTTCAAATTCAAGAAGATAGAAATCATATCAAGCATCTTCTCAGATCATAGTGGCATAAAACTTGAAATCAACTACAATTAAAATATTCCAAAGAAATCAAACACATGGAGACTAAACAGCATGCTATTAAACAAGGACTAGGTTACCAGATAAATCTAGGAAGAAATTAAAAACATCCTGGAGACTAATGACAATGAAAATACAACAATCCAAAATCTAAGGGACACTGCTAAAGCAGTTTTGAGAGGGAAGTTCATATCTCTACAAGCCTAATGCAAAAAAACAAGAAAAAGTGGTAACAAATTATCTAACTCTACAACTCAAAGAGTTAGAAAAAGAGTAATAAGAAAAGCCCAGTGTAGGCAGAAGGAAGGAAATAATAAAAATCAGAGTGGAGATAAATGACATAAAGACCAAAGAAACAATACAAAATATCAATAAAACCAAGAGCTGGTTCTTTGAAAGGATAAACAAAATTGATGCACCTCTAGCCAAGCTAACCAAAAAACAAAGAGAGAGAACCCAAATAAACAAAATCAGAAATGAAAGAGGTGAAATAACAACAGACCCTGCTGAAACTCAAAGGATTGTTACAAAATACTACGAAAAACTCTATTCCAATAAACTGAACAACCTGGAGGAAATGGACATATTCCTAGAAAAATATAACCTTCCAAAACTCAATCAGGAAGAATCTAAAAATCGCAATAGACCAGTGACTTGGGAAGAAATTGAAACAGTTGTCAAAAAGCTTCTAGCAAACAAAAGCCCGGGGCCAGATGGCTTAACAGGAGAGTTTTACCAAACATTCAAGGAAGAACTAAAACCTATCCTCCTTGGACTATTCCAGAAAATTCAAGAGGAAGGAACATTTCCAAGCTCATTCTATGAAGCCAGCATCACCCTAATACCAAAACCAGATAAAGACAACACATGAAAGAGAATTACAGGCCAATATCCCTCATGAACATAGATGACAAAATCCTCAACAAAATTCTAGCAAATTGGCTCTAGCAGAACATCACAAAGATCATACATCATGACCAAGTAGGATTTATTCCAGGAATGCAAGGATGATACAATATCCACAAATCAATAAACGTGATACATCACATAAACAAATTGAAAGATAAAAATCATATAGTCATATCAATTGATGCAGAAAAAGCATTTGATAAAATCCAACACCCTTTCCTGATAAAAACTCTCAACAAGGTGGGAGTACAAGGATCATACCTCAACATAATAAAAGCTATATATGATAAACCCACAGCCAACATCATACTCAATGGGCAAAAACTAAAACCATTCCCTCTAAGAACAGGAACAAGACAGGGATGCCCACTCTCGCCACTCCTGTTTGACATAGTACTGGGAGTACTAGCCATCGAAATTAGACAGGAAGCAGAAATAAAAGGCATCCAAATTGAAAAAGAAGAAGTAAATTTGTCCTTATTTGCAGATGACATGATATTGTACATAAAAAAAACCAAAATATTCAATCAAAAAACTATTATAGATTTAATAAATGAATTCAGCAATGTAGTAGGATGCAAAATTAATGCCAAGAAATCTATGGCATTTCTATACACCAATAGTGAACTTGCAGAAACAGAGACTAAAAAAGCAATCCCATTTACCATTGTACCAAAAAAATTAAGATACATAGGAATAAACTTAACTAAGGAGGTAAAAGACCTATATGCAGAAAACTACACAACAGTGAAAAACTGATAGAGGAAGATGTAAACAGATGGAAGAACATACCATGTTCATGGATTGGTAGAATCAACATCATCAAAATGTCCATACTCCACAAAGTAATTTATAGGTTCAATGCACTCCCCATTAAAATAACAATGGCATATTTCACAAAGTAGGAAGTATCTCAATACCAGATTTCAAGCTGTATTACAAAGCCACTGTTCTCAAAACAGCCTGATACTGGCACAAGAACAGACATATAGATCAATGGAATAGAATAGAGAATCAAGATATCAACCTAAATCACTATGCTCAATTAATATTTGACAAAGGAGGCATGAACATACAATGGAATCAAGACAATCTCTTCAATAAATGGTGTTGGGAAAATTGAACAGATACATGCAAAAGAATGAAACTAGATTACCAACTTATACCATACACAAAAATAAACTCAAAATGGATACAGGACTTAAATAAACATAACACAGGAAACCATAAAAATACTAGAGGCATCACAGGCAGCAAAATCTCAGACATATGCCAAAAGAACTTCTTCACTAATACTGCCCCGAGGGCAATGGAAACTAAAGAGAAAATAAACAAATGGGACTACATCAAAATAAAAAGCTTTTTTACAGAAAAAACAAAACAAAAACCATCAACAAAACAAGAAAACCCACTGTTTGGGAGAACATACTTACAAATGTTATCACTGATAAAGGTTTAATCTCCAACATCTACAGACAGCTTATACAACTTAATAAAAGAATATAAATGATCCAATTAAAAAATGGGCAATGGACCTAAATAGAATATTTTCAAAAGAAGACAGAAGGAAGGTGAAGAGACACATGAAAACGTGATCAAAGTCACTAATTATCTGAGGGATGCAAATCAAAACAACAATGAGGTACCATCTCACACCTGTCAGAATGGCTATCATCAGCAAATCAACAAACGACAAGTGTTGGCGAGATTGTGGAGAAAAAGAAACCCTCGTGCACTGCTGGTGGGAATGTAGACTGGTGCAACCACTGTGGAGAACAGTATAGAGTTACCTCAAAAAACTGAAAATGGAACTCACATTTGACCCAGTAATCCCACTCCTAGGAATATATCCAAAGAAACTAGAAACACCAATCAAAAAGGATATATGCCCCACTATGTTCATTGCAGCACAATCTACAATACCTAGGATTTGGAAACAGCCTAGGTGCCCATCAGCAGATGATTGGATTAAAAAACTATGGTACATCTACACAATGGAATACTATGCTGCCATAAAAAGAATGAATTCTTATCATTTGCAGCAACCTGGATGGAATTGGAGAACATTATGCTGAGTGAAATAGGCCAATGAAAGAAAAACACCACATGATCTCACTCATTTATGGATAATAAGGAACATTATAAACTGATGAACCAAAATATAGATACAGAGACAGTAAAGCAATAAAGAGACTTTCAAATTACAGGGGGAGAAGATAGAGAGATATGGGGGAGATAAGAGATCAAAGGAAGGACTTGTATGCATGCATATAAGCATAAACAAAGGGCGCAAAACTCTGGGGAGGGAGGACATGTATGGCAGTTGGGTAGGATGGGGTGGGGTGGGGTGGGGTGGGGATTGGTAAGGTATATATACATATAATATCTTAATTTAAAAAAATGAAAAAAACAAAATAAACAAAATTGTTACAGACTAATACATATACAGAAAAAAATTGATGGCTACACAAGGAGAGTGGGGGTGAAAAAGTGAAGGCATTAACAAATACAAGTTGGTATTTAGAAAATATTCATAGGGATGTAAAAAGCAGCATACAGAATATAGTTAATAATATTGTAATATCTATATGGTACCAGGTGGGTAATTGAAATATAGGGGGGATCTCATTGCAAAATATGTGTTATCTAACTATTCTGCTATATATTTGAAAATAATACAAAATGATATTGAGTGTAAACTAAAATTGAAAATAGGTGTCAGTGAGTGTGGGACAATTAAATACAGCAGAAATATCAGAGGCTGGCAGACCAGGCTCTCCTGGACAGGGAGCACCTACTATCACCAGCAGCACTCCTTAGGCTGTGGGACTTGGACACAGAGCCCTTGCCATCTTGAAGAGGAGAGCAGCCTCTTCAAGGAACTCATCAGCACCACCACCCAGACTGATCTAGGACACTGCCTGTGACCCTGCAGTCATTCTAATCAAAATCCTGTTGTCCTGGCCACAGACCTGAAGATCCCTAGGACTTCCACCTCCAAGGGTGCACAGCTCCCACAGCAATAAGTGTGACTTCCCTCTCCCTGGCTGTCAACCTCCAGACACCACAGTTGTGCCTTTCCATTGTGCAGGCCCCCTGAGCCCACCACCTGAAAAGTTCCTCTTCAATGCCGCTGTGAACCCCCACTGGGTGCACTTGTATCCAAACAAGGGAATGCACCCCAGCAATAGAAATTGGAAATTCCTCCTTCTTGGATGCCTGCCCACAGGCACAGCAGGTCGCACAACTTCAGTGCCAGGGCCCTTCGGAATGCTATGCCATGGCAAATGACCACCAGGTGCCTCTGTGAGCCACTGCTGGGCTTGTGAATCCAATCAAGGGCACAAGAGCACAAAGGCACAAGGGCACAGCAGCAAAAACTGAGTCTTCCCAATCCACAGCTGCCAACCACCAGACACCACAGTCATGCCTATCCAATGCACAGGAAAAGGCAGCTGTGTACACCAGTAACTTGTCTCTCAGCACTCACATGCTGGGACTCTGTTTCTCATTGCATGCACATGGAATCCCTAATTCTCAATGTATGCAAACTGAGTTCCAGTGACTCCGATTCTTGGCACACATGCACACAGGGACCCTGATTCTCAGTGCAAGGTCGCACCAAGCTACAGAGACTCCAATATTCAATTCTCGGCATGTACATAAGGTGACTCTGACTCCTGGCACATGCCAGAGGACTCTGATTTTCAGTGCATGACTACAGGGACTTATTTTTTTCAGCGCAGTACATATAGGATCCCGATTCTAGGTGCATGCATGAGGCTGCACTGAGCATCAGTGACTCTGATTCATGGCACATGTGGCACCCACTGACCCACAGCAGCCACAGGTCTCGGTTTCAGAGATCTTCAGTGACACTTTGGTGATGCAACGTTCCCACTGCACATGGTAGCAGGATACAAAATTAGTACCAAGAAGTATATGGCTTTTCTATACGCAACTAATAAACTCACAGCAAGAGAAACTAAAAGAGCAATCAAATTTACCATTGCAACATAAAAATTAAGATACCTAGGAATAAATTTAACCAAGGAGATAAAGGACCTGTACTCAGAAAATTTTAGGACACTGAAAAAAGAGATACAGGAAGATATGAACAAATGGAAGAATATACCATGTTCATGGATTTGGTAGAATCAAAATTAAAATGACCATACTACTCAAAGCAATCTATAAATTCAATGCAATCCTCATTAAAATACCAACTACATACTTCAAAGACCTAAGACATATAGAAATTCAAGAGACATATTAAAACATGCTCAAAGACCCCAAATAGCCGCAACAATCTTGAGAAACAAGAACAATGTTGGAAGGATCTCAATACCAGGTATCAGGCTATACTACAAAGCCACTGTTTTCAAAAGTGCCTAGTACTAGCACAAGAACAGACATATAGACCAGTGGAAAGGAACAGAGAACACAGAAATTGACACAAGTCACTATGCTCAATTAATATTTGGCAAATGAGGCAAGAACATACAATGGAGTCAAGATAGTCTCTTCAATAAATGATGTTGGGAAAATTGGACAGATACATGCAAAATAATTAAATTAGTCCTCCAACTAAAGCGATACACAAAAATAAACTCAGAATGGATAAAGGACTTAAACATAAGATGGGATACCATAAAAATCTTAGAAAAATCCATAGGTACTAAAGTAGAAGGCATTTGTCAAAGCAATATCTTTATTGATAGAGCTCTTATGACAATGGAAATTAATGAGAAAATAAACAAATGGAACTACATCAAAATAAAGAGCTTCTGTACAGCAAAAGAAACCATCAACACAACAACAAGAAAGCCCACTGAATGAGAGAACATATTTGCCTATGTTATCTCTGATTTAAGAGTTTAATCTCCAACATTTGCAGAGAACTCATATAACTTAACAAAAGGAAAGTAAACAATCTAATCAAAAAATGGGCAAAGGGAGTAAATAGGTACTTTTTGAAAGAGGACATATAGAAAGTCAAGACATATGAAACCATGCTCAAAGTCACTAATCATCAGAGAGATGCAAATCAAAACAACAATGAGGTACCATCTCACACCTACCAGAATGGTTATCATCAACAAATCAACAAATGATAAGTGCTGGCTAGGATGCAGAAAAAAAAAAAAAAAACCACTCTGGAGAAAACAAGATGGTGGCATAAGGTAAACAACTAAATGTAGCCTACCAGAACAATTTTTAAATTACAACTAGAAAACAGTGTGGACATTGTCCAGATACACAAGAAAACTGGCTGAGTGGAAAATCTACCAACTGAAGAGAAAAAAAAGAAAGAAAAGGATGCTGAGCCTCAGGGGCTGTGGAGGTCCAGAGAACCGTGAGCACAGAAAGGGCAGGTGGCTGGATATGCTGCTGGTTTACTTGCAGTGTGTGAGGAGATGGCGGGCAGCTAACGTGTGGCTAGCTTTTTCATTGGGGAGAAAAACAAAACCTCCTGATTGCACTGTTAGCCAGCTCCGGTTGGGAGAGAAATTAGCTCCAGTTGGGGAGAAACTGACTGTCAGGAAGCAGGCGAAACTTGAGAGCAGCCTTCTCTCAGAGGTGCAGGCAGCCAGCAGCCATTGTGGTGGGATGAAAAAGAACTCCCAACTGTACTGAGAGACAACTCTGATCTGCGGAAAAACTCGCTGTCAGGGAGCAGGCAAAACTCCAGAACAGCCATTCCCCAAGAGGTGCACAAGCCTGCTGCCAGTCTTGTGGGACTCACCTCGAATAGGACTTTCCTAAGGCAGGACTGAAAGGGAACCAAAGCTTGTCTGTGCCACCCCAAGACTCTGGCCCATCCAAGTGGAACACAGAAGTCCTCCTAACTGAGACACTGCTGATCTTCACAGCCAGTTGGCTTGGAGATCAATGCTTCCCAGTGATACCAACAACAAGCAAGGCTTAACAATAAGACTACACACACAGGCCACAAAGGGCTGCACCAAGACTGTTCAACTCAGGTAACTGGGAAGACTGTGCTACTGGGCTCTGCCAGGACACCTAACACACAAAACTGTTCCATCAAATCAGGGAAGCAGCTAAAATGCAGAAAAGAGGCAGGACACAAAGGAAGGAAATGGAGGAAAGTAAAAGAATGGACATAGAGTTCAAAACCACAGTTATAAGGTTTTTCAAGAATTTTCTAGAAAAGGCCAATAAAATAAATGAGACTTTTGAGGGTATGAAAAGGGATCAACTAGAAATAAAGAATACATTGTCAGAAATAAAAAATATTATATAGAGTCCTAAAAACAAAATGGAAAGTCACAAGAATCAAGTCAAAGATTTGGAACACAAAGAGCCAGAGGACACTTCTCCACAGAAGCAAGAAGAGAAAAGAATCCAGAAACTTGAAGATAGTGTAACAAACCTCTGGGACAACTTCAAGCAAACCAACATCAGAATTATGGGGGTCCCAGAAGATGAGAGAGAGCAAGATAACGAAAAACTATTTAAAGAAATAGTGACAGAAAACTTCCCCCACCTGGTGAAAGAAATAGACTTACAAGTCTAGGAAGCACACAGAACCCCAAACAGAAGGAATCCAAAGAGGACCACACCAAGACAAACCATAATTAAAATTCCAAGAGCAAAAGACAAAGAGAGAATAAAAGCAGCAAGAGAAAAGCAGATAGTTACCTGTAAAGGAGCACCCATACAGTTCTCAGCTGATTTCTCAACAGAAACCATGAGGCCAGATGGGAATGGCAAGAAATATTCAAGGTGATGGATAAGAAGAGCCTACAGCCAAAATTACTCTACCCAGCAAAGCTATCACTCAGAATCGAAGGCCAGATAAAGAGCTTCACCAATAAAAAAAAAAGCTAAAGGAGTTCATCACCACCAAAACAGAATTATATGAATTGCTGAAGGTGGTTAATTAGGAAGAGGAAGAAGATAAAAATAAAACTATGAGCAACAAATATGTAACTATCAACAAGTGAATCTAAAAACCAAGGGAATTAAAAAAATCTGATGAACAATATTAACTGGTAAATATAATAGAATCAGAAGTATGGAAGGGGAGTGGACTGACGATTCTTGGGGAAAAGGGGTGTGGGGGTGAGGGAAGAGACTGAACATAAACTGCGCACATATGGATGAGGACAATGGGGTTGGGGAAAGGTCAGAAGTTGGTGAGGGAACCTGGTGGAGGGGAGCAGTGGAGGGGGGAAAAAAAAGAGGAACATTTGTAATAATGTGAACAATAAAGATTTATTTTTTACAAATTGTACAAATAGTATATTTTGTCTTTTGAAAAGATAAAATATACTATTTCAGGTTTATGAAAACATAGTCATTTTTATAAATACATAGCTATAAAGATATTAAAAAATTATATGCCCATTTTAGAAAAATTATGTCTAATTACATGAAAGACATTTTTTCATTAATGGGCTTTTCTTTGTAAATTTATGCCAAAGTAGTACTTGATCAGCTGATTTCCTCAAAACAGAAAATCAGAAGGCAAAATAATAAAAATAAGTGCATGCTTTCTAAAAGATTTTAGCACCACCATTTTAAAAGTTACAATTGGATTCTAAATTACAATGTGTAAAGAACAAATTGGTTATGAATAGTTTTTCTCTATTTTTGGCTCCACTTTTCTTATGTGAACTTAAACTCCAGTCCATAGAGCTTTTCTACTCATTCCCAACCACCATTTCTGCAGACTTCTAGTCTCAAGTACAAATGCAACTCCAGACATGAAGTTTAGTACCTCCCATCCACTGCCCAGCCATGCTTTGTTACCTGGAATCAGCTTCAAGGAATTCTCCAGGTATTCATCTTCTGTGATAGGGAGACCATTTAACTCCAGCTCCAGGGTGAAATCCCGTACAGCCCAGATAAAGTCTGGAAAGAAACTCACAAACTCTGTTGAATTTTCTATTCCATCAGGTGTAAGGGAGGACTTTGCCTTGATGAGTTTTGTTAGCTCTGTCACATAACTATAACCTGGATAAGGAAAATGAACTTTCTGCCCACAATTCACACATTTCTCTCATGCAAAAAAAAATAGTTTTATTTTACTGTGGTTCCTTTTGGTCCACCAAAGGCAACTAAGTGAGAAGAAAGGAGAATTAACTGGATCTCCATTCCCACAACCTCCATGACACATGGAGGTTGGGTTCCTGGAAGGATACTGCAGCTGCTCCAGGGCCTGGTGGTTGATGGTATTCATGCTATTGTAGACAAAGCTGCTACATAGCAGCACAGCCAGGGCAAAGATCCACAAGTCATTCTTAGGATCACCCTGGAAGTACATTAGGGCAAGACAGTCAGGGATTTACCCTGTAGAAATTCATTCAGACACTAAGTCTAACAGTCCTTCCTTTTATTTCAGGTAATGTACTCACCATCCAAACAAGTAAGTTTGAAGATAGAAATAAATATGCATATGAGTTTTAGCAATTACAAAAACATTACTTGTGAATGTGATTTTTGTCATCAAAGGTTTTTATTTTTAATGAATTGGATTACATAACTAACATATAAAGTAATTTAGTGCAGCACCTGGTATGCTATTATGTTAAACTAGAGGGCCAATGAACAAAATTCATGCACAGAGAGGGGTGTCCCTCAGCCCAGCCTGCACCCTCTCCAATCTGGTATCCCTCTCACAATACAGGACTGCTGGCTCCTAACCGCTCACCTGCTTGCCTTCCTGATTGCCCCTAACTGCTTCTGCCTCCCAGCCTGATCACCCCTAACTATTCCCAGTTAGGCAGCCTGATGGAGGCCTAACTGCTCCCCTGCCAGCCTGTTTGCCCCTAACTATCCTCCCCTTCAGGCCTGGTCACTCCTAACTGCCCTCCCCTGCAGGGTTGATCATCCCCAAATGCCCTCATTTGCAGGCCTTGTGCCTCGCAACTGCCCTGATTTCCTTGCCTGATCACCCACAACTGCCCTCCCTTGCAGACATGGTACCTCCCAACTGCCCTCCCCTGCTGGCCATCTTGTGGTGGACATTTTGTGACCACATAGGGACAGGATCTTTGACATCATGAGGGCACCCATATTTTTTGCTAGAGTGATGGTCAACCTGCATATTACTCTTATATTAAATAGGCTAGAGGCCTGGTGTATGGGTGGCGGACAGCTAGTTTGCCCTGGAGGGTATCCTGGATCAGGGTGGGGCTTCTCTTGGGATGTGGGGTGGCCTGAGAAAGGGGCCTGTGGTAGTTTGCAGGCCGGCTAAGCCCCCTGGTGACCCAAGTGGAGGCCCTGGTATCTGGAATTTACCTTATAAAATTGAAACTTTGTAGCCTGGAGCAGAGCCAAGACTTTTACTTGCTCTGTGGCAGCAGGCATTTTTGTTTGGATTTGTTTACCTTCTATAATTGAAATTTTGTATCCTTGAGTGGAGGCTTAGGCCTGCAAGGGCTGGCAGAAAGCTTGGCTTTTCTATTGCCTGGGACCCAAGCCTCCCTCCTGCTCTTTGTGGCCACAGCCATCTTAGTTGGTGTTAATTTGCATGCTTGCTCTGATTGGCTGCTGGGCATGGCTGGTGGGTGTAGCAGAGTGATGGTTAATTTGCATATTACTCTTTTATTATGTAGGATGAACAGGTTAGTACATATTTATTCTACATATATTTGTTGATCATGGACTATTTATAATACTCCATAGTTAAATAACTGGTGATATAGCCAAGAAGTATTTATGAGAAACTACTGAATATGTCCACTATTGTTAAAATAGAAATCAGTTTAAAATGACAAATATTACTTTCAAGGTGACTTTCAAAAGCATGAACATTTATAGCAAGGATTATAAGAAGGATAATATCTATAGGATGTTAAATCAAAGTAATGTATATAAGCATTGGAACCTGTAGCTCTAATAGTAAATTAAGGGGGAAAGGGAGAGATAATATCAACCAAAGAACTTATATGCATATATGCACAAAACATGGACACTGACAATAGTAGTATGCTGAAGGTCTGCAGCGGAGATAGGTGTGAGGAAGACTTGGTCAATAGGATAGAAAGAAGGAAAAAATATGTAATATTTTCAATAATGAATATAAATTTTAAGAAGTATTAAATTAAAATTTACAAGTCTAGCATGGAAGAACCAGAGCTCTGAAAGTTGGAAAATTTTACATAACATAAAGTCTTTCTCAGCATCTTGATTGAAAATTAAAGACTTAGGAAAGTGTGAATTTGAATAAGTGGAGGTATCCTGCACATAGAAAGACCCACAGAAGCAAAAGTAGACATGGCCAAATACAAAAGTCTGGCAAACAGATGAAAGACCTTAAAGGAGGGGTTAATTTGTTTGAATAAATACAGCAGATCTAAATAACAGCATAATACAGAATTTTCATTCTATTATAAACACTGTCTAAATTTTTCACCAGAGCAAAAGTGGAAAGAATCTAGAAAAATTTGGAGGGAAATGCTAATTTGTCCATTTATATTCCCAACCCCCATTAAAAAAAAATGATTACAATAAGAAGTGGCACTTATGACAAACAATAGGTTATACAGAAAGCAAGACTGGTTGATATACACATAAAAATAAACACAACATTTCTAACTCTTCCTTGGGTAGAAATAGAAAGTTGTAGAAATTTAGGTACTATCTATTATATATAATAGTCTAAGTGACCATTATGGCTAAATTACCAGAATGACTCGTCCCTATGATAGACACTGACTACCAAGGGGCAGACGCTCAAGGGACAGTGTGCTCCCACAGGGGAAGCGCTACTCAACCAAAAGCCAGGCTCACAGCTGGTGAATGCAGCAGCAGTGGCAGAAGCCTTTCTTGCCTCTGCAGCAGCTCTAAGGAGCAGCAAGCCAAGGAGTAAGAAGCAATGCAATGGTAAGAAGCAAAGGGTTCCAGACTGCAAAAGGGACACCACCTCAGTGCATGAGTTTGTGCACCAGGCCTCTAGTTTCCAAATAAGTCTCAAACTAAAGCAGAAAGGGAAAATCATTCATTTCATCCTTTCGTAGAAAATTGAAATATCAAATACCCATCTTCAAATGTTGTAGGACAAACATGCTTTTATAGATTCATCTCATTCAGAGCTGTCTCAAAGTCTTCCAGAATGCTTGGTGAGTACTAATGAACTTCACCAGAAAACTGCAGACTTTTTGAGGGCAGGGCTTTTACATGGGTCACTAGCATCTACAGTACTAACTTAGAGACCAGAAATATGGTGTTCAACAATTGAATCAAATTAGTCATGCATTGCCGAGAAATAGAAAAAAATTTATTCAATGTTCCATGACAACTTACCTAAAAATAAGAGTCAAACAACTGACAATTTGCCTGATATATAGTTGGATTTTTAGATTTCACAAATAGATCAAGCAGTTAAATTAAAGAGTTTGTTATGAGACTATCCAGAATGAAACCATTTTGTCTTTGACTCTCTGCCTTACCTTTTCCACATCTCCCAGGCCCTCTGTGTCTAGAAGGACCAGAGTGCAATCAGGCTTATAGGGGTGAGGCACACACCACATCCAGATGCCCTTGGTTTCAGACTGCACCGTAGAGCCCAGAGGGAAACCTATAAATGAAGGGGAGACAGAACACACAGTGACAATAGACAAACTAAGCAGCCAAGGGACTACAAAATCAGACTTTTTGGAATGGAAATACCCCAGAATATAAAATGGTGTTTTCTCTATTTTGTAAGAATGCTTTACTTTGTGTGTATTCTATTCAAAGGAGGAGATGAATGTTAACTGTGAAAATGATACCCAGCAAGAGCTCAAAATGGAGGTGAAGTTCATCCATAATCAGACATAATAAATGTCACTGAATACCACAATAAGAGCATTTTAAAGAATGGTCCAGTAAAGGCCAAATAAAAGTGGATAGAAGAGAGATATCTAAAGAAAAAGAAAGTCAGATAATATTTTTCCAATCAAAGTGATAAAAATAAAAATGGCAAATGGTGTGGGACAGGTTAACAACAATGAGATGTGAACTCAAAAAATCTTTAAACATGGTGATAGATATGCAATTATCTTTATATATTCATAGGAAAAGCAAAATTTTATAGAGAGAGTAAAACATATTATGAGCAAGAGAGAAGGCACAATTTCAACACCTCCGTCTTGGTACTGAAAAAAAAAAAAAAAAAAAAAGGAGCCTATGCATTACTAGAAGGAATTTTCCTTAACATAAGTAAAACTATAAATATGGCAATGGAATATAATAAAGTAATGATTTACTCATGAAAACTAGACTTAGAAGTTTGGTTTATTAAGAGGAGTTTAGTTCTCTCTTCATGTAATCAGGGAAGAAAACTAAGAAGCTGTGATTTAGACTAACAAAATTGGCCCTCGCATGATATAACACCAATTAAGGTCATAATTTATCAGTAAAAATTAGAATTAGAATTAGAAGGTTGATTTATTGAAAGAATTTTGCTCTTTTTTTTTTCATGTGCCTAGTGAAGAAAACTAAGAAACTGTGATATAGCTAGAGTCAAAGAATTGTCCTCTGCCTGAGATACCACTCACCGTGATTCTGTCCTGCAAGCCGATTCATCAAGTAGGATTTTCCTGTACGATACAGTCCTACAATGGCCACAACCACCACTGGCTGAGAAATCTGGTCAAGAATCTCTAGAGCTTTCTGATTCACTGACAGACGCTCATTGATGTTTTCCACCAGGCAAATGGGGGCCATCATGTTGGGTGAAGATGCCATAGCAGCCTGCAAACCTAGAAGAACATCCCAGTAGAAATAAGATTACAATGCTATTCTCTGAAGCAGAGTTGTGCAAAGCACCCACCATCTCAGAGCAATATGAGTGTTCTACTTTGTTCCTGTCATAATAAGCATAATCCAGGACCTGCAATGAAAAATTGATCTACTTTTGGCTCTATAGTTGCACTGAATCTCTGCAAGGGCCAAAGTGTTCCCAATGCTGTGAGGGCCTCTGACTGAATGTTATTGCTGGCGCTGGGCAGCAAAATCTTACAATGCTGTAGAGTGGCCCTACCCTATGCCAGAATCACCACTGAGAAGCAAAGCCATCACCTCATGTGAATATCCTCTCCCCAAATATAAGGCTTAACTAGCTTCTAAGAGGATAGTGAGAGGCAGATACTGAGGAAGGACCTGCCTGGGACCAGAGCAACCTGGGGATAAAGTTGAGGTACCGTATTTTCCGTCCTATAAGACGACCCCCTAATTTTACAGTTAAAACATAGGTTTAGGCCTATATTCACTGTATAAGACTACCCCCCACTTCCGAGGCAACACCAGTTCTTTTTTTAATAGACCTCCTCTCTGACTCTGGCCAATTTGAGCAGGCTTTTTACTAGAACACAGTGTACATGTTCTGTACCCAAAGTTACACTGTGTTCTAGAAAAAGCCTGCTCATGTTCTGTACCCGAAGCTACACTGTGTTCTAGTAAAAAGCCTGCTCAGATTGGCCAGAGTCAGAGAGGCTGTCTATTAAAAAAAGAACTGGCGTTGCCTAGAAAGTGGGGGGGTAGACTTATACAGCGAATATAGGCTAAACCTATGTTTTAACTGTAAAATTAGGGGGTCGTCTTATACGCTGGAAAATACGGTATTTTAAGCCACAGGTTTCATGCATCTCTCTGTTTTGTGATCCTAGTTGTTGAGAACAGCTATAGAACTAGTGATGAGTATGACTAGTATGCATCACAATCTGAGGTTTTAGGTTGACGATTTGGTTTGACATATGACAGACCAATAAAATGTAATATCTATGGCTCCATTTATGATACTGAAGGGATTGAAGGAGTTTGGGGCTCCAGAAGAAAAACAGCTTTTGATTTTTCTCCTTTCTTATAAGTTTTCAAAATCATTTAGGCTTTAAAGTTTAACAGTCATTCCCTGTTTAGAGAAACTGTGTGGTGTGATATCTATTTTGTCTTTCAAAATGAAGTGTGCATCAATATTTAAAAATAGATTTATGTTATAAGCCAATAAAAAGTGTATATTAATAAAACTGTCAATAAAAAATAACAAGAACTCCTCCCAATTTTTACATCCTCCATGTCCTGTTAAAAATATCCTTGTGATTGAAAAAAACAAAAACAAAAACAAAAAAACAGCTTACGTAAGACTCTAGAGGAAATAAAGAGTGATATCGCTACAATAAAATAAAATTTAAAAAAACAAACACTATGTAAAGTTTCAATAGTAGACTAGAAGAAGCAGAGTTCTGAATTAGTGAATTAGAAGATAGGGCAGCAAAGCACACCCAAACAATTGAAGATAAAAATTAAAGGCCAGGAGGAGATCCTAAGAGAGTCTTGGGACAACATGAAACAAAGCAGCATATAAATAATAGGGGTGCCAGAACAACAAAAAGAGGAACAAGGGTTAGAAAATTTTTTGAAGTAATAAAGTAATAACGTCAGAAAACTTCCCTGATTTAGGGAAGAAAAAGGTCACACAAGCACAGAGAATTCAAAAGAAGATAAACCCAAAAAGACTCACACCAACACTCAACTTAAGTACGATGGCAAATGTTCAAGAGAAAGAGAGAATCTTAAAGGCTGCAAGAGAGAGACAGAAAGTTACAAAGGATCCCCCATTAGACTATCAAATGACTTCTCAAAAGAGACACATCAGGCCAGAAAGGAATGGAAGGAAGTTTACAAAGTGATTCAAAGTAGGGGACAGAATCTAAGAACACTTTGTCTAGCAAGGCTATCATTCAAAATTGAAGGGGAAATAGGAAGCTTCACAGACAAAAAAAAATGCTAAGGGAGTTTATCACTACCAAACCAACAATGCAAGAAATGTCAAAGGCCTGGTATAAAAAAATAAAAAATAAAAAAGGAAGAAGGAACAAAGGCACAAAAAATAAAAATGGCTACAAACATGTACCTTACAATAATAATTTTAAATGTAAACAAATTAACTGCTCCAATTGAAAGACATTGAGTGGCTGAATGGATAAGAAAACATGACCTGCCCTAATCTGGTTGGTTCAGTGGATAGAGCATTGGCCTGTGGACTAAAGGGTCCCAGGTTCAATTCCGGTCAAGGGCATGTACCTTGGTTGCAGGCACATACCCAACAGTGAGTGTGCAGGAGGCAGCTGATCAATGTTTATCTCTCATCGAAGTTTCTAACTCACTATCTTTCTCCCTTTCTATCTGTAAAAGTTAATAAAATATGTTTATTTAAAAAGAAAACATGACCCATATACTGTATATGCTGCCTACTAGAGAACCACCTCAGAACAAGGGACTCACACCGACTGAAAGCGGGAAAAATACATTTCAGACAAATGGAAATGAGAAAAAAGCTGGGGTAGTAATACTTATACCTGACAAAATAGACCTCAAAGTGAAGGTCATAACAAGAGATAGGGAAGGTCACTTCATAATACTAAAGGGATTGACATAACAAGAGGATAGAACCCTGGTAAACATATATGTACCCAATGCAGGAGTACCCAAATACAAACAAACAACAAAAAAAACCCTCCTGGAAGATATCAAGGAAGAGATCAACAATACAATCATAGTAGGGGACATTAATACCCCACTGACATCACTGAATAAGTCCTCTAGACAAAAAATCAGCAAAGAAACATCAATCCTAAATTACTCACTTGATCAGATGGAATTAATTGACATCTTAGAACATTTCACCCCAAAGCCATGGAATATACATTCTTCTCAATGCACATGCGACATTTTCAAAGATAGACCACATCGTGGGTCACAGGCAAAGTCTCTCCAAATTAAAGAAGATTTAAATAGATCAAGCATCTTCACAGACCATAATAGCATAATATTAGAAATAAACTACAATAAAAACAACCAAAAATTTTCAAATACTTGGAGGTTGAATAGTATTTAATAATGATTGGGCTACCAAAGAGATCAAAGAAGAAATTGAAAAAAATATCCTGGAAACAAATGACAATGAAAACACAACAACCCAAAATCTATGGATACAGAGAAAGCAGTCATGAGAGGGAAGGTTATAGCTCTACAGGCCTACCTAAAAATAAATAAATGAATAAATAAATAAATGAATAATTAAATAAATGAATAAATAACAGATAGATAAATAAATAAAACAGGTAAAACTGTTATTAAATTATCTAACTCTGCAACTTAAAGAATTAGAAAGAGAGCAACAAGAAAAGCCCAGAGTGAGCAGAAGGAAGGCTCAGAGCAAAAATGAATGACATAGAGACCAAAAAATGGCAATACAAATGATCAATGAAAACAAGAGCTGGTTCTTTGAAAGGATAAACAAAATTGATGAACCTTTAGCCAGGCTCACCTAGAAGCAAAGAGAGAGGACCCAAATAAACAAAATCAGAAATGAAACAGGCAAAATAACAACAGACCCCACAGAAATTCAAAGGATCACAAAAAAAAAAAAAAAAAAAATACTATGAACAACTCTATTCCAAAAAATCTAGATAATCTGAAGGAAATGGACATATTCCTAGAAAGATGCAACCTTCCAAAACTCAATCAGAAAGAATCTAAAAATCTCAATAGGCCAATAATTATGAAGGAAATTGAAGCAGTTATCAAAAACCTCTAGCAAATAACAGCACTGGACCAGACAGCTTCACAGGAGAATTTTACCAAACATTCAAAGAAGAAATAAAACCTATGATCTTCAAATTATTTGAAACAATTCAAGAGGAAGGAATACTTCCAAGCTCATTCTATGAAGCCAGCATTACCGTAATACCAAAACCAGATAAAGACAACGCAAAGAAAGAGAATTACAGGCCAAATATTCCTCATGAACATAGATGCCAAAATCCTCAACAAAATTATAGCAAATCAAATCCAGCAGTACATCAGAAATATCATACACCATAACCAAGTAGAATTTATCTCGGGGATGCAGGGATGGCACAATATCTGAAAATCGATATATATGATATATCATATAAACAAATTGAGAAATAAAATCACACAGTCCTATCAATTGATGCAGAAAAGGCATTTGACAAAATCCAACACTCTTTCTTGATAAAAACTCTCACGGAAGAGAATAGAGGAATCATACCTCAACCTAATAAAAGCTTTATATGACATACCTACAGCCAATATCATACTCGATGGGCAAAAATTAAAACCATTTCACCTAAGAAGAGGAAAAGACAGGGATGCCTGCATTCACCACTCCTCTTCAACCTAGTGCTGGAAGTGCTAGCCATAGCCATGAGTGGAGAAGATGAAAAGGCATCCAACTTGGAAAAGAAGTAAAACTATCATTATTCGAAGATGACATGATACTGTACTAGAAAAACTGAAAAACTCCATAAAAATGATTAGACTTAATCAATGAATTCAGCAATGTAGCAGGATACAAAATTAACACCCAAAATTCATTGCATTTTTTTTAAAGATATTTTATTGATTTTGTACAGAGAGGAAGGGAGAGAGATAGAAAGCTAGAAACATCGATGAGAGAGAGTCATCAATCAGCTGCCTCTTGCAAGTCCCGCAACCAAGGTATATGCCCTTGACCGGAATCAAACTCGGGTCCCTTCAGTCCCCAAGCCGATGCTCTATCCATTGAGCCAAACCGGTCTTGGCTCATTGCATTTTTATACAACAATAGTGAACTTACAGTAACAGAGGTTTAAAAAAACAATTCCATTTACCATTGCACCAACAAAATTAAGATTCCTTGGAATAAAGTTAACTAAGGAGGGAAAAGAGCTATACTCAGAAAACTACAGGAAACTGAATAAAGAGACAGAGGAAGACATAGATGGAACATGAAGGCATTTGTATCATGTTCATGGATTGATAGAATCACCATCATTAACATGTTCATACTACCCAATGCACTCCCCATTAAATTACCAATGGCATATGTCACAGACCTAGAACAAATTATTCATTTAGAATAAAATAAAACCCTGAAAGCTGCAGCAATGCTGTGAAAGAAGAACAAACTAGGAGGGCTCTCAATACCAGATATCAAGCTATATTACAAAGCCACTGTTCTCAAAATGGCCTTGTACTGGCACAAGAACAGACATATAAATCAAAGGAATAGAATAGAGAGCACAGAAATCTACCCAAACCACTATGCTCAATTAATATTTGTTTGACAAAGGAGCCAAGAACATACAATGGAGTCAAGATAGTCACTTCAATAAATTGTGTTGGGAAAATTGGACAGAATCATGCAAAAAAATTAAACTAGACCACCAAATTATACCATACACAAAATTAAACGCAAAATAGATAAAGGACTTAATCATAAAATGAGAAATTATAAAATGTTAGAGAAATCCATAGGCAGCAAAATGTCAGACATATGGCCAAGCATTATCTTCACAGATGCAACTCTTAGGGCAATGGAAACTAAAGGGAAAATAAACAAATGGGACTACATCAAAATAAAAAGCTTCTACACAACAAAAGAAACCATCAATAAAACAACAACAAAGCCCACTGCATGGGAGAACATATTTGCCAATGTTATCACCGATAAGGGATTAATATCCAACATTTACAGGGAACTCATACAACTCAGCAAAGGGAAGATAAACAATCCAATCAAAAAATGGGCATCAGACCTAAATAGAAACATTTTGAAAGAGGGCATACAGGACGCCAGGAGATACATGAAAATATGCTCAAAGTCACTAATCATCTGAGTGAGGCAATTCAAAATGACAATGACATATTATCTCACACCTGTCAGAATGGCTATAATCAACAAATCAACAAATGACAAATGCTGGCAAGGATGCAGAGAAAAAGAACCCAAATGTACTGCTGGTAGGAATGCAGACTGGTTCAGCCACTGTAAAGAACAGTATGGAGTTTTCTCGAAAAACTAAAAATGGAATTCCCATTTGACACAGTAATACCACTTCTAGGAATATATTCCAAGAAAACAGAACACCAGTCAGAAAAGATATATGCAACCCTATGCTCATAGCAGCACAATTTAGAATAGCTAAGATTTGGAAATAGCCTAAATGCCCATCAGCCGATGAGTGGATTGAAAAACTATGGTACAGCTATACAATGGAATACTATGACGCTTTTAGAAAGAAGGAATTTTTATCATTTATAATAACATGGATGGAACTGGAGGGCATTATATAAGCAAAATAAACCTGTCGAGAAAGTTAAATAACACATGACCTCATTCATATGTAGGATATAATGATCAACATAATTTGATGAACAAGAATACATGGATAGAGACAAATGGTAGGGGAGGGGATGTTAGAGAGCAACCAAAGGACTTGTATGCATGCATATTAGCATAACCAATGGACACAGACACTGGGGCGATGGGGGATTGCCTGGGTTAGAAGGGATGGGGAAAAGGTCAATTGGGGGAAAAGGAGACATACGTAAAACTTTAGAAAAAAACGTGATACATCTACACAATGGAATTCTATGCTGCTGTAAAAAGGAAGGAAATCCTACCATTTACAACAGCATGGATGGACCTGGAGAGCATTATGCTAAGCAAAATAAGTCAGTCAGGGAAAGATAAATATAACATGATCTCAATCATTTGTGGAATATAATGAACAACATAATAAACTGATGAACAAAAATAGATCCAGAGACAGAGAAGCATTGATCAGACCATCAAACCTCAGAGCGAACGTAGGGGACAGAGGGTATAAGAGGAAGAGATCAATCAAAGGACTGTATGCATGCATATAAGCCTAACCAATGGAAACAGACAACAGGTGGGTGGGGGCATGAGTGTGGGGGTGAGGAGGTGGCAATTGGAGGATAAAAACACATAGTAATACCTTAATCAATAAAGAAAAAAGATAAATAAAACAAACTATAATAAATAAAAATTATGCATGTGAAAATATCAAGTGGATCTGCATAGTTCCTGAACATGCCTGACCTAGGACTTTGTTAGGGCAGAGAAAGAAATTTTTATATTCAAGGAAGTGCTGTGCTGGTCCTTCCTAATTTTCAGAACATACCAAGAATGAAGCTGAGCCAGGCAGTGTTCTAAGCAAGTTTGGGCCTGAGCAGTGAATTACAGCCTTGTCAGGGGACAGCATGCTCTTTACCTAACCTTTAAGGATGTGACTGGGAGCTGGGGGTGAGGCCATAATCATAATGCAACCCATCTGTGTCTGGCCCCTTCTCTCTCTCTCTCTCTCTCTCTCTCTCTTCCTTCCTCTTTTCCTCCATTCCTCTCTTTTTCCAATAAATAAAGGCACTCCAGAGCTCTCTGAGCCAAGTCTGCTCTTGAGGGGGGAAAAAAATTAACAAAAAATGTAAAATTTTAAATGCTGTGTATGCAGTGAATCTAAGGTGGAATTAGAATAAGACCATAAGTCCAAACTAGTGCACACTACAATGAGGAACACTGAACTCATGCATGAAGAAGCTGTCTCCATGCACCACCCCATCCCTTTAAGCAGCCAGGAGAACACACGAATCTCTCATCTCGCCATGCACCCACCTTCTCTGCTCCACCATCTACTATCCCAGTTAGGAGAAGTCCTACTAAACTGTCACCTCACAACTACCACTGCCCCTGATGGGGAAGCTAAAGCCAGCAGCTGAGCCCTACAGTCCAGGCTACCAGGCTACTGGTGTCCCTACCTCTCCATTCCTCAGTCCATTCTGAACCAGAAAGTGACAGGTTTAAACTCAGGACCAAGTTGCTTGCAAAAGAAAGTTGAATTCCCACTTCTGTCCCACAGCTCCTCAGGTCAGAGTGTCCCAGAACAAGCTCCCAGGTCCTTCTCACTCCTCCTTGCTCCCTCTCCTCCTCCCACTTTTCTGTTGCTAGTTTACAGAAGTTTGAAACAAAGAATCAACAAAAAAACTGAGAAACTTTTTTCATTCTTACAGAGGACTCAGCAAAACAACTGAACCTAAAAAACAATAACCGATGTAATTTTTTGGTAGGGTCTAAACATTTTAAAACTGCAGAATGAAAACCTGGCTTAGAACTTATAGGTATTTTTTTTTCATATATTTTATTCATTTTTTACAGAGAGGAAGAGAGAGGGATAGAGAGCTAGAAACATTGATGAGAAAGAAACATAGATCAGCTGCCTCCTGCACTCTCCCCTTCCCCCACTGGGGATATGCTGGTAACGAAGGTGCATGCTTTTGACCAGAATTGAACCCCTCAGTCCGCAGGCCGATGCTTTATCCACTGAACCAAACTGAATTTGACTTTTTTTATTTTTAATAGGTAATTTTAATAGTTGATTAAAATATGTGAGAATGAAGTATTTCATCTAAATACCACTTTATACAATCTTTGGAATACTAAATACAGTTAATGCAATAAAGAATGTTTTCATGTTTAAATTGTATGTTAAGGATCATCTTCCCTCTGTTTTTTCAATGTCCCACAGATACCAGGGAAATTTCTGAGATGGGGAGGGGAAGATGGAGGAAGTGACTGCAACCAGGGCTTCTTAGGAAAGGACAGGTTTGGTTCCTCAGTCACAGAAAGGACTTCAGCCCCTTCAAGCAGATGATGTAGAGTGGACCCCTCCTTCTCCTGGGCAGGGCTCTTTGTACAGCCTGGGAGGGTGCCCAAGAAGGAGCTGGGCATCCCAGGAACAAGCTGTGCCCACTGCCCTGCAGCAGCCTTCCATCCAAATAGAGGGGCTGAGCTGTCTCCAGCTTATAGCCCTGGGGGGGCACCCTTCCTCTGCCCCCACCATAAGCCAGTTGCCTCCAGAACTGACAGTGGAGACTCTTGCCTCCAGAGCCAGGTGTGCTGCGCTGGAGCATGCATTGTTCTTGTTGATGTTACTTAATGAACACGTGCATGGAAATCCAAGTCTCTGAGGGATTTACCTGTCTCCTAAGCTGCAGACAATGGATAAATTCTTGCCTCTTGCTGTGTTGCTGGTCCTGAGTCTGGCTCCACAGGGTGCTCACAGTTCTTCAGAAGCTGATAATGAAGGGGAATATGAGAGCAAAGCTGTTTTCAGTGTGGTTGAGAAGAACCTAAATCGAAATTGAAAGGACACTTCCTTTCTGGGAAATTATGTGTTGGACCTTCACCCCCTCTCTCCCTCTTTCCCCCCCTCTCCCCCCCTGAAGAAATGCAGGGTGGTTGAAGTATCTTCCACACCAGCTTGGAAATCCCTGTCTGGCACCTCCCCCTCAGGGGGCTTGCCTTTCCTGACCCCACAAAAACACAGAGCTGCAGGGCTGAATGTGAGCCAGTAACAGCAGGCTGACAGGTCTGCAGCAACTCTCTTAGAAGTACTTTGGAAAGGCACTGAGGCTTTTCTTATTGTTGTTGTAATTTTATGCTAAGACTGCCTTTTCATTTCTGGCTTTAAAGAAAAACTTATTATTATTAATTTATCCTTCTTCATTATCAATAACTGTGTGCATAAAACTCCTATTTTCCCTATCAAGAGATAGACCCTAGTATTTTGTAGCATATTCTCCCACTTACTGTTGTTTGTTGTTTTTCTTTGTGGAGGCTCTGTGGGGGAGTGTAAGTGTAAGGTTTGAGGCGCAGGAAACTAACCAAGATATTTTAAAGTAAAGTTTATTCCCCAGTAATGAGCAGGACTCATTACGGAGGTAGAGAAATCAGGATTGAAGGAATTGGGAAGGGGGATGGACACAGCAGGGCTGCCTCCTGGACATGGAAGATCAGCAATCAGAATCTCAGCCTGGTGTCTGACCACAGGGCAGTCCTGAGATCCTACTTGCCTGGTGACTCATGTGCTTTCCTTGTCATAGGTTTCACTGAGGTTGCCCAGGGCTGGGAGGAAAGGGGATGGGGGGAGGGTGACTAAGGCGGGCCTTAGTGGGGTGGACATGGAGGATCAGCAGCACATGGCTGATCTGGGGGTCCTTTTAAGAGGAGGAACAGGAGAGGGTTGGACCCAAGGCACAACAGGGAAGGGTGGGCTCCAGGACACTTTGACACGCACTGATTGGTGACTCAATGGACTGGGGATGTCTCTGTGACAGATGCCAGGAATGTCATAACTCCGCCCACCAGTTGGGAGGAGGGAGAACCTTATAGTAAGGGTCCTGAGTTTATATTTCGAGTGTTTCTTTCAGTGAAATAATATAAAAATACAAACTAACTCAAATCTGAACATTCAAAATGAACAAAGAGGTCATAACCATCAACAAGTTTTTAAAAGTTGACAAGGGCCACAAATATTGTCTTGCTCTAGTTTTATTGTCTGTTAAGTTTTGTTCCCTATATTTGCATTTTCATCTGAATAATAATTCAGAAAAAATATTTAATTGTACAAGATTCCACCTAATAGACTATTTTTAAAAACTGTGTAATCAAAGTATTTTTGTTATAACTGTTGTCTTCTGGACGGATATAGGTAGGAGCTGTGTTATTAGAATAATTTTAAGTGAGTTTCATTGTTTATTTTTCTGTGCCTAGAATATTCTGGGTTGGTTTCAAAGACATTTAAATGTTATTTCCACTTTCACCAGTATGCTTGATAGAAATCGGCTCTTTGACAACATAGTAAAAATAAAGCAGCAGCAGCTAGATGTTAGATTTATTTTTATAGATTTATCATAAGTAGATTACTAAAATGAAATACGTGTTCCAAGAAAGCTGTTACATTAAATACAATATCATAACATATATTAAAATCTGAAAATTGAAATTTCCTCCTTTAATATGTGATATAATACAAATTATTATGTTCTCATGAGAATGTTTGTCTTTTAATATGAGATTATATCCTAAACTTCTGACTTTCAGGGTTGTAATGTAACCATATTGTGTGATATTAGTTTATCAGTCTTTATAATTTGTCTATATTTGGGATTTTTAATTTTTGCACTGCTATTGTTTTCCAGCAATATATGGTGGTATATTTCAATGGTTCATGTAATGTACTTGTGAGGCCCATTGCCTTTGCAAATTTAAAGATGAACAAAGTAATGTTCTCACCTTTTAATAATCTAAACCTTGAAAGAGGGAAATATAAAATAAAACAAGACGTGAACAGTGTTAATAAATGATAGTAGGAAAAAAGTGTTTGTCTCGACAAAAGCAACAATTATTTCTACTAGGGAGGGTTAGGATAGATTATAGATGACTTCGTAGAAAAGTTTTATTTCTGTTAGGTCTTAAAGAATGACTCACTTGTGAAAAAAGAGTGATTGGAGGAAAGGTATTTTTCTTTTTTTTTTCATTTGCTTCTGATTACTTTTATTTCTTTTATTTTTTTGTGATTTTTATTTATTTATTTATTTATTTTACATATTTTATTGATTTTTTTTATTGCCCCCCTTCCTCCCTCCCACACATCCCCTCCCTCCCCATAGTTTTATGTCCATTGGTTGTACTTATATGCATTTATACAAGTCCTTCGGTTGATCTATTATCTCCCCCTGATATCCCTACCCTCCCCACTGTAATTTGACAGTCTGCCTGTTGCTTTACTTTCTCTATATCTGTCTCTTGGTTCATCAGTTTATAATGATCTTTATCATCCACCAATGTGTGAGGTCATGTGGTGTTTCTCTTTTATTGATTGGCTTATTTCACTCAGCATGATGCTCTCCAATTCCATCCAGGTTGCTGCAAATGATGAGAATTCCTTCTTCTTTATGGCAGCATAGTATTCCATTGTGTAGATGTACCAAAGTTTTTTGATCCAATCATCTGCTGATGGGCACCTAGGCTGTTTCCAAATTCTGGCTATTATAGATTGTGCTGCTATGAACATAGGGGTGCAAATATCCTTTCTGATTGGTGTTTCTAGTTTCTTGGGATATATTCCTAGAAGTGGGATTACTGGGTCAAATGGGAGTTCCATTTTCAGTTTTTTGAGGAAACTCCACACTGTTCTCCACAGTGGTTGCACCAGTCTGCATTCCCACCAGCAGTGCACGAGGGTTCCTTTTTCTCCGCAACCTCGCCAACACTTGTCGTTTGTTGATTTGTTGATGTTGGCCATTCTGACAGGTGTGAGATGGTACCGCATTGTTGTTTTGATTTGCACCTCTCGGACAATTAGTGACTTTGAGCATGTTTTCATGTGCCTTTTGGCCTTCCTTCTGTCTTCTTTTGAAAATATTCTGTTTAGGTCCATTGCCCATTTTTTAATTGGATCATTCATCTTCCTTTTATTTAGTTGTATAAGCTGTCTGTAAATGTTGGAGATTAAACCTTTATCAATGTTAATATTTGCAAATATGATCTCCCACACCGTGGGCTTTCTTGTTGTTTTATTGATGGTTTCTTTTGCTGTAAAAAAGCTTTTTATTTTGAAGTAGTCCCATTTGTTTATTTTCTCTTTAGCTTCCATTGCCCTAGGGGCAGTATCAGTGAAGAAGTTATTTTGGCATACGTCTGAGATTTTGCTGCCTGTGGATGCTTCTAGTATTTTTATGGTTTCCCGTCTGATGTTTAAGTCCTGTATCCATTTTGAGTTTATCTTTGTGAATGGTGTAAGTTGGTGATCTAGTTTCATTCTTCTGCATGTGTCTGTCCAATTTTCCCAACACCATTTATTGAAGAGACTGTCATGACTCCATTGTATATTTGTGCCTCCTTTGTCAAATATTAATTGAGCATAGTGATTTGGGTTGATATCTGGGTTCTCAATTCTATTCCATTGATCTATTTGTCTGTTCTTGTGCCAGTACCAGGCTGTTTTGAGAACAGTGGCTTTGTAATATAGTTTGAAGTCTGGTATTGAGATCCCTCCTACTTTACTCTTCTTTCTCAGAATTGCTGTGGCTATTCGGGGTCTTTTATTGTTCCAAATGAACTTTTGGAGAGTTCTTTCTAGGTCAGTGAAATATGTCGTTGGTATTTTAATGGGGACTGCATTGAACCTATAGATTGCTTTAGGAAGTATGGACATTTTGATGATGTTGATTCTACCAATCCATGAACATGGTATGTTCTTCCATCTCCTTACATCTTCCTCTGTCTCTTTTTTCAGTGTCGTGTAGTTTTCCACAAATAGGTCCTTTACTTCTTTAGTTAAATTTATTCCTAGGTATCTTAATTTTTTTGGTGCGATGGTGAATGGAATTGCTTTTTTAGCCTCTGTTTCTGTAGTTTCACTGTTGGTGTATAGAAATGCCATGGATTTCTTGGCATTAATTTTATATCCTGCTACATTGCCAAATTCATTTATTAAGTAAATTAGTTTTTTAATGGAGTCTTTTGGGTTTTTTATGTACAATATCATGTCATCTGCAAATAAGGATAACTTTACTTCTTCTTTTCCAATTTGGATGCCTTTTATTTCCTCCTCTTGTCTAATTGCAATGGCTAGTACTTCCAGAACTATGTCAAACAGGAGTGGCGAGAGTGGGCATCCCTGTCTTGTTCCTGTTCTTAGAGGGAATGGTTTTAGTTTTTGCCCATTGAGTATAATGTTGGCTGTGGGTTTATCATATATAGCTATTATTATGTTGAGGTATGATCCTTGTACTCCCACCTTTTTAAGAGTTTTTAACAGGAAAGGGTGTTGGATTTTATCAAATGCTTTTTCTGCGTCAATTGATATGACTATATGATTTTTATCTTTCAGTTTGTTTATGTGATGTATCACGTTTATTGATTTGCGGATATTGTACCATCCTTGCATTCCTGGAATAAATCCTACTTGGTCATGGTGTATGATCTTTGTGATGTTCTTCTGGAGTCGATTTGCTAGAATTTTATTGAGGATTTTGGCATCTATGTTCATGAGGGATATTGGCCTGTAATTCTCTTTCATTGAGTTGTCTTTATCTGGTTTTGGTATTAGGGTGATGCTGGCTTCATAGAAGGAGTTTGGAAGTGTTCCTTCCTCTTGGATTTTTTGGAATAGTCTGAGGAGGATAGGTTTTAGTTCTTCCTTGAATGTTTGGTAAAACTCTCCTGTGAAGCCATTTGGCCCTGGGCTTTTGTTTGCTGGAAGCTTTTTGTTGACGGTTTCAATTTCTTCCCATGTCACTGGTCTATTGAGATTTTTAGATTCTTCCTGATTGAGTTTTGGCAGTTTATATTTTTCTAGGAATATGTCCATTTCCTCCAGGTTGTTCAGTTTGTTGGAATAGAGTTGTTCCTAGTATTTTGTAACAATCTGTTGTATTTCAGTGGGGTCTGTTGTTATTTCACCTCTTTCATTTCTAATTTTGTTTATTTGGGTCCTCTCTCTTTGTTTCTTGGTTAGCCTGGCTAGAAGTCCATCAATCTTGTTTATCCTTTCGAAGAACCAGCTCTTGGTTTCGTTGATCTTATGTATTGTTTCTTTGGTCTCTATGTCATTTATCTGTGCTCTGATTTTTGTTATTTCCTTCCTTCTGCTTACACTGGGCTTTTCTTGTTGCTCTTTTTCTAGCTCTTTGAGTTGTAGAGTTAGATCATCTGTTACCATTTTTTCTAGTTTTTTGCAATAGGCTTGTAAGGATATGAACTTCCCTCTCAAAACTGCTTTTACTGTGTCCCATAGATTTTGGATTGTTGTGTTTTCATTGTCATTTGTTGCCAGGATGTTTTTAATTTCTTCCTTGATTTCTCTGGTAACCCAGTCCTTGTTTAATAGCATGTTGTTTAGTCTCCATGTGTTTGATTTCTTTGGATTATTTTTATTGTAATTAATTTCCAGTTTTATGCCACTATGATCTGAGAAGATGCTTGATATGATTTCTATCTTCTTGAATTTGAAGAGACTTTGCCTATGTCCCAAAATGTGGTCTATCTTTGAGAATGTCCCATGTGCACTTGAGAAGAATGTATATTCTGTGGCTTTGGGGTGGAATGTTCTAAAGATGTCAATTAATTCCATCTGGTCTAGTGACTCGTTTAGGATTGATATTTCTTTGCTGATTTTTTGTTTAGATGATTTGTCGAAGGGTGACAGTGGGATATTAAAATCTCCTACTATGATTGTATTGCTATTAATCTCTCCCTTAATGTCCTCCAGCAGTTTTTTTTATGTATTTGGGTGCCCCTGTATTGGGTGCATATATATTTATCAGGGTTATTTCTTCTTGTTGGATTGTTCCCTTTAGTATTATGAAGTGGCCTTCATTATCTCTTGTTATGTCCTTCACTCTGAGATCTAATTTGTCAGATATAAGTATTGCTACCCCAGCTTTTCTTTCCTTTCCATTTGCCTGGAAAACTTTTTTCCATCCCTTCACCCTCAGTCTGTGTGCATCTTTTTTTCTGAGGTGGGTTTCTTGTAGGCAACAGATGTAAGGGTCTTGTTTTCTTATCCAATCTGACACCCTATGTCTTTTGATTGGAGCATTTAATCCATTTACATTTAAGGTTATTATTGATAGGTACTCATTTGATGGCATTTTTATTCTATACCCGTGTTCCTTCTTCAATTCCTATTTCTTTATTTTTACAGTAGACCCTTTAGCACTTCTTGCATTGCTGGTTTGGTGGAGATAAATTCCTTCAGTCTTTGTCTGTGAAGCTCCTGATTTCCCTTCAATTTTGATTGATAGTCTTGCTGGGTACAGTATTCTTGGATTCAAACCCTTCCTTTGCATGACTTTGTATATTTCATCCCATTCTCTTCTGGCCTGATAAGTTTCTGTTGAGAAATCAGTTGCTAGTCTGATAGGGGTTCCTTTGTAAGTAACTTTCTGTCTCTCTCTGGCTGCTTTTAAGATTCTTACTTTGTCGTTGTTGTTTGCCACTTTAATTATAATGTGCCTTGGCGTCTCTCTTCTGGGATTCATTTTGCTTGGGACTTTGCGAGAATCTTGGATTTGTGTGGGTTTTTTCTTCTCTATCTCAGGAAAGTTTTCTGTCATTATTTCTTGAAATACTTTTTCCACGTCTACATCAGTTTCCTTTCCTTCTGGAACCCCTATTATTCGAATATTATTTTGTTTTGTAATGTCCCAAAGCTCCCGTAGGCTCTCCTCCTGCTTTTTAATCTTTTTTTCTAGAAGCTGCTCTAATTGGGTATTTTTTCCATCTTGTCTTCTAGCTCACTGATGCGGTCCTCCGCTTCATCTAGTCTACTCTTGATGCTTTCTATTGAGTTCTTCATGGTAGCGATGTCATTTTTCATTTCTTCTTGGTTCTTCCTCAGTTCCTGATGATTCTTCCTCTTTTCTTCTTGGTTATTGTCAAATTTCTCTTCCATTCTTTTTAGCCAACCTATGATCATTATTCTGAACTCTTGCTCTGGTAGGCTGCTTGCCTCTGGCTCGTTTACTTCCTTTTCTGGTGATGCCTGCTTTTCTTTCATTTGTGGGGTATTTCTTTGTCTTCCCATGGTATCTCTTTTCAGGATGTCTGGTTATGTGGTTTTCTTTCTCTTGCGTTAATTTAAAGGTGCAAAATACAACACTACCAGGTACAACACGAGAGGCACTTAACAGGAATGAATTTACAATATTAATAACCTCTAATAAAGGTAACCCCTAGCGATAGGCAAATTAGGGTATAGGAGAGAAGGAAGGAAGGAAGGTAAAAATAAAATAAAGAAAAATTTAAAAAAAAAAGTCAAAGAAGAAATAAAGTAATGACAAAATGAAGTTGGAAAATAGGGAGAAAAAGAAGAGAGAGGGAGAGAAAGAGAGAGAGAGAGAGAGAGAGAGAGAGAGAGAGAGAGAGAGAGAGAGAGAGAGAGAGAGAAAAGAAGCAAAGTAAAAAAAAAAAGGGAAACAAACTATATATATGTGGAGAAAATTGCCATAGATCAACCACTGAGCCCAGCCAATGCCGGTAACAATACTTGGAGATTAATACAAACTACAATATCCACTATTATTAAGTAAGGTTATGATATACAGAAGTCAAAGAAACAAACAAAAACAGAGGATTTAAAAAAAAATACAAAGCAACGATAACAACACAGGAATAAGCATAACAATTTCACTGAAAAGCATAAATATTCACAATAATCAACCTTCACTCAAACAATGAGAAAAGGATAGAAAGTAGAACCATTTTTTTGTGTGTGTGTGTTTTTTTAACTAGTTAATATAGTGCAGAGAGTGGTATTTATACACTTGTATCAGGGGTTGGAACTTAGGTCTATAAGTATAGTGAGAGCTTTAGCAGGGGGTATACAGAAAGAATAGAGGAAAAACTAAAGCCGGAAAGGGATAGAATAAACTGGAGACTAAAAGGTTAAAGTTTAGTAAGAGAGTGATGGGGTAAAGGTCGAATTGAGATAGGGTTGGATGATGCTATAGTAGAGATTAAAATAGAATGAAGGTTACTCCCAATGTAAAATAAAGAAGAAGTAAAATGGTACTGGAGAGGAAAAGAGAGAAAAAAAAAAATTGCAAAATAGCAGTAGTAATAGTGATGATAGAGATTGAAAAATGTAATAGTTGAAAAGGTAAAATCAAGTAAGGAAAAAAGAAAAAAAATCATTTCTTAAGTAAAAGATGTAAAAAATGAAAATTAAATAAAAAATGTAAAAAATGAAAATAAAATAAAGAATAGTAAAATTAGCATAAAATTGTCCAGTAGTGTTCAATCACTTCCTCTGTTATTGTATTTGGTATGCCTGGTTCTTGGACCAGAGAGTCTTGCAGTTCCCAGTATTCCACTGCACCTCAGTTTTGTAAGGTAGTCCTTAATTTTAGGTAGGCTATATCTTAGTTATTTGTGTCCATTTATTTTTGATTAATTAAAAGAAAAAGAAAAAGAAAAAAAAAAGAAAAAAAAAAAAAGGCAGTTTGTAGTTCAGCCCTTAGGTGTCAGTGTTACTGGTTTGACCTCCCAGTCTTTGGTTGCTCTGGCCTTCTTTCTCTATGGCTCTACCTGGCAGAGTGCCAACTGGCTTCCAGACTATCTCTTCTGGTTCCGATCCCTTGTTTCCAGGGAGGCAATTTCCCCCTACAATTTCCAGGATATGCCCAACTGGGCGGTCCTTCCCTAGTATTCTGAAGCTAGGGCGTGAAGGGGATCATGCGCCAAGGTGTCCAGGTGTTCCGCCCTTGTCCGGACAGCCGCAATTCTTAACAATCTGTCCCGTGTCCCACTGGTGTTTTAGATAAAGTCCCGCTTCTGGGGACAATACTGCCAAACCCCGGACTGGGTGTTGCCAGACAGGTTTCTAGCTGTGGCCTTCTTTGTGCGAAGCTCTGGCGCGCGGGCCACGGTGGTGCTCCTGGGCCACACTGGGGGCGGGGCCTCGCGGCGCTCTGGGGCTACAATATAGGCGGGGCCGCGGCTCTCCCGCCGCACTGGGGGCGGGGCCTCGCAGCGCTCCAGGCCACCGTGGGCGCTCAGGGCTGCTCTGGGGGTGGGGCCTCACCGGAGCAATGGGGCTACCACAGCCTGAACTCTCAGGCTAGCCGCGCAAACTCTGACCTTTCCATGGGTGGTTGAAGAGCTTCCTTGAATCCACGTGCTTGCTCCGATCGGGGCGCCACAGGTGCTCGATGGACTCCTCGGCTGTGGGTTTTCCAGGCCTCAGAGAAGCTGCTCCCTTCCTGGTAGGGTGGCGCCGCCTTTGCGCGGAGCCCAGAGCTCTGGGAGAAGTCGGGAGTGCTGGCCGCTTGGTCAGGAAATCCTGTCCAGTCCAGCGGACACTTCCTTACCTTCCTAGAGTGATCTGCTGCCCCTTAGCTGCTAATCAACACTCCCTGAGCGACTCAGATGTTGCTTCTATCTGTTTTGGGACCGGGGTCAGAACAAGTCCATCTGTTCAGTCGCCATCTTCAAGCTCCGCCCTGGAGGAAAGGTATTTTAAGGCAAAGGAAGGGAATGAGCAAATATGCAAAAGTAGGAGGTAAATCCTAGATATCAGCTAAGCCCAATGCAGCCAGTGTAGTGGGCTCACTAGGAAAAAGTAGGAAAATCAATTGGGACCTGGATCATAGACAAGGTTGTGCAAGCAGGTGGAGACTTTGATGGTTATAAGGCATGCTTAGAGCCATGTTGGAAATCCATTTTATTGATGAGCCTTGAAAACATTATGCTAAGTGAAGGAAGACATTACTAAATCATATATTTTAGTATTTCATTCATATGAAATGCCCAAAATAGCCAAATTCATAGACATGAGTGTAGAGGTGACTGCTTACGGTTGGGTAAGAGTATGGGAGGATCAGGGAGGTAAAAGCTAAAGTGTACTAGGTTTCACTTTCAAGATGATGAAAATGGTCTAAACTTGAGTGGTGATGGTTGCACATATTTGATAGCCCAAATATAATGTCTGCAATATAAAAGTGAATGCAGATCCAAAACTGTCAGATATGTGAAACAATAAGTGTTGACTGTCTACAAAATCATAATAATATACTCTAGCATTAAAAAGAGCAGATAAAATTAACATAGAACTAGAGGTTTTGTACATAAAATTTACATAAAACCCCAAATGCCCCCCTCTGTTGGCCTGGTAACCCCAAACTGATGCCCCCCACTGGGCTGGTTGTCTCTTACTGCAGCCCCCCTCCACCAGCCTGGTCACCTCCAACTGCCCCCAACCCACTGCTGGCCTGGTCACTCCTCATGGTCCCCCTGCCAGCCTGGTTGCACCACACAGCCTGCTGTTCATTTATTTGGTCATCCTTCACTAACCCTCCTGCAGGCTGGTTGTAAGTAGCCATCTTGTGAGGGTATGATGGTCAATTTGCATATTACCTCTTTATTATATAGTATAATTCCCAAAGAGTCTGAATATAGATCAAGTATTATAAGATCCTTGAATTGTTTTGAGGACACAAAAGGGAGTAATTTGGGTTTCATGATTTAAGTCTAAAGATTGCCATTTATAATGTAATCAGTTAAAGAACAGAGGAAGTTTTCAATTTCTATACTAGGAGACATAAGACTGATTTTCATACATCTCAGTAAGTAAAAAAAATAAAAACAAGAAAAATGTTAAGTAAAGTTAGAAAATATTTTGAAAACATGATAAACTAAGCCTAATATATGAATGTAGAACCCTACTGCCAACAATAGTAGAATGTGCTTTTTTTTTTTTTTTTTTTTTTTTTTTTTTTTTTTAAAAAGCACACTAACAAATGTCACATGAATTTTACCTGTACCAAACCACAAAGCAGTGTTAGTTGTCTTATGTCAGATTTTCTAAAAACAGGGCCTTGGTGATGGTTTCTGTTCATGTGATTTATTGAGGGTGTGCTTTCAACAGAAGGGGTCTAAGGGAAGCAGGATAGGGCAAGAAAAAAGGAATGAAAAGAGGCTATGGTTGCAGGCAAAAAATGGCTTCAAGCTGACCATCTGAGATTTCTGTAGCACAAATAGCATGAGAGTTTGTCCCTCCTTGAAGCAAAGTACTAGACATTTGAAACCCATCAAGGCATTGTGTGTGGGCTATCCATCTTAATCAGATAAGCTATGTTGTTAAAGGACATTTTCCAAAGAAATGAGCAACTGTGAGCTTTTTAGCAATGAACATGCACAGCAATAGAAGGATGGATGCAAAGTCTTCTAAGGTGATCTCACTAAGGTACTAACTTCAAACAGCTGCATAGTATTTCAAAGTGTTAATGTCCCACAGGTTTTTATCCATTCATTTACTGACAGGCATTGGGCTGTTTCCAAATCATAACTATTGTAAATAATGCTGCTATGAATACGTGGATGCATATATTCTTTCTGATTGGGGTTTTGGGGTTTTTAGGGCATATTCCCAGGAGTGGGTCACTGGGTCAAAAGAAAGATCCATTTTTAATTTTTTGAGAAAACTCCATACTGTTTTCCATTGTGGCTGGACCAATCTGCACTCTCACCAGCAGTGAACTAGGGTTCCCTTCCACATCCTCATCAGCACTTTAGTTTGTTGAGTGGCCAGATTATTATGCGTTCATTGCTCATCCTCTTCCCCTTCTGATATTCCTGTAATGCAGATGTTGTTCGGTTTCATGTTGTCCCAGAGCCCCCTATAGTCATCTTCCTGTTTTTTTTGTTTGTTTGTTTGTTTTGTTTTGTTTTTATATATATTTTATTGATTTTTTTGCCCCCTCCCTACTTCCCACACATACCCTCCCTCCCCAGAGTTTTATGTCCATTGGTTCCTGTTTTTTTATTGGTTTTTCTATTTTCTGCTATAATTGAGTATTTATTTCTACATTGTCTTCCAAATCACAGATTCAGTCCTCTGCTTCATTCAATCTACTTTTAATCCCTTTCAATGTGTCCTTAATGTCAGATATATCATTTTTTATTTCAGTATGGTTCTTGTTAATGGCCTCTAATTTCCTTTTCATGCTGTTGTAACTTTCACTAAGTTCCTTAAGCATCTTCATAACAATTGCTTTGAATTCTATGTCTGATAGGTTGCTTGCTTCCATGTCATTTAGTTATTTCTCTGTAGATTCCTCTTTTCTCTCATTTGGGGATTGTTTCTTTGTCTCCACATTTTAGCTGTCTCTTTGGATTTGATTTTATGTATTAAATAGAACTGCTAAGCCTCCCAGTCTCTGTGGTATGGATTTATGTAGAGGTGTTTTGAGGGGTCCAGTGGTGCAGTCTCTTTGTTCATCTGAGCTGGATGCTCTAGGAATGCCCCTAGATATATGGTTTGGGCTGTCCTGTTGTAATTGGGGCTTTATTGCTGATGTCCCATGTGTGGCATAGTTGAACCCTTTGACTTGCTTCCAATAAGATTCAATCCCAATGTCATTGTAACAATTGTCCAGTGATTGAAGACTCCTTAGCCCAGAAGCTGAGTCTGCCTTGAGTCTCACACTTTGATTGACCCTGTTCTAAGCTGTACTTCTTTCCCCCATGGAACTGGTCCTACAGGTGTCAGCTATAGGTGTCAGCTACAGGTGTCTGGGGTCCCACTGGCTTTCATTCACTGTACTGTCTAGGATGGTGTTTTTGGCAAGGACCCAAACTGATGTTTTTGACCAATTTAATCAGGCAAAGACTCAAAGCCTCCAGAGAACCGCCACTGCCTAAAGACTGGATTCAGCCTGGAGTAGTCTCAAGCAATCATCACAGGTTGGGTGATAGGTTTCCCAATAGGAAGGGACAACTGCTTCTATCTAGATGTTAATTATTATTCACAGTCTTCTAATGCTCCCCAGAAACCACAGGGTGAAGCAAGGGATTTTGCAATAGGGTGGGTCAGCTTTTTCCCATCTAAACAAAAATGGAAGGAGAGTTAAATATTTGCCTGGGACAGATGACCTCCATAGCATAAGGGGATAACTCAGCACATGAAATGGAGGTGTCTGCCTTCTGAGCTCTAACCTCAGATTCCCCAATGCTGATTTATGTTCTTACATTTCCAGTCCACTCTGCCCTCCCTCTGCCAGAGCCCAGTGTGAGTGGCTGCACTCAAAATGTTGTGCAATGGCCATTTAAGAGAGTGCCAGCATTTCCAGCAAACACACCCTGACAGACAGCAACTCTGCTGTTTTTCACAGCAAGAGGTTATATGTAAAGCTGTCTCAATTCTGGTGCTCTCTCCTGGGAGGCCCAGATTGCGGATTTGACCCCAGAGTTCTCTGTGACAAATCTGTAAAGCTGAGATAGCTCTCTGGAACTTCAGCTTCTGTCTGTGGGAGCTAGACCAGCTCTTCTATGTCTCTAGCTTCCCTATCAGTCTCTATGTGGACTCCACATTCCATTCTTGGTTATCAGACTTCTCTCCAGCTAGTCTTCAGTTGGTCATTCAGGTTGAGTTTTGTTTTGTTTTTTTGTATTTTAGTTATAATTTCAGTTGTGTCCTGGGAGCATGTCTGTGACCTTCCACTTACTCCATTGAAATTTTCTGTATTTTTTGCAATGGATTTAGATTGTCAAAATCAGGCTCAATTATTGTTCCTACATAAAGGCAGCTGATATTTTGGAAGTTACTTTTTCCTGCTTTCTCTTTCATCTTTTTCATTATATTTCCAGTAAATGCCATTCCCAGTGGCCTTAATTGACCTATAAGATTGCTTATTCTGGCTGGAAAACCTTTAGATTACAGCATTTTAAAACCTAATTACTATAAACCATATACTGATACAATGCTATATATATTTCAGTTATATTTTATTAAAGATGGGGGAGTGAGATTTATGATAAAGGGGTAAAACTGGAAAAGAGAAAGGGAAAAATCATTGCATTTAAGAGTTCCAACAACTCTCATTGTTTGGCACTTCATTATGTATGTATGTATGTATGTATGTATGTATGGCACTTCATTATGTGTGGCACTTCATTATGTATGTATATATGTATTATTTCTTTATTTACTTTTAGCATTTTAAATCTTTAAAAAACAGGCTGGTAATTTTGAAAAGCCGCTAGTTGGCCCATTTTTAGGTAGTAAGGCATAGTTGGGAATTATCAGTATTGGTAGTCCTAATTCATATTTACACAGTAGTCACAATGAGTTTATTATCTTCTCACTTTTTTTTCTACAAAGTCCTAAAGCATTAAAAGCTTGCATTCTCCATATCATGGTTGCAAGCTCCTACATATTCTGACCCTGCCTGCCTCTGTCCTCATCACATGTTAACTCCGCTTCAGATACCAAATGCACCCAAGACACCACCAAAGAGGACATTTGTACACAAACTCTCCTTTCTCTGAAATTCTCTTCCTAAACATTTTTCCTAATTGTGTTCACCAAAAATTTATCTTAAACTTCATTTTTCCAATGAGGGATTGCTGGCTGAAGGGTCCAAATCCAGTTTCCTTTCTACACTTACTCATAGCTCTCTGTATGATTCCTTCACAATGCCTATTAGGCATGCAAATATTATGTTTGTTGGTATAACTTGTTTTAATGTCTTCTTTCTGATATAAAAATACTGCATGAGCACAGAGACCATGTCTGCTATGATGATCATACACTCCTCAATTCCTTCTCAATGTCTTCCCCAATGTTCAGCTATGGTCAGTGGTCAGCACATATGCACTAAGTGATTAAATGTAGTCATGTTAAAAGAACCCATTTGATGTCATCCAGGATTATATTTGATGTGTTTTGTTTTTGTTTTTTCTACATTGTAACCTGGCAAAAACATCAAATTTCATCAATAATACAGAAAACATGAACTGATAAAATTGAGCTTTTGTTCTATCTAATGAAAGAGTAAAATTCAAATTAACCATTAATCTGCTACACCCACAAGCTACCCTCACCAGCCAATCAGGAGCAAGTATGCAAATTAACCTAACCAAGATGGCTGTGGTCACAGAGCTGAAGCAAGCAAGAGGCTTGAGTTTTTCTAGCAATAGGGGAAGACAACCTTTCTGCACACCCTGGGGGGCCCAGGCCTCCACTCATGGCTACAAAGTTTCAATTATAGAAGATTAAAAAATCCCAAAAATAATTGCAGCAGCCATGGAGTTGGAGAAAGTAGAAGTCTTGAGTTTCCTCTGGCAATAGAAGAAACCCAGCTTCCCCAGCCCCAGCCAGCCTTGGTCTCTGCTCAAGGTTACAAAGTTTTAATTATAGAAGATAGATAAATCCCAGATATGAAGGCCTATGCTTGGGTCACTGGGTGGCATGGCCAGCCTGCAAACAATCAAATGCCCCTCGCCCAGGCCACCCACACCCCAATGGAATCTCCACCCTGATCCAGGACACCCTTCAGCAAACCAACTGGCCCCCACCCATGCACCAGGCCTCTATCCTATCTAATAAAAGAATAATATTCAAATTGACCATCACTCTAACACACAAGATGGCCTCCCTCATGTGGTCAAAGATCCTGCCCCCATGTGGACACAAGATGGCAACTACAAGATGACCTGCAAGGGAGGGCAGTTGAGAGGGACCAGGCCTGCCAGGGAGGGCAGTTAGAGTTGATAAAGCCTGCAGGGGAGGACAGTTAGGGGTGACCAAGCCAGCAGAGGTAGAAACTTGTGGCAAATGGGCCTGTTGGGAAGGGCAGGTGTGTGTGTGTGTGTGTGTGGGGGGGGACCAAGGCCTGCAGAGGAGCAGTTTGGGGGGTATCAGGCCTGCAGGGGAGGGCAGTTGGGGGGGAACAGGCCTGAAGGGGAGGGCAGTTAAGGGTAATCAAACTGGCAGGGATGCAGTTAGGCATCAATCAGGCTGTCAATGGAGTGGTTAGGGGGTGATCAGGCTGGGAGGCAGAAGTGGTTAGGGGAAGTCAGGAATTGGGAGCCAGCAGTCCTGGATTGGGAGAGGGATATCAGACTGGGATCAGGCCTAAACAGGCAGTCAGACATGCCTCAAATGGTCTCATATTGGAGAGGGTGCAGGCTGGGCAAATTTTGTGCACAGGGCCTCTTGTAAATACTATATTTGTTGCTATCATCCTTATTATCACAATCATCATTATCATTATCATCACCATCACTATTTGTCTTAGGTTTCCCTTTGATTGTTCTGTCATTCAAACAAAACCACTGTCTCTAAGTAAAAAATGTATATTGTAAAACCAAGGAACTTTTTATGTTGTGCTAAAATATGCTTTGTGCTTACATTAAGGATTTGGATTTTATTCTGAATTAAATTATTTACTTACTGTTATCCTATCTAATAAAGGAATAATATGCAAATTGACCATACCTCCGCAATACCCGCAAGTCAATCAGGAGCAAATATGAAAATAAACCCAACTGCTGTAGGTTCCTGGAAGATGGCAGCCAGGTAAATACGTGTATGGGCTGCCTTCCACAACCATATCAGTGCTGCCACGGGGGTTTTTACCTGAGACCTGAAAGGACCACAACTGTGGGGCCCCGACTGTCGCCGACACACGGATTCCACAGAAAGGTTGGATTTTGCCGGGGATAACTTGGGGTGACTGTGTCCCAACAGTGAAAGTGAAAGCGGCAGCTACAGCAGCCGCAGAAGCAGTGGCTGCTGGGGAGGCAGAGAAAAAAGTGCACATTGGGACCCCGGAAATCTGCGTCCACAGAAGCCCCCCACGGTTGGGTCTGGCGTGATTCAAGAGAGTGGACGGGGGTCCCCAAGGTTGCTTCTGGTGGGGTTCTCTAGGGAGCAACCCATTCTGATCCAACATGGTGGGAGAACATAGCAATTGGAAAGCAGTCTGTTTGTAAGTGCGTGCAGACTCACCCATCGCGCACCTAGGCTGGTTCCCCTGCAACCCTTTGCTTCTGATTACAAAGGAGAGATCACCCAGATCAGCTGGCCCTAAGAGACAGCAGGGGGAAACTGCTTTTCTGGAAATTGAGAAGCAGAGCAGGAAGAAATCATCCAGGATTCAGCTCCGAGGCAAAAAACAATAATGAAACAAACAACAAAAAAAAAATGGTATTGAGTGCCACAGGAAAAAAAGGCTAGAACAGCCAAAAAGAAGGGACATCAATCCACATACACTGCCACCTAGGGTCTGGAGTACTAACTGACTGTTTTTATTATTAGTTTTATTTGATCAAAAACCAAGATACTAAGGAATGCCACTGAGGTGCAGCAAAACGCAGGGAACTGTAATACGGTCTGGACTGAGAAACGGGCCTGTCAAATAGAATAACAGAAGTGAATGGCCTTCACAACTGCACACTTTTTTTGCTAAATTTTTTTTTTCATTTTTTGAATCTTTTACTTAAGAAAAAATTTTTTTCCTTACGAGATTTTAACTTTTTTTTATTACATTTTTAGGTTCAATAAGCATTTTTACTACTGCTATTTTAATGTTTTTTAAGTGCCATTTTATTTTCTCTTTATTTTACATTGGAATTATTGTTCTTAATTTTATTTTCATTTGTCCATTAACATTGTTTAACCCTATCTCAACATGACCTTTACACCTTAATTCTCTTTCTACCCTTCCCCCTTGTGCTATCCTGTTTATCTTAACCATTTACTGCTTTAGATTTCCTTACTCTTTCTGTATCTACCCTGCTAAAATTTCTATCCTACTTATTTATCTAATTTCCAATCTCTGGTGCTAAGTGCATACACACCCCTCTCTGAGCTGTATTAACTAGCAAAAAAAAAAAAAATTGTTTTCCTCACTGTTCTTTTGATGCTGTTTGGGGGAATGATGATTATATTGCATTTTTATGCTTTTTAGTGAAAGTATTTTGCTTATTCTTTTGTTGTTGCTGTTGCTTGGTATTTTCTTATTTGATTGGTTTTTGTTCGTTGTTATTTTATTACTTCTGTTTTCCCTTCCTGTGCTGGAAATTAGGGGATCTTGTAGATTGTTTTATTATCCAGGTACTGCTGACAGCATTTGTTGGGGTTAGTGGTTGTTCAATTGAAATTCTCTCCCCATATATATAGTCTATTCCCCATTTATCTTTTAATCTCTCTCTCTCTCTCTCTCTCTCTCTCTCTCTCTCTCTCTCTCTCTCTCTCTCTTTCTCTCTCTTTCTTCTCCCTGTTTCCCAAATTTATTTTGACACTCTTTTTCCTATATTTTTCTATTGCTCCCTCCCTCTTCTTTTTTTACTCTTCCTCTTTCTCTCCTATCCCCTAATTTGCCTTTCCCAAGTGGTTACCTTTATTGGAGGTTATTAATATTGCAAATACATTTCTGTTTAGTGCCTTGTGTGTTGTACCTGGTTGTGTTGTATTTTGTGCCTTTAAATCAACGCAGGAGAGAGAAATCAATGCAGGAGAGAGACATTCTGAAAATAGAGACCATGGAGAGACAAAGAAACAGCCCACAAATGAAAGAAAAGCAGGCACCACCAGAAAAGGAAGTAAACAAGTTAGAGGCAAGCAACCTACCAGAGCAAGAATTCAGAGTAACAATCATAAGATGGCTAAAAAGAATGGAAGACAAATTTGACAATATGAGTAAGACCCAAGAGGAAATGAAGAAAAACCAAGAGGAAATGAAGATGAATCAAGAAGAAATGAAAAATGACATCTCTACTATGAAAAACTCAATAGAAAGCATCAAGAGCAGACTAGAAGAAGCAGAGGACCGCATCAGTGAGCTAGAAGACAAGATGGAAAAAAATACCCAATTAGAGCAGCTTCTAGAAAAAAAAATTAAAAAGCAGGAGGAGAGCGTACGGGAGCTTTGGGACAATGCAAAACAAAACAATATTCGAATAATAGGGGTTCCAGAAGGAAGGGAAACTTAGGTAGATATGGAAAACGTATTTCAAGAAATAATAACAGAAAACTTTGCCGAGATAGAGAAGAAAAAAAACCCCACACAAATCCAAGATGCACCCAGAGTTCCAAGCAAAATGAATCCCAGAAGACCGATGCCAAGACATATTATAATTGGCAAACACCAAGGACAAAGTAAGAATCTTAAAAGCAGCCAGAGAGAGACAGAAAGTTACATGTAAAGGAACCCCCATCAGATTAACAACTGATTTCTCAACAGAAACTTATCAGGCCAGAAGGGAATGGGATAAAATATACAAAATAATGCAAAGGAAAGGTCTGATTCCAAGAATACTGTACCAAGCAAGACTATCAATCAAAATAGAAGGTGAAATCAGGAGCTTCACAGACAAAAAAAGACTAAAGGAATTTATCTGCACCAAACCAGCAATGTAAGAAATGCTAAAGGGTCTACTGTAAAAATAAAGAAATAGGAAGCGAAGAAGGAACACAGGGGTATAGAATAAAAATGGCGTCAAGTGAGTACCTATCATTAATAACTTTATTTTTTTTAAATATATTTTATTGATTTTTTACAGAGAGGAAGAGAGAGAGATAGAGAGCTAGAAACGTCGATGAGAGAGAAACATCGACCAGCTGCCTCTTGCACACCCCCTACTGGGGATGTGCCCGCAACCAATGTACATGCCCTTGACCGGAATCAAACCCGGGACCTTTCATCATTAATAACTTTAAATGTAAATGGTTTAAATGCTCCAATAAAAAGACATAGGGTAACAGACTGTATAAGAAAACAAGACCAATGCATCTGTTGTCTACAAGAAACCCACCTCAGAAAAAAAAAATGCACACAGACTGAGGGTGAAGGGATGGAAAAGGGTTTTCCAGGCAAATGGAAATGAAAAAAAAGCTGGGCTAGCAGTACTTATATCTGACAAATTAGATCTCAGAGTGAAGGACATAACAAGAGATAATGAAGGCCACTTCATAATACTCAAGGGAACAATCCAACAAGAAGAAATAACCCTGGTAAATATATATGCACCCAATACAGGAGCACCCAAATACATTTAAAAAACTGCTGGAGGACATTAAGGGAGAGATTAATAGCAATACAATCATAGTAGGAGATTTTAATACCCCACTGTCATCCTTCAACAAATCATCTAAACAAAAAATCAACAAAGAAATATCAATCCTAAATGACTCGCTAGACCAAATGGAATTAATCTACATCTTCAGAACATTCCACCCCAAAGCCACAGAATATACATTCTTCTCAAGTGCACATGGGACATTCTCAAATATAGACCACATTTTGGGACATAGGCAAAGTCTCTTCAAATTCAAGAAGATAGAAATCATATCAAGCATCTTCTCAGATCATAATGGCATAAAACTGGAAATCAACTATAATAAAAATAATCCAAAGAAATCAAACACATGGAGACCAAACAACATGCTATAAAACAAGGACTGGGTTACAAGAAAAATCAAGGAAGAAATTAAAAACATCCTGGAAACAAATTACTATGAAAGCACAACAATCCAAAATCTATGGGACACAGTAAAAAGCAGTTTTGAAAGGGAAGTTCATATCCCTACAAGCCAATTGCAAAAAAAAAAAAAAAAACTGGAAAAAAATGGTAACAAATGATCTAACTCTACAACTCAAAGAGTTAGAGAAAAAGAGCAAAGAGAAAAGCCCACTGTGAGCAGAAGAAAGGAAATAACAAAAATTAGAGCAGAGATAAACGACATAGAGACCAAAGAAACAATACATAAGATCAACAAAACCAAGATCGGGTTCTTTGAATGGATAAACAAGAGAGATGAACCTCTAGCCAGGCTAACCAAAAAACAAAGAGAGAGGACCCAAATAAACAAAATCAGAAACGAAAGAGGTGAAATAACAACAGACTCTGCCGAAATACAAAGGATTGTTATAAAATACTACGAACAACTCCATTCCAACAAACTGAACAACCTAGAGGAAATTGACATATTTCTAGAGAAATACAACCTTCCAAAACTCAATCAGGAAGAATCTATAAATCTCAATAGAACAGTAACTTGGGAAGAAATTGAAACAGTCATCAAAAAGCTTCCAGCAAACAAAAGCCCAGGGCCAAATGGCTTCACAGGAGAGTTTTACCAAACATTCAAGGAAGAACTAAAACCTATCCTCCTCAGACTATTCCAAAAAATCCAAAAGGAAGGAACACTTCCAAACTCCTTCTATGAAGCCAGTATCACCTTAATACCAAAACCATATAAAGACAACTCAGTGAAAGAGAATTACAGGCCAATATCCCTTATGAACATAGATGCCAAAATCCTCAACAAAATTCTAGCAAATCGGCTCCAGCAGAGCATCACAAAGATCATACACCACAACCAAGTAGGATTTATTCCAGGAATGCAAGGATGGTACAATATCTGCAAATCAATAAACGTGATACATCACATAAACAAATTGAAAGATAAAAATCATATAGTCATGTCAATTGATGCAGAAAAAGCATTTGATAAAATCCAACACCCTTTCCTGTTAAAAACTCTCAACAAGGTGGGAGTACAAGGATCATACCTCAACATAATAAAAGGTATATATGATAAACCCACAGCTAACATCATACTCAATGGGCAAAAACTAAAACCATTCCCTCTAAGAACAGGAACAAGACAGGGTTGCCCACTCTCGCCACTCCTGTTTGACATAGTACTGGAAGTACTAGCCATTGCAATTAGGCAAGAAGAGGATATAAAAGGCATCCAAATTGGAAAAGAAGAAGTAAAGTTATCCCTAATTGCAGATGACATGATATTGTACATAAAAATAACCAAAAGACTCCACTAAAAAACTAATTGACTTAATAAATGAATTTGGCAATGTAACAGGATACAAAATTAATGCCAAGAAATCTATTGCATTTCTATACACCAATAGTGAACTTGCAGAAACAGAGACTAAAATGGCAATCCCATTTACCATCGCACCAAAAAAAATAAGATACCTAGGAATAAACTTAACTAAGGAGGTAAAAGACGTATACACGGAAAACTACACGACACTGAAAAAAGAGATAGAGAAAGATGTAAACAGATGGAAGAACATACCATGTTCATGGATTGGTGGAATAAACATCATCAAAATGTCCATACTTCCCAAAGCAATCTATATATTCAATGCACTCCCAATTAAAATACCAACAGCATATTTCACTGACCTAGAAAGAACTCTCCCAAAGTTCATTTGGAACAACAAAAGACCCCGAATAGCCACAGCAATCCTGAGAAAGAAGAGTAAAGTAGGAGGGATCTCAATACCAGATTTCAACCTGTATTACAAAGCCACTGTTCTCAAAACAGCCTGGTACTGGCACAAGAACAGATATATAGGTCAATGGAATAGAATCGAGAACCCAGATATCAACCCAAATCACTATGCTCAGTTAATATTTGACAAAGGAGGCATGAACATACAATGGAGTCAAGACAGTATCTTCAATAAATGGTGTTGGGAAAATTGTACAGATACATGCAAAAGAATGAAACTGGATCACCAACTTACACCATACACAAAAATAAACTCAAAATGGATACAGGACTTAAACATAAGACGGGAAACCATAAAAACACTAGAAGCATCCATGGGCAGCAAAATCTCAGACATATGCCAAAAGAACTTCTTCACTGATACTGCCCCTAGGGCAATGGAAGCTAAAGAGAAAATAAACAAATGGGATTACATCAAAATAAAAAGCTTTTTTACAGCAAAGGAAACCATCAACAAAACAACAAGAAAGCCCTCTGTATGGGAGAACATATTTGCAAATGTTATCACTGATAAAGGTTTAATCTCCAACATCTACAAACAGCTTATACAACTTAATAAAAGGAAGATAAATAACCCAATTAAAAAATGGGCAATGGATCTAAACAGAATCTTCTCAAAAGAAGATTGAAGGAAGGCCAAGAGGCACATGAAAACATGCTCAAAGTCAATAATTATCCGAGAAATGCAAATCAAAACAACAATGCGGTACCATCTCACACCTGTCAGAATGGCCAACATCAACAAATCAACAAACAACAAGTGTTGGCGCAGTTGTGAAGAAAAAGGAACCCTCGTGCACTGCTGGTGGGAATGTAGATTTGTGCAACCACTGTGGAGAACAGTATGGAGCTTCCTCAAAAAACTGAAAATGGAACTCTCATTTGACCCAGTAATCCCACTTCTAGGAATATATCCCAAGAAACTAGAAACATCAATCAGAAAGGATGTATACACCCCTATGTTCATAGCAGCACAATTTACAATAGCTAGGATTTGGAAACAGCCTAGGTGCCCATCAGCAGATGATTGGATTTAAATACTATGGTACATTTACACAATGGAATATTATGCTGCGATAAAAAAGAAAAAATTCTCATCGTTTGCAGCAACCTGGATCGAACTGGAGAACATCATGCTGAGTGAAACAAGCCAGTCATTGAAAGAGAGACACCACATGACCTCACTTATTTATAGATGATAAAGAACATTATGAACTGAAGAACCAAAAGATAGATATAGAGACAGTAAAGCAACAAGCAGACTGTCAAATTACAGTGGGGAGGTTGGGGAGATCTGGGAGAAATAAGAGATCAACCAAAGGACTTGTATACATGCATGTAAGTACAACCAATGGACACAAAACTCTGAGGAGGGGGGGATGTACGGAAAGGGAGGGGTGCATTGGTATATGTACAAAAATAATAATTTAATAAAAAAATATATTAAAAAGAAAATAATCCCACCCAAGATGGCTGTGGCCACAGAGAGCAGGAGGGAGGCTTGTATTTCCCTGGGAAAGGAGGAAGCCAAGCTTTCTGACTGCCCTTCCTGTCCTAGGCCTCCACTTAATGCTACAAAGTTTCAATTATAGATCCAAACAGAAATGGTGGCAGCCAGGGAGCTAGAAGAGCAGGAGGCTAGGGTTGCCCTCAGCAATGGAGGAAGCCAAGCTTCTGCAACCCAGGCTTGCCTAGTCCTCCACTCCAGGCTACAAAGTTCAATTATTGAAGATACATAAATTCCAACAGAAATGGCTGCTGCCACACAGCAAGCTGAAGGCTTGGCTCCGCTCCTGACTACAAAGTTTTAATTGTAGAAGATAAATAAATCCCAAATACCAGGGCCTCTGCTTGGGTCCCCGTGGGGCATGACTAGCCTGCAAACCACCACAGGCTCCTTGCCAAGGTGACCTCACACCTCAAGGGAGCAATCCCCACCCTGATCCAGGACACAGTTGAGGGCAAACCACCTGGCCTCCACCCATGGACCAGGCCTCTATCCAATCTAATAAAAGAATTATATGCAGATGACAATCACTCCAACACACAAGATGGCTGCCCCATGTGATCAAAGATCCTGCCCCCATGTGGACACAAAATGGCAACCACAAGATGGCCAGTAGTTGGGAGGGACCAGGCCTGCAAGGGAGGAGAGTTGGGGCAATCAAGCCTGCAGGGGAGGGCAGTTTGGGGTGACCAGGCTGGCAGAGGGGAGAAGTGGGGGATAACCATGCCTTCAGGGAAGGAAAGTTGGAGGGGACCCATATCTGAAGGGGAGAGAAGTTGGGGGAACCACGCCTATAGGAAAGGGCAGTTAGGGGTGACCAGGCCTGCTGGGGAGGCCAGTTAAGGGGCACCAGGCCTGCAGGGAAGGGGAGTTACAGGGGACCAGGGCTGAAGGGGAGGGCATTTAGGGGCAAACAGGCTGGCAGGGAGCAGTTAGCTATCAATCAGGCTGGCAGGGAGTGATTAGGGGGTGAACAGGCTGGCAGGCAGAAGCCATTAGGTGCAATCATGAAGGCAGGCAGATGAGCAGTTGGAAGTCAGTAGTCCTGTATTCTGAGAGGGATGTCTGACTAAACAGGCAGTCAGACATCCTTTGAGGGGTCTCAGATTGGAGAGGATGCAGGCTGGGCTGAGGGACATCCCCTAATGTGCACCGGGCCTCTAGTTCTAAATACAAATTTTTAAAAAATGCCTTTGGCAGTTTCGTCTAGTGGATAGAACACTGGCCTGTACACCACAGGATCAGTTTTTTTTCCAATTAAAGGCATTTGCTGGGTTGCATGCTCCTCCTTGGTGTGGGTTCTGGTCAGTGCTTGTGCAGAAGGAAGCAACCAATCAATGTGTTTCTCTCACATCAATGTTTCTTTCTGTCTTTCCCTCTCTCTTCTACTCTCCCTAAAATTTAATAGAAAAAAATAACCTCAAGTGAGGATTAACAACAAAAAAATCATTAAAAATTTTAATGAACATGGATCCAAGATGGCTGCACCCAGGTGAACACCTAGCCGCAGCGGCACACAACAATTTCAATAAAATACAACTAAAATATAAAATGGACATTGCTCAGAACTACAGGAAGGTTGACTGACTGGAAATTCTACAGCCAGAAGCAAAGAGAAAACCAGAAGGAGGTGTGGAGGAGCTGGAAAAGCCCAAGGTACGGAGACGCGGTGTGCGGAGAGCACGGAGCCAGAGAGGAGGGGGAGGCAGAGTGCCTGGCGGGCATTCCCTAGCAGAAAGGAGATAAAACTCTGACTGTGCTGGGCCCCCGACTGCTCTGAACCCCAGTTCTAGCCTGGACCCCGGGGACCCAGGCTCAGCCATAGGGAGCCAGGCTGTAAGGCGGGACTCTGAGAAGCAGCGAAAGGAGGTCCCGGAGGCTGTGCGCAGATCGGCTGTGCCGTGGGATTGCCCTGGCTAGAAGGATACTGGGGCTCCAGACTGCTCTGAACGCCACCTCCAACTCCACTTCCAACTGAACCAGGCTCATTGGGGGAGAGCATAGACTGTTTGGCAGCACGCGAAAATCGAGGGCACCTTTCTCTCAGAGGCGCCCGGCAGCGAGCACTGAAGGACCCACATAGGGCGGGGCTGACGGAAGCCAAAGCTGCAGGCTCCACCTGGAAACCCTGTCCCATCTGTAATTGCGAAATGCGACAACAAAATAGATCACAAACGAAAGAAATGGAAGACAAAAAGCTTCTGGATATAGAGTTCAAATCTATGCTTATAAGGTTTTTCAAGAATTTCCTAGAAAAGATGGATAAGACCTATGAGGATATGAAAAGAGATCAACTAGAATTAATAAGGAGTCATCAAGAAATGGTAAGGGATCAACAAGAAATAAAGAATATATTGTCTGAAATAAAACATATTTTACAGAATCCTAAAAACAGAAGGGAAGATCTCAAGAATCAAGTCAAAGACTTGGAACATAAAGAGCCAGAAGATACTCCTCCACAGAAGCTAGAAGGCAAGAGAATCCAGAAAATTGAAAATAATGTAAGAAACCTCTGGGACAACTTCAAGCGAAACAACATCAGAATTATGGGGGTCCCAGAAGATGAGAGAGAGCAAGATATCGAAAACATACTGAAAGAAATAGTGACAGAAAACTTCCCCCACCTGGTGAAAGAATTAGACTTACAAGTCCAGGAAGCTCACAGAACTCCAAACAAAGGAATCCAAAGAGGACCACACCAAGACACCTCGTAATTAAAATTCCAAGAGCAAAAGACAAAGAGAGAATATTAAAAGAAGCAAGAGCAAAGCAGGTAGTTACCTATAAAGGAGCACCTATACGATTCTCAGCTGACTTCTCAACAGAAACCATGCAGGCCAGAAGGGAATGGCAAGAAATATTCAAGGTGATGAATAGTAAGAACCTACAGCCAAAGATAATCTATCCAGCAAAGCTATCACTCAGAATCAAAGGTCAGATAAAGAGCTTCACTAATGAAAAAAAGCTAAAGGAGTTCATCACCATCAAACAAGAATTATATGAATTGCTGAAGGGGGTTCTTTCAGAAGGGAAAGTAAACAAAGATAAAAATTATGAACAACAAATATGTAACTATCAACAAGTGAATCTAAAAACCAAGGAAATTAAAAAAAAAAAATCTGATGAACAATAGTAACTGTTGAATATAATAGAATTAGAGGTATGGAAGGGGAGTGAACTAATGATTCTTGGGGAAAAGGGGAGAGGGGGGCGTGGGAAGAGACTGAACATAAACTGTGCACCTATGGATGAGGACAATGGGGAGTGGGGAAAGGGCAGAGGGTGGGGTGGGAACCTGGTGGAGGAGAGCAATGGTGTGTGGGGGGGGGGGGAGGAACATTTGTAATAATATGAACAATAAAAACTTATGAAAAAAAAAATTTTAATGAAGTTGCACATACTTCCTTACTCATTAACAAAGCCACAACAAAAACAGAACTGAGACCAGTTAAACTATAAGTGAGTCAGTGGTTTGGATGATGCTGAGTCTAGATTCCCCACAGAGAGTCAGGCAAGATAAACGTATTTTGAGATAAAAAGACATCTTCCTTAGGCATTGTTAAGTGGTCCCTTCTTCCATAGTTTTCTCAGTCCTTATGTCTATTTAGAATTTGGAATACCTATTATGAGATTGGGATGTGATTGAATAGAGACAGTTTTAATGATTCCAATCAATAGCATCTAAAGGTGGTGATCTGACCCCAGCAGAAATTTAGTAATGACTAGAACATAATTGGTTGTCACAACTTTGTTGTTTAGAAGTACAGATGCTGTGGCATCTTGTGGTTAGAGGCCAGGGCTGCCTGTTAAACATCCTACAATGCCAGTTCCCGCACATTATATATATGATATTATCGATATATATATATATATATATATATATATATATATATATATATATATATATGATATATCGATAATATCATATATAATAATAGACAAGCATGTAAATTGACCATACCTCTGCAATGCCCACAGCCAATCAGAGTGAGTATGCAAATTAACCCAACAAAGATTGAGGTTAATTTGCAAACGTAGGAGCCCAGCAGCCTGGGTCCTGGGAACTTTCTCAGCACCTAGAGCACTCCGAGGTAGGCCTTTTGTGGGTCCTAAGCAACAGGGGAAGGATCAGAGCCAGGGGGCTCCTGGGCAGGGGTGGAGCCAGGTGATCAGAGGGAGCTGGGGGTCCCCTGTCCATGCCTCAAGCCCAGGCCAAAAGCTTGGGTCTGGGCAGGGCCAGACCCGGGTGATCAAGGGAGCTGGAGAGCCCCTGCCCAGGCCCTGAGGCTTTAGGCCTTGGCAGGGATGGAGCTGGCGATCAGAGGGAGCTGGAAGGCCCTGCCCAGGTCTAGAGGCTTTAGGCCTTGGCAGAGGTGGAGTCTGAGATCAGAAGTGATCAGTGTGAACTACAGAGGAAGCACCTTTTCTGACAGCTCATTGGCTAAGCTCTCTGTAAGCCACTGGTAATATTCTTAGTAACTTGGGTATAAGAATCCAAAATGTGATCGTGGGTTTTTCCACCACAGTGGTGGAGAAAAAATTGAAGGGCTACTGCTGGAGGGCTAAGAGATGTCATATACTTCTCTAGCTGGTTTGGCTCAGTGGATAATGCCTTGGCCTGCTGACCACAGTGAATGGTTCAATTCTGATCAAGGGCATGTATCTAGGTTATAGGATCCTCCCTGGTGGGGGCCCAGGTCAGGATTCATGCAGGAGGCAACCAGTCAAAGTGTTCCTCTCATTTTGATGTTTCTGTCTTTCCCTTTCTCTTCCACATTTTCTAAAAATCAATAGAAACATATCCTCAGATTGGGGATTAAAAAATGAGAGAGAAAGAAAGAAATGTCATATCCTATGAAAGTCACATCTTGAAAATGCCTAAAGTTTTCATTTTTCCATGGGAAAGGGTCTGGAGTCTGTATTGATCAAAACACCTCAATGGCAGTGGTGACTGGCAGTGGCTGCAGCAGCAGGGTGATGGGGCTGGTGCATTCCCCTGTTCAGCCATGTCGCCTCAGTAGGACATCCACTGAGGGCTTCCAGTATGTGAGAGGGGTAGGCTGGGCTGAGAGACCCCTTACCAGTGCATGAATTTCATGCACCAGGCCCCGTGTGTGTGTGTGTGTGTGTGTGTGTGTGTGTGTGTGTGTGTGTGTGTGTTCGTGTGTATTTCCAGCCCAAAATATCAAGAGTGCTAAGGTTGAGAAATGTTTGTGGAGCAATGAAGAGATTGAACTTCTGTTTGCAACAAGGATGACTGTCACAAACAAAACATTGAGCAAAAAACTCAGAAAAGAGTACATGAAGTTGTGTTATATGAAGTAAAGACAGACTAAACTTTGCTTGGTCATAAAAGTCAGAGTAGTATTTAATTGTGGGTAAGGAGAAGTAAAAACATTAATGTAATTAAATCAATGCTTTATATTTTTATCATGGTGGGAGTTTCAAGGATGCATTTATGTGTAAGTAATATTGTAGGTACCTCTATACTAGACTCTCCAGTAGACCTAGAACTTCATCTGCAACTTTGGCTCTTCCTGGCCTTCAGACTAGAAATGGAACATCAGCTCTTCCGGGCTTTCTGGCCCACCTTGCAGGTTTGTACTTGATAACCTCCATAATAATTTGAGCCAATTCCTTTCAATAAATTTTGTTCTAAATATACATACATCCTATTGGTTCTGGGGTTTTTTTGTTTGTTTTGTTTTGTTTGTTTCTTTGTAGAACCATAACTGCAACACAGGGTCAAATTTTGGAATTAACAATAACATTTCCGCATATGAAACTTGCCATTACAAATTCAAGTCTTTGCTCATGACAATCTTTTTTGTATTGTGAGCCCTTCTTCTACAACCCTACATGAATGCTCTTGAACCTCAGTGGAATATATATATATATATATTGTTCTCACCACTTTTCATCTCTCAATGTCCCTTAACTTTCTAAGATTCCTTGCTTGTAAATTTCTTCCTTTCCTACAAACACATGTAATTCAGTGTTCAGCTCCCTTGCCCAAAGTCTTGACTCTTCTTAGGGTGTTCATCATTCCATGACTGATCTCTTAAAAACATGGGAAAAGAAAGAACTACTGATGACCAGAGTTCTCCATTGAAAAGGGTGAAGCAATTGTTAAGAATGTGTGTAATTTTCCCTTCCTTCCTTCATTCCTAGTCTCATTTCTGTCCACATCCTTTCATAAATGCTCAACCCAGTAGTGTTCCATACAAAAATTTTTCATACAAATTTTAGTTGTGGAATTTGCTTTCTAGGGAATTCAACTAGCAGTAGATTGTACCCACAGAGGTCTGAAAAACAAGTTTCTATAAATGGATTCTAGAACTAGGAAACTGGCTGCCTAAATGACAGGACCCCACCAGTAGTGGTTAGACCATGGCACAAGGGGGTATGCATATATTAATCTTTATACGGGTACTGTTTGCTGTTAGTGCCTCAGTTAGATCATCTTACAAGTCATTGTGCGTGTTCATTGCTAAAAAGCTCACAGCTGCTCTTTTCTTTGGAAAATTTCCCTTAGCAGCACGGTGGCTGCTCTGCTCAAGATGGATAGCTCCCACATAATGCCTGATGGGGTACAAGTATCTAGCATTTTGTTTCAAGGAAGAACAATCTCTCATGCTATTTGTGCTATGGAAACCCCAGTGTATTAGCTTGAAGCCATTTTTTGCCTGAAACCATAGCCTCCTTTCATTTCTATCTTCCTGTGCTCTCTTGCTTCCCTTAGGCCCCTTCTATTGAAAGCACACTGTCAAAAAACACATGATTTTGACCAAGGCTTTGTTTCTAGAAAATCTGACATAAGAAAACTAATCCTGCTTTATGGTTTGGTGCAGGTAAAATTCATCTGACGTTTCTTAGTGTGCTTTACAAAAAAAAAACATATTCCACTATTGTTGGCTTTAGGGTTCTACATTCATACATTAGGCTTAGTTGATCATCATGTTTTCAAAATATTTTCTAACTTTACTTAACATTTTTCTTATTTTTCATTTTTTGTGGTTTCTTTTTTTTACTTATTGAGATGTATGAAAAACATTTTTATGTCTCCTAGTACAGAAAATGGAAACTTTCTCTGTTCTCTGATTACGTTATAAATGGCCATCTTTAGACTTAAATCATGAAACCCCAAATTACTCACCTTAGGCCTTAGTCTCTTCAAAAAAATTCAAGGTCCAAGTAATACTTGATTTATATCCAGACTCTTTGGGAATTATTTTATGTTAATTTTATCTGCTCTCTTTTAATCCCAGAGTACATTATTTTTTTTAAACAGTCAATATTTATTGTTTCACATATAGATTACAGTTTTGGATCTACACCCACTTTTATAATGCAGACATTTATGCTCTCTTTATTTTTGCCTGAACAAAAATATTTTGAACATTTCAGACTTTTTCAAAAAAAAATTACCCTCCAAATATAAATTTTGCATCCATTATTGAAAGTTATTTTTTGCCACCATAGGTTTACGATTATATTTCACTAATTTACATTATAGTTCTTTCACTGCAGTTTGTCTACCCTAATTATAAATATCATGAAAACTCCTCCCGACCCTTTTCACAACAAGAAAGCAGCCCTCTGCAAATCGAGAAGAGAATTCAGACCAAGCACACCCAATGCTGGCACACTGATCTCTAACAGCCTCCAGAACTAGAAGAAAGAAATGTTTGCTTTCAAAGACACACAATACATGATAACTTTTTCTAGCAGCCTGAGCTAAGGCAAACCATGATACTGATGGCATATACTGCAAAATCTGGCTTCCATGTGACAAGGTTTATCCACAACACCAGCAGGCCATCCAGTTACGCAGTTGCTCATGTCTCTTTGGCCCTTGATTAGAGCATAGAGGCCACCACTGCACTTTTAAGGATGACAGGATCTCTCTCACCAGACCATGTTCTTATGTTTGGTAATTTGTTTCTAACACCTTAGAAATATAATTCAGGAAAGAAATAGAAGTTACTCTAGCTGAGATTTCCAAGTGAAACAGGCAAGTGTATGTCTTCGTTTTGAAGCAAATATAATGGATTGAGAATCAGGACTAAAAGTACACAAGATGAGGATGCAAATTTTATACTTTGTATACTTTGACTTAAGATGAAACCCCTAATTTTGCAGGCTGGTGTCATTTCTAGGAGCAGTGAGAACTTTCATGATGCAATAGCCATTTTTTACATTTTCTTGTTATTATACTCATTATTTGTATTATACTTTACATTTCTTTGTTATTTATTTATTTATGATTTTTTTTTAAATGATTCCAAAGAAAGAGTATATACTGAAAAGCAAGGGACATGTTTACATTGATCCCACCCACTTCTCTTGAGTAGAAACTGATATTACTTCTATGAGGCCTCCCATAGGTATTCAATGTGTGCACATACCTATGATTGCACACAGTATTTACATTTTTTTCCAGTAAACACATTGTACACTTCTTGTGTACCTCCTTTTTTCACTTTACAATGTATTTTAACATTGTTGTATATTTATAAAAAATAGAGCTGAATTTAATGACTGCATGTTATTCCAGCATGTGCACATGTTAAATGATATTACCAATTTATATAGATAAATGTTTTAGTAGTTTCCAATCTCTTGTCACTTACAGTGGTAAGTCAATGAATTGTTTGTAAGTATATTTATTTCAACATGCATATTTCATAAAATAAACATACTATATCAAAGCATAGGAGCATTAATTTTGTCTAATGAGGGCTAGGCATTGATATCCTTTAGTAGGTACCTTTTTTTGTTTAAGACTTGGATGAATGAAATTAAAAGAATACTCACTATAAACAATCCATAGCATATATCCATAGTCTATAATTTATTTCAAATGAGGATTATTTCTTTTTTCTAATCAAAGATTCAATGCTTCTCACAATAGGGTTACCATGAATACACATTAATGAAAAGACATCTAAGGCATTTTCAATCCAGTGAGTAGCATCTTTTTTAGCATTATTAATCACATTTTTTAAATTACTGATCTCAGCATTCATCTCTTCAGCTTTCTTTTTAAATCCTTCATTAAGTAGATCTTCTTGAACCTAAAAAAAAAATAAAGTGAGAAGGGATATAAAACATATTAAATTCCCATGTCTTTCAAGAATTTAATTTTATATGTAATAACTCTTTCTTTTCACTCTTAAAATTGTTCGCTCTTACACAATCTAGGATAATTTCCCAAAAAGGAATAATTCTGTCTTCGACCTAAACTTTGAAAGAAAGATTAGTTTACACTCTTACAAATATTCACACATATATAGGGTTTTGATAGGATGCTAAGCTTAGCCTGAGGACAAATGTAATGTGTGCCAGTCACAATATCAGTTGAGCAGTAACCTAGGTCTGCTGGCACCAGTTATCAATCCCTCTTAGGATAATATGGTCAACCAAATGTAGAAATAATGGGAAATTATACATTTCTCTAGAACCCTATTATAAACATGATCAGATAGCCAATCAGGAATTCTTCCTTTGCCATCAGATGTCTTGGGGAGATTCTCCATATCCGGGAACCATGCAGCAAGTTTAAAGCTGTCATATCCCGATATTTTTAATCTGGACATTTCTGATAGTTTATTGTCAGCAGAGATTTACCTCAGAGTCTTTGGATGGTAGCAGGGTTCCTGATAATAGGCAATGATCTTGGTAAAATAAACCAGTTGGTAGTCACTATAAATACTTGTGTTTCAAAATAAGCCATTTTTAAACAACCTAAAATCACAGCTCAGAACCTATTTATATTGTCTAAGTATTCATAGATGAGATGTTTGTCCTGACCACTCCAGAGTCTATGCCCAGAGTGTATTTCAAAATTAATTTTTTTACAAAGAAAAAGAACAAGGAGAAGATTCAATACTTTATCAAATCATAAATAGTAAATGGCAATGGTGTTGCCTCCATGATCTTGCTGTAACATTCTTAATCCCACCTGTCTTACAAGGACAATGACCATGGAGAACTACTAAAGCCACAGCAGGACTTACCTTCAATTTATGCTCCAACATCATAGTCTGCTCTTTTATTATATTCTCTCTTTCCTTCTCCATCTTCTCCTTCAGTTGCAATATATGTTCCTCAAAACTTTTCTTCTGTGCCTCCATCTGTTGCTGCTGCTCCTGTAGTTTCTGTTTCATCAGCTCCTGTTCCTTCTCAGCTGCCTCCTTTTTGGCCCGCTCCGCTGCCCCAGGGAGGTTTGAGAGAGGCAAAAAAATTAGGTGAGGACTGACCTCAACCCTTATGAGCTCTGAGAACAAGCCAAAATGAAAGGGGACGTGGAAGAATCTGAATTGCTTCCTTTGCGACACCATCAGGAGGACATTTCAGAATGTGATGGGAAAGGCTCTGGCTAGCTGAGGTGCCTGGGAGTTTTCAGAGTTAGAGACTATGTCCCACAGAAGGACAGAAAGCTCCTTGTTTCCAGAGGTTTTGTTCTCACAGCTGTCAAAGGACACTGCAGATACCTGCCACCAATTGTGAGCCCAGCCCTGCCACTTACCTGCCATGGCCTTCTCCCCATCCGTGAGAGCTTTGTCTGCCTGCAGGATGGAATTTTCTATTACTACCTGCGACTGCAGGAACCTCTGGAGAACCTCATTTGCCTGAGGAGACAAGAAGGGACAAAGAACTTTGATTTCCACTGGGAAGAATAGGCTTCAAAAAAGCTGTGTCTATGTAATTTTTCCTGCCTGATTAAAACTGAATCATATCTCCATAGTTTCCAATCTCATTGGAGAGATCAGAAGCTCTCAATTCCCCCTGAACTCTCTCTCCTAGTGCTCCCTTCTTCTACTCACTCTACATTCCAGCCAGTGAGAACCATTTTCAGTGCTGCAAAACCACTGGCTCTGGTGCTTTTGTATATTTACCTTCCAGGGAGAAATGTTTTCTCCAATTAGTGTTGCTGTTCTCCTTTGACACTTGCTGGCTGTACATTTAAGCAAGTCATTTTAATCCATCTCTGCCTCTCAGTTCAGATGTGTGAAATGTTTACAAAATGTATAGATGCCTGTTAATGCTAGTTGAAGGATAAAATAAAAAATTCTAGGAAAAGTACTCAACATTAGGTCTTAACATTAAGATTTCAATAAACATTAATTGCTTTATTATCATTATTGTTTTAACATTATTAATTGGTACCACCACCTAAATAGCAAACTATCTCAGATTCATAAGTATTTTAATGCTGTATGCAATTATGTGCATGATTGAATTCCTTTCCTATTTGATAAGTTTTGAATACAAAAACTCTGATTTTAACTTGTAAATTGTTTGCCTTTGACTCACTGAATATTATATTGTTGGATGGAAAATGATTATTTCTCTTCTGAATTTTATGGATTTCAGAAATCCATATTCTTTTTTGAGAATGGACATTGTGGCTCTCTTTAGGAAGAAAGACCAAATTATGGGCCTTTAACGTTAAAAAAGTCATGATACCTCTATGCTCTCATATTACCCACAACTGGTGCTGTGACCAATTTCCAGGAGACCCTCTTGACTTTAATCTGTAGGATCCTATGTTCCCCTTATTCCTCACCTTTACTCCTTTCTTGGGCACTTGCCAGTAGTCCTGTTCAATCTTTCCCTTTGTTTCCATGTAGAGCTTGTGACCACCAGGAACAGAGAACATGCCTGCTGAAATAGCATCTATTAGGGACTTGGAAAGTTGCTCAAGTTGATCCTGACAGTATTTAAAAGATGCATCTTCATTCTGCAGCAAGAACTTATCGTGCTTATCCTTTATGATTTCCTGCAAGGAAAGTATAGAGGGCTGTCACCAGGAGAAGGAAACAGTAGAGAAAAAATTCAAAAGAATCTGGTGGAAGGAAGTCTAGCTGTAGTCCTCATGAGAAAAGCATTCTGTTGGAGAAGGACGTGGAATAAAACAGGAATTACAAGGCTTCCTTTACCAACAAGGTAGGTAATTCCATGTGAGCCAGGGAAAACCTTCCAACCTTCTTGGATCTCAGGTTCCTCATAAAAAAATGTTGATATTGAACTCCCTTACCTCTATGGCTCCCTGCAGCTATAACTTTTGTTAATACCATCTTCAATGGCACTTAGATATTAACAAGAGACTAGGGGCCTAATGGAATGAGACATTTGAGAAAGCCTGATTAAATAGATACAACAAGTAACCAATAGAGTTGAAAATAGCCTGGTATGGAGGGTCTGTTTAAAGACATTTGGTTCCTGAGAGTAGGGTGTCCCTCACGAAAGTGACTAGCTGAGGAATGACTTTTGGGTGTTCAGGGCAGGCTTGAATTCAATATAAGTATTCATTTCTGAAAGACATCTATACTGAATATGCATCAGGGACCAGACAAATTTTTACATATAGTGCCTGAGGTTTGGTGGGGAGAGGAAGAAGAAAATGCAGTCCCTTGAAACTCTGTCCTTCATAAGAATCCAGACCACTCAATCAATGGAGTGAGAGAGGAGGATTCAGGTCAGAAAAGCTCTTCTAGGCTTCATTTTTCAAGGGAAAGACACAAAGGGTAAATAAATACTAAGACAAAGTACCATAAGATGCTTCAGGAACTCCTGGTTTTCATCCTTGAAGGAGTTCTCCATGAAGATTGCAATGGCTTCCTTCTCACAGGCTGCATGCAGGTCCAGCAGCTCCTGCAGGGTGTCTGTGGGGAAGTTCACTCTCTGGGCCATCTGCTCACTGTAGTGGTCAGCTGCCTTCTGCACAGCCGCTGAGTTCTCAAGCTGGGCCAGAGTTGTCACTGCATTCTCCAAACAAGGCACTGCTCCACTATTGATGGCATCCACATAAGTCACCACTAGAGTCCTTAGACCTAATAAGCCAGGAAAGTTAAGGGATATCACTCAACGGGATCTACAATTCAAAGACTACATTTTTAAATCTCTCTTTTCTTATGTATCTCACAACCAATCACACATATATGTGCACACATATAAACACACAAATGCACGCACATGCTTGGGCGCGTACACACACACACACACACACACACTCACACATACTACTTCCATCTACTATGATTCGTCTACGCTGTTAATTAAATATTAACAAGAGACTAGGGGCCTAATGGAATGAGACATCTGATAAAGCCTGATTAAATAGGAAAAAAATAGTCTTATAAACTCCTTGGGGAGTCTACCCAACTAACCAGGATGGGAGAAATGCTGCAGAAAGAATTCCTCTACTAAGTACCTGAACAATAGGAGCAAAATGACCAAGCAGAACTATGAAGCATGTGCAGTAGGAGCTAAATTTGGACCATATATGGGGAAATGTACAAGCCTGGTAAAATCTAGGGGAAAAGATTGCCTAGGGGACGGGCACAAGCCCTGAAGAAAACAGGAAAGAGATTGGATAGTTTTTTTAAAAAACAAAACAAAACAAAACAAACAAACAAAAAAAACCCCTGCTCTTTCCCAAACCCAAATATTGGGAAGCTTAACAAAAATGTCAGGGCAGTAGCTGCTCTCTAGTCTGCCATCTCTCTATCTTCCTAAGAGTGTACATTGCTTTTCACTTTAATAACCCTTGCCATTATCACATAAATCTCCTCCTACATCAAGGGTCTTTTAAATTCCTTTCACTCAACACCACAGGAGAATATCTTTCCTCCAGTAACACTATTGTCCCATTGACTATTAATTTTTATGTTTCTTTAGACCACAAGGCTAACATAATTCAATATATTCCTTTATCTAACATACTAAATGGTATCTGGAAAACATAATTTCCCATTGAAAATCTTAGAAGCAAATTGCTTACATAGATACACAAGATGAGGCAGAGTAAATATGATCCTATATTTTTCTGAATTCTGAAGCTTCCAGTAAATTATCAGAGCTTTATGGGCTTAGGTGCATTGTAAAATTTCTCTAAACCCCCAAAATATCTTTTGTATTCTTCTTGCAAATCTCATTCATTATAAATGACTTCAATTAAGGAAATAGGGTATTCTGTTTTTACACCCAGTTAGTGATTCATTATTAGTAGAACACTTTTTATATGTATAGATGTTACGGATTTTGCTGTCAATGGTTGTAATTTTGGAGAGAAATTTATAAACATCCAAAAGTAGGATAAATATACTGTGCATTCGTGGAGTATGAATATCTGTGGACCCATAATTCTATGTAGAATCAAAAATAAATCCTGGAGAACACAACCTATAATATAGTCAACAATTATTAGGCCCCACAAAATGTGAAATTGAGACTCACGTTTCCCAGTGATTGTGATTCTCTCCCTGAGGGTCTTGGCCCTCACCTGGGTGAGGATGTAAGAACAGAAATTCTTTGTTTGTTCCTGGAATTTAGGATCCAGTTGGTATTCTGCAACCTTCTCAATATTGGCTAGGAGTTCTTTGTCATTTATTGGTCGGTCAAAGACAAAACACTTTCGTTTTGGAAAGAAATTCCGGATGCACTCTCTGGGGAGATTGGATATTTGGGCTTTGGGATTCCTGCCTGAAAAATAAAGCAAACAAAAACAGGTATTACAGTAGGTGCAGTCTGAGGACAAGGGATCTAAAGATTTTTATGACAGAGAATTGTGTATCTTTGCCATATATAACTTCTGGTTATAACTCCTTTGGATGGACATACAAATGCTTCTTTAACATCAAATTTATGGATGATACAACTCTGGGGACATTTTGGAAGTGATTAAATATGCTTAACAAACAACTGCAGAAACCTACTATTATTGTTGGACCTCAAATGGTAGAGAAATGTTTATATTGTCAATATTAGCTACTGAATGAATAACAGAAAGTTGGGTCAAATGTAAGTTTTTGGTCTACTTCATCCCATGGGAAAATGAAGCTGTGGATAAAAATGAAGAGTTGAAACAATACTTAATGAATCAATGTTGGAAATAAAACCAGATTATCTAAAGAAAACTGATTAGATGCTAAAAATAATGTGTACAGCATTAGCTTTTAAAAAAAATAAAATACTCTGAAGAGTGAAGTGCAAATGTAGTTAAAACATAATTTTAAGATATCACCATTGGTCTCTAAACTCTTTAAGGAAAAGAATTATATTCATTTCATAGCTTTGCTGTTCTGTGTAGTCCATTTCTAATTGTTTTGAGAAACCATAAATACAAACATGAAATCAAGAGTGTATGAGTCAGAAGTGGAATTTCTTTCAAGGGTTCATCAGATATCTACATGCCTATGTAAATGTAACCCATTTAAATATTTTTATTATTTTGAAATTGTAGCATGGGTAAATGTGGTGAAATTGGGGGGGGGGGGAATCTATGATACAGATAGAAATAATTAACACAATTAAAATGTCTATAATGCCCAGAGAAATCTATAAATTCAACACAATCAATTTCAAAATACCAATGGTGTTTTTCACATCACTACAATAAATAATCCAAAAAATGTACATGAAACAATAAAAGACCCTGAATAGGCACAGACATACTGAGAAAGAATAAAGCTGGAAGTATTATGCTACCTGATACCAAACTATAAAAAATACTGTGGAAATCTAAGGAACATAATGCTGGAATAAAAACAGACATACAGATCAATTGAAACAACAGGGTGCCCAGAAATAAACCCATGGAAATATTGTACAATCAATGAATAGATGACAAAGGAGGTAAAACAACAACAACATACAATGGGGTAAAGGCAGCCTTGTTCGTGCATGGAGTTGGAAAATTGGACAAATATGTGCAAAAGAAGTGAAACTACACCACCTTCTTACACCATATATAAGAATAAACTCAAACTAGATTGAAGACTTAAATGTAAGACTCAAAACCATACATCTACTAAAATAAAACATGGACAGTATAATCTCCAACATGAAGGCCAATACACATATGAAAAGATGTTCAACATTGCTAATCATCAGAGAAATGCAAGTTAAAACAACAATGAGATATCACCTCATGCCTGTCCAAATAGCACTCATTAATAAATAAACAAGCAATAAGGGTTGCTGAGGCTGTGAAAAATAGGGAACCATTGTGCACTGTTGGTGAGAATGCAGATTTGTGCAGCTATCATACTAAGGAAAAGAGAATGGAAGTTTCAAAAAGAATTAAAACTGGATCTATCTTATGGCCCAGTGACTTCACTTCTGGTTATATATTTGAAGAAATCCAAAACACAAATTCAAAAAGAATATGTGACTCTTATATTCATTGCAGCATTGTTTACAATAGCCAATATATGGAAGTAACATAAGTGCCCAAAAATAGACAAGTAGATAAAGTATAGGAAGTAATATACACAATGGACTACTACTCAATCATAATAAAGAATGAAATCATACCATTTGAGATAGCATGGATGAATCTAGAGTAGGGGTGTCGAACTCAATCAGAGAAGGGGCCAAAATCTAAAATCCAGCCTAAATCGCGGGCCGAATGGTTTACTAAACAGTCATAAACTGACAATGTCATAAACTGACAGCGGAGTGCAGTGATGACAGCGTGGTGCAGGCCACATTGCAAGGCCTGGAGGGCTGGATTTGGCCCGCGGGCCTTGTGTTTGACATATGTGATCTAGAGAGTACTGTGCTCAGTGAAATAAGTTAGACAGAGAAAGACAAATATCATATGACTTCACTTATTTATGGATTCTAAAAAAACAAACTAAACAAAATTAATACAGACTAATACATATAGAGAAAAAAATTATGGCTGCCTGAGGGAAGTGGGGGTGAAAAAAGTGAAGGCATTAACAAATACAAGTTGGTATTTAAGAATATTCATGGGGATGTAAAAAACAGCATACAGAATATAGTTAATAATATTGTAATATCTATGTATGGTACCAGGTGGGTACTTGAAATATAGGGGGAAATCTAATTGTAAAGTATGTGTTATCTAACTATTGTGTTACATATTTGAAAATAATACAAAATGATATTGAGTGTAAACTAAAATTGAAAATAGGTGTCAGTGTGTGGGGGACAATTAAATCCAGCAGAAATATCAGAGGCTGGCAGACTAGGCTCTCCTGGACAGGGAGCACCTACTATCACCAGCGACACTCCCTGGGCTGTGGGACTTGGACACAGAGCCCTTGCCATCTTGAAGAGGAGAGCAGCCTCTTCAAGGAACTCATCAGCACCACCACCCAGACTGGCCTTGAACACTGCCTGTGACCCTGCAGTCATTCTAGTCAAAATCCTGTTGTCCTGGCCACAGACCTGCAGATCCTTAGGACTTCCGCCTCCAAGGGTGCAAGGCTCCCGCAGCAATAAGTGTGACTTCCCTCTCCCTGGCTGTCAACCTCCAGACACCACAGTTTTGCCGTTCCATTGTGCAAGTCTCCTGAGCCCACCGCCTCAAAAGTGACTTTTCAGTGCCAGTGTGAACCCCCACTGAGTACACTTTATCCAAACATGGGAATGACCCAGCAATAGAAATTGGAATTCCCTCTTCCAGGCTGTCTGCCCACAGGCACAGGAGGTAACACAGCTTCAATGCCTGGGCCCTTCAGAGTGCCCTGCCATGGCAAAGGACCACCGGGTGCCTCTGTGAGCCACTGCTGGGCTTGTGAATCCAATCAAGGGCACAAGGGCACAAGGGCATAGCAGCAAAAACTGAGTCTTCCCAATCCACAGCTACCAATCGCCAGACACCACAGTCATGCCTATCCAATGCACAGGAAAAGGCAGCTGTGTACACCAGTAACTTGACTCTCAGCACTCACTGAGAGTCAAGTTACTGGTGTTTCTCATTGCATGCACATGGGATCCCTAATTCTCAATGTATGCAAACTGAGTTCCAGTGACTCTGATTCTTGGCACACATGCACACAGAGACCCTGATTCTCAGTGCAAAGTCACAATGACAGAAACTCCCATACTTAATTCTCGGCGTGTACATAAGGTGACTCTGACTCCTGGCACATGCCAGAGGACTCTGATTTTCAGTGCATGACTACGGAGCCTTAATTTTTTCAGTGCGGTGAATGTGGGATCCCAATTCTAGGTGCATGCATGAGGCTGCACTGAGCACTAGTAACTCCGAAACTTGGCACACATGGCACCCACTGACCCATGGCAGCCACAGGTCTCGGTTTCAGAGCTCTTCAGTGACACTCTCATGTTGTGACGTTCCCACTGCACATGGCTCAGGCCCCCTGCAACCTAGCATTTGGACCTTCTGATGATAGTTAGAATGGATAGAAAATGAAACAATCCCAGAAGAAAGAAAATGAGGAATCGCCAAGCAAGGAAATAAGTGAAACGGAGACCTGCAATATGACAGAAAAAGAATTCAGAGTAACGGTCATACAGTTCATAAAGCAGATGGATGAGAAAATCAACAACCTATGCAAAAATCAGGAAGAAATCAAAAGTGATATAGCTACAATCAAAAATATTATGGAAGGTTTCAATGGTAAACCAGAAGAATCAGATGACTGAATTAGTGAGTTAAGAGATAAGGTAGAGAAACAAGCCCAATCTGAACTCCGCATGGAGAAAAAAAATTGTTTTTTAACAGAAGGAGAACATAAGGAAATTTTGGGACAATACAAAATGAAGTAACATACACATAACAGGGGTAACAGAAGGATAAGAAGAGGAGCAATGACTGGAGAATCTATTTGAAGAAATAATGACAGAAAACATCCCTAATGTGGGGAAGAAAAAAGTCACACAAGTACAGTGATTCCCAAGCAAGATGAATCCAAAATAGACCCACACAAAGACGTGTCATAATTACAATCACAAATGTTAAGGACAAGGAGAGAATCTTAAAGGCTGCAAGATGGAGACAGTTACTTACAAAGGATTCCCCATCAGATTATCAAATGATTTCTCAACAGAAACACACCAAACTAGAAGGTAATGGAATGATGTATAAAAAGTTTTGCAAAGCAAAGGACTGAATCCAAGAATACTCTATCCAGCAAGACTATCAATCAGAATTGAAAGGGAAATTAGGAGCTTTGCAGACAAAAAAAAAAAAAAGTTGCTAACAGAGTTTATCACTAGCAATCCAGAAATGTAAAACAGCTAAGGGGGATGCTGTGAAAAGAAGAAATAGACAGGGAAGAACACACAGGCATAAAGTCCAGAAATGTCTACAAACAACTACCAATCAATAATAACATTAAACTTAAATGGATTAAATGCTCCAATCAAAAGACATGGAGTGAATGAATGGATAAGAAAACATGACCCATATATATGCTGTCATCAGGAGACCCACCTCAGAACAAGGGACTCACACAGACTGAAAGTGAAGGGTTGAAAATATATTTATCAGGGAAATGGAAATGAAAAATATACTGGGGAAGCAATACTTATATCTGACAAAATAGACCTCAAAATGAAGTCCATAACAAGAGACAAGGTAGGCCACTTTATAATTCTAAAAAGATCGATAAAATAAGAGGAGATAAGTCTGGTAAATATGATATATATGCACCGAATACAGGAGCAACTTAATAAATAAATTTAAAAAAAAAACTTCTGTAAGATATCAGAGGAGAGATTAATAGTAATATACAATGTAGGAGAATTTAACACTGGTTAAGTCCTCTAGACAAAAAGTTAGCAAAGAGACAGAAATTGTAAATGACTCACTAGATCAGATAAAACTTAATCAACATCTTTAGAACATTCCACCCCAAAACTACAGAATATATATTCTTCTCAAGCCTACATGGGACATTTCCAAATATACACCACATATTGGGACACCGGCAAAGCCTCTCCAATTCCAAAATGATTGAAATCATATCAAGCTTATTCTCAGATCAGAATGCCATAAAATTGGAAATCAACTACAATAAAAACAATAAAAAAATTCAAACACTTTGACACTGAATAGCATACTACTAAACTATGAGTGGGTTGCCAAAAAGAAGAAATAAAAGCATCCTGGAAACAAACAACAATGAAAATTCAATCCAAAATCTTTGGGACATACTGAAAGCAATCTTGAGGGGGAAGTTTAGAGCATTCAGGCCTACTTCGAAATACTGGTAATAAGCCATTAACTCTGCAACTTGAAAAATTAGAAAAAGAGTAACAAGGAAATCCCAGAGTGAGCTGAAGGAAGGAAAAAATAAAGATCACAGCAAAACTAAAATACAAAAAATCAATGAAAATAAGAACTGGTTCTTTGAAAGGATAAACAAGATTGATGAACCTCTAGCCAGGCTCACCAAAAAGCAGAGAGAGGACCCAAACAAAATCAGAAATGAAAGAGGTGAAGTAACAACAGACCCCATAGAAATATGTAGGATTACAATATATATATATATATATATATATATATATATATATATATATATATATATTATGAATAACACTATTCCAACAAACTGGTCAAATAGAAGAAATGCACATATTTCTAGAAAAATACGACCTTCCAACACTCAAGCAGGAGGAATAAAAAAAATAAATAATAAAAAATTAAAAAAAAACACTAAATAGGCTGATAACTGTGGAGGAAATTGAAGCAGTAATAAAAAAAAACTTCCAATAATAAAAAGCCATGAACCAGAGGGCTTCAGAAGGGACATTTATCAAACATTCAGAGAAGAAATAAAACCTATCTTCCTCAAGAACCATTATTGAATAGTTCAAATAATTCAAGAGGAAGGAACTATTCAAATAATTCAAGAGGAAGAAACACTTTCAAGCTATTTCTATGAAGCCAATATTACCCTAATCCCCAAAACAGGTAAGAAAGAAGAGAGAGAGAGAGAGAGAGAGAGAGAGAGAGAGAGAGAGAGAGAGAGAGAGAGAGAGAGAGAAAGGAAGGAAGAAAGGAAGGAAGAAAGGAAGGAAGAAAGGAAGGAAGTTAGAAAGGAGGAAAGAAAGGAAAAAAAAAAAGAAAGAATTATGGGCCCATATCCTTCATGAATATAGAAGCCAACATTATCAAAAAATTCTAGCAATTACATTAGAAAGATCATACACCATGACCAAGTTGGATTTATTACAAGGATGCAAGGATGGTACAATATTTGCAAATCAATAAATGTGATACATCACATAAAAAAACTGAGAGATAAAACCCATATAATCATATCCCTTCATGCAGAAAAAGCATTTGACAAAATCCAACACTCTTTCTTGATAAAAACTGTCAGCAAGGTGGGATAAAAGGATGATACTCAATAGGCAAAATTGAAAACATTTTCCCTAAAAACAGGAACAAGACAGGGATGCCCACTCTAACCACTCCTGTTTAACATAGTACTGGAAGTACTAGTCATTACTATTAGATATGAAGAAGAAATAAAAGGCATCAAAACTAGAAAAGAAGTAAAACTGTACTTATTCACAGATGACAATGATATTGTACACAGAAAACCCCAAAGACTCTATCAAAAAACTACTAGATTTAATAAATGAATTCAGCAATGTAGCAGGATACAAATTGGCACCCAGAAGTATATGGCTTTTCTATACACAACTAATGAACTCACAGCAAGAGAAACTAAAAGAGCAATCAAATTTATCATTGCAACATAAAAATTAAGATGCCTAGGAATAAATTTAACCAAGAAGATAAAGGGCCTGTACTCAGAAAATTTTTGGACACTGAAAAAAACATACAGGAAGACATGAACAAATGGAAGAATATACCATGTTCATGGGTTTGGTAGAATCAACATTAAAATGACCATACTATTCAAAGCAATCTATAAATTCAATGCAATCCTCATTAAAATACCAACTACATATTTCAAAGTCCTAGGACATATAGAAATTCAAGAGACATATTAAAACATGCTCAAAGACCCCATATTAAAACATGCTCAATAGCCGCAACAATCTTGAGAAACAAGAACAATGTTGGGAGGATCTCAATACCAGGTATCAGCTATACTACAAAGCCACTGTTTTCAAAATTGCCTAGTACTCGCACAAGAACAGATATATAGACTATTGGAAAGGAACAGAGAACACAGAAATTGACACAAGTCACTATGCTCAATTAATATTTGACAAAGGAGGTAAGAACATACAATGGAGTCAAGATAGTCTCTTCAATAAATGATGTTGGGAAATTGGACAGATACATGCAAAATAATTAAATTAGTTCTCCAACTTAAGCCATACACAAAAATAATCTCAAAATGAATAAAGGTCTTAAACATAAGATGGGGAATCACAAAAATCTTAAAAATCCATAGGCACTAAAGTAGAAGACATTTGTTGTAGCAATATCTTTATTGATAGAGCTCCTATGACAATAGAAATTAATGAGAAAATAAACAAATGGGACTACATCAAAATAAACAGCTTCTGCACAGCAAAATAAACCACCAATAAAACAATAAGAAAGCCCACTGCATGGGAGAACATATTTGCCTATGTTATCTCTGATTTAAGTGTTTAATCTCCAACATTTGCAGGGAACTCATATAACTTAACAAAAGGAAGGTAAACAATCCAATCAAAAAATGTGCAAAGGATGTAAATAGGTACTTTTTAAAAGAGGACATATACAAAGTTGAGACATATGAAAACATGCTCAAAGTCACTAATCATCAGAGAGATGCAAATCAAAACAACAATGAGGAACTATGCCACACCTACCAGAATGGCTATCATAAAAAAATCAACAAATGACAAGTGCTGGGTAGGATGTAGAAAAATGACAAGTGCTGGGGGGATGCAGACTGAAACAGTCACTGTGGAAAAGAGAATGGCATTTCTTCAAAAAATTAAATGGAACTCGCATTTGGCCCAGTAATACCACTTCTAGGAATATAATCCCAAGAAAGCAGAAACACCAATCAGAAAGGATATATGCACCCCTATGTTTATAGCAGCACAATTCATAATAGCTAAGATTTAGAAACAGCCTTTATGCCCATCAGCAGATGAGTGGATTAAAAAATGGTGGTACATCTACATAATGGAATATTATTCTCCTATAAAAAGGAAAAACTCTTACCATTTACAACAGCATGTTTGAATGGGAGAACATTATGCTAAGCAAAATAAGCCAGTCAGTGAAAGATAAATACAGTATGATCTCACTCATTTGTGGAATATAAATAACATTATAAACTTACTAGAGGCCCGATGCACGAAATTTGTGCATGGGGGTGGGGATTCCTCAGCCCAGCCTGCACTCTGTCCAATCTGGGACCCCTTGAGGGATGTCTGACTACCTGTTTAGGCCCAATCACACCAGGACTGCTGGCTCCAACGATTCACCTGCATCTGCCTGATAGCCCCTAACCACTTCTGCCTGCCAGCTTAATCAACCCCTAACCATTCCTCTGCCAGCCTGATCAATACCTAACAGCTCATCGGCCTGCCCAATTGCCCCTAACTGGCCTTTCCAAGAGGCCAGATCACCCCCAACTGTCCTCGACTGCTGGCCACGTTACACCTAACTGCCCTCTCCTGCTAGGCTGGTCACCTCCAACTTTCCTCCCCTGCATACCTGGGTCCTCCCCGCAACTGTCCTCTTCTGTAGGCCTGATCCTCACCCAACTGCCCTCTACTCCAGGCCTAGTCCCCCTGCAATTGCCCTCCCTTGCAGGCCTGGTCTCCCCCAACTTCTCTCCCCTGCAGGCCTCAGTTTCCCCCAACTGCTCTCCCTTGTTGGCCTGGTCTCCCCCAACTGCCCTCCTCTGGTGGTCTGTCACCCCTAACTGCTCACAACTGCCCTCCCCTGCTGGCCATCTTGTGTCCACATGGGGACAGCCATCTTTGACCACATGGGGGCAGCATCTTGTGTCTTGGAGTGATGGTCAGTTTGAATATTACTCTTTTATTAGATAGGATGAACAAAAATAGATACAAAGGCAAAGCAGCATCCAACACACTGTCAAACTACATCAAGAAGGCAGGGTAGGGATGCAGGGAGAGATAAGAGCCCAATTGAAAGACTTGTATTCATGCATATAAGCATAACCAATGGACAAAAGATACTCTGTGTGAGGATGAAGGCATGTGCCAGAAGATAGCGGAGGCTAGGGGGAGGTCAATGAGGGGAAAAGGAGATATAAGTACTACTATTTGTAATACTTTAAATAAAATAAAATTTTAAAAAATTAAATTATTTAAAAATAAAAAAAATATATTTAGAGAGAAAAGATGGCATCTGGCAAGACAGAGCTGAGAGTGAGGAAGTGAGTGAGTGAGGGTATGAAAGGAGTATATGTGGATGTGTGTGGGATGTGTGTGAGTGAGTGAGGGAATATTATATCTCTCAGGAGCAGCAGGGGCTGGAAGACAGCCTTTTGTTGACAAGGACAGACTACCACCACTGTGGGCACTCCAAGGACTGCGGGACTCCAGCACAGAGCCCATGCCATTTTGAAGCAGAGAATGGCCTTTTGTAGAAACCCATCAACACCACCAACAAGGCAAGCCTTGGAACTGCCCCGTGACCCAGCACCCACACCAGCCAATATCCTGCTACCCCAGCTGCAGACCTGCAAACTCTGGGACCTCCACCACCAAAGAAACAACATTCCGCAGCTGGAAGTGCAACTACCCCTCCCCAGCAGTAGAACGCTGGGTTCGCACATGTGCACGTGTTCGTGCATGTGCTCCCAACCCCGTAGGAAAGCCTGGACACTTAACTTTGGGTTTGCATGTGTCTCTTTTGGAAGCACTTGGGAAACACTGAGAGAATCCAAGGGTGTGGTTCTGTGCAGACGGCGGGGGGGGGGGGGGGGGGGGGGGGGGCCCGCAGCCCTGCAGTGGAAATTCTGAATTCTCTATTTCTGGAGGCTGCCCACATTCACCCCAACTACTCAACCATGGAGCTGGGATCCCTTGGAGTGCATTGCAGCTCTGTGCCCAGAGAGTGGGTCTTTGCAGATGCAAGGTTCCACCAGCCGGACACTGAGCCCAACTAACCACAGGGCGCTAGTGGAAGCCACTGTGAGCTGTGCTTCGGTGCAATTTTGAACAAGCAGGGGCACACTCCTCCCCAGAAATAGAAGCTTTGGATTCATTTAGCCTGGATACTGGCCAACAGGCACCTCAATTGTGCAGCTACACTGCCAGGGCCCTTCAGATTCCTTCAGTGTGCCTCACTGGCAAAAGTACCAAAGGTGTTCCAGTGAACTGCTGCTGGGAGTAAGCGCCTATCCACCACAGGTACAACAGCAAAAGCTGGGTCTCCAACCCCATGACTGCAGAACCCTGGGCACCAGAGTCAAGCCTTTCCAAAGACCTTTTCCCTGAGCGACAACATCCCAACAGATGGTTCCAGGGTGTCCCTGCTGGGCACACGTGATTACAATTCAGGGTGCAAGGCAGCAATGATTAGGATACTCCCCTCCACAGTGGCTGAATTCTAGACACCACAGTTGTGCCTCCAATGCTCGCAGGCCTACATCAAGAGAACCCAAATAGCTCGAGTAGGGAGCTACACTAGATAAACAAGCCCAGGAGAACTGATAGATTACTCCAGCAGCACCATCCCCAAAAGAACCTGGGCAGGAAAGCCATTGCATCTACAATAAAAACAATACGGGAAAACATTGGAAGACAAAAAAAAGCAAAGCCCAAAGTAAAGAGAAAGAGGAATGACCATAAAGGGAGTTAAATGAATTCAAGACTAGCAGCTTATCAGAGATAGAATTCAGACTAATGGTTATAAGGGTGTTTAAATGGCTGAATGACAAATACATACAGCTCAATGACAACTACACACAACTCAATGAGAACTATAAGGAGCTGAATGAGAATGTCACAACATGAAAAGAAAACAAGAATAGATGAAAAATGACATAGCTGCAATAAATAACAAAATGGAAGGTTTAAACAGAAGACTAGAAGAGGCTGAGAACCGCATCAGAAAATTAGAGGACAAGGTAGAAAGAAAAAAAAAAAACACAAACAGAGCAGCATCTAAAAAGAGGACTTAAAAAGCAAGAAGAGAGCCTACGGGAGCTTTTGGAGAACACAAAACAAAATAACATTCATTTAATAAGGATATCAGAAAGAGAGGAAGAGAAGCAAAGTATAGAAAACCTGTTTGAAGAAATAATGACAGGAAACTTCCCTGATATTGGCAAGAAAAAAAACTATCCAAGCCCAAGAAGTCCACAGAGTTCCAAACAAGTTGAACCACAGAATACCCACACCAAGAAAAATCATAATTAAATTGGTGATCACCAACAACAAAATCAGAATCTTAAAGGCTGCAAGAGAAATACAAAAGTTACTTACAAGGGATCTCCTATTAAAATACCTACTGATTTCTCAACAGAAATACACCATGCCAGAACAGAATGGAATGAACTATACAATGTGATGCAAAACAAGGGACTAAATCCAAGAATACTATACCCATCAAGGCTATCATTCAAAATTGAAGGTGGAATCAGAAGCTTCACAGAAAAAAAAGGGCTAAGAGAGTTTATCACTACCAAGCCAGCAATGCAAGAAATGCTAAAGGGATTGTTATAAAAAGAAGAAAGAGAAAGGTAAAAAGAAACTAAAACACTAAGGAAAAACATGACAACAAACAGGTACTTATCAATAATAACATTAAATGTCAATGGATTAAATGCAACAATCAAAAGACATAGGGTAGCTGAATGGATAAGAAAATATGGACCATATATTTGCTGTCTACAAGAGACCCACTTAAGAGCAAAGGATTCACACATATTGAGAATGAATGGATGGAAAAACAATTTTCAGGCAAATGAAAATGAGAAAAAAGCTGGGTTGTGATACTTATGTCAGAAAAAATAGGCCTCAAAGTAAAGGCCATAATAAAAGATAAGGAAGGCCACTACATAATACTATAGGGAGCAATTCAACAAGAAGATATAACTCTGGTAAACATATACGTATCCAATGCAGGAGCACCCAAATACATAAAAAGTCTCCTGAAAGATATCAAGGGAGAGATCAGCATCAATAGAATCATAGTAGGGTACTTTAATACACCACTGACATCACTGGACAAACCCTCTAGACAAAAAAAAAAAAAAAAAAAAAAAAAAAAAAAATCAACAAAGAAACAGCAATTCTAAATGAAACACTGGATCAGATGGAACTAATTGACATCTTCAGAGCATTTCACCTCAAAGCCACAGAATATACGTTCCTCTCAAATGCACATGGGACATTTTCAAAAATAGGCCACATATCGTGTCACAAGTAAAGTCTCCCCAAATTAAAAAGATTGAAATCATATCAAGCATTTTCTCATATCACAATGGCATAGTATTAGAAATAAACTACAATAAAAACATTCCAAAAAATTCAAACACTTAGTAGCTGAATAGCATGATACTAAACAATGATTGATTTATCAATGAGATCAAAGAAGAAATTAAAAATATCCTGGAGACTAATGACAATAAAAACACAACATTGCAAATCCTTTGGGATACAATGGAAGCAGTCCAGAGAGGGAAGTTTATAGCTCTCCGGGGCTACCTCAAAAGACAAGAAAAAAATGGTAATAAATCATCTAAGTCAACAACTCAAAGAATTAGAAAGGGAGAATCAAGAAAAAACCAAGGTGAGTAGAAGGAATAAAATAATAAAGATCAGAGCAAAAATGAATGACTTAGAGACCAAAAAAGCAATTCAAAAGATCAACAAAATCAAGAGCTGGTTCTTCAAAAGGATAAACAAGATTGATGAACCTCTAGACAGGCTCACCAAGAAGCAAAGAGAAAGGACCCAAATAAACAAAATCAGAAATGAAAGAGGTGAAGTAACAACAGCCCCACAAAAATACAAAGGATTGTTAAAAAGAATACTATGAACAACTAGACAACCTGGAGGAAATGGACACATTCCTAAAAAACCACAACCTTCCAAAACTTACTCAGGAAGATTCTAAGCATTTCAATAGGCTGATAACTATAGACGAAATTGAAGCAGTCATCAAAAAGCTTCCAGCAAACAAAAGCCCAGGGCCAGACAGTTTCACAGGGCAGTTTCACCAAACATTCAAGGAAGAAATAAATCATATCCTCCTCAGAATATTCCAGAAAATTCAAGAGGAAGGAACATTACCAAGTTCCTTCTATGAAGCCAGCATCACCCTAATACCAAAACCAGATAAAGATAACACAATGAAAGAGAATTATAGGCCAATATCGTTCAGGAACATATATGCCAAAATCCTCAACAAAATTCTAGCATATAGGATCCAGCAGTACATCAGAAAAATCATAAACCACTATCAGCTAGGATTTATCCTGGGGATGCAAGGATGGTACAATATTTGCAAATCAATAAAGGTGATACATCACATAAACAAATTGAGAAATAAAAACCATATAATGATATAAATTGATGTAGAAAAAGCATTTGACAAAATCCAACACCATTTCTTGATAAAAACTCTCAGCAAGGTGGGAATAGAAGGATTATACCTCAACATAATAAAAGCTATATATGATAAGCCCACAGCCAATATCATACTCAAAAACTTAAACCATTTCCTCTAAGAACAGGAACAAGATGGGGATGCCCACTCTCACCACTCCTGTTCAACATAGTGCTGTAAATACTAGCCATAGTGATCAGTAAAGAAGATTACATAAAAGGAATCCAAATTGGAAAAGAAGAAGAATATTATCTTTATTTGTAGATGATATGATACAGTACAAAGAAAACCCTAAAGACTCCATCAAAAAATTATTAGACTTAATAAATTAATTCTGCAAGGTAGCAGGATACAAAAGCAATGCCAACAAATCTGTGGCATTTCTGTACACCAATAATGAGCTTACAGAAAGAGATACTAAAAAAGCAATCCCATTTACCATTCCACACAAAAAATTAAGATACCTAGGAATAAACTTAACTAAGGAAGTAAAAGACTTATAGATGGAAAACAACACGACACTGAAAAAAGAGATAGAGGAGAAACCAAGATGACACCATAGGGTAGACACCTAAATGCAGCCTACCACAACAATTTTGAATTTAGAGCTGGAAAACAGGGGAAACATCGCCTTGAAGCACCGGATGGCTGATTGAGAGGAGGCTCTACCATCCGGGAAGGAGAGAGAAGGCACTCTGAACCTGGAGAACTGTAAAGGTGCAGAGATCTGTGCATGAGAAAAGGAGGCCACCCGAGTTCACCACTGGCTTACTTGCGGCATGGAAAGGGCGGGCTGAGTTCTTGCCTGGCTTACTCCAGGCACCGAGAGAGGGCGGACAGCTAATAAGCATCTGGATTTCTTGTTCAGGAGGAAAACAGAACTACCCTATTGCTCTGATAGATGGCCCCAGTCAGGGAGAGGCCAGATTGTTAGGCAATGGGCAGAGATCTCTCAGAGGTGTGTGAAGCCAGCGGCCATTACTGAGGGACTCAGGGAAGGGCCGACAAGAAACCAAAGCTTGTGAGCACCAGCTAGAGACTCTGCCCCATCCAAGTGGAACACAAAACCCTTCCCGGAAGCTGGCTTTCTCATTAGGCGCAAACTGGACTCTCCTGAGGAGGGGCTAATCCTAAGCTTGTCTGAGCCTATACCAAAGTGGTGTGTGCGCCTGCAACCAATCTTGTGGGACTCACCAAAGCTTGTCTGTGCCACCCTGAGAGGTTGCCCCATTCAAGAGGAATACAGAAGCCCTCCTAGCTGAGACACAGTTGATCCTCACAGCCAATTGGCTTGGAGATCAATGCTTCCCAGTGATACCATCAACAAGCAAGGCTTAACAACAACATGCACACACAGCCCACAAAGGGCTACACCAACACTGTCCACCTCAGGTGACTGGGAAGGCTGTGCTACTGGGCTCTACCAGAACACCTAGCACACAAAAGGAACCCAAAGAGGACTACTCAAGACACATCATAATTAAAATTCCAAGAGCAAAATACAAATAGAGAATATTAAACACAGGAAAAAAAAGCAAAAAAGAAAAAAAGCAAAAAAAAAAAAAAAAAGCAGGTAGTTACCTATAAAGGAGCACCCATATGATTGTCAGCTGATTTCTCAACAGAAACCATGCAAGCCAGTGGGGAATGGCAAGAAATATTCAAGGTGATGAATAGTAAGAACCTACAGCCAAAAATACTCTACCCAGCAAAGCTATAACTCAGAATTGAAGGCCAGATAAAGAGCTTCACAAATAAAAAAGAAGCCAAAGGAGTTCATCACCACCAAACCAGAATTATATGAATTGCTGAAGGGGGTTCTTTAGTAAGAGGAATAAGATAAAAATAAAAATTATGATCAACAAATCGTAACTATCAACAAGTGAAACTAAAAACCAAGGGAATTATAAAATCTGATGAACAATATTAACTGATGAATATAATAGAATCAGAGATTTGGAAGGGGAGTGGACTGACGATTCTCAGGGTAAAGGGGAGAGGGGGATGCGAAAAGAGACTTGCTCCTGGGAGAGGTGCAGAAAATGTAACTAAGACCTTGTCTATACAAAAAGAAATTGACAGCCAGTTTGAAATGGAATTGCCATGGCCTAGAGCAAAGAATATCCTTACATGATATTATTCTATAATGTCATTACAATTCTCCCCAGATTTGTGTTACCCTCATTACCTATAATAGTACCTCACACATCATAATTAAAATTCCAAGAGCAAAATAATTACCTATAATAGTACCTCATACATCATAATTAAAATTATGATTTCGGAATCAATAAAAAATAATAATCTTTTTGGTGCTTTGAGACAAAGGTAACACATCTCTTGATAGTTGTAAATTACAACAGCATAATGTACAATTATCCTAAACAAACTTACAAAACAATTCTTTGAATGTCTAGCAGTAATTTAAAAATTACATGAAAGGATTTAATCCCTTCCAGTGTATACAGATCCCCCTGGGAATGCATCTGAGCATTTTGTCCTCTCTTTCCCTTTTGGCCAAAAGGGACCCTCTTCTCATGGTCCAGTTTCCCAGAGCTGTTCCCTGAGCTTTCAGTTCATGCCAATGTTGAAGCATCATGTACCATGGATCTGTCTCTTGCCCATTGGGGTGAGCTGGGCCCTGCCTGGAGAATAAACCTGGGTTCCCCAAGATATGTGATCAGTGCCAGGGCCTCTACAGCAGGCAAGGGGATCTCAAGGCAGGTGCTGGGCGTGGAGGCCACAGGGGCATAGGCTATCAAGAAGACAGAACTGGCCAAGACCAGTTTGGCTCAGTGGATAGAGCATTTGCCTGCGGACTGAAAGGTTCCAGGTTCGATTCCTGTCAAAGGCATGTACATTGGTTGCGGGAACATTCCCGGTAGGTGGCGTGCAGGAGGCAGTTGGTCGATGTTTCTCTCTCATCAATGTTTCTAGCTCTCTATCCCTCTCTCTTATTTAAAAAAAAAAAAAAAAAGGAAAAAAAAAGGAGAGAACTGAACTTCACATCACTCTGCTTGGCCCTGGAGGATGGCTGGTTACCCAGAGACGGGTAAGATTCCTCAGAGATGGAACAACCTAAGACAGGCATAGTCACAGAGGGGCCAGCAGGAGAGACCTTGGGTGTCAAAAAGGTGGGGCACAGACCTTTACCCCGCCACCCAGGCGGACCTGAACCTACACCCCTTCTGAGGGAGGTCTCCTGCCCCCATGGCTGCTTCACTTCCCATACACAGCTCAAATTGGGACCCAGGTAACAGACAGAGACTTGGCCAACAGCAGCTTCCTCTCACTGCAACAAGACTTGTTTAAGATGTCTTGTACCCATGGTGTGGGGAAGTGGGTTTTTGATATCCAAATCCAGCCTAGTACCAGGAATACTCAGGGCCTACTCAAAAAGGAAAATAATCCCTTCCACTAATATACACAGGGTAAAATAAAATTGTTGTTAGAGTGTTGAGTTTGACAATAGAATAGTAGTAAAGTTTTCAGAGTAATTTAAATTGGCTAGTTGAAATAATCAAATATTCTAGAAAAAAAATTGATTGTACTGCACAAAAAGCTGTTTCTAAAGTGTTCACAAAAAATTTTATTGGCAGCTTATCTCATGATAAAATTGCATAACATGTAATGAACCTAAAGCAGTCATATTTTAGAGCAAATAATTAAAATGTAAAAGCTATCAAGACTACATTATAAAAATTCCAAAAGCCTCCTAATATTAAATTAAAAAAGGGCATGATAGTAGAAGAATATCATGTAAGGAAAAATATCCTGTGAGTAAATTACATCTATAAAATTTGTACTTTAGAAAATTCACTTTCATTTGTAATGGTAACAGCAGGAAACCATAACATGAAACACGCACATGGTGTCAAAACAAGCCAGAGGAAAGTCATTTGGGCAAAAAATGAAAAAGGATTCCAAGTCAAATTTATAGAAAATATTCCTTTATTAACATTTGATCGAGGATATGTTTGTATATTTTCAGAAAGCAACTCTGAGACCATGTGGATTCCTGCAACAGAGAAGAATTCACATGACTGCTCCAGCCATGATGACAAAAGAGAAGCAGTCCAGAGATGGAAGAAACTGACAACACCTTGCCATACTAACAGACAGAAGCTGTGCATCACTGAAGGATGCCCAGGACCAATTCAGAGACGGTCAGACCTGCGACACCACCATTTGTCCACCAACAAGATCTGAAATACCGTGGCTGACATGTACACATAAGGAACTGTATGAAATTGAAATTGGGACTCAAAAGAACTGTTGGCCTAGAAAGGAACTCACTATAGACTGATTCATTTGCCTCTCAGCATAACCATTATGGCTTGTCTCATTTTTGGTTCTTATAAGTGTATTTCTTGTATCACATGATCTCACGAATCTAGGGGAAATAATGAGCAACATAAACTGAAGAACAAAAACAGACCCAGAGAAAAGGAAGCATCAATCAGACTGTCAAACCTCAGAGGGAAGATAAGGGAAAGTGGGAGAAAGGAGAAGAGATCAACCAAAGGACTTGTATGCATGCATATAAGCCTAACCAGTGGTCATAAACAATAGGAGGGTGGGGGCATATGTGGGGAGGGGTTTGGGATGAGAATGGGGGAGAGAAGACAATTATGTGATACCATAATCACTAAAGGAATTTTTTAAAATAATAAATAAATAAAATAATGCTTTATGTTAAATTATTATATCTATTGGATTCAGTTCATTGGTCATTTATTTTTTAAAAAAAATAAAATGCATTACAATGGGGGGAAAATCTTTTATATAGAAATTAATATTGTACTCTGATAATTATCAAAAATTACACCAATGGGTAGATTAAAAAGACAAAATATACTACTTCAGGTTTATGAGACCATAGTCATTCTTCTAAATAACATAGGAATAAAGATATTACAAAATTATATGCCATTTTAGAAGAATTATGTCTAATTACATGAAAGACATTTTTTTTCATTAATGGGCTTTTCTTTGTAAATTTATGCCAATCAAATACTAATTAGATCAGCTGTTTTCCTCAAAACAGAAAATCAGAAGGCAAAATAATAAAAATAAGTGCCTGCTTTTTAGAAGATGTTAGCACCACCATTTTAAAAGTTACAATTGGATTCTAAATTACAATGTATAAAGAACAATTGGTTATGAATAGTTTTACTCTAATTTAGGCTCCACTTTTCTTATGTGAACTTAAACTCCAGTCCATAGAGCTTTTCAACTCATTCCCAGCCACCATTTCTGCAGACTTCAAGTACAAATGCAACTCCAGACATGATGTTTAGTACCTCTCACCCTGCATTGGACCATCCACTGCCCAGCCATGCTTTGTTACCTGGAATCAGCTTCAAGGCATTCTCCAGGTATTGATCTTCTGTGATAGGGAGACCATTTAACTTCAGCTCCAGGGTGAAATCCCGTACGGTCCAGATAAAGTCTGGAAAGAAACTCACAAACTCTGTTGAATCTTCTACTCCATCTGGTGTAAGGGAGGACTTTGCCCTGATGAGTTCTGTAAGCTCTGTCACATAACTAGAACCTGGCTAAGGAAAATAAACTTTCTACCCACAATTCCCATATTTCTCTCATTAAAAAATAGTATTACAAACACTCTCTTTTACTCTGGTTCCTTTGAGTCCACCAAAGGCAACTAAGTGAGAGGAAAAGAGAAATTGACTGGATCTCCATTCCCACAGCCTCCATGACACATGGAGGTTTGATTCCTAAAAGGATACTGCAGCTGCTCCAGGGCCTGGTGGTTGATGGTATTCATGCTATTGTAGACAAAGCTGCTACATAGCAGCACAGCCAGAGCAAAGATCCACGAGTCATTCTTAGGGTCACTCTGGAAGTACATTAGGGCAAGACTGTCAGTGATTTACTCTATAGAAATCCATTCAGACGCTAAGTCTAACAGTCCTTCCTTTTATTTCAGATAATGTACTCACCATGCAAACAAGTAAGTTTGAAGATGGAAATAAATATGCATATGAGCTTTACAATTACAAAAACATTACTTGTGAATGTGATTTTTGTCATCACAAGGATTTCTTTTTAATGAATTGGATGAAATAACTAACATATAAAGTAATTTAGGGCAGCACCTGGTATGCTATTATGTTAAACTAGAGGCCCAGTGAACAAAATTCATGCACAGAGGGTGGTGTTCCTCAGCCCAGCCTGCACCCTCTCCAATCTGGGATCCCTCTCACAATGCAGCACTGTTGGCTCCCAACTGCTCACCTGCCTGCCTTCCTGATTGCCCCTAACTGCTTCTGCCTCCCAGCCTAATCACCCCCTAACTACTCCCATGCCATCCTGTTTGCCCCTCATTATCCTCCCCTTCAGGCCTGGTCACTCCTAACTGCCCTCTCCTGCAGGGTTGATCATCCCCAACGGCCCACCTTTGCAGGCCTGATGCTCCCCAACTGCCCTACCTTGCTTGCCTGATCACACACAAGGACCCTTCCCTGCTGGCCATCTTGTGCTGGTCATTTTGTGTCCATATAGGGACAGGATCTTTGACATCAAGGGGGCAGCCATATTGTTTGTTAGAGTGACGGTCAATCTGCATATTAATCTTTTATTAAATAGGCTAGAGACCTGGTGCATGGGTGGGGGCCAGCTGGTTTGCCCTGAAGGGTGTCCCGGATCAGGGTGGGGGTTCCCTTTTGGCTTGGGGTGGCCTGAGCAAGGTGCCTGTGGTGGTTGGTTGGCCGGAAATGCCCCCTGGTGACCCAAGTGGATGCCCTGGTATCTGGAATTTAATTACCTTCTACAATTGAAACTTTGTAGCCTGGAGCAGAGCCAAGACTTTTACTTGCTCAGTGGCAGCAGCCACTTCTGTTTGGATTTGTTTATCTTCTATATTGAAACTTTGTGGCCTTCAGCGGAGGCTTAGGCTGGCAAGGGAAGGCAGAAAGCTTGGCTTCTTCTATTGCCTGGGAAACCCAAGCCTTCCTCTTGCTCTCTGTGCCTGCAGCCATCTTGGTTGGTGTTAATTTGCATGCTTGCTCTGAATGGCTGGTAGGTGTGGCTGCTGGGCATGGCTGGTGGATGTAGCAGAGTGATAGTTAATTTGTTTATTGCTCTTTTATTATGTAGGATGAACGGATTAGTACATATTTATTCTGCATATATTTGTTGGTCATGGGCTATATAAAATACACTATAGTTAAATAACTGGTGATATATCCAAGAAGTGTTTATGATAAACTGCTGAATATGTCGACTATTGTAAAAATTGAAATCAGTTTAAAATGACAAATATTATTTAAGATGACTATTTCAAAACCATGATGAACAGATATAGCAAGGAATATAACACAGAAAATATATGTAGGTTGCTTCATCAAAGTAATGTATATAAGCATTGTTACCTGTAGCTCTAATAGTAAATTAAGGCGTTTGGGGGAGGGAGAGATAATATCAACCAAAGAACTTATATACAAATATGCACAAAACATGGACACTGACAATAGTATGCTGAAGGTCTGTAGAGGGGATAAATGTGAAGAAGATTTGGTCAATAGGATGGGAAGAAGGAAAAAATATGTAATACTTTCAATGATGAATATAAATTTTAAGAAGTATTAAATTAAAATTTACAAGTCTAGCATATAAGAACAAGAGCTCTGAAAGTTGGAAAATTTTACATAACATAAAGTCTTTCTCAGCATCTTGATTGAAAATTAAAGTCTTAGCAAAGTGTGAATTTGAATAAATGAAGGTATCCTGTATGGAGAGACCCACAGAAACAAAAGGAAGACATGGTCACATACAGGAGTCTGGCAAAGAGATGAAAGGCCTTAATTTGTTTGAATAAATACAGCAGATCTAAATAACAGCATAATACAGAATTTTCATTCTATTATAAACACTATCTAAAATTTCACCAGAGCAAAAGTGAAAAATACCTAGAAAAATATGGAGGGAAATGTTGATTTGTACATTTATACTCCAAGCCCCAATTAAAAAAAATGATTACAATAAGAAGTGGCACTTATGACAAACAATAGGTATACAGACAGCAAGACTGATATATACATAAAAATAAACACAAAATTTCTAACTCTTCTTTGGGTAGAAATAGGAAGTTGTAGACATTTAGATACTATCTACATTATAAAAGCCTAAGTGACCATTACAGCTGAATGATCAGAATGACTGGCCCCTATGATGCACACTGACCACCAAGGATCAGACGCTCAATGTAAGAGCTGTCCTCTGGTGGACAGTTCGCTCCCACAGGGGAAGTGCTGCTTAATCAAAAGACGGGCTCACAGCTGGCGAATGCAGCAGCAGTGACAGAAGCCTTTCTTGCCTCTGCAGTAGCTCTAAGGAGCAGCAAGCTAAGCAGTAAGAAGCAATGGCAATGGTAAGAAGCAAAGGGTCCCAGACTGCAAAAGGGACACTACCCCAGTGCATGAATTTTGTGCACCAGGCCTCTTCTATCAAAATAAGTCTCAAACTAAAGAAGAAAATGAGAAATCATTCAATTCATCCTTTAGTAGAAAACTAAAATATCTAAGACACATCTTAAAATGTTGTAGACAAACACATGCTTTTATAGAACCATCTCATTCAGAGCTATCTCAAAGTCTTCCAGAAAGTCTTCCAGAATGCTTGGTGAGTACTTGATGAACTTCACCAGAGAACTGCAGACTTTTTTAGGGCAGGGCTTTTGCATGGGTATCTACAGTACTAACTTAAAGACCCAGGAATATGGTGTTAAGCAATTGAATCAAATTAGTCAGGGATTGCTGAGAAATAGAAAAAATTTACTCAATGTACCATGATGCCTTACCTAGAAATAGGAATCAAACAAATGAGCATTTGCCTGATATGTAATTGGATTTCTAGATTTCACAAATAGATCAAGCAGTTAATTAAAGAGTTCATTATGAAAATATCCAGGTTGAATACATTTTATTTGTCACTCTCTGCCTTACCTTCTCCACATCTCCCAGGCCCTCGGTGTCTAGAAGGACCAGAGTGCAACCAGGCTTATAGGGGTGAGGCACACACCACATCCAGATGCCCTTGGTTTCAGACTGCACCGTAGAGCCCAGAGGGAAACCTATAAATGAAGGGGAGACCGAACCCACAGTGACAATAGACAAACTAAGCAGCCAAGGGACTACAGAATCAGACTTTTGGAATGGAAGTACACCAGAATAGAAGATGGTGCTTTCTCTATTTTGTAAGAATTCTTTACTTTGTATGTCATCTATTCAAAGGAGGAGATGAATGTTAACTGTGAAAATGATACCCAGCAAGAGCTCAAAATGGAGGTGAAGTGCATCCATGAATCAGACATAATAAATGTCACTGAATACCACAATAAGATCATTTTAAAGAATGGTCCAGTAAAGGCCAAATAAAAGTGGATAGAAGAGAGACATCTAAAGAAAAAGAAATTCAGATAATATTTTTCCAATCAAAATTATAAAAATAAAAATGGCAAATGGTGTGGGAGAGGTTAACAACAATGGGATGTGAACTCACAAAAATCTTTAAACATGATGATAGATATGCAATTATCTTTATATGTTCATAGGAAAAGCAAAATTTGATAGAGAGAGTAAAACATATTATGTGCAAGAGAGAGGGCATAATTTCAACATCTCTGTCTTGGCACTGGTATAAAAAAAAATAATAAAAATAATAATAAAAAAAAAGCCAATGCATTACTAGAAGGAATTTTCCTTAACATAAGTAAAACTATAAATATGGCAATAGAATATATTAAAGTAATGATTTAGTGAAGAAAATTAGACTTAGAAGTTTGTTTTATTGAGAGGAGTTTAGTTCTCTCTTCATGTAATCAGGGAAGAAAACTAATGAGTTGAGATTTAGTTAGAGTAACAAAATTGGCCCTGGCATGAGATAACACCAATTAAGGTCATAATTTATCAGAAAGAATTAGAATTAGAAGGTTGTTTATTGAAAGGAATTAAGCTCTTTTTTTTTTCTCATGTGACTAGTGAAGAAAATTAAGAAACTGTGATATAGCTAGAGTCAAAGAATTGTCCTCTGCCTGAGACACCACTCACCGTGATTCTGTCCTGCAAGCCGATTCATCAAGTAGGATTTTCCTGTACGATACAGTCCTACAATGGCCACAACCACCACTGGCTGAGAAATCTGGTCAAGAATCTCTAGAGCTTTCTGATTCACTGACAGATGCTCATTGATGTTTTCCACCAGGCAAATGGGGGCCATCATGTTGGGTCTAGATGCCATAGCAACCTGCAAACCTAGAAGAACATCCCAGTAGAAATAAGATTACAATGCTATTCTCTGAAGCAGAGTTGTACAAAGCACCCACCATCTCAGAGCAGTATGAGTGTTCTACTTTGTTCCTGTCATAGTAAGCATAAGCCAGGACCTGCAATGAAAAATTGATCTATAATACTTTTGGCTCTATACTTGCACTGAATCTCTGCAAGGGCCAAAGTGTTCCCAATGCTGTGAGGGCCTCTGACTGAATGTTATTGCTGGCGCTGGGCAGCAAAATCTTACAATGCTGTAGAGTAGTGGCTCTACCCTATGCCAGAATCACCACTGAGAAGCAAAGCCATCACCTCATGTGAATATCCTCTCCCCAAATATAAGGCTTAACCAGCTTCTAAGAGGATAGTGAGAGGCAGATACTGAGGAAGGACCTGCCTGGGACCAGAGCAACCTGGGGACAAAGTTGAGGTATTTTAAGCCACAGGTTTCATGCATCTCTCTGTTTTGTGGTCCTAGTTGTTGAGAACAGCAATAAAACTTGTGATGAGTATGACTAGTATGCATCACAATCTGAGCTTTTAGGTTGATGATTTGGTTTGACATATGACAGACCAATAAAATGTAATATCTATGGTACTAAAGGGACTGTAGGAGTTTGGGGCTCCAGAATAAAAACAGCTTTTGATTTTTCTCCTTTCTTATAAGTTTTCAAAATCATTTAGGCTTTAAAGTTTAACAGTCATTCCCTGTTTAGAGAAACTGAGTGGTGTGATATCTAGTTTGTTTTTCAAAATGAAGTGTGCATCAAAATTTAAAAATAAATTGATGCTATCAGCCAATAAAAAGTGTATATTAATAAAACTGTCAATAAGTAATAACAAGAACTCCTCCCAATTTTTGCATTCTCCATGTCCTGTTAAAAATATCCTTGTGATTGAAAAAAAAAATCAACAACTTATGTAAGACTCTAGAGGAAATTAGAGTGATATAGCTACAATAAAAAAAATTAAAAAAAAAACACTATGGAAAGTTTCAATAGTAGACTAGAAGAAGCAGAGTTGTGAATTAGTGAATTAGAAGATAGGGCAGCAAAACACACCCAAAGTATTGAAGATAAAAATTAAAGGCAAGGAGGAGAGCCTAAGAGAGTTTTGGGACAACATGAAACAAAGCAGCATATAAATGATAGGGGTGCCAGAACAACAAGAAGAGGAACAAGGGTTCAGCAATCCTGAGAAAGAAGAACAAACTAGGAGGGCTCTCAATACCAGATATCAAGCTATATTACAAAGCCACCGTTCTCAAAATGGCCTTGTACTGGCACAAGAACAGACATATAAACCAATGGAATAGAATAGAGAACACAGAAATTTACCCAGACCACTATGCTAAATTAATATTTGTTTGACAAAGGAGCCAAGAACATACAATGGAGTCAAGATAGTCATTTCAATAAATTGTGTTGGGAAAATTGGACAGAATAATGCAAAAAAATTAAACTAGACCACCAAATTATACCGTACACAAAAATAAATGCAAAATAGATAAAGGACTTAAACATAAGATGGGAAATCATAAAATGTTAGAGAAATCCATAGGTAGCAAAATGTCAGACATATGGCCACGCATTATCTTCACAGATGCAACTCTTAGGGCAATGGAAACTAAAGGGAAAGTAAACAAATGGGACTACATCAAAATAAAAAGCTTCTGCATAGCAAAAGAAACCATCAATAAAACAACAACAAAGCCCACTGCATGGGAGAACATATTTGCCAATGTTATCACCAATAAGGGTTTAATATCCAACATTTACAGGGAACTCATACAACTCAGCAAAGGGAAGATACACAATCCAAAAAAAAAATGGGCATCAGACCTAAATAGAAACATTTTGAAAGAGGGCATACAGGACGCCAGGAGATATATGAAAATATGCTCAAAGTCACTAATCATCTGAGTGATGCAATTCAAAATGACAATGAGATATTATCTCACACCTGTCAGAATGGCTATCATCAACAAATCAAGAAATGACAAATGCTGGCAAGGATGCAGAGAAAAAAGAACCTTCATGTACTGCTGGTAGGAATGCAGACTGGTGGAGCCACTGTAAAGAATAGTATGGAGTTTTCTCAAAAAACTAAAAATGGAACTCCGATTTGAACCAGTAATTCCACTTCTAGGAATATATTCCAAGAAAACGGAAACATCAAACAGAAAAGATATATGCAACCCTATGTTCATAGCAGCACAATTTACAATAGCTAAGATTTGGAAACAGCCTAAGTGCCCATCAGCCGATGAGTGGATTAAAAAACTGTGGTACAGCTACACAATGGAACACTATGACGCTTTTTAAAAGAAGGAATTTTTATCATTTATAACAACATGGATGGAACTGGAGGGCAATATACTAAGCAAGATAAACCTGTTGAGAAAGTTAAATAACACATGACCTCATTCATATGTAGGATATAATGATCAACATAATTTGATGAACAAGAATACATGGATAGAGACAAATGGTAGGGGAAGGAGTGTTAGAGAGCAACCAAAGGACTTGTATGCATGCATATTAGCATAACCAATGGACACAGACACTAGGGCGGTGGGGGCATGCCTGGGTTGAAGGGATGGGGGAAAGGGTCAATTGAGGGAAAAGGAGACATATGTAAAACTTTAGGGAAAAATGTGGTACATCTACACAATGGAATTCTATGCTGCTGTAAAAAGGAAGGAACTCCTACCATTTACAACAGCATGGATGGACCTGGAGAGCATTATGCTAAGCAAAATAAGTCAGTCAGGGAAAGATAAATATAACATGATCTCAATCATTTGTGGAATATAATGAGCAACATAAACTGATGAACAAAAATAGATCTAGAGACAGAGAAGCATTGATCAGACCATCAAGCCTCAGAGGGAACGTAGGGGACAGAGGGTGTAAGAGGAAGAGATCAATCAAAAGACTGTAGGCATGCATATAAGCCTAACCAATGGACACAGACAACAGGTGGGTGAGGGCATGAGTGTGGGGGTGAGGAGATGGCAATTGGAGGAAAAGGACACATAGTAATACCTTAAACAATAAAGAAAAAAGTTAAATAAAACAAACTATAAATAAATAAAAACTATGCATGTGAAAATATCAAGTGGGTCTGCATAATTCCTGGACATGTCTGACCTATGACTTTGTTAGGGCAGAGAAAGTAATTCTTATATTCAAGGAAGTGCTGTGCTGGTCCTTCCTAATTTTCAGAACATACCAAGAATGAAGCTGAGCCAGGCAGTGTTCTAAGCAAGTTTGGGCCTGAGCAGTGAATTACAGCCTTGTCAGAGGACAGCATGCTCTTTATCTAACCTTTAAGGATGAGACTGGGAGCTGGGGGTGAGGCCACAATCATAATGCAGCCCATCTGTGTCTGGCTCCTTCTCTCTCTCTCTCTCTCTCTCTCTCTCTCTCTCTCTCTCTCTCTCTCTCTCTCTCTCTCTCTCTCTCTTCCTCCCTTCCTTCCTTCCTTCCTCCCTCTTTCTCTTTTTCCAATGAATAAAGGCACTGCAGAGTTCTCTGAGTCAAGTCTGCTCTTGAGGGGAAAAAAAATTAACAAAAAATTTAAAATTTTAAATGCTGTGTATGCAGTGAATCTAAGGTGGAATTAGAATAAGACCATAAGTCCAAACTAGTGCACACTACAATGAGGAACACTGAACTCATGCATGAAGAAGCTGTCTCCATGCCCCACCGCATCCCTTTAAGCAGCCAGGAGAACACCTGAATCTCTCATCTCGCCATGCACCCACATGCTCTGCTCCACCATCGACTATCCCAGTTAGGAGAAGTCCTACTAAACTGTCACCTCACAACTACCACTGCCCCTGATGGGGAAGCTAAAGCCAGCAGCTGAGCCCTACAGTCCAGGCTACCAGGCTACTGGTGTCCCTACCTCTCCATTCCTCAGTCCATTCTGAATCAAAAAGTGAGAGGTTTAAGCTCAGGACCAAGTTGCTTACAAAAGAAAGTTGAATTCCCACTTCTGTCCCACAGATCCTTGGTCAGAGTGTCCCAGAACAAGCTCCCAGGTCCTTCTCCCTCCTCCTTGCTCCCTCTTCTCCTCCCACTTTTCTGTTGCTAGTTTACAGAAGTTAAAAAAAAAAAAGCTGAGGAATTTTGTTTTCATTCTTACAGAGGACTCAGCAAAACAACTGAACCTAAAAACAATAATTGATGTAAATTTTTGGTAGGGTTTAAACATTTGTAAACTACAGAATAAAAGCCTGGCTTAGACCTTACAGATAGTTTTAATAGTTGAATAAAATATGTTAAAATGAAGTATTTCATCTAAATACCACTTTATAGAATATCTGGGATACTAAATACAGTTAATGCAATAAAGTATGTTTTCATGTTTAAATTGTATGTTAAGGATCATCTTCCCTCTGTTCTTTCAATGTCCCACAGACACCAGGGAAATGTCTGAGATGGAGAGGAGAAGATGGAGGAAGTGACTGCAACCAGAGCTTTTTAGGATAGGACAGGTTTCGTTCCTCAGTTAGAGAAAGGACTTCAGCCCCTCCAAGCAGGTGATAGAGGGTGGAGACCCCTCCTTCTCCTGGTCAGGGCTCTTTGTGCAGCCTGGGAGGGTGCCCAAAAAGGAGCTGGGCATCACAGGAACAAGCTGTGCCTGCTGCCCTGCAGCAGCCTTCCATCCAAACAGCTTATAGCCCTAGAGGCCCACCCTTCCTCTGACCACACCATCAGCCAGCTGCTTCCAGAGCTGACAGTGGAGACTCTTGCCTCTAGAGCCAGGTGTGCTGCGTTCTTGTTGATGTTACTTAATGAACATGTGCATGGAAATCCAAGTCTCTGGGAGAATTTACCTGTCTCCTAAACTGCAGACAATGGGTAAGTTCTTGCCTCTTTCTGCCTTGCTCCTCCTGAGTCTGGCTCCGCAGGGTGCTCACAGTTCTCTTTAGAAGCTGATAATGAAGCAGAATATGAGAGCGAAGCTGTTTTCAGTGTCGTTGAGAAAAACCAAAATCGAAAGAACACATCCTTTTCTGGGAAATTACGTGTTGGACCTTCACTGGTGCTCTCACTCTTCTCTGCCCCTCCCCGCCCCCAAAGGCATGCAGGGTGGGTGACATTTCTTCCACACCCCATTGGAAATCCCTGTCTGGCACCTCCCCCTCATGGGGCTTGTGTTTCCTGACTCCACAGGAACACAGAACTGCAGGATTAAAGTGAGCCATTAACAGCAGACTGAGTCTGCAGTGTGTCTCTCAGAAATACTTTGGAAAGGCAATGAGGTTTTTCTTATTGTTGTTGTAGTAATTTTATGCTAAGATTGCCTTTTCATTTCTGCTTTAAAAAAAACAAAACACTTATTATTAATTTATCCCTCTTCATTATCAATAACTGTGTGCATAAAACTCCTACTTTCTCTATCAATAGATAGACCCTAGTATTTTGTAGCTTATACTCCCACTTACTATTGTTTGTTGTTTTTCTTTGTGGAGACTCTGGGGGGGAGTGTAAGGATCCTGAGTTTATATTTCGAGTGTTTCTTTCAGTGAAATAATATAAAAATACAAACTAACTCAAAACTGAACATTCAAAATGAACAAAGAAGTCATAACCATAAACAAGATTTTAAAAGTTGACAAGTGCCACAAATATTGTCTCTTTCTGGTTTTATCGTCTATTAAGTTTTCTTCCCTATATTTGCATTTCATCTGAATAATAATTCAGAAATAATATGTAATTGTACAGGATTCCACTCTAATAGACTATTTTTAAAAACTGTATAATAAAAGTATTTTTATTATAACTGTTGTCTTCTGGACAGATATAGGTAGGAGCTGTGCTATTAGAACAATTTTGAGTGAGTTTCATTGTTTATTTTTCTGTGCCTAGAATATTCTGAGTTGGCTTCAAAGACATTTAAATGTTATTTCGACTTTCACCAGTTTGCTTGGTTGAAATCGGCTCTTTGACAACATAGTAAAAATAAAGCAGCAGCAGCAGCTAGATGTTAGATTAATTTTTATAGATTTATCATAAGTAGATTACTAAAATGAAATATTGGTTCCAAGAAAGCTGTTACATTGAATACAATATCATAACATAAATTAAAATCTGAAAATTGAAATTTTCTCCTTTAATATGTGATACTATACTACTTATTATGTTCTCATGAGAATATTTGTCTTTTAATATCAGATTATATCCTAGAATTCTTACTTTCAGGGTTGTAATGTAACCATATTGTGTGATATTAGTTTATCAGTCTTTATAATTTATCTATATTTGCGATTTTTAATTTTGGCTCTGTTATTGTTTTCCAGCAATATATGGTGGTATATTTCAATGGTTCATGTAATAAACTTGTGAGGCCCATTGACTTTGCAAATTTAAAGATGAACAAAGTAATGGTCTCACCTTTCGATAATCTAAATCTAGAAGGAGGGAAATTTAAAATAAAACAAGAAGTGATCAGTATTAATAAATGATGGTAGCAAAAAAAGTGTTTGTCTCAACAAAAGCAACAATTATTTCTACTAGGGAGGGTTAGGACAGTTTATAGATGACTTCATAGAAAAGTCTTAATTCTGTTAGGTCTTAAAGAATGACTCAATTGCGAAAAAAGAGTGATTGGAGGAAAGATATTTTTAAGGCAAAGGAAGGGAATGATAAATAAACAAAAGTAGGAGGTAAATTCTAGATATTAGCTAAGCCCAATGTAGCCAGTGTAGTGGGCTCACTAGGAATAAAGTGGAAAAATCAATTGGGACCTGGATCATAGACAACGTTGTGCAGGCAGGTGGAGATTTGATGGTTACGAGGCATGCTTAGAGCCATGTTGGAAATCCATGTTATGGGTGAGCCTTGAAAGTATTATGCTAAGTCAAGGAAGCCATTACTAAAATCATGTATTTTAGTATTTCATTCATATGAAATGCCCAAAATAGCCAAATTCATAGACATGAGAGTAGAGGTGACTGCTTAGGGTTGGGTAAGGGTATGGGGGGAGCAGGGAGGTAAAAGCTAAAGTGTACTAGGTTTCACTTTCAAGATGATGAAAATGGTCTAAACTTGAGTGGTGATGGTTGCACATATTTGATAGCCCGAATATAATGTCTGCAATATAAAAGTGAATGCAGATCCAAAACTGTCATAGATATGTGAAACAATAAGTGTTGACTGTCTACAAAATCATAATAATGTACTCTGGCATTAAAAAGAGCAGATAAAATTAACATAAAACTAGAGGTTTGGTACATAAAATTAACATAAAACCCCCAACTTCCCCCCTTTGCTGACCAGGTAACCCCAAACTGATGCACCTGCCACCGTGCTTGCTCCCAACTGCCCCTCTATTGGCCTGGTCACCCCTAACTGCCCCCCACTGGCCTGGTTGTCTCTTACGGTCCCCCCCTCCACCAGCCTGGTCACCACCAACTGACCACCCACTGCTGACCTGGTCAATCCTCACACCCCTTGCCAGCCTGATTGCCCCACACAACCTGCTTTTCAGACATTTGGTCATCCTTCACTAACCCTCCTGCAGGCTGGTTGTAAGCAGCCATCTTGTGAGGGTGTGATGGTCAATTTACATATTACCTCTTTATTATATGGTATAATTCCCAAAGAGTCTGGATATAGATTAAGTATTATAAGATCCTTGAATTGTTTTGAGGAGACTAAAGAGAGTAATTTTTGTTTCATGATTGAAGTCTAAAGATTGCCATTTATAATGTTATCAGTTAAAGAACAGAGAAAGTTTTCAATTTCTATACTAGTAGACAGAAAACTGATTTTCATATATCTCAGTAAGTAAAAAAATGAAAAACAAGAAAAATAAGAAAAATGTTAAGTAAAGTTAGAAAATATGATCAACTTAAACTAATATATGAATGTAGAACCCTACTGCCAACAATAGTAGCATGTGCTTTTTTTTTTTTAAACAAATGTCACGTGAATTTTACCTGTACCAAACCACAAAGAAGTGTTAGTTGTCTTGTGTCAGATTTTCTAAAAACAGGGCCTAGGTGATGGGTTTGTGTACATGTGATTTATTGAGGGCGTACTTTCAACAGAAGTGGTCTAAGGGAAGAAAAGAGGAATGAAAAGAGGCTATGGTTGCAGGCAAAAAATGGCTTCAAGCTGATCCTCTGAGACCTCTGTAACAGAAATAGCATGAGAGTTTGTCCCTCCTTGAAGCAAAGTACTAGACATTTGAAACCCATCAAGGCATTGTGTGTGGGCTATCCTTCTTAATCAGATCAACTATGTTGTTAAAGGACATTTTCCAAAGAAATGAGCAGCTGTGAGCTTTTAGCAATGAACATGCACAGCAATAGAAGGATGGATGCAAAGTCTTGTAAGGTGATCTCACTAAGGTACTAACAGCAAACAGCTGCATAGTATTTCAAAGTGTTAATGTCCCACAGGTTTTTTCCATTCATTTGCTGACAGGCATTGGGCTGTTTCCAAATCATAACTATTGTAAATAATGCTGCTATGAATACATGGCTGCATATATTCTTTTTGATTTGGGTTTGGGGGTTTTTAGGACATATTCCCAGGAGTGGGTCACTGGGTCAAATGAAAGTTCCATTTTTAATTTTTTGAGAAAACTCCATATTGTTTTCCATTGTGGCTGGACCAATCTGCACTCCCACCAGCAGTGAACTAGGGTTCCCTTCCACATCCTCATCAGCACTTTAGTTTGTTGAGTGGCCAGATTATTATGCGTTTATTGCTCATCCTCTTCCCCTTCTGGTATTCCTGTAATGCAGATGTTGTTCAGTTTCATGTTGTCCCAGAGCCCTCTTTAGCTATCTTCCTGCTTTTTTATTGTTTTTTCTATTTTCTGCTATAATTGGGTATTTAATTCTACCTTGTCTACCAAATCACTGATTCAGTCCTCTGCTTCATTCAATCTATTTTTAATCCCCTTCAATGTGTCCTTAATATCAGATATATCATTTTTTATTTCAGTATGGTTCTTGTTAATGGCCTCTAATTTCCTTTTCAAGCTGTTGTAATTTTCACTAAGTTCCTTAAGCACCTATATAATCATTGCTTTGAATTTTATGTCTGATAGATTGCTTGCTTCCATGTCACTTAGTTATTTCTCTGTAGATTCCTCTTTTCTCTCATTTGGGGATTGTTTCTTTGTCTCTGCATTTCAGCTGTCTCTTTTATTTGATTTTATGTATTAAATAGAAGTGCTAAACCTCCCAGTCTCTGTGGTATGGATTTATGTAGAAGGTGTTTTGAGGGGTCCAGTGGTGCAGTATCTTTGTTCATCTGAGCTGGATGCTCTAGGAATGGCCATATATGTATGTTTTGGGCTGTCCTGCTGTAATTGGGGCTTTATTGCTGATGTCCCATGTGTGGCATAGTTGAACCCTTTGACTTGCTTCCAATAAGATTCAATCCCAATGTCATTGTTCCAAAGGTACAGTGACTGGGGACTCCTTAGCCCAGAAGCTGAATCTCCCTTGAGTCTCACATTTTGATTGACCCTGTTCTAACTTTACTTCTTTCCCGCATGGAACTGGTCCTGCAGGTGTCAGCTACAGGTGTCAGCTACAGGTGTTAGGGGTCCCACTGGCTTTCCCTGGCTGTACTGTCTAGGATGGTGTTTTGGGGAAGGACCCAAACTGATGTTTTTGAGCAATTTAATCAGGCAAAGACTCAAAGCCTCCAGAGAACCGCCACTGCCTACAGACTGGATTCAGTCTGGAGTAGCCTCAAGCAATCATCACAGGTTGGGTGATAGGTTTCCCAATAGGAAGGGAAAACTGCTTCTATCTGGATGTTAATTATTATTCACAGTCTTTTAAGGCTCCCCAGAAACCACAGGGTAAAGCAAGGGATTTTGCAAAAGGGTGGGTCAGCTGTTTCTCATCTAAACAAAAATGGCAGGAGAGTTAAATGTTTGCCTGGGAAAGATGACCTCCATAGCATAAGGGAATAACTCAGCACATGAAACGGAGGTGTCTGCCTTCTGAGCTCTAACCTCAGATTCCCCAACGCTGATTTATGTTCTTACAGTTCCAATCCACTCTGCCCTCCCTCTGCCAGAGCCCAATGTGAGTGGCTGCACTCAAAATGTTGTTTATTGGCCATTTAAGAGAGTGCCAGCATTTCCAGCAAACACATCCTGGCAGACAGCAACTCTGCTGTTTTGCACAGCAAGAGGTTATATGTAAAGCTTTCTCAGTTCTGGTGCTCTCTGCTGGGTGGCCCAGATTGCGGATTTGACCCCAGAGTTCTCAGTGGCAAATCTTTAAAGCTGAGATAGCTCTCTGGAACTTCAGCTTCTGTCTGTGGGAGCTTGGCCAGCTCTTCTGTCTCCAGCATTCCTATCAGTCTCTATGTGGGCTCACATTCCATTCTTGGTTATCAGTCTTCTCTCCAGCTAGTCTTCAGTTGGTCATTCAGGTTGGGGTTTTGTTTTGTTTTTTTGTATTTTAGTTATAATTTCAGTCTTGTCCTGGGAGCATGACTGTGAACTTCCACTTACTCCACTGACATTTATTGTATTTTTTGCAATGGATTTAGATTGTCAAAATCAGGCTCAATTATTCACCATATACTATACAATGCTATATATATGTCAGTTATATTTTATTAAAGTTGGGGGAGTGAGATTGATGATAAAGGGGTAAAATTGGAAAAGAGAAAGGGAAAAATCATTGCATTTAAGAGTTCCAACAACTCTCATTGTTTGGCACTTCATTATGTATGTATGTATGTATGTATGTATGGCACTTCAATATGTGTGGCACTTCATTATGTATGTATGTATGTATGTATTATTTCTTTATTTGCTTTTAGCATTTTAAATCTTTAAAAAACAGACTGGTAATTTTGAAAAGTTGCTAGTTGGCCCATTTTTAGGTAGTATGCATAGCTGGGAATTATCAGTATTGGCAGTCCTAATTCATATTTACACAGTAGTCACAATGAGTTTATTAAAACAAGTTATCTTCTCACTTTTTTTTTCTTTTTTGCTTTAGGACTTTACAAAGTCCTAAAGCATTAAAAGCTTGCATTCTCCATATCATGGTTGCAAGCTCCTACATATTCTGACCCTGCCTGCCTCTGTCCTCATCACATGTTAACTCCGCTTCAGATACCAAATGCACCCAACACACCACCAAAGAGGACATTTGTACACAAACTCTCCTCCTTCTGAAATTCTCTTCCTAAACATTTTTCCTAACTGTGTTCACCAAAAATTTATCTTAAACTTCATTTTGCCAATGAGGGATTGCTGGCTGAAGGGTCCAAATCCAGTTTCCTTTCTACAGTTACTCATAGCTCTCTGTATGATTCCTTCACAATGCCTATTAGGCATGCAAATATTATGTTTGTTGGTATAACTTGTTTTAATATCTTTTTTCTGATATAAAAATACTGCATGGGCACAGAGATCATGTCTGCTATGATGATCATAGACTCCTCAATTCCTTCTCAATGTCTTCCCCAATGTTCAGCTATGGTCAGTGGTCAGCACACATGCACTGAGTGATTAATTGCAGTCATGTTTAAAGGAACCCATTTGAGCCAAAACCGGTTTGGCTCAGTGGTGGAGCATCGGTCTGCGGACTGAAAGGTCCCGGGTTCGATTCCGGTCAAGGGCATGTACCTTGGTTGCGGGCACATCCCCTGTAGCGGGTGTGCAAGAGGCAACTGGTCGATGTTCTCTCTCATCGAGGTTTCTAGCTCTCTATCTCTCTCCCTTCCTCTCTGTAAAAAATCAATAAAATATATTAAAAAATAAATAAATAAAATAAAAGAACCCATTTGATATCATCCAGAATTATATTTGAAGGTTTTTGTGTGTGTGTGTGTGTGTGTGTGTGTGTGTGTGTGTGGTTTTTTTTTTTCTTCTGCATTGTAACCTGGCAAAAACATCAAAATTCATCAATAATACAGAAAACATGAACTATAAAAGTGATATTTTGTTCTATCTAATAAAAGAGTAAAATGCAAATTAATCTTTACTCTGCTACACCCACAAGGCACCCTAACCAGCCAATCAGAAGCAAGTATGCAAATTAACCCAACCAAGATGGCTGTGGCCACAGAGCTGAAGCAAGCAAGAGGCTTGAGTTTTTCTAGCAATAGAGGGAGACAAGCTTTCTGCACACCATGTCGGGCCCAGGCCTCCACTTATGACTACAGAGTTTCAATTATAGAAGATAAATAAATCCCAACAATAATTGCAGCAGCCATGGAGCTGGAGAGAGTAGAAGGCTTGAGTTTCCTCTGGCAATAGAAGAAGCCAAGCTTCCCCAGCCCTAGCCAGCCTTGGTCTCTGCTCAATGTTAGAAAGTTTTAATTATAGAGGATAGATAAATCCCAGATATCAGGGCCTATGCTTGGGTCACTGGGTGGTGTGGCCAGCATGCAAACAATCACAACCTCACCCAGGCCACCCACACCCCAAGGGAATCTCCACCCTGATCTGGGACACCCTTCAGCAAACCAACTGGCCCCCACCCATGCACCAGGCCTCTATCCTATCTAATAAAAGAGTAATATTCAAATTGACAATCACTCTAACACACAAGATGGCCTAGCTCATGTGGTCAAAGATCCTGCCCCCATGTGGACACAAGATGGCAACTACAAGATGGCCTGCAAGGGAGGGAAGTAAAGAGGGACCAGGCCTGCAAGGGAGGGCAGTTAGAGTTGATCAAGCCTGCAGGGGAGGACAGTTAGGGGTGACCAAGCCAGCAGAGGAGGAAACTTGGGGCAAATGGGCCTGTCGGGAAGGGCAGGTGGGGGGGGGGGGAGGCCTGCAGAGGAGCAGTTGGGGGGGGGATCAGGCCTGCAGGGGAGGGCAGTTAAGGGCAATCAAACTGGCAGGGTGCAGTTAGGCATCAATCAGGCTGTCAGTGGAGTGGTTAGGGGGTGATCACGCTGGGAGCAATTGCGCCAGAAGTCCTGGATTGGGAGAGGGATATCAGACTTGGATCAGGCCTAAGCGGGCAGTCAGACATCCCTCAAGTGGTCTCATATTGGAGAGGGTGCAGGCTGGGCGAATTTTGAGCACAGGGCCTCTTGTAAATACTATATTTCTTGCTATCATTGTTATTATCACAATCATCATTATCATCACCATCACTATTTGTGTTAGGTTTGCCTTTGATTGTTCTGTCATTCAAACAAAACCACTGTCTCTAAGTAAGAAATGTATATTGTAAACCCAAGGAACTTTTTAGGTAGTGTTAAAATATGCTTTATGTTTACATTAAAGATTTGGATTTTATTCTGAATTAAAATATTTACTTACTGTCATCCTATCTAATGAAAGAATAATATGCAAATTGACCATACCTCCACAACACCCACAAGCCAATCAGGAGCAAATATAAAAATAAACCCAACCAAGATGGCTGTGGCCACAGAGAGCAGGAGAGAGGCTTGGATTTCCCTGGGAAAAGAGGAAGCCAAGCTTTCTGACTGCCCTTCCTGGCCTAGGCCTCCACTTAATGCTACAAAGTTTCCATTATAGATCCAAACAGAAATGGTGGCAGCCAGGGAGCTAGAAGAGCAGGAGGCTAGGGTTCCCTCAGCAATGGAGGAAGCCAAGCTTCTGCATCCCAGGCTTGCCTAGGCCTCCATTCCAGGCTACAAAGTTTCAATTATTGAAGATACATAAATTCCAACAGAAATGGCTGCTGCCACACAGCAAGCGGAAGGCTTGGCTCCCCTCCAAGCTACAAAGTTTTAATTGTGGAAGATAAATAAATCCCAAATACCAAGGCCTCTGCTTCGGTCACCATGGGGCATGACCAGCCTGCAAACCACTACAGGCTCCTAGCCAAGGTGACCTCACACCTCAAGGGATCAATCCCTACCCTGATCCAGGACACACTTGAGGGCAAAACAGCTGGCCTCCACCCATGGACCAGGCCTCTATCCTATCTAATAAAAGAATTATATGCAGATGACAATCACTCGAACACACAGGATGGCTGCCCCCATGTGATCAAAGATCCTGCCCCCATGTGGACACAAAATGGCAACCACAAGATGGCCAGTAGAGGAGGGCAGTTGGGAGGGACAGGCCTGCAAGGGAGGACAGTTGGGGCAATCAAGCCTGCAGGGGAGGGCAGTTTGGGGTGACCAGGCTGGCAGAGGGTTGAAGTGGGGGATAACCATGCCTTCAGGGAAGGAAATTTGGAGGGGACCCATTTCTGAAGGGGAGAGAAGTTGAGGGAACCACGCCTACAGGAAAGGGCAGTTAGGTGTGACCAGGCCTGCTGGGGAGACAATTTAAGGGGCACCAGGCCTGCATAGAAGGGGGGTAAAAGGGGACCAGGGCTGAAGGGGAGGGCATTTTGGGGCAAACAGGCTGACAAGGAGCAGTTAGCTATCAATCAGGCTGGCAGGGGAGTGATTAGGGGTTGAACAGGCTGGCAGGCAGAAGCCATTAGGAGCAATCATGAAGGCAGGCAGATGAGCAGTTGGAAGTCAATAGTCCTGTATTCTGAGAGGGATGTCTGACTAAACAGGCAGTCAGACATCCTTCGAGGGGTCTCAGATTGGAGAGGATGCAGGCTGGGCTGAGGGACATCCCCTAATGTGCACCGGGCCTCTAGTTCTAAATACAAATTTTAAAAAACTGCCTTTGGCAGTTTCGCCTAGTGGATAGAACATTGGCCTGTACACCAAAGGATCAGTTTTTTTTCCAATTAAAGGCATTTGCTGGGTTGTATGCTCATCCTTGGTGTGGGTTCTGGTCAGGGCTTGTGCAGAAGGAAACAACCAATCAATGGGTTTCTCTCACATCAATGTTTCTTTCTGTCTTTCCCTCTCTCTTCTACTCTCCCTAAAAATTAATAGAAAAAAAATAACCTCAAGTGAGGATTAACAACAACAAAAAACTCATTAAAAATTTTAATGAAGTAGCACATACTTCCTTACTCGTTAATAAAGCCACAACAAACAGAACTGAGACCTGTTAAACTATAAGTGAGTCAGTGGTTTGGATGATGCTGCATCTAGATTCTCCACAGAGAGTCAGGCAAGATAAACATATTTTGAGATAAAAAGACATTCCTTAGGCATTGTTAAGTGGTCCCTTCTTCCATAGTTCTCTCAGTCCTTATGTCTATTTAGACTTTGGAATACCTATTATGAGATTGGGATGTGATTGAATAGAGACAGTTTTAATGATTCCAATCAATAGCATCTAAAGGTGGTGATCTGACCCCAGCAGAAATTTAGTAATGACTAGAACATATTTGGTTGTCACAACTGGGTTATTTAAAAGTATAGATGCTGTGGCATCTTGTGGTTAGAGGCCAGGACTGCCTGTTAAACATCCTACAATGCCAGCTCCTGCACTATATATATATATATATATATATATATATATATATATATATATATATATATATCATATATCATATATCATATATCATATATCATATATCATATATAATAATGGACAAGCATGTAAATTGACCATACTTCTGCAATGCCCACATCCAATCAGAGTGAGTATGCAAATTAACCAAACAAAGATTGAGGTTAATTTGCAAATGTAGGAGCCCTGCAGCCTGGGTCCTGGGGACTTTCTCAGCACCCAGAACACTCGAAGGTGGGCCTCCCCTGGGTCCTAAGAAACATGGGAAGGATCAGAGCCAGGGGGCTCCTGGGCAGGGGTGGAGCCAAGTAATCAGAGGGAGCTGGGGTTCCCCTATCCACGCCTCAAGCCCAGGCCAGAAGCTTGGGTCTGGGCAGGGCCAGAGCCGGGTGATCAAGGGTGCTGGTTAGCCCCTGCCCAGGCCCTGAGGCTTTAGGGCTTGGCAGGGATGGACCTGGCAATCAGAGGGAGCTGGAAGGCCCTGCGCAGGTCTGGAAGCTTTAGGCCTTGGTAGAGGTGGAGTCTGAGATCAGAAGTTATCAGTGTGAACTACCTTTTCTGACAGCTCATTGACTAACCTCTCTGTATGGCATTGGTAATATTAGTAACTTTGGTATAAGAATCCAAAAAGGTGATTTAGGGTTTTTCCACCACACTCGTGGAGAAAAAAATGAAGGTCTGCTGCTGGAGGGCTAAGAGATGTCATATCCTGCCCTAGCAGGTTTGGCTCAGTGGATAATGCCTTGGCCTGCTGACCACAGGGTCTGGTTCTATTCTGATCAAGGGCATGTACCTAGGTTACAGGATCCTCCCTGGTGGGTGCCCAGGTCATGGCTCATGCAGGAGGCAACCAATCAAAGTGTTCCTCTCACTTGGATGTTTCTGTCTTTCCCTTTCTCTTCCACATTCTCTAAAAATCAATGGAAACATATCCTCAGATTGGGGATTACAAAAAGAGAGACAGAAAGAAAGAAATGTCATATCCTATGAAAATCACATCTTGAAAATACCTAAAGTTTTCATTTTTCCATGGGAAAGAGACTGGAGTCTGTATTGATCAAAACACCTCAATGGCAATGGTGACTGGCAGTGGCTGCAGCAGCAGGGTGATGGGGCTGGTGCATTCCCCTGATCAGCCATGTCGCCTCAGTAGGACATCCCCTGAGGGCTTCCAGTATATGAGAGGGGCAGGCTGGGCTGAGAGACCACATCCCATTGCATGAATTTCGTGCACCAGGCCCCGTGTATGTGTGTGTGTGTGTGTGTGTGTGTGTGTGTGTGTGTGTGTGTATTTCCAGCCCAAAATATCAAGAGTGCTAACATTGAGAAATGTTTGTGGAGCAAGGAAGAGAATGAACTTCTGTTTGCAACAAGGATGACTGTCACAAACAAAACAACATTGAGCAAAAATCTCAGAAAAGAGTATATGAAGTTGTGTTATATGAAGTAAAGACAGACTAAACTTTGCTTGGTCATAAAAATCACAGTAGTAGTTAATTGTGGGTAAGGAGAAGTAAAAACATTACTGGGATTAAATTAATGCTTTATATTTTTATCATGGGGGAGTTTCAAGGATGCATTTATGTGTAATTAATATTGTGGGTACCTCTATACTAAACTCTCCAGTAGACTCAGAACTTCATCTGCAACTTTGGCTCTTCCTGGCCTTCAGACTAGAAATGGAACTTCAGCTCTTCTGGGCTTTCTGGCCCACCTTGCAGGTTATGGACTTGATAACCTCCATAATAATTTGAGCCAATTCCTTTCAATAAATTTCTTTCAACATATACACACATCCTATTCGTTCTGGGGTTTTTTTGTTTGTCTTGATTTATTTGTTTCTTTGTAGAACCCTAACTACAACACAGGGTCAAATTTTGGAATTAACAATAACATTTCTGCCTATGAAACTTGCCAATACAAATTTAATTCTTTGCTCATGACATTCTTTTTTGTATTGTGAGCCCTTCTTCTACAACCCTACTTGAATGATCTTGAACCTCAGTGGAGTATATATATATATCCATTGTTCTCACCACTTTTCACCTCTCCCATGTCACTTAACTTTGTAAGATTCTTTGCCTTTAAATTTCATCCTCTCCTACAAACACATGTAATTCAGTGTTCAGCTCCCTTGCTCAAAGTGTTCATCATTCCATGACTGATCTCTTAAAAACATGGGAAAAGAAAGAACTACTGATGACCAGAGTTCTCCATTGAAATGGGTGAAGCAATTGTTAAGGATGTGGCTAATTTTCCCTTCCTTCCTTCCTTCCTTCCTTCCTAGTCTCATTTCTGTCCACATCCTTTCATAAATGCTCAACGGAGTAGTGTTCCATACAAAAATTTTTCATACAAATTTCAGTTGTAGAATTTGCTTTCTAGGGAATTCAACCAGCAGTAGATTGTACCCACAGAGCTCTGAAAAATAAGTTTCTATAAAGGGATTCTAGAACTAGGTAACTGGCTGCCTAAATGACAGGACCCCACCAGTAATGCTTAGTGTGGCATACATAGACCATGGCACAAGGGAGGTATGCATATATTAATCATTATACGGGTGCTGTTTGCTGTTAGTGCCTCAGTTAGATCATCTTACAAGTCATTGTGCGTGTTCATTGCTAAAAAGCTCACAGCTGCTCTTTTCTTTGGAAAATTTCCCTTAGCAGCACGGTGGCTGCTCTGCTCGAGATGGATAGCTCCCGCATAATGCCTGATGGGGTACAAGTATCTAGCATTTTGTTTCAAGGAAGAACAATCTCTCATGCTATTTGTGCTATGGAAACCCCAGTGTATTAGCTTAAAGCCATTTTTTGCCTAAATCGATAGCCTCTTTTCATTTCTATCTTCCTGCCCTCTCTTGCTTCCCTTAGGCCCTTCTATTGAAAGCACACCGTCAAAAATCACGTGAACAAGAACCCGCACCAGGGCTCAGCTTCTAGAGAATCTGACATAAGACAACTAATCCTGCTTTATGGTTTGGTACAGGTAAAATTCATCTGATGTTTCTTAGTGTGCTTAAAAAAAAAGCATATTCCATTATTGTGGGCTGTAGGGTTCTACATTCATACATTAGGCTTAGTTGATCATCATGTTTTCAAAATATTTTCTAACTTTACTTAACATTTTTTTTAATTTTTCATTTTTTGTTGTGTTTGGTTTTTTGCTTTTTTACTTACTGAGATGTATAAAAATTATTTTTATGTCTACTAGTATAATGGAAACTTTCTCTGTTCTCTAACTGATTATGTTGTAAATGGCAATTTTTAGACTTAAATCAAGAAACCCAAAATTACTCACCTTAGGCTTTAGCCTCTTCAAAACAATTCAAGGACCAAGTAATACTTGATTTATATCCAGACTCTTTGGAAATTTTTTATGTTAATTTTATCTGCTCTCTTTTAATCCCAGAGTATATTATTATTTTTTTTACACATTCAATATTTATTGTTTCACATATATATTACAGTTTTGGATCTGCATCCACATATATAATGCAGACATTTTATTTAGGCTATCGTTATTTTTGCCTGAACTAAAATATTTATAACATTTCAGACTTTTTCAAGAAAAATGACCCCCCAAATATAAATTTTGCACCCATTTTGAAAGTTATTTTTTGGCACCATACATCTAGGTTGACAATTATAATTCACAAACTTACACTCTGGTTCTTGCACTGCGGTTTGACTACCCTAATTATAAAGATCATGAAAATATTATACCTTCAGACCCTTTCCACCATGTGAAGACAACACCTTCAGACCCTTTCCACCATGTGAAGACACAACATGCAAGCAGCCTTCTGCAAATCAAGAAGAGAATTCAGACCAAGCACACCCAATGCCGGCACACTGATCTCTAACAGCCTCCAGAACTAGAAGAAAGAAATATTTGCTTTCAAAGACACACAATAAATGGTAACTTTTTCTAGCAGCCTGAGCTAAGGCAAACCATGATACTGATGGCATATACTGCAAAACCTGGCCTCCGTGTGACAAGGTTTATCCACAACACCAGCAGGCCATCCAGTTACGCAGTTGCTCATGTCTCTTTGGCCCTTGATTAGAGCATAGCGGCCACCATTACACTTTTAAGGATGACAGGATCTCTCTCACCAGACCATGTTCTTATGTTTGGTAATTTGTTTCTAAAATCTTATAAGGGTAATTCAGGATAGGAAGTAGAAGTTATTCTAGCTGAGATTTGATTTCTAGGTGAGACAAGCAAGTGTATGTCTTAGTTTTTTTTGTTTGTTTTTAATATATTTTATTGATTTTTTTACAGAGAGGAAGGGAGAGAGATAGAAAGCTAGAAACGTCGAGGACAGAGAAACATCGACCAGCTGCCTCTTGCACACCCCCTACCGGGTATGTGGCCACAACCAATGTACATGCCCTTGACCGGAATCAAACTTGGGACCTTTCAGTCCGCAGACTGACGCTCTATCCACTGAGCCAAACCGGCTTCGGCGTATGTCTTAGTTTTGAAGCAAATATAATGAATTGAGAACTAGGCCTAAAAGGAAACAAGATGAGGATGCAAATTTTATACCTTGTATACTTTGACTTAAGATGAAACCCCTAATTTTGCAGGCTGGTGTCATTTCTAGAAACAGTGAGAACTTTCATGATTCCACAGCCATTTTTTACATTTTCTTGTTATTATAGTCATTATTTGTATTGTACTTTACATTTCTTTGTTATTTATTTATTTATTTATGATTTTTTTACATGATTCAAAAAGAAAGAGTATATACTGAAAAGCAAGGGACATGTTTACCCTGATTCCACCCACTTCTCCGGAGTAGAAGATATTACTTCTTTGAGGACTCCCATGGGTATTCAATGTGTGCACATACATATGATTGCACACAGTTCTTACATTTTTCCAGTAAACACATTATACACTACTGGTGCACCTCCTTTTTTCACTTTACAATGTATTTTCAACATTGTTGTATATTTATAAAAAAAAATAGAGCTGAACTTAATGGCTGCATATTATTCCAGCATGTGCACATGTTAAATTACATTACCAATTTATATAGATAAATGTTTTAGTAGTTTCCAATTTCTTGTCACTTACAGTGGTAAGTCAATGAATTTTTTGTAAGTATATTTTTTTCAACATGCATATTTCATAAAGTAAACATATTATATCAAAGCATAGGAGCATTAATTCTGTCTAATGAGGGCTAGGCATTGATATACTTTAGTAGGCACCTTTTTTTGTTTAAGACTTGGATGAATGAAATTAAAAAGAATACACACTAGAAACAATCCATAGCATATATCCAGTCTATAATTTATTTCAAAGGAGAATTATTTCATTATTCTAAGCAGTAATCCAATGCCTTTCATAACAGGGTTACCAGGAAAACACAAAATTGTAAAGACATCTATGGCTTTTTCAATCCAGTGAGAAGCATCTTCTTTAGCATTATCAACCTTATTTTTCAAATTACTGATCTCTGCATTCATCTCTTCAGCTTTCTTTTTAAACCCTTCTTTAAGTAGATCTTCTTGAACCTAAAAAATGTGAGAAGGAAAATAAAATATTTTAAATTCACATGTTTTACAAGAATTTAATTTTATATTTAATAACTCTTTCCTTTCACTCTGAAAATTGTTCTCTATTATAGAATCAAGGATATTTTTCCAAAATGAATAATTCTGTCTTGGACCTAAACTTTGAAAGAAAGATTAGTTTACATTCTTACAAATATTCACACATATATAGGGTTTTATAGGATGCTAAGCTTAGCATGAGGACAAATGTAATGTGTGCCAGTCACAATATCAGTTGAGCAATAACCTAGGTCTGCTGGCACAAATTCTCAATCCCTCTTAGGATAATATGGCCAATCAAATGTAGAAATAATGGGAAATTATACATTGCTCTAGAACCCTATTATAAACATGATCAGATAGCCAATCAGGAATTCTTCCTTTGCCATTAGATGTCTTGGGTAGATTCTCCATATCTGGGAACCATGCAGCAAGTTTAAAGGTGTCAAATCCTGATATTTTTAATCTGGACATTTCTGATAGTTTATTGTCAGCATAGATCTACCTCAGAGTCTTTGGGTGGTAGCAGGGTTCCTGATAATAGGCAATGATCTCGGTAAAATAAACCAGTTGGTAGTCACAATAAGTACATGTGTTTCAAAATAAGTCATTTTAAAATGACCTAAAATCACAGCTCAGAACCTATTTATATTGTCTAAGTATTGAGAGATGAGATGCTTGTCCTGACCACTCCAGAGTCTATGCACAAAGTATATTTCAAAATTAATTTTTTTTACAAAGAAAGGGAACAAGGGGAAGATTCAATACTTTACCAAATCACAAGTAGTAAAGGGCAATGGTGTTGCCTCCATGGTCTTGCTGTAACATTCTCCATCCCACCAGACGTACAAGGACAATGACCATGGAGCAGTACTGAGGCCATGGCAGGACTTACCTTCAATTTATGCTCCAACATCATAGTCTGCTCTTTTATTATATTCTCTCTTTCCTTCTCCATCTTCTCCTTCAGTTGCAATATATGTTCCTCAAAACTTTTCATCTGTGCCTCCATCTGTTGCTCCTGCTCCTGTAGTTTCTGTTTCATCAGCTCCTGTTCCATCTCAGCAGCCTCCTTCTTGGCCTGCTCCGCTGCCCCAGGGAGGTTTGAGAGAGGCAAAAAAAATTAGGTGAGGACTGATCTCTACCCTCCTGAGCTCTGAGAACAAGCCAAACTGGAAGAGGAGGTAGAAGAATCTGAATTGCTCCCTCTGCCACACCATCAGGAGCACATTTCAGAGTGTGATGGGAAAGGCCCTGACTGGTTGAGGTGCTTTGGTGTTTTCAAGTTATAGAGTATGTCCCACAGAAGAACAGAAAGCTCCTTGTTTCAGGAAGTTTTGTTCTCACAACTGTCAAAGGACACTGCAGGTACCTGCCACCCATTGTAAGCCCAGCCCTGCCACTTACTTGCCATGGCCTTCTCCCTGTCCATGAGAGCTTTGTCTGCCTGCAGGATGGAATTCTCTATTGCTGCCTGCGACTGCAGGAACCTCTGGAGAACCTCATTTGCCTAAGGAGACAAGAAGGAACAAAAAACTTTGACTTCCACTGGGAAGAAAAGGCTTCAAAATAACTGTGTCTATATAATTTTTCCTTCCTGATTAAAACTGAATCATATCTCCATAGTTTCCAATCTCATTAGAGAGATCAGAAGCTCTTCATACCCCCTGAACTGTCTCTCCTAGTGCTCCATTCTTCTATTCATTCTACATTCCAGCCAGTGAGAACCATTTTCAGTGCTGCAAAACCAATGGCTCTGGTGCTTTTGTATATTTACCTTCCAGGGAGATATGTTTTTTTCAATTAGTGTTGCTGTTCTCCTCTGACACTTGCTGGATGTACCTTTAAGCAAGTCATTTTAATCCATCTCTGCCTCTCAGTTCAGATGTGTGAAATGTTTACAAAATGTATAGATGCCTATTAATGCTACTTGAAGAATAAAATTAAAATTCTAGGAAAAGTACTCAACATTAGGTCTTAACATTAAGATTTCAATAAACATTAATTGCATTATTATCATTATTATTTTAATATTATTAGTTTGTACCACCATCTACAATATATAGACAACTATCTCAGATTCATAAGTATTTTAATGCTGTATGCAATTATGTGCATGATTGAATTCCTTTCTTCTTTTGATAAGTTTTGAATACAAAAACTCTAATTTTAACTTGTAAATTGTTTGCCTTTGACTCACTGAATGTTATATTGTTGATGGAAAATGATTATTTCTCTTCCGAATTTTATGGATTTCAGAAATCCATATTCCTTTTTGAGAATGGACATTGGGGATTTCCTTAGGAATAAAGATCAAATTATGGGCCTTTAACGTTAAAACAGTCATGATATCCCCATGCTCTCATATTACCCACAACCAGTGCTGTGACCAATTTCCAGGAGACCCTCTTGACTTTAATCTGTAGGATCCTATGCTCCCCTTATTCCTCACCTTCACTCCTTTCTTGGGCACTTGCCAGTAGTCCTGTTCAATCTTTCCCTTTGTTTCCATGTAGAGCTTGTGACCACCAGGAACAGAGAACATGCCTGCTGAAATAGCTTCCATTAGGGACTTGGAAAGCTGCTCAAGTTGATCCTGACAGTATTTAACAGATGCATCTTCATTCTGCAGCAAGAACTTATCCTGCTTATCCTTTATGATTTCCTGCAAGGGAAATATAGAGGGCTGTCACCAGGAGAAAGGAACAGAGGAGAAAAAATTCCAAAGAATCTGGTGGAAGCAAGTCTAGCTGTAGTCCTCATGAGAAAAGCATTCTGTTGGAGAAGGACATGGAATAAAACAGGAATTACAAGGCTTCCTTTACCCACAAGGTAGGTAATTCCATGTGAGCCAGGTAAAAGCTTCCAACCTTCCTAGGTCTCAGGCTCCTCATAAAAAATGTTGGTGTTGAATTCCCTTTTCTCTTTGGCTCACTACAGCTAAAACTTTTGTTAATTCCATCTTCAATGGCAGTTAGTTAGTTATTAACAAGAGACTAGGGGCCTAATGGAATGAGACATCTGATGAAGCCTGATTAAATAGATGCAACAAGGAGTTAAAGGAGTTGAAAATAGCCTGGTATGGAAGGTCTGTTTTGAGACATTTGGTTCCTGAGAGTAGGGGAGTCCCTCACGAAAGTGACTAGCTTTTATTCCATGTCCTTCTTTTGGGTGTTCAGGGCAGGCTTGAATTCAACATAAGCATTCATTTATGAAAGACATCTATACTGAATATACATCAGGGACCAGCGAAATTTTTACATTAAGTGCCTGAGGTTTGGTGGGGAGAGGAAGAAGAAAATGCAGTCCCTTGAAACTCTGTCCTTCATAAGAATCCAGACCACTCAATCAATGGATTGAGAGAGGAGGACTCAGGTCAGAAAAGCTCTTCTAGGCTTCATTTTTCAAGGGAAAGACACAAAGGGTAAATGAATGCTAAGACAAAGTACCATAAGATGCTTCAGGAACTCCTGGTTTTCATCCTTGAAGGAGTTCTCCATGAAGATGGCAATGGCTTCCTTCTCACAGGCTGCATGCAGGTCCAGCAGCTCCTGCAGGGTGTCTGTGGGGAAGCTCACTCTCTGGGCCATCTGCTCACTGTAGTGGTCGGCTGCCTTCTGCACAGCCGCTGAGTTCTCAAGCTGGGCAAGAGTTTTCACTGCATTCTCCAAACAAGGCACTGCTCCACTATTGATGGCATCCACATAAATAACCACTAGAGTTCTTAGACCTAATAAGCCAGTAAATTTAAGGGATATAGCTAAACGGGATCTAAGATTCAAAGACTACATTTCCAAATCTCTCTGTCTGTCTGTCTGTCTTTCACAACCAAACACATACATATGTGCACACATATACACACACACAAATGCACGTGCATGTGCGCCCGTACACACACACACACACACACACACACACACACACAATACTTCCATCTACTATGATTGGTCTACGCTGTTAATTAAATATTAACAAGAGACTAGGGGCATAATGGAATGAGACATCTGATAAAACCTGATTAAATAGGAAAAAATAGTCTTACACACACTTTGGGGAGTCTACCCAACTAACCAGGATGGGAGAAAGTGGTGCAGAAAGAATTCCTCTACTAAGTACCTGCACAATAGGAGCCAAATGAAGTGTGTGCAATAGGAGTTATATTTGGACCATTTGGGGGGGAGGGCACAAGCCTGGGAAAATCTAGGGGAAAAGATTGCAAAGGGTAAGGGCACAAGCCTTAAAGAAAACAGGAAAGAGATTGGATCATTTAAAAAAAAAAAAAAAAAAAAAAAAAAAAAAAAAAAAAAAAAAAACCTGATCTTTCCCAAACCCAAATATGAGGAAGCTTAACAAAAACGTCAGGGCAGTAGCTGCTCTCTAATATGCCAGATCTCTGTCTTCCTTAGAGTGTACATTGCTTTTCACTTTAATAACCCTTGCCATTATCACATAAAATTCCTCCGACATCAAGGGTCCTTTAAATTCCTTTCACACAACACCACAGGAGAACATATTTCCTCCAGTAACACTAGTGTCCCATTGACTATTAATTTTTATGTTTCTTTAGACCACAGGGCTAACATAATTCAATATATTCCTTTATCCAACATACAAAAGGGTATCTGGAAAACATAATTTCCCATTGAAAATCTTAGAAACAAATTGTTTACATAGGTAGATAAGATGAGGCAGGGTAAATGTGATGCTATATTTTTCTGAATTCTGAAGCTGCCAGTAAATTATCAGAGCTTTATGGGCTTAGGTGCATTGTTAAATTTCTCTAAACCTCCAAAATATCTTTTGTATTCTTCTTGCAAATCTCATTCATTATATTGACTTCAATTAAGGAAATATAGTATTCTGGTTTTAGACCCAGTTAGTGATTCATTATTAGTAGAACACTTTTTATATGTATAGATGTTACAGATTTTGCTGTCAATGGTTGTAATTTTGGAGAGAAATTTATAAACATCCAAAAGTAGGATAAATACACATGTGTATTTGTGTAGTATGAATATCTGTGGACTCATAATTCTATGTAGAATCAAAAATAAATCCTGGAGAACACATCCTATAATATATTCAACAATTATTGGGAACCCAAAATGTGAAATTGAGACTCACGTTTCCCAGTGATTGTGATTCTCTCCCTGAGGGTCTTGGCCCTTGCCTGAGTGAGGATGTAAGAACAGAAATTCTTTGTTTGTTCCTGGAATTTAGGATCCAGTTGGTATTCTGCAACCTTCTCAATATTGGCTAGGAGTTCTTTGTCATTTATTGGTCGGTCAAAGACAAAACACTTTCGTTTTGGAAAGAAATTCCGGATGCACTCTCTGGGGAGATTGGATATTTGGGCTTTGGGATTCCTGCCTGAAAAATAAAGCAAACAAAAACAGGTATTACAGTAGGTGCAGTCTGAGGACAAGGGATCTAAAGATTTTTATGACAGAGAATTGTGTATCTTTGCCATATATAACTTCTGGTTATAACTCCTTTGGATGGACATACAAATGCTTCTTTAATATCAAATTTACTGATGATACAACTTTGGGGAAATTTTTGGAATTGATTAAATATGCTTAAAAAACAACTACAGCAACCTACTATTGTTGTCGGGCCTCAAATGGTAGAGAAATGTTTATATTGTCAAAATTAGCTACTGAATGAATAACAGAAAGATGGGTCAAATGTAAGTTTTTGGTCTACTTGACACCATGGGAAAATGAAGCTGTGGATCAAAATGAAGAGCTCAAACAATAGTTAATGAAGCAATGTTGGAAATAACACCAGATTATCTAAAGAAAACTGTTTAGATGCTAAAAATAATGTGTACAGCATTAGCTTTTAAAAAAATAAAATACTCTGAAGAGTGAAGTGTAAATGTAGTTAAAACACAATTTTAAGATATCACCATTAGTCTCTTAACTCTTTAAGGTAAAGAATTATATTTCTTTCATAGTTTTGCTGTTCTGTGTAGCCCATTTCTCATTGTTTTGAGAAATTATAAATACAAACATGAAATCAAGAGTGTATAAATCAGAAGTGGAATTTCTTTCAAGGGTTCATCAGATATCTACATGCCTATGAAAATGTAACCCATTCAAATATTTTTATTATTTTGAAATTGTAGCATGGGTAAATATGGGGAAAATGGGGGAAAATCTATGATACAAATAAAAAGAATTAACATAATAAAAAATGTCTATAATGCCCAGAGAAATCCATAAATTCAACACAATCTATTTCAAAATACCAATGGTGTTTTTCATATCACTACAATAAATAATCCAAAAAATGTACATGAAACCATAAAAGACCCTGAATAGTCACAGACATACTGAGAAAGAATAAAGTTGGAACTATTATGCTACCTGATGCCAAACTATAATACAATGCTGTGTTAATCTAAGCAGCATAGTGTTGGAATAAAAACAGACATAAAGATCAATTGAAACATAAGGGTGCCCAGAAATAAACCTATGCGAATACAATCAATTAATAGATGACAAAACAACAACAACATACAATGTGGTAAAGGCAACCTAGTTCGTGCATGGAGTTGGGAAATTGGACAAATATGTGCAAAAGAAGTGGAACTACACCACATTCTTAAACCATATATAAGAATAAACTCAAAATAGATTGAAGACTTAAATGTAAGACTCAAAACCATACATCTACTAGAATAAAACATGGACAGTATAATCTCCAACATGAAGGCCAATACACATATGATAAGATGTTCAACATTGCTAATCATCAGAGAAATGCAAGTTAAAACAACAATGAGATATCACCTCATGTCTGTCCAAATGGCATTCATTAATAAATAAACAAGCAATAAGGGTTGCGGAGGATATGAAAAATAGGGAGCCATTGTGCATTGTTGGAGGGAATACAGATTTGTGCACCTACTAAGAAAAGAGAATGGAAGTTTCAAAAAGAATTAAAATTAGAGCTATCTTATGGCCCAGTGATTTCACTACTGGTTATATATTTGAAGAAATCCAAAACACGAATTCAAAAAGAATATGTGACTCTTATATTCATTGCAGCATTGTTTACAATAGCCAATATATGGAAGTAACATAAGTGCCCAAAAATAGACAAGTAGATAAAGTATAGGAAGTAATATACACAATGAACTACTACTCAATCATAATAAAGAATGAAATCATACCATTTGAGATAACATGGATGAATCTAGAGATGAATCAAATCATACCATTTGAGATAGCATGGATGAATCTAGTACTGTGCTCAGTGAAATAAGTTAGACAGAGAAAGACAAATATCATATGACTTCACGTATTTATAGATTCTAAAAAAACAAACTAAACAAAATTAATACAGACTAATACATATAGAGAACAAAATTATGGCTGCCTGAGAGAAGTGGGGGAGAAAAAAGTGAAGGCATTAACAAATACAAGTTGGTATTTAAGAATATTCATGGGGATGTGAAAAACAGCATACAGAATATAGTTAATAATATTGTAATATCTATGTATGGTACCAGGTGGGTACTTGAAATATAGGGGGAAATCTAATTGTAAAGTATGTGTTATCTAACTATTGTGTTACATACTTGAAAATAATACAAAATGATATTGAATGTAAACTAAAATTGAAAATAGGTGTCAGTGTGTGTGGGACAATTAAATCCAGCAGAAATATCAGAGGCTGGCAGACCAGGCTCTCCTGGACAGGGAGCACCTACTATCACCAGCAACACTCCCTGGGCTGTGGGACTTGGACACAGAGCCCTTGCCATCTTGAAGAGGAGAGCAGCCTCTTCAAGGAACTCATCAACACCACCACCCACACTGGCCTTGAACACTGCCCGTGACCCTGCAGTCATTCTAGTCAAAATCCGGTTGTCCTGGCCACAGACCTGCAGATCCTTAGGACTTCCGCCTCCAAGGGTGCAAGGCTCCCGCAGCAATAAGTGTGACTTCCCTCTCCCTGGCTGTCAACCTCCAGACACCACAGTTGTGCCTTTCCATTGTGCAAGTCTCCTGAGCCCACCACCTCAAAAGTGACTTTTCAGTGCCAGTGTGAACCCCCAATGGGTGCACTTTAATCAAACAAGGGAACATGCGTTAGCAATAGAAATTGGAACTCCCTCCTTCCTGGCTGTCTGCCCACAGGCACAGGAGGTAACACAGCTTCAACGCCAGGATCCTTCAGAGTGCCCTGCCATGGCAAAGGACCACCGGGTGCCTCTGTGAGCCACTGCTGGGCTTGTGAATTCAATCAAGGGCACAAGGGCACAAAGGCACAAGGGCACAGCAGCAAAAACTGAGTCTTCCCAATCCACAGCTGCCAACCACCAGACACCACAGTCATGTCTATCCAATGCACAGGAAAAGGCAGCTGTGTACACCAGTAACTTGACTCTCAGCACTTACAGGCTGGAACTTTGTTTCTCATTGGATGCACATGGGATCCCTAATTCTCAATTTTTGCAAACTGAGTTCCAGTGACTCCAATTCTTGGCACACATGCCCACATGGACCGTGATTCTCGGCGCAAAGTCACACTAATGACAGAGACTCCAATACTCAATTCTCGGCATGTACATAAGGTGACTCTGACTCCTGGCATATGCCAGAGGACTCTGATTTTCAGTGCATAACTAAAGAGCCTTACTTTTTTCAGTGCGGTGCATGTGGGATCCCTATTCTAGGTGCACGCAGGAGGCTGCACTGAACACCAGTAACTCCGAAACTTGGCACGCATGGCACCCACTGACCCATGGCAGCCACAGGTCTCGGTTTCAGAGCTCTTCAGTGACACTCTGGTGGTTTGACTTTCCCACTTCACATGGATCAGGCCACCTACAACTTAGCATTTGGACCTTCTGATGATAGTTAGAATGAATAGAAAATGAAACAATCCCCAGACGAAAGAAAAAGAGGAATCGCCAAGAAAGGAAATAAGTGAAATGGAGACATGCAATATGACAGAAAAATAATTCAGAGTAATGGTCATACAGTTCATAAAGCAGATGGATGAGAAAATCAACAACCCATGCAAAAATCAGGAAGAAATCAAAAGTGATATAGCTACAATCAAAAATGTTATGGAAGGTTTCAATGGTAAACCAGAAGAATCAGATGACTGAATTAGTGAGTTAAGAGATAAGGTAGAGAAACAAGCCCAATCTGAACTCCGCCTGGACAAAAAAAATTTTTTTAACAGAAGGAGAGCATAAGTGAAATTTGGGACAATACAAAATGAAGTAACATACACATAACAGGGGTACCAAAAGGATAAGAAGATGAGCAATGACTGGAGAATTTATTTGAAGAAATAATGACAGAAAAAAACATCCCTAATATGGGAAAGAAAAAGTCACACAAGTACAGAGATTCCTAAACAAGGTGAATCCAAAATAGACCCACACCAAGACACGTCATAATTACAATCACAAATGTTAATGACAAAGAGAGAATCTTAAAGGCTGCAAGACATCGACAGTTACTTACAAAGGATTCCCCATCAGATTATCAAATGATTTCTCAACAGAAACACACCAAACTAGAAGGTAATGGAATCATATATATAAAGTTTTGCAAAGCAAAGGACTGAATGCAAGACTATCAATCAGAATTAAAAGGGACATCAGGAGCTTTGCAGACAAAAAAAAATGCTAAGGGAGTTTATCACTAGCAATCCAGAAATGTAAAAAAGCTAAGAGGAATGTTGTGAAAAGAAGAAATAGACAGGGATGAACACACAGGCATAAAGTACAGAAATGTCTAAAAACAAGTACCAATCAATAATAATATTAAACTTAAATGGATTAAATTCTCCAGTCAGCCGAAACCGGTTTGGCTCAGCGGTAGAGCATCAGTCTGCAGACTGAAAGGTCCCAGGTTCGATTCTGGTCAAGGGCATGTATGTTGGTTGCGGGCACATCCCCAGTAGGGTGTGTGCAAGAGGCAGCTGGTCGATGTTTCTCTCTCATGGACGTTTCTAGCTCTCTATCTCTCTCCCTTTCTCTCTGTAAAAAACCAATAAAATATATTTTTTTTAAATGCTCCAATCAAAAGACATGGAGTGACTGAATGGATAAGAAAACATGACCCATATATATGCTGTCTTCAGGAGACCCACCTCAGAACAAGGGACTCAAATGGAATGAATGTGAAGGGTTGAAAAAATATTTATCAGGCAAATGGAAATGAAAAATATACTCAGAAGCAATACTTATATATGACAAAATAGACCTCAAAATGAAGTCCATAACAAGAGACATGGTAGGGCACTTTATAATTCAAAAGAGATCGATAAAACAAGAGGATATAAGCCTGGTAAATATGATATATATATATATATGCAACCAATACAGGAGCAACCTAATAAATAAATTTTAAAAATTCTGTAAGATATCAGAGGAGAGATTTATAGTATTATAATAAATGTAGGAGGATTTAACACTGGATAAATCCTCTAGACAAAAAATTAGCAAAGAAACAGCAATCCTAAATGACACACTAGATCAGATAAACTTAATCAACATCTTTAGAATTTTCCACTCCAAAACCACAGGATATATATTCTTCTCAAGCACACATGGGACATTTCCAAATATATACCACATATTGGGACACAGGCAAAGCCTCTCCAAATCCAAAATGATTGAAATCATATCAAGCTTATTCTCAGATCAGAATGCCATAAAATTGGAAATCAACTACAATAAAAACAATAGAAAAATTCAAATAGCTGAATAGCATACTACTAAACTATGAGTGGGTTGCCAAAAGGAAGAAATAAAAGCATCCTGGAAACAAACAACAATGAAAATTCAATCCAAAATCTTTGGGACATACTGAAAGCAATCTTGAGGGGGAAGTTTATAGCATTTCAGGCCTACTTTGAAATACTGGTAATAAACCATTAACTCTGAAACTTGAAGAATTAGAAAAAGAGTAACAAGAAAATCTCAGAGTGAGCAGAAGGAAGGAAATAATAAAGATCAGAGCAAAACTAAAATACAGAAGATCAATGAAACTAAGAACTGGTTCTTTGAAGGGATAAACAAGATTGGTGAACCTTTAGCCAGGCTCACCAAGAAGCAAAGAGTGAGGACCCAAATAAACAAAATCAGAAATGAAAGAGGTGAAGTAACAACAGACCACATAGAAATATGAAGGATTACAAAAAAATATTATGAATAACACTATTCCAACAAACTGGTCAAAAAAAGAAATGCACATGTTTCTAGAAAAATACAACTTTCCAACAATCAAGCAGGAGGAATAAAAAAAAAAAAAAAAAAACTAAAGGCTGATGACTATGGAGAAAATTGAAGCATAATAAAAAAATCTTCCAATAATAAAAAGCCCTGAACCAGAGGGCTTCAGACAGGACTTTTATCAAACATTCAGAGAAGAAATAAAACCTATCTTCCTCAAGAACTATTATTGAATAGTTCAAATAATTCAAGAGGAAGGAACTATTCAAATAATTGAAGAGGAAGAAACACTTTCAAGCTATTTCTATGAAGCCAATATTACCCTAATCCCCAAAACAGGTAAGAAAGAAAGAAGGAAGGAAGGAAGGAAGGAAGGAAGGAAGGAAGGAAGGAAGGAAGGAAGGAAGGAAGGAAGGAAGAAAAGAAAGAAAGAAAGAAAGAAAGAAAGAAAGAAAGAAAGAAAGAAAGAAAGAAAGAAAGAAAGAAGGAAGGAAGGAAGGAAAGGAGGAAGGAAGGAAGGAAGGAAGGAAGGAAGGAAGGAAGGAAGGAAGGAAGGAAGGAAGGAAGAAAGAAAGAAAGAAAGAAAGAAAGAAAGAAAGAAAGAAAGAAAGAAAGAAAGAAAGAAAGACAGAAAGACAGAAAGACAGAAGGAAAGAAGGAAAGAAGGAAAGGAGGAAGGAAGGAAGGAAGGAAGGAAGGAAGGAAGGAAGGAAGGAAGGAAGGAAGGAAGGAAGGAAGAAAGAAAGATTGAGAGAGAGAAAGAGAGAGAGAGAGAGAGAGAGAGAGAGAGAGAGAGAGAGAGAGAGAGAGAGAGAGGAAGGAAGGAAGGAAGGAAGGAAGGAAAGAAAAAAAAAGAAAGAATTATGAGCCAATATCCCTCATGAATATAGATGCCAACATTATCAAAAAATTCTAGCAATTACATTAGAAAGATCATACACCATAACCAAGTGGGATTTATTACAAGGATGCAAGGATGGTTCACTATCTGCAGATCAATAAATGTGATACATCACATAAACAAACTGAGAGAGAAAACCTATATAATCATATCCCTTTATGCAGAAAAAGCATTTCACAAAATCCAACACCCTTTCTTGATAAAAACGTTCAGCAACGTGGAATAAAAGCATAATACTCAATTGGCAAAAAATGAAAACATTTTCCCTAAAAACAGGAACAAGACAGGGATGCCCACTCTAACCACTCCTGTTTAACATAGTACTGGAAGTGCTAGCCATTACTATTAGATAAGAAGAAGAAATAAAAGGCATCGAAACTAGAAAAGGAGAAGTAAAATTGTCCTTATTCACAGATGACAATGATATTGTACACAGAAAACCCCAAAGACTCCATCAAAAAACTACTAGATTTAATAAATGAATTCAGTAAAGTAGCAGGATACAAAATTAGCACCAAGAAGTATATGGCTTTTCTATACACAACTAATGAACTCACAGCAAGAGAAACTAAAAGAGCAATCAAATTTACCATTGCAACATAAAAATTAAGATACCTAGGAATAAATTTAACCAAGGAGATAAAGGACCCGTACTCAGAAAATTTTAGGACACTGAAAACAGACATACAGGAAGACATGAACAAATGGAAGAATATACCATGTTCATGGGTTTGGTAGAATCAACATTAAAATGACCATACTACTCAAAGCAATCTATAAATTCAATGCAATCCTCATTAAAATACCAACTCATACTTCAAAGACCTAGCACATATAGAAATTCAAGAGATATGTTAAAACATGCTCAAAGACCCCAAATAGCCTCAACAATCTTGAAAAACAAGAACAATGTTGGAAGTATCTCAATACCAGGTATCAGGCTATACTACAAAGCCACTGTTTTCAAAATTGCCTAGTACTCGCACAAGAACAGACATATAGACCAGTGGAAAGGAACAGAGAACACAGAAATTGACACAAGTCACTATGCTCAATTAATATTTGACAAAGGAGGTAAGAACATACAATGGAGTCAAGATAGTCTCTTCAATAAATGATGTTGGGAAATTGGACAGATACATGCAAAATAATTAAATTAGTTCTCCAACTTAAGCCATACACAAAAATAATCTCAAAATGGATAAATGTCTTAAACATAAGATGGGGAATCACAAAAATCTTAAAAATCCATAGGCACTAAAGTAGAAGACATTTGTTGTAGCAATATCTTTATTGATAGAGCTCCTATGACAATAGAAATTAATGAGAAAATAAACAAATGGGATTACATCAAAATAAATAGCTTCTGCACAGCAAAATAAACCACCAATAAAACAACAAGAAAGCCCACTGCATGGGAGAACATATTTGCCTATGTTATATCTGATTTAAGTGTTTAATCTCCAACATTTGCAGGGAACTCATATAACTTAACAAAAGGAAGGTAAACAATCCAATCAAAAAATGTGCAAAGGATGTAAATAGGTACTTTTTAAAAGAGGACATATACAAAGTTGAGACATATGAAAACATGCTCAAAGTTACTAATCATCAGAGAGATGCAAATCAAAACAACAATGAGGAACTATGCCACACCTACCAGAATGGCTATCATCAAAAAATCAACAAATGACAAGTGCTGGCTAGGATGTAGAAAAATGACAACTGCTGGAGGGATGCAGACTGGAACAGCCACTGTGGAAAAGAGAATGGCATTTCTTCAAAAAATTGAATGGAACTCACATTTGGCCCAATAATACCACTTCTAGGAATATAATCCCAAGAAAGCAGAAACACCAATCAGAAAGGATATATGCACCCCTATGTTTATAGCAGCACAATTCATAATAGCTAAGATTTAGAAACAGCCTTTATGCCCATCAGCAGATGAGTGGATTAAAAAACGGTGGTACATCTACATAATGGAATATTATGCTCCTATAAAAAGGAAAAACTCTTACCATTTACAACAGCATGTTTGGAATGGGAGAGCATTATGCTAAGCAAAATAAACCAGTCAGTGAAAGATAAATATAGTATGATCTCACTCATTTGTGGAATATAAATAACATTATAAACTCACTAGAGGCCCGATGCACGAAATTTGTGCATGGGGTGGGGATTCCTCAGCCCAGCCTGCACTCTGTCCAATCTGGGACCCCTTGATAGATGTCTGACTACCTATTTAGGCCCAATCACACCAGGACTGCTGGCTCCAAACACTGACCTGCATGTGTCTGATTGCCACTAACCACTTCTGCCTGCCAGCTTAATCAACCCCTAACCATCCCTCTGCCAGCCTGATCAATACCTAACTGCTCATTGGCCTGCCCAATTGCCCCTAACTGGCCTTTCCAACAGGCCTGATCACCCGCAACTGTCCTCGCCTGCTGGCCACGTTACACCTAACTGCCCTCTCCTGCTAGGCTGGTCACCTCCAACTTTCCTCCCCTGCATACCTGGGTCCTCCCTGCAACTGTCCTCCTCAGTAGGCCTGATCCCCACCCAACTGCCCTCTACTCCAGGCCTAGTCCCCCTGCAATTGCCCTCCCTTGCAGGCCTGGTCTCCCCCAACTTCTCTCCCCAGCAGGCCTCAGTTTCCCCCAACTGCTCTCCCTTGTTGGCCTGGTCTCCCCCAACTGCCCTCCTCTGGTGGTCTGTCACCCCTAACTGCTCACAACTTCCCTCCCCCACTGGCCATCTTGTGTCCACATGTGGACAGCCATCTTTGACCACATGGGGCCAGCATCTTGTGTCTTGGAGTGATGGTCAATTTGAATATTACTCTTTTATTAGATAGGATGAACAAAAATAGATACAAAGGCAAAGCAGCATCCAACACACTGTCAAACTACATCAAGAAGGCAGGGTAGGGTTGCAGGAGAGGGATAAGAGCCCAATTGAAAGACTTGTATTCATGCATATAAGCATAACCAATGGACACAACATACTCTGTGTGAGGATGAAGGCATGTGCCAGAAGATAGCGGAGGCTAGGGGGAGGTCAGTGAGGGGGGAAAGGAGATATAAGTACTACTATTTGTAATACTTTAAATAAAATAAAATTTTAAAAAATTAAATTATTTAAAAATAAAAAAAAATATTTAGAGAGAAAAGATGGCATCTGGCAAGACAGAGCTGAGAGTGAGGAAGTGAGTGAGTGAGGGTATGAAAGGAGTATATGTGGATGTGTGTGGGATGTGTGTGAGTGAGGGAGGGAATATTATATCTCTCAGGAGCAGCAGGGGCTGGAAGACAGCCTTTTGTTGACAAGGAGAGACTACCACCACTGTGGGCACTCCAAGGACTGCGGGACTCCAGCACAGTGCCCATGCCATTTTGAAGCAGAGAATGGCCTTTTGTAGAAACCCATCAATACCACCAACAAGGCAAGCCTTGGAACTGCCCCGTGACCCAGCACCCACACCAGCCAATATCCTGCTACCCCAGCTGCAGACCTGCAAACTCTGGGACCTCCACCGCCAAAGAAACAACATTCCGCAGCTGTAAGTGCATCTGCTCCTCCCCAGCAGTAGAACCCTGTGTTCACATGTGTGCACGTGTTCGTGCGTGTACTCCCAACACCATAGGTAAGCCTGGACACTTTACTTTGGGTTTGCATGTGTCTCTTTTGGAAGAGCTTGGGAAACACTGAGAGCATCCAAGGGTGTGGTTCTGTGCAGTCGGGGGCGCGCAGCCCTGCAGTGGAAATTCTGAATTCTCTATTCCTGGAGGGTTGCCCACGTTCATCCCAACTGCTCAACCATGGAGCAGGCATCCCTCAGAGTGCATTGGAGCTCTGTGCCCAGAGAGTGTGTCTTTGCAGATGCGAGGTTCCAGCAGCCAGACACACTGAGCCCAACTAACCACAGGGCGCTAGTGGAAACCACTGTGAGCTCTCCTTCGGTGCGATCTTGAACAGGGGGCACACTCCTCTCTAGAAATAGAAGCTTTGGATTCATTTAGCCTGTATACTGGCCCACAGGCACCTCAATTGTGCAGCTACACTGCCAGGGCTCTTCAGAGTCCTTCAGTGTGCCTTGCTGGCAAAAGTTACAAAGGTGCTCCAGTGAACTTGTGCTGGGAGTAAGCGCCAAACCACCACAGGTACAAGAGCAAAAGCTGAGTCTCCCAACCCCATGACTGCAGAACCCTGGGCACCAGAATCAAGCCTTTCCAAAGACCTTTTCCCTGGGCGCCAACATCCCAACAGATGGTTCCAGGGTGTCCCTGCTAGGCACATGTGATTACAATTCAGGGTGCAAGGCAGCAAAGATTAGGATATTCCAGTCCACAGTGGCTGAATTCTAGACACCACAGTTGTGCCTTCAATGCTCGCAGGCCTACATCAAGAGAACCCAAATAGCTCTAGTAGGGAGCTACACTAGATAAACAAGCCCAGGAGAGTTGAGAGATTGCTCCAGCAGCACCATCCCCAAAAGAACCTTGGCAGAAGAGCCATTGCATCTACAATAAAAACATTACAGGAAAACATGGGAAGACAACAAAAGCAAAGCCCAAAGTAAAGAGAAAGAGGAATCACCAGAAAGGGAGTTAAATGAATTCAAGACTAGCAGCTTATCAGAGATAGAATTCAGACTAATGGTTATAAGGGAGTTTAAATGGCTGTATGACAAATACACACAGCTCAATGACAACTACACACAACTCAATGAGAACTATAAGGAGCTGAATGAGAATGTCACAACATGAAAAGAAACCAAGAGGAGATGAAAAATGACATAGCTGCAATAAAGAACAAAATGGAAGGCTTAAACAGTAGACTAGAAGAGGCTGAGGACCGCATCAGCAAACTAGAAGACAAGGTAGAAAGAAAAAAAAAACCCACAAACACTGCAGGAACTAAAAAGAAGACTTATGGAGCAAAAGGAGAGCCTAAGGGAGCTTTGGGACAACACAAAACAAAATAACATTCATTTAATAAGGATATCAGAAAGAGAGGAAGAGAAGCAAAGTATAGAAAACCTGTTTGAAGAAATAATGACAGGAAACTTCCCTGATATTGGCAAGAAAAAAACTATCCAAGCCCAAGAAGTACATAGAGTTCCAAACAATTTGAAACACAGAAGACCCACACCGAGACAAATCATAATTAAATTGGTGATCATCAACAACAAAATAAGAATCTTAAAGGCTGCAAGAGAGATACAAAAGTTATTTACAAGGGATCTCCGATTAAAATACCGACTGATTTCTCAACAGAAATACAACATGCCAGAAGAGAATGGAATGAACTATACAATGTGATGCAAAACAAGGGACTGAATCCAAGAATACTATTACCAGCAAGGCTATGATTCAAAATTGAAGGTGGAATCAGAAGCTTCACAAACAAAAAAGGGCTAAGAGAGTTTATCACTACCAAGACAGCAATGCTAAAGGGACTGTTATAAAAAGAAGAAAGAGAAAGGTAAGAAGAAACTAAAACACTAAGGAAAAACATGACAACAAACAGGTACTTATCAATAATAACATTAAATGTCAATGGATTAAATGCAACAATCAAAAGACATAGGGTAGCTGAATGGATAAGAAAATATGGACCATATATTTGCTACCTACAAGAGACCCACCTTAGAGCAAAGGATTCACACATATTGAGAATGAATGGATGGAAAAACAATTTTTAGGCAAATGAAAATGAGAAAAAAGCTGGGTTGTGATACTTATGTCAGATAAAATAGGCCTCAAAGTAAAGGCCATAATAAAAGATAAGGAAGGCCACTACATAATACTATAGGGAACAATTCAACAAGAAGATATAACTCTGGTAAACGTCTACACATCCAATGCAGGAGCACCCCAATACATAAAAAGTCTCCTGAAAGATATCAAGGGAGAGATCAACATCAATATAATCATAGTAGGGGACTTTAATACACCACTGACATCACTGGACAAACCCTCTAGACAAAAAAAAAAAAATCAACAAAGAAACAGCAATTCTAAATGACACACTAGATCAGATGGACCTAATTGACATCTTCAGAGCATTTCACCCCAAAGCCACAGAATATACGTTCCTCTCAAATGCACATGGGACATTTTCAAAAATAGGCCACATATCGTGTCACAAGTAAAGTCTCCCCAAATTAAAAAGATTGAAATCATATCAAGCATTTTCTCATATCACAATGGCATAGTATTAGAAATAAACTACAATAAAAACATTCCAAAAAATTCAAACACTTGGTAGCTGAATAGCATGATACTAAACAATGATTCAGTTATCAATGAGATCAAAGAAGAAATTAAAAATATCCCTGAGACTAATGACAATAAAAACACAACATTGCAAATCCTTTGGGACACAATGGAAGCAGTCCAGAGAGGGAAGTTTACAGCTGTCCAGGGCTACCTCAAAAAATAAGAAAACATGGTAATAAATCATCTGAGTCAACAACTCAAAGAATTAGAAAGGGAGAATCAAGAAAAAACCAAGGTGACTAGAAGGAAGGAAATAATAAAGATCAGAGCAAAAATGAATGACTTGGAGACCAAAAAAAACCAGGCTGATAACTATGGACAAAATTGAAGCAGTCATCAAAAAGCTTCCAGCAAACAAAAGTCCAGGGCCAGACAGTTTCACAGGGCAGTTTCACCAAACATTCAAGGAAGAAATAAAGCATATCCTCCTCAGAATATTCCATAAAATTCAAGGAAGGATTATTACCAAGTTCCTTCTATGAAGCCAGCATCACCCTAATACCAAAACCAGATAAAGATAACACAATGAAAGAGAATTACAGGCCAATATCCTTCATGAACATATATGCCAAAATCCTCAACAAAATTCTAGCATATAGGATCCAGCAGTACATCAGAAAAATCATAAACCACAATCAGCTAGGATTTATCCTGGGGATGCAAGGATGGTACAATATTCGCAAATCAATAAAGGTTATACATCACATAACCAAATTGAGAAATAAAAACCATATAATAATATAAATTGATGCAGAAAAAGCATTTGACAAAATCCAACACCATTTCTTAATAAAAACTCTCAGCAAGGTGGGAATAGAAGGATTATCCCTCAACATAATAAAAGCTATATATGATAAACCCACAGCCAATATCATACTCAATGGGCAAAAACTTAAACCATTTCCTCTAAGAACAGGAACAAGATGGGGATGCCCACTCTCACCACTCCTGTTCAACATAGTGCTGTAAATACTAGCCATAGTGATCAGTAAAGAAGATTAAATAAAAGGCATCCAAATTGGAAAAGAAGTAAAATTGTCCATATTTGTAGATGATATGATACTGTACATAGAAAACCCTAAAGACTCCATCAAAAAATATTAGACTTAATAAATTAATTCTGCAAGGTAGCAAGATACAAAAGCAATACCAACAAATCTGTGCATTTCTGTACATCAATAATAAGCTTACAGAAAGAGAGACTAAAAAAGCAATCCCATTTACCATTGAACTAAAAAAAAATAAGATACCTAGGAATAAGGAAGTAAAAGACTTATAGATGGAAAACAAAAGGACACTGAAAAAAGAGATAGAGGAGAAACCAAGATGGCGGCATACGGTAGAAACCTGAATGCAGCCTACCACAACAATTTTGAATTTAGAGCTGGAAAACCGGGGGAACATCGCCTTGAAGCACCGGATGGCTGGTTGAGAGGAGGCTCTACCATCCGGGAAGGAAAGAGAAGGCACGCTGAACCTCGAGAACTGTAAAGGTCCAGAGATCTGTGCTTGAGAAAAGGAGGCCGCCCGAATTCACTACTGGCTTACTTGCAGCATGAAAAGGTGGGCTGAGTTGGTGGCTGGCTTACTCCTCAAACACAGAGAGGGCAGACAGCTAATACGCGACTGGCTTTCTTCTTTGGGAGGAAAACAAAACTACCCTATTGCTCTGAGAGATGGCCCCAGTCAGGGAGAGGCCAGACTGTTAGGCAATGGGCAGAGATCTCTCGGAGGTGTGTGAAGCCAGTGGCCATTACTGAGGGAGTCAGGGAAGGGCCAACTAGAAACCAAAGCTTCTGGGGACCACCCCGAGACTCCCCCCCATCCAAGTGGAACACAAAAGCCCTCCCGGAAGCTGGCTTTTTCATTACCCTCAAACTGGAGTCTCCAAATGAAGAACGAATCCTAAGTTTGTCTGCGCCTATACCAAAGAGGTGTGTGCGCCTGCAACCAATCTTGTGGGACTCACCAAAGCTTGTCTGTGTCACCCTGAGAGGCTGCCCCATCCAAGAGGAGTACAGAAGGCCTCCTAGCTGAGACACTGCTGATCCTCACAGCCAACTGGCTTGGAGATCAATGCTACCCAGTGATTCCAACAACAAGCAAGGCTTAGCAACAAGAATGCACACACAGCCCACAAAGGGTCACACCAACACTGTCCATCTCAGGTGACTGGGAAGGCTGTGCTACTGGGTTCTACCAGAACACCTAGCACACAAAAGGAATCCAAAGAGGACCACACCAAGACACATCATAATTAAAATTCCAAGAGCAAAAGACAAAGAGAGAATATTAAAAGCAGAAAGAATAGAAAAAAAAAATAGGTCCTTACCAATAAAGAAGCACCCATATGATTGTCAGCTGATTTCTCAACAGCAACCATGCAGACCAGTGGGGAATGGCAAGAAATATTCAAGGTGATGAATAGCAAGAACCTACAGCCAAAAATACTCTACCCAGCAAAGCTATAACTTAGAATTGAAGGCCAGATAAACAGGTTCACAAATAAAAATAAAAAAAGCTAAAGAAGTTCATCACCACGAAACTAGAATTATATGAATTGCTGAAAGGGGTTTTTTAGTAAGAGGAATAAGATAAAGATAAAAATTATGAACAACAAATACGTAACTATCAACAAGTGAAACTAAAAACCAAGGAGAATTATAAAATCTGATGAACAATATTAACTGGTGAATATAATAGAATCAGAGATATGGAAGGGGATTAGACTGACGATACTCAGGGAAAAGGGGAGAGGGGGGGTGCTGAAAGAGACTTGCTCCTGGGAGAGGTGAAGAAAATGTAACTAAGACCTTGTCTATACAAAAAGAAATTGACAGCCAGTTTGAAATGGAATTGCCATGGCCTAGAGCAAAGAATATCCTTACATGATATTATTCTATAACGTCATTACAATTCTCCCCAGAATTGTGTTACCCTCAATACCTATAATAGTACCTCACACCCTTCAGAATCAATAAAAAATAATAATCTTTTCGGAGCTTTGAGACTAAGGTAACACATCTCTTGATAGTTTTGAATTACAACAGCATAATGTACAATTATCCTAAACAAACTTACAAAACAATTCTTTGAATGTCTAGCAGTAATTTAAAAATTACATGAAAGGATTTAATCACTTCCACTGTATAGATATCCCCCTGGGAATGCATCTGAGCATTTTATATTGTCCCCTCTTCCCCATTTGGCCAAAAGGGACGCTCTTATCATGGTCCAGTTGCCCAAAGCTGTTGCCTGAGCTATCAGTTTATGCCAGTGTTGAAGCATCATGTACCATGGATGTGTCTCTAGCCCAGTGGGGTGAGCTGGGCCCTCCCTGTAGAATAAACCTGGGTTCCCCAAGATATGTGATCAGTGCCAGGACCTCTACAGCAAGGGATAGGATCTCAAGACATGTGCTGAGCGTGGAGACCACAGCGGCATAGGCTATCAAGGAGACAGAACTGGCCAAGACCAGTTTGGCTCAGTGGATAGAGCATCTGCCTGCGGACTGAAAGGTCCCAGGTTCGATTCCTGTCAAAGTCATGTACATTGGTTGCATGTACATTCCCGGTAGGGGCTGTGCAGGAGGCAGATGATCTATGTTTCTTTCTCATCAATGTTTCTAGCTCTCTATCCCTCTCACTTATTTTTTAAAAAAAGTTTTTTTTAAAAAAAGGAGAGAACTGAACCTCACATCACCCTGCTTGACCCTGGAGGATGGCTGATTAGCCAGAGATGGGTAAGATTCCTCAGGGATGGAACAACATAAGACAGGCACAGTCGCAGAGGGGCCAGCAGGAGAGAACTTGGGGGTCAAAAAGGTGGGGCACAGACCTTTACCCCCCCCACACCCAACTTTGAAGGGGACCTCACCCCTTCTGAGGGAGGTCTCCTGCCCCCATGTCAGCTTCACTTCCCATACACAGCTCAAATTGGGACCCAGTTAACAGACAGAGAATTGGCCAACAGCAGCTTCCTCTCACTGCAACAAGACTTGTTTAAGATGTCTTGTACCCATGGTGTGGGGAAGTGGGTTTTTGATATCCAAATCCAGCCTAGTACCAGGAATACTCAGGGCCTACTCAAAAAGGAAAATAATCCCTTCCACTAATATACACAGGGTAAAATAAAATTGTTGTTAGAGTGTTGAGTTTGACAATAGAATAGTAGTCAAGTTTTCAGAGTAATTTAAATTGGCTAGTTGAAATAAGCAAATATTCTAGAAAAAAAATTGATTGTACTGAACAAAAAGCTGTTTCTAAAGTGTTAACAAAAAATTTTATTGGCAGTTCATCTCATGATAAAATTGCATAACATGTAATGAACCTAAAGCAGTCATATTTTAGAGCAAATAATTAAAATGTAAAAGCTATCAAGACTACATTATAAAAATTCCAAAAACCTCCTAATATTTAAATTAAAAAAGGGCATGATAGTAGAAGAATATCATGTAAGGAAAAATATCCTGTGAGTAAATTACATCTATAAAATTTGTACTTTAGAAAATTCACTTTCATTTGTAATGCTAACTGCAGGACACCATGACATGAAACACGCACATGGTGTCAAAATGAGCCAGAGGAAAATCATTTGGGCAAAAAATGAAAAAGGATTCCAAGTCAAATTTATAGAAAATTTTCCTTTATTAACATTTGATCGAGGATATGTTTGCATATTTTCAGTAAACAACTCTGAGACCATGTGGATTCCTGCAACAGAGAGGAATTCACATGACTGCTCCAGCCATGATGACAAAAGAGAAGCAGTCCAAAGATGGAAGAAACTGACAACACCTTGCCATACTAACAGACAGCAGCTGTGCATCACTGAAGGATGCCCAATTCAAAAGAGATGGTCGGACCTGCAACACCACCATTTGTCCACCAACCAGATCTGAAATACCGTGGCTGACATGTACACATACGGAACTGTATGACATTGAAATTGGGACTCAAAAGAACTGTTGGTCCAGAAAGGAACTCACTACAGACTGATTCATTTGCCTCTCAGCAAAACCATTATGGCTTGTCTCATTTTTGGTTCTTATAAGTGTATTTCTTTTATTACATGATCTCACAAATCTAGGGGAAATAATGAGCAACATAAACTGAAGAACAAAAACAGACCCCGAGACAAGGAAGCATCAATCAGACTGTCAAACCTCAGAGGGAAGATAGGGAAAAGTGGGGGAAAAGGGAAGAGATCAACCAAAGGACTTGTATGCATGCATATAAGCCTAACCAGTGGTCATAAATAACAGGAGGGTGGGGGCATATGTGGGGAGGGGTTTGGGATGAGAATGGGGGAAAGAAGACAATTATGTGATACCATAATCAATAAAGGAATTTTTTAAAATAATAAATAAATAAATAAATAATGCTTAATGTTAAATTATTATACCTATTGGATTCAGTTCAGTGATTAGTTATTTTTTAAAAAAATAAAATGCATTACAATGGGGGGTAAATCTTTTATATAGAAATTAAAATAATATTCTGAAAATTATCAAAAATTACACCAATTGGTAGATTGTAAAGACAAAATATACTACTTCGGGTTTATGAGACCATAGTCATTTTTATAAATAACGTTCGTATAAAGATATTACAAAATTATATGCCCATTTAAGAAAAATTATGTCTAATTACATGAAACACATTTTTTTCATTAATGGGCTTTTCTTTGTAATTTTATGCCAAAGTATTATTTGATCAGCTGTTTTCCTCAAAAAGAAAAGCAAAAGGCAAAATAATAAAAATAAGTGCCTGCTTTTTAGAAGATGTTAGCACCACCATTTTAAAAGTTACAATTGGATTCTAAATTACAATGTGTAAAGAACAAATTGGTTATGGATAGTTTTACTCTACTTTAGGCTCCACTTTTCTTATGTGAACTTAAACTCCAGTCCATAGAGCTTTTCAACTCATTCACAGCCACCATTTCTGCAGACTTCAAGTACAAATGCAACTCCAGACATGATGTTTAGTACCTCTCACCCTGCATTGGACCATCCACTGCCCAGCCATGCTTTGTTACCTGGAATAAGCTTCAAGGCATTCTCCAGGTATTCATCTTCTGTGATAGGGAGACCATTTAACTTCAGCTCCAGAGTGAAATCCCGTACGGTCCAGATAAAGTCTGGAAAGAAACTCACAAATTTTGTTGAATCTCCTACTCCATTTGGTGTAAGGGAGGACTTTGCCCTGATGAGTTCTGTAAGCTCTGTCACATAACTAGAACCTGGCTAAGGAAAATAAACTTTCTACCCACAATTCCCATATTTCTTTCATTAAAAAAAAATAGAATTACAAACATTCTCTTTTACTCTGGTTCCTTTGGATCCACCAAAGGAAACTAAGTGAGAGGAAAAGAGAAATTGACTGGATTTCCATTCCCACAGCCTCCATGACACATGGAGATTGGGTTCCTGAAAGGATACTGCAGCTGCTCCAGGGCCTGGTGGTTGATGGTGTTCATGCTATTGTAGACAAAGCTGCTACATAGCAGCACAGCCAGGGCAAAGATCCACAAGTCATTCTTAGGGTCACCCTGGAAGTACATTAGGGCAAAACAGTCAGAGATTTACTCTATAGAAATCCATTCAGACACTAAGTCTAACAGTCCTTCCTTTTATTTCAAGTAATGTACTCACCTTGCAAATAAGTAAGTTTGACTATGGAAATAAATATACATATGAGCTTTACAATTACAAAAACATTACTTGTGAATGTGATTTTTGTCTTCACAGGGATTTCTTTTTAATGAATTGGATGAAATAAGTAACATATTTCATCCAATTCATTAAAAAAAATATAACATATAAGGTAATTTAGTGCAGCACCTGGTATGCTGTTATGTTAAACTAGAGGCCCAGTGAAAAAAATTCATGCAAAAAAGGGTGGTGTTCCTCAGCCCAGCCTGCACCCTCTCCAATCTGGGATCCCTCTCACCTTCCAGGACTGCTGGCTCCCAAATGCTCACCTGCCTGCCTTCCTGATTGCCCCTAACTGCTTCTGCCTCCCAGCCTAATCACCCCCTAACTATTCCCATGCCAGCCTGACTGATGCCTAACTGCTCCCCTGCGAGCCTGTTTGCCCCTAACTATCCTTCCCTTCAGGCCTGGTCACTCCTAACTGCCCTCCCCTGCAGGGTTGATCATCCCCAACTGCCCACCTTTGCAGGCCTGATGCTCACCAACTACCCTACCTTGCTTGCCTGATCACACACAACTGCCATCCCTTGCAGACCTGTTGTCTCCCAACTGCCCTCCCCTGCTGGCGATCTTGTGGTGGTCTTTTTGTGTCCACATAGGGACAGGATCTTTGACCACATAGGGACAGCCATATTGTTTGCTAGAGTGACGGTCAATCCGCATATTACTCTTTTTTTAAATAGGCTAGAGGCCTGGTGCATGGGTGAGGGCCAGCTGGTTTGCCCTGAAGGGTGTCCCGGATCAGGGTGGGGATTCCTTTGGAGCTTAGGGTGGCCTGACCGAGGTGCCTGTGATGGTTTGCAGGCTGGCCATGCCCCATGGTGACCCAAGTGGAGGACCTGTTATCTAGAATTTATTTACCTTTTACAATTGAAACTTTGTAGGCTGGAGCAGAGCCAAGCCTTTTACTTGCTCAGTGGCAGGAGCCACTTCTGTTTGGATTTGTTTTCCTTCTATAATTGAAACTTTGTGGCCTTGAGTGGAGGCTTAGGCTGGCAGGGCAGGCGGAAATCTTGGCTTCTTCTATTGCCTGGGAAAACCAAGCCTCCCACCTGCTCTCTGTGGCCACAGCAATCTTGGTTGGTGTTAATTTGCATGCTTGCTCTGAATTGCTGGTGGGTGTGGCTGGTGGGCATGTCTGGTGGATGTAGCTGAGTAATAGTTAATTTGTTTATTACTCTTTTATTATGTAGGATGAACGGGTTAGTACATATTTATTCTGCATATATTTGTTGGTCATGGGCTATATAAAATACTCCATAGTTAAATAACTGGGGATATAGCCAAGAAGTGTTTATGATAAACTACTGAATGTGTCCACTATTGTTAAAGTAGAAATCAGTTTAAAATGACAAATATTACTTTCAAGATGATTATTTCAAAACCATGATGAACATCTGTAGCAAGGAATTTAACAAGGATAATATCTGTAGGTTGCTACATCAAAGTAATGTATATAAGCATTGGAACCTGTAGCTCTAATAGTAAATTAAGGCATTTGGGAGAGGGAGAGATAATATCAACCAAAGAACTTATATACATATATGCACATAACATGGACACTGACAATAGTATGCTGAAGGTCTGCAGCGGGGATAGATGTTAGGAAGACTTGGTCAATAGGATGGAAAGAAGGAAAAAATATGTAATACTTTAAATAATGAATATAAATTTTAAGAAATATTAAATTAAAATTTACAAGTCAAGCCTGGAAGAACCAGAACTCTGAAAGTTGGAAACTTTTACATAACATGAAGTCTTTCTCAGCATCTTGATTGAAAATTAAAGTCTTAGCAAAGTGTGAATTTGAATAAGTGAAGGTATCCTGCAGATAGACCCACAGAAGCAAAAGTAGACATGGCCATATACAGGAGTCTGGCAAAGAGATGAAGGAGCTTAAAGGAGGGGTTAATTTGTTTGAATAAATACAACAGATCTAAATAACAGCACAATACAGAATTTTCATTCTATTATAAACACTATGTAACATTTCACCACAGTAAAAGTTAAAAAGACCTAGAAAAATTTGGAGGGAAATGCTGATTTGTACATTTGTATTCCAAGCCTCATTTTTTTAAAAATGATTACAATAAGAAGTGGCTCTTATGACAAACAATAGGTTATACAGACAGCAAGACTAATATATACATAAAAATAAACACAAAATTTCTAACTCTTCTTTGGGTAGAAATAGGAAGTTGTAGACATTTAGATACTATCTACATAATAAAAGCCTAAGTGACCATTACAGCTGAATGATCAGAATGACTGGCCCCTATGATGCACACTGACCACCAAGGAGCAGACGCTCAATGTAAGAGCTGTCCTCTGGTGGACAGTTCACTCCCACAGGGGAAGTGCTGCTCAATCAAAAGCCGGGCTCACAGCTGGCGAATGCAGCAGCAGTGGCAGAAGCCTTTCTTGCCTCTGCAGCAGCTCTAAGGAGCATCAAGCCAAGCAGTAAGAAGAAATGGCAATGGTAAGAAGCAAAGGGTCCCAGACTACAAAAGGGACACCACTCCAGTGCATGAATTTTGTGCACCAGGCCTCTTCTATCAAAATAAGTCTCAAACTAAAGAAGAAAATGAGAAATCATTCAATTCATCCTTTAGTAGAAAACTAAAATATCTAAGACACATCTTAAAATGTTGTACACAAACACATGCTTTTATAGAACCATCTCATTCAGAGCTATCTCAAAGTCTTCCAGAAAGTCTTCCAGAATGTTTGGTGAGTACATGATGAACTTCACCAGAGATCTGCAGACTTTTTGAGGGCAGGGCTTTTACATGGGTATCTACAGTATTAACTTAGAGACCCAGGAATATGGTGTTCAGCAATTGAATCAAATTAGTCATGGATTGCTGAGAAATAGAAAAAAATTTACTCAATTTATCATGACGCCTTACCTGGAAATAAGTCAAACAAGTGTGCTTTTGCCTGATATGTAATTGGATTTCTAGATTTCACAAATAGATCAAGCAGTTAAATTAAAAAGTTCATTATGAAAATATCCAGGTTGAATACATTTTATTTGTCACTCTCTGCCTTACCTTCTCCACATCTCCCAGGCCCTCCGTGTCTAGAAGGACCAGAGTGCAATTACGCTTATAGGGGTGAGGCACACACCACATCCAGATGCCCTTGGTTTCAGACTGCACCGTAGAGCCCAGAGGGAAACCTATAAATGAAGGGGAGACCGAACACACAGTGACAATAGACAAACTAAGCAGCCAAGGGACTACAAAATCAGACTTTTTGGAATGGAAGTACCCCAGAATAGAAGATGGTGCTTTCTCTATTTTGTAAGAATTCTTTACTTTGTTTGTCACCTATTCAAAGGAGATGAATATTAACTGTGAAAATGATACCCAGCAAGAGCTCAAAATAGAGGTGAAGTGCATCCATAATCAGACATAATAAATGTTATTGAATACCACAATGAGAGCATTTTAAAGAATGATCCAGTAAAGGCCAAATAGAAGTGGATAGAAGAGAGACATCTAAAGAAAAAGAAATTCAGATAATACTTTTCCAATCAAAGTGATAAAAATAAAAATGGCAAATGGTGTGGGAGAGGTTAACAACAATGGGATGTGAACTCACAAAATATTTAAACATGGTGACAGATATGCAATTATCTTTATATGTTCATAGGAAAAGCAAAATTTTATAAAGAGAGAGTAAAACATATTATGAGCAAGAGAGAGGGCACAATTTAAACATCTCTGTCTTGGAACTGGTAAGAAGAAAAAAAAGGAGCCTATGCATTACTAGAAGGAATTTTTCTTAACATAAGTAAAACTATAAATATGGCAATAGAATATATTAAAGTAATGATTTAGTGATGAAAATTAGACTTAGAAATTTGGTTTATTGAGAGGAGTTTAGTTCTCTCTTAATGTAATCAGGGAAGAAAACTAATGAGTTGAGATTTAGTTAGAGTAACAAAATTGGCCCTGGCATGAGATAACACCAATTAAGGTCATAATTTATCAGAAAGAATTAGAATTAGAAGGTTGTTTATTGAAAGGAATTAAGCTCTTTTTTTTCTCATATGACTAGTGAAGAAAATTAAGAAACTGTGATATAGCTAGAGTCAAAGAATTGTCCTCTGCCTGAGACACCACTCACCGTGATTCTGTCCTGCAAGCCGATTCATCAAGTAGGATTTTCCTGTACGATACAGTCCTACAATGGCCACAACCACCACTGGCTGAGAAATCTGGTCAAGAATCTCTAGAGCTTTCTGATTCACTGACAGACGCTCATTGATGTTTTCCACCAGGCAAATGGGGGCCATCATGTTGGGTCTAGATGCCATAGCAACCTGCAAACCTAGAAGAACATCCCAGTAGAAATAAGAATACAATCCTATTCTCTGAAGCAGAGTTGTGCAAAGCACCCACCATCTCAGAGCAATATGAGCGTTCCACTTTGTTCCTGTCATAGTAAGCATAAGCCAGGACCTGCAATGAAAAATTTACCTACTTTGGCTCTATACTTGCACTGAATCTCAGCAAGGGCGAAAGTGTTCCCAATGCTGTGAGGGCCTCTGACTGAATGTTATTGCTGGCGCTGGGCAGCAACATCTTATAATGCTGTGAAGTGGCTTTACCCTATGCCAGAATCACCACTGAGAAGCAAAGCCACCACTTCATGTAAATATCCTCTCCCCAAATATAAGGCTTAACCAGCTTCTAAGAGGATAGTGAGAGGCAGATACTGAGGAAGGACCTGCCTGGGACCAGAGCACCTGGGGACAAAGTCGAGGTATTTTAAGCCACAGGTTTCATGCATCTCTCTGTTTCGTGGTCCTAGTTGTTGAGAACAGCTATAAAACTAGTGATGAGTATGACTAGTATGCATCACAATCTGAGATTTTAGGTTGAAGATTTGGTTTGACATATGACAGACCAATAAAATGTAATATCTATGGCTCCATTTATGATACTGAAGGGACTGAAGGAGTGTGGGGCTCCAGAAGAAAAACAGCTTTTGATTTTTCTCCTTTCTTATAAGTTTTCAAAATTATTTAGGCCATAAAGTTTAACAGTCATTCCCTGTTTAGAGAAATTGAGTGGTGTGATATCTATTTTGTTTTACAAAATGAAGTGTGCATCAAAATTTAAAAATAGATTTATGTTATAAACCAATAAAAAAAGTGTATATTAATAAAACTGTCAGTAAAGAATAACAAGAACTCCTCCCAATTTTTGCATCCTCCATGTCTGTTAAAAATATCCTTGTGATTGAAAAAAAAAATCAACAACTTATGTAAGACTGTAGAAGAAATTAAGAGTAATATAGCTGCAATAAAATATAAAAAAAAATAAAAATACTGTGGAAAGTTTCAGTAGTAGACTAGGAGAAGCAGAGTTGTGAATTAGTGAATTATTGATAGAAGATAGGGCAGCAACACACCCAAACAATTGAAGATAAAAATTAAAGGCAAGGAGGAGAGCCTAAGAGAGCTTTGGGGCAACATGAAACAGAGCAGCATATAAATATTGATAATAGGGGTGCCAGAACAACAAAAAGAGGATAAAAGGGTTAGAAAATTTTTTGAAGTAATGAAGTAATAATGTCAGAAAACTTCCCTGATTTGGGGAAGAAAAAGGTCACACAAGCACAAGAGAATTCAAAAGAAGATAAACCCAAAAAGACTCACACCAACACTCAACGTAAGTATGATGGCAAATGTTCAAGAGAAAGAGAGAATCTTAAAGGCTGCAAGAGAGAGACAGAAAGTTACAAAGGATCCCCCGATTAGACTATCAAATGATTTCTCAACAGAAACACATCAGGCCAGAAAGGAATGGAAGAAAGTTTACAAAGTGACTCAAAGTAGGGGACTGAATCTAAGAATACTCTGTCTAGAAAAGCTGTCATTCAAAATTGAAAGTGAAATAGGAAGCTTCACAGACAAAAAAATGCTAAGGGGGTTTATCACTACGAAACCAAAAATGCAGAAATGTCAAAGGCCTGGTATAAAAAAAAAAGAAATAAAAAAGGAAGAAGGAACAGAGGCACAAAAAATAAAAATGGCTACAGACATGTACCTTACAATAATAACATTAAATGTAAACGGACTAACTGCTCCAATCAAAAGACATTGAGTGGCTGAATGGTTAAGAAAACATGAGCGGCACTAATCAATTTGGTTCAGTGGATAGAGCATATGCCTGTGGACTAAAGGGTCCCAGGTCTGATTCCGGTCACGGGCATGTACCTTGATTGCAGGCACATACCCAATAGGGAGTGTGCAGAAGGCAGTTGATTAATGTTTATCTCTCATCGATGTTTCTAACTCTCTATCCCTTTCCCTTCCTCTCTGTAAAAAGCTAATAAAATATATTTTTTAAAAAGAAAACATGACCTATATACTGTATATGCTGCCTACTAAAGAACCACCTCAGAACAAGGGACTCACACCCACTGAAAGCAGGAAAAATATATTTCAGGCAAATGGAAATGAGAAAAAAGCTGGGGTAGTAATACTTATACCTGACAAAATAGACCTCAAAGTGAAGGTCATAACAAGAGATAATGAAAGTCACTTCATAATATTAAAGGGATTGACATAACAAGAGGATAGAACCCTGGTAAACAAATATGCACCCAATGCAGGAGTACCCAAATACATAAAAAAAAAAAAAAACCCTCCTGGAAGATATCAAGGAAGAGATCAACATAGTAGGGGACATTAATACCCCACTGACATCACTGAATAAGTCCTCTAGACAAAAAAATCACCAAAGAAACATCAATCCTAAATTACTCACTAGATCAGATAGAATTAATTGACATCTTCAGAACATTTCACCCCAAAGCCATGGAATATACATTCTTCTCAATGCTCATGGGACATTTTCAAAGATAGACCACATAGCTGGTCACAGGCAAAGTCTCTCCAAATTCAAGAAGATTTAAATAGATCAAGCATCTTCACAGACCATAATAGCATAATATTAGAAATAAACTACAATAAAAACAACCAAAAATTTTAAAATACTTAGAGGTTGAATAGTATTAAACAATGATTGGGTTACCAAAGACATCAAAGAAGAAATTTTTTTAAATCCTGGAAACAAATGACAATGAAAACACAAAATATATGGACAACCCAAAATCTATGGACACAGAGAAAGCAGTCACGAGAGGGAAGGTTATAGCTCTACAGGCCTACCTAAAAATAAATAAGTAAGTAAATAAATAAATGAATAAAGAACAGATAGATAAATAAATAAAGCAGGTAAAACTGTTAATAAATTATCTAACTCTGCAACTTAAAAAATTAGAAAGAGAGCAACAAGAAAAGCCCAGAGTGAGCAGAAGGAAGGCTCAGAGCAAAAATGAATGACATAGAGACCAAAAAATGGCAATACAAATGATCAATGAAAACAAGAGCTGGTTCTTTGAAAGGATAAACAAGCTTGATGAACCTTTAGCCAGGCTCACTCAGAAGCAAAGAGAGAGGACCCAAATAAACAAAATCAGAAATGAAAGAGGCAAAATAACAACAGACCCCACAGAAATTCAAAGGATCTCAAAAAATACTATGAACAACTCTATTTCTAAAAACTACACAATCTGGAGGAAATGAAAATATTACTAGAAAGATGCAACCTTCCAAAACTCAATCAGATAGAATCTAAAAATCTCAATAGGCCAATAATTATGAAAGAAATTGAAGCAGTTATCAAAAACCTCTAGCAAATAAAAGCACTGGACCAAACAGCTTCACAGAAGAATTTTACCAAACATTCAAAGAAGAAATAAAACCTATGCTCCTCAGATTATTTGAAACAATTCAAGAGGAAGGAATACTTCCAAGCTCATTCTTTTTTTAAAAAATATATTTTATTGATTTTGCATAGAGAGGAAGAGAGAGGGATAGAGAGTTAGAAACATCGATGAGAGAGAGTCATCGATCAGCTGCCTCTTGCACATCCCTTACTGAGGATATGCCCGCAACCAAGATACATGCCCTTGACCAGAATCGAACCTGGGACCCTTCAGTCTCCAAGCCAACGCTCTATCCATTGAGCCAAACCAGTTTCAGCCTTCCAAGCTCATTCTATGAAGCCAGCATTACCCAAATACCAAAACCAGATAAAGACAATGCAAAGAAACAGAATTACAGGCCAATATCCTTCATGAACATTGATGCCAAAATCCTCAATAAAATTATAGCAAATCAAATCCAGCAGTACATCAGAAAGATCATACACCATGATCAAGTAGAATTTATCTTGGGGATGCAAGGATGGCACAATATCTGAAAATTGATAAAAATGATATATCATATAAACAAATTGAGAAATAAAATCACACAGTCCTATCAATTGATACAGAAAAGGCATTTGACAAAATCCAAGACTCTTTCTTGATAAAAACTCTCACTGAAGAGAATAGAGGAATCATACCTCAGCTTAATAAAAGCGTTATATGACAAACCTACAGCCAATATCATACTCGATGGGCAAAAATTAAAACCATTTCACCTAAGAACAGGAAAAGACAGGGATGCCCACATTCACCACTCCTCTTCAATATAGAGCTGGAAGTGCTAGCCATAGTGATCAGTGGAGAAGATGAAATAAAAGGCATCCAACTTGGAAAAGAAGTAAAACTGTCATTATTTGAAGATGACATGATACTGTACTAGAAAAACTGAAAGGCTCCATCAAAAATTATTAGATTTAATCAATGAATTCAGCAATGTAGCAGGATACAAAATTAACACCCAAAATTCATTGCATTTTTATACAACAATAGTGAACTTACAGGAACAGAGGTTACAAAAACAATTCCATTTACCATTGCACCAACAAAATTAAGATACCTTGGAATAAAGTTAACTAAGGAGGGAAAAGAGCTATACTCAGAAAACTACAGGACACTGAATAAAGAGACAGAGGAAGACATAGATAGAACAACATATCATGTTCATGGATTGATAGAATCAACATCATTAACATATTCACACTACCCAATGCACTCCCCATTAAAGTACCAATGTCATATTTCACAGACCTAGAACAAATTATTCATTTAGAATAAAATAAAACCCTGAAAGCTGCAGCAATCCTGAGAAAGAAGAACAAACTAAGAGGGCTCTCAATACCAGATATCAAGCTATATTACAAAGCCACTGTTCTCAAAATGGCCTTGTACTGGCACAAGAACAGACATATAAACCAATGGAATAGAATAGAGAACACGGAAATCTACCCAAACCACTGTGCTCAATTATATTTGTATGACAAAGAGCCAAGTACATACAATGGAGTCAAGATAGTCACTTCAATAAATTGTGTTGGGAAAATTGGACAGAATAATGCAAAAAAATTAAACTAGACCACCAAATTATACCGTACACAAAAATAAATGCAAAATAGATAAAGGACTTAAACGTAAGATGGGAAATCATAAAATATTAGAGAAATTTACAGGCAGCATAATGTCAGACATATGGCCAAGCATTATCTTCATAGATGCAACTCTTAGGGCAATGGAAACTAAAGGGAAAATAAACAAATGGGACTACAGCAAAAGAAACCATCAATAAAACAACAGAGCCCACTGCATGGGAGAACATATTTTCCAATGTTATCACCGATAAGGGTTTAATATCCAACATTTACGGGGAACTCATACAACTCACCAAAGGGAAGATAAACAATCCAATCAAAAAATGGGCATCAGACCTAAATAGAAACATTTTGAAAGAGGGCATACAGGACGCCAGGAGATATATGAAAACATGCTCAAAGTCACTAATCATCTGAGTGATGCAATTCATTCACAATATCACAAATGACAATGAGATATTATCTCACACCTGTCAGAATGGCTATCGTCAACAAATCAACAAATGACAAATGCTGGCAAGGATGCAGAGAAAAAAGAACCCTCATGTACTACTGCTGGAAGTAATGCAGACTGGTGCAGCCACTGTGGAGAATAGTATGGATTTTTCTCAAAAAACTAAAAATGGAACTCCCATTTGACCCAGTGATACCACTTCTAGGAATATATTCCAAGAAAACAGAAACACCAATCAGAAAAGATATGCAACCCTATGTTCATAGCAGTACAATTTACAACAGCTAATATTTGGAAACAGCCTAAGTGCCCATCAGCCGATGAGTGGATTAAAAAACTGTGGTACTGCCTAAACCGGTTTGGCTCAGCGGAAGAGCATCAGTCTGCGGACTGAAAGGTCCCAGGTTCGATTCCGGTCAAGGGCATATACGTTGGTTGTGGACACATCCCCGGTGGGGGGTGTGCAAGAGGCAGTTGGTCGATGTTTCTCTCTCATCTACGTTTCTAGCTCTCTATCTCTCTCCCTTCCTCTCTGTAAAAAATCAATACAATATGTTTTTTAAAAATAAAAATAAAAAAATAAAAAACTGTGGTACAGCTACACGCTTTTAAAAAGAAGGAATTTTTATCATTTATAACAACATGGATGGAACTGGAGGGCAATATACTAAGCAAAATAAACCTGTCGAGAAAGTTAAACAACACATGACCTCATTCATATGTAGGATATAATGATCAACATAATTTGATGAACAAAAATAGATGGATAGAGACAAATGGTAGGGGAGGGGGTGTTAGAGAGCAACCAAAGGACTTGTATGCACGCATATTAGCATAACCAATGGACACAGACACTGGGGCGGTGGGGGCATGCCTGGGAAGGGGTCAATTGGGGGAAAAGGAGACATATGTAAAACTTTAGAAAAAAACGTGATACATCTACACAATGGAATACTATGCTGCTGTAAAAAGGAAGAAAATCCTACCATTTACAACAGCATGATGGACCTGGAGAGCATTATGCTAAGCAAAATAAGTCAGTCAGAGAAAGATAAATATAACATGATCTCAATCATTTGTGGAATATAATGAACAACATAAACAGATGAACAAAAATAGATCCAGAGACAGAGAAGCATTGATCAGACCATCAAACCTCAGAGGGAACGTAGGGGACAGAGGGTGTAAGAGGAAGAGATCAATCAAAGGACTGTATGCATGCATATAAGCCTAACCAATGGACACAGACAACAGGTGGGTGAGGGCATGAGTGTGGGGGTGAGGAGGTGGCAATTGGAGGATAAGGACACATAGTAATACCTTAATCAATAAAGAAAAAAGATAAATAAAACAAACTATAAATAAATAAAAACTATGCATGTGAAAATATCAAGTGGGTCTGCATAATTCCTGGACATGTCTGACCTAGGACTTTGTTAGGGCAGAGAAATTACTTCTTATATTCAAGGAAGTGCTGTGCTGGTCCTTCCTAATTTTCAGAACATACCAAGAATGAAGCTGAGCCAGGCAGTGTTCTAAGCAAGTTTGGGCCTGAGCAGTGAATTGGGCCTTGTCAGGGGACAGCATTCTCTTTATCTAACGTTTAAGGATGTGACTGGGAGCTGGGGTTGAGGCCACAATCAAAATGCAGCCCATCTGTGTCTGGCCCCTTTTCTTACTCTCTCTCTCTCTCTCTCTCTCTCTCTCTCTCTCTCTCTCTCCCTCTTTTCCTCCCTTCCTCTCTTTTTCTAATAAATAACTGCACTCCAGAGCTCTCTGAGCCAAGTCTGCTCTTGAGGGGGGAAAAATTAACTAAAAAATGTAAAATTTTAAATGCTGTGTACGCAGTAAATCTAAGGTGGAATTAGAATAGGACCATAAGTCCAAACTAGTGCACACTACAATGAGGAACACTGAGCTCATGCATGAAGAAGCTGTCTCCATGCCCCACCCCATCCCTTTAAGCAGCCAGGAGAACACCTGAATCTCTCATCTCTCCATACACCCACATTCTCTTCTCCACCATCTACTATCCCGGTTATGTGAAGTCCTACTAAACTGTCACCTCACAACTACCACTGCCCCTGATGGGGAAGCTAAAGCGAGCAGCTGAGCCCTACAGTCCAAGCTACCAGACTACTAGTGTCCCTACCTCTCCATTCCTCAGTCCATTCTGAATCAGAAAGTGAGAGGTTTAAGCTCAGGACCAAGTTCCTTACAAAGGAAAGTTGAATTCCCACTTCTGTCCCACAGATCCCTGGTCAGAGTGTCCCAGAACAAGCTCCCAGGTCCTTCTCACTCCTCCTTCCTCTCTCTCCTCCTCCCAATTTTCTGTTGGTAGTTTACAGAAGTTTAAAAAAAAATTAAAGCTGAGGAAATTTGTTTTCATTCTTACAGAGGACTCAGCAAAACAACTGAACCTAAAATCAATAATTGATGTAAATTTTTGGTAGGGTTTAAACATTTGTAAACTACAGAATAAAAGCCTGGCTAAGACCTTACAGATAGTTTTAATAGTTGAATAAAATATGTTAAAATGAAGTATTTTATCTAAATACCACTTTATAGAATATCTGGGATACTAAATACAGTTAATGCAATAAAGTATGTTTTCATGTTTAAATTGTATGTTAAGGATCATCTTCCCTCTGTTTTTTCAATGTCCCACAGACACCAGGGAAATGTCTGAAATGGTGAGGGGAAGATGGAGGAAGTGACTGCAACCAGGGCTTCTTAGGATAGGACAGGTTTCGTTCCTCAGTCACAGAAAGGACTTCAGCCCCTCCAAGCAGGTGATATAGGGTTCACCCCTCCTGCTCCCGGTCAGGGCTCTTTTTGCAGCCTGGGAGGGTGCCCGAGAAGGAGCTGGGCATCCCAGGAACAAGCTGTGCCTGCTGCCCTGCAGCAGCCTTCCATCCAAACAGCTTATAGCCCTGGAGGCCCACCCTTCCTTGGCCCACACCATCAGCCAGTGCTTCCAGAGCTGACAGTGGAGACTCTTGCCTCCAGAGCCAGGTGTGCTGCCCTGGAGCATGCATTCTTCTTGTTGATGTTACTTAATGAACATGTGCATGGAAATCCAAGTCTCTGAGGGAATTTACCTGTCTCCTAAGCTGCAGACAACGGATAAATCCTTGCCTCTTGCTGCCTTGCTCCTCCTGAGTCTGGCTCCGCAGGTGCTCACAGTTCTCTTTTGAAGCTGATAATGAAGCCAAATTTGAGAGCAAAGGTGTTTTCAGTGTGGTTGAGAAAAATCAAATCGAAAGGACACATCCTTTTCTGGGAAATTACGTGGTGGACCTTCACCCCTGCTCACCCTCTTCTCTGCCCCCCACCCCAACCCCCCTCAAAGGCATGCAGGGTGGATGACATTTCTTCCACACCCCCTTGGAAATCCTGTTTGACACCTCCCCCTCAGGGGACTTGTGTTTCCTGACTCCATAGGAACACAGAGCTGCAGGGCTGAATGTAGGCCAGTAACAGCAGACTGACAGTCTGCAGTGTGTCTCTCAGAAATCCTTTGGAAAGCCAATGAGGTTTTTCTTATTGTTGTTGTAGTAATTTTATGCTAAGACTGCCGTTTCATTTCTGCTTTAAAAAAACTTATTATTAATTTATCCTTCTTCATTATCAATAACTGTGTGCATAAACCTCCTATTTTCCCTATCAAGAGATAGACCCTAGTATTTTGTAGCATATTCTCCCAATTACGGTTGTTTTTTGTTTTTCTTTGTGGAGGCTATGTGGGGGAGTGTAAGGGTCCTGAGTTTATATTTCGAGTGTTTCTTTCAGTGAAATAATATAAAAATACAAACTAACTCAAAACTGAACATTCAAAATGAATAAAGAAGTCATAACCATCAACAAGATTTTAAAAGTTGACAAGTGCCACAAATATTGGCTCTTTCTGGTTTTATCGTCTATTAAGTTTTGTTCTCTATATTTGCATTTCATCTGAATAATAATTCAGAAAAAAATATGTAATTGTACAGGATTCCACTCTAATAGACTATTTTTAAAAACTGTGTAATCAAAGTATTTTTGTTATAACTGTTGTCTTCTGGACGGATATAGGTAGGAGCTGTGTTATTAGAACAATTTTGAGTGAGTTTCATTGTTTATTTTTCTGTGCCTAGAATATTCTGAGTTGGTTTCAAAGACATTTAAATGTTATTTCTACTTTCACCAGTATGCTTGGTTGAAATCGGCTCTTGGACAATAGTAAAAATAAAGCAGCAGCAGCTAGATGTTAGATTAATTTTTATAGATTTATCATAAGTAAATTACTAAAATGAAATACTTGTTCCAAGAAAGCTGTTACATTGAATACAATATCATAACATATATTAAAATCTGAAAATTGAAATTTCGTCCTTTAATATGTGATATAATACTACTTATTATGTTCTCTTGAGAATGTTTGTCTTCTAATATGAGATTATACCTAGACTTCTGACTTTCAGGGTTGTAATGTAACCATATTGTGTAATATTAGTTTATCAGTCTTTATAATTTATCTATATTTGGGATTTTTAATTTTGGCACTGCTATTGTTTTCCAGCAATACATAGTGGTATATTTCAATGGTACATGTAATATACTTTGAGGCCCATTGCCTTTGCAAATTTAAAGATGAACAAAGGAATGGCCTTACCTTTCGATAATCTAAACCTTGAAGGAGGGAAATATAAAATAAAACAAGACGTGAACAGTGTTAATAAATGATGGTAGGAAAAAAGTGTTTGTCTCAACAAAAGCAACAATTATTTCTACTAGGGAGGGTTAGGATAGTTTATAGATGACTTCATGGAAAAGTTTTATTTCTGTTAGGTCTTAAAGAATGACTCACTTGTGAAAAAGAGTGATTGGAGGAAAGGTATTTTAAGGCAAAGGAAGGGAAAGAGCAAATTTGCAAAAGTAGGAGGTAAATCCTAGATATTAGCTAAGCCCAATGTAGCCAGTGTAGTGGGCTCACTAGGAATAAAGTGGAAAAATCAATTGGGACCTGGATCATAGACAAGGTTGTGCAAGCAGGTGGATACTTTGATCGTTATAAGGCATGCTTAGAGCCATGTTGGAAATCCATTTTATTGATGAGCCTTGAAAGCATTATGCTAAGTGAAGGAAGCCATTACTAAAATCATGTATTTTAGTATTTCATTCATATGAAATGTCCCAAATAGCCAAATTCATAGACATGAGAGTAGAGGTGACTGCTTAGGGTTGGGTAAGAGTATGGGGGGAGCAGGGAGGTAAAAGCTAAAGTGTACTAGGTTTCACTTTGCAGATGATGAAAATGGTCTAAACTTGAGTGGTGATGGTTGCACATATCTGATAGCCCAAATATAATGTCTGCAATATAAAAGTGAATGCAGATCCAAAACTGTAATAGATATGTGAAACAATAAGTGTTGACTGTCTATAAAATCATAATAATGTACTCTGGCATTAAAAAGAGCAGATAAAATTAACATAGAACTAGAGGTTTTGTACATAAAATTTACATAAAACCCCAACTGCCCCCCTCTGTTGGCCTGGTCACCCCTGAATGCCCCCACTGGCCTGGTTGTCTCTTACTGCCTCCCCCTCCACCATCCTGGTCACCACCAACTGACCCCCCACTGCTGGCCTGCTCACTCCTCACGGCCCCCTGCCAGCCTGATTGCCCCACACAACCTGCTATTCAGTCATTTGGTCATCCTTCACTAACCCTTCTGCAGGCTGGTTGTAAGCAGCCATCTCGTGAGGGTGTGATGGTCACTTTGCATATTACCTCTTTATTATATGATATAAATCCCAAAGAGTCTGGATATAGCTTAAGTATTATAAGATCATTGAATTGTTTTGAGGAGACTAAAGAGAGTAATTTGGGTTTCATCATTTAAGTCTAAAGATTGCCATTTATAATGTAATCAGTTAAAGAACAGAGGAAGTTTTCAATTTCTATACTAGGAGACATAAAACTGATTTTCATACATCTCAGTAAATAAAAAACAGAAAAACAAGAAAAATGTTAAGTAAAGTTACAAAATATTTTGAAAATGTGATCAACTTAGCCTAATATATGAATGTAGAACCCTACTGCCAACAATAGTAGAATATGCTTTAAAAAAAAAAAAAAAAAGCACACTAACAAATGTCACATGAATTTTACCTGTACCAAACTACAAAGCAGTGTTAGTTGTCTTATGTCAGATTTTCTAAAAAAAAACAGTCCCTTGGTGATGGGTTTGTGTACATGTGATTTATTGAGGCTGTGCTTTCAACAGAAGGGGTCTAAGGGAAGCGGGAGAGGGCAAGTAAAGAGGAATGAAAAGAGGCTATGGTTGCAGGCAAAAAAATGGCTTCAAGCTGATCCTCTGAGATCTCTGTACACAAATAGCCTGAGAGTTTGTCCCTCCTTGAAGCAAAGTACTAGACATTTGAAACCCATCAAGGCATTGTGTGTGGGCTATCCATCTTAATCAGATCAGCTATGTTGTTAAAGGACATTTTCCAAAGAAATGAGCAGCTGTGAGCTTTTTAGCAATGAACATGCACAGCAATAGAAGGATGGATGCAAAGTCTTGTAAGGTGATCTCACTAAGGTACTAACAGCAAACAGCTGCATAGTATTTCAAAGTGTTAATGTCCCACAGGTTTTTATCCATTCATTTACTGACAGGCATTGGGCTGTTTCCAAATCATAGCTATTGTAAATAATGCTGCTATGAATACATGGGTGCATATATTCTTTCTGTTTGGGGTTTGGGGGTTTTTAGGGCATATTCCCAGGAGTGGGTCACTGGGTCAAATGAAAGTTCCATTTTTAATTTTTTGAGAACACTCCATACTGTTTTCCATTGTGGCTGGACCAATCTGCACTCCCACCAGCAGTGAACTAGGGTTCCCTTCCACATCCTCATCAGCACTTTAGTTTGTTGAGTGGCCAGATTATTATGCGTTTATTGCTCATCCTCTTCCCCTTCTGGTATTCCTGTAATGCAGATGTTGTTCAGTTTCATGTTGTCCCAGAGCCCTCTTTAGCTATCTTCCTGCTTTTTTATTGTTTTTTCTATTTTCTGCTATAATTGGGTATTTAATTCTACCTTGTCTACCAAATCACTGATTCAGTCCTCTGCTTCATTCAATCTATTTTTAATCCCCTTCAATGTGTCCTTAATATCAGATATATCATTTTTTTATTTCAGTATGGTTCTTGTTAATGGCCTCTAATTTCCTTTTCATGCTGTTGTAATTTTCACGAAGTTCCTTAAGCATCTTTATAATCATTGCTTTGAATTCTATGCCTGATAGATTGCTTGCTTCCATGTCATTTAGTTATTTCTCTGTAGATTCCTCTTTTCTCTCATTTGGGGATCGTTTCTTTATCTCTCCATTTTAGCTGTCTTTTTGTATTTGATTTTATGTATTAAATAGAACTGCTAAACCTCCCAGTGTCTGTGGTATGGATTTATGTAGAAGGTGTTTTGAGGGGTCCAGTGGTGTAGTCTCTTTGTTCATCTGAGCTGGATGTTCTAGGAATGGCCCTATATGTATGTTTTGGGCTGTCCTGTTGTAATTGGGGCTTGATTGCTAATGTCCCATGTGTGGCATAGTTGAACCCTTTGACTTGCTTCCAATAAGATTCAATCCCAATGTCATTGTTCCAATTGTACAGTGATTGAGGACTCCTTAGCCCAGAAGCTGAGTCTGCCTTGAGCCTCACACTTTGATTGACCCTGTTCTAAGCTGTACTTCTTTCCCCGATGGAACTGGTCCTACAGGTGTCAGCTACAGGTGTCTGGGGTCCCACTGGCTTTCTCTGGCTGTACTGTCTAGGATGGTGTTTTTGCAAAGGACCCAAACTGATGTTTTTGAGCAATTTAATCAGGCAAAGACTCAAAGCCTCCAGAGAACCGCCACTGCCTACAGACTGGATTCAGTCTGGAGTAGCCTCAAGCAATCATCACAGGTTGGGTGATAGGTTTCCCAATAGGAAGGGACAACTGCTTCTATCTAGATGTTAATTATTATTCACAGTTTTTTAATGCTCCCCAGAAACCACAGGGTGAAGCAAGGGATTTTGCAATAGGGTGGGTCAACGTTTCCCATCTAAACTAAAATGGAAGGAGAGTTAAATATTTGCCTGGGAAAGATGACCTCCATAGCACAAGGGGATAGATAACTCAGCACATGAAACTGAGGTGTCTGCCTTCTGAGCTCTAACCTCAGATTCCCCAACGCTGATTTATGTTCTTACAGTTCCAGTCCACTCTGCCCTCCCTCTGCCAGAGCCCAATGTGAGTGGCTGCACTCAAAATGTTGTGTAATGGCCATTTAAGAGAGTGCCAGCATTTCCAGCAAACACACCCTGGCAGACAGCAACTCTGCTGTTTTGCACAGCAAAGGTTACATGTAAAGCTTTCTCAGTTCTGGTGCTCTCTGCTGGGGGGCCCAGATTGCAGATTTGACCCCACAGTTTTCAGTGGCAAATCTGTAAAGCCGAGATAGCTCTCTGGAACTTCAGCTTCTGTCTGTGGGAGTTTGGCCAGCTCTTCTGTCTCCAGCATTCCTATCAGTCTCTATGTGGGCTCACATTCCATTCTTGGTTATCAGACATCTCTCCAGCTAGTCTTCAGTTGGTCATTCAGGTTGAGGGTTGTTTTTGTTTTTTTTTTTGTATTTTAGTTATAATTTCAGTTGTCTCCTGGGAGCATGTCTGTGACCTTCCACTTACTCCACTGACATTTTCTATATTTTTTGCAATGGATTTAGATTGTCAATATCAGGCTCAATTATTGTTCCTACAGAAAGGCAGCTGATATTTTGGAAGTTGCTCTTTCCTGCTTTCTCTTTCATCTTTTTTATTATGTTTCCAGTAAATGCCATTCCCACTCGCCTTAATGACCTATAAGATTGCTTATTCTGGCTGGAAAATCTTTAGATTACAACATTTTAAAACCTAATTACTATCACCATATACTGATACAATGCTATATTTATGTCAGTTATATTTTATTAAAGTTGGGGGAGTGAGATTGATGATAAAGGGGTAAAATTGGAAAAGAGAAAGGGAAAAATCATTGCATTTAAGAGTTCCAACAACTCTCATTGTTTGGCACTTCATTATGTATGTATGTATGTATGTATGCATGGCACTTCATTATGTGTGGCACTTCATTATGTATGTATGTATGTATGTATGTATGCATGGTACTTCATTATGTGTGGCACTTCATTATGTATGTATGTATGTATGTATGTATTATTTCTTCATTTACTTTTAGCATTTTAAATCTTTTAAAAAACAGGATGGAAATTTTGAAAAGCTGCTAGTTGGCCCATTTTTAGGTAGTATGCATAGCTGGGAATTATCAGTATTGGCAGTCCTAATTCATATTTACACAGTAGTCACGATGAGTTTATTAAAACAAATTATCTTCTCACTTTTTTTTCTTTTTTGCTTTAGGACTTTACAAAGTCCTAAAGCATTAAAAGCTTGCATTCTCCATATCATGGTTGCAAGCTCCTACATATTCTGACCCTGCCTGCCTCTGTCCTCATCACATGTTAACTCTGCTTCAGATACCAAATGCACCCAACACATCACCAAAGAGGACATTTGTACACAAACTCTCCTCTCTCTGAAATTCTCTTCCTAAACATTTTTCCTGTGTTCACCAAAAATTTATCTTAAACTTCATTTTTCCAATGAGGGATTGCTGGCTGAAGGGTCCAAATCCAGTTTCCTTTCTACTCTTACTCATAGCTCTCTGTATGATTCCTTCACAATATCTATTAGTTATTCAAATATTATGTTTGTTGGTATAACTTGTTTTAATATCTTTTTTCTGATATAAAAATACTGCATGAGCACAGAGACCATGTCTACTATGATGATCATAGACTCCTCAATTCCTTCTCAATGTCTTCCCCAATGTTCAGCTATGGTCAGTGGTCAGCACATATGCACTGAGTGATTAAATGCAGTCATGTTTAAAAGAACCCATTTGATGTCATCCAGGATTGTATTTGATGTGTTTTGTTTTTGTTTTTGTTTTTTCTGCATTGTAACCTGGCAAAAACATCAAATTTCGTCAATAATACAGAAAACATGAACTGATAAAATTGAGCTTTTGTTCAATCTAATAAAAGAGTAAAATGTAAATTAACCATTACTCTGCTACACCCACAAGCTACCCTCACCAGCCAATCAGGAGCAAGTATGCAAATTAACCCAACCAAGATGGCTGTGGCCACAGAGCTGAAGCAAGTAAGAGGCTTGAGTTTTTCTAGCAATAGGGGAAGACAGGCTTTCTGCACACCCTGGGGGGCCAGGCTTCCACTCATGACTACAAAGTTTCAATTATAGAAGATTAAAAAATCCCAACAATAATTGCAGCAGCCATGGAGTAGGAGAGAGTAGAAGGCTTGAGTTTCCTCTGGCAATAGAAGAAACCAAGCTTCCCCAGCCCTAGCCAGCCTTGGTCTCTGCTCAAGGTTACAAAGTTTTAATTATAGAAGATAGATAAATCCCAGATATGAAGGCCTGTGCTTGGGTCACTGGGTGGCAGGGCCAGCCTGCAAACAATCACAGGCCCCTCGCCCAGGCCACCCACACCCCAAGGGAATCTCCACCCTGATCTGGGACACCCTTCAGCAAACCAACTGGCCCCCACCCATGCACCAGGCCTCTATCCTATCTAATAAAAGAGTAATATTCAAATTGACCATCACTCTAACACACAAGATGGCCTAGCTCATGTGGTCAAAGATCCTGCCCCCATGTGGACACAAGATGGCAACTACAAGATGACCTGCAAGGGAGCGCAGTTGAGAGGGACCAGGCCTGCCAGGGAGGGCAGTTAGAGTTGATCAAGCCTGCAAGGGAGGACAGTTAGGGGTGACCAAGCCATCAGAGGAGGAAACTTGGGGCAAATGGGCCTGCCGGGAAGGGCAGGTGTGTGTGTGTGGGGAGGAAACCAAGGCCTGCAGAGGAGCAGTTTGGGGGGTATCAGTCCTGCAGGGGAGGGCAGTTGGGGGGACCAGGCCTGCAGGGGAGGGCAGTTAAGGGCAATCAAACTGGCAGGGTGCAGTTAGGCATCAATCAGGCTGTCAGAGGAGTGGTTAGGGGGTGATCAGGCTGGGAGGCAGAAGTGGTTAGGGGCAGTCAGGAAGGTAGGCAGGTGAACAATTGGGAGCCAGCAGTCCTGGATTGGGAGAGGGATATCAGACTGGGAACAGGCCTAAACGGGCAGTCAGACATCCCTCAAGTGGTCTCATATTGGAGAAGGTGCAGGCTGGGCGAATTTTGTGCACAGGGCCTCTTGTAAATACTATATTTGTTGCTATCATCCTTATTATCACAATCATCATTATCATTATCATCACCATCACTATTTGTCTTAGGTTTGCCTTTGATTGTTCTGTCATTCAAACAAAACCACTGTCTCTAAGTAAGAAATGTATATTGTAAACCCAAGGAACTTTTTAGGTTGTGCTAAAATTTGCTTTGTGTTTACATTAAGGATTTGGATTGTATTCTGAATTAAATTATTTACTTACTGTCATCCTATCTAATAAAAGAATAATGTGCAAATTAGCCATACCTCCGCAACACCCGCAAGTCAATCAGGAGCAAATATGAAAATAAACCCAACCGCTGTAGGTTCCTGGAAGATGGCAGCCAGGTAAACACTTGTATGGGCTGCCTCCCACAACCATATCAGTGCTGCCACAGGGGTTCTTACCTGAGACCTGAAAGGACCACAGCTGTGGAGCCCTGACCAGCGCGGACACACAGATTCCACAGAAAGGTTGGATTTTGCAGGGGATAATTTGGGGTGTCTGTGTCCCAACAGTGAAAGTGAAAGCGGCAGCTGCAGCAGCTACGGCAGCCGCAGAAGCAGCGGCTGCTGGGGCGGCAGAGAAAAAAGCGCACGCTGGGACCCCGGAAATCTGCGTCCACAGAAGCCCCCCACGGTTGGATCTGGCGTGATTCAACAGAATGGACGGGGGTCCCCAAGGTTGCTTCTGGTGGGGTTCTCTTGGGAGCAACCCATTCTGATCCGACATGGTGGGAGAACATAGGGGTTGGAAAGCAGTCTGTTTGTAAGTGCATGCAGACTTGCCCATCGCGCATCTAGGCTGGTTCCCCTGCAACCCTTTGCTTCTGATTACAAAGGAGAGATCACCCAGATCAGCTGGCCCTAAGAGACAGCAGGGGGAAACTGCTTTTCTGGAAACTGAGAAGCAGAGCAGGGACAAATCATCCAGGATTCAGCTCCGAGGCAAAAAAAAAAAAAAAAAATAATGAAACAAACAAACAAAAAAACCGATATTGAGTGCCACAGGAAAAAAAGGCCAGAACAGCCAAAAAGACAGGACATCAATCCACATACACTGCCACCTAGGGTCTGGAGTACAAATTGACTGTTTTTATTATTAGTTTTATTTGATCAAAAACCAAGATACTAAGGAATGCCACTGAGGTGCAGCAAAACTCAGGGAACTGCAATATGGTCTGGACTGAGAAACGGGTGTGTCAAGTAGAATAACAGAAGTGAATGGCCTTCACAACTGCACACTTTTTTTGCTAATTTTTTTTTTCATTTTTTGCATCTTTTCTTAAGAAAAATTTTTTTTCCTTTTTTCCTCACTAGATTTTAACTTTTTAATTATTACATTTTTAGGTTCAATAAGCATTTTTACTACTGCTATTTTAATTTTTTAAGTGCCATTTTATTTTCTCTTTATTTTACATTGGAATTATTGTTCTTAATTTTATTTTCATTTCTCCTTTAACATTGTTTAACCCTATCTCAACACAACCTTTACACCATCATTCTCTTTCTACCCTTCCCCCTTTTGCTATCTGTTTATCTTAACCCTTTCCTGCTTTAGATTCCCTTACTCTTTCTGTATCCCCCCTGCTAAAATTTCTATCCTACTCATTTATCTAATTTCCAATCCCCGGTGCCAAGAGCATACACACCCCTCTCTGAGCTGTATTAACTAGCAAAAAAAAAAAAAAAAAAAAAAAAAAAAAAAAAAAAAAATTGTTTTCCTCACTGTTCTTTTGATGCTGTTTGGGGGAATGATGATTATATTACATTTTTATGCTATTTAGTGAGAGTATTTTACTTATTCTTTTGTTGTTGCTGTTGCTTGGTATTTTCTTATTTGATTGGTTTTTGTTCGTTGTTATTTTATTACTTCTGTTTCCCTTCCTGTGCTGGAAATTAGGGGATGTTGTAGATTGTATTATTCTCCAGGTACTGCTGACAGCATTTGTTGGGGTTAGCGGTTGTTCAATTGAAATTCTCTCCCCATATATATAGTTTATTCCCCTTTTATCTCTTACTCTCTTTCTCCTCTCTCTCTCTTTCTCTCTCTCTTTCTCTCTCTCTCTCTCTCTCTCTCTCTCTCTCTCTCTCTCTCTCTCTCTGTCTCTCTCTCTCTCTCTCTTTCTCTCTCTATCTTTTCTTCTCCCTGTTTCCCAAATTCATTTTGACACTCTTTTTCCTATATTTTTCTTTTGCTCCCTCCCTCTTCTCTTTTTACTCTTCCTCTTTCTCTCCTATCCCCTAATTTGCCTTTCCCTAGTGGTTACCTTTATTGGAGGTTCTTAATATTGCAAATACATTTCTATTCAGTGCCTGTGTGTTGTACCTGGTTGTGTTGTATTTTGTGCCTTTAAATCAATGCAGGAGAGAGAAATCAACGCAAGAGAGAGACATCCTGAAAAGAGAGACCATGGAGAGACAAAGAGACAGCCCACAAATGAAGGAAAAGCAGGCATCACCAGAAAAGGAAGTAAAGGAGTTAGAGGCAAGCAACCTACCAGAGCAAGAATTCAGAGTAACGATCATCAGATGACTAAAAAGAATGGAAGACAAATATGACAATATAAGTAAGACCCAAGAGGAAATGAAGATGACTCAAGAAGAAATGAAAAATGACATCTCTACTATGAAAAACTCAATAGAAAGCATCAAGAGCAGACTAGAAGAAGCAGAGGACCGCATCAGTGAGCTAGAAGACAAGATGGAAAAAAATACCCAATTAGAACAGCTTCTAGAAAAAAAAAAACTTAAAAAGCAGGAGGAGAGCCTACGGGAGCTTTGACACAATACAAAACAAAACAATATTCGAATAATAGGGGTTCCCGAAGGAAAGGAAACTGAGGTAGACATGGAAAACGTATTTCAAGAAATAGTGACAGAAAACTTTCCCGAGATAGAGAAGAAAAAAACCCCCACACAAATCCAAGATGCTCGCAGAGTCCCAAGCAAAATGAATCCCAGAAGACCAACGCCAAGACACATTATAATTAAATTGGCAAACACCAATGACAAAGTAAGAAACTTAAAAGCAGCCAGAGAGAAAATTACATATAAAGGAACCCCCATCAGATTAACAACTGATTTCTCAACATAAACTTATCAGGCCAGAAGGAAATGGGATGAAATATACAAAGTCATGCAAAGGAAGGGTCTGAATCCAAGAATACTGTACCCAGCAAGGCTATCAATCAAAATTGAAGGTGAAATCAGGGGCATCACAGACAAAAAAAGACTAAAGGAATTTATCTCCACCAAACCAGCAATGCAAGAAATGCTAAAGGGTCTACTGTAAAAATAAAGAAATAGGAAGTGAAGAAGGAACACAGGGGTATAGAATAAAAATGGCGTCAAATGAGTACCTATCATTAATAAATTTAAAAGTAAATGGTTTAAATCCTCCAATCAAAAGACATAGGGTAACAGATTGGATAAGACAACAAGACCCATACATCTGTTGTCTACAAGAAACCCACCTCAGAAAAAAAGATGCACACAGACTGAGGGTGAAGGGATGAAAAAAGCTTTTCCAGGCAAATGGAAATGAAAAAAAAGCTGCGATAGCAGTACTTATATCTAACAAATTAGATCTCAGAGTGAAGGACATAACAAGAGATAATGAAGGCAACTTCATAATACTAAAGGGAACAATCCAAAAAGAAGAAATAACCCTGGTAAATATATATGCACCCAATATGGGAGCACCCAAATAAATTAAAAAAAAAAAAAAAAATTCTGCTGGAGGACATTAAGTGAGAGATTAATAGCAATACAATCATAGTAAGAGATTTTATTACCCCACTGTCATCCTTTGACAAATCATCAAAACAAAAAATCAGCAAAGAAATATTAATCCAAAATGACTCACTAGACCAGTTGTAATTAATTCACATCTTCAGAACATTCCACCCCAAAGCCACAGAATATACATTCTTCTCAAGTGCACATGGGACATTCTCAAATATAGACCACATTTTGGGACATAGGCAAAGTCTCTTCAAATTCAAGAAGATAGAAATCATATCAAGCATCTTCTCAGATCATAATGGCATAAAACTGGAAATCAACTACAATAAAAATAATCCAAAGAAATCAAACACATGGAGACTAAACAACATGCTATTAAAAAAGAACTGGGTTACCAGAAAAATCAAGAAAGAAATTAAAAACATCCTGGAAACAAATTACTATGAAAACACAACAATCCAAAATCTATGGGACACAGTAAAAAGCAGTTTTGAAAGGGAAGTTCATATCCCTACAAGCCAATTGCAAAAAAACTGGAAAAAATGGTAACAAATGATCTAACTCTACAACTCAAAGAGTTAGAAAAAGAGCAACAAGAAAAGCCCAGTGTGAGCAGAAGGAAGGAAATAACAAAAATTAAAGCAGAGATAAATGACATAGAGACCAAAGAAACAATAAACAAGATCAACAAAACCAAGAGCTGGTTCTTTGAAAGGATAAACAAGATAGATTAACCTCTATCCAGGCTAACCAAAAAACAAAGAGAGAGGACCCAAATAAACAAAATCAGAAACGAAAGAGGTGAAATAACAACAGACTCTGCCGAAATACAAAGGATTGTTAAAAATACTACGAACAACTCTATTCCAACAAACTGAACAACCTGGAGGAAATGGACATATTCCTAGAGAAATACAACCTTCCAAAACTCAATCAGGAAGAATCTATAAATCTCAATAGAACAGTAACTAGGGAAGAAATTGAAATAGTCATCAAAAAGCTTCCAGCAAACAAAAGCCCAGGGCCATATGGCTTCACAGGAGAGTTTTACCAAACATTCAAGGAAGAACTAAAACCTATCCTCCTCAGACTATTCCAAAAAATCCAAGAGGAAGGAACACTTCCAAACTCCTTCTATGAAGCCAGCATCACCCTAATACCAAAATCATATAAAGACAACTTAGTGAAAGAGAATTACAGTCCAATCCAATATCCCTCATGAACATAGATGACAAAATCCTCAACAAAATTCTAGCAAATCGGCTCCAGCAGAGCATCACAAAGATCATACACCACGACCAAGTAGGATTTATTCCAGGAATGCAAGGATGCTACAATATCCACAAATCAATAAACGTGATACATCACATAAACAAATTGAAAGATAAAAATCATATAATCATATCAATTGATGCAGAAAAAGCATTTGATAAAATCCAACACCCTTTCCTGATAAAAACTCTCAACAAGGTGGGAATACAAGGATCATACCTCAACATACTAAAAGCTATATATAATAAACCCACAGCCAACATCATACTCAATGGGCAAAAACTAAAACCATTCTCTCTAAGAACAGGAACAAGACAGGGTTGCCCACTCTCGCCACTCTTGTTTGACATAGTACTGGAAGTACGAGCCATTGCAATTAGGCAAGAAGAGGATATAAAAGGCATCCAAATTGGAAAAGAAGAAGTAAAGTTATCCTTATTTGCAGATGACATGATATTGTACATAAAAAAAAACCAAAAGACTCCATTAAAAAACTAATTGACTTAATAAATGAATTTGGCAATGTAGCAGGATACAAAATTAATGCCAAGAAATCTATGGCATTTCTATACACCAATAGTGAACTTGCAGAAACAGAGACAAAAAAGGCAATCCCATTTACCATAGCACCAAAAAAATTAAGATACCTTGGAATAAACTTAACTAAGGAGGTAAAATACATATTCATGGAAAACTATGCGACACTGAAAAAATGACAGAAATAATGACAGAAAACTTTCCCGAGATAGAGAAGAAAAAAACCCCCACACAAAAAAGAGATAGATGAAGATGTAAACAGATGGAAGAACATACCATGTTCATGGATTGGTAGAATCAACATCATCAAAATGTCCATACTTCCCAAAGCAATCTATAGGTTCAATGCACTCCCAATTAAAATACCAACGGCATACTTCACTGACCTAGAAAAAACTCTTCAAAGGTTCATTTGAAACAACAAAAGACCCAGAATTGCCACAGCAATCCTGAGAAAGAAGAGTAAAGTAGGAGGGATCTCAATACCAGACTTCAAGCTGTATTACAAAGCCACTGTTCTCAAAACAGCCTGGTACTGGCACAAGAACAGATATATAGGTCAATGGAATAGAATTGAGAACCCAGAAATCAACCCACATCACTATGTTCAGTTAATATTTGACAAAGGAGGCATGAACATACAATGGAGTCAAGACAGTCTCTTCAAATGGTGTTGGAAAAATTGGACAGATACAAGCAAAAGAATAAAACTGGATGACCAACTAATACCACACAAAAAATAAACTCAAAATGGATACAGGACTTAAACATCAGATGGGAAACCATAAAAATACTAGCGGCATCCACAGGCAGCAAAATCTCAGACATGCCAAAAGAACTTCTTCACTGATACTTCCCTTAGGGTAATGGAAGCTAAAGAGAAAATAAACAATTGGGATTACATCAAAATAAAAAGCTTTTTTACAGCAAAGGAAACCATCAATAAAACAACAAGAAAGCCCTCTGTATGGGAGAATATATTTGCAAATGTTATCACTGATAAAAGTTTAATATCCAACATCTACAGACAGCTTATACAACTTAATAAAAGGAAGATACATGACACAATTAAAAAATGGGCAATGGATCTAAATAGAAGCTAGAAACATCAATCAGAAAGGATATATGCACCCCTATGTTCATAGCAGCACAATTTACAATAGCTAGGATTTGGAAACAGCCTAGGTGCCCATCAGCAGATGATTGGATCCAAAAACAATGGTATATTTACACAATGGAATATTATGCTGCCATAAAAAAGAAAAAATTCTCATCGTTTGCAGCAACCTGGATGGAACTGGAGAGCATCATGCTGAGTGAAACAAGCCAGTCAATGAAAGAGAGACACCACATGACCTCACTTATTTATGGATGATAAAAAACATTTCAAACTGAAGAATCAAAAGATAGATAGAGAGAAAGTAAAGCAACAAGCAGACTGTCAAATTACAGAGGGTAGGTTGGGGAGATCTGGGAGAGATAAGAGATCAACCAAAGGACTTGTATACATGCATATAAGTACAACCAATGGACACAAAACTCTGGGGAGGGACGGTATGGACAGAAAGGGGGGGGGGGCATTAAGATATGTACAAAAAGAATAATTTAATAAAAAATATATATTAAAAAGAAAATAAACCCAACCAAGATGGTTGTGGCCACAGAGAGCAGGAGGGAGGAGTGGATTTCCCTGGGAAAGGAGGAAGCCAAGCTTTCTGACTGCCCTTCCTTGCCTAGGCCTCCACTTAATGCTACAAAGTTTCAATTATAGATCCAAACAGAAATGGCGGCAGCCAGGGAGCTAGAAGAGCAGGAGGCTAGGGTTGCCCTCAGCAATGGAGGAAGCCAAGCTTTTGCATCCCAGGCTTCCCTAGCCTCCACTCCAGGCTACAAAGTTTCAATTATTGAAGATACATATATTCCAACAGAAATGGCTGCTGCAACACAGCAAGCTGAAGACTTGGCTCCACTCCAGGCTACAAAGTTTTAATTGTGGAAGATAAATAAATCCCAAATACCAAGGCCTCTGCTCGGGTCCCCATGGGGCATGACCAGCCTGCAAACTACCACAGGCTCCTTGCCAAGACAGCCTCACAACTCAAGGGAACAATCCCTACCCTGATCCAAGACACCCTTGAGGGAAAACCAGATGGCCTCCACCCATGGACCAGGCCTCTATCCTATCTAATAAAAGAATTATATGCAGATAACAATCACTCCAACACACAAGATGGCTGCCCCATGTTATCAAAGATCCTGCCCCCAAGTGGACACAAAATGGCCACCATAAGATCTCCAGCAGAGGAGGGCAGTTGGGAGGGATCAGGCCTGCAAGGGAGGGCAGTTGGGGGCAATCAAGCCTGCAGAGGAGGGCAGTTTGGGGTGACCAGGCTGGCAGAGGGGAGAAGTGGGGGATAACCATGCCTTCAGGGAAGGAAAGTTGGAGGGGACCCATATCTGAAGGGGAGAGAAGTTGGGGGAACCACGCCTATAGGAAAGGGCAGTTAGGGGTGACCAGGCCTGCTGGGGAGGCCAGTTAAGGGGCACCAGGCCTGCAGGGAAGGGGAGTTACAGGGGACCAGGGCTGAAGGGGAGGGCATTTAGGGGCAAACAGGCTGACAGGGAGCAGTTAGCTATCAATCAGGTTGGCAGAGAGTGATTAGGGGGTGAACAGGCTGGCAGGCAGAAGCCATTAGGGGCAATCATGACGGCAGGCAGATGAGCAGTTGGAAGTCAGTAGTCCTGTATTCTGAGAGGGATGTCCGACTAAACAGGCAGTCAGACATCCTTCAAGGGGTCTCAGATTGGAGAGGATGCAGGCTGGGCTGAGGGACATCCCCTAACGTAAACCAGGCCTCTAATTCTAAATACAAAATTTTTTTTTTAAATGCCTTTGGCAGTTTTGCCTAGTGGATAGAACATTGGCCTGTAGACCAAAGGACCAGTTATTTTTCCAATTAAAGGCATTTGCTGGTTTGCATGCTCCTTCTTGGTGTGGGTTCTGGTCAGGGCTTGTGCAGAAGGAAGCAACCAATCAATGTGTTTCTCTCACATCAATGTTTCTTTCTGTCTTTCCCTCTCTCTAATACTCTCCATAAAATTTAATAGAAAAAAAATAGCCTCAAGTGAGGATTAACAACAAAAAACAATCATTAAAAATTTTAATGAAATAGCACATACTTCCTTACTCATTGATAAAGCCACAACAAAAACAGAACTGAGACCTGTTAAACTATAAGTGAGTCAGTGGTTTGGATGATGCTGCGTCTAGATTCTCCACAGAGAGTCAGGCAAGATAAACGTATTTTGAGATAAAAAGACATCTTCCTCAGGCATTGTTAAGTGGTCCCTTCTTCCATAGTTTTCTCAGTCCTTATGTCTATTTAGACTTTGGAATACCTATTATGAGACTGGAATGTGATTGAATAGAGACAGTTTTAATGATTCCAATCAATAGGTTCTAAAGGTGGTGATCTGACCCCAGCAGAAATTTAGTAATGACTAGAACATATTTGGTTATCACAACTGGGTTGTTTAGAAGTACAGATGCTGTGGCATCTTGTGGTTAGAGGCCAGGACTGCCTGTTAAACATCCTACAACGCCAGCTCCCTCACATTATTATATATGATATATATATAAAATCACATATATCATATATAATAATAGACAAGCATGTAAATTGACCATACCTCTGCAATGCCCACAGCCAATCAGAGTGAGTATGCAAATTAACCCAACAAAGATTGAGGTTAATTTGCAAACGTAGGTGCCCAGCAGCCTGGGTCCTAGGAACTTTCTCAGCACCCAGAGCACTTCGAGGTAGGCCTCACCTGGGTCCTAAGCAACATGGGAAGGGGCTCATGGGCAGGGTGTAGCCAGGTGATCAGAGGGAGCTGGGGGTCCCCTGTCCACGCCTCAAGCCCAGGCCAGAAGCTTGGGCTTGGGCAGGGCCAGACCCGGGAGATCAAAGGTGTTGGGCAGCCCCTGCCCAGGCCCAGAGGCTTTAGGGCTTGGCAGGGATGGAGCTGGCGATCAGAGGGAGCTGGAAAGCCCTGCCCAGATCTGGAGGCTTTAGGCCTTGGCAGAGGTGGACTCTGAGATCAGAAGTGATCAGTGTGAACTACAGAGGAAGCCACTTTTCTGACAGCTCATTGGCTAAGCACTCTATATGCCACTGGTAATATTAGTAACTTTGGTATAAGAAGCCAAAAAGATGTTCTAGGGTTTTTCCACCACACTCGTGGAGAAAAAATGAAGGTCTGCTGCTGGAGGGCTAAGAGATGTCATATCCTGCCCTAGCCAGTTTGGCTCAGTGGATAATGCCTTGGCCTGCTGACCACAGGGTTTGGTTCAATTCTGGTCAAGGGCATGTACCTAGGTTACAGAATCCTCCCTGGTGGGGGCCCAGTTCAGAACTCATTCAGGAGGCAACCAATCAAAGTGTTCCTCTCACTTGGATGATTCTGTCTTTCCCTTTCTCTTCCACATTCTCTAAAAATCAATGGAAACATATCCTCAGATTGGGGATTACAAAAAGAGAGAGAGAAAGAAAGAAATGTCATATCCTATGAAAGCCACATCTTGAAAATGCCTAAAGTTGTCATTTTTCCATAGGAAAGGGACTGGGGTCTGTATTGATGAAAACACCTCGATGTCAATGTTGACTAGCATTGGCTGCAGCAGCAGGGTGATGGGAATGGTGCCTTCCGCTGATCAGCCATGTCGCCTCAGTAGGACATCCACTGAGGGCTTCCAGTATGTGAGAGGGGCAGGCTGGGCTGAGAGACCCCTTACCAGTGCATGAATTTCGTGCACCAGGCCCCGTGTGTGTGTGTGTGTGTGTGTGTGTGTGTGTGTGTGTGTGTGTGTTTGTGTGTGTGTGTGTGTGTGTGCGCATGTGTGTGTGTATTTCCAGCCCAAAATGTCAAGAGTGCTAAGGTTGAGAAATGTTTGTGGAGCAATGAAGAGAATGAACTTCTGTTTGCAACAAGGATGACTGTCACAAACAAAACATTGAGCAAAAAACTCAGAAAAGAGTTTATGAAGTTGTGTTATATGAAGTAAAGACAGACTAAACTTTGCTTGGTGATAAAAGTCACAGTAGTAGTTAATTGTGGGTAAGAAGAAGTAGAAACATTACTGGGATTAAATTAATGCTTTATATTTTTATCATGATGGGAGTTTCAAGGATGCATTTATGTGTAAGTTATATTTTAGGTACCTCTATACTAAACTCTACAGTAGACTTAGAACTTCATCTGCAACTTTGGCTCTGCCTGGCCTTCAGACTAGAAATGGAACATCAGCTCTTCTGGGCTTGCTGGCCCACCTTGCAGGTTTTGTACTTGATAACCTCCATAATAATTTGAGCCAATTCCTTTCAATAAATTTCTTTCTACATATACACACATCCTATTGGTTCTCGGGGTTTTTTGTTTGTTTTGTTTGTTTCTTTGTAGAACCCTAACTACAACACATGGTCAAATTTTGGAATTAACAATAACATTTCTGCCCATGAAACTTGCCAATACAAATTTAATTCTTTGCTCATGACATTCTTTTTTGTATTGTGAGCCCTTCTTCTACAACCCTACATGAATGCTCTTGAACGTCAGTGGAGTATATATATCCATTGTTCTCACCACTTTTCACCTCTCCCATGTCCCTTAACTTTCTAAGATTCCTTGCTTCTAAATTTTATCCTCTTCTACAAACACATGTAATTCAGTGTTCAGTTCCATTGCCCAAAGTCTTGACTCTTCTTAGGGTGTTCATCATTCCATGACTGATCTCTTAAAAACATGGGAAAAGAAAGAACTACTGATTACCAGAGTTCTCCATTGAAATGGGTGAAGCAATTGTTAAGAATGTGGCTAATTTTCCCTTCCTTCCTTCCTAGTCTCATTTCAGTCCACATCCTTTCATAAATGCTCAACGGAGTAGTGTTCCATACAAATATTTTTCATACAAATTTCAGTTGTAGAATTTGCTTTCTACGGAATTCAACCAGCAGTAGATTGTACCCACAGAGGTCTGAAAAATAAGTTCCTATAAAGGGATTCTAGAACTAGGTAACTGCCTGCCTAGATGACAGGACCCCACCAGTAGTGGTTAGTGTGGCATACATAGACCATGGCACAAGGAAGGTATGCATATATTAATCTTTATACGGGTACTGTTTGCTGTTAGTGCCTCAGTTAGATCATCTTACAAGTCATTGTGCGTGTTTGTTGCTAAAAAGCTCACAGCTGCTCTTTTCTTTGGAAAATTTTCCTTAGCAGCACGGTGGCTGCTCTGCTCAAGATGGATAGCACCCACATAATGCCTGATGGGGTACAAGTATCTAGCATTTTGTTTCAAGGAAGAACAATTTCTCATGCTATTTGTGCTATGGAAACCCCAGTGTATTAGCTTGAAGCCATTTTTTGCCTGCAATCATAGCCTCCTTTCATTTCTATCTTCCTGCCCTCTCTTGCTTCCCTTAGGCCCCTTCTATTGAAAGCACACCGTCAAAAATCACATGATTTTGACCAGGGCTCGCCTTCTAGAGAATCTGACATAAGACAACTAATCCTGCTTTATGGTTTGGTACAGGTAAAATTCATCTGATGTTTCTTAGTGTGTTTTACAAAAAAATCATATTACACTATTGTTGGCTTTAGGGTTCTACATTCATACATTAGGCTTAGTTGATCATCATGTTTTCAAAATATTTTCTAACTTTACTTAACATTTTTCTTATTTTTCATTTTTTGTGGTTTCTTTTTTTTACTTATTGAGATGTATGAAAAACATTTTTATGTCTCCTAGTATAGAAAATGGAAACTTTCTCTGTTCTCTGATTACTGTATAAATGGCCGTCTTTAGACTTAAATCATGAAACCCAAAATTACTCACATTAGGCTTTAGTCTCTTCAAAAAAATTCAAGGTTCAAGTAATACTTGATTTATATCCAGACTCTTTGGGAATTATTTTATGTTAATTTTATCTGCTCTCTTTTAATCCCAGAGTACATTATTATTTTTTTTACACATTCAATATTTATTGTTTCACATATAGATTACAGTTTTGGATCTGCATCCACTTTTATAATGCAGACATTTTATTTAGGCTATCTTTATTTTTGCCTGAACTAAAATATTTAAAACATTTCAGACTTTTTCAAGAAAAATTATCCTCCAAATATATATTTTGCACCCATTTTTGAAAGTTATTTTTTGAAACCATAGGTTGACAACTATATTTCACTAATTTATTCCCTAGTTCTTGCCCTGCAGTTTGACTACCCTAATTATAAAGATCATGAAAACTCCTCGTGACCCTTTCCACCATGTGAAGACACAACAAGAAAGCAGCCCTCTGCAAATCAAGACGAGAATTCAGACCAAGCACACCCAATGCTGGCACACTGATTTCTAACAGCCTCCAGAACTAGAAGAAAGAAATGTTTGCTTTCAAAGACACACAATACATGGTAACTTTTTCTAGCAGCCTGAGCTAAGGCAAACCATGATACTGATGGCATATACTGCAAAATCTGGCTTCCATGTGACAAGGTTTATCCCCAACACCAGCAGACCAGCCAGTTCTGCAGTAGCGCATGTCTCTTTGGACCTTGACTAGAGCATAGAGGCCACCACTGCACTTTTTAGGATGACAGGATCTCTCTCACCAGACCATAGTCTTATGTTTGGTAATTTGTTTCTAACACCTTAGAAGTATAATTCAGGATGGAAATAGAAGTTACTCTAGCTGAGATTTCCAAGTGAAACTGGCAAGTGTATGTCTTCGTTTTGAAGCAAATATAATGATTGAGAACCAGACCTAAAAGGAAACAAGATGAGGATGCAAATTTTATACTTTGTATACTTTGACTTAAGATGAAACCCCTATTTTTGCAGGCTGGTGTCATTTCTAGAAGCAGTGAGAACTTTCATGATTCAATAGCCATTTTTTACATTTTCTTGTTATTATAATCATTATTTGTATTGTACTTTACATTTCTTTGTTATTTATTTATTTATGATTTTTTTTACATGATTCCAAAGAAAGAGTATATGCTGAAAAGCAAGGGACATGTTTATATTGATCCCACCCACTTCTCTTGAGTAGAAACTGATATTACTTCTATGAGGACTCCCATAGGTATTCAATGTGTGCACATACCTATGATTGCACACAGTATTTACATTTTTTCCAGTAAACACATTATACACTCCTTGTGTACCTCCTTTTTTCACTTTACAATGTATTTTCAACATTGTTGTATATTTATAAAAAATAGAGCTGAATTTAATGGCTGCATGTTATTCCAGCATGTGCACATGTTAAATTATATTACCAATTTATATAGATAAATGTTTTAGTAGTTTCCAATCTCTTGTCACTTAAAGTGGTAAGTCGATGAATTGTTTGTAAATATATTTATTTCGACATGCATATTTCATAAAGTAAACATACTATATCAAAGCATAGGAGCATTAATTCTGTCTAATGAGGGCTAGGAGTTGATATTCTTTAGTAGGCACTTTTTTTTTGTTTAAGACTTGGATGAATGAAATTAAAAAGAATACTCACTAAAAACAATCCATAGCATATATCCATAGTCTATAATTTATTTCAAAGGAGAATTATTTCTTTTTTCTAATGAGTGATTCAATGCCTCTCACAATAGGGTTACCAGGAATACACATTACTGAAAAGACTTCTAAGGCTTTTCCAATCCAGTGAGAAGCATCTTTTTTAGCATTATTAATCATATTTTTTAAATTACTGATCTCTGCATTCATCTCGTCTGCTTTCTTTTTAAATCCTTCATTAAGTAGATCTTCTTGAACCTAAAAAAAAGTGAGAAGGGATATAAAACATTTTAAATTCCCGTGTTTTTCAAGAATTTAATTTTTGCCTGAACCGGTTTAGCTCAGTGGATAGAGCGTCGGCCTGCGGACTTAAAGGTCCTGGGTTCGATTCCGGTCAAGGACATGTACCTTGGTTGCGGGCACATCCCCAGTGGGGGGTGTGCAAGAGGCAGCTGACCGATGATTCTTTCTCATCGATGTTTCTAACTCTCTGTCCCTCTCAATTCCTCTCTCTGTAAAATCAATAAAATATATTTTTAAAAAATAAAAAATAAAAAATAAAATTGTTCTCTCTTACACAATCAAGGATAATTTTCCAAAAAGGAATAATTCTGTCTTAGACCTAAACTTTGAAAGAAAGATTAGTTTACATTCTTACAAATATTCACACATATATAGGGTTTTGATAGGATGCTAAGACTAGCCTGTGTGCTAGTCACGATATCAGTTGAGCAGTAACCTTGGTCTGCTGGCATTAATTCTCAATCCCGCTTAGGATAATATTGCCAACCAAATGTAGAAATAATGGGAAATTATACATTGCTCTAGAAAGCTATTATAAACATGATCAGATAGTCAATCAGGAATTTTTCCTTTGCCATCAGATCTCTTGGGTAGATTCTCCATATATGGGAACCAGCAAGTTTGAAGCTGTCATACCCCTATATTTTTAATCTGGACATTTCTGATAGTTTATTGTCAGCATAGATCTACCTTAGAGTCTTTGGGTGGTAGCAGGGTTTCTAATAATAGGCAATGATCTTGGTAAAATAAGCCAGTTGGTAGTCACAATAAATACATGTGTTTCAAAATAAGTCATTTTAAAATGACCTAAAATCACAGCTCAGAACCTATTTATATTGTCTAAGTATTCAGAGATGAGATGCTTGTCCTGACCACTCAAGAGTCTATGCCCAGAGTGTATTTCAAAATTAATTTTTTTACAAAGAAAGGGAACAAGGGGAAGATTCAATACTTTAGCAAATCACAAGTAGTAAATGGCAATGGTATTGGCTCCATGGTCTTGATGTAACATTCTCCATCCCACCTGACGTTCCAGGACAATGACGATGGAGCACTACTGAGGCCATGGCAGGACTTACCTTCAATTTATGCTCCAACATCATAGTCTGCTCTTTTATTATATTCTCTCTTTCCTTCTCCATCTTCTCCTTCAGTTGCAATATATTTTCCTCGAGACTTTTCTTCTGTGCCTCCATCTGTTGCTGCTGCTCCTGTAGTTTCTGTTTCATCAGCTCCTGTTCCTTCTCAGCTGCCTCCTTCTTGGCCCGCTCCGCTACCCCAGGGAGGTTTGAGAGAGGCAAGAAAATTAGGTGAGGACTGACCTCAACCCTCCTGAGCTCTGAGAACAAGCCAAACTGGAAGGGGAGGTGGAAGAATCTGAATTGCTTCCTTTGCCACACCATCAGGAGGACATTTCAGAATGTGATGGGAAAGGCCCTGACTAGCTGAGGTGCCTTGGTGTTTTCAGAGTTAGAGAGTATGTCCCACAGAAGGACAGAAAGCTTCTTGTTTCCGAAGGTTTTGTTCTCACAACTGTCAAAGGACACTGCAGGTTCCTGCCACCCATTGTGAGCCCAGCCATGCCACTTACCTGCCATGGCCTTCTCCCCATCTGTGAGCGCTTTGTCTGCCTGCAGGATGGAATTCTCTATTGCTGCCTGCGACTGCAGGAACCTCTGGAGAACCTCATTTGCCTAAGGAGACAAGAAGGAACAAAGAACTTTGATTTCCACTGGGAAGAACAGGCTTCAAAATAACTGTGTCTATGTAATTTTTCCTGCCTGATTAAAACTGAATCATATCTCCATGGTTTCCAATCTCATTAGAGAGATCAGAAGCTCTTCATACCCCCTGAACTCTCTCTCCTAGTGCTCCATTCTTCTATTCATTCTACATTCCAGCCAGTGAGAACCATTTTCAGTGCTGCAAAACGACTGGCTCTGGTGCTTTTGTATATTTACCTTCCAGGGAGATATGTTTTCTCCAATTAGTGTTGCTGTTCTCCTCTGACACTTGCTGGATGTACCTTTAAGCAAGTCATTTTAATCCGTCTCTGCCTCTCAGTTCAGATGTGTGAAATGTTTACAAAATGTATAGATGCCTGTTAATGCTACTTGAAGGATAAAATTAAAATTCTAGGAAAAGTACTCAACATTAGGTCTTAACATTAAGATTTCAATAAACATTAATTGCATTATTATCATTATTATTTTAATATTATTAATTGGTACCACCATCTATATAGACAACTATCTCAGATTCATAAGTATTTGAATGCTGTATGCAATTATGTGCATGATTGAATTCCTTTCTTCTTTTGATAAGTTTTGAATACAAAAATCTAATTTTAACTTGTAAATTGTTTGCCCTTGACTCACTGAATGTTATATTGTTGATGGAAAATGATTATTTCTCTTTCGAATTTTATGGATTTCAGAAATCCATATTCTTTTTTGAGATTTGACACTGTGGATTTCCTTAGGAAGAAAGACCAAATTATGGGCCTTTAACGTTAAAACAGTCATGATATCCCCATGCTCTCATTTTACCCACAACCAGTGCTGTGACCAATTTCCAGGAGACCCTCTTGACTTTAATCTATAGGATCCTATGCTCCCCTTATTCCTCACCTTCACTCCTTTCTTGGGCACTTGCCAGTAGTCCTGTTCAATCTTTCCCTTTGTTTCCATGTAGAGCTTGTGACCACCAGGAACAGAGAACATGCCTGCTGAAATAGCTTCCATTAGGGACTTGGAAAGCTGCTCAAGTTGATCCTGACAGTATTTAACAGATGCATCTTCATTCTGCAGCAAGAACTTGTCCTGCTTATCCTTTATGATTTCCTGCAAGGGAAATATAGAGGGCTGTCACCAGGAGAAAGGACCAGAAGATAAAAAATTCCAAAGAATCTGGTGGAAGCAAGTCTAGCTGTAGTCCTCATGAGAAAAGCATTCTGTTGGGGAAGGACGTGGAATAAAGCAGGAATTACAAGGCTTCCTTTACCCACATGGTAGGTAATTCCATGTGAGCCAGGGAAAAGCTTCCAACCTTCTTGGATCTCAGGTTCCTCATAAAAAATATTGGTGTTGAACTTTCTTATCTCTATAGCTCCCTGCAGCTATAACTTTTGTTAATTCCATCTTCAATGGCAGTTAGTTAGATATTAACAAGAGACTAGGTGCCTAATGGAATAAAACACCTGCTAAACCCTGATTAAATAGATACATCAAGGAGCCAAAGGAGTTGAAAATAGCCTCGTATGGAGGGTCTGTTTAGAGACATTTGGTTCCTGAGAGTAGGAGAGTTCCTCACGAAAGTGACTAGCTGCGGAATGACTTTTGGGTGTTCAGGGCAGGCTTGAATTCAATATAAGTATTCATTTCTGAAAGACATCTATACTGAATATGCATCAGGGACCAGAGAAATTTTTACATAAAGTGCCTGAGGTTTGGTGAAGAGAGGAAGAAGAAAATGCAGTCCCTTGAAACTCTGTCCTTCATAAGAATCCAGACCACTCAATCAATGGAGTGAGAGAGGAGGACTCAGGTCAGAAAAGCTCTTCTAGGCTTCATTTTTCAAGGAAAAGACACAAAGGGTAAATGAATACTAAGACAAAGTACCATAAGATGCTTCAGGAACTCCTGGTTTTCATCCTTGAAGGAGTTCTCCATGAAGATCGCAATGGCTTCTCTCTCACAGGCTGCATGCAGGTTCAGCAGCTCCTGCAGGGTTTCTGTGGGGAAGCTCACTCTCTGGGCCATCTGCTCACTGTAGTGGTCGGCTGCCTTCTGCACAGCCGCTGAGTTCTCAAGCTGGGCCAGAGTTGTCACAGCATTCTCCAAACAAGGCACTGCTCCACTATTGATGGCATCCACATAAGTCACCACTAGAGTCCTTAGACCTAATAAGCCAGGAAATTTAAGGGATATCACTAAACGTGATCTATGATTCAAAGACTACATTTCTAAATCTCTCTGTCTGTCTGTCTGTCTTTCACAACCAAACACATACATATGTGCACACATATACACACGCACAAATGCACGTGCATGTGCGTGCGTGCACACACACACACACACACACACACACACACACACACTACTTCCATCTACTATGATTGTTCTACGCAGATAAGTAAATATTAACAAGAGACTAGGGGCCTAATGGAATGAGTCATCTGATAAAACCTGATTAAATAGGAAAAAATAGTCTTACAAACATCTTGGGGAGTCCACCCAACTAACGAGGATGGGAGAAAATGATGCAGAAAAAATTCCTCTACTAAGTACCTGCACAATAGGAGCCAAATGACCAAGCAGAAGTATGAAGCATGTGCAATAGGAGCTAAATTTGGACCATATGTGGGGGAGGGTACAAGCCTGAAAAAATCTAGGGGAAAAGATTGCATAGGGGAAGGGCACAAGCCTTAAAGAAAACAGGAAAGAGATTGGATCATTTTAAAAATAAAACCCTGCTCTTTCCCAAACCCAAATATGGGGAAGCTTAACAAAAATGTCAGGGCAGTAGCTGCTCTCTAGTCTGCCATCTCCCTATCTTCCTAAGAGTGTACATTGCTTTTCCCTTTAATAACCCTTGCTATTATCACATAAAATTCCTCCTACATCAAGGGTCCCTTAAATTCCTTTCACACAACACCACAGGAGAACATATTTCCTCCAGTAACACTAGTGTCCCATTGACTATTAATTTTTATGTTTCTTTAGACCACAAGGTTAACATAATTCAATATATTCCTTTATCCAACATACAAAAGGGTATCTGGAAAACATAATTTCCCATTGAAAATCTTAGAAACAAATTGTTCACATAGGTAGACAAGATGAGGCAGCGTAAATGTGATGCTATATTTTTCTGAATTCTGAAGCTTCCAGTAAATTATCAGAGCTTTATGTGCTTAGGTGCATTGTTAAATTTCTCTAAACCTCCAAAATATCTTTTGTATTCTTCTTGCAAATCTCATTCATTATAAATGACTTCAATTAAAGAAATAGGATATTCTGCTTTTACACCCAGTTAGTGATTCATTATTAGTAGAACACTTTTTACATGTATAGATGTTATAGATTTTTGCTGTCAATGGTTGTAATTTTGGAGAGAAATTTATAAACATCCAAAAGCAGGATAAGTATGCCTGTGTATTCGTGGAGTATGAATATCTGTGGACCCATAATTCTATGTAGAATCAAAAATAAATCCTGGAGAACACATCCTATAATATAGTCAACAATTATTAGGCCCCACAAAATGTGAAATTGAGACTCACGTTTCCCAGTGATTGTGATTCTCTCCCTGAGGGTCTTGGCCCTCGCCTGGGTGAGGATGTAAGAACAGAAATTCTTTGTTTGTTCCTGGAATTTAGGATCCAGTTGGTATTCTGCAACCTTCTCAATATTGGCTAGGAGTTCTTTGTCATTTATTGGTCGGTCAAAGACAAAACACTTTCGTTTTGGAAAGAAATTCCGGATGCACTCTCTGGGGAGATTGGATATTTGGGCTTTGGGATTCCTGCCTGAAAGATAAGACAAACAAAAACAGGTATTACAGTAGGTGCAGTCTGAGGACAAGGGATCTGAAGATTTTTATGACAGAGAATTGTGTATCTTTGCCATATATAACTTCTGGTTATAACTCCTTTGGATGGACATACAAATGCTTCTTTAACATCAAATTTACGGATGATACAACTTTGGGGAAAATTTTGGAAGTGATTAAATATGCTTAAAAAACAACTACAGCAACCTATTACTGTTGTCGGACCTAAAATGGTAGAGTAATGTTTATATTGTCAATATTAACTGCTGAATGAATAACAGAAAGTTGGATCAAATATAAGTTTTTGGTCTACTTGATCCCATGGGAAAATGAAGCTGTGGATCAAAATGAAGAGCTCAAACAATACTTAATGAAGCAATGTTGGAAATAACACCAGATTATCTAAACTGTTAACCATATCTAACTGTTAACCGTATTTTCTGGTGTATAAGATAACTTTTAAAATGAAAAAAAGACAACTGAAAATCAGGGGTTGTTTTATACACCAAGTATATCCCGAAAAACGTCTCCATATGCCACTGAACGAATTTTCCAACTCGATCCCGCACCAATCACTGCAAGGCTGCTCGGACTGCCTCTCTAACTCAGCCAATCCAAGCAGGCTTTTTATGCATGCAAATTATACACGTTCTGTACCCGAAGCTACAATGTGTTCTAGTAAAAAGCCTGCTCAGATTGGCCTGAGTCAGAGAGGCTGTGATTATAAACTTTGAACCTTTGCTTATTGTGATTGGCTCACCGTGGTACATACAGTTGCAGCATAGGAACGTTCTGTGTAGCCAAAGCTGCTGTATCAGGACACATACAGTGAGTTAAAAGGTACCGTAATAGAACATTCTGTGTGTAGCTGAAGCTACAGTACTGTATAACCCCTGCCTAAAAGATTAGTGGGTGTACAACAAATGGCTGGTAGAAAAGGACCCATCATGGCTCCAGCAAGAAGAAGGAAATTTGAAGCCAGTTTCAAACTGAAAGTTGTAAACTTTGCCAAGGAACACAATAACTGTGCTGCGGCAAGACAATATGGAGTAACAGAAAAGATAGTCCGAGACTGGAAAGCAAATGAAGTTGCATTAAAAAGTAGACCAAGGAGTAAGTGTGCATTAAGAAGAGGCACCCCTTATTGGCCAGAACTCAAAAAACATGTAGCAGACATGGTTCTTGAGCATCATCAAAATGGTTATATAGTGACACGAAACAAAATATGTATGTTTGCACTTCAGTGGGCCAAATCTAACCCAGATTTAAGACCACCATATCCTGGAGTACTAGGTTCTTGGAAAGGCACAATCTGGTTCTGAGACAAAAGACCAAAATTGCACAAAAATTACCTGCAGATCTTGATGGCAAAGTAAGTCTTTTCCATCAATATGTAATACAACAGCGCAAGAAACATGGCTATGCATTAAGTCAGATTGGAAATATGAATGAAACTTCTATGAATTTCGATATGGTTGGAAATAAAACTGTTAATCCGAAAGGTGCAAAACAGTGTTAATTAAAACAACAGGACATGAGAAGTCCAGTTTTGCAGTGGTACTAGCATGTACAGCTTGATGGTGCCAAACTAAGATCAATGATTATTTTTAAAAGAAAAACAATGCCGAAAATCAAGTTCCCTGTTGGAGTTTTTGTACATGTGAATGAAAAATGGATGGATGGATGAAGAAGGGGTAAAGCTATGGCTTGGTAATATATGGAGTAGGTGACCAGGTGGACTTCGTCAAGAACGTAGCCTACTGGTGTGGGATATGTTCAGGGCTCATTTAACTACCAGCACAAAGAACAGGCTGGCAAGAATAAACACAGATGTGGCAGTTATTCCTGGAGGATTGACATCATTGGTACAGCCACTGGATGTGTGCCTAAACAAGCCATTAAAGATCGCATTAGAGAACAGTGGAATGAGTGGATGATTAGCGGCGAAAAGTTATTCACAAAAGGAGGAAACATGCGTGCGCCACAATTGGATGTTTTGTGCAACTTTATCATAAAAGCCTGGAATGATATTACTGAAGAAACAGTAGTCAGGTCTTTCAAGATGTGTGGCATATCAAATTCTTTGGACTGTATGGAGGATGACTTCCTGTGGCAAGATGAAGAGGAAGCCGAAGCTGAAGCCACACCATCTGATTCGGAATTTGATCCATATGATGACTGTCTTACAAATGTACCACAAGAGGCCATTGATGAACTTATGATGTCAGAAGAAGAACACGATGAGGATTTTGAAGGATTTTAAGCTCACAATGCTCCTCTGCCTAGAAAAACCCCTTATCATCCCAGTCAGTCATAAACAAGCGTTTTCTGCGAGTTCTTCATGTAATTTTCTTTCCAGATGACGCCATCATTGTTAATGGTCTCTTTTGGATTTCTTGTTTCTCGGTCAAGTTCATGGCATTGCCATTTGTGAAGAGACCTTCCATTTATCGTATCAATGTACGGTATATTACCGTATGTTCGAAAAATGTCATTCATTAAAAATTTAATTAAAAAAAGAACTGGTGTTGCCTCGGAAGTGGGAAATAGTCTTATACAGCGAATATAGGCATAAACCTATGTTTTAACTGTAAAATTAGGGGGACGTCTTATACGCCGGAAAATATAGTAGATGCTAAAAATAATGTGTACAGCATTAGCTTTAAAAAAAAAATACTCTGAAGAGTGAAGTGCAAATGTAGTTAAAACATAATTTTAAGATATCACCATTAGTCTCTAAACTCTTTAAGGTAAAGAATATTTATTTCATAGTTTTGCTGTTCTATGTAGCCCATTGCTCATTGTTTTGAGAAATTATAAATACAAACATGAAATCAAGAGTGTATAAATCAGAAGTGGAATTTCTTTCAAGGGTTCATCAGATATCTACATGCCTATGTAAATGTAACCCATTCAAATATTTTTATTATTTTGAAATTGTAGCATGGGTAAATATGGGGAAATTGGAAAAAAAAATCTATGATACAGATAGAAAGAATTAACATAATTAAAATGTCTATAATGCCCAGAGAAATCCATAAATTCAACACAATCTATCTCAAAATACCAATGGTGTTTTTCACATAATTACAATAAATAATCCAAAAAATGTACATGAAACCATAAAAGACCCTGAATAGTCACAGACATACTGAGAAAGAATAAAGTTGGAAGTATTATGCTACCTGATACCAAACTATAATACAATACTGTGGTAATCTAAGCAGCATAGTGCTGGAATAAAAATACACATACAGATCAATTGAAACATAAGGGTGCCCAGAAATAAACCCATGCAAATACAATCAATTAATAGATGACAAAAGAGGTAAAATAACAACAACATACAATGGGGTAAAGGCAGCCTAGTTCGTGCATGGTGTTGGGAAATTGAACAAATATGTGCAAAAGAAGTGAAACTACACCACCTTCTTACACCATATATAAGAATAAACTCAAAATAGATTGAAGACTTAAATGTAGGACTCAAAACCATACATCTACTAGAATAAAACATGGACAGTATAATCTCCAACATGAAGGCCAATACACATATGAAAAGATGTTCAACATTGCTAATCATCAGAGAAATGCAAGTTTAAACAACAATGAGATATCACCTCATACCTGTCCGAATGGCACTCATTAATAAATAAACAAGCAATAAGGGTTGCTGAGGATATGGAAAATAGGGAGCCATTGTGCACTGTGGTTGTAATGCAGATTTGTGCAGTTACTATGGAAAAGAGAATGGAGGTTTCAAAAGAATTAAAAAGAGAGCTATCTTATGGCCCAGTGACTTCAGTTCTGGTTATATATTTGAAGAAATCCAAAACACGAATTCAAAAAGAATATGTGACTCCTATATTCATTGCAGCATTATTTACAATAGCCAATATATGGAAGTAACCTAAGTGCCCCAAAATAGACAAGAAGATAAAATATAGGTAGTAATATACACAATGGACTACTACTCAGTCATAATAAAGAATGAAATCATACCATTTGAGATAGCATGGATGAATCTAGAGAGTACTGTGCTCAGTGAAATAAGTTAGACAGAGAAAGACAAATATCATATGACTTCACTTATTTGTGGATTCTAAAAAAACAAGCTATAACAAAATTAATACAGACTAATACATATAGAGAAAAAAATTACGGCTGCATGAGGAGATTGGGGGTGAAAAAAGTGAAGGCATTAACAAATACAAGTTGGTATTTAGGAAATATTCATGGAGATGTAAAAAACAGTATACAGAATATAGTTAATAATATTGTAATATCTATGTATGGTACCAGGTGGGTACTTGAAATATAAGGGGAAATCTAATTATAAAGTATGTGCTATCTAACTATTGTGCTATATATTTGAAAATAATACAAAATGATATTGAGTGTAAACTAAAATTGAAAATAGGTGTCAGTGAGTGAGGGACAATTAAATCCAGCAGAAATATCAGAGGCTGGCAGACCAGGCTCTCCTGGACAGGGAGCACCTACTATCACCAGCAACACTCCCTGGGCTGTGGGACTTGGACACAGAGCCCTTGCCATCTTGAAGAGGAGAGCAGCCTCTTCAAGGAACTCATCAGCACCACCACCCAGACTGGCCTTGAACACTGCCCGTGACCCTGCAGTCATTCTAGTCAAAATCCTGCTGTCCTGGCCACAGACCTGCAGATCCTTAGGACTTCTGCCTCCAAGGGTGCACAGCTCCCACAGCAATAAGTGTGACTTCCCTCTCCCTGGCTGTCAACCTCCAGACACCACAGTTGTGTCTTTCCATTGTGCAAGTCTCCTGAGCCCACCACCTCAAAAGTGACTTTTCAGTGCCAGTGTGAACCCCCACCGGGTGCACTTTAATCAAACGAGGGAACATGAGCTAGCAATAGAAATTGGAGCTCCCTCCTTCCTGGCTGTCTGCCCACAGGCACAGGAGGTAACACAGCTTCAACGCCATGATCCATCAGAGTGCTCTTCCATGGCAAAGGACCACCAGGTGCCTCTGTGAGCCACTGATGGGCTTGTGAATCCAATCAAGGGCACAGGGGCACAAGGGCACAGCAGCAAAAACTGAGTCTTCCCAATCCATAGCTGCCAACCACCAGACACCACAGTCATGTCTATCCAATGCACAGGAAAAGGCAGCTGTGTACACCAGTAACTTGACTCTCAGCACTCACATGCTGGGACTTTGTTTCTCATTGGATGCACATGGGAACCCTAATTCTCAATGTTTGCAAACTGAGTTCCAGTGACTCCAGTTCTTGGCACACATACACACAGGGACCCTGATTCTCGGCGCAAAGTCACACTAATGACAGAGACTCCAATACTCAATTCTCGGCATGTACATAAGGTGACTCTGACTCCTGGCATATGCCAGAGGACTCTGATTTTCAGTGCATAACTACAGAGCCTTAATTTTTTCAATGCGGTGCATGTGGGATCCCAATTCTAGGTGCAGGCATGAGGTTGCACAGAGCACCAGTAACTCTGAAACTTGGCACACACATCACCAACTGACCCATGGCATCCACAGGTCTTGGTGTCAGAGCTCTTCATTGACACGCTGGCGGTGTGACATTCCCACTGCACATGGCTCAGGCCACCTACATCTTAGCATTTGAACCTTCTGATGATAGTTAGAATGGATAGAAAATGAAACAATCCCAGAAGAAAGAAAATGAGGAATCGCCAAGCAAGGAAATAAGTGAAACAGAGACATGCAATATGACAGAAAAAGAATTCAGAGTAATGGTCATACAGTTCATAAAGCAGATGGATGAGAAAATCAACAACCCATGCAAAAATCAGGAAGAAATCAAAAGTGATATAGCTACAATCAAAAATGTTATGGAAGGTTTCAATGGTAAACCAGAAGAATCAGATGACTGAATTAGTGAGTTAGAAGATAAGGTAGAGAAACAAGCCCAATCTGAACTCCACCTGGAGAGAAAAATTTTTTTTAAACAGAAGGAGAGCATAAGGAAATTTTGGGACAATACAAAATGAAGTAACATACACATAACAGGGGCAACAGAAGGATAAGAAGAGGAGCAATGACTGGAGAATCAATTTGAAGAAATTATGACAGAAAACTTCCCAAATATGGGGAAGAAAAAAAGTCACACAAGTATAGAGATTCCCAAGCAACATGAATCCAAAATAGACCCACACCAAGACACGTCATAATTACAATTACAAATGTTAATGACAAAGAGAGAATTTTAAAGGCTGCAAGACGGAGACAGACAGTTACTTACAAAAGGATTCCCCATCAGATTATCAAATGATTTCTCCACAGAAACACACCAAACTAGAAGGTAATGGAATGATGTATACAAAGTTTTGCAAAGCAAAGGACTGAATCCAAGAATACTCTATCCAGCAAGACTATCAATCAGAATTGAAAGGGAAATCAGGAGCTTTGCAGACAAAAAAAAAAAAAAATGCTAACAGAGTTTATCACTAGCAATCCAGAAATGTAAAAAAGCTAAGAGGAATGCTGTGAAAAGAAGAAATAGACAGGGAAGAACACACAGGCATAAAGTCCAGAAATGTCTACAAACAAGTACCAATCAATAATATCATTAAACTTAAATGGATTAAATGCTCCAATCAAAAGACATGGAGTGACTGAATGGATAAGAAAATATGACCCATATATATGCTGTCTTCAGGAGACCCACCTCAGAACAAGGGACTCACACAGACTGAAAGTGAAGGGTTGAAAATATATTTATCAGGGAAATGGAAATGAAAAATATACTGGGGAAGCAATACTTATATCTGACAAAATAGACCTCAAAATGAAGTCCATAACAAGAGAAAAGGTAGGCCACTTTATAATTCTAAAAAGATCGATAAAATTAGGGATATAAGTCTGGTAAATATGATATATATGCAACCAATACAGGAGCAACTTAATAAATAAATTTTAAAAAAAACTTCTGTAAGATATTAGAGGAGAGATTGATAGTAATACACAATGTAGGAGAATTTAACACTGGATAAATTCTCTAGACAAAAAATTAGCAAGGAGACAGCAATCCTAAATGACTCACTAGATCAGATAAACTTAATCAACATCTTTAAAACATTCCACCCCAAAAATCACAGAATACATATTTCCAAATATATACCACATATTGGGACACAGGCAAAGCCTCTCCAAATCCAAAATGATTGAAATCATATCAAGCTTATTCTCAGATCAGAATGCCATAAAATTGGAAATCAACTACAATAAAAACAATAAAAAAATTCAAACACTTTGACACTGAATAGCATACTACTAAACTATGAGTGGGTTGCCAAAAAGAAGAAATAAAAGCATCCTGGGAAAAATACAACAATGAAAATTCAATCCAAAATCTTTGGGACATACTAAAAGCAATCTTGAGGGGGAAGTGTATAGCATTTCAGGCCTACTTTGAAATACTGGCAATAAACCATTAACTCTGAAACTTGAAGAATTAGAAAAAGAGTAATAAGAAAATCCCAGAGTGAGCAGAAGGAAGGAAATAATAAAGATCAGAGCAAAACTAAAATACAAAAGATCAATGAAACTAAGAACTGGTTCTTTGAAGGGATAAACAAGATTGCTGAACCTCTAGCCAGGCTCACCAAGAAGCAAAAAGAGAGGACCCAAGTAGACAAAATCAGAAATGAAAGAGGTGAAGTAACAACAGACCCCATAGAAATAAGAAGGATTACAAAAAAATAAAATAAAATAAAATAAAATAAAAAAAAATATATATATATATATATATATATATATATATATATATATATATATATATATATATATATATAAAACTGGTCAAATAGAAGAAATGTACAACCTTCCAACACTCAACCAGGAGGAATAAAAAAAAAACACTAAATAAGCTGATAACTATGGAGGAAATTGAAGCAGTAATCAAAAAAATCCCAATAATAAAAAGCCCTGAACCAGAGGACTTCAGAGGGGACTTTTATCAAACACTCAGAGAAGAAATAAAACCTATCTTCCTCAAGAACTATTATTGAATAGTTCAAATAATTCAAGAGGAAGGAACTATTCAAAAAATTCAAGAGGAAGAAACACTTTCAAGCTATTTCAAAGAAGCCAATATTACCCTAATCCCCAAAACAGGTAAGAAGAAAGAAAGAAAGAAAAGAAAGAAAAGAAAAGAAGGAAGGAAAGAAAGAAAGAAAGAAAGAAAGAAAGAAAGAAAGAAAGAAAGAAAGAAAGAAAGAAAGAAAAGAAAGAAAGTAAGAAGAAAGAATTATGGGCCAATATCCCTCATGAATATAGATGCCAACATTATCAAAAAATTCTAGCAATTACATTAGAAAGGTCATACACCATGACCAAGTGGGATTTATTACAAGGATGCAAGGATGGTTCAATATCTGCAAATCAATAAATGTTATACATCACGTAAACAAACTGAGAGATAAAACCCATATAATCATATCCCTTTATGCAGAAAAAGCATTTGACAAAATCCAACACCCTTTCTTGATAAAAATGGTCAGCAAGGTGGGATAAAAGGATGATATTCAATAGGCAAAAAATGAAAACATTTTCCCTAAAAACAGGAACAAGACAGGGATGCCCACTCTAACCACTCCTGTTTAACATAGTACTGGAAGTGCTAGCCATTACTATTAGATAAGAAGAAGAAATAAAAGGCATCGAAACTAGAAAAGGAGAAGTAAAATTGTCCTTATTCACAGATGACAATGATATTGTACACAGAAAACCCCAAAGACTCCATCAAAAAACTACTAGATTTAATAAATGAATTCAGCAAAGTAGCAGGATACAAAATTAGCACCAAGAAGTATATGGCTTTTCTATACACAACTAATGAACTCACAGCAAGAGAAACTAAAAGAGCAATCAAATTTACCATTGCAACATAAAAATTAAGATACCTAGGAATAAATTTAACCAAGGAGATAAAGGGCCTGTACTCAGAAAATTTTAGGACACTGAAAAAAGAGATACAGGAAGACATAAACAAATGGAAGAATATACCATGTTCATGGATTTGGTAGAATCAACATTAAAATGACCATACTACTCAAAGCAATCTATAAATTCAATGCAATCCTCATTAAAATACCAACTACATATTTCAAAGTCCTAGGACATATAGATATTCAAGATACATTTTAAAACATGCTCAAAGACCCCAAATAGCCTCAACAATCTTGAGAAACAAGAACAATGTTGGAAGGATCTCAATAGCAGGTATCAGGCTATACTACAAAGCCACTGTTTTCAAAATTGCCTAGTACTCACACAAGAACAGACAGTTGAAAGGAACAGAGAACACAGAAATTGACACAAGTCACTATGCTCAACTAATATTTGACAAAGGAGGTAAGAACATACAATGGAGTCAAGATAGTCTCTTCAATAAACGATGTTGGGAAAATTGGACAGATACATGCAAAATAATTAAATTAGTTCTCCAATTTAAGCCATACACAAAAATAATCTGAAAATGGATAAAGGTCTTAAACATAAGATGGGGAATCACAAAAATCTTAAAAAATCCTTAGGCACTAAAGTAGAAGACATTTGTTGTAGCAATATCTTTATTGATAGAGCTCCTATAGCAATAGAAATTAATGAGAAAATAAACAACTGGGACTACATCAAAATAAACAGCTTCTGCACAGCAAAATAAACCACCAATAAAACAACAAGAAAGCCCACTGCATGGGAGAACATATTTGCCTATGTTATCTCTGATTTAAGAGTTTAATCTCCAACATTTGCAGGGAACTCATATAACTTAACAAAAGGAAGGTAAACAATCCAATCAAAAATGGGCAAAGGACGTAAATAGGTACTTTTTGAAAGAGGACATATACAAAGTTGAGACATATGAAAACATGCTCAAAGTCACTAATCATCAGAGAGATGCAAATCAAAACAAGAATGAGGTACTATCTCACACCTACCAGAATGGCTATCATCAAAAAATCAACAAATGACAAGTGCTGGCTAGGATGCAGAAAAATGACAAGTGCTGAGGGGATGCAGACTGAAACAGCCACTGTGAAAAAGAGTATGGCATTTCTTCAAAAAATTAAATGGAACTCGCATTTGGCCCAGTAATAACACTTCTAGGAATATAATCCCAAGAAAGCAGAAACACCAATCAGAAAGGATATATGCACCCCTATGTTTATAGCAGCACAATTCACAATAGCTAAGATTTGGAAACAGCCTTTATGCCCATCAGCAGATAAGTGGATTAAAAAACGGTGGTACATCTACATAATGGAATATTATGCTCCTATAAAAAAGAAGAAACTCTTACCATTTACAACAGCATGCTTGGAATGGGAGAGCATTATGCTAAGCAAAATAAGCCAGTCAGTGAAAGATAAATATAGTATGATCTCACTCATTTGTGGAATATAAATAACATTATAAACTCACTAGAGGCCCAATTTGCGAAATTTGTACATGGGGTGGGGATTCCTCAGCTCAGCCTGCACTCTGTCCAATCTGGGACCCCTTGAGGGATGTCTGACTACCAGGACTGCTGGCTCCAAACATACACCTGCATCTGCCTGATAGCCCCTAACCACTTCTGCCTGCCAGCTTAATCAACCCCTAACCATTCCTCTGCCAGCCTGATCAATGCCTAACTGCTCATTGGCCTGCCCAATTGCCCCTAACTGGAATTTCCAACAGGCCTGATCACCACCAACTGTCCTCGCCTGCTGACCAGGTTACCCCTAACTGCCCTCTCCTGCTAGGCTGCTCACCCCCAACTTTCCTCCCCTGCAGACCTGGGTCCTCCCCGCAACTGTCCTCCTCTGTAGGCCTGGTCCCCACCCAACTGCCCTCTATTCCAGGCCTGGTCCCCCTGTAATTGCCCTCCCTTGCAGGCCTGGTCTCCCCCAACTTCTCTCCCCTGCAGGCCTGGTCTCCCCCAGCTGCCCTCCTCTGCTGGTCTGTCAACCCTAACTGCTCACAACTGTCCTCCCCTGCTGGCCATCTTGTGTCCACATGGGGACAGCTTTCTTTGACCACATGGGGCCAGCATCTTGTGTCTTGGAGTGATGGTCAATTTGAATATTACTCTTTTATTAGATAGGATGAACAAAAATAGATACAAAGGCAAAGCAGCATCCAACACACTGTTAAACTACATCAGGAAGGCAGGGTAGGGTTGCAGGAGAGAGATAAGAGCCCAACTGAAGGACTTTTATGCATGCATATAAGCATAACCAATGGACACAAGATACTCTGTGTGAGGATGAAGGCATGTGCCAGAAGATAGCGGAGGCTAGGGGGAGGTCAGTGAGGGGGAAAAGGAGATATAAGTACTACTATTTGTAATACTTTAAATAAAATAAAATTTTTAAAAATTAAATTATTTAAAAATAAAAAAAAATATTTAGAGAGAAAAGATGGCATCTGGCAAGACAGAGCTGAGAGTGAGGAAGTGAGTGAGTGAGGGTATGGAAGGAGTATATGTGGATGTGTGTGGGATGTATGTGATTGAGTGAGGGAAAATTAAATCTCTCAGGAGCAGCACAGGCTGGCAGACAGCCTTTTGTTGACAAAGAGAGACTACCACCACTGTGGACACTCCAAGGACTGCGGGACTTCAGCACAGAGCTTACACCATTTTGAAGCAGGGAACGGCCCTTTGTAGAAACCCATCAATACCACCAAGACAGGCCTTGGAACTGCCCAATGACCCAGCAAACCACCCCAACCAATATCCTGCTACCCCAGCTGCAGACCTGCAAACTTTGGGACCTCCACCTCCAAAGAAACAACATTCCGCAGCTGTAAGTGCAACAGCCCTTCCCCAGCAGTAGAACCCTAGGTTCACACATGTGCACGTGTTCGTGCGTGTGCTTACAACCCTGTTGGTAAGCCTGGACACTTTACTTTGGGTTTGCATGTGTCTCTTTTGAAAGCACTTGGGAAACACTGAGAGCATCCAAGGGTGTGGTTCTGTGCAGATGGGGGGGGGGGAAGGGGGGGGGGCGGCGCAGCCCTGCAGTGAAAATTCTGAATTCTCTATTCCTGGAGGGTTGCCCACGTTCACTCCAACTACTCAACCATGGAGCAGGGATCCCTAGAAGTATATTGGAGCTCTGTGCCCAGAGAGTGGATCTTTGCAGATGCGAGGTTCCAGCAGCCGGACACACTGAGCCCAACTAACCACAGGGCGCTAGTGGAAGCCACTGTGAGCTCTCCTTCGGTGCGATCTTGAACAACAGGGGGCACACTCCTCTCCAGAAATAGAAGCTTTGGATTCATTTAGCCTGGATACTGGCCCACAGGCACTTCAATTGTGCAGCTACACTGCCAGGGCCCTTCAGAGTCCTTCAGTGTGCCTCACTGGCAAAAGTACCAAAGGTGCTCCAGTGAACTGCTGCTGGGAGTAAGCGCCTATCCACCACAGGTACAACAGCAAAAGCTGGGTCTCCCAACCTCATGACTGCAGAACCCTGGGCACCAGAATCAAGCCTTTCCAAAGACCTTTTCCCTGAGAGCCAACATCCCAACAGATGGTTCCAGGTTGTCCCTGCTAGGCACATGTGATTACAATTCAGTGTGCAAGGCAGCAAAGATTAGGATATTCCAGTCCACAGTGGCTGAATTCTAGACACCACAGTTGTGCCTTCAATGCTCGCAGGCCTACATCAAGAGAACCCAAATAGCTCTAGTAGAGAGCTACACTAGATAAACAAGCCCAGGAGAGTTGAGAGATTGCTCCAGCAGCACCATCCCCAAAAGAACCTTGGCAGAAGAGCCATTGCATCTACAATAAAAACATTACAGGAAAACATGGGAAGACAACAAAAGCAAAGCCCAAAGTAAAGAGAAAGAGGAATCACCAGAAAGGGAGTTAAATGAATTCAAGACTAGCAGCTTATCAAAGATAGAATTCAGACTAATGGTTATAAGGGTGTTTAAATGGCTGAATGACAAATACACACAGCTCAATGACAACTGCACACAACTCAATGAGAACTATAAGGAGCTGAATGAGAATGTCACAACATGAAAAGAAAACAAGAATAGATGAAAAATGACATAGCTTCAATAAAGAACAAAATGGAAGGCTTAAACAGTTGACTAGAAGAGGCTGAGGACCACATCAGCAAATTAGAAGACAAGGTAGGAAAAAAAAAACAAAAAAAAACCACACACAAACACAGCAGCATCTAAAAAGAAGACTTAAAAAGCCAGAGGAGAGCCTACGGGAGCTTTTGGAGAACACAAAACAAAATAACATTCATTTAATAAGGATATCAGAAAGAGAGGAAGAGAAGCAAAGTATAGAAAACCTGTTTGAAGAAATAATGACAGAAAACTTCCCTGATATTGGCAAGAAAAAAACTATCCAAGCCCAAGAAGTCCATAGAGATCCAAACAAGTTGAACCACAGAAGACCCACACCAAGACAAATCATAATTAAATTGGTGATCACCAACAACAAAATAAGAATCTAAAAGGCTGCAAGAGAGATACAAAAGTTACTTACAAGGGATTTCCTATTAAAATACCAACTGATTTCTCAACAGAAATACAACATGCCAGAAGAGAATGGAATGAACTATACAATGTGATGCAAAACAAGGGACTGAATCCAAGAATACTATTACCAGCAAGGCTATCATTCAAAATTGAAGGTGGAATCAGAAGCTTCACAGAAAAAAAAGGGCTAAGAGGGTTTATCACTAACAAGCCAGCAATGCAAGAAATGCTAAAGGGACTGTTATAAAAAGAAGAAAGAGAAAGGTAAGAAGAAACATAAACACTAAGGAAAAACATGACAACAAACAGGTACTTATCAATAATAACATTAAATGTCAATGGATTAAATGCAACAATCAAAAGACATAGGGTAGCTGAATGGATAAGAAAATATGGACCATATATTTGCTGTCTACAAGAGACCAACTTTAGAGCAAAGGATTCACACATATTGAGAATGAATGCATGGAAAAACAATTTTCAGGCAAACGAAAATGAGAAAAAGCTGGGCTGTGATACTTATGTCAGAAAAAATAGGCCTCAAAGTAAAGGCCGTAATAAAAGATAAGGAAGGCCACTACATAATACTATAGGGAACAATTCAATAAGAAGATATAACTCTGGTAAACATCTATGCATCCAATGCAGGAGCACCCAAATACATAAAAAGTCTCCTGAAAGATATCAAAGGAGAGAACAACATCAATACAATCATAGTAGGGGACTTTAATACACCACTGACATCACTGGATAAATCCTCTAGAGTCTAGACAAAAAAAAAAAAAAAAATCAACAAAGAAACAGCAATTCTAAATGACACACTAGATCAGATGGACCTAATTGACATCTTCAGAGCATTTCACCCCAAAGCCACAGAATATACGTTCCTCTCAAATGCACAGGGGACATTTTCAAAAATGGACCACATATTGGGTCACAAGTAAAGTCTCCCCAAATTAAAAAGATTTAAATCATATCAAGCATTTTCTCATATCACAATGGCATAGTATTAGAAATAAACTACAATAAAAGATTCCAAAGAATTCAAACACTTGGTAGCTGAATAGCATGATACTAAACAATGATTCAGTTATCAATGAGATCAAAGAAGAAATTAAAAATATCCCTGAGACTAATGACAATAAAAACACAACATTGCAAATCCTTTGGGACACAATGGAAGCAGTCCAGAGAGGGAAGTTTATAGCTCTCCAGGGCTAACTCAAAAAACAAGAAAAATGGTAATAAATCATCTAAGTCAACAACTCAAAGAATTAGAAAGGGAGAATCAAGAAAAAACCAAGGTGAGTTGAAGAAAGGAAATAATAAAAATCAGCGCAAAAATGAATGACATTGAGACCAAAAAAGCAATTACAAAGATCAACAAAACCAAGAGCTGGTTCTTCAAAAGGATAAACAAGATTGATGAACCTCTAGCCAGGCTCACCAAGAAGCAAAGAGAAAGGACCCAACTAAACAAAATCAGAAATGAAAGAGGTGAAGTAACAACAGACCCCACAGAAATACAAAGGATTGTTAAAAAAAAGAATACTATGAACAACTAGACAACCTGGAGGAAATGGACACATTCCTAAAAAAACACAACCTTTCAAAAGTTATTCAGGAAGATTCTAAGACTCACAATAGGCTGATAACTATGGACGAAATTGAAGCAGTCATCAAAAAGCTTCCAGATAATAGATCAACCAATGGACTTGTATACATACATATAAGTACAACCAATGGACATAAAATTCTTTGTGGAGGTTATGTATGGGAGGGAGGGGGGCAAAAAAAATCAATAAAATATATTTAAAAAATTAAAAAATAAATTAAAAAAATAAAAAAAAAGCTTCCAGCAAACAAAAGCCCAGGGCCAGACAGCTTCACAGGGCAGTTGCACCAAACATTCAAGGAAGAAATAAAACATATTCTCCTCAGAATATTCCAGAAAATTCAAGAGGAAGGAACATTACCAAGTTCCTTCTATGAAGCCAGCATCACCCTAATACCAAAACAAGATAATGATAACACAATGAAAGAGAATTACAGGCCAATATCCTTCATGAACATATATGCCAAAATCCTCAACAAAATTCTAGCATATAGGATCCAGCAGTACATCAGAAAAATCATAAACCACAATCAGCTAGGATTTATCCTGGGGATGCAAGGATGGTACAATATTTGCATATCAATAAAGTTGATACATCACATAAACAAATTGAGAAATAAAAACCATATAATGATATAAATTGATGCAGAAAAAGCATTTGACAAAATCCAACACCATTTCTTGATGAAAACTCTCAGCAAGGTGGGAATAGAAGGATTATACCTCAACATAATAAAAGCTATATATGATAAACCCACAGCCAATATCATACTCAAAAACTTAAACCATTTCCTCTAAGAACAGGAACAAGATGGGGATGCCCACTCTCACCGCTCCTGTTCAACATAGTGCGGTAAATACTAGCCATAGTGATCAGTAAAGAAGATTACATAAAAGGAATCCAAACTGGAAAAGAAGAAGTAAAATTGTCCATATTTGTAGATGATATGATACTGTACATAGAAAACCCTAAAGACTCCATCAAAAAATATTAGACTTAATAAATTAATTCTGCAAGGTAGCAGGATACAAAAGCAATGCCAACAAATCGGTGGCATTTCTGTACACCAATAATGAGCTTACAGAAAGAGAGACTTAAAAAACAATCCCATTTACCATTGCACACAAAAAATTAAGATACCTAGGAAAAAGGAAGTAAAAGACTTATAGATGGAAAACAAAAGGACACTGAAAAAAGAGATAGAGTAGAAACCAAGATGGGGGCATACGGTAGACACCTGAATGGAGCCTACCACAACAATTTTGAATTTAGAGCTGGAAAACAGAGGAAACATCGCCTTGAATCACTGGATGGCTGGTTGAGAGGAGGCTCTACCATCCGGGAAGGAGAGAGAAGGCACGCTGAACATCGAGAACTGTAAAGGTGCAGAGATCTGTGCTTGAGAAAAGGAGGTCACATGAGTTCACTACTGGCTTACTTGCAGCATGGAAAGGGGCGGGCTGAGTTCATGGCTAGCTTACTCCAGACACACAGAGAGGGCAGACAGCTAATACGTGGCTGGATTTCTTGTTCGGGAGGTAAATAGAACTACCCTATTGCTCTGATAAATGGCCCCAGTCAGGGAGAGGTCACATTGTTAGGCAATGGGCAGAGATCTCTCAGAGGTGTGTGAAGCCAGCGGCCATTACTGAGGGTCTCAGGGAAGGGCTGATGAGAAACCAAAGCTTGTGGGCACCACCCTGAGACTCCGTCCCATTCAAGTGGAACACAAAAGATCTCCCGGAAGCTGGCTTTCTCGTTACCTGCAAACTGGACTCTCTTGAGGAGGGACGAATCCTAAGCTTCTCTGTGCCTATACCAAAGAGGTGTGTGCGTCTGCAACCAATCTTGTGGGAATCACCAAAGCTAGTCTGTGCCACTCTGAGACGCTGCCCCATCCAAGAGAAGTTCAGAAGCCCTCCTAGCTGAGACACTGCTGATCCTCACAGCCAATTGGCTTAGAGATCAATACTTCCCAGTGATACCATCAACAAGCAAGGCTTAACAACAACACTGCACACACAGCCCACAAAGGGATACGCCAACACTGTCCACCTCAGGAGACTGGTAAGGCTGTGCTACTGGGCTCTACCAGAACACCTAGCACACAAAAGGAATCCAAAGAGGACTACACCAAGACACATTATAATTAAAATTCCAAGAGAAAAAGACAAAGAGAGAATATTAAAAGCAGAAAAAAAAAAAAAAAGAAAAAAAAAAGCAGGTAGTTACCTATAAAGGAGCAACCATACGATTGTCAGCTGATTTCTCAACAGAAACCATGCAGACCAGTGGGGAATGGCAAGAAATATTCAAGGTGATGAATAGCAAGAACCTAGAACCTACAGCCAAAAATACTCTACCCAGCAAAGCTATAACTCAGAATTGAAGGCCAGATAAAGAGCTTCACAAATACAAAAAAAAAAGCTAAAGGAGTTCATCACCACGAAACTAGAATTATATGAATTGCTGAAAGGGGTTTTTTAGTAAGAGGAATAAGATAAAGATAAAAATTATGAACAACAAATACGTAACTATCAGCAAGTGAAACTAAAAACCAAGGGAATTATAAAATGTGATGAACAATATTAACGGGTGAATATAATAGAATCAGAGATATGGAAGGGGATTGGACTGATGATTCTCAGGGTAAAGGGGAGAGGGGGGTGCGGAAAGAGACTTGCTCCTGGGAGAGGTACAGAAAATGTAACTAAGACCTTGTCTATACAAAAAGAAATTGACAGCCAGTTTGAAATGGAATTGCCATGGCCTAGAGCAAAGAATATCCTTACATGATATTATTCTATAATGTCATTACAATTCTCCCCAGATTTGTATTACCCTCATTACCTATAATAGTACCTCACACCCTTCGGAATCAATAAAAAATAATAATCTTTTTGGTGCTTTGAAACAAAGGTAACACATCTCTTGATAGTTTTGAATTAAAACAGCATAATGTACAATTATCTTAAACAAACTTACAAAACAATTCTTTGAATGTCTAGCAGTAATTTAAAAATTACATGAAAGGATTTAATCACTTCCACTGTATAGAGATCCCCCTGGGAATGCATCAGAGCATTTTATATTGTCCCCCTCTTGCCCTTTTGGCCAAAAGGGACCCTCTTCTCATGGTCCAGTTGCCCAGAGCTGTTGCCTGAGCTTTCAGTTCATGCCAATGTTGAAGCATCATGTACCATGGATCTGTCTCTTGCCCAGTAGGGTGAGCTGGGCCCTCCCTGGAGAAGAAACCTGGATTCCCCAAGATATATGATCAGTGCCAGGGCCTCTACAGCAGGCAAGGGGATCTCAAGGCATGTGCTGGGTGTGGAGGCCACAGGGGCATAGGCTATCAAGGAGACAGAACTGGCCAAGACCAGTTTGGCTCAGTGGATAGAGCATCTCCCTGCGGACTGAAAAGTCCCAGATTCGATTCCGGTCAAAGGCATGTACATTGGTTGCAGGCACATTCCTGGTAGGGCTTGTGCAGGAGGCAGCTGATCGATTTTTCTCTTTCATAAATATTTCTAGCTCTCTATCCCTCTCACTTATTTAAAAAAAAAAAAAAAAAAAAAAAAAAAAAAAAAAAAGGAGAGAACTGAACCTCACATCACCCTGCTTGGCCCTGGAGGATGGCTGGTTACCCAGAGATGGTTAAGATTCCTCAGGGATGGAACAACCTAAGACAGGCACAGTCACAGAGGGGGCAGCAGGAGAGAACTTGAGGGTCAACAAAGGTGGGGCACAGACCTTTACCCCCCCACCCAACTTTGCAAGGGCCTGAACCTTCACCCCTTCTGATGGAGGTCTCCTGCCCCCATGGCTGTTTCACTTCCCATACACAGCTCAAATTGGGACCGAGTTAACAGACAGAGACTTGGCCAACAGCAGCTTCCTCTCACTGCAACAAGACTTGTTTAAGATGTCTTGTACCTATGGTGTGGGGAAGTGGGTTTTTGATATCCAAATGCAGCCTAGTACCAGGAATACTCAGGGCCTACTCAAAAAGGCAAATAATACGTTCCACTAATATACACAGGGTAAAATAAGATTGTTGTTAGAGTGTTGAGTTTGACAATAGAATAGTAGTCAAATTTTCAGAGTAATTTAAATTGGCTAGTTGAAATAAGCAAATATTCTAGAAAAAAATTATTGTACTGCACAAAAAGCTGTTTCTAAAGTGTTAACAAAAAATTTTATTGGCAGTTCATCTCATGATAAAATTGCATAACATGTAATGAACTTAAAGCAGTCATATTTTAGAGCAAATAATTAAAATGTAAAAGCTATCAAGACTACATTATAAAATTTCCAAAAGCCTCCTAATATTTAAATTAAAAAAGGGCATAATAGTAGAAGAATATCATGTAAGGAAAAATATCCTGTGAGTAAATTACATCTATAAAATTTGTACTTTAGAAAATTCACTTTCATTTGTAATGCTAACACCAGGAAACCATGACATGAAACACGGACATGGTGTCAAAATAAGCCAGAGGAAAGTCATTTGGGCAAAAAATGAAAAAGGATTCCAAGTCAAATTTATAGAAAATATTCCTTTATTAACATTTGATCGAGGATATGTTTGTATATTTTCAGAAAACAACTCTGAGACCATGTGGATTCCTGCAACAGAGAGGAATTGACATGACTGCTCCAGTCATGGTGACAAAAGAGAAGCAGTCCAGAGATGGAAGAAACTGACAACACCTTGCCATACTAACAGACAGCAGCTGTGCATCACTGAAGGATGCCCAGGACCAATTGAGGGACGGTCGGACCTGCGACACCACCATTTGTCCACCAACCAGATCTGAAATACCGTGGCTGACATGTACACATACGGAACTGTATGACATTGAAATTGGGACTCAAAAGAACTGTTGGCCTAGAAAGGAACTCACTACAGACTGATTCATTTGCCTCTCAGCATAACCATTATGGCTTGTCTCATTTTTGGTTCATATAAGTGTATTTCTGTATCACATGATCTCACGCAACTAGGGAAAATAATGAGCAACATAAACTGAAGAACAAAAACAGACCCAGAGACAAGGAAGCATCAATCAGACTGTCAAATCTAAGAGGGAAGATAGGGGAAAGTGGGGGAAAGGAGAAGAGATCAACCAAAGGACTTGTATACATACATATAAGCCTAACCAGTGATCAGAAACAACAGGAGGGTGGGGGCATGTGTGGGGAGGAGTTTGGGATGAGAATGGGGGAAATAAGACAATTATGTGATACCATAATCAATAAAGGAATTTTTTAAATAATAAATAAATAAAATAATGCTTTATGTTAAATTATTATATCTATTGGATTCAGTTCATTGATGAGTTATTTTTTTAATAAAATGCATTACAATGGGGGAAAAATCTTTTATATAGAAGTTAAAATTATATTCTGATAATTATCAAAAATTACACCAATGGGTAGATTGAAAAACAAAATATACTACTTCAGGTTTATGAGACCATAGTCATTTTTATAAATAACGTTCATATAAAGATATTAGAAAATTATATGCTCATTGTAGAAGAATTATGTCTAATTACATGAAAGACATTTTTTCATTAATGGGATTTTCTTTGTAAATTTATGCCTAGAAGGAGACAAAATAATAAAAATAAGTGCCTGCTTTTTAGAAGATTTTAGCACCACCATTTTAAAACTTACAATTGGATTCTAAATTACAATGTGTAAAGAACAAATTGGTTATGAATAGTTTTACTCTACTTTAGGCTCCACTTTTCTTATGTGAACTTAAACTCCAGTCCATAGAGCTTTTCAACTCATTCCCAGCCACCATTTCTGCAGACTTCTAGTCTCAAGTACAAATGCAACTCCAGACATGATGTTTAGTACCTCCCACCCTGTATTGGACCATCCACTGCCCAGCCATGCTTTGTTACCTGGAATCAGCTTCAAGGCATTCTCCAGGTATTCATCTTCTGTGATAGGGAGACCATTTAACTTCAGCTCCAGAGTGAAATCCCGTACGGTCCAGATAAAGTCTGGAAAGAAACTCACAAACTCTGCTGAATCTTCTATTTCATCAGGTGTAAGGGAGGACTTTGCCCTGATGAGTTCTGTAAGCTCTGTCACATAACTAGAACCTGGCTAAGGAAAATGAACTTTCTACCCACAATTCCCATATTTCTCTCATTAAAAAAAATAGTATTACAAACACTCTCCTTTACTCTGGTTCCTTTGGGTCCACCAAAGGCAACTAAGTGAGAGGAAAAGAAAAATTGACTGGATCTCCATTACCACAGCCTCCATGACACATGGAGGTTGGGTTCCTGAAAGGATACTGCAGCTGCTCCAGGGCCTGGTGGTTGATGGTGTTCATGCTATTGTAGACAAAGCTGCTACATAGCAGCACAGCCAGGGCAAAGATCCACGAGTCATTCTTAGGATCACCCTGAAAGTACATTAGGGCAAGATAGTCAGAGATTTACCCTATAGAAATCCATTCAGACACTAAGTCTAACAGACCTTCCTTTTATTTCAGGTAATGTACTCACCATGCAATCAAGTAAGTTTGACGATGGAAATAAATATACATATGAGCTTTACAATTACAAAAATATTACTTGTGAATGTGATTTTTGTCTTCACAGGGATTTCTTTTTAATGAATTGGATGAAATAAGTAACATATTTCATCCAATTCATTAAAAAAATATAACATATAAAGTAATTTAGTGCAGCACCTGGTATGCTGTTATGTTAAACTAGAGGCCCAGTGAACAAAATTCATGCACAAAGGGTGGTGTTCCTCAGCCCAGCCTGCACCCTCTCCAATCTGGGATCCCTCTCACAATGCAGGACTGCTGGCTCCCAAATGCTCACCTGCCTGCCTTCCTGATTGCCCCTAACTGCTTCTGCCTCCCAGCCTGATCACCCCCTAACTATTCCCATGCCAGCCTGACTGATGCCTAACTGCTCCCCTGTGAGCCTGTTTGCCCCTAACTATCCTTCCCTTCAGGCCTGGTCACTCCTAACTGCCCTCCCCTGCAGGGTTGATCATCCCCAACTGCCCACCTTTGCAGGCCTGATGCTCACCAACTACCCTACCTTGCTTGCCTGATCACACACAACTGCCATCCCTTGCAGACCTGTTGTCTCCCAACTGCCCTCCCCTGCTGGCCATCTTGTGGTGGTCTTTTTGTGTCCACATAGGGACAGGATCTTTGACCTCAGGGGGATGGCCATATTGTTTGCTAGAGTGACAGTCAATCTGCATATTACTCTTTTTTTTAAATAGGCTAGAGGCCTGGTGCATGGGTGAGGGCCAGCTGGTTTGCCCTGAAGGGTGTCCCGGATCAGGGTGGGGGTTCCCTTGGGGCTTGGGGTGGCCTGAGAGAGGTGCCTGTGATGGTTTGCAGACCGGCCATGCCCCCTGGTGACCCAAGTGGAGGCCCTGTTATCTGGAATTTATTTACCTTTTACAATTGAAACTTTGTAGGCTGGAGCAGAGCCAAGCCTTTTAGTTGCTCAGTGGCAGCAGCCATTTCTGTTTGGATTTGTTTACTTTCTATAATTGAAACTCAGTGGCGTTGAGTGGAGGCTTAAGCTGGCAAGGGCAGGTGAATAGCTTGGCTTCTTCTATTGCTGGGAAACCCAAGCCTCCCACCTGCTCTCTGTGGCTGCAGCCATCTTGGTTGGTGTTAATTTGCATGCTTGCTCTGAATGGCTGGTGGGTGTGGCTGTTGGGCGTGTCTGGTGGAATACTTAATCTGTATATTACTCTCTTATTATGTAGAATAAACAGGTTAGTACGTATTTATTCTACATATATTTGTTGGTCATGGGCTATATAAAATACCCCATAGTTAAATAACTGGGGATATATCCAAGAAGTGCTTATGATAAACTACTGAATATGTCCACTATTGTTAAAATAGAAATCAGTTTAAAATGACAAATATTACTTTCAAAGTGACTATTTCAAAACCATGATGAACATCTGTAACAAGGAATATAACAAAGATAATATCTGTAGGTTGATACATCAAAATAATGTATATAAGCATTGGAACCTGTAGCTCTAATAGTAAATTAAGGGGTTTGGGGGAAGGAGAGATAATATCAACCAAAGAACTTATATACATATATGCACAAAACATGGACACTGACAATAGTATGCTGAAGGTCTGCAGAGGGGATAGATGTGAGGAAGACTTGGTCAATAAGATAGGAAGAAGGAAAAAATATGTAATACTTTCAATAATGAATATAAATTTTAAGAAGTATTAAATTAAAATTCACAAGTCTAGCATGTAAGAACCAGAGCTCTGAAAGTTGGAAAATTTTACATAAGGTAAAGTCTTTCTCAGCATCTTGATTGAAAATTAAAGACTTAGCAAAGTGTGAATTTGAATAAGTGAAGGTATCCTGCAGATAGAAAGACCCACAGAAGCAAAAAGTGGACATGGCCACATACTGGAGTCTGGCAAACAGGTGAAGGATCTTAAAGGAAGGGTTAATTTTTTGAATAAATACAGCTGATCTAAATAACAGCACAATACAGAATTTTCATTCTATTATAAACACTATCTAAAATTTCACCAGAGCAAAAGTGAAAAATACCTAGAAAAATTTGGAGGGAAATGTTGATTTGTACATTTATACTCCAAGACCCAATTTAAAAAAAAAATGATTACAATAAGAAGTGGCTCTTATGACAAACAATAGGTTATACAGACAGCAAGACTGATATATACATAAAAATAAACACAAAATTTCTGACTCTTCTTTGGGTAGAAATAGGAAGTTGTAGACATTTAGATACTATCTACATTATAAAAGCCTAAGTGACCATTACAGCTGAATGATCAGAATGACTGGCCCCTATGATGCACACTGACCACCAAGGAGCAGACGCTCAATGTAAGAGCTGTCCTCTGGTGGACAGTTCGCTCCCATAGGGGAAGTGCTGCTCAATCAAAAGCCGGGCTCACAGCTGGCGAATGCAGCAGCAGTGGCAGAAGCCCTTCTTGCCTCTGCAGCAGCTCTAAGGAGCAGCAAGCCAAGCAGTAAGAAGCAATGGCAATGGTAAGAAGCAAAGGGTCCCAGACTACAAAAGGGACACCACCCCAGTGCATGAATTATGTGCACCAGGCCTCTAGTTTCAAAATAAGTCTCAAACTAAAGAAGAAAATGAGAAATCATTCAATTCATCCTTTAGTAGAAAACTAAAATATCTAAGACACATCTTAAAATGTTGTAGGACAAACACATGCTTTTATAGAACCATCTCATTCAGAGCTATCTCAAAGTCTTCCAGAAAGTCTTCCAGAATGCTTGGTGAGTACATGATGAACTTCACCAGAGAACTGCAGACTTTTTGAGAGCAGGGCTTTTACATGGGTATCTACAATACTAACTTAGAGACCCAGGAATATGGTGCTCAGCAATTGAATCAAATTAGTCATGGATTGCTGAGAAATAGAAAAAATTTACTCAATTTACCATGATGCCTTACCTAGAAATAAGAGTCAAACAAGTGTGCATTTGCCTGATATGTAATTGGATTTCTAGATTTCACAAAAGATCAAGCAGTTAAATTAAAAAGTTCATTATGAAAATATCCAGGTTGAATACATTTTATTTGTCACTCTCTGCCTTACCTTCTCCACATCTCCCAGGCCCTCCGTGTCTAGAAGGACCAGAGTGCAATTACGCTTATAGGGGTGAGGCACACACCACATCCAGATGCCCTTGGTTTCAGACTGCACCGTAGAGCCCAGAGGGAAACCTATAAATGAAGGGGAGACCAAACACACAGTGACAATAGACAAACTAAGCAGCCAAGGGACTACAAAATCAGACTTTTTGGAATGGAAGTACCCCAGAATAGAAGATGGTGCTTTCTCTATTTTGTAAGAATTCTTTTCTTTGTATGTCATCTGTTCAAAGGAGGAGATGAATGTTAACTGTGAAAATGATACCCAGCAAGAGCTCAAAATGGAGGTGAAGTGCATCCATAAATCAGACATAATAAATGTCACTGAATACCACAATAAGAGCATTTTAAAGAATGGTCCATTAAAGGCCAAATAGAAGTGGATAGAAGAGAGACATCTAAAGAAAAAGAAATTCAGATAATATTTTTCCAATAAAAGGGATAAAAATAAAACTGGCAAATGGTGTGGGAGAGGTTAACAACAATGGGATGTGAACTCACAAAAATCTTTAAACATGGTGATAGATATGCAATTATCTTTATATGTTCATAGGAAAAGCAAAATTTTATAGAGAGAGTAAAACATATTATGTGCAAGAGAGAAGGCATAATTTCAACATCTCTGTCTTGGCACTAGTAAAATAAAAAGAGTTTATGGATTACTAGAAGGAATTTTCCTTAACTCCTTAACATAAGTAAAACTATAAATATGGCAATAAAATATGTTAAAGTAATAATTTAGTGATGAAAATTAGACTTAAAAGTTTGCTTTATTGAGAGGAGTTCAGTTCTCTCTTCATGTAATCAGGGAAGAAAACTAATGAGTTGTGTTTTAGTTAGAGTAACAAAATTGGCCCTGGCCTGAGATAACACCAATTAAGGTCATAATTTATCTGAAAGAATTAGAATTAGAAGGTTGTTTATTGAAAGGAATTTAGCACTTTTTTTTCATGTGCCTAGTGAAGAAAACTAAGAAACTGTGATATAGCTAGAGTCAAAGAATTGTCCTCTGCCTGAGATCTGAGATACCACTCACCGTGATTCTGTCCTGCAAGCCGATTCATCAAGTAGGATTTTCCTGTACGATACAGTCCTACAATGGCCACAACCACCACTGGCTGAGAAATCTGGTCAAGAATCTCTAGAGCTTTCTGATTCACTGACAGACGCTCATTGATGTTTTCCACCAGGCAAATGGGGGCCATCATGTTCGGTGAAGATGCCATAGCAACCTGCAAACCTAGAAGAACATCCCAGTAGAAATAAGATTACAATGCTATTCTCTGAAGCAGAGTTGTACAAAGCACCCACCATCTCAGAGCAGTATGAGTGTTCTACTTTGTTCCTGTCATAGTAAGCATAAGCCAGGACCTGCAATGAAAAATTGATCTACTTTTGGCTCTATAATTGCATTGAATCTCTGCAAGGGCCAAAGTGTTCCCAATGCTGTGAGGACTTCTAACTGAATGTTATTGCTGGCGCTGGGCAGCAACATCTTACAATGCTGTAGAGTGGCCCTACCCTATGCCAGAATCACCACTGAGAAGCAAAGCCACCACCTCATGTGAATATCCTCTCCCCAAATATAAGGCTTAACCAGCTTCTAAGAGGATAGTGAGAGGCAGATACTGAGGAAGGACCTGCCTGGGACCAGAGCAACCTGGGGACAAAGTTGAGGTATTTTAAACCACAGGTTTCATGCATCTCTGTGTTTCATAGTCCTAGTTGTTGAGATCAGCTATAAAACTAGTCATGAGTATCACTAGTATGCATCACAATCTGAGGTTTTAGGATGACGATTTAGTTTGACATATGACAGACCAATAAAATGTAATATCTATGGCTCCATTTATTATACTGAAAGGACTGGAGGAGTTTGGGACTCCAGAAGAAAAATGGCTTTTGGTTTTTCTCCTTTCTTACAAGTTGTCTAAATCATTTAGGCCATAAAGTTTAACAGTCATTCTCTGTTTAGACAAATTGAGTGGTGTGATATCTATTTTGTTTTTCAAAATGAAGTGTGCATCAAAATTTGAAAATAGATTGATGTTATAAGCCAATAAAAAGTGTATATTAATAAAACTGTCAATAAGGAATAACAAGAACTCCTCCCAATTTTTGCATCCTCCATGTCCTGTTAAAAATATCCTTGTGATTGAAAAAAAAAATCAACAACTTATCTAAGACTCTAGAAGAAATTAAGAGCGATATAGCTGCAATAAAATATAAAAAAAATAAAAACACCGTGGAAAGTTTCAGTAGACTAGGAGAAGCAGAGTTGTGAATTAGTGAATTAGAAGATAGGGCAGCAAAACACACCCAAACAATTGAAGATAAAAATTAAAGGCAAGGAGGAGAGCCTAAGAGAGCTTTGGGGCAACATGAAACAGAGCAGCATATAAATAATAGGGGTGCCAGAACAACAAAAAGAGGATAAAAGGGTTAGAAAATTTTTTGAAGTAATGAAGTAATAATGTCAGAAAACTTCCCTGATTTGGGGAAGAAAAAGGTCACACAAGCACAGAGAATTCAAAAGAAGATAAACCCAGAAAGACTCACACCAACACTCAACTTAAGTACAATGGCAAATGTTCAAGAGAAAGAGAGAATCTTAAAGGCTGCAAGAGAGAGACAGAAAGTTACAAAGGATCCCCCATTAGACTATCAAATGATTTCTCAACAGAAACACATCAGGCCAGAAAGGAATGGAAGGAAGTTTACAAAGTGATTCAAAGTAGGGGACAGAATCTAAGAATACTCTGTCTAGCAAAGCTATCATTCAAAATTGAAGGGGAAATAGGAAGCTTCACAGACAAAAAAAATGCTAAGGGGGTTTATCACTACCAAACCAGCAATGCAAGAAATGTCAAAGGCCTGGTATAAAAAAAAAAGAAATAAAAAAGGAAGAAGGAACAGAGGCACAAAAAAATGAAAAATGGCTACAAACATGTACCTTATAATAATAACTTTAAATGTAAACAGACTACTCCAATCAAAAGACATTGAGTGGCTGTATGGTTAAGAAAACATGACCAGCAGTAATTGGTTTGGCTCAGTGGATAAGCATAGACCTGTGGACTAAAGAGTCCCAGGTTCGATTCCTGTCAAGGGCATGTACCTTGGTTGCAGGCACATACCCAACAGGGAGTATGCAGAAGGCAGTTGATCAATGTTTATCTCTCATCGATGTTTCTAATTCTCTATCCCTCTCCCTTCCTCTCTGTAAAAAGTTAATAAAATATATTTTTTAAAAGAAAACATGACCCATATATTGTATATGCTGCCTACTAGAGAACCACCTCAGAACAAGGGACTCACGCCGACTGAAAGCAGGAAAAATATATTTCAGGCAAATGGAAATGAGAAAAAAGCTGGGGTAGTAATACTTATACCTGACAAATAGACCTCAAAGTGAAGGTCATAACAAGAGATAGGGAAGGTCACTTCATAATACTAAAGGGATTGACATAGCAAGAGGATAAAACCCTGGTAAACATATATGCACCCAATGCAGGAGTACCCAAATACATAAAAAAAAAAAAAAAAAAAAAAAAAACCTCCTGGAAGACATCAAGGAAGAGATCAACAATACAATCATAGTAGGGGACATTAATACCCCACTGACATCACTGAATAAGTCCTCTAGACAAAAAAATCAGCAAAGAAACATCAATCCTAAATTACTCACTAGATCAGATAGAATTAATTGACATCTTCAAAACATTTCACCCCAAAGCCATGGAATATATTGTACATTCTTCTCAATGCACATGAGACATTTTCAAAGATAGACCACATAGTTGGTCACAAGCAAAGTCTCTCCAAATTCAAGAAGATTTAAATAGATCAAGCACCTTCACAGACCATAATAGCATAATATTAGAAATAAACTACAATAAAAACAACCAAAAATTTTCAAATACTTGGAGCTTGAATAATATTAAACAATGATTGGGTTACCAAAGACATCAAAGAAGAAATTTAAAAAGAAACATCCTCGAAACAAATGACAATGAAAACACAACAACCCAAAATCTATGGACACAGAGAAAGCAGACATGAGAGGAAAGGTTATAGCTCTACAGACCTACCTAAAAATAAATAAATGAATAAATAAATAAATAAATAAATAATAGATAAATAAATAAAACATGTAAAACTGTTAATAAATTATCTAACTCCACAACTTAAAGAATTAGAAAGAGAGCAACAAGAAAAGCCCAGAGTGAGCAGAAGGAAGGCTCAGAGCAAAAATGAATGACATAGAGACCAAAAAATGGCAATACAAATGATCAATGAAAACAAGAGCTGGTTCTTTGAAAGGATAAATAAGATTGATGAAACTTTAGCCAGGCTCACGAAGAAGCAAAGAGAGAGGACCCAAATTAACAAAATCAGAAATGAAACAGGCAAAATAACAACAGACCCCAAAGAAATTCAAAGGATCACAAAAAAAATACTATGAACAACTCTATTCCAAAAACCTAGACAATCTAGAGGAAATGGACATATTCTAGAAAGATGCAACCTTCCAAAACTCAATCAGGAAGAATCTAAAAATCTCAATAGACCATTAATTATGAAGGAAATTGAAGTAGTTATCAAAAACTTCTAGCAAATAAAAGCACTGGACCAGACAGCTTCACAAGAGAATTTTACCAAACATTCAAAGAAGAAATAAAACCTATGCTAATCAAATTATTTGAAACAATTCAAGAGGAAGGAATACTTCCAAGCTCATTCTATGAAGCCAGCATTTTCCTAATACCAAAACCAGATAAAGACAATGCAAAGAAAGATAATTACAAGCCAATATCCCTCATGAACATAGATGCCAAAATCCTCAACAGAATTATAGCAAATCAAATCAGGCAGTACATCAGAAATATCATACACCATGACCAAGTAAAATTCATCTCGGGGATGCAAGGATGGCACAATATCTGAAAATTGATAAAAATGATATATCATATAAACAAATTGAGAAATAAAATCACACAATCCTATCAATTGATTCAGAAAAGGCATTTGACAAAATCCAAGACTCTTTCTTGATAAAAACTCTCACTGAAGAGAATAGAGGAATCATACCTCAACCTAATAAAAGCATTATATGACAAACCTACAGCCAATATTATACTCGATGGGCAAAAATTAAAACTATTTCACCTAAGAACAGGAAAAGATAGGGATGCCCACATTCACCACTCCTCTTCAACATAGTGCTGGAAGCGCTAGCCATAGCCATCAGTGGAGAAGATGAAATAAAAGGCATCCAACTTGGAAAAGAAGTAAAACTGTCATTATTCGAAGATGAAATGATACTGTACTAGAAAAACTGAAAGACTCCATCAAAAATTTTAGACTTAATCAATGAATTCAGCAATGTAGCAAGATGCAAAATTAACACCCAAAATTCATTGCATTTTTATACAACAATAGTGAACTTACAGGAATAGAGGTTATAAAAACAATTCCATTTACCATTGCACCAACAAAATTAAGATACCTTGGAATAAAGTTAACTAAGGAGGGAAAAGAGCTATACTCAGAAAACTACAGAACACTGAATAAAGAGACAGAGGAAGACATAGATGGAACATGAAGGCATTTGTATCATGTTCATGGATTGATAGAATCAACATCATTAACATGTTCATACTACCCAATGCACTCCCCATTAAAGTACCAATGTCATATTTCACAGACCTAGAACAAATTATTCATTTAGAATAAAATAAAACCCTGAAAGCTGCAGCAATCCTGAGAAAGAAGAACAAACTAAGAGGGCTCTCAATACCAGATATCAAGCTATATTACAAAGCCACTGTTCTCAAAATGGCCTTGTACTAGCACAAGAACAGACATATAAACCAATGAAATAGAATAGAGAACACGGAAATTTACCCAAACCACTATGCTCAATTATATATGTATGACAAAGAGCCAAGAACATACAATGGAGTCAAGATAGTCACTTCAATAAATTGTGTTGGGAAAATTGGGCAGAATCATGCAAAAAAATTAAACTATAATAGACCACCAAATTATACCATACACAAAAATAAATGCAAAATAGATAAAGGACTTAAACATAAGATGGGAAATCATAAAATGTTAGAGAAATCCATAGGCAGCAAAATGTCAGACATATGGCCAAGCATTATCTTCACAGATGCAACTCTTAGGATAATGGAAACTTAGGGGAAAATAAACAAATGGGACTACATCAAAATAAAAAGCTTCTGCACAGCAAAAGAAACCATCAATAAAACAACAACAAAGCCCACTGCATGGGAGAACATATTTGCCAATGTTATCACCGATAAGCGTTTAATATCCAACATTTACAGGGAACTCATACAACTCAGCAAAGGGAAGATAAACAATCCAATCAAAAAATGGGCATCAGAACTAAATAGAAACTTTTCAAAAGAGGGCATACAGGACGCGAGGAGATATATGAAAACATGCTCAAAGTCACCAATCATTTGAGTGATGCAATTCAAAATGACAATGAGATATCATCTCACACCTGTCAGAATGGCTATCATCAACAAATCAACAAATGACAAATGCTGGCAAGGATGCAAAGAATAAGGAACCCTCATGTACTGCTGGTAGGAATGCAGACTGGTGCAGCCACTGTAGAGAATAGTATGGAGTTTTCTCAAAAAACTAAAAATGGAACTCCCATTTGACCCAGTAATACCACTTCTAGGAATATATTCCAAGAAAACAGAAACACCAGTCAGAAAAGATATATGCACCCCTATGTTCATAGCAGCACAATTTACAATAGCTAACATTTGGAAACAGCCTAAGTGCCCATCAGCCGATGAGTGGATTAAAAAACTGTGGTACAGCTACACAATGGAACACTATGACGCTTTTAAAAAGGAGGAATTTTTATCCTTTATAACAACATGGATGGAACAGGAGGGCAGTATACTAAGCAAAATAAACCTGTCGAGAAAGTTAAATAACACATGACCTCATTCATATGTAGGATATAATGATCAACATAATTTGATGAACAAGAATAGATCGATAGAGAAAAATGGTAGGGGAGAGGGTGTTAGAAAGCAACCAAAGGACTTGTATGCATGCATATTAGCATAACCAATGGACTCAGACACTGGGGCGATGGGGGCTTGCCTGGGTTGGAAGGGATGGAGGAGGGGGTCAATGGGGGAAAAGGAGACATATGTAAAACTTTAGAAAAAAACGTGGCACATCTACACAATGGAATTCTATGCTGCTGTAAAAAGGAAGGAACTCCTACCATTTACAATAGCATGGATAGAACTGGAGAGCATTATGTTAAGCAAAATAAGTCAGTCAGAGAAAGATAAATATAACATGATCTCAATCATTTGTGGAATATAATGAACAACATAAACTGATGAACAAAAATAGATCCAGAGACAGAGAAGCATTGATCAGACCATCAAACCTCAGAGGGAACGTAGGGGACAGAGGGTATAAGAGGAAGAGATCAATCAAAGGACTGTATGCATGCATATAAGCCTAACCAATGGACACAGACAACAGGTGGGTGAGGGCATGAGTGTGGGGGTGAGGAGGTGGCAATTGGAGGATAAGGACACATAGTAATACCTTAATTAATAAAGAAAAAAGATAAATAAAACAAACTATAAATAAATAAAAACTATGCATGTGAAAATATCAAGTGGGTCTGCATAATTCCTGGACATGTCTGACTTAGGACTTTGTTAGGGCAGAGAAAGTAATTTTTATATTCAAGAAAGTGCTGTGCTGGTCCTTCCTAATTTTCAGAACATACCAAGAATGAAGCTGAACCAGGCAGTGTTCTAAGCAAGTTTGGGCCTGAGCAGTGAATTATAGCCTTGTCAGGGGACAGCATGCTCTTTATCTAACCTTTAAGGATGTGACTGGGAGCTGAGGTTGAGGCCACAATCATAATGCAGCCCATCTGTGTCTGGCCCCTTTTCTCGCTCTCTCTCTCTCTCTCTCTCTCTCTCTCTCTCTCTTTCCTCCTTCCTCTTTTCCTCCCTTCCTCTCTTTTTCCAATAAATAAAGGCACTCTAGAGCTCTCTGAGCCAAGTCTGCACTTGAGGGGGGGAAAAATTAACTAAAAAAATGTAAATTTTTAAATGCTGTGTACGTGGTGAATCTAAGGTGGAATTAGAATTAGACCATAAGTCCAAACTAGTGCACATTACAATGAGGAACACTGAGCTCATGCATGAAGAAGCTGTCTCCATGCCCCACCCCTTCCCTTTAAGCAGCCAGGAGAACACCCGAATCTCTCATCTCTCCATGCACCCACCTTCTCTTCTCCACCATCTACTATCCCGGTTATGTGAAGTCCTACTAAACTGCCACCTCACAACTACCACTGCCCCTGATGGGGAAGCTAAAGCCAGCAGCTGAGCCCTACAGTCTAGGCTACCAGGCTACTGGTGTCCCTACCTCTCCATTCCTCAGTCCATTCTGAATCAGAAAGTGAGAGGTTTAAGCTCAGGACCAAGTTGCTTACAAAAGAAAGTTGAATTCCCACTTCTGACCCTCAGCTCCTCAAGTCAGAGTGTCCCAGAACAAGCTCCCAGGTCCTTCTCACTCCTCCTTTCTCCCTCTCCTCCTCCCACTTTTCTGTTGCTAGTTTACAGAAGTTTGAAAAATAAAAAATAAAAAGCTGAGGAATTTTTATTTTCATTCTTACAGAGGACTCAGCAAAACAACTGAACCTAAAAACAATAATTGATGTAAATTTTTGGTAGGGTCTAAACATTTGTAAACTACAGAATAAAAACCTGGCTTAGACCTTACAGATAGTTTTAATAGTTGAATAAAATATGTTAAAATAAAGTATTTCATCTAAATACCACTTTATAGAATCTTTGGGATACTAAATACAGTTAATGCAATAAAGTATGTTTTCATGTTTAAATTGTATGTTAAGGATCATCTTCCCTCTGTTTTTTCAATGTCCCACAGACACCAGGGAAATGTCTGAGATGGGGAGGGGAAGATGGAGGAAGTGACTGCAACCAGGGCTTCTTAGGAAAGGACAGGTTTGGTTCCTCAGTCACAGAAAGGACTTCAAGCAGGTGATGTAGGGTTCACCCCTCCTGCTCCCGGTTAGGGCTCTTTTTGCAGCCTGGGAGGGTGCCCAAAAAGGAGCTGGGCATCCCAGGAACAAGCTGTGCCTGCTGCCCTGCAACAGCCTTCCATCCAAACAGCTTATAGCCCTGGGGGCCCATCTTTCCTCTGCCCAAACCATCAGCCAGAGCTGACAGTGGAGACTCTTGCCTCCAGAGCCAGGTGTGCTGCCCTGGAGCATGCATTGTTCTTGTTGATGTTACTTAATGAACACGTGCATGGAAATCCAAGTCTCTGAGGGAATTTACCTGTCTCCTAAGCTGCAGACAATAGATAAATCCTTGCCTCTTGCTGCCTTGCTCCTCCTGAGTCTGGCTCCGCAGGGTGTTCACAGTTTTCTTTAGAAGCTGATAATGAAGCCGAATATCACAGCGAAGCTGTTTTCAGTGTGGTTGAGAAGAACCGAAATCAAAATCGAAAGGACACATCCTTTTCTGGGAAGTTACGTGTTGGACCTTCACCCCCTCTCTCCCTCTTCCCCGCCTCCGAGGAAATGCAGGGTGGTTGAAGTATCTTCCACACCAGCTTGGAAATCCTTGTCTGGCACTTCCCCCTCAGGGGGGCTTGTGTTTCTGACCCCACAGGAACACAGAGCTGCAGGGCTGAATGTGAGCCAGTAACAGCAGGCTGACAGGTCTGCAGTGACCCTCTCAGAAGTACTTTGGAAAGGCAATGAGGTTTTTCTTATTGTTGTAATTTTATGCTAAGACAGCCTTTTCATTTCTGGCTTTTTTTTTAAACTTATAATTAATTTATCCTTCTTCATCGTCAATAACTGTGTGCATAAAACTCCAATTTTCCCTATCAAGAGATAGACCCTAGTATTTTGTAGCATATTCTCCCACTTACTGTTGTTTTTTGTTTTTCTTTGTGGAGGCTCTGTGGGGGAGTGTAAGGGTCCTGAGTTTATATTTCGAGTGTTTCTTTCAGTGAAATAATATAAAAATACAAACTAACTCAAAACTGGACATTCAAAATGAACAAAGAAGTCATAACCATCAACAAGTTATTTAAAGTTGACAAGTGCCACAGATATTATCTGTTTTCTGTTTTGTTTAGTTGTGTTTGTTTGTTTTTTGTCTATTAAGTTTCATTCCATATTTGCATTTTCATCTGAATAACAATTCAGAAAAAAAATATGTGATTATAAAGGATTCCACTCTGTTAGACTATTTTTAAAAAACTGTGTAATCAAAGTATTTTTTGTTAACACCTATTGTCTCCTGGATGGATATAAGTGGGAGTTGTGTTATTAGAACAACTTTAGGTTAGTTTCATTGCCTATTTTTCTCTGCCTAGATTATTCTGAGTTGGTTTCAAAACATTAAAACATTAATTCCACTTTCACCAATATGTTTGATATTTTGCTGCCTATAGATCCTTCTAAGATTTTTATAGTTTCATGGCTTACATTTAAGTCTTTTTTCTATTTTGAATTTATTTTTGTGTATGGTGTAAGTTGGTGGTCTAGTTTCACTGTTTTTTGGGGTTTTTTTGCATGTATTTGTCCAATTTGCCCAACATCATTTATTAAAGAGACTGTCTTGACTCCATTGTGTGCTCTTGACTCCTTTGTCAAATATTAATTGAGCATAATGGCTTTGATTGATTTCTGGTTTCTCTGTTATATTCCATAGGTCTATATGTCTGTTCTTATGCGGGTACCAGGCAGTTTTGACAACAGTGACTTGATAAAATAGCTTAATAGCTGGTACGTATTGTGATCCTCCAATTTTGTTAGGTTGTATTTTTCTAGGAATATGTCCATTTCTTCTAGGTTGACCAGTTTTGTTGGAATAGAGTTGTTCATGGTATTTTTTTTTTTTTTTTTTTTTTTTTACAATCCTTTGTATTTATGTGGGATCTGTTGTTATTTTGCCTCTTTCATTTCTGATTTTGTTCATTTGGGTCCTCTCTGCTTCTTGGTGAGCCTGGCTAGAGGTTCATCAATCCTTGTTCATCCTTTTAAAGAACCAGCTCTTGTTTTCATTGATTTTTTTTTTTTTATTTTGTCTCTATGGCATTTATTTCCACTCTGATCTTTACTATTTCCTTCTTTATGCTCACTCTAGGCTTTTCTTATTGCTCTCATTCTAACTCTTTAAGTTGTAGATTTAAATAATTTTTACCAGTTTTCTTGTGTTTTGAGGTAGGCCAGTAATGCAATGATCTTCCTTCTCAGGGAGAGTCTTTCTTATCAACTGGATCCAAGAGCATGCCCTTCTGTTCTCTCTCTTTTTTTTTCTTTATTGTTATGCTTCTTATTTGTTCCAGGAGGCTATAATAATAAAATATAAGTCTAGACTTTCAAGAATATAGTTCTAGATAATTCGTTTAGCCTTAGAGTTAATATTTTATCGTTGTTGTTATTTTAGTGTTATTTATCATATTTGAGGCTTATTAACTTATTTTTAATTCATTATAATTATTACCATTGAAGAAAAATACATTTGGAGTCTTTTCTAAGCTTCCATGGTGGGAAATAAATTGCAAGAAAAAAGTTTTGGACAGACCATGTGTTTCCAACATGTCAACAACTATGGGAGTGGACACTTTGAGTGGCACCCACAGCACACCAGTAAGAAGTGCTTTGAAGTGAAAAAGTGGAATATGGTAGCCCTCTGGGCTTGGGATACTGTGGTTGATAACTGTGCCATCTGCAGGATGATCTTTACACAGGGGATCTTTGCACAGAATGCAGGCTCACCAAGCCTCTGCCTCTTCTGAAGAGTGTACCCATGCGTGGAGAGACTGTCATCATGCTTTTCACCTCCACTACATCTCTCTGAGCTCAAAACATGGCACGTGCGTCCACTGGACAACAAAGAGTGGGAATTCCAAAAGTATGGGCACTATAAAAACAATATTCTTCCATCAAGCTGAACTATGTTGTTATTCATTTAATAACTTGCCATCCTGTTACTTAATAGCAAGTTAGATAGAACCGGCTCTTTTCTGCTTTGCCTTTTTAATTTTCTATTCCTGCAGTCCTGTTTTAAAAAGTGTATTTAAAAAATATATCCTATAATTATAATTCACAAAAGTATAATATTGGTAAAGGAAGAATTATTAAAATGAGTTCTTAAACTGATGGAGGTTAATTAGAGTTGATTTAACTGAAATGAAATTTTTGCTTGTTTTATTATTTTTAACTCCAGAAAAAATGACCAATCACTTTGTTGTTGAAAGTGTGTTTATTTGGCACCAAGTGTACTCAGCTTGGTGGACTAGTGGAAATTCTTAGACAAGAAAAGTCTCATTTAATTTCATCTTTATTGTTTAGAGTATTACAATGTCCCCCTTTCCCTTCCATTGCCCCAGCCACTTAGTTCCTGCCCCAACTCTGACCTTCACCACCCTATTATTGATGTCCATATAAGATCTTTGATTAAACTAGTCCCACATCCCCCTAACCCCTCTCTGGAGTTAAAATAATAAAACATGCAAAAATTTCATTTCAGTTAAATCAACTCTTATTAACCTCCATCAATTTAAGAACTCATTTTAATAATTCTTCCTTTACCAATATTACACTTTTGTGACATAATTATAGAATATATTTTTAAAATTTACTTTAAAAATAGAATCCAACTGGCTTTTATTTGACACAGAACACAATAGGACTACAGGAATAGAAAATTAAAAAGGCAAAGCAGAAAAGAACCGGTTCTACCTAACTTGCTATTAAGTAGCAGGAAGGCATGTTATTTAATGAATAACAACACACACAGATCATGGTATAACATGAAAATTGGAACTAAAAACAAAGATGATACCTAAGCTTAAACAATAGTATTGTATTCCAGCCTGAACCTGAACCTGAACCACACAGGACATGGCTGGGACATTTGCAGGTCTTATTTTGTTGGTCAATTTCTTTTGTTCATTAGATTTCACAAATAAGTGAGATCATGTGATATTTGTCTTCCACAGTTTGGATTATTTCACTTAGCATAATATTTTCCAGGTCCATTTATCCTATTCCAAAGGATAAGAGATCCCTGTTTTTTACAGCTGCATAGTGTTTCATAGTGTAAATGTCCCCCGGCGCTTCCTGAGAATTCATTATTGGTGTAAAAAATGCTATCAATTTGTGGACGTTGATTTTGTAACCTGCCATCTTGCAAAATTCATTTATTAAATCATTTATACTCCATTGAGTATTATGTTGGCAGTAAGTTTATCATGAAGCCCATTGAGTATTATGTTGGCTGTAGGTTTGTCATATACCAGGTATGGCCTTTATTATGTTCAGTTATAATACCTCTATTCCCACTAAAATGAGAGGGTTGTTTTTGTTTTGTTTTGTTTTGTTTTGTTTTGTTTTGTTTTGTTTTGTTTTATCAAAAAATGGTGCTGGCCCCATCTGAGGAGCAGCAGCTGCATGAGCATCTTTTCCCCCCAACTCCAGCAGGAGGAACACCACTGATGAGAGCAGAGCTCATCAGAGGAGCCACCACCAACTAAGGAGCAGCCGCTGCCATGACTTCCCAAAGAGTAGCTTCTGCGTGAGGAACCAATGCCACGTGAGGAGCAGCCCCCACATGATACAACACTTAGACCAGTGGTTCTCAACCTTTCTAATGCTGCAACCCTTTAATACAATTCCTCATGTTGTGGTGACTCCAAACCATAAAATTATTTATGTTGCTACTTCATAACTGTAATTTTGCTACTGTAAACCTGTGGGTTGAGAACTGCTGCTGTAGAGCCTAAGACCATCAGAAAACACAAATATTTACATTAGATTCATAACAGTAGCAAAATTACAGTTATGAAGTAGCAATAAAAATAATTTTATGGTTGGGAGTCACCACAACATGAGGAACTGTATTAAAGGATCGTGGCATTAAAAAGGTTAAGAACCACTGACCTAGATCTTTCGGTGAGAGCAAAAATGGGGAGACAAAGGAACTCCCAAAGAAAAGAGAAGGAGGAATTGCCAGAAAAGTAGATAAGTGAAATAGAGGCATGCAAAATGTCAGGGGGAAAATTTTAGAATAAGGGTCATAAAGTTCATAAACCAAATGCATGAAAAAAAAAAAAAAAAACTCTTATGTAGGAATCAAGAAGAAATGAAGAGTGGTATAGCTGCAATAAAAAAATAAATAAATAAATAAATAAATAAATAAATAAATAAAAAACGCCATGGAAAATTTCAACAGATTAGGAAAAGCGGATGACTGGATTAGCAGCAAAAAGTTACATACAAGGGAACTCCCATTAGATAATCAAATGATTTCTCAATAGAAACACATCAGGCCAGAAAGGAATGGAAGGAAACTTACACAGTAATGCGAAGCAAGATATTGAATCCAAGAATACTCTATCCAAGGGAAATGAAAAGCTTCACAGACAAAATAAAGTTAAGGGAGTTTATCAATGCAAGAAATGCTAAAGGGATTGTTGTAAAAAGAAGAAATAGATAGGGAAGAAAGAAAACACACACACACACACACACAATGGCTACAAACAAGTATATATCAATAATAACATTAGATGTAAATGAACTAAATGCTCCAATCAAAAGATATTGAGTGGCTGAATGGATAAAAACAAAAAAGCATGTCCCATATATATGCTATCTACAAAGACTCACCTCAGAAGATGTGTGATATGATTTCAATCTTCTTGAATTTGGAGAGACTTTGCTTGTGACCCAATATGTGGCACTTACAGAGACTAAAAGTGAAGGGATGGAAAAATAATTTTCAGGCAAATTGAAATGAAAAAAAAGTTGGGGTAGAAATATTATATCTAACAAAATAGACTTTAAATTGAAGGCCATAACAAAGATAAAGAAGGCCACTTCATAATACTGAAGGGATAGATACAAGAAGAGGATATAACCCTGGTAAATATATACATACCGAAAGCAGGAGCACCCAAAAACATAAAAAATACTTCTGGAAGATATCAAAATAAGAGATCAACAACCATAGTGGGGGATCTTAATATTCAACTGACATCACTGGATAAATCCTCTAGACAAAAAAAGGGAAAAGAAACAGCAATCCTAAATAACTACTAGATCAGAAGGACTAATTAACATCTTCAGAACATTTATTTCACTCTAAAGCCACGGAATATGCATTCTTCTCAAGTGCACATGGGACATTTTAAAAGGTAGTGATCCACATATTAGGTCACAAGTAAAGTCTCTCCAAATTCAAGAAGATTGAAATCATATCACACATCTTCTCAGACCACAATGGCCTAATGTTAGAAATAAACTACAATAAAAACAACAACAAAAAATTCTAACACTTGGAAGCTGAATAGCATGCTATTAAACAATGATTGGGTTACCAAATAGATAAAAGATGAAATGAAAAACATCATAGAAATGAATGACAGGTGGAAAAACATACCGTGTTCATGGATTGGTAGAATCAACATCATTAAAATGTCCATACTATCCAAAGCAATCTATAGATTCATTGCACTCCCCATACAATACCAATGGCACATTTTACAGACCTAGAAATAACTCTCCAAATATTCATCTGGAATTTTAAAAATATCCCAAATAGCCACAGCAATCCTGAGAAAAAAAGAACAAAGTAGGTGGGAACTCAATAACAGATTTCAAATTGTATTACAAAGCCACTGTTCTCAAAATGGCCTGGTACTGGCATAAGAACAGATATACAGACCAATGGAATATAATAGAGAGCCAAGATATCGACCCAAACCACTATGCTCAATTAATATTTGACAAAGGAGGCATGAACATTCAATGGAGTCAAGACAGTCTCTTCAATAAATGGTGTTGGGAAAATTGGACAGATACATGCAAAAAAAGAAAGAAACTAGTCCACCAACTTACACCATGCACAAAAATAAACCTAAGATGGATAAAGGACTTAACCATAACACAGGAAACCATAAAAATACTAGAGGAATCCACAGGCAGAAAAATCTCAGACATATGCCAAAATAATTTCTTCACAGATACAGCTCCTAGGGCAATGGAAACTAAAGACAAAATAAACAAATGAGACTACATCAAAATAAAAAGCATTTGCACAGCAAAAGAAACCATCAACAAAACAACAAGAAGCCCACTTCATGGGAGAACATGTTTGTAAATTTTATCACTGATAAAGGTTCAATCTCTAACATTTGCAGGCAACTCATATAACTTAATAATAGACTCAATTAAAAAAAAAAAAAGGACAATGGACCTAAATAGATACTTTTTTAAAGAAGACAGAAGATAAGGCCAAGAAACATATGAAAACATGCTCAAAGTCACTAATCATCTGAGAGATGCAAATCAAAACAACAATGTGATACCATATCACACCTGTGAGAATGGCTATCATTTAACAAATGAACAAAGACAAGTGCTGGTGAGAATGCAGAGAAAAAGGAAGTCTAGTGCACTCACTGCTGGTGGGAATGCAGACTGGTGCAGCCACTGTGGAGAATAGTATGGAGTCCTAAAAAAAAAAAAAAAAAACCTAAAAATAGAATTCCCATTTGACCCAGTGATCTCACTTCTAGGAATATATTCCAAGAAACTAGAAACACCAATCAGAAAGAATATATGTGCCCCTATGTTCATAGCAGCACAATTTACAATAGCTAAGATTTGGAAATAGCCTATGTATCCATCACCAGATGAGTAAATTTAAAAACTGTGGTAAATCTACACAATGGAATTACTACACTGTTGTATAAAAGAAGAATTCTTACCATTTGCAACAGCATGGATAGAATTGGAGAGCATTATGCTAAGTGAAGTAAGCCAGTAAGAGAAAGATAAATATAACATGATCTCATTCATTTGTGTAATATAATGAATAACATAAGTTGATGAACAAAACAGATCCAGAAACAGAGAAGCATCAATCAGACCATCAAACCTCAGAGGGAAAGTAGGGGACAGAGGATGTAAGAGGAAGAGATCAATCAAAGGACTGTATGCATGCATATAAGCCTACCGTATTTTCCGGCTTATAAGACGGCCCCCCTAATTTTTTACAGTTAAAACGTAGGTTTAGGCCTATATTCCCTGTATAAGACTACCCCCCACTTCAAAGAAAAGACTTACTTTGCCGTCAAGATCTGCAGGTAATTTTTGTGCAATTTTGGTCTTTTGCCCCCAATTTTCTGTTGACTTTTTTTTGTTTCAAAAGTCATCTTATGTAACCAATGGACACAGACAACAGGTGGGTGAGGGCATGAGTGGGGCTGTGGAGGTGGCAATTGGGGGATAAGGACATATAATAATATCTTAATCAATCAAGAGAGAAAAGGGTGCTGGATTTTGTTGAATGTTTTTTTTCTGTATCTATTGATATGATCATGTGGTTTTTATCTTTCAGTTCATTTATGTGATATATCACATTTATTGATTTGCAAATATTGTGCCATCCTTGGAAAAAAATCCAATTGATCATGACATGTACTCTTTTTAATGTATTGCTGGATCTTATTTGCTAAAAGTTTGTTGATGGTTTTAGCATTTGTGTCCATCAGGGATATTGGCCTGTAATTCTCTTTCTATGTAGTATCTTTATCTGGTTTTGGAATTAGGGTAATTCTGACTTCCTAAAAAGAGCTTAGAAGTATTCCTTTCTCTTGAATTTTTTTTGAATAGTTTGAGGAGGATGGGTGTTAGTTCTTCTTTGAATATTTGGTAAAATTCACCTGTAAATCCATCCAGTTCAGGACTTTTGTTTGCTGGAAGATTTTTAATTATTGCTTCCATTTCATCAATTGTTATTGACCTATTCAGGTTTCCTGATACTTCCTGATTGAATCAGAAAGAATTCAGAAAGAATTTTGGAAGATTGTACCTTTATAAAAATTTATCCATTTCACCCAGCTTGTCCAGTTTGTTGGCATATAGTTGTTTATAGTATTTGCTTACAATCTTTTGTATTTGTGTGGTATCAGTTATATTATCTTTTTCATTTTCAATTTTATTTATTTGGTTCCTCTCTATGTTTCTTGATTTGTATTTTCTTTATGTCTATGATGACTCTCTCTGTTATTTTCTTCTTCTTAAAGCAGTCCCTTTAACATTTCTTGCATTGCTGATTTGGAGGTAATGTACCCCTTTAATGCTTTCATGTCTGAAAAGCTTTTTACTTCACCTTCAATTTTAAATGATAGCCTCGTTGGATACAGTAGTCTTGGATTTAGGCCCTTGCTTTCAATTACTTAGAATACTTCATACCACTCCCTTCAGGCCTGAAGTTTTTCTCTGGATAAGTTAGTTGACATTCTAATGGGAACTGCTGTTCCTTGCTCATCTTCTTCCCCACCTGTTATTCCTAAAATACAGATTTTGTTATGTTTTATGTTATCCCAGAAGCCCCTTTAGCTATCTTCCTGCTTTTTCATGCAATTTTCTTTTTGCTGCTCTAATTGGGTATTTATTTCTACCTTGTTTCCAAATCACTGATTCAGTCCTCTTCTTCACTCAATCTACTTTTAATCCCTTTCACTGTGTCCTTCATGTCAGATATGTCATTCTTGATTTCTGTATGGTTTATGTCAATGGCCTTTAATTCCCTTTTCATACTGTTGTGATTTGCACTATGTTTCTCAAGCACCTTTATAACCATTGTTGTGAACTCTATGTCTTATAAGTTTCTTGCTTCTATCTCATTTAGTTCTTTCTCTGTAGATTCCTATTTTCTCTCATTGGGGATTGTTTCTTTGTCTCCCCATTTTAGCTCTCTTTCTCTGATACTTGTTTCCATGTATAAAACAGAACTGCTAAGCCTCCCAGTCTTTGTAGGATGGTCTTATATATGTGTTTTGAGGGGGTCAGTGATGTGGTCTTTTTGTTCATCTGAGCTGGATGCTCTAGGAATGCCCTGTGTGTATGGTTTTGGCTGTCCTGTTATAATTGGGACTTTATTGTTGATGTCCCATTTGTGGCATGATTGTCCCCTTTGACTTGCTGCCAGTGAGGTTCAATCCCAATATCATTGTGCCAGTTGTCAAGTACTCATAGACTCCCTATCCCAGAGGCTGAGTCTGCCTTGAATCTTACACTTTGATTGGCCCTGTTCTGAGCTATACTTCCTTTCCCGATGGAGCTGGTCCCATAGATGTCAGCTACAGGTGTTTGGGGTCCCACTGGCTTTCATTCACTGAACAGTCTAGGATAGTGTTTGTGGCAAGGACCCAAACTGATGTTTCTGACTAATTAGATCAGGCAAAGCCTCAAAGCCTCTAGAGAACTACCTCTGCCTACAGAATGATTGGATTCGTCTAGAGTAGCCTCAAGCAATCATCCACAGTTTGGATGATAGTTTTTCCAACAGGAAGGAACAACTGCTTCTACCTGGATATTAATTATTATTCACAGTCTTTTAATGCTCCCCAGAAACCACAGGGTGGAGCAATGGATTTTTCAATAGGATAAGTCAACTGTCTTCCCCCTAGACAAAAATGGTAGAATAGTAAAAGTTTACCTGAGAAAGATGATCTCTATAGCATGAGGGAATGACTCAACACATGAAACCAGGATGTCTGCCTTCTGAATGCTGTATATTGGCCCTTTAAGAGGTTGCCTGCATTTCCAGCCAACTTTCCTTGGCAGAGAGCAATCCTGCTGTTTTTCACAGCCAGATATTATGTGGGCACCTTTCTCAATATTGGTGCTCTCTGATGGGAGGGCCCAGCTTGGGGATTTGACCCCAGAGTTCTCAGTGGCAAACCCCCACAGTTGAAACAACTCTCTGTAACTTCAGTTGCTGTTTGTGGAAGCCAGTTCAGCTCTTTCATGCCTCCACTTTCCTATCAGTCTCTATGTGATGTCCACTTTCTGTCCTTCATTATCAGATTTCTCTCCAGGTAGTCTTCTGTTGATTATTCTGGGTGGGGTTTTTGTGTTTGGTTGTTGTTGTTTTGTGTTTGTTTGTTGTGGGGGGTTTTTTGTTTTGTTTTGTTTTAGTTTTTTGTTGTTGTTGTTGTTGTTGTTGTTGTTTTTAGGGGGGGCGGGGGTTGTATTAGTTGTAATTCAAGTTTGGTCCTGGGAGCAGATCTGTGTGAATTTCCACTGACATTTTATGTATCCTCTGCAATGGAATTAGATTGTCAAAACCAGGCTCAAGGATTGTTCCTACAGAAAAGCAGCTGATTTTTTGGAAATAAGCCTGTGATAAAAGTAGCTCTTCCCTGCTTTCAGTTTCATCTGATTATGTTTCCAGGAAATGCCATTTTCAGTGGCCTTAATTGACTTACAAGATTGCTCTTTCTGGCTGGGAAACCTTTAGATTATATCATTTTAAAACCTAATTACTGTTCACCATATACTGGTGTAATTATATATATATATATATATATATATATATATATATATATATATAGTCAATTATATTTTACTAAAGCTGAGGGAGGGAGAATGACAATAAAGGGGGGAATTGGAAGGGAGGAAGAAAAAAATTATTATTTAAGAGTTCCAACAACTTTCATTGTCATTTTTGGAGCAAATGTATGGTACTTTGTTATTATTTATCTATGTATACATGTATGTATTATTTATTTATTTATTTGTTTTCAGCATTATAAATCTTTAACAAACAGGCTAGTGATATTAAGAAGCTGCCAGTTGGCCTGTTTTTATGTCCAAATGCATGGCCAGGAATAATCAGTTTTGGCAGTCCTAATTCATATTTACACAGTAGTCACAATGAGTTTATTAAAACAATTTGTTCTGTCACTTTTTCTACACAGTCCTAAAGCATTAAAAGCTTGCATTCTTCATACCATGGCTGCAAGATCCTACATATTCTGACTCCTGCCTGCCCCTCTCTTCATCATATGTTATCTCAGCTTCAGATACCAAACACACCCAACACTTCACCAAGTAGGTCTTTTGTACACAAACTTGTCTCTGTCTAAAACTCTCTTCCCTCACATTTTTCCCAGTTGTGTTTAACCAAAAATTTATCTTAACCTTACTTTTTCAAGGAAGGATTACTGAATTAGTACTCCAAATTCTGTCTCCTTTCTACACTTACGCATAGTGCTCTGTATAATTCCTTTATAATGCCTTTTAGACATTCAAATATTACACTTATTTGTATAATTTGTTTTAATATTTTCCTTCTGAAATAAAAATAATGCATGAGCACAGGGACCATGTTTGCTGTGCATATCATAGAATCCTCAATGCCTCCTCAATGCTAAGCCATGGTCAGTGGTCAGTACATATGCATTGAGTGATTGATGCATTCATGTGTAAAAGTACCTATTTGATGTCATCCAAGATTATATTTGAGGTTTTTTGGGTTTTTTTCTGCATTGTAACCTTGCAAATATATCAAAATTTATCAACAATACAGATAACATGAACTGATGAAGGTGAGCTCCAGTTCATACTATACTGTTTCCATCATCCTTGTTATCACAATTATCATTATAATTATCATCAACATCACCATCTGTGTTACGTTTGCCTTTGATTGTTCTGTCATTCAAACAAAGACACTATCTCTAAGTAAGAAATGTATTAGCAAAATCAAGGAATTTTTTAGGTTGTGCTAAAATTTGCTTTGTGTTAACATTGAGGATTTGGAACTTACTCTGAATTAAATTATTTACTTACTATCATTCTAAATAAAAATTAAAAAATTGCCCTTAGCAGTTTGGCTCAGTGGATAGAACATTGGACTACCAGATTCAATTCTGATAAAGTCTACTTTCTGGGTTTCAGGCTCCTCCCTGGCCCAGGTCCGGGTCAGGACTCCTGCAGGAGACAACCAATCCATGTGTTTCCCTCGCATCAATGTTTCTTTCTGTCTTTCCCTTTCTTGTCCACTCTTCCTAAAAAATCAATGGGGGAAAAAAAATAACCTCAGGAGAGGATTAACAACAAAATAAAAAAAAACATTAAAAATTTTAATAAAGTAGTACATACTTTCATACTCATTAATAAAGATACAACAACTGATAAAGTATAAGTGAGTCACTGGTTTGGATCATGCTGCTTTTTGAAATATGGTAGCAACCATACTTGGATAAAAACTGCATTCAGCTTCCAGGTGGAGACCTGGAGGCTAAAGCAATTTTCTTGTGCCTGGGACCATAAATACAGGAGATTGATTCCTGTATTTATGGTCCCAAGCACCATGGCTTCAGGGGTAGAAACTATAGATAACCTTTAGAAATTAACCTCTGAGTTCTGCTTCTGAATTATTGGCAAGATAGGGCCACATTCCAATGTTCCCAGCCTTTAGAATTTAGAACAAAGGAAAATTCCTGTGGTTTGAACCTTTAAAAAGACTGCTTACACCTGGAACTGTGGACTCCACCTGCGTGTGGTGCTCTTGCAGCCGTCCTGGCCAGTTTTTCATTAAATCCTTGCCTGCTTTTTTTAAATCAATCATCAGCCTCTGGTGGTCTTATTTTGAACCCAGGGTTCAACCCCACAACACTTTTAACTTTTCTAAGAGTTTAAACTGTTTTGAGATAAAGAAGACATCTTCCTTAGGCATTGTTGAGTGAGCCCTTCTTCTATACTTTTCTCAGCCTTTGTGTCTGCTTAGACTCTGAAGTACCAATTATGAGATTGGGATGTGACAGAATAGAGACAGTTTTAATGATTCCAGATCAATAGCTCCTAAAGGTGGTGATTTGGCCCCAGCTGACATTTAATAATGACTGGAAACATATTTGGTTGTCACAACTGGGTTGTTTAGAAGTACTGTATAGATGTTGCCAGAACCAGTTTGGCTCAATGGATAGAGCGTCAGCTTGGGGACTGAAGGGCCCGGGGTTCGATTCCAGTCAAGGGCATGTACCTTGGTTGCGGGCATATCCCCATTGGGGGGTGTGCAAGAGGCAGCTGATCAATGACTCTTTCTCATTGATGTTTCTAACTCTCTATCTCTCTCCCTTCCTCTCTGTACAAAAATCAATTATATATATATATATATATATATATATATATATATATATATATATATATATATATATATTTTTTTTTTTTTAAGTACAGATGTTGTGGCATCTTGTATTTAGAGGTTGTTGTTGTTTTGTGTTTAATAGGTTGTTGCTGCCTGTTAAACATCCTACAATACCCAAGATAGCCCCACACACAGAAATATTGCAGCCCAAAATGCCAAGTATGATGGGGTTGAGAAATGTTTTGTGGAGCAATTAAGAGAATGAACTTTTGCATGCAACAGGGATGACTGTCACAAACAAAACATATGTTATATAAAGTTAAGACAGACTAAACTTTGCTTGGAGATAGAAATCAGAGTAGTAATTAATTGTGGGTAAGAAGAAGTAGAAAAAATATTGGGATTCAAGTAATGCTTTATATTTTTATCTAGATGGGAGTTTCAAGGTTGCATTTATTTGTAAACAATTAGTACCTCTATACTAAAATCTCCAGTAGATTTTGAACTTCATATGCAACTTTGGCTCTTCCTGTCCTTCAGACTAGTGATGGAACATCAGTTCTCCTGGGCTTGCTGGCCCTCCTTGCAGGTTTTGGACTTGATAACTTCTATAATTATTTGAACCAATTTCTTTCACCACTTTTTACCTTTCCCATGTCCCTTAATTTTCTTTGTAGTTTAGATTCATTGGTTCTAAACTACATCCTCTCCTACAAACACATGTAACTCAATTTTCAGCTCTCTTCTAAATTGTGCCATGCCAGAATGGCCAAGGGTGGACCTGAGCAGGGGCAGTGAATGATTAAAGAAGACAGACAAGAGAATACAGCTTGGGCTCAGGGGGTCTGCTGTGCCTGAATGAGGACACAGAAACATGTCAGCCTGCAAGCCGAGGCTTTATTTTAGAGTCAAAGCAAAACAAGGAAGTGGTCAACATGATTACAATGTTCTTGTGAGTTTCACCTTGTTTTGGCAGCACTTGTTGCACCTCTCACAGCCCATTAGCTACCTAGGAAGGAACTATTGCAGGCTATAAATTAAACTTAAATATGCTAAGAGGGCTCTGCCTTCCAAGATGGGACTTGTTTGTGACCCTACCATAGGTCAGTCTGAGGCTTGATCTTATATGTGCTCCCTACATCTTCCCCCTGTTTGTTTTTAAGCTACTATAATAAAAGTAAAACTCAAACATCAAGAGCAAAGCTCTGGTTATTAAAACAATAACAAAACAATGCCGATGCAACAACAACAACAACAAAAAAAAAAACGATAAACATATTAACATTTTAAAACTTGAATGTCAAGAACAAAACTCTGGCTATTAAAATAATAACAAAACAATGCCAATGCAACATAGCAACAAGAGAGAAATCAAACTACAGTCATGTTAACATTTACATCTACAAAATGAAAGTTTCTTTTGCTGCTGGTGTTTATTTACTCAGAGTCCTCAGACTTGGCTGAGCAAAACTTTCCAGAAGATTGGCAGCTAAGCAATACTAGCATAGCTAGAAACATGGTTGAGGGAGTAGCTTCCACTTCTTTCTTTTCTACCATCTGTTGGGCTTCATTGTTAACTTTTTCATCTGCCCTCATGTTGGCACCTTGGCACCTTGAGTAGCCTTCATTTTCTTCTTCTTCTGCATTATCCCAAACGGCTTGGCATTTATATCTTTTAAATGGTTGCAAACTGCTATTACATGAGAGACACAAAATTAGAAAAAAAATGATTCTGTAGGTCTTTGCAGACACTTCATAAGAACTTTCTTAGGATTCCTAAGTACATTGAATAAATTTTTCATTTCTCCCATAGAGATTTTTAGATAAGGTCTTAACTAATTAATGTCCTTTAATAATTTCTAAAAGTCATTTAAGGTCTTGAGTCAATCCTTCGGTATTTCTACCTTTTGAGGCCTAATACATTGATTTTTGTATAAATATTTGAAGGGAATTTCCCACTGTATTTTTTCCCAGAGCAATCTCTAAGCCACATTTAGGGAGTTTCTCTTAAAATTTTTACTTTCTTTTAAACAGAACAACCAACTTGGTTGCTTTTCAGAAAAGCTAGTAGAAGAGAAATATGTTGGCCAATACTGAAATGCATACATTTCAAGTAAAAGTAACTTTCTTTTTCTTTGTGGTATCCCATTAATGGAGAGATTTAATGCCCAAATAATAACTTTTTACTTTACTTTGTAAATAGTAGGGGAGATATTTTAAAATTTCTCCTTTTTAAGCTTACATTTTTAATTTTAGACAGAATTCTTTTTGACTAATGCTTATGTGCATATGTATGCAAATTTTACTTTAGAGTTTATATAAGACTTTGATTATATTGTGACAAGCTAAAAAAGTATTCAGCAACCTTGTCCTGCCAAACTTAGAGGTTGAAACCTTTATAACATTTAAAGTATATATATTTAAATAGAAGACAGTTATTAATTTTTATTTTATAAAGCTTCCAATGTGATTTCGAGTATATCAGATCAGCCTAATTTAGTTTTAAAATATTTATTTTAAGAAGAGAGAATAAATCCTTAAATAATTCCAGAGCCCTTAAAATTTCCCAAAGCTATCTCTTGGTTAAAGTCTTTAAATTTAACTTGGAAAGTATAAAATATAAATAAACCAAAGATTTTATTATATATTGTGAAGGAAAAGAGCCACATACGAACTTGACAAGCTCAGGGGAGGCTTTCATGGCAGTCTTGCAAACTCAGAGACCTAAAATAACCACAAAAGATGGTTTGAAAATTAAATAACTAACTACAAATGTTGAAAATTAAATAACTAACTGCAAATTCTATAACAGAGATAACTTACTGACTTTCAGTGGGGTCGAATCCTGGGTTCAAAATAAGACCAGCGGAGGCTGATGATTAATTAAAAAAACCAGGCAAGGATTTATTGAAATATCTGGCCAGGACAGCCGCAAGAGCACCACACGCAGGTGGTCTCTATACGACTGTACCATTTCAGGGGTAGGCACTCCCTTTTAAAGGTTCAAACCACAGGAATTTTCCTTTGTTCTAAATTCTAAATCCTAAAGAACATGTTCTAAAGACTGGGGTCAGCCCGCAGGGTCATTGCTAGTCACATCCTGCTGGACATTGGAATGTGGCCCTATCTTGCGGTAGCCGATAACACAGAAGCAGAGCTCAGGGGTTAGTCTCTAAAGGTTATCTACAGTTTCTATCCCTGAAGCTACTGAGTCAGTGGGAATCAATCTCCTATGGTGCTGGTCCCAGGCAAGGGAAAATTGCCCTAGCCTCCAGGTCTCCACCTGGAAGCTGAAGTAAGTATTTCGTGTTTAATCAGGCAGGAGCCAGACTTAGCAGGGTTAAAATTCAAACAGCAGTCTTTACCAAAGTATGGTTGCCACTATATTTCAGAAACAGGTTATAGTGGGTAATCATTTCCTAGACCGATATTTCACCTAACAAAGATCAACTTAGATCTTCTTTACAGAGCCCATTTGCTTTCTGGCCTCTAAGATAACATATCCATGAGATGTCTGGGTAACTTGTAACTTCCCTTTTTTCTGGAGCCCTTTCCTCCAACAGAGAGTACAGCCAGTCTCCTCTTGAATAACTAAACTTTTAATGTTAATACATTTATAATTATTACTGGAAAAGCTTTATTACAAATTCATTCATTTTAGTTATGCATACTTTGCCTTAACAACTTTGAGATTTTAAAGCTAATTATTATTATCCAAGGCATTTTCTTTGGCAAATTCTGTAACAGAGATAACTTACTGACTTTCAGTGGCTTTAATCTTAAAGTATTATTTTATTTTCCTTTATAAAAACAAGATTGCCTCAGGACCTGTGAGGCAACCTTGGAATGTGGTCTATTATTTTTCAAGAACTAACCATTATTATGGAAACACTAATTTTGTTGCCTAAACCCAGACTGTATATTTTCCTTGTGTCATTTTGGCCATCTTTTAAAGAAAAAATAGTCTTAGATTTATTCAACTGCATTTGTGAAGAGATAGGGTTCAGTCCAAGAGCCATCCAAAATTGGATGGGGCATGTCTTCTTTTAAGCTAGTCTTTTTCTCTTCATGGATACAGAAATCCCAGACACATCCCTAAATTGTGAGAAATGCCTCACCTATCCAAATTTCAAAAAATGGACTGGGAAATAAAAACATAGTAAAAATGAGACTTTTAATAACACTCATTTTTCAGGATCACCAAAAGACCTATAAATTAATGGGCTGGGGCCTTTTTTAGTTACTTCCTTCTGTCTAGGGAATTTTCTTAGAACCTGTGTTATCAGCCATGTGTACCACTCATATTTATTCTGGGGAAATTTAGTAATGGTCTGGCCATCTACTGTTTCTTTGAAATTAAATTAAAGGAATGACTAATAGACTAACAATAAATAAATTAAACCAAACAACAAAGACAGATAAAATAACAATCAAGAAACAAGTGCCCATAACACATAGAAAAGACTTAATAAATCAGAGTTCTTTTCATGGATCTTTCATATTTATATATATATATATATATATATATATATATATATATATATATATATATATATATATATATATATATATATATTGCCTGGGACTTACAGCCAGAATGCAGCCTAAATCTCAGCCTGTTGTTCACATATCTTATCATATTCTGCAAACCATAGCATTGACTGGTGTCTAAAGTTATTTTTGCTAAAATCTCTCTGCCCCAAGGTGTCATGTGGTAATTTTACAGACTTTTGATCCTCAATACAAAATGGGCATAATGCAATTTGAATAAGAACACACATAGTTAAAGATTACAAGGGTATTTGTTTTCCTTGAGCCTGATTTAAGAGAGTGCCTTTTGACACCTTAAGAAGTGTAAGAATTTGCATTGTTTTAGAGATCTCTTTCTTGAAATCCTGAATTTCCCATGTTTTACACCTAGCTATTGCTAAATTGCGCTCCTTAACTTACTTTTTGCTTTCATGATTCACTGTAGCGTCCTTTCACCTTGCAATTGCAGTTACCCTTACTCAGGCCCCATGATGGGTGCCACAGGTGTCGTGCCAGCACAGCCAAGGGTGGACCTGAGCAGAGGTGGTGAAGGATTAAATAAGACAGACGAGAAAATAGCTGAGGCTCGGTGGCTCTCCCATGCCTGAATGAGGGCACAGAAAAGATCCAGCCTGAAAGCCGAAGCTTTATTTTATAGTTAATGCAAAACAAGGAAGTGGTCAACATGGTTACAAAGTTCTTATGAGTTTCACTTTGTTTTGGCAGGACTCTTTGCACCTCCCACAGAGCAGTATTATAATTGAAGGTGTGGGAGTGCTCAGTGGCTGATCTTAGTTATTTAGACTCCAGTCCCTTTAGAAGTCAAACTGAAACAGTGTACCAGGATCTTCACCATAAATCACATTGTCAGCTAAAACTACTTGGTATGGTCCAAGGCCTGCACATAGTCAAATCATTCTTATTAGGCAGGTTATTCAAGGCGTTAGAAATTTTCTTCCTCAGGAGGCAGTCAAGAGCCAAATCTTTCTTAGAATGTGAAGGGAATCAAATGCACTGAGTTAACCTTTATTGAACAGGCTATAAGAAAGAAAAAGAAGGTGATGTCTTGAAAATGTAAAATGAAAGATTGAGTCATTTTACTAGAAAGTATTTCAATGTTTTGTTCTTCACATTTTTTAATATTCATACTTTCTCTGAAATATGTAATTTTCTAGTCACTAGTAATATATGCTATATGACACGTTCTGTTTGATCATTTAATTTCATTGTGATTTTTGCTTAACTACTTCTAATCTGATTAGCTATTATTATTTTCTCAATGTAGAGAAAAAGGAACATTTGATATGGAAGTCAAGTGTGTGAGCCTTGGGAACTAATGATCCTTGACCAATTTGTACCAGGAAAAAATGTTCAGGCACTGATTGTAACCTGGACATTTTTTCATGGTACAAATTGGTCAAGGATCATTTGGTCCACTTTTGAGCTTAAGTTTTCTTAATGAGCTTAAACTCTAGGCTCCAAAGTTTTTCAGGTAGTAATTACCCATGAAATTGAATTACCAAACACTTTTCAACAATCACCATTAGCATAAGCCTCAATCAATCTCAAATATAAACTGACCAAAAATCTGACATCAAGTGGTGAATCCCCTCTCCTTCTAAAACTTCACTTCCCAGGCAACCTGGAATCAGTTTCAAGGCATTCTCCAGGTACTCATCTTTGCTAATGGGGTGATCCTCTATCTTTAGTTTAATTATGAAATCCACAGAATCCTAACAAAGCCTATGAAGAAACTCACAAACTCAGGGACATTTTCTACTTGAAAAGATGGGGGTTGGTATTCTCAGCAGCATAGTTCATTGATTCACAGTGGGAGTTAAGGCAATGGTTGTTTCCCATGATTGCCACACTTTATGGCATTGAGTGTCTCTGCAGTAATACTCAGTCTAGCTTAAGGGCAACAGGCCCTGCAGGTTGATTAATTAAATGTAATGAAGCCTGAGGATGTTAGCAACCTCATCTGTGACATGGAAACATTTGGATTGCCTCAGGCTCTTGCAAGCAAACCAAAATGTCCCTTCATCATGACCCCACAAGGGCTCACTCAGGAATCATCTACCCCTCAGCTTCTCATTGTCTAAGCCTTAGGGTTAACCTCTTTAGACAGCTCAACTGTCAGTGTAAAAGGTTAATGGCCAGAGCTCATGAGTAATCACCAGCCAAAACACATGCACTCAGCCCAGCTGCAGTTATTCATTCCTGAGAAGCTTTTCCTGGAGGAATGTTGTGTATGCTGCTGGAAACTGCTGCTCTACGGGAATATACTGTGTTTCCACCTTTTCCAGAGCTAATTCCACAATCCTAGGGCTATCCTCCTTTTCTGTTGTCTCTGCCACAGTGCCTGGCCAAACTTTACAGAGTCTCATGCCTCTCAGAGGTTAGCCCTGCTAGGGAGATACCCAGAGCTTTAATCTTCTTTACTAGTATTCCTGCCATCTCAAAGGTAGCTTTCTGCTCTGATGTCCAGTCCCATAGGTGCCCTTCTTTACTAGGTGGTCTAAAGGATAAAAGCCCTTTGTCAGGAAGAGAATAAGAGTCCTCCCAAACCCCCAAATCCCTACAAAGTCTTGCACCTCTTTTATATTCGCAGGTGTTGGATAAGCTTGCATCTTATCAAACACAGCTTCTGGGATAACATGCACCTCCCCTGACCAAACAACTCACAAACCCTTATGGCAGTGCTGGTCTTGAATTTCCCTCTCAGATGTCCAGCAAAGCCTGCAGTATCCTGCAGCAGAGGCCAATCTTCAGGTGCTAACATTATGTTGGTCACATAAAATCCATTCAGACCTGTAAAGAATGTTTGTGAGTTTATTTGAGCCAATCTGTCGACAATTGCAGGGAAGCAGAATCTCAACGGATTGGGATAATGCTCCGGAGAAAGGGGAGTTCATATTTTGTTTTAAAAATTGCCATGTAAAAGAAAATAGGTAAGTGGGTTACATGAAATTCATTGGTGATAGATTAGGGAGATGGGAGAAAGCAAATGGGGGGTGGAAGGAGGGAGACAAGGGGGCTTTGGGATAGGATAAAAAGTGAAATGATGGGCAAATGCTTCTTTTATACAGATGAATACAGGATAGTTAACATAGTTAACAGTTGGTGATTAACATAATAACAATAAGGGAATGCCCTGGTGCCACTTGTTGTGCCCTGAGGGGTCCAGAAAAGGGAAGTTACAAGTTACCCAGACATTTCACAGGTATATTATTTTAGATGCAAAAAGACAATAGGCTCAGTAAAGATAAAAATTTATCTTTATCAGGGAAAACACTGGCCTAGAACGTGACTATCCACTATAACCTGCTTAAAGTTAAATATTAATTTTTAGACCATCTTTTGTGGTTATTTTAGGTCTTTGAGTTTGCACAAATGCCATGCAAACTAGTCAGGTTAGCATATGGCCCCTTTTGTCCACAGTATCATCAATGTTTTACTGATTTGGGGAAGGGACAGGTGTCAGGTGACTTTCCTCTGCCATAGTGTAGGCGGGGCAAGGAGCCTTAGGGAAGCACTTGAAAAGTTTATTATTGCCCCTCTTACATGAAAGCAAGTTGATCTTAGTTATCAGAAACTTGTACTTGTCAGTCTTTTCTTTGAATCTCTTTGAAGATAAAGTATCATTACAGGCAAAAACATCAACTATCTGTACATCACAAAACACTTAAAAATGGCCATGCTTAAATATTTGCTGAGAGTTAAAGTACACACACACACACACACACACACACACACACACACACACACAAATGATGCAATTGACTTAGCCATTCTAATATTAGCTTGACTGAAATATGGTAGCAACCATACTTGGGTAAAACTGCTGTTTGAATTTTACCTTGCTATCTGGCTTTGGCATTCGCTTACTTGCTTAAACAATAGGGTAGTTACCTCAGCTTCCAGTTGGAGACCTGGAGGTTAAGGCAATTTTCCTGTGCCTGGGACCAGAACTAAATGAGATTGATTCCCACTGACTCAGTAGCTTCAGGGATAGAAACTGTAGATAACCTTTAGAGACTAACCACTGAGCACTGCTTCTGTGTAATTGGCTATCGCAAGATAGGGCCACATTCCAATGTCCAGCAGTGCAGACCCTGTGGGCTGTTCCCAGCCTTTAGAATTTAGAATTTAGAACAAAGGAAAATTCTTATGGTTTGGACCTTTAAAAAAGACTGTCTACACCTGGAACAGCACAGTCTTGTGGACTCCACCTGCATATGGTGCTCTCTCGGCCATCCTGGCCAGTTTTTCAATAAATCCTTGCCTGCTTTTTTTAATCAATCATCAGCCTCCAGTGGTCTTATTTTGAACCCAGGGTTCAACCCCACAACAGACCACACATAAAAGTTTTTTCTCAAGATTCCTTTTGCACAAACCTTTTGCAACATTCATAAACTTTCATTCACTTCGCCCTATTTTTTTCTTTCTTATTGTGAAACATCCATTTGTGGTCAAAAGGGGTCACATGTTAACTTGACAAGCTCAGGGGAGGCCTGCATAGCAGTTTTGCAAACTCAGAGACCTAAAGTAATGACAAAGGATGGTCTGAAATTAAACTTTAACTAAAAGCAGTTATGGTGGGCAGTTATATCCTAGGCTGATATCTTCAGTTAACTTTTACCTTAACTGAGCCTATCTATCTTTTTGTATCTATAATAACATATCCTGTGAAATGTCTAGGTTACTTGTAATTTTCCTTTTTCTGGACTCCTTGGGGCCCAACCTAATATGCTGGGTGCCAGGACAAATACCACAAATTCCTTCATTATCATGTTAATTGTTCCTGCACCCACCTAAGTATGTGTCTATCATTTTACTTTTTATCCATTCCCAGGAGTTTCCCTGCTTTGCTTTCTCCTGCCTCTCTAGTCTATCACCAATGGATTTCATGTAACCCACCTACATCCCTTTCCTTTTATTGCAGATGTAACCCACCAATCTCCAGAGTATTATTTCAATTCATTGAGTTTCTGCTTCCTGGCATATGTCAACAGTTTGGCTCAAATAAACTCACAAAATTTTTTTACAGGTTTCAATGTGTGTTTTTTTTGTTTTTTTGTTTTTTGTTTTTTGTTTTTGTTTTTGTTTTTGTTTTTACATCAATACATTTTACTGTAGGACAAAATTACTTCTATTTCTTTACCAGAAACAAAATAAAACAAACAGAAGTATCCTTTATAATCTCCTTTTCATACCTTCTTCAATCGAAAACATACTATACTTCCCATATACAGATTTTCTTTTATCCTTATTATTTTCTGGTAGTTTTGTAAAATTAAAAAAATAAAAAAATAAAAAATAAATAACAATAATAAAAAAAAAACACCTTAGCTCTTTTAAAATCAACTTTTAATTTTGTTAATTGAGTTTATTGGAGTGAAATTGTGTTGAATCCCCAAACATCTTGCCAGATCTGGCTTTTATTGGCAGAATATCACAATTACATCATTGGGTCTGGAATGAGGAATCTTGTTTGCACAAGCAGTTAAAGAAGCAAAATTGATCTAACGTATAGTTTTGGGTCTACAGATCACTGAATCAACAGAAACACATTATCTGGGACCACCGAGGCAATTTAGAATAATTGTTCCGGGATCACTGAGTCAACCAGAATGCATTATCAGTAGTTACTGAGGAAATTTAGGAAAATTGTGCTGTTCTGGTTTTAGGACCACTGAGTCAACCAAAGCTCGGTTATCTGTAGCTACTGAGACAATTGGGATAATTGAGCTGTCCTGGCTCCTAGAAGAATGTGTTTCAGTAACCAGTGAGACCACAACCAATGGTATATTTAAGCCTCCATCAAGGGAGTATTCAATCATACATAAGTTCAGAAAATCAAAATAACTCTTCTATTATTTTAGCAAGCAAATGAATACAGAAGCCAAATAGCAGGTTAAGTTAAGATTAAAAATTGAAGTTTTGAGAGAAACCAAGATGGCAGCAAATTGCTGCCTTGCACAACAATTTCAAAACTACAACTAATAGACAGAACAGACATTATCTAGAACCACAGGATGAGCTGGCTGAGTGGAAATTTTACAACTAGAAGGAAAGATAAAAGTTTATGGAGAATTTGAGGAGCTGAAAAGGGCTGAGGTACGGAGACATGCACGCAGTGAAGAAGGGTGGCTGAGTGCCTGGCTGACTTTCTCTGAGAGGGAGAAGGAAGCTCCCAACTGCACTTAACCCCAGTTCTGGGCAAAACCCTGTGGACCCAGGCTCATACAGGGGGGATTCTGGACTGTCAGGTAGAGAGAAAGGCACAAGGAGACTCGGAGACTTGGGAAAGCCATGGCATGCAGGTGTCTGGAGGCGCACGAATGAGTGTGCACAGAGAAGTCTGACTGTGGAGGTTGCCACTGGCTTTCCCTAGCAGAAGGGAGTCAGAAGTTCCTGACTGCACTGAACCCCAGTTCCAGGTGAGCCCCTGGGAACACATGTTATTACAGGGAGAATCTGGACTGTCAGGAGGAAACTCAGGGGAGCTGCGAAAGGAGGCATGCACACGAGTACATGCAGAGAGGACTGACTACTGAGTGTGTGACTGACTAGAGGGAACCAAAAGCTCCCAACTGCTCTGAACACCAGTGCCAGGTGAGAATCTGGGAATCCAGATTCACTGGGGTAGAAACTGGACTGTCTGGCAGCAGGCAAAACTTGAGGGCAGCTTTCTCTCAGAAATGCTTGCAGCGATTACTGAGGGACTGAGACCCAGGTGCCTTGGGAAAGGCTGACAGGAAGCCAAGACTGTCTGCGCAGCCCTGAGACTCTGCCCCATCCAAGCTGAGCACAGAAGCTTTTGAAATTTTGCAAGTCTGGTCCCATAAGGCTGTCTCCAGCACGGAAGATCTCCCAGCATAGACACAGCTGATACTCACAACCAATTATCCTGGAGATAAATTCCTCCCAGTGATACCAACAACAATCAAGACTTAACTACAACAAGGCTGTACACAGAGACCACAAAGGGGTGCACCAAGAGTGTCCACCTCAGGTAACTAGGAAGGCTGAGCCACTGGGCCATATAGGAAACCTAGCACACGAAGCTACACTACCAACTCAGGGAAGCAGCGAAAATGTGAAGACAAAGAAACAGATCACAAATGAAAGAAATGGAGGAAAACAAACAACTGGATATAGAATTCAAAACCAAGGTTATAAGGTTTTTCAAGAATGTCCTAGAAAAGGCCGATAAATTTAATGAGACCCTGAGTATATGAAAATGGACCAACTAGAAATTAAACATACACTGACTAAAATAAAAAATAGTATGCAGAGACCCTACAGCAGATTAGAGGAATACAAGGATCAAGTCAAAGATCTGAAATATAAAGAAGCAAAAAAAAAAAAAAAAAAAACTCAACTTGGAAAGAAAAAAGAAAAAGGAATCCAAAAGTTGAAGGTAGAGTTAGAAGCCTCTGGGAAAACTTCAAACATACTAACAACCGAATTATGGGGGTGCCAGAAGAAGAGAGAGATCACGATACTAAAAACCTATTTGAAGAAATAATGTCAGAAAACTTCCCCCACCTGGTGAAAGAATTAGACTTACAAATCCAGGAAGGACACAGAACCCCAAACAAAAGGAATCCAAAGGAGACTACACCAAGACACATCATAATTAAAATGCCAAGAGCAAAAGACAAAGAGGGAATCTTACAAGCAGCAAGAGAAAAACAGTTAGTTACCTATATGGGAGCACCCATATGATTGTCAACTGATTTCTCAAAAGAAACTATGCAGGCCAGATAGAAGTGGCAAGAAATATTCAAAGTGATAAATAGCAAGAACCTGCAACCAAGATTATTCTACCCAGCAAAGTTATCATTTAGAATGGAAGGTCAGATAAAGAGCTTCCCAGATAAGAAAAAGTTAAAAGAGTTCATCACCACCAAAGTAGTATTATATGAAATGCTGTAAGGTATTCTTTAAGAAGAGGAAGAATAAAATAGTAAAGATAAAAATGATGAACAACAAATACATATCTATAAACAAGGGAACCTAAAAATCAAGTGAATTAAAAATCTGAGGAATAGAATAAATTGGTAAATATAATAGAATCAGAGGCATAGAAAGGGAGTGGACTGATAATTCTCAGGTATGGGGGGTGCAGGAAGAGACTGTATAAAAATCGTATACCTATGGATGAGGCAGTGGAGGGGATGTAAGGACAGGGGCTGGGGTAGAAACCAGGTGCAAGGGAGCTATGGGGGGAAAAAGGAGAAACAATTGTAATAATATGAACATAAAGATTTATTAATTTTTTTTTAAACCTGCAGTTTCTACCTGAAATAATTGCTACCATACTTCAATTGGTTCTCAAAATCATACAGATTTCAAATGTACAACTCAAAACATCATCTGCACACTGCAAGGTATGCCCATACCCACTCCCCCTTTGCCCACCTCCCCTACCTCCATCCCCCTTTCGCTCTGGCTATCAGCACCCTGTGGTCTGTGTCTACGTCTTATAGCTGTCTATATTATAAAAGCCATTTTTATTTTTTCCTCAGTTTTGGTTAGCTCCTAGAGTGTTTACCTTTAAGAGACATGATAATATCTATAACTTCAAGAGACAGAGTAAATGCAAGTCTTCTTCTAGGAATTTTGGGTTAGATGGTATTTAAAAATTTGCCTTTGTATTAGGGGTCAGAGGGCCTGAGGCACTGCATCTGCTTTACTGTCAATCATCATAACATCCTATTGCTTTCACTTTCCCAGGGATTCCACCTCTGGTATCCTAATCAGGCTTTGTCACAAGCCTTCTGATCTTAATCCAAAGAAGTTTGCACCCTCCTAGCTTTGCAAAACTGCATGCTCATTTATTATCCTGCTCTTTCACCATCTCTGCTGGTCTCCAAAACAAAATGACTAAATAAAGCAAAACAGAAACAGACTCAGTGTCAGAGAACAAGTTGATGGTTGCCAGAGGAGAGGGGGATGGGGGCATGAGAATAAAATGTTTTTTAAAAGGAAGTGAATTATACCGTGCGTGTAAAGTATTTAATACAGTGCTTAGAGCAGAGTAAGTTCACAGTAAATGGCCTGGAAGTGAACAAACAACAGCATGTCCCTCTCTAATCTTAGCTCTTTTCCCAACTTCCTACTTTTAGTTAGGCCTCTAGTTGGGCATCGGTGCTCAGCAGAATTGCCCAGAAAGAGGCAGCCACTGAAACAGCCATTTGTTTTATTTCTTTGCCAGAGTATGTTATGCACAATTCCTCAAACAAGAGTATAAAGCAGCCAGGGAGAGCTTCCCATATATAATTTGAAACAAGTTCCCACACTCACAGGAAGAGCAGAGAGGGACCAAAGAGAAAAACAGACCACTCTAGATTGTTCATGGTGACAGATTTAGCACACAAACAAGGGATGTGGTTTACAAGGCTTATCCTGACAGCTGCAATACAAGTAAATTTCTACAGCCATCAGCTAAATTTTAGACGTTTATAGAGAGGTTTTAACTGGGCTCAGTCACGCACACAAGAGGCTTTAACAAGGTTAAGTCACAAACTCAGTCCAGATAATGTTGTCACCACATACTACCTCAAGGCTGTGTCCTGGGGCAAATTCAAGCAGAGGGTACATTCCAAGCCCAGAGAAGGGAGTAGGGAACTTCCAATTGCCTAGGTCTAGCTCTTGGGTAAAACTTAAAGTCACTTCTTGCCTCTTTCTCCAACGATACAGTAGCTACTTTAGAGCCTAGTGGCTGATGGTGTTCAAGCTGTAGTGAACAACAGTGCTGCTCAGAGGATAGACAGCACAAAGATCCATGAGGCAGTCTTACAGTCAACCTAAGAAGCAAGCATATTGCAGAGAAGGCTTTAGGAATTTATTCTCCATTCATTCATTTATTCATTCACTATTTCAGGATATGTAGGATATATAGCAAAATAATAAGGGGGAGGGGTAAATACAAGGGTTTTTTTAAAATATTTTTAAATCATTTTTACAGTCTTCTTCCTTTTTTAAATTTATTTTATTGATTTTTTTACAGAGAGGAAGGGAGGGAGACAGAGAGCTAGAAGCATCGATGAGAGAAAAATATCAATCTCCTACTAGGGATGTGCCCACAACCAAGGTACATGCCCTTGACCAAAATCGAACCTGGGACCTTTCAGTCCACAGGCTGATGCTCTAGCAACTGAGCCAAACCGGTTTCGGCAAAAAATACAAGTTTTGAAGAGAATCTTATGTTCAAACTTCAGCTTTGCTATTACATTAACCCCGCTCAGGGCCTTCATTTCTTTAACTATTAAAAAAAAAGTAAATGATTGTTATTCAGGAATAAAATAGAATGAAATCTAGCCATTTGTGACAATAAGGATGGATCTAAAGAGTCTTATGTTAAGTGGAGTGAGTCAAAAAGAAAAAGATAAATACTATATGATTTCACTTACATGTGGAATTAAAAACAAAACAAACAGGTGGGAGGATCCAAGATGGCTGCACAGGTAAATACCTAACCGCAGCCGCACACAACAATTTCAATAAATAACAACTAAAATATAAAAATGGACATTACCCAGAACTACAGGAAAGTCGACTGACTGGAAATTCTACAATGAGAAGCAAGGAGAAAACGAGAAGGAAGAGTGGAGGAGCTGTAAAAGCCTAAGGTACAGAGACACGCGGCATACGTGGAGAGGACAGAGCCGGAGAGGAGGGAGAGGCTGAGTGCCTGGCTGGAGTTCCCTAGCAGGAAGGAAATAAAAGCTCCAGACTGTGCTGAACCTCAAACCCGACAGCGCTGAACCCCAGTTCTAGGCCAGACCCTGGGGACCCAGGCTCATACAGAGGGAGCCTGGGCTGTAAGGCAGAAACCAGGGGGAGCAGCGAAAAGCAGAGCCCCCAAAGACTCGCACATTGTGCGCAGAGGACAGACTGTTGACTCTGCTGCCAGATTGCCCTAGTGCACATGTGTCAAACACAAGGCCCGCGGGCCAAATCCAGCCCGCCAGGCCTTGCAATGTGGCCCGCACCGCGCTGTCATCACTGCACTCCACTGTCAGTTTATGACATTGTCAGTTTATGACTGTTCAGTAAACCATTCGGCCCGCGATTTAGGCTGGATTTTAGATTTTGGCCCCTTCTCTGATTGAGTTCGACACCCCTACCCTAGTGGGAAGGAGACAAAAGCTCCGGACTGTGCTGAGCCCCAGTTCCGACTGCTCTGAACCCCAGTTCTAGGCCAGACCCCAGGGACCCAGGCTCATACAGAGGAAGACTGGGCTGTAAGGCGGAACCCCGGGGGAGCAACCAAAGGCAGAGCCCCCGGAGGCACGCACATTGCACGCAGAGAAGGAACGGTTGGCTGTGCTGCAGGATTGCCCTGGTGGGAAGGAGACAAAAGCTCCAGACTGCTCTGAACCCCACTTCCAATCCCACTTCCAACTGAACTGAACCCCAGTTCCAGGCTCATTGGGGGAGAGACTAGACTGTTTGGTAGCAGGAGAAACTCGAGGGCACCTCACTCTCAGAGGTGCTTGCAGCGAGTACTGAAGGACCCTGAGAAAAACTGAGACTCAGGAGCCGCATAGGGCATGGCTGATGGAAGCCAAGGCTGTAGGCTCCACCCTGAAACTCCGCCCCATCCAGGCAGAACACAGAGACTTTTAAGGCTACCAACTCAGGGAAGCTGCGAAAATGCCGAGACAAGGAAATAGATCATAAACGAAAGAAATGGAGGACAAAAAGTGACTGGATATAGAGTTCAAAACCACACTTAAAAGGTTGTTCAAGAATCTCCTAGAAAAGGCCTATAAAATAAACAAGACCGATGAGGATATGAAAAGGGATCAACTAGAAATAATAAGGGATCAACAAGAAATAATAAAGGATCAACAAGAAATAATAAGGGATCAACAAGAAATAATAAGGGATCAACAAGAAATAAAGAATACATTGTCTGAAATAAAAAATATTATATAGAGTCCTAAAAACAGAATGGAAGATCACAAGAATCAAGTCAAAGATTTGGAACATAAAGAGCCAGAAGACACTCCTCTGCAGAAGCAAGAAGGCAAGAGAATCCAGAAAGTTGAAGATAATGTAAGAAACCTCTGGGACAACTTCAAGTGAACCAACATCAGAATTATGGGAAGAAGATGAGAGAAAGCAAGATACCAAAAACATGCTGAAAGAAATATTGACAGAAAACTTCCCACACCTGGTGAAAGAATTAGACTTACAAGTCCAGGAAGCGCACAGAACTCCAAACAAAAGGAATCCAAAGAAGACCACACCAAGACAAATCATAATTAAAATTACAAGGGCAAAAGACAAAGAGAGAATATTAAAAGCAGCAAGAGAAAAGCAGGTAGTTACCTATAAAGGAGCACTTATACGATTGTTAGCTGATTTCTCAACAGAAACCATGCAGGCCAGACGGGAATGGCAAGAAATATTCAAGGTGATGAATAGTAAGAACCTACAGCCAAAAATAATCTACCCAGCAAAGCTATCACTCAGAATCTAAGGCCAGATAAAGAGCTTCATCAATAAAAAAAAAAAAAGCTAAAGGAGTTCATCACCACCAAACCAGAATTATATGAATTGCTGAAGGGAGTTCTTTCAGAAGAGAAAGTAAATAAAGATAAAAACTATGAACAACAAATACGTAACTATCAACAAGTGAATCTAAAAACCAAAAAAAATTTTTTTTAAATCTGATGAACAATATTAACTGTTGAATATAATAGAATCAGAGGTATGGAAGGGGAGTGAACTAATTATTATCGGGGAAAAGGGGAGATGGGGGTGTGGGAAGAGACTGAACATAAACTCTGCACCTATGGATGAGGACAATGATGGGTGGGGAAAGAGCAGAGGGTGGAGTTGGAACCTGGTGGAGGGGAGTAACAGAGGGGGGAAAAAAGAGGAACATTTGTAATAATATGTAATAATATGAACAATAAAGATTTATTTTTTAAAAAATGAGTTAAAAAAGCAAAACCAAAACAGACTCATAGATATAGAGAACAAGCTGAAGGTTGACAAAGAGGAAGAGGTGGTAAGATGAGAATTTTAAAAAGTGAATAATGCTGTCAATGTGTCTGAAATACTTAGAAAGGCTTAGAACAGAGTAGGTGCACAGTAAGGGAACAAGTATTTCTTTAGCAAATCTTTATCAGTCTTGGGAAAACTTAGGGACACAGATGCAAATACAACAAGTATTAATTGGGCATTGATGATGTCTGGAAGGGGTAGAATTCTCCCTCTTTATCCTTCTTTATTTCTTATGGCTGGACTAATAATAAAACAATATATAATAATTGACACAAGATTGGATTAACAAGATAAAAAGCAATTTAATATAGGCAGACAGGAAATACATTATAATACTCAGATCGTAAAGGGAGGCTCAAAGAAATCATTGAATCAGACACCTTTTTATACTTTTTAAACAGAGACAATAAATTAGTGAGAAATTGGCAGAACAATGAATGTGCTCATGAGAACATAATCTAAGCAAGGTTTGGGTACTCACCAGTGAGAAGTCTAAAACACTAGTAAATTAGAAAAGAGGCAGTGATATTGGATTACACAGAATTTTCAGTTCTGAATTATTTAACCCTAGCAATCCTGGTGTAGGAAGGACACCTTTTACATGGGAAAAATCCTTAATTGAAGGCCAAAGTAGGGACTATCTCCCAGAGGGTTTGAGAGTGATGGTCTAGGTCTATTTTGGTGTGTCTTGCTTGGTTCCTGGAGGATTTTTTTTTTTTAATTTTGATGGCAGTGTAGGTGCTCCTTTCTATGGAAGTAATAGTGTGTGTTTTTCCTAAAAAGTCTAATATACACCCAGGCTCTTGGTCAAAAAGGATGGCAAGGCTCGTCAGTTGATTGAGACTATGCTTCTTTTACCTGCTGCCTATATGCTTCAAGTACGCTAGTTAGTTCCTGTACATAGCTAGTCATAGACATCAATTTGTTCACTTAAATTCCCATGAGATTCACTTAATCCAAGAATAGAAGATTTAAAGATGACAGTAGGCATCTGGTGTTCAAATATTATTTAAAAGGGTCAATCCATTTCTCCTATTTTGAGTATTCCAGATCTTTATAATTAGGGCCAAGATCAACGCTTCTGACCATGTCCTGTTTCTTGGCAGGTCTTTTCCAAAGATTTTTATGTTTTATTTGCCCTGATGGTTGAAGATGATATGGGGTATGACATTTTTATTAGTACCCCAGAGTTTGTGCAAGGAGGTGGTTTACTCCTGCTCCTGTTCAGTCCATAAAAAGAAATGCAACACAGATTATCTCAGTTACTAATTTTTGTCACCAATGTTGTGGTATTAGCACATCTACTTGTAGAGCATTCAGTTCATGCACTGAGCATGTGGATAATGACCAAATAGTGAGAATAGCCTGCAGCTAGGGCATCTATAAAATCCCTTTGAAGTGCTGCAAAGGGCAGTGTGGATCTAGAAGGACTTCTTGAGGGTTTGTTTTTGTTTTATTTGTCTTCAGATGTCTAGTAAAATGTATAAATTGTTCACTAGGAAATAATTTGGAGAGACATTTTTTGGATGCCTGGGAAAAGCCAAAATTGTCTTGTCAGGTTTTAGAAAGGACAAATTTAAGTGTTTCTGGATATTAAATTATTCCATAGGTACAAGGGGTAGTCTCTCTGATAGCCAAAAGAAAGAATTGATATCTCACATGTCCTGGGTAACAGAAAGTTAAGTCAAGCCCTCAAGAAGATGATTTGCTTGATGGTCAGATACACGTGTAAAAATATAAATACAAAATGATTATAATCTCTTCTAGGAGTAGAGCCAAAAGCTATAATGTAGAAGGAAATGTGGTGATTCTAATAAATGGGAACAAGTGCTCTGCATGGTCAGAACAAGAGGAGTCTATGTCCTACTTTGAAAAGTATCACTAGGTCAAAAATTGTTGCTCTTTAAAAAAGTTATAAAATTTAGACATGTATAGATGAAAGAATCACATACCTGATCTCTTTGATATTTATAAGGACACTCTGAGTTAAGCATCCTACACCCACTTAAATGCTGTAATGAAATTCAGAAAAGTAGAGGATTTCCCTCAAGGGTATATAGTAAGCAAGTTTTAGACCCAAAATTTGAAACCTGGATGACATTTTACCATGCCTTGCTCTGCAACCACTAAATGGTAGACTAATTATTTAAAACAGTGATTACTCCATGTACACCTTGATCAATAAAATACAGGGAGTCTCTGTTGATTCTCCTATACCAGTGGTCAGCAAACTGTGGCTCACGAGGCACATGTGGCTCTTTGGCCGCTGAGTGCGGCTCTTCCACAAAATACCACGTGCGGGTGCACACAAACAATGCAATTGAAACTTCGTGGCCCATGCTCATAAGTTGGTTTTCGGCTCTTAAGCGTTGTACTGTTAATATTTGGCTCTGTTGACTAATGAGTTTGCCGACCACTGTTACCAACATCATGCTTTCTAAGCAATAATGTGATTATTATGCACTTTTTACTTCTGCAAAGTTATGCCCTCAAACCACAAGGTCAACAACTTCAAGATCAGGCTTTTTCCTTGTATGACTACTTCCTCATCAGGATTTTCAGTTCACTTTATTCCTAGGTATTTTAATTTTTTGTTTGCAATGGTAAATGGAATTTTTTTTTTTTTTTTACTTTCTTTTTCTGTGAGTTCATTATTGGTGTGTAAAAAAGCTATAGATTATTGGGGGTTAATTTTGTATCCTGCTACATTACCAAATTCATTTATTTATTTGATAGAGTTATTTGATAGAGTCTATAGGATTTTCTATGTACAATATCATGTCATCTGTGAATAATGACAGTTTTACTTCTTCTTCTCTAATTTGGATGCCTTTTACTTCTTCTTTTTGTCTGGTGGCTATGACTAGCACTTCCAGTACTATGTGGAAAATGTGCATCCCTGTCTTGTTCCTGGTCTTAGGAGAAATGGTTTTAGTTTTTCCCACAGAGTGTGAAAGAAAAGAGCCACAGATGACAAGCTCAGTCTTACAAACCCAGAGACCTAAGATAACCACAAAAGATGGTTTGAAAATTAAATATCTAACAAGTTATAGTAGGTAGTCATGTCCCAGATATTTCACCTGACAAAGATCAACTTTGATCTTTTACTGAGCTCATCTGCCTTCCTGCATCTGAGATAACATATCTGTGAGATGTTTGGGTAACTTGTAACTTCCTTTTTACCCCGACCCCTCATGGAACAACAAATGGCCTAGAGACATTCCCTCATTGTTATTGTTATCAAGTTAATTGTCAACTGTTAATTATGTTAGAGTATCCTGTATCCACCTCTGTAAAAGAAGCTCATGTCCATCATTTAACCTTTTACCCTATCCCAGAGGTCTCCCCCGCTTAGCTTTGTCCCACCTCCCTAATCTATCACCAATGAATTTCATGTAACTAACCTAGTCCCTTTCCTTTGATTGCAATGTATAAATATAGAAATGTAACCCACCATTCTCCGGAGCATTATCTCAATCCGTTGAGGTTCTGCTTCCCGGCATATGTCGACAGTTAGTCTCAAATAAACTCACAAAAAATTTCTTTACAGGTTTCAATGGTTTTTTTTCGTTAACAGAGTATAATGTTGGCAAAAACTAAATATAAATATAAATAATAGATTTGCCACATATGGCCTTTATTATGTTGAGTTATGTTCCCTCTATTCTAAGAGTTTTTATCAAAAATGGGTGTTGATTTTGTCAAATGTTTTTTCTGCATCTATTGATATGATCATGTGATTTTTGTCTTTCGATTTGTTTATTTGATATATCATGTTTATTGATTTGCAAATATTGTACCAGCCTTGCATCTCTGGAATAAATTCCACTTGATCATGGTAGATGATCTTTTTAATATATTGCTAGATGCGATTTGCTAATATTTTGTTGAGGATTTTAGCATCTATTGATATATTCATCAGGGATATTGGCCTGTAATTCTCTTTCTTTGTAATGTTTTATCTGGTTTTGGAATTAGGATAATGCTGGCCTCATAAACAGAGTTTGGAAGTGTTCCTTTCTCTTGGATTTTCTGAAATAGTTTGAGGAGTATAGGTATTATTTCTTGGTGGTAATGAACTTCTTTAGCCTTTTTTTTTTTTTTTTTTTTTTTTTTTTGTCTGGGAAGCTCTTTATTTGACCATCTATTTTGAATGATAGCCTTGCTAGATATAATAATCTTGGTCTCAAATCCTTGCTTTCCATTACCTTGAGTACCTCATGCCATTCCCTTCAGGCCTGTAGAATTTCTGATGAGAAATCAGTTGCGAGCCTTATGGGAACTCCTTTGTAGGTAACAGTTTTCTCTTGCTGCCTTTAAGATTCTCTCTTTTGTCTTTAATTTTTGGCATTTTAATTATGATGTGTCTGGGTATGGGCCTATTTGGGTTCTTCTTGTTAGTGGTTCTCTGTGTCTCCTGTACTGTGACATTTTCCTTTACCAGTTTAGGGAAGTTTTCTGACAATATTTCTTCAAACATATTCTCTAATCCTTTCTCCCTTTCTGTATCTTCTGGCATGCCTGCTATTCTAATATTGTTACATTTCACACTGTCCCACAGCTCCCTTAAGCTCTCTTCCTGCTTTTTTATCATATTTTTGGGTTTTTTTTTTGTTGTTGTTGTTTTGTTTTTTGGTTCATTGATTGAGTGATATTTTCAACTCTGTCTTCTAATTCACTAATTCAGTCCTCAACTTCCCCTAATCTGCTGTGTATTCTTTCCAACGTATTATTTATTTGTGCTATGTCCTTCTTTATCTCAGACTGTTCTTTATTCATAGTTACTAGAGGCCTAGTACATGGAGGGGGGTGGGGGGGGGGGAAAGAGAGAGAATATCTCAGCTGGAAAGGTTCTCCCTTAGAATATGAGGTTTCAACCCCATACCAGGCTCCCAATCCCGTGCACAAGAGCTGAAACAAGCTATCTCATAACATCTGGCTGTGAAAATCAGCAAGGATTTTGTCTGTCTAGAAGCGATAGGCATTTGCTAGAGACACAGACACACTTTCAAAGGGCCAACAAATAAAATCTTTTTTTTGCAATCACTCACCTTGGGTTATGGCAGAGAGAGCATGGAATGCACTAAAGTTGTATGAGGAGAATCTGGTCTGTGGTTCTTGGAGGAGAATTGAGGGGATAGACCCCCAGTCCTCAATCACTCTACCACACTGCAGATGCCATCTTTCTTGGTCAGAGCATAGCCCACCTTACAGAATTAGCCTGGGTGAATGCAAGAGTGCCACCTTCTGAACTCTCTTTCACCCCACACTGTAGAGCTCATACTTTGCTGCGGAGACTGTTATTTAGACCATGGTGCAAAGGTCTAGACAGACTCAGGGGATGTCAGTGACCTATTGCATGGCTTTAGGGAGAGGGATATCCCCGCACATTACCATGAATCTGACTTGCTCCCTCCACTCAGGGAAGATGCACTAACCACACTCTCCTAGCTCCCAGAGGCCCACTCTCTTGACTCTTGGTGACTCCACCCTGATAAGATCTGAGAAAAATCTGGGTAATACAGAGTTGTGTGGCTCTGAGGCAGGGGTAACATTCCCTACCTTTCCACAAACCTTACCTGTACCTCCCCCTCTCCCAGCGGGTCCACTTTGCTGAGATCAGGATCCTGGCAGACTTTGGGACAGACTAAGTTGGGTGGCTCTAAGACAAGGAAAATTTTTCTGTGCACACCTTACCAGTGCTGAGCCTTCCCTTCACATGCCAAATCTAGGTCTATTAGGGCCTCATAAACTCTACTGGCCTCACTCTGTTGGCTCATTGAGACCCTGCCCCACTACAAAGTCATGTGAGCAATCAGCAGGTGGCAGCTAGATTTGTTATACTTTGGGACATTTGCTCAATCCCAGGACTATCACCAAGTTTGAAACTACATCAATCTGGTGAACATCAATCACCCCTACCTGGTGACTCACAGAGAACCTATTTCATACAACTCAAGTACTGCCAGCGGTTATTTCAGCTGTCAGTCAAAGGCAGATGGAAGTGGCCCTCAAAATTCCTTGGGACTTTTGCTGACCTTTTCCTGGGCGTGGTGCTGGAAAAAGCCAGCGTTGGTGAACAGTTTGATAATTCTCATGTACAATCAGTCTCAGCAAAGGTAGCCATAATTTTGAAGTTCCAAATAAGTGCCCAGGGCCAGTCACAATCAGTGTTTGACATTGATCTGTACCAGAATCTCTTACAAGAGGGCCCACAACCAATGAACACAATGTCCAGCTTCAGTGAACTGACTTGCACGAGATCCAATTAGCTTCACAAGTGGCATGTCCAAAGAGAGATCTCAGCAGGCACAAGACTCTGCTGAGGCAAATTCAGAACCTTGTACACTGTGATAGGGATTGACCTTCACACTGTGATGGGGATTGATCTTCATAAGTCAGCCATCCTGAGTATTAACCCCACACACAAAATAGCCAATAGCAATCAAGACCGAATTACAGAAAGAGGGCCCTTATAACCCACACAAGGGTCATTCCTGGACCACCCAGCACAGGTGATCATGAAAAATGCACCATAAGGTCCCACAAAACACCTAATATATAAGGCCAACATGCCAAGATAGAGAATCACAGCAAATCTACATAATACATAGAAATAAACACAAAGAACAGCCAAAATGGGGAGACAAAGAAAGATGCCCCAAATAAAAAAAGAAGAGAGAGAGAAGAAATCTCTAGAAAACTACTAAATGAAATGGAGGTAAGCAATTTCCCAGATATAGAATTAAAAGAATGATTACATGGATGTTCAAAAACTTAGTGAGAACTATAACAACGTGAAAAGGGACACAGAAAACATAAAAAAGCAGTAATAAATGAAGAATGCAATATCTGAAATGCAAAATACACTAAAAGGAATAAACACTAGATTGTGTGAAGCATAGGATTAAATGAATGAATTTTTACAAATGCACATATCTTCTTCTCTATTAACAGCTTGGGGGTCAGATATTAAAATAATCAACTTTTGTTTCATCATTTTATATGTTATCTTTTTATAATATAATATGTCAATGCCTATCTATTCTGCTATAAGAAAGGAGGCTGTGCATGAACAATTCTGAGATCAAATAGTGCCCAGATACCTTTACTTTGGAAATTCTGTAGTAAAATGTACCAGAGGAGGACAGAAGCATGCATCTTAAACTTAATTCCAAAGGTTTAATTATAGCTTTCTGGAGCAGCAGGTGCACCTTATTATTATTATTATTATTATTATTATTATTATTGCCTGTGAAATACAAGTGGACCCCAATGGGTATGTGTCGGGGGCGGGGGGGGGGGGGGAAGGGGGATAAGGTAAAGAGAGTGTGCAAAAGCACATTAGGGACAATTGTTTAATTGTATGAATACTTTTTGCACATTCTGCTATGAATTTAGATTATAAAAACCAGGCTCCTGGATTCCTTCTACAGAAAAGAAGCTGATTTCACAGAAACGGGCCCGTTATGAAAGTAGCTCTTCATTGCTTTCAGTTTCAGAAAGAACATTTCCAGAAAACGCCATTTCCCGTGGCCTTGAATGACCTAACAGATTGTTTTGCTGGCTGAAAAATCTTCATACTAGGTTATTTTAAAACCCAATTATTATTCAACTGGAACTTACAGAATATTGTGTGTGTATCATTGATCTTATATATATCACTAAAGCTGGAAAGAAAAAGTAATGACTGCAAGTGTGTGCAATCTGGAGGGGAAGGGGGGAAACATCTTATTTAAGCATTCCAGCACCTCTCATTGTCAATTGCAAGAACAAATATGTGGCACTTATTTAAGTCTTTAACTAACAGGCTAGTAATTTTAAAAAGGTGCTGGTTGGCCTGTTTTTAGAGTTAAAAGCATGGCCAGAAATAATCAGTTTTGGCAGTGTTAATTCATATTCACACAGAAGTGATGGTGAATTTTTTAAAACAAAAATTAAGTCATTTTTTTTTCTACACAAAAGCATTATAAGCTTTCTTTATCCATATTATGACTGCAAGATCCTGAACAATCAGGCTTCTGCTTGCCCCTCTCCTTATCACATGTTATCTTAGCTTCAGCACATGGACCTTCATTCAAATACCAAATACACCCTTCTCTTCACTAATCTGGACTTTTGTACACCAACTCCCCTTCTGCATATAATTCACTTCTCTCATTTCTTTGCAAATTGTGCTCATACTAAAAATTCACCTTAAATCTCATTTCATCAGGGGAGGCTCCAGCTGACTATTCTAAATTGAATCTTCTTTTTACTTAACTCATGTACTGCCAGGGCCAGCCTGACGGTTGAACCGGGCTGAGGTAGGGAGGTGGGAATTGAGAAAAGAAAGACAGGAAAACGGGGTTGGGAGGACTACAGGAAGCCATTGACCGACTGTAGCAGCTTTATTAACTGTGTAATGCCTTTTATACACAAACACTTGAATAGGAAATCTGTCGAGAGGAATGTACACTTTGTTCCTCTTAATCTCTAAGGGAGAGACAGAGCAGAAGAACAAATTCTTGGTACAGCAAATCTCAGTAAATAGTTACAGACTGTTTGGCAAGCTCTGAAAGATTGCTCTCATTCTACTGATAGTAGCCATCCAACAAGTCTGGGAAAACTGTGTGGGTAGGGGGTCAGCCTTGCTAGCCCCCTCGAATGCAAGGGCCTTATCAGCTTACACCCTGTCTCCAACAATGTACCCTGTGCTATTCCTTTACAATGTTTTATCTGAATTTCAATGTTACATTTGTTTGTGTAACTTATTTTACTGTCTTACTTCTGAACTAAAAAATGCATGAGCACAGGGACCATGCCTAATATGCTAACCACACAGTCCTCAATGCCTTCCCCATTGTCCAGCCCATGGTCAGTGGCCAATACATATTTATTGAGTGATGAAATGCAGTCACATTTAAAAGTGCATACTTTGATGTCAGACAGGAACATATGAGTTTTGCTCTCTGCATTAGAACCTTGAAAAAATTATGGAGAATCAACTGTCTTTAACAAAACATTAATTGATGAAGGTGTGCTCTTGTAGTGTTGTACTTGTTGCTGCCATCATCACCATCATCCTGTGCGTTTGGTTTGCCTTTGATGCTTCTGTGATTTAAAAAAAAAAAAAAAAAAACATTGTCTCTAAAAGATAAACAAGTAATACAAAACCAAGAATGTTTAGGGATTTTGCTAATAATGAGAGTTTTAAATTTTGTTCTGAGTTCAATTCTTCATATCATATTATTCTGAATATTTTATTTTTATAAAAGAACTGGCTTCGGTCAAGATGGCAGTATACGTAAATTTAGTACATGCATCCTCCCACAACTACATCTAAGTTACAACTAAACTTTATAACAGGCATTATTCAGAACCACCTGAAATCTAGCAGAACAGAAGTCCTATAACTAAGAATGTAAAGAAGAAGCCACATTGAGACTGGTAGGAGGGACGGATACACAAAATGGCTGGTACCACAGCCACATGTGGTGGTTAAAAATCAGGAGGGATATCTCAGCTATGAAGGTCCCCACTGAGGAATGAGGAGTCCCAGCCCTGCAGCAGGCCCTCCAGCTCAGGTTTCAGTGCCAGGATGAGAAGTTCTTGTTATCCAGAGTTAAATTCATAGAAGCATAAAACTGACTAGTGATTAGCAGAAACTTGGGGAAAGGAAACAGAGGCTTATTATTTCATGGATACAAAGTTTCCTTCTGGGATGATGAAAAAGTCTGGAGATGGATGGTGGTGATAGTTGCATAACAATTAAAAATACATTTAATTCCACTAAATTGTATGCTTTAAAATAGCTAAAATAGTAAATCTTGTTTTGTGTATATGTCACTATAACAATAAAAAAAAAACTTTTAAGTGCTTTAATTAAAGGAAAACAGAATGCGATCATTTCTGCATTTTATATATATTAACTAGGGGCCCAGTGCAGGAATACGTGCACCTTGAAAGGAACTGTGGGCCGCGAAGCTGCCGAAGCCACAGGAGCAGATCTCAGCACATCCTCCACTCCCCTGACCAGCCCACAGTTCCCTGTCTGCTGGCAGCCCCGCTCCCACCACCACTGCTCCCATGCGCTGATGGCTTCCGCCCCTCTTGCACCTGCTGACAGCGCCAAGTAATTGGGGCTGGCGCCAGCAGCAGATGCAAGCAGGGCTGGCGTCATCACCCCTCAAAAGCAGGAAGAGGTGGAAAAACCCTCAGGGGCAATCTGGGCTGGCAGCCAATGCTCGCACTCACTGATGGCACCAAGTGATCGGGACCTGTGCTGGGTGCTGGCAGTGGGTGCAAGCAGAGGCTCTGGCACTGGCTATGGGTGCGAGTGAGGCCTGCACTGGCAGTGGGTGTGAGTGCCGGGTGGGACTGTGGCAGATGGGAGTAAAGAATTGTCAGTAAACACCAGAGGTTCACCCTGATGACAATGACTGGTGCCTTGCCCTGGTCTGGTGCCCCAGCTCAACTGCTCCACCATCCCACTGTGGCCAATACCTGCCATGTTCTGTTCTCTGCCCCATGCTGCCAACACTTGCCATGTTCCGCACTTGCCCCCTGGTGGTCAGCACACATCATAGCAACTGGTTGTTTGGTTGTTCCGCAGTTCAGTCTACCTGCACATTAGGGTTTTAGATAGATAGATGATAGATAGATAGATAGATAGATAGATAGATAGATAGATAGATAGATAGATGATAGATAGATAGATAGATAGATAGATAGATAGATAGATAGATGATAAATAGGGGCCCGATACACAACATTCATGCAAGGCACTTGTCTCCCTCTGTGGTGGCAGCTGCCTTGGCCCCCACCACCATAGCTTCATCCGGAAGGGCTTTCGGTCTAATTAGCATATTACACTTTTATTATTATAGATTTGAATTCAATAGACACAAGAGGAATTGGAGCATCCCCTAGACAAAATATATCAGGGAAAATGATTAATTAATTCCTATTTTTCAGGGTCTTTTCCTGGACCAATCAATTGGACAAGGAGTTGGCACCATATTCACTCCAGCATGGGACAAATGCCCACAAAGAGATGGTTATGCACCATTTTCTAAGATGGCAGCAGAGTAGGTGGAAGCTGCAATCATCTCCTGCCAGGACCAAACTGGAACTGCAACTAAATTAAAGAGCATACTGAATTACCACCAAAGACTAGCTGAAGAGAAGTCTTATAATCAACTGGTAGGACGCAAAAAGGCCTGGCCCCACTCCCAGAGGGGAAGGCTGAGGTTCTGGTGGGATATATCAGCTATGGGGGTTCCCCCTGATAAGTGAAGGGCCAAAACCTCAGACTGGGCTCCACAGCCAGGAGTTCCAGAGCCAGAAAGGGGTGTCCACATAACATCTGAGTATACTTATAACAATTACTTTGAACTCTATATCTGACTTGGGTTTCCCTGGCAATGGAGGAAACCAAGCTTCCCACACACCCTGGCAGGCCCAGGCCTGCACTCAAGGTTACAAAAGTTCAATTATAGGAGATAAATAAATCCCCCCAAAAAATGGCAGCAGCCACAGAGCTGGAGAGAGCAGGAGGCTTGAGTTGCCACAGTGATGGAGGAAGCCAAGCTCCCACAGTTCTGGCCTTCTCTCAAGGCTCCAAAGTTTCAATTATAGAAAATAAATAAATCCCAAATACCAGGGCCTCCACTTGGGTCACTCAGGAGTGTGGCTGGCCTGAAAACCACCACAGGCCCTTCACCCAGGCCACTCCACACCCCAAGGGAACCTCCACCCTGATCCGGGACATCCTTCAGGGCAAACCAGCCATCCCACACCTGTGCACCAGGCCTTTAACCTACCTAATTCTATCTAATAAAAGAATAATATGAAAATTGATTATCACTCCAACACACAAGATGGCTACTCCTATGTGGTCAAAGATGACTGCCCCTATGTGGACACAAGATGGCCAGCAGGGGAGGGCAGTTGGGAGGGACCAAGCCTGCAAGGGAGGGCAGTTAGGGGTGACCAGGCCTGCAGGGAAGGGAAGTTGGGGAGGTGGAACCCAAGCCTACAGGTGAGAGCAGTTGGGGAGACCAGGTCTGCAGGGAAGGCCAGTTAGGGGTAATTAGGCAGGCAGGCAGAGAGGTTAGAGGCAATTAGGCAGTCAGGCAAATGAGCGGTTAGGAGCCAGCAGTCCCGGATTGCGAGAGAGATGTCCCAGATTGGAGAGGATGCAGGCAGGTTGGGCTGAGGGACCCCTCTACTCCTGTGCATGAATTTCATGCACCAGGCCTCTAGCATACTAATAAAAGGGCAATATGCTGATTAGATCAGATAGACCAGACATCTTCCAAATGTCATTCTGGATGTCCTTCCTGACAAAGCTGGGGCCAAGGTGAAGCTGCCCAGGGTCCCAGGTGCCTGCAGCTGGCCCAGGCGAAGCAGGCTCAGGTCCCAGGTGCTTGCAGCCAGTTGGAGGGAGGGAAACCCAGGTCCCGGGTGCCTGTGGCTGGCCAGAGGGAGGGAAGCATGGGTCCCGGGTACAGAGGGTCAAGGCAGAGGCAGTTAGGGGCGATCAGGTAGGTAAGCAGAGGCAGTGAAGGGCAATCAGGCAGGCAGGCAAGTGGTTAGGAGCCAGCAGTTTCAGATTGCGAGAGGGATATCAGACTGCCGATTTAGGCCCAACCCCTGCAGGATCGGACCTAAACCAGCAGTCGGACATCCCCCAATGTATCCCAGATTGCGAGAGGGTGCAAGCCGGACTGAGGGACCCCCCTCCCCCAACTCTGAGCACAAATTTTGTGCACTGGGCCTCTAGTGCTTTAATATTATAGTATTTGGTCCTTACAACTCAATACTGAATATTTCCTCAAGAAACAAGCAATTATATTTCTACACAATTAGAATTATATTGAAGCTAAACTTAAAGGAAGGCTGTTGGTTTTTATTCTGAGCTTTAATCACTGTCCACTGCACAAATATGTGTTTGCAGTATTTATTGATCTCTAAAAAAATGTTATTTATTTTTACTTATAGATTACAAGCTACATGAGGACACAATCTTTGCCTTTCTCTCTCCACTGAATACAGAAACAAAAGCAGGTCAAAAATGAGAATTTAGCAAACACTGCAAATAATTGACATTATTCTTTAGTGAATAATAGATGTCTGAATAAATTGTTAACTATTTTTCAAAGCATTTTTATATATTTTAAAGTGATTAATACATGTTCATTTTTTAAATGTTTTAGTGAAAAGAATATTTCAAAGAGATACATGCACTCTGATGTTTATCCCAATATTAATCACAATAGCCAAGATGCTGAAACAAGTTAAATGCCCGTCAATAAATGAATGGATAAAATATGGTATATATGTATACACAATGGAACATTACTCAGCCAGGAGAGAGGACATGGGTGGACCTTAAGTACATTATACTAAGTGAGATAAGTCAGACAGAATAAAAAAGTACTGTGTGATATCACTTACATGTGGCATCTAAAATAGTCAAGATTTTCTCTTTTTGTTTTTTTAATCCAGGGTGTCCCTAAAGGATTAGAAGATCAATTCACACTCTCAGTAGGAACAGAGATTTCCATAGAATAGTTTGCTTTTCCATTGACCCCTTTTACTTGTTGGCCACATATTCATTACTGTATGATTTCTTCTTAACAAGACAAAGCCATTCTTTCCTCTGAACACTTGAAGTCACAACTGGAAAATCTCCATTGCAAATGTGGTTATTTCTTCACAGAGATTATGACACATGAAGTCACACAGGCTTTCCCAGAAAAGGGTTTGTTGTTGCTGTTGTTGTGTTGTTGTGCTACCTTTAAATCACCTTAGAGATCTTCATCGGATAGCAAAAATCCAAACTATCCATTGCCTCAAATATTTGATGTATTCATGGCATTCTGGCAATTAAAAACATCATGTAAGTGTCAACCTTTTCTTTTTCCAGAAGTCTGTGCCTAAAAACACTCCCCGGAGATGTGCAGGAGATATAATGGTTCCTATCCTCAAATGAAACTCACTTTTATTTGAAAACAAATACGAGATACCAAGTAGTTGCACCTGGACCAGGACAGCATTTATTATTTGAACACTATGTGCCCCTATTTAACGGGGAGACTGTGATATCTTTCCCGTATCTGGTATCACTGCTAACTTGGATCCTGATTCCAACAGTGCTCAAATTGTTTCATCATCCCAATTTCCCTAGGACACAGGTACCAAGTAAATGGGCAGAGGTGTAACCTAAAGAAAGGCTGGGAAAATTATTAACGTTGTATTTCCTGTCCCAAGGTTGCAAGATCTTCTGTCTTGTGATCTTGTCCCATCCTCCAAGAGACAGGTTCAGGGTCTCAACCTCAGGCTGCAGGTTGTGACATGTTATTCTGACTATCTCTAAGCCTCCTGGTGACATCTAGATTTCATTTGGTTGTTTTCCCCAACCCTTATAACCCTACAGATGCCCTGTTGTATTCACCATCTTCAGAATCAGGCCCAGCTGGCTATGACTCCAACCATATTTTGAAATGAATGTTGTGTTCTTTTAAATTTTATTTGATGAAACCCTAACCCCCAATGTTCCAATGTGATGGTATTTGGAAGTAGGTCCTTTGGAAGGCAATTAGGTAATGAGGGTGGGGCCCTTATAACAAAGAATCATAGAAGCTCCCCCCACCCTTTCCACCATGTGAAGACACATCAAGAAAACAGCCCCTGGCAAAGCAGAAATAGGGCTCTTATCAAGAGCCCACCAATGCTGGCACACTGAGCTCAGGAAATTTAAGGAGAAAATATCAAGTTATCACTCAACAAATCAAAGAATATGAGATCACATTTATGAATCACACACACACAACCCTACCTACCTCTTCCTACTAGCATCACCTTCATTTTCCTACTGACTCCTTATTTTTATGGTTCTTCAGGTCACAAGGGTTAAAAAAATAATCCCATATCTACCTTCATCTACCATACCAAAGGATACTGGAAACAATTACCCATTAAAAAATTAAAAGTAATCTTGACAAACTCATTGAAATGGAATAAATCACAAAATTAATTTTAAAAAATTATAAGTAACTTTGTTTACATAGGTAGATAAGTGAGATATTTTCACTCCTAATTCTGAAGTTCCCAATGGATTTTCAGGGATTTATGGGTTGATAGTTATTCTTGGAGTGCTTTCAACTCCTAAGCTACCTTTTGTATTCTTCATGCAAATTACACTTATTATATAGGGTTTACCTTGAGAAAATATTATGTTCTTTAAAAAAATAAAAAATATATATAGTTTACTGATTTTAGAGAGGAAGGGAGAGGGATAGAGAGATGGAAACACTGATGAGAGAGAAATATTGATCAGATTTCCTCCTGCACATTGGGGATCAATCCCACAACACAGGCATGTCCTCTGACAGGGAATCAAATCATGACATTCTGGTTCATGGGCTAATGATCAACCACTGAGGAACACTCCCAAGGCATATGTTCTGCTTTTATACCTAGTTAGAGATTTTATTATCAATATTTTTTCAAATATTGTAAGCCACAGATGTTACTGATAAAATGTATGATTTCTATAAGATTTTGTAAAATGCCAAAAAAGTGATAATTATAAAACATAAAGATTTGTTCACAGAATATGAATACCTTTAAACCCAAAGTTATATATAGAACCCAACAAAAATATTAGGAAACATACCCATAATTTATTTAACTTATACTGAGCCTTTCAGAATGTAAAAAGGAGATACATTTCCCAGTGACTGTGACCGTGATTCCCTCTCTGAGGGTCTTGGTCCTCGCCTGGGTGAGGATGTAAGAACAGAAGTTCTTTGTTTGTTTCTGAAATTTAGGATCCAGTTGTTTTTCTGGAACATTCTCATTACAGGTTAGGAGTTCTTTGTCATTTGTTGGCCAGTCAAAGACAAAACACTTCCTTTTGGAAAGAAATCTCTCTAGGGAGTTTGGATATTTGGGCTTTGGGATTCCTGCCTGAAAGATTAAAAAAAAAAAAAAAAAAAAAAAAAAAAAAAAAAAAAGATGAAGATGAAGAAGGAACTGTCTGAGGACAAGAGGCTAAAGATTTTTATGACAAGATTTTTATATCTTTGCCATCCCATATGTTTGTGACTTCTGTTTTTAACTCCTTTAGCCAATGCTTCTTTAAACCTGAAACTTACCAATGATACAAACCTAGGGGAGACATCTATTGTAATTTAAGCAAAAAATAAAAACCTATTGCTGGCATCTCCAGACCTACCCAGGGTAAAGGTTTACTAAATAAATGACTATTGAAATAAAAATTTTAAATTTTCTATCTATTTTATTCCATGTAGAAATTTAGTTATGGAATCAAAAAGAAGAATAACAAACAAGGGATTACGAAGCAATATTAAGAATGATACCCTGATTATTTAAAGAAAACTATTTTAATATTAAAAATAATGTGTATAGTTTTAGTTCTTTTTGTAGCAAAAACTTAAAGTGTTATTTTATGATGTTATACACCTAAACTATAAACTCTTTAATATAAAAAGTATATTTGATTTGACAGTGTTGCTCTTCTGCCTAGCCAATTTCTCATTAAGTGTTTTGAGAAAACATAAATAGAAATACGAAGACAGGAATAAATAACTCAAAATTAATACTTCTCTTGAGGTTTTATCAGATACATAAATACATTTACCCACATAAATGTATCCTATTAAAATAATTTATTGTTTTAAAATTATAGCACAGGTAAATGTGGGAATTTTTTAAAAGCTATGCTATAGAAGATAAAATGAATGTTCTGGTATTTATCAGAGATATGAGAGCAGCATAGATTGAAAAGATGCATGCTTCAGGTTTTTGGAACATAAAATTATTTTTATATGATGTATCTATAAAGTCAATAGAAAGTTATATCCTTGTGTCAGAAGAGTAAGAATCTAATTATGTGAAAAAATTTTCATTATATATGGTTTTAATTGTAATTCCATGTATAACAAATCTCTGGTCAGTTGTTTTTCTCAAAACAAAAAAGCAGAAGCCATAATAAAGAATACAACTGTCTGATCTTTAGAAAGTTTTAGCACCACTGTATTCAAAGTTACAATTGGATTCTAAATTACTATGTGTAAAGAACAAATTGGTTTGAGTAATTATACTCTACTTTTCTTAAGTGAACTTAAACTCCAGTCCATAGAGCTTTTCAACCCATCTTCCAATCACCACTTCTACAGACTTCATCTAGTCTAAAACACAAATACAATCCCAGAGATCATGGACAACATTTAGTACCTCCCACCTTGTATTGCAAGAATATCAAACTTACAGCCCACAAAGAATATTTTTGAAACCCAGCTAACATAACAGTATGTAAGAAACATTTTAATAAAATTTCATAACTTGATTTTTACAAAATCCTGTTATACAAAATTATTAATAACAACAAACTATAACGTTCGCTAATGACTGATTACTATAATCATGTTGCATTGATTTTCCTTACAGGCCTTACACGCAGACGCACCATTTCTCCCCACTAATACTAGTAGCGAATATTTTAACAGCCAATCACCACATCATTAGTCTTGTACTGACTTGTTTGGTGTGTGCAAAAGGAAATATTTTGCTTTTGGAGAACAAGAAAAATAAATTTATTTGCATTATACTTATTAATTTGTGCAGTTATTCAGTGTCTAATAAGTTAATGTTCAAGAAAAAATGTTAATTTTTATTAAAATGTTCTATTATTTTATGTTAATGATTATTCATTTATTTCAGCCTTTTGTATTCAGCATGTCTCTATCAAAATCCAGTGGTAGTAAAAATAAACAAAAAATTGCTGACAAACATCGAAATTTCCAAGCAAAGTGGGAATTGGAGTATTTTTGCTGTGAAGTAAAAAATAAAATAATTTGCTTGTTATGTAATGATGCTATTAGTGTACCAAAGTTATACATTGAAAATTGAAACTTTTCGTTTTTTTGCAGTCCACATGAACTTATACCTTGTTTATTTGGTCTGTGTTAGCATTTGAGTTTGACATGGTTGATGTTCATAGCCCAAGTCATGCACTGATATCTGAAATCAGCTTCAAGGCATTCTCCAGGTACTCATCTGCTATGATAGGGTGGCCATTTAACTTCAGCTCCAGGATGAAATCTTGTACAGCCCAGATAGTCTGGAAAGAAACTCAGAAACTCTGTTAAATCTTCTATTCCAACGTGTCTAGGGTATGACTTTGCCCTGATGAGTTCTGTGAGCTCTGTCACATAACTAGGACCTGGCTAAGGAAAATAAACTTTCTAACCACAATTCCCACATTTCTCTAATAAACATGATATATTATAAGCATTCTCTTTTGTTCTGGGTCCTTCTGCTCCACCAAAGACAAGCAAGGAGAAATCTCCATTCTCAAAGACTCCATGGCACATGGAGGTTGGGTTCCTGGAAGGATACTGCAGCTGCTCCTGGGCCTGGTGGTTGATAGTGTTCATGCTGTTGTAGACGAAGCTGCTACACAGAAGCACGGCGAGGGCAAAGATCCATGAGTCATTCTTAGGGTCACCCTGGAAGTACATGAGGGCAAGACATTCAGGGGTTTACCCTATAGAAATTCATTCAGACACTAAGTCTAGCAGTCCTTCACTTTATTTCAGGTAATGTACTCACCATGTAAATAAGTAAGTTTGAAGACAGACATAAATATCAGCTTTGACAATTAGAAAGACATTTCTTGTGACTGACTTTTTCATAGGTAAAAGAATTCTCATTTTTACAAATCTTTTTTCAGTTCAATTGGATTAAATAAAATAACATATATAGAAAAACTAATGGAGCACCTGGAGTGCAATTAGGTATTCAGTGGTAGGTATTAGCATGTATTCAGTCTATACTTATGTATTGGTCTTAGGCCATATATATTATACTGTGGTTGACATAATTAGTCTTTCAAACTATGTTCAATTAAATTCAACAAATGTTTTTATGGAAAGCTAATCAATATTTCCTTCTCTTCTTAAGTTTAAAACTCAAAGTTTTAAATGACAATTATTTCTTTTAAGATGACTATTCAAAACAGTGGCAATTATCCATAGCAATAAATCCAACAAAAATGACAATATCTATATGTAGTGTATATAAGCAGTGGAATCTATAGCTATGACATTAAATTACAAGTTAGAAGTCCATCAAGGAAGAGCAGAGCTCAGAAAGTAAGAAAAGAGCACATGATATGTCAAAGTCCTAAACTAAGTGTTAAAGAATTGTTAGAATGTGGAGTTGAAGAAATTAAGGTAGCTGTTCTCTCTCCACCTGTGGAGTCAGCCTGGGTGGGTCCCCCCTTTCTCCTCTCCCCTCTCCTTTAATTCTGATTTCTCTACCTCCGTAATGAGTCCCATTCATTACTGGTGAATAAACCTTCCTTTAATATGTAAAAAAAAAAAAAAAAAAAAAAGGAGAAGAAGAAGGAGGAAGAGGAGGAAGAGGAGAAGAAAGAGGAGGAGAAGGAGAAGAAGAAGAAATGAAAGTAATCCCACAGGTGAAAGACAGAAGATGGCCAAATAGATAGTTTTTGAGTTATTTGACTTGACTGGACCAGAGGTTAGATGCAGAAATTAGGGCTGGATAGTGAGCCTAGTATAGCCAAAGGGCCTTAAAAGGCAAGCTAATTTGTTTGTATAAATTATAACTTTGTCTAAATAGTGGCATAAACCATAAATTATTTCTATTCTAAACAGCATTAAAAGCTGTTCTGTAGAGCAAATGTAAACACTGAAATTTATACTGAAAAGACTCAATACAAGAGTTTGGAGGGGAAAAAATAGCCTATTGATTTATTTATTTTTCTGACCACAATTTTTTAGAAGTACTCAATTAAAATAAGAAATGGCACTCATGACAAAATATTTAGACAGTAAGACTATATCATTGTTTGATATATGATTTTAAAAATTAACACAGAATTTGTAACTCCTCTTTGGACCTAAAGCTATAATATCAAAAATTCATTTAAAAATATTTGTTGTACAACAAACATGCTTTTATAGAAGCAGCTCATTCAGAAGTATCTCAAAGCCTTCTAGAAGGCTCTAGGAGCACTTGATGATCTTCACCAGAAGACAGCAGATTCTTTGAGGGTAAGACCTTTACTTTGGTCATTAATTTTTACATTGCTAATGCCAGAGAACTAGAAATCAGATGTTCAATAATCATTTATTAAATTGAGTCAAATCATTCACCCAGTGCCAAGCAATAATGAAAAATCGGTTAAATATACCAGGATACCTTACCTAGAAGTGAAAGGCAAATAAACCAAAATTTGCTTCATTTACTAGAGTTGGATTTCTAGATTTCACAAATAGGTCACAGCAGTTAAACCACCAAATATCATGAAGAAATAAGGAGAAAATACAGATTGAAAAGGATGTATCTGTGACTCTCTGACTACCTTTTCCACATCACCTGACCGTTGGTGTCTAGAAGGACCAGGGTGTAATCAGGCTTAGAGGGGTGAGGCACACACCACATCCAGATGCCCTTGGTTTTAGACTGCACCGTAGAGCCCAGAGGGAAGCCTGCAAGGGACATGGAAAAGAAACATACAATGACAGCAGATAACCTAAGCACTCAAGATTCTACATTATCAGACTTGTTAAAATGTAAGTATCCCAGCATACAAGGTATTGCTTTCTCCATTTCTTAAGGATTTCCTACTTTGTGTGTCATCTATTTCAAGGAGAAGACTATGTTAACTGAGAGAATACCAGTGAGGCTAGAACTCCAGAATGAGACAAACAGATATCCATAAACCAGACAAAATAGAAGTCATTGATAATCATGACAAGGACATTTTGAAAGAAAAGTGAAGTTCAAAGGCAGGAAGAAGTGGATTAAAGAGAGACATGGGAAGGGAAAAGTGGAAAAAGGAAATTGAGAAAATATCCTTTTGCCAAGCAAAGTGATCAAATGGCTAGTAGCCAAAATTAAATGTGAACTCACAAAGGATTTTTAAGATAATAGATATTCAAACATTGTAGGACGATACAGTCCTGCAGTCCTGCAATGGCCACGACCACCACTGGCTGAGAAATCTGGTCAAGAATCTTTAGAGCTTCCTGATTCACTGACAGATGCTCATTGTTTTTTTCCATCAGGCAAATGGGGGCCATCATGTTGGGTCTAGATGCCATGGCAACCTGCCAACTTAGGAGAGATGCTTAGTAGAGATAAGATTGCAAATTTATTCTCTGTCGCAGAGTTATCCAAAGCACTCAGGATAACTTATCCAAATCAACTTAGGACTAACTGAGACTTCCGTACTTTCTATGGGACCAAATGTAACCTTGAATAGCAGACTGCAGACAGCTGGCTCCATCATTCCCCCAAATCTCTGCTTATATTAGTGATGATATATAAGGTTAGTTTTATTTATAATAAAGTTTTATTTATTATAAAATTAAAACAATTATTATCATACACTGAAGGACTACAATATTCCAAACTCTATGATACATACCTTCCATACCTGGCCTCATTTGTACTTTCGAGAACCTGCAAGCTCAAAATTATTATACCCATTTTGCAATGAGATGTATTTTTGGCTCAGTGAATGGAGTGTCTGCCTGCAAACCAAAGGATTCCAGGTTTGATTCTGGTAAAGGGCACAAGCCTTGGTTTCAGGGTCCTTGGGCCCTGGCCCTGGATGGAGGCAATCAATCAATGTGTTTCTCTCACATCGATGTTTCTCTCTGTCTTTCCCCCTCTCTTCCACTCTCCCTAAAAATCAATGGAAAAATATCCTCAAATAAGGATTAACAACAACAACAACAAAAATGAGTCTCACAAAGGCTGAGTGAATAAGTTATAGGGTCAGGATTAAAAACCTAAACAATCAGCCCTAACCGGTTTGGCTCAGTGGATGTTGATAGAGCATTGGCCTGCAGACTGAAGGTCCCAGGTTCGATTCTGATCAAGGGCATGTACCTTGGTTGTAGGCACATCCCCAGTAGGGCGTGTACAGGAGGCAGCTGATTGATGTTTCTCTCTCATCGATGTTTCTAATTCTCTATCCTTCTCCTTTACTATCTGCAAAAAATCAATAAAATATATTTAAAAAAAAAAAAAGAAAAAAAAGAAAAAAAAACCTAGACAATCAAGCAAAATGGCAGACTAGAAAGCTTTAAGTCCTTGTCTTACATGGTGACATCAAAAAGCAACCCCAAGTTAGCTAAAATAACTTTATAGCAATTCCACAAAATAGTCAAAGGCCTAAAGTAACCTAGCAAACACCCAATAAAAACTTTTAAAAGCCACATTCAAAATGGTAAGAAATTCTGTGGTGTTTATGCTTGTCCTCCCCCCAACCCCATACTTCCCAGGTCTTTGTCTACGGGAGGTGACTACCCAGTGCCCTCCCTTTATCCAGAGGAAACAGTGCAGGCTTTATTTACAATGTTCTATTTTAGTTTAGAGCTATTCAAGTCTTTTCTTCAAGTCTTTATTTCACCTCACATGGATTTCAAATGGGCCAGGGAGGAGGAGGTGGTGGCATCTCGGTTGGAAAGGAGCAGTGGGCATTGCTGAGAAAAGCTGCAGCTAACCTAACCCTCAGAAGTCTAGGCCAAGATATTATGAGTGAAGACTTAAAATAGACTATCTAAGGCAACAGCTCAGTTTCGGATTCCCTCCTTCAAACTGAACAGAGCAGAGAAGAATTTGCTTACAATGCTCTAACCTGACTGGGGCTGCCTAAAAGACTAGCCTCTTTTGCCTAATTTGGATCTTAGCCGAAGAGTAACAGTGGGCACCGCATGGGAAAACTGACCTGCAGACACCTGCAGCAAGATGTTATAGATGTAAGATATTGTGACATATATCTTTTTTCTTACTGCTGGCACCCAGTTCCTAAAACCCTTGTAATTTTCTGAGTGATGATAGCAATGAGGGTATATTTTGTTATAATATTTGGCCTTTTGTCCTCAGATCATGAAAGAGCTCCAGGGAATTAAAGGTGAAAGGAGGTTCTTTTGTTTCTTACAACAACCCCCTTTCAATCACACCTAAACATATGCTAATAAGGTGATTTTTGGAAAGCCCCTAGATAACCACAGAGTGCAGGCCAACCACTGCTTAGACCAGGGGTCTGCAACCTTTAAGACATAAAAAGCCACTTGGACCCATTTCCGAAGGAAAAAAAAACCTGAGATCCGCAAAACCATTGCTACATTTAAAACAAATATAACACTGCATATATTGTTTCTTACCTTAATGCTATATACCAGATTGGATCGTGCAGTTAGCTGTCAATCTGAAGAAAAAAAGGACTTTTTCACTTAACAATGTAAAATATATTTTTGCAAATTAATAGCTAATTAAAATATTTAATTTTTAGTTAATGGGATTTTTGCTCCTGAACCTCAGTGCACAGTGTCAGCACATCAGGGCTGTAAGATGTTACCTTCATTTTCACACAGGCTTGCAAGTTGTCGGAGCTGCGGTAAAGCTTCAAAAGAGCCGCATGAGGCTCTGGAGCCCTAGGTTGCCGACACCTGGCTTAGACAGTTGAACTTTCAGCCGCACACTTCCTGGAACCTCTGGGGAGAGAAGAGGCTCTGGGCATTGAGTTAATCGCCAGTGGCCAATGATTTAATCAAGTGTGCCTTTTTAATGAAGCCCCCATTAGAAGCTCTATCTACATGTGTCCAGAGAGCTTGGTAAGCACCTGGAGGTGCTCAGAGGGCACCCAGAGAGAGCATGGACGTTCACGCCCCTCCCCTGACACCTGGCCTTTTGCATCTCGGCGTCTGGCTGTTCTGAATTATTTTTCTTTCTTAAATAAACTAGTAATCTTGTAAGTAAATTTTTTCCTGACTCCTATCATCCATTTTATTAAATTATTGAACTTGAGGAAGATACATGTAAATAAAATTATAGGTCCAGCCTGGAGGATGCTGTGATAATAAAATAAGATATATAAGCTTATATCTTAGCATAGCATGCAGCACAAAACAATAGTTTAGTATCTGTGTGTTGAATTAGATGGAGATTAAGCTACAATCATTGCATTAAGCAAAAAGTCCCATTGGTTATGCATTTCAGCATGACCTACAAACTGTAGATCACTAGGAAACAAGGTGTACAATAAAATTTTTATCAGAGCAAAATAGTAAGCTAGTTCGAATACACTGTTCTATATATAGTTCTATATCACCTACTTCAGTTTGATTCTTCACTGTCAAGAGCAAAGAATATAGGGTAGGACATGAGGCTCTTACAGCTGCCTTATAAGGACTAGAATTATACGCTCCCCTCTTTAGAGAGGAGATTAAAGGAGCTGTAAGGAGATGACTGCAAACACCTTTATAAAAACGAGGTCTCTACCGAAACCCGAAACCGGTTTGGTTCAGTGGATAGAGCGTAGGCCTGCGGACTGAAAGGTCCCAGGTTCAATTCTGGTCAAGGGCATGTACCTTGGTTGCCGGCACATCCCCAGTGGGGGGTGTGCAGGAGGCAGCTGGTCGATGTTTCTCTCTCATTGATGTTTCTAGCTCTCTATCCCTCTTCCTTCCTCTCTGTAAAAAATCAATAAAATATATTAAAACAAAAAACAAAAAACGAGGTCTCTGGTTTCTCAGATGTAAATGAGCCACAAAAGTTTTAACTTCAAAGAAGGAAAGTGCAGCTGTTCCATCTTGTTCAGGAATGGCTTTCAAGATTTCATCTACATCAGAGGTTCCCAAACTTGTTTGTGCCGTAGACCTCTTGCCATGTTTTTCGGTTTTGGGTAGACCCTCTACTTACCTGATATTGATTTTTTTGTAAATTTCTAACTGTAGTGAAGTTTAGTGTTAAAAACTTGAAATAAAAACACATGTTAAGTTTTATACATTTATTTATTGAATTTAAATTAAAACTACTCAAAATAAAATTTTGTATTTGTTATATAAAATATACGTAACATAAAATTTAATAAAAAATAATGTACCTACTTTTCTCCGGCATTCTCAAACAAAATAACACTTTTATTTGTTTTGTTTTTTTGTTTTTTCCATCAGGCAAATGGGGGCCATCATGTTGGGTCTAGATGCCATGGCAACCTGCCAACTTAGGAGAGACGCTTAGTAGAGATAAGACTGCAAATTTATCTCTAATTTGTATGATAAACTACCAGTTTATATTTTTTTAAATGTTTTCTCAACACTTTCCTATTCAAGATTCAGGAAACGAATGAACGTATTTTGGCTTCCCCAAAACTAAAGCCAGTCACAGAGCCTTGTCTGTCAGACAATAGGCAAGCTGTGCTCCCTACCCATTGTTCAGGGGTCACTCTGAATCTGAAATCAAGTCCTCAATTTCAGATGAAGTGACATTTAAACATGGACATCCCTGAGCACAGATCTAAGAATGGTCTTAGCCGCTTCTCAGCTGTTGGTTGCTCCTCCGACCCCTTTGTCCCTCCTTTACAGGGATTTCAAAAGACTGAGGTAGTTAGTCGTCGTCCCAGGAAAATGGTGGACCGATGGAACCTAAAGTAAAAGCAATTCATGATATTTTTATAGTTAACAGAGGCATTTGAACCATCTGGAAAAGGCATGAGTATGGCTGTTTGGTGCAGGCTGAGAGGAGGTTACAAAAATTCACTTACTCAACTCACTTGCACCTTAGTAAACACACTCCACCAGCTATCGTATGTCCTTCCATCTTGAAAGGCTTTCACGGCCTTTCTTCTCAATACATCTCTCCCACTTGGTTAATTTTCCTTGGCACACAAGGAAAACAGAAAATTCATGGCAGGAATTTAAGCAAAGGTGCAAAACCAAGTATATTTCAAGCATTTTTTTCTTGGTGGGATTCCTGAGCCTATGGTTAGTGAATAGCTATTAACATTTTGAATATGTCCTCTAATCTACATAGCTAATTTAACAAGTATCCTTTATAATACAATCATTAGAATATAAAGATAAGTAACATAAAAATGAATAACCACTCATTGCATTATCCAGAGATTGACATTTTGCTCAGCATCTATTCTTTTTTTTTTTATTTTAATATATTTTATTGATATTTTACAGAGAGGAAGAGAGAGAGAGATAGAGAGCTAGAAACGTCGATGAGAGAGAAACATCAGCCAGCTGCCTCTTGCACACCCCCTACCAGGGATGTGCCCGCAACCAAGGTACATGCCCTTGACCGGAATCGAACCCGGGACCTTTCAGTCCGCAGACTGACGCTCTACCACTGAGCCAAACCGGTTTCGGAGCAGCATCTATTCTTATACTTCATCCAAATTCATGAACCCTCTCCCAACAGAGGCACCTCCTGTCTACAGAAATTTAGCCAGCTGGCTCAGGTCCAATGGAACTGATTCAGTCAGACAAGAAAGTGATTGGGTGTGTACGTTTGTTTATGAGAAAAGAGTGGAGCACCTTGCATCTGACTGTTATTTTGCAAAGAGTCTTGGCTTCCCCAGAACTAAAGCCAGCCCCAGACCCTTGCAGGTCAGACACTAAGCTGTCCTTCCTGCCCATTCTTTTCGTAACAGGCCACACAGCGAATAAATATTTTAGGGTCTCTGTCACAACTATTGAGCAACAGCATCATAGATGATCATAAACAACTGGGTGTGGCTGTGTTCCAATAAGACTGTATTTGCAAAAGTAGACAATGAGACAGATTTGGCCTATGGGCCATAGTTTGCTCACCCCTGATTTAGGTCACTGTGATACTGCCACATTCTAGAACTTAACATGGGGTAATCCCCACATATATCATTGTCTTACAAGTCAATGGTCCAATTCCAGAATCTCCATCTGTGCCTGCTTCTAAGGACATTTGGGTCAAATAGCATATAAACATGATTGATGTTTTGGAGCACAGATGTGAGAAAGGAATTATTTAGTCCATTTGTCTGAGCATTATCCAAGTGAGTCCCTCCCTGTGTGCCTGGGCATTCTCAGATCTGCACAACTAACTGTCTAACTCCCACCCACCTAGCACTGCCAGTAGCCCCTAGATAGGCCAAAGAGAAACAAGCGGTGACGGAATATGGCTAATGATAACAAGGAAGAGCCTGATTTGGAAGGGAGTGAGGGAACACCTTCCCAGGTCTGCAGGCCTTTCTGAGTGAGCACAGAAGCGTAACATTGGGAACATGTCAAGGTAGTGGGGGTATTTCCATCTGCACTCTCTAGATATAGTCCATCCATCCCAAGCACAGTTATACTGCGGATGCAGCACAAGGACATACCAAAGATACAAAGGCTTGCAGGCACTGCCATCATGTGGTAATTCAATATCATAAATCTTCCTGTGAAAAGTGCTTTATTGATATCAGTATAGATTTCACAGAAATATGGTTAAAATAAAAATAAAATTCACATATGCAAATATATCATGTATATATAAAGATAATGTTGCCTCTGTATGTCTCCTGATATAAACATTGGCAAGAATTGTAGGTTCTTTAAAGAATAATTAAAATTATGAGAGAAGTAGTAAGGTCTTAAGCTCTTCTGGAGAGAATGTGTTTTAACTTGGTTTCCCCCTCCTAGAAGAAGAGATTTGGATGCACATACTGTAATTTATTTGGAAAGTGGTGACAGGAAGCCAGAAGAAGGAAGAGAAAAAGGGATAATATGACAGAGAAAATTAAAAAGTAAAAAATATGAATTATTGAGTTAAACTTGTAAGAAAGTGAAGATCAATATTAATGCAGATACTGTGAAGAACAATCTAGAAGAGCAGTGTGAGGATTTATCCAACAACCCATGTTTCCCATTGATGGAGAGTTGCCATAGAAGTCTTAAACACACCCCCTAAACTCACAGGCTTTGCTTGTATAAACTGGACTGTCTTTGACACCTTAAAGAAAAGCCTGAGAGAATAGAAGAAACACTTGAGATAGCATTATGCTGACTGATACCATGACCCATGACTTCACTGCTACAGAGGCAAAAGACAGAATGAGCAGACAGTATCAGAAGGAAGTAGAGGAGATCAATGAGTGGGGAAAGGGTGGCATTATTAGCAAAATATTCAGTGTTCATGAATTGGTATAATCAAAATCATTAAAATGTTCATATTACCCAAAGCAATCTATTGATTCAATGCAGTTCCTATTAAAGTACCAATGTCATATTCAACAAAGCTAGAAAAAATACTCCAAAAATTCATGAGGAACCAAAAAGACCCCAAATAACTGCAGCAATCTTGAGAAAGAAGAAAAAAGTTGGAGGGGTCACTATATTAGATATCAAATTATACTATGAAGCCACCATAATCAAAACAGCTTGGTACTGGCACAAGAACAGGCATATATATCAATGGAACATAACAGAGAATTCAGAAATTGACCCAAGACATTACACTCTATTAATATTTGACAATGCAGCAAGGGTATTCAATGGAGTAAAGATAGTCTCTTCAAACAACAGTGTTGGGAAAATTGGACAAGTACATGCAAAAAAAATGAAACTGAACCACCAACTTACATCATACACAAAAATAAACTCATACTGGATAAAAGACTTAAATGTAAGTTTAAAACCCACAAAAATCCTTAAAAAAGCACAAACAGCAAAATATCAGTCATTTTATGTAGCAGAATTTTCACAGATACATCACTCAGAGCAAGAGATACCAAGGAAAACATAAACAAATGTGACTACATCAAATTAAAAAACTTTTGCACAGAAAAACAAAACAAAACAAACAAACAAACAAAAAACAGCATCAAAATGAAAAGGGAACCCACCTATGGGAGAACATATTTGCCAATGATACATCTGATAAGGGGTTAATTTCCAAAATAAAAAGTCTCAAACAACTCAATAAAAAGAAGACAAACAATCCAATTTAAAAAGGAGGCAGAGGACCTGAATGGACACTTCTCCAAAGAAGACATACAAATAGCCAAGAGACTATGAAAAAATGCCTAATATCACTAATATCAGAGAGATGCAAATTAAAATGACAATGAGGTATCATTCTACCTCTGCCAGAATGACTATCATCAACAAATCAACAAATAACACGTGCTGGCAAGAATGTGGAGAAAAAGGAGCCCCAGTGCATTGTTGCAGTTGTTGGAAAGTGGGAATTTTTGAGCATGTGTCCAGAGAGGCCATGAACTATGCCCTGGATAGAGTTGTCAGTGCTGACATCAGGCCAGGCCTTGAGATACAGTCTCATGGCCCCTTCCCAGCACATAGGTCTTCTTTCATAGATCACTGTCAGCTTTCTGAAGAAAGGATGACCCTCTGAACAACATGGTCATCAATAGCATGACTCTGATGTTGCTTGGGAAAAACTGTTTTCTCTTGGGTTACTTGTTCTGCAAAAACAGGATGTGGTTAATGTGCTTAAAAGTGTCGCAGCTGCTCTCTGGTCTCCCTGCGTGGAGCAGTCACCCGGTTAGTCGCTCGCAGAGCTAGCTAACAAAGGCTCTTTGCTTTTGCATCAGACTTGGCTCCCTGGTGGTCCTTGGGGATCTTGAAATCTGGGCATAACACAGTCTGATATAACCACTACGGAAAACAATGTGACATTCCCTCAAAAAATTGAAAATGGATCTTCAATTTGACCCAGTGATCCCACCTCTAGGAATATATCCCAAGAAGCCTGAAACAACAATCAGTAAGAATATATGCACCACTAATTATCATAGCAGCACAATTTATACTAGCTAAGATCTGGAAACAGCACAGTGCCCATCAGTAGATGAGTGGATATAAAAGCTGTGATACATTTATACCATAGAATACTTTGCAGCAATAAAAAAGAAGGATCTTTCACATTCTGAGACACATGGAGGGACCTGGAGAGTACTATGCTAAGTGAAATAAGCCAGTCACAGAAAGAGAAGTATCACATGATCTCACTTATATGTGGAATCTAATGAACAAAATAAACTGACAAACAAAATAGGTCCAGCAACATTGAAGTATGCAACAAACTGATGTATTTCAGAGGAAAAAGAGTGGGGGGTAGGGTGGGAAGAAATTAACCAAAGAACTTATATGCATATATGGATAACCCATGGGCACAGACAATAGTGCAGTGAAGGCTTAGGGAGGGGGGCAGGAGGGGAGTGAAGGTGATCAATAGGGGAGAAGGGGGACATCTTTAATACTTCCAACAATAAAGATAAATTTAAAGATAAATATACATAAATATGCAAGTAAGTAAATAATGCATTCTAAAGTCTTAAATAATAGTAATAATTGGTCAGTATGCTCCTTAATGCATATAAGGTAAATAAGTAATTGCTCTGCCTTTTCTTAGCTTTACAGAGAATAGATATTATCTCAACCCTATGATTATTATTCATCATCTCACATCTCTTAAGAGTCATTAATTACCAGTTTGGTTCAGTGGATAGAGTGTCAGCCTGTGGAAAGAACTGGGTTCAATTCCAGTCGAGGGTATGTACCTTGGTTGCAGGCTCCTCCCTGCCCAGGCCCTGGTCGGGGTTCATGCAGGAGGCAACCAATTGATATATTTCTCTCACAGTGATGTTTCTTTCTGTCTTTCCCTTTTTCTTCCACTCTCTCTAAAACCAATGGAAAAATATCCTTGGACGGAGATTAAAAAGAAAGAGAGAGAGTCATTACTAGTAATTAGAATCTCAGCCTCGTTTGATAATAAAACTAGAATGTGATGTATAGAAAATACATTAGTACTATTATATATATCAATCACCTACCATATTCCAGGCACTGCACTAAACATGTTCACTGTTAACATATTATGTATGTTCACTACCATACCTCCTGTGATTCTCGGTGTGATATTTCTATTTATCAGTTCATTGCCTCTGAACTCTAACTATGCCTTCATTCCCTGTCCATAAAAGAAAAAAGAAAAAAATAGAGAGAGGAACAGTTTAACACTCTGACTATTTTTCTTTTGATAAGTGTTCAAAGGTTGAGCTGTGTCAGTAGAGGATGTTGGGATCCAAAAAACCAACCAACTAACAAACAATAACAACAAATCTAGTAGAAAACTTCCTTTGGATGTTAAAAGACAAAACAGTTACTTTTAATATTTGCTACAGATAAACATCAACTGAGCTTCTTTTATAAAATACTCATACCTGAATTCTGGATTCATCCCAGAGACCAATTTAATAGGTCTGGACTTGGAGCTGAGCAGGAGAGTTTTTCAAAGATGCTTCACCAGGTGATTCTAATTGCAGTCAAGGAGGCAGACAATGGAATAAAATTTCAAAGAAAGTGTGAACTAGAAGGGAATCTGCACCCTTCACTCTCAGGGGATTATGCTCAAGGATGATTTGGTGCCAAAAACCAAGAGCATGCCTAAAGATGAATGGGGTTGTATCAAAAAGGAAACAGAAGCTAGCTTAATGGGACATCCCATAGACAAATTTGGGACAATTTTAATATAAAAAAGGATTACATGCAAATTGATCCTATTGGCAGAACAATCAAGAATGACTGGTCGCTATGATGCACGCTGACCACCAGGGGGCAGATGCTCAAAGCAGAAGCTGCCCCCTCATGGTCAGTGCACTTCCACAGGGAGAGTGCCGCTCCTCCAGAAGCCGGCTCATGGCTGGCCAGCACAGCGGTGGTGGCAGGAGTCTCTCCCACTTCTGCAGCAATGCTAAGGATGTCTCCAGAGGGAGCGTCCTAAGCTGTTAGTCACACATCCCCTGAGGGCTCCCAGAGGGATGTCTGACTGCCAGCTTAGGCCCAGTCCCCTGGGGAACAGGCCTAAGTCAGCAGATGGACATCCCCTGAGGATTCCTGGGCTGCGAGAGGATGCAGGCCAGGGTGAGGGATCCCCCAAGTGCATGAATTTTTGTGCACTGGGCCTTTAGTTATGACGGTAAGTGGTTATAATAATACTAGAGGCTCAATGTAAGAATTGATGCACATTGAAAGGAAATTAATTAGAAGAAATATTTTAGAGGCCAAGAGGGACTCCGGAGGGCTCCAGGGCATGTCCAGCCCATCTTGCCCAGTCCCAATCATCTGGACTCCAGCAGCCAGCTAATATATCAGTCAGAGTGTCTGCCCCTGGTGGGCAGAGCACATCATAGTGACTGGTTGAGCAGTCAATGGAATGGTCAGACATGTAGCACATTAGGCTTTTATATGTATAGATAATCTAGGCAAGTATGTAGATCTAACTTTAAGTGTTAGGAAACATGAGGGAAAGGAAAACAAGGTAAATGACATCATGAGGAAATGAGTAGGCAGATCCTATGGGGTATTCTATAAGAAAACTAATCCAGTTTGTTCAAAAAGTCAAGGTCATTAAAAATGAACAAAAAAACAAAACACAGGATGCCTCTTAGAGAATGAATCTGAAAAGATATTCAAAAACATACAAGGCATGAAATATGGCCCCAAAGTTGAAATAAATAAAACAGTCATGAAACTACTTTTAGAGGTAATTGGGACCATTAAAATATAGGCTATAAGGTTCTATTAGACAATTATTAACTATTATTAACTTTCCTTGGTGTGCTGCTTGCAATCTGTTTATTTAGGAGTCATTATTCTTAGAGGTTGCATGCTGAGATTCTTAGGGGTGAAGAATTTTGAAGTCTTATTTTTAAATGGTTCATCAAGAAAAGACATGTAAAGAAAGGAGAGAAAATAAATGTGGCAAAATATTAACAATTTTTTTATTTTGATGGAAGGTATATGGGTATTCATTACACTATTCTTTCTACTTTTCTATATCTTTAAAATGCTTCAATTTGACATTGAAAAGGAAAAAAAACTGTTCATATGCACAAGACTTTTTCTAATGCTGTAAAAAAAAAAAAGTAAAAGACAAAGTACAATCTAAATATTCTGCAATAAGAAATGGTTTAAAAGCATTGGTACAGTCAGTTCAGCCAGAGAATGAATTCAGTCAGTCAAAAATATTACCTGAGCCCTAACTGGATAGGCTCAGTGGATAAGAGTGTCAGCCTATAGACAGAAGGGTCCTCGGTTTGATTCCAGTCAAGGGCATATGCCTGAGTTACAGACTTGATCCCCAGTAGGGCACATGCAGGAGGCAGCCGATTGGTGATTCTTTCTCATCACTGATGTTTCTATCTCTTTCCCTCTCTCTTCCTCTCTTAAATCAATAAAAAATATATTTAAAATATAATTAAAATGTATAAATAAAAATCTTTAAAATGTATTTAAATTTACTCAGCTATACCATCTGAATAAATTATGTTTATCACATACTATAATACTCTAAGCCTGAGGATAGAGTGATAAAGAAGGTAAAGAAGATTTTGGCTTACAGGCAGACTACATTCTACTATGGGAAAACCCCAAATCAAGCAATGAACAAGTTCACGTCAGATAGGATTGACACAGGGCATGGAGGAAATGACAAATGACCAAGGAGCCCCCTAGATTGAGGGGTCATAGAAGGCTACATTGGGATGGCAGTAGTTGATCTGAGGCTCGAATGACAAGGAGCCAACCAGGAAATACCTCCTAAATCTTCCTGTCCTCACAAAGGCAAGCCCAGAGTAAAGACCGCGAGGCAAGCATGACAGGCTACACAGCATGAAAAGATGGGCAACTTACATGGCAAATGTTAGCGCTATGTTGTTAGTGAAAAGAATGATATAAAACCACGTCTAGCCCAGGTGGTGTGGCTCAATGGTTGAGCATCAACCCATGTACCAAAAGGTCACAGGTTTGATTCCAGGCTTGTGGGTTCAATCCTGGCAGAGGACGTGTAGGAGGCAGCTGATCGGTGTTGATATTTCTCCTTTATTGATGTTTCTGTCTCTCTCTCCCCCTCCCTTACTCTCTCTAAAAATCAATAAAAACACATTTTAAATAAAAGTAAAGGAGAGATCAACCAAAGGACTTATGTACACACATATGAGCCTAACCAGTGGTCAAGGACAATATGGGAGTAAAGGCATGAGGGGGAGGGGGATTGGAATGGGGGTTGAGGACAAATATGTGATACCTTAATCAATAAAGAAATTAATTTTAAAAAGTAAAGTAGTACGAAGCTTTAAAAAACACACTTCTATTCATTCAACAGTTGGATGCACATTTTCAGAGATACATCTACAAATAGGATACAGTGGAAGCTGTCAGCATGACAGTTTGTCGACTTTCACAGGTGACATTTATTACTTGTTTCACTACCTGCTTTTCCTAAACACTGAATAAATAAACATGTTACATTTATAGTAAAATAAATTATGCCTCACCCTTGGGAAGGGGGATAAAAGAAGCAGCAGCAGAAAAAGCTGCTGGTAACTTCCTGGTGGCCAGAATGGTCAGCCTGGACACCAGGGAAGGACTTTGCAGATTCTGCCTGGTAAAAATCCAGCAAGAGTCAAGCTGTCCCATCCAAGATGAGAATCGGGACAGAGACAGAAAAATAGGAGAACTTTCTTGTATGCTACCAGCAACAGAAAACTAGCTGAGTCTCACATTAAATCAAATAACTACTGGGTCAGTACCCTTGTCCCTAACAGAGAGCAAAGCAAACTGGTGGGAGGCAGGTGGGGATCCCAATTCTCTTAACCATTTTACCAGCCAGTTTCATTAGTTTTGAGAAGCATGCCTGCTAATCAACGGGTATCCACAAGAGGGCAGCAGAGGGTCATTTGTTTGGTTTTTGTTTTGTTTTTTTAGGGCTGCAGCACTCTACAGCACTTGAAAGGGACAAAAGACAGGGAGAGAGAGTCAGAGGGCAGAAGAAAGGGAGCAGGGGAGGAAGAAGATTTAAAAATAAATTTTAACCCGGCCTACATAGCTCAGTGGTTGAGTGTCGACCTATGAACCAGGGAGTCCCGTGTTTGATTCTGGTCAAGAACACATGCTTGGGTTGCGGGCTCAATCCCTAGTGTGCGGGAGGCAGCTGATCAATGATTCTCTCTCATCATTGATGTTTCTATCCTTTCTCCCTCTCCCTTCCTCAATAAAAATATTTATAAATAAATAATATAAAGAGGCAAGTTTATAATAAATTTTCAAACTTTTTGTAATGTTTGTAAAAGTTTGCAAGAAGAAAATCAGGGCAAATAAACCAATGATGATAGGAGGAAGAGGTAAGGAAATCTGATCCACCAGGACCTGCAATTAGTAAAGCAAAACTGGAATGAGAAAAAGTTAAGAAAAAAAACAGAACTCAAGTTTTTGGGAAATGGCAGGAAATATTAGTAAACAAACCAAATATTCCAAGATACTGTGTTCAGGGGTAGTTTTATATTCACTTGGGGACAGTTGCAAACATAGTGGCATCTGAAGGGCCCCATAAGTTGTATCTGTCTATAAATATCTCTCCTTGAAGTGCCCAAAGTTTTATTTCTTCATGTTATTGTGATTATTTGGGATTGGAGCACCTACAAATACATATATACTTGGAAAATATTTGTAAGCTTTTCATTTATGAGTTTCTTTTTTTTTCTCCCCTATTATCTTCTCCTTTTCTCGCCCTCTGTCCAACCAGTAGCTGGCTCTGCATATCATGGCTTTCAGAGAGGGCAGTAGCAAGGCCAAAAGCAACAGTTCCGGGTTTTATTTCACAAGGTCCAAACCCATGGGAGAATTTAGAAGATTCGTAAAAAAGGAAAAGGGAAATTATAAGCAGAGTGTCTCGGAAGAAACAAGACAGAGGGGCTTTTCCCAGTTCGGAAAAAGGACTTCCCCTAGGAGGCAGGGTCTGGGAAGGACAAGAAAAGATGTGGGTCCCTGGAGCCTCGGGACCAGAGAAGCACCAAGACACCAGAAAGCAGAGGTTGTGCCTTTTTTAGACAAATGAGATCAAGGCCAGAGTTGTAGCGTTGGCAGAGGAGAAGCCCAGAAAGGTTGGTGTTCTGCTCAGGACAACCATTCCTGGCTGAAATGTTCAAAGGCAACGGAGTGTCATTATGGTGTTCAGTGGGACTCATCCCCAACACAATTCCCCCAGTAGTGATGGGCACCTCTTATTGCACAGCTACAGGGTGGTCACAATCAGACACCCTCACCAGAGGCAGGGTGGGAAGGGCAGAGGTCTGCAGGAGCTCAAGAATCCCATCCTGCCCCCTACCTGTTGCTGTCTGATTCTGACTTTTCCTCCCTGAGCTATATTACCAGGTATGAGCCAGCCAGGCTCCTGGCTTTTCACTTCAAACCCCTTTCACCCCATTTCTCTCACCACAGGAGCAGAGGTGGCCGAAAAGGAGGCAGGAACAATCAAGGCAAGTGTTCTTGTCAATGCTTAATGGAAACAGGGGTGAAGTATTATCCTGAGGAAAGGAAATTTGGTGTGTTGCCTGTACTGTTCTTATTGCTTAATGACAAGGAAGGATGGAGATCTGCCTGCATCTTATTAAGCATTTGGTTCAAACCAAAACATCTGCTACTACTTTCTGTACTGTTAGAAGCTCAGGATGTCTAGCCGGCCCGGAAGTCTGAATATCCACCGGAATAGATCCCTTCTCTTCTAATCTCTTAAGAATCCCAATCCCTTTTTCCTTTAAAGTGTCTCCTTCTCTTTTCTCTGCTCTCAGACCCCCTCCCCAGCACTTTCATTCCCTACTCTGTCTTACATATGGACATTCCCGTGGACCCAATGCCAAGTGACAGCTACCTTGCCTGATCCACTAATCCATGGCTCTGTGTGTTTTGCACTTCCTGGTTTTCACCACACGGAAGTGACTGGCTCTGAGTTAGGATATTTTCCCAGTGAACTTACCTCTGCACATGCTTACCCCTGGCTGAGGCCTCACCGCACAGCCAGATTATGACGTTGTTCCCTTGTATTAATCTGCTGATGTGATCCTGTCATTTAACAAATATTAATCAAGCATTTATTGTGTATCGTACAGTGTGTTGAATGATAGGGAGTCAAAACAACTAAGCTGTTGTCTCTACCTTTGAGGGTTTCCAGGTAACCAGGAAGGAACAGAGTGGAAGTTATTTCGCTACACAGTTAAATTTCTGAGATTTTCACCATAAGCAACGAGTGCATGTCCAAAATCGGCTACGAGTGGGATCATTTTTCTCTTGAGCCATGGTTGAGGAGTGCATTCTTGTCGGTCAGGGCATTTTTGAAATGGTTGACTGTGCCCTCAGTACACACACATACATGCAGCTTTGTTAATCATTTTGCACTGCTTAACCCGTGGGCAGCCAGGAATGGCAAAGTTTTGGAACGCACACCCCCAATCCTGAGCTGAACTCAACATGACCTCTTGCTTCCTATTTTCCCATTGGCTCTTTCCAACCCCAACATGGCTTTGGAAAGTTCAGTTCACACTTGGCAGAAACTAGGTGCTGACTAATTGTTGGCCAAAGCTTTCTTCAAAGCTTAAGTTGAATCATTTTTGAGTAAAATTTAACCAAAACCACCATCATTTCCTTACAGTTGGACTGCTGTAGTAATCAAGGGATATTTCTTCTGAACTTACTGCTTAGCTGGAAGGAACCTCTGCCATGACTGGTTACTTTTCAGAAAGGCTGACTAAAACCATATTTTCCTTGTCCTTTTATAGGCAGTTGTAATTATCTAGGACAAATGCAAGGACATGACCTTCAGAATTCTTATGTCTTAGAAGGGCTTTTGGCTGGCAAGGCCAGGATGTGCTAGGGCGGGTCACACAGCCTTCCCGGACTCTCCTCTGTGCTTGGACCCCACCCCACTCTCCTGCAGAAGGCCCGGAGGATAGAAGATTTGAGAGGTGTGACAACCTCCACACCATTTGCCGGGAGTCCCACAGCCAAGTTAGCTTGTTGGGGCTGGAGGAACAGGACAGGGATGGCACTGAATTTTGTAGTCACTAGAGGCAACCTGGTAACAGTACATTTAAAAAGTAATAGCACCCTGGCCGGCTTGGCTCAGTAGATAAAACGTCAGCCTGAGGACTGAAGGGTCCCGGGTTTGATTCTGGCCAAGGGCACATGCCTAGAATCATGGCTCAATCCCCAGTAGGAGGTTTGCAGGAGGCAGCCGATCAATGATTCACTCTCATCATTGATGTATCTATCTCTCTCTCCTTCTCCCTTCCTCTCTGAATATATATATATATATATATATATATATATATATATATATATATATTTCTTTATTGATTGTACTTAAATATATATATATATATATATATATATATATATATATATTTTTTTTTTTTTTTTTTTTTTTAAGTAATAGCAAGTAGAGCCAGGTTTTAGTTTGTTTGTTTGTTGCTGGCATCCTTTCCCTAGTTTTAAAGCTGTTATTGTGCCTAAATGGAATGTGGGATGCAATTACAATTTTAGGGGCCTCAGAAGGAATCACTGCCCACCTTGAAAATCTATAACTTTAGTTTGAGACTGAGACTTTATGTAGGTACAAGAGGCATGGTGCATGAAAATTCATGCACTGGAGGAGGGCATCCCTCAGCCCGGCCTGCCCCCTCTCACAGTCTGGAAGCCCTCAGGGGTGGGAGGCTATCTGGTGATAGGGGAAAGCGACACCCCATCACACCTCTGCTGCTGCCACTGCCAGCAGTGCAAGCCTTGGCCGGCCCTGGTTATCTGAGCCTCAGGCAGCCCTGGACAGCTGGGAGGCTGAGGGGACTGGGTGCCTCCATCTTTGAGAGCTTGGCAATCAAGTAGCATATTCCCTCCTTATTGGCTTTAGGCACTGCCATCTTTGAGGCTATGGCAGTTAATTAGAATATTCCCTCCTTATTGGCTGTGGGCACTTCCATCTTTGAGGGTGGGGCAGTCAGTTAGCATATTCCCTCCTTATTAGATAGATACCTGGGAGGGCTGGCCATTAAGCCTTATGAATTATTTACCCCTTGATCTGAATGAATGAATTTCAGGTTCTTCCTGAGAGCTACTGATAAGGGCCGGAAAGACTAAGAGTCAGAGGAGCTGGGAGAGTGAGCACCTAAAAGGGAAATGGACTCAGATCTGTACAAAGGTGTGTACTGAAGGCAGATGGGACTCCTGCAAACCTTATACTTGGCAACTCTATTAGAATAGAGCCAATATTTTCTGGCTGAAACCTTCCCATGGCAGCATTGATTTTCAGAATGAGTGCTCCTAGAGACAGAGACCTGCTTCGTGGGAGAGTCAGGACCCCTGTGCAGCCTGGTAATAGTTGAAGAGCTGTGCCACCAGAGTGAAGTCAATGTTTAGATGACTGTAGGTACACAGCCCAAAAAGTGTACATGCAATCCCTTGCTGAAGAATAAAGGCTTAGGACTGAAAACACATAAGAAAGAACCTAATAGCCCACAGGGCTCACATTGTGTAGAAAGAATCATAGCCATAAAATCCCTGCAGTTCGGAGACTCTGGAATTGTGTCTGTGTGTGAAAGGACTTTATGAAGTGCTGTTTGAGTGCTATAATTTTATAACTATCAAAACAGTATTATAACCTTTCACCTTTTGCTGTAATTGTAGGGTAGGCAAAAAGCCTCAGTTTATATTTCAAAAGTAATTCCCCGTTCCTATATGTAAATGCACTATTTATCTCTCAATAAGTACTAGTAAATGCTAGAAATAGCTCTCTAGTATAAATAGACATTGTTCCTCATGCCTCATCCAGTGCCAAGAATCAAAGATTACATGTTGCTCTGGTTGATGTGGCTCAGCTGGTTGAGCATTGTCCATACACCAGAAGATCACTGGTTCAATTCCCAGTCAAGGAACCTGCCTGGGTTGCAGACTTGATCTCCAGTAGGGGTGTGTAGAAGGCAGCCAATCAATGTTTTCTCTCCCATCAATGTTCCTGTCTTTTTTCCCCTCTCCTTTCCTCTCTCCGTAATCAATAAAAATATATTTTAAAATAAATAAATAAATAAATAGGGAAACTTGCAAAGACCTGAGTATTAGCAGTGTTGATAGTCTCATTCATTCACTGAGACCTTGACCTGAAATAGTCAAGCTAATAGCGTGGCATACATTATCTAATTTAATCCTCAAAATGAAAAATAAAGTCCATATTATTATTTCTATTTTACGGATGAGGAAGCAACAACTCAGAGAGATTATGTTACTTGCCTGAGGCCTTACAGCTAGTAAGTGGTGCCGCTGGGATTTGAATCTAGGTCTACATGATTCTGGAGTTCATGCACTATATTCCTTGCCATCTGCTCACAATTTGAAGATATAAGTGAAATTACCAAAAATAAGTTTATTCTTTTCTACTTCATTCCCCAGTCCTGTGTCAATGACCACTTTGGTTACCATAGTAGGCTAAACAAACTCCATCCCCCCAGCTATGTCTGTGTCCTAATCCCTCAAACCTCTGAATATTTCCTGAATTTGGGAAAAGAGGACTGTGCAGATATGATCTCGTCAGGGATCTGGAGATGGGAAGCTTGTGCTTATTATTCGGGTGGGTCCCATGTACTTGCAAGGGTACTTACAATAGGGGCACTGGAGGAGTCAGAGAGAGGGGTAGGATATGGGTTGGTGAGAGTAGGATGGAAGTGGTGTTGGGGAGAGGCTGAGAGCCTCTGGAAGCTGAAAAGGACAAGGAAGTAGAGTTTCCTGGGACCCTCCAGAAGGAGCCCACATCTTGATTTAAGTTGTATGAAACCCACTTCTGACTTTTGACCTCCAGAACCATAAGAACAGAAATGTGTGCTGTTTAAAGCCATGAAGTTTGTGGTAATTTGTTACAGTCAACATAGGAAACCAATACCGTTAGAATTATTTCAGACTCACGTCAAGATCTTCTGAGCTGTTAGAGAGGTAGTAGGTATGTTTCCCACAAGGTCTGACAACTAGTTAATACCACATTGTGGAACTGGAATCTGAGTCTCTTGAGGCCTTAGTGCTAGGCTCTTCCCACTACATGGTTCAGTAGACACGCAGATGTCTCTGGAGTAATAACAAGAGGAAATTTGAAGTCAAATAAAATGTAGACAAGGTCCCTAGCTAGTTTTGTTCAGTAGACAGAGCATTGGCCTGTGGATTGAAGGGTCCCAGGTTCGATTCCAGTCCTGCACATGCCTGGGTTGTAGGCCTGATCCCCTTGAGGGGTGGGAGAGCATGGGGGTACAGGAAGTAGCTGATCAATGACTATCTCTCATCATTGATGTTTCTATCTCTCTCTCCCTCTCCATTCCTCTCTGAAATATATATATATTATTATTATTTTTTTTTTAATGTAGACAAGGGAGCACAGGTTTAAATCCAGACACAGAGACCAAATAACACCCTGTGGTTTTGTTACAGAGAACAGCCCAAGATACACAGGGAAACCTTTCTTTGCCTAACGTCTTGTGCTTGGCTACTTGTGAAATAGAACAACTCAAGCTTGACTGAATTGTACTAGCAATACTACCTACACATACGATAGGTTCTTAATAAAGATTACTTCACAAGGTGAGGACAGGTATGAAGGTTACTATAATATTGTTTTTTTTTAAAGAACAATACTGCAGGAGTTGAAATCAGAGTTGGATTTCACTTCCAATTCTGCCCTTAGCTCTGTCCCTTGGGTAAGTCAGCTGCCTCTCTGGGTCTCAGCTTTCTCCTCCATGAAATGACCTGCATGGGTCATTAATGCTCTTCTACACTAGACAAGTCAGTAGTCGGCAAACCTCTGCTCATGAGCCACATGTGGCTCTTTGGCCCTTTGAGTGCGGCTCTTCCACAAAATACCACATGCAGGTGCACACATATAGTGCGATTGAAACTTCATGGCCCATGCACAGAAGTCAGTTTTTGGCTCTCAAAAGGAATTTTAATCGTTATACTGTTGATATTTGGCTCTGTTGACTAATGAGTTTGCTGACCACTGGACTAAGTCATTCAGTGCTCTCTAAGGAGACAGCGCCATCCTGACACAGGCATGTGGCTCAAGAGCTAAGCAAGGAGCCCTGAGGTTCAATGCATGCCTTCTGAGAGCCAGGTGCTGTGCTCACAAGGTCATGTTATGATCTATAATTTACAGCAGAAGAGCAGAGACCCAGGGAGCTCAAGTGACACAGTGGAGTTCACATAACAAGCTATAGTTAGAACCACTTCCTCTCTGACTTGAAATGTTGTGGTTTACAACCCTGGGTCACCTTCGATCTCCTCCCCAAAGGTTAAATGTTGTCACTAACACTCACACCCTTCAGGTTACAGACACTTCCACACCCATTCGCTCATTCAATCCTATCAAGGGCTCTGTGACAAAGCCAAGGCAGATGAGAAAATTGGCTCAGCTATGTGTGCTTCCCTTCCATGCTAGGAAAGAATCCATTTGCCAAGAATGAACTTCAGTATGTAACTAGTAGACATGCTCACCAACAGTGTCTTGGGAATGAGACAAACACTCAAAACTGGGTGGGCAAGGTAAGTTTACTCTTGTGCAGATGGGTGCTGTAGAGCCAGCTGAAAATCACGGGTAAAGCATACGGGAAGGGGAAGTCCCCTGGATTTTATTCCCTGATGCAGTCTGCCCTGCCCCTCACTCTGACTCTGACTGGTCAGAGCTCAGATTCACATTATTGCACAATTGGCTATTTCAGAGGAAGGGGAGGGGTATGGCAGAGCCTAAGAAGGCAGCGAACTCCTTTCTTTGACAGAAAAGATTGCTGGTTCACTTGCCAAAACCGGTTTGGCTCAGTGAATAGAGCATCGGCCTGTGGACTGAAGGGTCCCAGGTTCGATACGGGTCAAGGGCATGTACCTTGGTTGCAGGCACATGCCCAGTAGGGGGTGTGCAAGAGGCAGCTGATTGATGATTCTCTCTCATTGATGTTTCTCACTCTCTATCCCTCTCTCTTCTCTCTGTGAAAAAATCAATAAAATATATTTTTTTTAAAAAGATTGCTGGAGATTGCTGGTTCACTCTCACAAATATAATACTGAGCTTGCTATGGATGTTAAACACTAAACCAAATTAACATTAAAAAAAAAAAGTTGTATTCGGACAGGTCATACAAAGTGGTTTCTCATGCCAGGTTGGTAAATGAAGGTGGTTAGCAGATATTGTGTATTGTCAGCCACAAAGAGTGAGCTGTATGTCATGCAGACCATCCCTATCAGCCAATTCCTATATGAACACACCCTCATAGGGACCCAAGAGAGATATAACCAAGCATTTGGTTTTTATGACATTGACCTGGTTCTTGTGAATCTTTATACATTATCTTTCAGAGCAATTGCATTACTTTTTCTGTAAGTAAAGAGGCAACTTCTTTTGCTTTGTCTTAAGCAATGCATGTCTAGTGTGTGGAAGAAGAAGGAAGAAAGGGAAGGAAAGGAGGAGCAGGAGGGGAAGACATAGGGAAGGAGAAAAGAAAGGAGATCAGGGGAGATCTATTCACAAAGAGAAACATTTTAGTTCATGGAGAAAAATATTTCTTAGACTTTATACATATAATAACAGAGCCTCAGAATCAGTTCCCAACACATTTCAAAGGGTTGAAACCACTATAGGCTATATCTTTGGCCTCAATACTTTAAGCTGGTAGTAATCAAAAATAAAAAGTAATTAGAAAAATATTCATATATTTAAATAATGCATAGGTCAAAAAGAAGCGACAGTGAGAATTAGAATGTATTTTGAGCCCTTCTTTGTAATGACAAATGGTATATGCTTTCTTGCTGGGAGTGACTGCCTCCGGATCTGTTTTCGACCATGTGAAACGCAGGGCATGTTTACACTCAGCTGGGGAAACCCAGCATGGTGCTTTCACACTAGATGTAATTCCTTGCTTTGTAGAAACACATTCTGAGGCTCAGGACTGAATCTCTATTTGCTTGACGTTAGTAACCTCCCACTCTGTCTCAAGTTAGTTCTCCTTGGCTAGAAGCAAGGTTTATATTTTTAAATAACAATGGAAGAACATATAGATCCAATTACTTTATTCTAGCTTTGTACCGTGGGTGTCAAGTTGCTGAAGGGAAAAAGGTCTCCTCAATGTGATTTTCTGTACACCTTAAATATGTCAGTTCACGAGTAAAGACAATATGCTAGTCAAAATAAGCTCAACCTGACATATTAAGTATCAGCTTGCTTCTGTGGGTATCCATTTTAATTTCGAAAGTCTGATCAAGAACTGTCCAAAGAACAACTTTTAAAAATTCTTTTGTAATAATAGGTTATCTGGTGATGAACTTCTTTGACTGGCATTGTAGTTCACTTTATGAATTAATGACATATTTAAAATAAACCACAGATCCACTGTGAAAAGTTGCTGAAGAATTACAGCAACTTTTGAAAAGAATGTTTCCAAAATATTTTAATTAGAAATGTTGGCCTGGCTGATGTTGTTCAATGGTTGAGCATCAACCCATGAACCAGGAGATCAGGGTACATACCCTTGTTGCAGGCTCAATATTCAATGCAGTATATGCAAGAGACCGCCGATCCATGATTTTCTATCACCATTGATACTTCTCTATCTCTCTTCCTCTCTCTTTCTCTCTCTGAAATCAGTAAAAACATTAAATATTAAAAAAGAAATTTCAAAATATGTATGTGAAGCCATTTCAAATTATTCATGGTAATAGAAAACGGGAACAATTTAAATTCATGTACATTCCAAAAGCTGCTTTTTCCATCAACCCTTTTATCATTACATAAATTCTGAAGGTCGAAGGTACTCAAGTCCTAACACTGCCCCACACTAGCTGCATGCTTAGACTTTCTGGGTGTCTTTCTTTATCTGTCATATGGGCATAATGATGATACTTCAAGGGTTTATCTTTGTCAAATCCTGTAATGACTACGAAAATGTTTTACAAATCATAAATATTAACTAGTATTGAATATTAATAAATAACAAAACATATTTGTTCAATTTCTAATAGAAGTTATTGTCCTTAGAAGAGAATACTGATATATTAAGTACTCCTTAGTTCTATTACAATATTGAGAAAGCAAAGAAAGGTATTTAAAACACTCAGCAAATAAAAGGCATGATTTGACACAGGTATAACTGAATCTGTGGGATACTGAGAAACTCTAAGAGTTGTCTTCAGGCTATTTCTCAAACTCATTCTACAGAGAAAGTATTAATACAACTCCGAAAAAATTATATGAATACTACATAGAGATGATATATAGCTGTGTTTGTTATGGGGACTAGAAAGATAAATAAGGTGAAACTCTGCCTTCAAGAGCAAAGAATAATGAATAGTCCTTAGTCATCAATTGGGATAATTGTTCCAAAATTATTCCCCCCAGAGTTCACTCACTCTCTCTCTTCCTCTCTGGCCCACTCCCCCTCTGCCTCCTCCTCCTTTCCTTCTTGCTATGTGTCTATATACACTCAAACATATGTATTTGTATGTGCACAATTGAGCTTATATTCATATATCATGTTAATAGTCTCTAGGATCATTTTTTACCCACAGAATTACTTATCCCAAACATTATCTCATTCTTTCCCACCATTCACATGCTTGCTCAAATTATAGGGAGCCTTGAAAAATTAGTGAAAATAAATACTATTTTACAAATGACTTTAAAATCATAAGAGGAGATATGATAACAGTTAAAATGATTGAAGGCTTATCTATCAAATTATCTATCTACCCATCTACTTATATATCTATCTACCCATCTCATTTAAATCTCAGAACTATGCTATAAAATAGATATTTCTGTCAACCCAATTTGCAGATGAGAAAACTGAGAATTGTAGTTTTAGTAGATTGTCCAAGGACATACAGGTTATGTGTGATAAGACTTGGAATTAAAACCTACATTTCTTTTATTGTAGAAACTATTTTTGCATGTGTGTGTGTATACTATTGATAGTATATATGTGTGTGTGTATGGTGTTCATGAAAGTATGTGTAATTATTACAAAAATATAATAAGGAAGACAAACATAAAGATCTAATCTGTAATGTGAAATTACAAGAAACCTTCTGTGCATATGATGATCTATATATATAAAAGGCTAAGTGACCATCTGACCGGCCAGTAGGTATGATGTGCACTGACCTTAAGGGGGCAGACACTCAATGCAGGAGCTGCCAAGTTGCAATGACTTGGCCGTGGTGCATTGATTCTTGAATGATGTACCCTGGAACCAGAGAGGAGGGGAGCCTGGTTCCACACAGGATTATGTGATTCCACCTTCAGCCATGGTTTATGTTATTGCTGGGTCACTGTCTGCCCTGAATCTGGTTTACTGCTGAGCTGCAGTGACCTCAGATGCCCTTCAAGCTATAGTGCAGCCTCAAGTGTGGCTGGCTGGGGATGGTCCATGGGAGGTTGGCACCAGGGTGTGTCCAGCCTATCTTGCCCAGTCCTGCCTGGCCAGCCACTTTCTAATTAATTTCCTTTCAATATGCATGAATCCGTGCACTGGGCCACAAGTAATTAAATAAATATTAAAAGGACAGATTCCATAAAAGGACACACCTCAGGGGAAATGAACTAATTCCTTTTCAGAAATAAAGGATCTTATCAAAGAGATAATTTAATGAACTGATTTTACTATTTTGTTAAGTTGTTTCCAAAGATGGCCACCATCTTCTCACTTCTGGATACTCAGGCCACTTCATCCTGAAAGCTGGGGTCCATTTCTCCTACTTTTGAATCTGGGATGTTCTTGTCACTTGTTTTGTCAAAAAGTACATGGCAGAAGTGACTCTCTGACAGTTACAGGCTTATCCCTTAAATGGTGGTTCCCATTTTCATTCTGTTGGAAGGTGGAAGCCATGTAAACATCATTTAGAGAGAGGGAAGCTACTAGATAGATAGATAGATAGATAGATAGATAGATAGATAGATAGATAAATAGATAGATAGAGAGAGAGAGAGAGAGATAGATAGATAGATAGATAGATAGATAGATAGATAGATAACCATTTGTATAGAGAGAAGCCCTGGATAATAAAAGACTTTGAAGGAAAAGAGAGAAAACTGGTCAACCCCCAGTTGGTCCAGCCACCCCAGGTGAAGCACTAGACATGTAAGTGAAGCTTATAGATCTTCCAGCTCCAATTGAACCATCACAGCTAACAAGGCATCCCATCCCCAAGTTGCAGAATCATGAGAAATGAATAGTTGTCATTGCCTGTTAAGTTACCTATAGCTCTATAATAAGCTACCCCAAATAATATGCAACATGCAACTTAAACACCTTTAAAATGGTTTATATTATATTCTAAACTGAGCAACAGACCCAAAAGTCATGAATATGTAGTGACTTGCTAGGGTTTTTAATCAAGCTGAAGGCAAGTAAGTTTTTATTACTGGAAGCTTAGTGGTAGCTATAAATCTTTTGTAAATATAATGCCAGTAATGACTTATTTTTGTTGTTCAAATTTAGAAATTGCAGGGCTCTGGGCAAACATCCCATTTACCTCTCAAGGGTAATATAACAGATTTTGAAAGGTTAATCTTAAAAACCCAAGTCTTTTGAAAGATATGATTAAGAAACTGGGATACCTTAAGCAAATTATAAATAAAAAATATTCCTCCCAAGGACTCTTTCAGTTTATTTTGTTTAAAAACATCTTAAATTGAAAATAAATAAATAAAAATAAAAACATCATAAATTAAATTTATTGAACCTGGAGAGTTTTAAATGAAAATAAAGAAGATTTTTTAAAAGGCAGAAATCATTTTAAAATAGCTGGAAACAGAGAGAAGTTAATATATATGTGTTTTCATTCCTGCTAACCTGGGAAAGACATAGATAAATGAGATTCAGAGCCACCACTATCCTCACACAAGGCGTTAGGTTCAAATGCCACCCTGCTCAGGTTCAACAAGAACAATTTAAAGAGAACTGTATTTCCTGGGACTGAATTTTGAATCTCAATGTGCCTTCCCTGGTCATCTATTGGAATTGGAAATGACCAGAACGTAAACAAAACCAAAGGCTAGGAAAGGTTTCTAGATAATTAATAAATATTTTACATGACTGAAAAGTTGACTTAGAAAATTACGGAGGTACAGGCCACATGGCTGCCACATTTATCACCAAGGTTGACAGCTGAGTGAGGTGATTAAGGGTCCCAGTCCTTTTCATTAAGTCACCTGTTTCCAGACCAATGCTTCAAGGTCACTCCATGAGGACATTATTCCTCACCTACTCACCTAGATACCTGAGTATGTGCCTCCCTTCCGGATGACCTTAAAAATTCTATTGGTAACAGAATATTCAAGAAACCTTTCTAAATTATATTAAACCATTAGCCCTGCGCACAAATTCGTGCACCAGTAGCTCTCTGCAGGGCCCGGTCACTCTGCACCCGATGCCCAGAGGCTCTCCATGGCCCAGAAGCCCATCTGTGTCCCAGCCTGGCCAGAGGCCCATCCAAAGCTGGGTGTGGAACGCTTTCCTCGTTACCACAGCAACAAAGCAAGCATTCTGCCAGCCCACTCACACTGCCTGCTCTCAGTGGCTGCACCCCCCAGGGACTGGGAACTCCAGCGGAGCTGAGAAGACTGGGTGCCACCATCTTGTGGTTATGGTTGCTGCCATCTTTGGAATGGAGTGACAGTTAATTTGCATATTACCCTTTTATTAGATAGAATGGCAAGGAACCTCACATTTCTGAAAGTTCTATCATTTGAACCTTCTAAATCTACTCATGTAACAACCTAACAAACTCAAAGTATATAATAAATCTCAGAAGTAATCAATATATGCTCCAGGCTCTGAGCTAGAAAATAAATAATAAAAGTAAGAACTTTCTAATAAATAAATAAAAGCAAAGTAATTAACTCACAAATTATTTAAACATCTATAAAGTTGTTCAGATAAGGCTCTCAACCTTGAGCATTACTATCAGCTCAAAAAGTGTTTTTGCTGAACCAAGTTCTCCAATACAAAATAAAATAACAATACATTATCTTTTTCCTTAAATTATGTTACTTTTATTTTTAATAGTTAAATATTCATATGGTTCAAAATTCAAATGAGTATAATATTAAAAGTCACATTCCTATTCTGTCATCCCCACCATCCAGTTCCCCTACCTAGAGTCTCTTGTATATTCATCAAAAGATATTTTATGGTTTTATAGACATATCTTTTTCCTTCCCACATGTTTTCAAAATAAAAATGGCTACCTTATATTTGTACATTTTCTACAATGCACATAAAAATAACTTATGTTTCTTTGGGAGGGGGGTTCTTCAAAATATCTTTTATTTTATTGAATTTTGGGGGTGACATTAGTTAATAAAATTATATAGGTTTCATGTATATAATTTTATAATATATCATCTGTATATTGTATTGTATGTTCACCATCGCAGGTCAAGTAAAAATAAAAATTAAGCACTTAGGCCTCAAAATTCCATGGGCAATTATTTTGATTTTACAAATGAGGACACTGAGAAAACACTTAAAAAAAAAAAAAAAAAAAAAAAAAAAACTTGCCCAAGGCAGAGATAGCACATAACCTTGCTCTTTTTATTTCAATCAACATTCTTTTTACTGTACTTCAATATTCTTATTTATTCATTCATCACTCCATTTGTTTTGCAGATATATAATAAGCTCCTATTCCATGCAAAATATTATGTTAGGTGTTTTGCAGTCCATATATTTTAGTGAGAAACAATTTCTTCTTCCCAAGAACTTAAATTGAATAGTGGAGATAAAAAAGATTTATATAAAATAGAATGTTCCAGTGTGATTTTACAGCTATGCAAGTTACTATGAAGGTCCTAAAAAGAATGCAACTATTTTTGCCTTGAAATATCAAACAAGGTTTTATGGTAGAAGTGGTCTTTGTGTCAAGCCTTGAACTACAAGTACAATAGGAACAACTTAAACACATCAGTACAATTGAAATACATTTATTTACAAAGTATTGCAAGCATAGCAGAAGCATTTAGTTAAGTAAATGAAGAATTTTTCATGGGAATAAAATGTGAACCCCTCTCACTACAGCTCACTACAGCACAGATTACTCTCACAAATATAATGTTGAGCAAAGTAAGTCAAACACTAAAGAGTACATTCCGTGTGATTCCTTTCATGTAAAGTTTTAAATGAGTCAAAATGATGCTAGAAATCAGACTAATGTATACTACTGGGAAAGAAGGGCAGAGGCATCTATTGAGAGATGAATGAAGATCATTTGTCTTCTTAGCCTGTGTGGTGATTACATAGGCCAGTATACTTTGTAATGGTTTACTGAGCTGAACAAATAATTTACTCAAAATACTTAATCCTAATATTTTAAATTTAAATAAATTTAAATGTGGGTGAAATACAGAAAAAAAAGGCATTCCTTTGCTTTTGTTTCTTACAGTTCCCTGTGGAAAGTATGAATTCACAATGCTATTTCTCTGACAATCATAGGACCCTATTAGCAAATGAGCACATAAAAGACTTTTAAATGTGATGTTTAGTAAGTCTCTCTTTCATTATCATTACAAATCACCATCAAATATCTTTACCTATCTAATGACAATATTTATTCCTGCTGGCTGTAGGTTGTTTCATATATCCCAATATCATGATGATTGAATGATTTGTGAAAATTAGAGATTGTTAATTTTAAAACCTCCTATGAGATTATGATTTTGTCAACATACATATATTTCAATTTCTTACATTGCTGCTTATAATTATCATTCATTGAAGAAAACAAAAGAAAGCAAGTCCTGAATTCTTGTGTGGACTCCAGGTACAAGAGAGCAACAGAACAGTCCAACTAGTCAGTGTTGCCAGGATGTCTTCATTCCTACAACTGTTAAACACATAAAGTATTCGAATTCATAATAATTAGGTTCCCGCTTCTAATGAGTAAGTAAGGACTGAGAAATAATCCTTTATTTTTATGTAACTCAAGAAGAGGGATCTGTGAGAAATCAGGGAGCAGTTCTCTAAGAAGATTGAGCTCTGGCCACAAGAGGGCGTTGTGAGAGATGCAAAATAGCTGAGTCCAAGGCTGGGAGATCCATGGCCGCCAAGTGCTGAAAGAGAAAACACTTACATCACCGGCTTCCTTCATTACAAACCTTGAATAGACCAAGAATGGTAAATTAATTTTTAAAAGTCAATCAATAGCAGTACGTTTCCTGTTTGTTAACTCTACTAGTAAATAGACCTCTTAGAGGACCTGATTTTGAATACAGTGGTGCCTCGCATAACGAATGCCTCGCACAGCGAACTTTGGACAGGTTTTTCATGAAACCATCGGCCAAAAAGCAGAAAATGGATGAAGATGTGCAAGATTCGGTAGACTCTACTTAGTCTGTCTTAAAATTTAAAAAATGTGTGTTTTTTTTAAAAAAAATTATGTTTTTAGATGTATCTAAATAAAAATATGTCATCTTAGCATATTTTTTTTTATGTCATCTTAGCATATTTTATACTACAGAACGAATTATTTTTTTAACATGTATTGTTATGGGAAAACGCTTTTCACATAACGAACTTTTTGCATAACAAGCTTGCTCCTGGAACAAATTAAGTTCGTTGTGTGAGGCACCACTGTACTCAGTTCAAATAGCTCCTGTGGCTTTTAGGGAAGAATGGAATAAGCTTCTTTCTTTTATCCTCAGTTCTCCTAGTGAACTCCATTTCCTACCAGAACAATATGGCAACAGAAATGCTCTAGAATCACTCCAAACTTTTATGATCATTGAATGTCATCTGTATTTATTGAACTGACACTACCTTGCTCTGCATTTATTTTAAAAACGTAGATGTGAACAAAAATTACAAAATTGACAAGATTCTATAATAATGCTGTACCTTTCTTAGAGATACAACTAACTATTCATGTCTATGCCATGTCTGTAATAATATTTAACTAGAGGCCTGGTACATAAAATTTGTGCGGGGGGGGGGGGGGGGGCGGGGGTCCCCTCAGCCTGGCCTGCACCCTCTCTAATCAGGGCCCCTCAGGAGATGGCCCCTGTGGGATAGGGCCTAAACTGGAAGTCGGACATCCCTCTCACAATCAGGGACCTCTGGCTCCTAACCACTCACCTGCCTGCATGCCTGATCATCCCTAACCACTCTGCCTGCCAGCCTGATCACCTCTAGCCAGCCTCCCCTGCCACTTCCTTGCCGGCCTGATTGCCCCTAACTGCCTCTCCCCCCCTTTTCCCCCCCAGTGTGTCTTTGTCCAGAGGAGGACCAGAGGATCTGAAGATGTCCAGTTGACCCAGTCTAATTAGCATATTAGCCTTTTATTAGTATAGATTGTAGCTTTTTGTCATTTTTATATATATTTTCAAATTCATGAATTTTCTCTATAGAAGACTTATTAAACTAATTGTTCAGTTATCTATAAGTCAACAAAGAATAAGTATTTATAATACAAGGTAGGTGATGTAAACCCTTTGACCACATAGTATTTAACCACAATCTGAGAGAGAAAAACCACAAGATAAAGCCATCAGTAGGAGTTGTCCTTTTTTTTTTTTTTTGCTGTTAATATAAGAATTTGCTTAAAGAAAAGTGGCCTTTGGACTAGCAAATTCCACTAGAATGAAGCAAGCTGGCAAACCTGTTCAGCTGTAACACACGCTATCATCCATTAAAAGGAAGGATTACTCAAAACAATGCCAATATCCCAGAAGAAGTCTCTGAGAACCATGAAGAATTATTCCTAGGTCAAGAGATGTATTAAAGGACTTTCCAAAACATGTCTGCCCGAATTGCATAACTGCTCTGAACACTGAGTCACCTTTCCCACTTTTTGTACAGGAATGTCGACAGAACATCCTGGGCCCTTTTCACCATTACTTATGTGTTTTTTAAGAAGGACAGGTACTGCTCCCTTTTGTTCTCAAATGTACAGATCAAGAGCACTATAACTAAGCTGCCGTACCTAAGGAAATACACCCTAGGAGCCTGGACTTGACTTACACAATGGGATTCTGGACTTTGGTCTGATACTGGAATGGGGTTATAAGAGGATCTAAGAGTAGGAGAGAAGGTGAATCACTTCCTAGAATCCCCAATGACCATTTCTATCTCATGGCACTCAGATCTTTTGTAGTCTCATCCCATTATGTACCAGGGTAGGTCTGTCACCAAAAGCATATGACAAAAGTCATGGTGTATTCTCTCCAAAATTAGACTAATCCTACCTAATACAAAAGTAATATGCAAATTAACCATCACTCCACTATATCCACAAGCCACACCCACTAGTCACGCCCACCAGTCCATCAGAACAGGTATGCAAATAAACCCAACCAAGATGGCTATAGCCACAGAGAGCAGGAAGGAGGCTTGGGTTTCCTCAGCAACAGAGGAAGCCAAGCTGTCCACACACCCTGGCAGGCCTAGGCCTCAACTCCAGGCTACAAAGTTTCAATTATAGAAGGTGAATGAACCCCAACAGAAATGGCTGCCGCCACAGAGGGAGCAGGGAGCTTGGCTCTGCTCCAGGCCACAAAGTTTCAATTGTAGAAGGTAAATAAATTCCAGATACCAGGGCCTCTGCTTGGATCACCAGGGGGTGTGGCTGGCCTGCAAAACACCACAGACCCTTCACTCAGGCCACCCCACACCCCAAGGGAACCCCCACCCTGATCCGGGACACCCTTCAGAGCAAACCAGCTGGCCTCCACCCATGCACCAGGCCTCTATCCTATCTAATAAAAGAGTAATATTCAGATTGACCATCATTCCAACACACAAGATGGCTGCCCCCACGTGGACACAAGATGTTCACCACAAGATGTCCAGCAGGGGAGGGCAGTTGGGAGGCATCAGGCCTGCCAGAGAAGTCAGTTGGAGCCGATCAACCCTGCAAGGGAGGGCATTTATGGGTGGCTGACAGAGGAGGGAAGTTGGGGACAAACAGACTGGCAGGAGAGCAGTTAGACATCAATCAGGCTGGCATGGGAGTAGTTAGGGGGTGATCATGCTGGCAGGCAGAGGCGGTTAGGGGCAATCAGGAAGGCAAGCAAGTGAGCAGTTGGGAACTAGCAGTCCTGGATTGTGAGAGGGATGTCCAACTGCCAGTTTAGGCCTGATCCCACCAGGATGGAGCCTAAACAGGCAGTTAGACACCCCTCGAGGGGTCCCAGATTGGAGAAGGTGCAGGCTGGACTGAGGGATACCCCCCATACTCCTGTGCACGAATTTTGTGCACTGGGCCTCTAGTTAGATTATAAAAGGTTAATGCTTCTATTTCGAGAAACCCCCGCCCCCTCTCCTCATCACTTTCTTTTTCCCTCTTTCACTCTGGAAGGAGGAATGACATGAGCATTCCCATAGAGTGTTCCATATGGACAGGAACTAAAGCTTCCTTCCAACAACCATAGCTATCTGCCAAGCCCATCCTTCAGACCTACAACTGGCATAGGGTTTGAGGACTGCAGCAGGATTCTGTACCATTGGTCTGAGGATAGGAACAGAGAGAGATACCTAAAAGATTTTCTGATTTGGCTCCTCAACAGAGAATGAGAGCTGCTAGAATCTTATCCTGGACTCATTTTACAAGAAATCCCACCTGCTCAACCAGGGGCTTGGCCAGAAGGCAAGAGGTCCAACAGAGTCTGGGCCTGGGCTGGACTGGTAGAAATCTAAGAGCTAAGGGATCCTCATAGTCAGCAGAATGGGGGGCACGGCTCACCTTGTGGGAGTTTAGGTCAGAGGGGCCCAGCAGGTGAGCTGTCAAAGAATCCAAGATGGTCCCAGAGAAAAAAAGTCAGCTTTAAACATCAGCCGTCCAGGGAGTGTTCTAAAAAGACAGAACCAAAGTATCATCAGTCAAGTAAGAACTTGCTGGCTCTTTTCCCTCTGTCCCTTCCTGAGCTCTATACTTAATAGTATAATATTCAGGAGAGACCTGAGGTTGCTTAGGTAGGAGAAGCACCCCACAGACCCTCCCTGTCAAGGTTGATAGGAAGCAGCATGAGATAGGAGGGGACAGGAGAGAAGAAGATCTTACCTTTAACTAAAACTCAAAATTTAGACTGGACATGCTAATTTTTAATCAAGCTCTGTTTTGCAAGTTAAAGCCACAGTGGGACTTTGTCATTAAGTCCTCTTGAACTTTTTCAGCAGCAAGAAAAACATTTGTCTTACTGAATATACTTTAAAGTGACAGCAGGAGGTGAAAATGAAATTGCTTCTCTTATTAAGTCTCTCAACCTATGCTTATTCAATATGCCCGTTCTATTTATTATAATGGAAATGTTATTCAGGCTAAATTATGAAGAAACACAAGAATTTAAATGGAAAGTTGCATTGCTATCATGAAAAAGTATGATGATAAACAATAGCCACAATACTGTATAATTAAAAAGCTTTTTAAATTCATAAATCTATGTGTTGTTATATTTACAACCCTCCACAGTAGTTGCAGCATATGTTAATTAAGCACCCCACCGACCTGGTTCCTCATCTCTCTACATATTTCTACCACCCGGAATCACTGGATCTGGATCCAGGTCCTCCCCAGCTGGCTGGGTCCCTAGGCTGGGCTGGGACTGCCCCAGCCCCACATACTAGGGTTCTATGTTGCTCCTCATATTCTCATTCTGACTCTGGCACTAGCCTCCACTCCTGGTATCTGGGCCTTCACTGAATGTCCAAGTTTTGGCGTCAACCTTTGTGGCTTACAGTTGGTTTCTGCCCATCCTCAAGTCTTTAATAACTTGCCTATATTCTTGTTCCTTCCCAGGACATCTTCCAAGGTCATTTCCAAATTATTGGAGGCCTATCTTAGAAATGTGGAGGCCTAGTCAACTAAGCCTTCATATCTCTTGACAAATCTTCCTCTTGTCTTCTTTGCTGTGTCTTCCTCAAATGCCAGAACTCCCTACTATTTCATTGTCAATCCTATTGCCAGCTACTTGCCTGGTTGGACCTGACTGTAGACCTCGGAAAGTGTGCTCACCTCACAGCCTATACCTCCAGCCCCACTCTTGCATCAGGTCCAGCCCCTCCTGTGAGCCAGTTCTTATGGAAGTAACTGACATGCTCTATCAAATCACAATATTAATAAATTAACATTTATTAATATGCTGTTAAGTTCCAGTGAAGTATTATGTTATTTTATTTGGTTCTTGCAATATCCCATGAAGTTTCGGACCATAAGACGCACTTTTTTTCCCCCAGAAGTGGGGGGGGAAAGTCCCTGCGTCTTATGGTCCAAATATAGCCTACACATATACTGTAAAAAAAAAGTTTTTTTACTTGCCCGGCTCTGTGTGGTCTCTGTGTGCTTGCCCGGCTCTAAAATGGTTCTAAATGCTGCTGTTTACTTACAGGGTTGATTACATGTGTTTATGACTGTGATGTTGGGTTTTAATGCACATAAAACATTTTAGGACACTATTTGTTTCAGAATCTTTTTTTCTTCATTTCCCTTCTCTAAAAACTGGTGCGTCTTATGGTCCGGTGTGTCTTATGGTCCGAAAAATACGGTAGGTACTAATTTCCTAAAGGAATGAAGAAATTGGTGCATATACTTGTTAGATAACTTGCCCAATATTAATTGGTTTCAGGTAGAAGAGAACAGACTTGACCCAGTCATGTAGAAGTTTACAGGACAATTGATAATTTAATTCACACACATTCACCAGGAAATGACATATAAAACGTTAAGACATGTATATACGAAGAAGGCTAAGTCTATTTTGTGAAAAGGAAAAACAAGTGAGAACTAATAATATTAGTAATTAACTAATAAGTTTAGTAATATTAAATTTGTTGGCACATGGGTAAGACGAGAGAAAAATATTGAATCTGCTAACTGGGCAATAGACAATGTTTTGCAAGAGACACAGGAGAAAAAGACTGGTTTCTGGAGAATAACCTTCAGGAGCCAAAACCCTGGAGAGAGAAGGAAGCCTGAACTTAGTCCTGTTTGGACAAGAGCTGGAACAGCTCCAAAGTGCTGTGGGAGGCTGTGGGTCTGGCACACCAAGCATTTGAACTCTATTCAGGAGGGTTTTCTTCCACTCATGAAGGGGAAAAAAATATGGTTGAACTTGAAGTCCAACAGAACTAGGGTTCATAGCATCAAGGCTCCACCACTTACTTTGAAATAATCAATTAGGTTTTCTGAGTTTCCATTTTTCTCAGTTATAAAATGGGAATATTAGTATCTACCATGGAGCATTACAATGTTGATGAGAGATTCTTATGTACATAACCACCATGGTGCTTAGCCCAGTACAAATGCTTGGCAAATGCTTTATGGTACCATTATGATTTGGGGGGAAATGGAAAGACCACCAGATGCCAAGAAATGATTGTGAGCAATGCACTTAGCTTCTAGTCTAGTTCCTGGCACATACCAGGCAATCAATAAATATTTGTTGAGTAAATGAAGGACTAAAATATGGAATGAATGAATCCTAGAGATACCATCCCAAGGCCTAGCATATACTGGTAGTTGCTTGCTTAGAGAGAGCAGCATCTGTACTGACATCTGATATATCACCCATATGTGTCATTCTTTATGTTTCAAGGGGCCTCTAGGTCTTGCAAGCTCTGAAGCATGGATCTGGGACTGCTGCCACACTGGGATGTTGCAGGATGCTTTAATGCTTTTCTTTGCAGGGGTCTTCAAACTACGGCCCTCGGGCCACATGCAGCCCCCAGGGGAGTCTGATCCTGCCCGCCAGGTTTTTTGGGCAGTGAGCGCAGCTAAGGTGTTACAGTAGGAATTAGTAGTTCATATAGTCCGGCCCTCCAGCTCTCTGAGGGACCGTGATCTGGCCCCCACTTTAAAAAGCTTGAGGACCCCTGGCATATAGGATTCATTCACAGTAACAGATGTCACATCTGCCATTTCAGAAAGTTCATGTATCTAATGAGTATTTTTCCAGGCTCTACCCTAAAGAAAGAATGGGTCAAGAAAAAGATCACTTTATAGCCTAGATGGCTTGGTTGCCTGAGTAACCGCTTGGTCCATATTCACTGAGTGGTAAAAGGGTGGAAAAAAAGGCATTAATTGAATGTTGACATAAGAAAATTCTGAAGTGGCATAGATGTGACATCTAATGATGCTATTGTAATAGACTAGTTATTATTTACAGGAAAGGAATAAAGCGGAGACAAGAAAACACAGACATGCCATTTATACAGCTTTGCCAAAAAGCTGCATTTAACATTCTCTAAGTCTGTTCCCCGATGACCGATGGGGGAAGGGACTGGACAGAGGCAGCTGAGACACATGCCCAGTAAGGCCTGAGTGATGTGGAAAGGTGCTTGTCTGTCTGTCACACAGGGGAACAAAGTAGTGGCCAGAATGGGCGTGGCCACTACAAGTGTATGAAAGCTGAGTATTTAAATTTCTAAACAAAGAAGCACTCTCTCTCCTCGGTTCCTGGCTCTCCTGTTGCAGGGGGCATGCTCCCCTGTGCCCACATGGCCATGTGGAACTTCATGATGGCCTAATGAACTTGAATTAGCTTGGATGCTGAACTACTCCCAGTTGCAACATGGAACAGAACTCTGGACTCTGGCCTTGCTTTTGGTTCTACTGGAACCCCAGCTGCACCTCTTTCAGGACTGGTTTCAGGGACACACATGGGACTTTGAAACCCAGGAAATGAAACTCCACACAAAGGAAGCCTTTTACCACATCTCATTCTCCCATGGGGGCTTCTCATTTCAGCAGTACCCAAGAACCTCACTCCCACGAGCAGCAGAGGAATTTGATTATCTGATAACATCATTACATTGAAAAAGAATTGAATGCTGAAGAGAAGGAATGGGGGGGGGGGTTCCAGGAGTAGGCAGAGTAAATTAAAGGGAAGTCACTGCAGAATGAAATGTTATAAGAAAAATGCCTCATGATGCCGCAAAAATCTTTCACCACACTCTGAGATGAGCTATGCTTACTCCATATTGAGAGTGAAATAAAATACAGCATCACAACGGCCCAGGGATGTTTAGCCTCATGATCTATTCATAAAGAGAGAACAAAGATGTATTTATACTAATGGCATTTGAAGAGTAGTTGAAACTAGTAAATGATGCCAACTCGTACTGCAATTAATAAAATATCCAAGGCCAGTGATATGGAAGGGGGAAACCAGATGCTTTTAGGGACCCGCCCTTTATGTGGGATGGACTCCCCAGAGCAAAAATGAACACTAATGCAGAGTACTGACTAACCAAATGGGTGACTGGAGCCATATGGTCGTTGGTTCAGTTCCAGCTCAAACAGCAGACCAATGTGTGGTATTCTCAGATCTTTCTAAGCCTGGCAGCATGCAGCAAATAGCTCATCTGTATTGCTGGGGATGGCACCAATGAGAGCAAACATCTATATACATAAAGGCAGACTCCAACGGCCAAAATGACTTTATATTTGGCATGGCTTACTCATAAAAGCTGAGCACTTAATAGGCCAGAAAGCTATAATTGGTCCATTGAATTGTTTCCTTCATTTTTGGTAAATTTCCAGTGTTGTCCAAGAGGCTAAACCCACAATTTACAGGGTTTTATCTTAAAGCTAGCTAACAAGAAAAGTTATTTTACATATAGTTGAAGGGTAACAATCTGGCCCTTTGTACTCAAAAATATGTATTTATTATTTCATTTTAAAAGCAAGGGTTCTTTTTTAGTTGCTTTTTTATGGTTGATAAATTGTGCTTTTGTGTATGTGTTTATGTTTAAGGCACATATTTTAAAGACCTGAATTCTAAACTTCTTTTCAGTACTTACTAGCTGTTTAACCACAGTTATTTGTGGTCCTCTCTTCCTAATCTACAAACTAAGGGCAGGAATACTCAAAAGATTGTTCTGATGCTAAATGGAACACACAGAGAATACCTAGCAAAGAGTCTGGAAAATTAAATGTTAAATAATTATCAGTTACCTCTGCTTCTTTCTTCTCTATCCTCAATGTTACAAGATAATTAAACACAATGTTTTTAAAACTTTGAAAAGTAATTTGACCTAAATTTATCCGTCTGTCCAAATGAATATATTTTTCAGAAAGTAGCTCAGATAGGTAAATCTATGCAGCTATAACAAGTATGACCTGAAAGTCAGTGTACAAATTGAATTGTTAATATCTAATTAGTAATAATGGTAGTAAAGTCAGCGTTCACTTTTAAAAATCATGTGAAGTACCCTAGCTTAAAATAAGTAACCAACCCTAATTAATGTTTTGCAAAATTAATTCTTTGAATACTATATGAATACTTTGCCTAAAATGGGATGTATTCTTAGTTCTTTGTGAGCCAATAATTACATATTTATTCAATAGTGGACTTTGAAAAAAGTATTGTATAATGTTGATTATATTTCATATCTTAAAACATACTACTGTCAGAAAGATTATAATATTTTATTTATTATATTTAGAATCATGAAACCATTGCTACACTTCGATCTGTGGTAAAATTGCTGTGTTAGTGTGTGTGTGTGTGTGTGTGTGTGTGTTAGTGCGTGTTATAAAATGAAATATGGACATATACTATGTCTAGTACATAGCATAAGCTTAATGACTTATTGTGGCAGTTTGAGGATTTTAGCAAATATTGAGTATTATCAGCCACTGGCAGACACTTCTTGAATTGATGTAGGACACAGTCCCAAAGGTTAGCGAGAGGAGAAACACTAGTTCACTGCTTGTGGGAACGCAAACTGATGCAGCCACTATGGAAAGCTGTATGGGGGTTTCTCAAAAAATTAAAAATGGAACTTCCGTTTGACCTAGCAATCTCACTTCTGGGGATATATCCTAAAAACCCCAAAACACCAATCAGAAAGAATATATGCACCTCTATGTTCATAGCAGCACAATTTACAATAGCTAAGATTTGGAAACAGCGTAAGAGCCCATCAGCAGATGAGTGGATAAAACAGATGCGGTATATTTACACACTGGAATACTACACTGATATAAAACAGAATAATCTTTTACCCTTTGATACAGCATGGAACAACCTGGAGAATATTATGTTAAGCAAAGTAAGTCAGTTAGAGAAATAAAAATACCACATGATCTCACTTATTTGTGAAATCTAATGAACAAAATGAATTGACTAACAAAATAAGACCCAAAGCATGGAGGCATGGAACGGATTGACATTTCCCAGAGTGAGGATTGGGCGGGCGAGAAGAGATAAACCAAAGAAGTTATATATTTACTAGAGGCCCGGTGCACAAAATACATGATCTGGAGAGGGGTCCCTCAGCCCAGCCTGTGCCCTCTCATAGTCTGGGACCCCTCGGGGGATGTCCAACTGCTTGCTTAGGCCTTATCCTCCCCCAATCCCTCCAGCTTCCTGGACATCCCTCTTGCAATCTAGGACCCTTCATTCCTTACTGCCTACCTGCTCACTCCTGACTGCTTGGCTTGCTGCTCCTTAGCAGCAGGTTCCTTACTGCTGGGCTTGATCCTCCTTAGCATTCCTGTCACTGCCTCTGCACTTGCCAACCATGAGCATGGCTTTTGGTTAAATGGCACTCCCTCTGTGGGAATGTACTGACCACCAGGGGGCAGCTTCTGTGTTGAGTGTCTGCCTCCTAGTAGTCAGTGCATATCATAGCCACTGCTCATTCCGGTTGTTCTGCCATAAAGGTCGGTTAGGCTTTTATTATATATACTAGGGGCCCAGTGCACGAAATTCGTGCACTGGGAGAGGTCCCTCAGCCCAGCCGGCCCCCTCTCACATACTGGGAGCCCTTAGGGGATGTCCTACAGATGGCTTAAGCCCTCCACCCATTGGGAATGGACCTAAGCCGCAGTCTGGCCTCCCTTCGCTTGAGGTGACCAGGCTGATCAGGGGAAGGCACCAGTCCCATCACCCCACTGCTGCAGCTGCTGCCAGTCACCACAGCAGCCAAGATATTTTCATCAATATGTACTCCAGTCTCTTCACCATGAAAAAATGACAACTTTCTTTAAGCATTTTCAAGAAGTGTCTTTCATAGGATATGACATTTCTTTTTCTTTTTTAAAAATATATTTTATTGATTTTTTTTTTTTTTTTTTTTACAGAGAGGAAGGGAGAGGGATAGAGAGTTAGAAACATCAATGAAAGAAGAAACATCAATCAGCTGCCTCCTGCACACACCCTACTGGGTACGTGCCCACAACCAAGGTACATGCCCTTGATCAGAATCGAACCTGGGACCCTTGAGTCTGCAGGCCGATACTCTATCCAATGAACCAAACAGTTAAGGTGGATATGACATTTCTTTCTTTCCTTTTCTTTATATCCTCACTGAGGATATGTTTCCATTGATATTTTCCCCTTCCCTCCCCAATCCCAAGCTCAGCCCCTTCCCAAGCCAAAAGTCTCCGCCCAAGGCTTTATGCTAGGGAAGGAGTTCCCCACCCGCACCTCCTTATTCAAGGCTCAGCCCCTTCCCAAGCCTAAAGCCTCTGCCCCAGGTTTAGGCTTGGGAAGGGGACCCCTTCCCCCTCTGATCACAGGTTGGACCCCTTCCCAAGCTTAATCCCTCCCACCACCCCCACCTCTCCCACTGTGGTGAGCAGGGCAGGGAGCTGGCCATGCCCACAGCCACCTCTGCCACCGTTTCCACAGCCGTGCTTGCTGTCACTGCCTCTGGGGCCACTGCTGTGCACCCTGCCCCACCCCACACGTGCTGCCAGTGCTTTCCCTCCAGCAGCCATAGCTGCCTTACTTTCCACTTTGTCTCCCTCTTCCTTCTATGCTGTCTTCAGCCTTCACTCCACTCCACTTATGCAAATTAACCACCATCCTTCCACTTATGCAAATTAACCAACATCTTTGTTGGGTTAATTTGCATACTTGCTCTGATTGGCTGGTGGGTGTGTTTTGTGTGGTGGAGTGATGGCTAATTTGCATATTACTCTATTATTAGGTTAGTTATGTATAGCCCAGGGACACAGGCAATAGAGGAATGAAGACTTAAGGGTTGTGGGGCGGGGGCGGGGGGGGCGGGGGAAAGAGGGGACGGGGGACTGGGAGGATGGGGTAGAGGAGAGGAGAAAATGGGAGAAATCTGTAATATTATCAACAATAAAAAATATATATTTAAGCCTGGCTCAGTGCTTGAGCACTGACCTATGAACCAGGACCTTGCAATTCTACTCCCAGTCAGGACACATGCCTGGGTTGCAGCTCTGTCCCTGTTAGGGAGTGTGCAGGAGGTGGCAGATCAATGGTTCTCCCTCATCATTGATATTTCTATCTATATCTCTCCCTTCCTCTCTGAAATCAATAAAAATATATTTAAATATATTTTAAATAAAAACATCAATCAATAAATAAAATTTTTAAAAGTATGGAGAAAGTATGAGCCTCTCCATCAAGAGTTGACTTTGTCTGGATTGTGGGGCATTGAAGGGGAAACATAGGGCTACTGGAGATAAAAAATACATTGCAAATAGAATATATATGAGGGAAAACACATAGAAATGTTAAAAATTGGTGTATGCAAAGTAGAGGTTATTGTCCTATTATATTGTTATTGTCCTAAAGAACTGTCTATTATTCTAGCTGTACCATATAATCAAAATATTAATAAAATAATGGTGAATTACAGATCTGTCTAATTTTGTAAGGAACTAAATACTAAAAGTGGTCATCTGTCAACAGATACCAATCATTAGTACCATTGCTTCACACATTCTGCTTAACCCAGCTGTAAGGTCTCCTAGACACTGCTATAAGGAACCTTTTTAAAACTATTGAAATGCCATCTGCTAAAAAATATTCTGGCATGACAAATTTAAACAATGTGCAAACCAAGAGATTAAAAATATGGTACAATCATATCACCAATCTTGGCTGGCATTGAAAAAGCAGATGTTAGAGGAAACTATAGAAAGTATTCTATTTGAATATAATAGCTCTAAATTTTTCTCAAATGTTTTTGTTATAACTCTCACACTATTCATATGCCAATGAGATCTTTGTGGTTTTATTTTTGGAATTATTAATTTGTCAGACTGCACTGCTTCTTTGCATCTAAAATCATAACTTTTGTTTTAGGAGAATACGAGTTACTACTGTGATTAAAATCAGCACTTTCAAATATTTCAATGGTATCCCAATAGCATGCCATTTGGAGACACAGGTGCTATTTGGGAGAGTTATTAATCTGCTAATATATTTTAAATTAGCAAGACAGAGTGAGAAAGTGATGTCAAACTATTTATTAGTCGCCTAACTTATCATTTAGTGGAATCTTATTTTTAATGAATGGAAATTTCTCTTTAACCTAAAAATTTTGAAATGGTATCTATGATCTACTTCACGAAACATCTTCAATGACAGAAGAAAACATGCATAACAAGTATATATCAGTCTGAATGTCCTCTTTCACTCTGTTCTTATGAAGAAATATCACATTGTCACCTATTAAAGAGCAACCAGGTGCATGCATACGCTATTTACAAAAATATAGCTACTTCTGAAGAAATTGCTTCAGAGTGATGCTTAAAAAGATATTCATGTAGCACCTTAATATTTAGCACTTGAACCACAATGAGGTTTAGAGGGTATGTAACACCACTTGAAGTCTCTCGACGGCCAATTAAGTTGAAAGAAATATTTTCCATACAGGATTCTCACTTAGAGAAATAGCTAAACCAAACAATTAAAGCATATTGAGTGGGAAATGGACCCAGAGTATAAAGTTCAAGCCTACAGGTGCTTTCAAAACCAAAGGAAGTTTTGGTAAAAGGCAATTGGGAGGAGATTAATAGATTCATTGAAGATATAAGCCAAACAATAAGCCAACTTTCTAGTTGCTGTAGAAAAATGTGCAACTGAAAGAGCTTTTCTAAGGTCTGAATAAACCCCCAAAAAAAATTCAAGGACGATCCCATCAAAGGAGCCTGAATTCGATTAGATAAACGTGTGCAGCAATTTGTTTCCCAAGGCGTTTTTACAAGCAATAGAGCAATCAACCAGCAATTAATGGAATTTCACAGGTGGGTGTGGTCAGGTAACCAGAAAGACCTAGAACCTTATCGAAATAACTGTCCTCCCCAATGACCTAGGCTTCCTGTATCTCCAAGGATGCATCCCTGAGGAGCAATGTCAGAGGCTTCTTCACTGTGAGTGTGTTTGGGACAATGGGGGGTTGGGGGAGAAAGAGACTTCACTAAAATATATTTACCGTAATAGCAAAGGAAGCTGGTGGGAACAAAGCTGTAGTGGGCTAAGAATTGACTTCAGATGTTGACTGAATATATAGGAACAGGTGCAGAGAACCTGAAACAATAACTAAGGTGGCTAATATAACGAAAGCTACAAATAGACACCCGGTCTCCTCTCTTCTCTCAGCTTTCTTAAAAGACATAAAATTGTGTAAAATAATCATGTTAACAATGTATTACTGAGGTTATAACATGTACAGAGATAATAATACATGTAACAATAAAGCTGAAATAAGAGGGGGGAAAGAACAGAGCTATTGGTAGTGATGTTTCTATAATCTCACTGGAATTGTTAATATAATCCTAAATTCTCATTATACACTCATTATAATACATTAGCATACTAAATGACATACCCTGAGCTGCCTGATGAGAAACAAAAAGCCCATATAAGGACCCAAAATGGCCAATGGAGCTCTTCCCAGAAGTCTCCGCTGTTCCCCTCCTCCCCCGAAAGATCCTGAATATTCCTCCCCCTTATTGAATACCATATTCCTTCATTAAAAGAGCCTCAATAAAAGAAGTAAATCTTGCCCAGCTAGTGTGGCACAGTGGCTGAGCATCAGCCCATGAACCAGGAGGTCACAGTTCCATTCCTGGTCAGAGCACGCACCCAGGTTGTGGGCTGGCTCCTTAATAGGGGTTGTGCAGGAGGCAGCTGATTATATATATATATATATTTATTTATTTATTTTTTTTAAAGAAGTAAATCCCATGAGGGAGGATAAGCTCTGCCTGTGGAGTACCTTCTCTCTGTCCACTGCTTCACTGATAAACTCTTTCACTTTAAAGTCTATGCCTGCTGGCATTTGAACTCTGCTGTAAGAAGCCAAGAAACCACACAGTGAGTCTCAGACACTCAGTTCCCCAGACTGCCAGAACACCTGCAGCAGAGGGACATAATGATGAAACTATCAACCCATCAGGAAGCTATAACAAATAAACATATGTGCACCTACCGACAGAGCACCAAAAATATGACACAAAAACTGACAGAATGAAGAGAAAAAAATATAAACGTTCCCCCTCCCATATCATCCTGAAGCCCTGGACAGCATTTATTATAAGAACCTAAATGAAAAATATTTGAGGCAGGATTATTCTTTCATACTTTTTATTTTTAAAAAATTAATATACTTAATAGTTTGTCTAATAAAAGGCAAAAAAAATATATAAACTCAATTAAACCAAAATAACAAGACTGCTCATTCACTTCTTAGTTCTTTTGATGTTATACAAATACAAACTCATTACTTCTTCAGTTCAAAAAAAAAAAAATCCAGAAATATTTACTTGGGAAAATCCAGGTTCAAAAGATTTACCAAAGCCTGAATTTTGTCCAATGGCTATTGAAATTGATTGTTTTTAGAGGTTTGATTTTGTTTAATAGCAGCTACACTAAGATGAACAATATTCACCCTTTTAAAGTGTACAACTCAGTGGGGTTTTTTTCCAAAAAATATATTCAGAGTTATGCAATTAGAATCATTATCTAATATTAAAATATGTTTATCACCAGAAAAGAAAACTGTATCCATTAGCAGTTCCTCTCTGCCCCTTCATTTCCAATTGCAGAAGCCCCTATTTGGGTTTTTGTGTCTAAATTTTCCTATTCTGGATATTTCACATAAATAGGATTACATAATATGTGACCTTTTGTGACTGGTTTCTCTCACTTAGCATATTTGCAAGGTTCATCTATGTTGTAGTGAAACCGGACAACCAAGGAGTCTGGGCTGCCCATCACTACTTGAGCCAACTCACCAGAGACAGGGTTGAATCATATGTGAGCATTTATTCCAATAATGCGGGCAATATGGGAGAGCAGCAGGTCATCCACAGAAATCTGCTCTGCAGCCCCCCATAAAGCCAGCTGCTTATATGGAATAGGACAAAGATTACTTGGGGAAATAGGGATTACCGGTATGGGGAGGTAGGCAATGTAGACGGGGTGGGACTCGATTTGGGCATACTGAAATTTCCATGATAATAAGCAGTTCTTGAATGAAAATGGACCTTGTTCCAAGGTGGACTCTCAGGTCCAAAGTTGACTCCCAGTTGGGAGAGAAGGGTGCGTACAACTCCCAGCCAGGTTAGAATGTCCTTTCTTTAACAAGAATAAGGCAATCACAATTAACAGAGCATGATTATATTTCCTATAACCATAGCTAGTTCCCAAAATTCTATTTTGCCCCCAATAATAACACTGATCCATACTTCATTACATTTTCATGGCCAAAGTATGTTCCATTGTACAGATCACAATTTGTTTACCCACTTGTCAGTTGATGGACATTTAGTCTTTTACCTTTGGTTATAATGAGTAATACTTCCATGAACATTTGTGTACAGGGATTTTTTGTGCATACACCATGTTAATTATCTTGAATACATACTTAGAAGTAGAATTAACGGTTATATAGTAATTCTATGTTCAACACTTTAGGAAACTGCCCGTCTGTTTTTAAAGTGGATATACCATATTACAATGGATATACCCATCAACAATGTGGTAAGACTTCCAACATCTCCATGGTCTCAACTGAGCCTTATCATTGTCTTTTTATTTTAATCATCCTAATGAATTTGAAGTAGTATCTCCTGCAGTTTTGATTTCCATTTCTTTAATGACTGCCGTTGAGCATCTTTTCATGTGCTTAGTGTGTGCGTGTGTGCGTGTGTGCGTGTGTGTGTGTGTGTGTGTGTGTTTGTGTGTGAACTACCAATTCAAATATTTTGCCCATTTTAAAATTAGGTTATTTCCTTTTCGTTGTTAAGTAATAATTTTATACATTAAGATACAAGTCCCTTATCAGTTTTATGATTTACAAGTATTTTCTATCATTCTGTGATTTGTCTTTTCACTTTCTTAACATCGATATCTTAATTAATGCTGTTCCTCTCTTTTTATTTACAATGAATAAAAAAGAATATAAACTTTGAGCAAGTGAACAAATATAAGTGCTCTGAAGGAAGGGCAGAAATAGAAGAAAGACTGAAGGAATGCAGGGGGATGGAGGTAGGGAAACAGGAAAGAGATTAACCAAAGAAATTAAATGCATATGCATATCCCATGGGCACAAACAATTAGTACCTGGAGAAGAGGCAGGAGTTGGGAGAAAGTGGTCAATGGGGGGAAAAAAGGAGAGACATCTGTAATACTTTCAACAATAAAGAATAAGAAAAAGAAAGAGATGAGACTTAGCACTTGAGTGTGAATCACATCATTCTCAATGCTATAACACCAAATCTGTACTTTCAACACAGAAAAGTATATCTGCCATATCTTATTTCTAAAATCCAGGACTTCCAATCTCAAATCAGAGTCTGTCATCAAAAACCCAATCAACTATAAATTCTTGCACTATGAATATCTCCAGCAGAGAGCACTAATGTCTTTTGAATATTTAGCGTAAGTAGCTAGAAAGGGCTTAAGGACCAGGTACCACCCTATCTCATTCCCACACATCTGGGAACATAAGACACAAGGGCATTTATTCCAAATCAACTAATAGTGTATTGAGCACACACTATTACAGGTACCATGTTAATCCTTGGTGAGCTGAAAAAGAAAAGATTTACTTCTTACCCTCAAGAAATTTAGAGTTTAGCAAAGATGTTTACCTCCATCTCCCAATAGCCTAATCTTCCATTAATCAAGGAAAGCATTTAATAACTAATCATCCACTTCCTTATCTCTATCACACACACACACACACACACACACACACACACACACACACCACACACACACACACACAGGGAGTAACTGCCCTTGGTTGGAAATAGTAAATTCAGAAGTGATTTAGACATAATCTAGTCAAAGCCTCTCATTTTATACATGGAAACTCTAAACCCAGACTGGGCAAGTAATTTACCCAAGATTATAATAAGAATTAAGATTAATATGGGATTTACTATATGCCAGGAATTGCTCTAAGCATATATTTTTTAAATATATACAGATGATAGATAGATAGATAGATAGATAGATAGATAGATAGATAGATAATAGATAGATTTAATTGATATTTAGAGAGAGAGAGAGAGAGAGAGAGAGAAAGAGAGAGAGAGAGAGATAGAGAGAGAGGGAAACATCAATGAGAAACATCAATTAGCTACTGCCTGCACACCCCCTACTGGGGATCAAGCCCACAACCTGAGCATGTGTCCTGATGGGGAATCAAAACCGTGACCTCTTGGTGCACAGGATGATGCATAACCAACTGAGACACACTGGCTGGGTTCTAACCATATTATTCATTTAATTCTCACTACACCCATTTTTCAAATAGAAAACTAAGGCACAGAGAAATTAACAAAAATAAAACAAAAGGATTCCACATAAGGGTAAAGCCAAGGTTTAAACCCAAGTAGTCTTGTTCCACAATCCATGCTTGTAGAACTATGCTATACTATTTAGGTAACTATTAATAAAGGTAGTCATAATTTTTGAACTCTTGTCTTTATGCTTTCTTGTTATTTTATGCTAATCATCATGGTTTCTAGCATCTCCAAAGAGAATGCTCTGGTCAAAAATCATCAAAGACCCCTAACTGGTTTGACTCAGTAGATAGAGCACCTGCCTGCAGACTGAAACATCCCAGGTTCAATTCCAGTGGAGACATGAAAAGAGTGGAGACATGAAAAGGGCTCACCCCGAACCCACATGCACTAGTTAAGAAACCAGAGAACTATCTCAGCTGCAGACCCTGAAGTGTGAGGTGTCTTAACCCCACACTGGCTCATCAGCTAGACACAGCAGTGCCAGGGAAAGGAGCCAGCATACCAACAGGCTGTGAAAGTCAGCATGAATTCCATTTGCCAGGGTGAGACAGGAGACTGCTGGATACTCAATTGCCCTATTAAAAAGCCAGTGCACAAAATCTTGTTTGTAGCCAATCACCCTGAGCTCCAGCAGAGGGAAGGAGCTCAGAGTGGACTGAAGTCATACAGGGAGAGACTGAGTAGTGTGACTTCTGGGAGAAGGCTAGATGAACAGTCACCAATGTTCCCATTCTGAGTCCCTCTCCCACACCACCCACAGACATCATCTGTCCTGGGTCCAGCACTCCCACTCATGTAGGAATGCACTAGCTCCACCCTCCAGACTCTCTGTGGCCCTGTCCTCCTAAGTCACGCTACAGAGGAATCTGCTGGTTATCACCAGCCTGGGCACCCAGTGCATTCTTATTGGAAGACTCTTGAGGAGGGCCAGTCAGACTCAGAGACTATCAGAGTTGCACAGATAAAATTGCATTGTAGGGCTCTAGAGGGAGAGCCATTTTTTCCCCAGTGCACACCTCCCAACTCTCTGTCACCCCATCCTGCTGAGCTCATGCCCTGCAAAGGAGGCAGGCGAGCAGTTGGGAGCCAGCAGTCCTGGATTGTGAGAGGGATGCTCGACTGCCCATTTAGATTCGACCCTAGACTCTTTTATTAGATAGGATAGAAGCCTGGTACATGGGTGGGAGCTGGCTGGTTTGCTCTGAAGGGTGTCCTGGATCAGGGTGGGGGTTCCCTTGGGGCATGGGGTGGCCTGGGTGAGGGGCCTGTGGTCGTTTGCAGGCTGGCCACACACACACACACACACACACACACACACACACACACGGGACCCAAGCAGAGGCCCTGGTATCTGGGATTTATTTATCTTCTACAATTGAAACTTTGTAGCCTGGTGTAGAGGCCTCGGCTGTCCAGGGCAGGCAGAAAGCTTGGCTTCCTCTATCTCTGGGGGCAAGTCAAGCCTCCTGCTCTCTCCAGCTCTGTGGCTGCCGTCATTTTTGTTGGGATTTATTTATCTTCTATCATTGAAACTTTGTAGCATTGAGTGAAGGCCTGGGCTGGCAAGGGCAAGTGGAAAGCTTGTTTTTCTCCATTGCAAGAGAAACCCAAGCCTCCCTCTTGCTCTCTGTGGCCCCAGCCATCTTGGTTGGGTTTATTTGCAGAGTAGCTCAATTGGTTGGGCATCCTCCCATGCAATGAAAGTTTGTGGGCTCAGTCCCCAGAAGGGGCATGCAAGAGGCAGCAGATGGATGTATTGCTCTCATATTAATATTTCTCTCTCCCATTCTCCCTTCTTTTCTCTCTAAAAATCAATTTAAAATATTTTTAAAATTGATTAAAGATTTAAATGTAAGACTCAAAAGTCATAAAGCTCCTAGAAAAAACATAGGCAGTAACATCGCTTACATTTCTTTTAGTAATATTTTCTTTCTGATATATCTCCTCAGGCAAGAGAAGCAAAAGAAAATTAAACTAATGGAACTACATCAAACTATAAGTTTTTGCACAGCAAAAATAAAAAGTTATCAAGAAAATGAAAATGCAACCCACTGAATGAGAGAGCATATTCACCAATGATACATCCAATAGGGGGTTAATATCCAAAATTTATGAATAACACATACAGCTCAACTCTAAAAACAAACAAACAATCCAATTAATAAATAGACAGAGGACCTGAATAGACAATTCTCTAATGAGGACATACAGATAACAAATTGACTTGAAAAAATGCTCAACATCACTAATCCTCAGAGAAATGCAAATTAGAACCACAATGAGAAATCACCTCACATTTGTCAGAATGGCTAGCACCAATAAATCAACAAATAAAAAGTGTGGTGAGAATGTGGAATAAAAGGAACCCTTGTGCAATTTGGTGGGCATGCAGATTGGTGCAGCTACTGTGAAAAACAGTATGGAGATTTAAAAAAAAAATTAAAATGGAACTGCCTTACAACCCAAAATTTCACTCTGGGTATATATTTAAAGAAACCCAAAACATTAACTCAAAAGAATATATGCACTCATATTTTCACTACTATGGAGAGCGGCTATAGCGTTTGGACAGGTTCAAGCCTCAGACTAATGAGTGGGCATGATCCTCTCATGGCAAAGCCATGTGCAGGTCCCTGCTTGGAGGACAAACCGCTCCCAGCACAATTATAGCCAAAGGCTATGGTTATAAGCTTGACCTATGGTCCAACCTGTGGTCCCAGGTGGCTGAGTGATGTAGGCTTGATAGAGTTCTCAGGTGCATGTAATTAAATAGATTTGAAACACAGGAAAACATTTTAAACATCTTGACCATGCCCTTGTTTTGCCTCTGGGGATCTGACTATAAAATAAAGACTCACTTACAGGCTGTGGCACTGTCTCTCCATCTGAGAACAGTGTCCTACCTGGCCCCAACTGTATTCTCTTGTCTGTCTTCTTTAATCCTTCACTGCCACTCCTCAGGTTCACCCTTGGCCGTGCTGGATGTGGTTCACACTACAGCCTTATTTGCAATAACCAAGATATAGAAGCAAGCAAGTGCCCATTAATAGATGAGTGGATAAAGAAGAGGTATTACATATATACAATGAATAATTATTCGACCTTAAAAGTGAATTAAATTTTACCATTTATGACAGCCTAAAGGGTATTATGCTAAGTGAAATAAGTAAGTAAGAGAAACACAAACACATATTGTTTTACTTATATATGGAATTTAAAGAACAAAATAAATAAACAAAATTGAAACAGATTCATAGATATAGAGAATAGACTGATGTTAGCCAGAAGGGAAGGAGCTTGAGGGATTGGTAGAAAAATGTGAAGTGATTAAAAAGTACAGATTGGTAATTACAAAATAGTCATGGGAATGTAAAGTATGATATAGGGAATAAAGTCAATAATATTGTATTAACTATGTGTGGTGCCAAGTGGGTACTTGAAATAGCAGAGTGGAGGGACACTTTGTAAAGTATGTGACCACTAAGCTATATACCTGAAACTAATGAAAATTACTATTAAACATAATCTGTAATTAAAAATTAAATTAAAATAAATAATTATTAAAGAAATCTCAAGATATTGGAATACTTCAAAGTCACAAGACACTCCACTTGGGGGGAAAGGCCCAATTCCAATGTGGATGTATATGTTACCAGAAGGAAGAGATTAAGACATCCACAGCCATAAGAAATACAGTAAGTAACCTTGTAATAAATTTTTTAGCTAATGTTAACAAATGTTGCCACTTGAATATACTCCTCTTGTCTTCTCTAATCACCACCATGTACTTCTTCCCACTTGCAAATCCTAGTCTTTTAAATTTGTTAATTCTTCAATCAAGTAGAACATGTTAAACTGTGAGACCTTAAGTCAACATCAATCCTGAGATGACACCAGAATATACAACATGGAGAAGATGTGTGTTTCAAAAGGCTCAGAGATTTGGTTTTATTTCATTTCTTCATTCATCATTTGACAAACATTTATTCCATGCTACTATGTGCAACATACTGCCTGCTTTCTGGAGATGCACAAGTCCATGTGATGGACGTGGCCTTTGCCCTCCTAAATCCACACTCTCACAGCATTCCTCCGAGGATGTTAGGGATCTGCAGTTAACCAATTACCTTCTTGCAACCTATTAGGCCTCTGAATGATGGCTGAGCTGCAGGAAGTTTAACAGAGTAACTCCCATAAGGCTAGGAACTGCCAACAGATGACATCACTCTTTGATACACACACTATAGAGGTAAATACATCGTTTAGAAATGACTATAATATGTCATTTGAATGAGTTCTGTGAACTATAGTTTACAAAGAGAAATCATATGTATTATCAATGCATTTTGTCAGAATGTATACATCCTTTTTGTCCTTGGGGACCCTGAAGAGCAAAACATTCTATCTCCTTATTGAATTGCTAAGTCAATTAAATACATCCAGGAATTTTATTTGACAATTGAGCTCACTCAAAATAAAGATAAAATTGTAAAATTTCCACCCACCTATATATCTGTTTTCATCCTTCAGTATACTTCCTCCCTTATCTTTATTTATAACCAGACTCTCTGTAACTCCCCCACCTACATTGAGGCCTTTGTCAGCCACCAAAAGCTATTCTACTCACTGTAACAACAGGCTTTCTTTCAGGCCCTAAATTCTTTAATTCACTCATCAGGTCTCAATTTCTCTGAGGAATCTTAGCCACTTGAACCCACTCTCTCCTCTATCAATAAAAGACCCAACTACCTTTGCCCTCAATTTTGTAATGAGATAAAGAACATCTGGTTCATTATTTTACTGCTCCTTTTCATAAAATAATCAGGTTATATTCAGCTATCATAAAGCAAATTCCAGTCATGGGTTCTGAGCCATGTAAATATCATGTGTTAGAAGATTCTACTGGGCTCAATATTCACTCACATATCTGGCTACATATTTGCCTCTATATTTTTGAGTTTCAAAAACTTTAAGCTTCTTGAGGCAAGTTTTAAATGCTCCCTAAACCACAATTTGGTGGCTAGTGAATTGTAATGTAAGGAAGTTTGCAGAGATAAGTTAGCAGAAGATTAAGAAGGTATAATAATTGGAAGGAGTGAGTTTGAGTTTGAGTTTGTAGGGTTCAGGAGACAAAGCCAAAGAGGATGGTGTTGTGCGACACACTGAAATTTGGTTAGTTAGTCCTCAGTGATTTATCACATCCAGCCTAACATCTTCTGGAGGCATGCTGACCGACTGTGGGCCTCAGAAGGGCAAATGCCACATCCATCACAGGGACCAGTGTATTCTCAAAAACTAGTGTTTTGCACATGGTACACACAGGATAAATATTTTCAGATGATAAGTGAATGAATGAAATAAAATGAAGTCTGAGACTTCTGAAACATGAACTATACCCATCTTCTTCCCTTATCTAGTCCAGGATTGATACAATAAAAACATTGAAAAATAGAAACTCCTGCTTATATTGTTAGTGGCTTACCCTGGGTCTCATGGTCAAAGGAGCCATCAGTAGAACTCAAGACTGCAAGTCCAATGCTCTTTCTGGCACAAATCTCTTTCTTCTCCAACCCTAACGTATTCTAGGTCTTATTCTTTTAAAGCATTTTGATTTTTAAAAATCCATAATAAACTACAGATGTATTAGCTCCTGCTCTTAGCAAATCAGGTTAGATAAGAATTGAAGTCCAGTATTCAGTGTGTAATTATAATGAACAGATGGCCTTATAATAGGCCAAGACACACACACACACACACACACACACACACACACACACAGGTTTTGAGAGGGAAATCAAGATCTGGCTGCTGCTGGATCTGGGTTATTCAAAACCAAAGAAATGGAAGGGTTAACTATGAGAAGCCTCAGAAACCAGCTGCTTTTACAGCTCTGCAAAACCTCTTACCCAGATTTCAACATGGTTTGGGGAACACAGATTGAATCCTCATAGGGACCCCAGCAAGCATTTCTCAGTCACTAGCAGAACTCATCAGACCACTTTGCAGAAGCTGAGGAATACCAGCTCTGCTTTAAGCCTGGCTTCACTCACAGATATTTTCTTAGAAGTCACTGTCTTTTTATGGACACGAGTCAATAATGGCTGGCTGCTGTGTGGTGGATTCCAATATGTGACCCTGATGACAATATATATTCTTCTAATGAGATTCATGGGAAACTTTCAAAGAAATATTTGGACAACTTCCCAGAAGACAGATCAACTGGGGATGTCAAGCACCCTGCCCCAGGAATTGGTGTTTTTCCTTCAGAAAAGAAGCTGAAGGTCATCTCTTTAGCACCTGTCTCATGAGGAAGGAGCAGTGGATAGTTAAAGCAGAGTGGGAGAAGAGAGTACAGAGTAACCAGTCATGAATATTTCAGACTGGACCCATGAGAAGGGTTCAACTCACACAGAAAGGCACAGTCAGCCTTGCACGATTACAGTTTGGATTTCTAGGTCAAGTACATTATTCCAAACACATGTGAAATGTCCCAATCATCCTGTTCTCAGAATTCTCACCACTGAGCTCATGCTCAGGGATCATTCTCAGAATTTTCCCCCAGGCCCATGTTAAACATCTGTAATTAAGAGATTGAAAAGGTTAGAAAAACATGGTCAAGTGGTCAAAAATAAATAAAATTTTTTATCAGTGACAATATGCTCAATCATACACAGCTGAGCCAGGGAGATTCTGACAAACTTTCTGAGAATGCAAAATTGTGAATGGTTTCTAAAATTTGTTATCCTATACAATAAAAGCATGATATGCAAATCAACTGAATGGCCAAACAGCGGAACGACCATCCGGACGACCATCTGGGACCACACTATGACACCCACTGGTGTCAGGCCAGCCAAGGCTGGTGTGATGTGATTGGCTGGGGGCCCAGGCATCACCCCATGATTGCCCCATAGAGGGAGACCCAGGCCACGGACCAGTGGGCTGCAGTGGTTGGGTGGGGCCTCCTTCTTCAAGGGAAACCCAAGCGCTAGAGGGAAGTCGGTGCTGGCAGCTGGGAGAAGGAAGGCCTACTTGTGCATGAATTTTGTGCCTCAGGACTCTAGTTTTCTTCTGAAATGACATCTAGGGTTAATTATGCATGACTCTGAGACATATTTTAATTTAGAACCTTAAAGCTAGGCAAACTTCCTCAGACCCATGTTCAGTATGATTCTTCTTCAACACTACATGACCCACCAACCTCATCTTCCTCTCCCCTTTAAGATGATGTATGTTTGCTGGATATACTTTCCCCACTAGAGCATACTATATTTTTAAGTAAAGAAATTACTTATTTTGACATATGCCCTTCGAATTGTCAGATCCCCAGGGCTTTTTGTTATACACTATAGACATGAAATGTTTAATTAATTAAAAGAGAGGATTTTTCATTATCATAATTTTAGGATAATGAATTGGGAAAGAACTGTTAATATTAAATCATATTGTACTCATTAATCATAAAAATTTTCTTAAGACTCAGAGAAAACTAAACTCTTAGTAAGGCAACCACATGAAGCATAGATTAATGCTCATGTCACTCAGAGGGCTTTTTTGCTTTTTCCCCAGGGAATCAACTCAGAAGGGATCTGCCAAACCCCAGTGTTAGTTGATTACTTCATGAGAGTCATGGAATTGCAGTGATCCTTTCATTTCTATTATTTGTGACTTTGCTTGTTTCTTGGGTAGAGAAACTGGCCATATTTGCTCTTCAGTTATCCCTTTGTCACATGAATGTGAAGGCCCTACAAGTAGCTCTTTTTCTACTTAATGGGATGCGTAGAAAGTAGAATATTTTTACTTCTGATTCTTCTAGAGCTTCTCAGCCCACAAGAAAGAGATTGAACCTTGAGGTTGGGTTGATCATTTTAAGACAATATTTGGGGTAGATAAAGCAAAACTACAGAATTTAATTTCCTTAGTCTTCTTTTTCATTATTTGTTGAACTTCCCCCTTTTTATGAGGCTTTTTCTACCACCACCTGCATTGTTCAATCTCTTCATCTGAGCATTAAGTTATACTTGATTGTTTTCTGTGTGCTTGTCTAAGTTGTGAGTGACTGAGCTCAGGGACTGGGACCAACTTTGATGCTTCTTTGGTATCATGCCTGATGTCTAGTATATTGATGGACACATAATAGATATAGAAAACTAGACATTCTCAAATTTTAATGTCATGATTTTATAATCAGCATCTCTTCTAGCATTCACTTTTTTCCTTGTTTCCTGTTTGATTCTCTGTGTGTTTTTTTTTTTTAAATCTTCCTCTCCGAGTGATAAGCTGTTTGAGGACCAAAACCAATTCTAAATTAGCTTAATAGATCTATACATACACAGTGCTTCTCACACATAAAAGTGATTAAAAACTCTGTGAATGACCAAATCAAAGAAGCTTCTCTCAGCCCTTCCTCTAAGCTTCAGTAAGAAGACAGCTGCCAACCCAGAATGGCAGGGGCAAGAAAAGAATAGAGCAGCGTCAAGCAGACAGCCTTCTTCCCTTTCAGGGTAATTCAAATTGTGGTCCTAATCTGAACATTCTTCCTGGGACACAACTCAGTCTCACAAAGCTCAGCTGTGCCACTCTCCGCACTCCCATTTACACAAACTGATCAGAGAGGTCCCAAAACGCTGAGCGTTTTTATGTAATTCTTCATTTACTGAGTCTCAGGAGGTCCCTGTACAAACATTTTTTTTTTTTTAAAATAAATGGGGATGTGGTCGCCATAGCAACTCAGAGATACAAATGTAGTCTGAACTCAATCACTGTTGAAACAAGTCCCTGCAAAAACTCTGACTTAAACTGGGGGTGGCGATGAGAGTGGGGGTTGAATGTGGATAAAATATTAAGCCTCGCAAACTCCTGGTTTTGCTGTTATATAAATCCAGGGCCACAACTGCAGGGGGAAGGGGGCGGGACAATAGATGGGGCGGTCCTGCAGTCTGTTAGCCATTCAACGCCGGTGAGGAGTCTAGGGTGGCCCCTCTAACCACGTTGTTCCCTCTCCATGCCCAAGATGAGAGCATTTGAGAGGCGGATGGTCCTGGAGGCCCAGAATCCTAACTTAAGCCGTTCCTTTTGCTACAGCTGTAAACTCTCCCGCACACGCTCAGCCCTGCAGCCTCGCCAAGCACGCAGGGCCAAGGCAAAGGCAAAGGAACTTGCCTCGTGGGTGTCAGAGGTAGGTTCCCGCGCGCTCCAACAGAGCCTGCCCTTGGGGCCCACAGCGCGTTATGTAAATCCCAAGTGACTCGGGGTGCACCCGGGAGAAGGCGGGGCACACACCTACAGACGGTACTTCCCAAGTCCCCCACACGGGGTGCCTCTCCCTCCCAGCTTTAGAAAACAGCTCTTTGTAGGTACCCCCTCTGTCCCACCAGGCGATGTGTGGCCGGTGCCAACTAGAGAGCCAGCCGGCGGGAGGCCACATGGCGCGCTCCCGGGCGGCGGCAGCTGCGCTTTGTCTCCACCGGCGCCAGCAGCCCGGGGCCGAGGCGACCGTACATTAAAGGGCAGGAGCAGCCACCGGAGCAGCCGCTAGCTCTCTTCCCTCTCCTTCCTCCTCCTCCTCCGCCTCCTCCTCCTCCTCCTCCTGCTCCTCCGGCTCCTCCTCGGACGCTGACCCGCCGCCCGCGGCGCCGCGCCGCGCCCCCGCCCCGCCCCGCCCAGTCCCTCCTCCTCCGCCGCGAACTTAGTCAGCGGTTCGCGCCGCGGCGCCGCGATTGGCCGGCGGCGGGCGCCGCGTCACAATGGAGCCGGCGGGAGGCGGCGGGCCGGCCGGCGCTGGGGCTTCCCGCTGAGCCCGGGCCCCGCAGCCCGGAGAGCGGGCCGGCGCCGCCTGCGCGCCCGGGAGGCGCAGGGTTCGCCGCGGGGCGCGGGCGCGGGCGGCTGGATTCACGCAGGTAAGGAGGTCGGGGCGGGCGCCCCTGCTCTGGGAAGGGGTGCCGCTCGGACCCGGGGGGCGGAGGCGGGGGACGGGGTGCGGGGGGCGCAGCAGGTGGGGTGGCCGCGCAGGTGCGGTCACCTGTCCAGCCTCACCTGCGGGCTGGGCGTGCGGGCGGCGGGCGGCGCAGGAGAGGAGAGTCCCGGCCTCGCTGCTCCCCGTCCCCGTCCCCGTCCCCGGTCCCCGTCCCGGTCCCCGTCCCCGTCCGCAGCGCGGCGGTCCGCTCCCCGCCCGGGCGTCCCGGCTGCTGCACCTGAACGGGAGCCCCGGGCGGAGTGGGAGGGAGGTGCTGGCGCTGCCGGCGGGGGTCTGGCCTCGCGGAGCTGAGACATCTCCCCTGGGAGGTCGCGGTGGGTCGCTCTCCTCTGCCCCCTGCCCTGGCGCTGTTGACAGACATTTGGTGCTCACTGGATGGCTACTCATTGTTCCCCTGCAGTTTGATGGTGGTGGTGGCATTCGATTGTTGGCTGGAGAAGGGGGCAACCTAAGAGAGAAGCTAAGAGTTTCCTCCTCCCGGGGGTGTGGATGGGATGGGATGGGATGGGATGGGGGGGGAGAGGGGGGGGCTGGGGGGAGAGAGGGGCAGTTGAGCAGGTGCCGAGAGGTCAGAAGGGAGGAGGCACGGGGTTTCTTCATGACTCTGTGTCCTCAGCCGACTTCCCAAAGTCCATAGGTTGCCCTTAAACGACTTCTGTGGAAGACCTTTCTTTGGGGTCAGAAAGACACCCTGTGAGCACCCCTTCCCATTTCCCCCTCTGCCCTCCCCCCCAAGAGCAAAATTAAATGTAAAAGCAACTTATACGTGGACTTCCTTCAGTACATTTGCCTTGCCTAAAATCTTTTTTAAAAAACACTAAAAAAAAAACTTTGTAAGAAGATACCGCTATGAAACTTCTAAGTGTGCGAACGCACAGCCAACTTAAAATGGGAACTTTGCTCACCTCTTTCTAAGAAGTTAAATAGCATGTGTCTTTATCAGACTGTCCCGTCTCCCATACGCAAGTGTAGGGTTGAAGCGCACAGAAGAATCCAAACCAAACGGCAGGATAATTATCTAACAGTTCCTGTGCCCGGGGTGTGTTCAGGTTACTTCTCCCTGAGAACCCCCAATGCTCTTTGAGTTGAGGGGGCCAAGGTGACTTTCTTTTGCCTTTGGCATTCCTAATCCGAAGCTTCACTCTTGAAGGCAAATAACAGCTAATCTCTGATGTAATTGGGCCGGTGAGATGGGAGAATGTAAGCCCTAACAGTCTGCTGTTCTCTTAGTTCAGGCAATGAAGTGGGCCGAGGTGTCACTGAATCCACAGTTGAATCGTGCACTTATCTTATACCTACTATCCCCACAAAATGTTTTTCTTATAGAAAAAAAAAAAAAAATTGAGCCGAAACCGGTTTGGCTCAGTGGTAGAGCGTCGCCTGCGGACTGAAAGGTCCTGGGTTCGTTTCCGGTCAAGGGCATGTACATTGGTTGCGGGCACATCCCGGGTAGGGGGTGTGCAAGAAGCAGCTGGTCGATGTTTCTCTCATCAACGTTTCTAGCTCTCTATCTCTCTCCCTTCCTCTCTGTAAAAAAAATCAATAAAAATATATTTTTAAAAAATTGAAATGTTAGAATTAAATTTGCTGTTCTTTGAAACTTACTGTGTTTCTTCGATTGGAAAGGTATTCTATCATGTCCAGCCCAACAGGCATATTTTCTCATCTGGAGTGATTTCATTTGACTAGTTAAAACTGCTTTTTGAAGACCATCCCCTTTGATGTTTTCTTCTTTATATTCTTTAATTTGATTTTATTGTTGGCAGTATTATTCAGAATCCTCATAATGAAAGCAACATTCATTAAAATGAAAAGGTACCAGGTTGTCCAAGGTTTTTATTTAATAGACTTTATTCTTTAGGGTAGTTGTAGATTCACAGCAAAATTGAGAGTAAAGTGCAGCCGAAACTGGTTTGGCTCAGTGGATAGAGCGTCAGCCTTCGGACTAAAAGGTCCCAGGTTCGATTCCAGTCAAGGGCATGTACCTTGGTTGCGGGCACATCCCCAGTGGGGGGGGTGCAAGAGGCAGGGTTTGGCTCAGTGGATAGAGCGTCAACCTTTGGACTGAAAGGCCCCAGGTTCGATTCCAGTCAAGGGCATGTATCTTGGTTGTGGGCACATCCCCAGTGGGGGGCGTGCAAGAGGCAGCTGATTGATGTTTCTCTCTCATCGATGTTTCTAACTCTTTATTCCTCTCTCTTCCTCTCTGAAAAAATCAATAAAATATATTTTTAAAAATAAAAAAAAGAGACTAAAGTGCAGAGATTTCACATATACTCCCTGCCGCTACTCATTTATAATCCTCCAACTCCCAATATCAACATGCCCCACCGGAGTGGTTCATTTGTTACAGTGGATGAACCTATACTGACAACATTGTCATTACCCAGAGTCCATGCTACACATTAGGGTTCGCTTTTGATGTTATACACTTAATGAGTTTGGATAAATGTGTAATAACATGTATTTACCATTGTAGTATCATCAGGGTATGATAGTATCACTTCTCTGGGGAAAAAAAATCCCATTTTCCACTAATCATCCCTTACTCTCTCCAACCCCTAGCAACCACTGATATTTTTACCATAGCCACAGTGCTGCCTTTTCCAGAATGTCAAAGAGCTGAAATCATTAGAGTCTGTTGCCTTCTTCTACTTAGTAATATGCATTTAAGTTTCCTCTATGCCTTTTTGTGGTTTGATAACTCATTTCTTTTGAGTACTGAATAATATTCCATTTTCCCGCCAAGATTTTTTTTTATAATATACTGTGTGGGTATTTTCCTGCATTGGTCTGAAATTTGTAATTTTTTTGTTTCGTTTTCTGAGGTTGAGAGGGGCAAATATTATAATATTTAGAAGATTCTTGCTTTAACCAAAGTTTTTATTTGTAAACAAGTTTTTATTTTTTTAATTTTCAATCCCTTTTTGATGGCATATGAGTATTTTTATGTTTCTTTTTGATTTTGCTGCCCATATAAAAAAATCTATTCGATCTAATCCCCGATTTCCATTTAGTCTCTCAAGATTGAATTTCTGAATTTTATTTATTATTATGCCATTTAAAAGTGTGTTTCCTCTGAAAGTCCTCTGAGGGAAGATGGGAGGATCCCTAACCATTGCCTGTATGATTTTTTTTTTTTTTTTTATATCTCATCTGACATTATGTTCATTATTGATTTTTTTGTTTCCTTAGAATGAGAGGGAGGGAGGGTAGGAGGGAGAGAGATGAGAGAAACATGGATTAGCTGCCTCCCAAATGTGCCCTGACCAAGGATCAAACCCTCAAACTCCAAATGTTCCTGGCTGGAAATTGAACCAACAATCTTTTGGTTTATGCGACCATGCTCCAACCAACTGAGCCACCCAGCCAGAGCCTGAATTTTATTTTATTTTTTTTTCTTTAGTATATTTTTATTGATTTCAGAGAGGAAGGGAGAGGGAGATAGAGAAAGAAACATCAATGATAAGAGAGAATCATTGAGCAGCTGCCTCCTGCACTCCCTACTGGGAATCCAGGCCACAACCCCTTGACTGAAACCGAACTTGAGACCCTTCAGTCCACAGGCCGATGCTCTATCCACTGAGCCAAACCAGCTAGGGCCTGGATTTTATTTTTGTTCTCCTTTTCAACATGCTTCTAGCCTACACTGATATATTTCAGTAACTAATGTGTGCTGAATCTGAGGTGTTACTCCTGACTTGGTGGAATGATTTGCGTTGCTTTCCATGTAGGAAGCATGTCTCTCCCTGTTGTCCTGCCTCCAGAGCACAGGATCCTGCAGCAGTTTAGACTTGTGACCAACCAGAACGAATTTGAGAGGCCCAATTATAGCACAGAATTTATTTAACCAATTATAAAATGCCTTCTAATTTGTGCCCTGTTTTCATATTGCTGCTTTTTCTTTCATTGCCATTGACTATTTCCATTTTCTTTCCCATCTGTATCTTCTAAATTTCCTACATACCTTTATGACCTTTTTTTTCTAGTAATTAAAATACTGTCTTTGGCAGACATAGCTTTTTTTTTTTTTTTTTTTTTTTTTTTTTTTTTTTTTTGCTTTTGCTTTTCTGGGTCAATAAGATCTTAAATAAAAGTAGGCCTAATTGCAGTCACTGAATCTCTCTTCTAAGATCTTCATACTGCTGTTGATTTAGAAATTTAACAAAGGGTAATAATAAACCCCCTGTTCTACAACTGCCTTTAATTCAGGATTCTACTCAACTCCAACATAATTTAAATTCACGTCAGTGTTGTGAATTGTGTAAAGGAAATGAACAAGTTGTCAGAGTTTCAACCTTGATCTTTCCTTTTGCCTTTTGACCTTTACACTGCCTTTGATATGGGCCATTCTGCTTGTGCTTTTCCAGACTTTGAACTTCATCTCCTACTTCTTCAACCTCAGAGTTTCTTACAACTCTCCTTGCCTCTCTTATCCTGTGGCCATTTCCAGAGCTCCATTCTACCATGCCTACTCCTCAGCCAGCAGCATCTTTCCCAGAAGCTACCAGCTGCACAGCTTCTGTTTCCCTTCTGGTTGCAGCTCCGTGCAGGTACCTGCGCTCTTCCTCTGCCCATCTCTGAGGGAGGCTAAATTCTTCACTGTCCAGTAGCATATTCCTTCTTATCGTTTCTCAAGTGTGCCAATTTGAGAGCATATTCAAACTTCCCTTCTTGGGTCAAACTCCCCTGCAGCATTTTCATACCATCCCCACCCCCAGTCTATTGCAAATTGTAAGGAGGAGTTTTTCAGGTTTCTGCCTAAGAGCATGGACTTTGCAGGTCTGAGTTTGGATGAATGACTGGATTAGTTAAGATTAGCTGCCAATTACAGAGACTGCAGAGAACAATGGCTTAAACAAAGTGACATTTGTTTCTCTTTCACACTAAAAAAGAAAAAAAATACTTTACAGAGGAACAATCCAGGGCTGACATGATGGTTTTAGTCTTCTGAGGCCTAGGCAGTTCCACCTTTTAGATCTATGATATACCTCAGGCGAAGCCCTCAACTTCACCATCCTAGGTGGAGCTTCAGCCATCACGTCCAGGTTCCAAGTAGTAGGAAGAAGTAAGGGAAGGAGACAGGAAAGGCAAAGCCTTTCTTCAGGAAGGTCTCTTAAGGAACATTTCCAAGGCTGTCATTCTTGTTACATCTCATTGGCCAGAACTTAGTGATGTGGCCTCACCTAGCGGGAATAGAGATGTTATAATACTAGTATTGTCCTTATTTTAGAGAGCCTTATGCCCAGCTAAAATGTGGGAGGTTCAACCCCTTAGGAAAAAGGAGAGGATGAACATTGGGCAGCCAAACACCACATTTCCTCTTCAACTCTTTATTACCCATCACACAGGATTCTTACAATTAAAAGAAATATTTATACATGAAACCATCTAATACAGTGTCTGGCCTAACACAAGTTTTCAGTCAGCGTTAGTTCATATTCCTCCTTATTCCTCTTTCAGGAATTGCCTCTTTTCCCTGTTGCAACATCATTGGCATCCAAACCCTATTTTAAGTAGTTAGGCATCTGCCCAGTCGGTGGTATCAGATTGTATGCTTGTACCTTTTCATAGGAGAGAGCAACACATTATTACTCAATGTCAGCATTTATTTCTTAGCTTAAAACATGGCTTAGAGGAAAAACAGAGCTCTTGGAATCAAATAGACCCAGATGTGAATCCTGGCTATGCCACTTAGTGTGTAACCTCAGCCTCTCCGCACCCTCAATTTCCTCATCTGTGACCTGGGAGTGATAATCAGATATGAGAATTAAATGAAGAACATGTATATAGAATGCTTAATACTGTACCTGATAAAGTTAGCAGGAGCTTTTTTTAATTTTATTTTAATTTGGCTTAATCTGGGTGAAGCTTTTTGAAAATGAACTCATTCCATTAAAAAAAATATATTAATAGTGGTCATTTCCATATATATCCAAATGAGTGTTATTAAATTATTAGTCAAACTTTTTTTAGAATTGTCTCCATAATCAGTTTAAACCTAAATAACAGCAAAATCTTTCCTACATTTTAAAAATAAATAACAGAATGGCTCAGCCTTAAGCTTTATCAGCCTTGCTTTGACAATTTGGGGCTGTTTCACTCTCAGAAGCTAAAACATTTCCATGATTGCATATATTTCATAGTATTCTTTTCAGCAGCTATTTATTACCTGCCTACTGTGTGCCAGACACTATGCTAGGTTCTGGGACAATAGTGGCAAGCACAAATGTATTCCCTGCCATCATGCAAGTTGCAGATTACTGGCGGAGTCAGCAAATAAATTGTAAAAATGCCACTACATCCTGACTGGCATGATTCAGTGGTTAAACATTTACCTATGAACCAGGAGATTACTGTTAGATTCCAGCTAAGGACACATGCCCAGGTTGTGGCTCATCCCCAGTGGGGATGGGGTGGGTGGGAGGTTGGTGCAGGAGGCAACTGATTAATTATTTTTATCATTGATGTTTCTATCCCTCTCTCCCTCTCCCTCTCTAAAATCAACACACACACACATATATATATATATATATATATATATATATATATATATATATATATATATATATAAAGTGCCACTATGACAGTTATCAGGAAAGAGACATACAGCTACTGTGAAAGCACGTGCAAATGCCTTATGGTTGGAGGTTGACTAGAGTCTGTAGGAACAAAACATTGGCCAGTGAGCTGCAAAGCTCAGGCGTGTGGTTTGAAATGAGCTCAGACATGACCTGTGCCTGCCCTTAGGCAAGAACCAGAATGTGCCACGGGTTTCCAACACCATTACAAAGAAGGCATTTCATAATGTTTGGAGCCTTCTTTGAAATAAGTGTATATAATATGTATCTTCTCGGTGTGATACTCTAATGAAAGGGGCTACCTTGGCAAACTTTAAATATAGATACTTTAGATACAACAGGCAGATGCATCGGAGAGAGTTGGCAGTAAAGTAAGATCTGTTCAGAGGAGGTCAGAGGCTTGATCGGCTTCGCCCTTCGCACATGGAGTTTGAAGCCATTTGGCTGGATGGGGGCCGTGGGAAAGACGGTTGGCAGAATTGGCAGCTCTTTATCTAAAGCAGTAGTGAGAAAATGACCGGAGGATGGGAGGTAGGGGCAGTGTGCTCCAGAGAACTGGCTGGACTGCTGTGCCAGGATGGCCTCTCAGGGCCAGCGGGCAGCACCAGCATCCAGTCCCCTCTAGGCTCTCAGGTTTGCGTGCAGGAGCCCAGCTCCACGCATGGACAGCAGGCCACCCTTTCTCCTTGCCCTGTCCGGCTGAGCTAATTGGGAGCAGTGTTGTCTCTTTAATCCCTGTGAGAGCCGTGGAGGTGGTGGGGCATGATGAGCCTCAGGGGCAGAGCTGCCTGCCATTGGACGGCAGGTTGCTTCTTGCTCTGAGCAGATAAATTTAAGACGAATAAATCCTGTGCATCTGAAGATTTTAAAGTTCATCTCTCAAGGCAAAACTAAATGAGTTTGTTCCTGGCCCTGTTTCAAGTGCCGAAATAGGCAGTCCTCAACCGAGCAGTGATCTGTCTTCCAAAAGCCTTGTGAGTCATGATGCAGGTTCTCAGACGCAGTGTTGTGCATGGGCTCAGGTTCCCGGGCTTGCCCAAGAGAGAGTCTGTGCTGTGCCTGCACCCCCCTGAGGGTGCCCCCAGCCTCGCTCCTTCCCCCTCCCAGAAACGCCCTTGCACCTGGGACTCGCTCTTGCTCCCCACTTGCCATGCATTTGGAATTCCTCGCTCAGTGGCACACCAGGCTTGCTCCTACCTCGGGGACTTCTCATTGATGTTCTCTACATGGAATGCTTTTTCCTTAGGAATTTGCATGACTGTTTCCTTCTCCTCTGTGAGGAGTCAACTCAGAAGTCACCTCTGAGATACCTTCCCTGACTACCCCATACCTGCCCCCATTGCCTCTCAGACCTTGGCTTTTTGTTAGCTTGCTGGTTTGTCTTCTATTCCCTATACCCCCCATTAATTAAAATATAAGTTCTGTGAAAGCGTGACCCTGTCTCCCTGTGTTCCTATTCTTAAGCCTGGTTTTCAGTAAGCTTCTCAAACTGCTACAGGTGATGTTGGCAAATAATTTTACCCCTTTGAGAATAAAATGGGGCCAGTAAGACCTATGGTACCTGCCACGTAGAACAAATAATGAAGGCCTGAAGTTAGCAGACTGAAGATTCTTTCTTTTCCCCTAACAGGCTATTCATCTTTAGATTCCATACTTTTAAATAACAATGTTTTTTACCCAATTACATGACCCAGAGGAATGTAGAACTCATCCTAGGCTTGTCCCTGTCCCATTCCCCCTTAAACTGCTCCTCCTTCAGTTGCTAAGCAACTTGCCCAGAGACAATATTCTTAAGGATCCTCCCATCAGCACCTTCCCCCTTTGCTGTCTTTTCCAGGATCACTGCTAATTGTCTTCCAACCCATAGTTCAGTTTGTAGACTTTCCTGTCTTCTATCCCTCCTCCCATTTGTTGTCCACACCAATGTAACATTTCTGAAAGGCAAATCTTATACCATAACTGCCCAGTTTAATAACCTTTAATGACTTGCTTTGTCACAGAATCAAGTCCAAACTCCTTGGTGAGCCATATAATAAAGTCTCCCTTTGTTGGCTTCTGCAGCTCTCCAGCTTCACCTCTTGCCACCTGTCATTTCTTAATCAGCAGAGCATGTGCCACGGACGCAGCATGCACAGTCGCGGCCTCGTACACCAGCCTAAACTATTTACAGTGCAGGGAGGAAGGCGGCTGCTCTCCTCAGCTTTCTTCCTTCCCTCCATTTGGGAGGCTCGTATCCCCGCTTCACACACCTGCCTGCCTTTCAAGAATCAGTTCAAGCATGCCCACCTATTCTCAAAGGTCATCCGCGACACTTTCCTTCTGCTTACCAACCCCAAGAGCTCCTCTTTCCCTCCTCTGCTGCCTCTGGCCTGGGTTCCTACTACAATACTTGTGCCCGAGAACAGCTGTGCTTCCTCCTACGTCTTCCTTCACGATAAAGATTATTTTCTTCATCACCAGCTCTTCCTGGACCAGCCATAATACTTGTCATGTAAATGGAGAGCTGGGAAAGAATTAGGGAGTAAAATTCAGAGTACTTATCACCTAATCCAGGGCTTTGTCTCAATAACATACCTTTGACTGGTATTTGACTAAAATTTGAAAGCTCTCCTGGAAGTTTAGAAGTTGAAAGGCATATTGTATTTATGCCGTTAATAGATAACAGTTGAATGGCCAAAATATTTTGTTTATGAGCTAGAGTTTATTGAACATATACTGTGTTCAGAGTTCTGCATTTGCCAATTTACAGGGAATGCTTTAGACTGCTTTTGCTCTTTTCTGAAATAATCCTTCTGTTGTTTTTCTATAGGAAATAAAAATGTTAGATGGTCAGCACAAGCTCTTGGCTTTCAGACAGTTTAGAACAGTGTCTCCTAATGGTTTTTTGTTTTGTTTTGTTTTTTCCCCAGGACTCACTAAGAGTATTTAGAAAATCTATGTGCTCTACCCATACATTTTAAAATTTAATGTCTAAATTTTTATCATGATTTTTAAATAGTTGTTAAAGATGACATTTCGAATATTATAAATATTGATTTAAAAAATTCTTGTTAATGTACCCAGTAGAAGCTAAATTAATACCAAGATGACTTCCTATTTACCATATTATCTATTTTAAAAGTACATGAATAAGCTCTTCTAGAAAAGTTGGGAATTTTACATATTTGTTTCCCTCATGGGACTCACATCATACTCCTATTAAACTTAATCCCAAAGTAACATTATAATGTTTGAAAATCTTTCATTGATTATCTTATCCTACTCTTGTCACACACACACTACACGTACTACATTTTTATTTTTTTAAGTTCTTGTGACAAGATGTCCCTGTTAAATAAAAATTTTTAGATTAAATTATGGTTTGTTTTTAGTGTACAATTGACTAGAACAATTAATTACATCAGAATTTTGATGAATCATTATTAGGCATAGGTAAAATTTTATTGGAAAATTAGCTCTCAGTGAGGTACCTGGTAGTTAAAAATAGTTTATGTATGTAGAACTAAATATTACTTATTGCTCGGGTAAGCTTGGCTTCATATTAAATCATATGCTGCTTTAAAAATATAAGTTGCCGATGAAATTCTCGCACAAAGGCAGTATAATTCCAACCCTATGTTTTAAACTCCTGAGTTCTATGCCAAAAGTTATGTAGTGATTGATCATAAAAGTGATTTTGTTTTTTACTAACAACTTAATTAGCTCTTTCTCCAGTGTTTATCCAAACAAACAAACTTTCCCCTGACTCCCCAAAGGATTTGTTTCTCAGTCATGTAAGTCACTCACTTCCTTAACATGTATAACCCTACAGGTACCTCAAAATGGCCCTCTGCATGGGTCCTGGGGGTTTTTACTCCCCATGACGGTGACCGTGTGCTATAAGCAGACTTCTAACCAGTGATATGCAGGCCTCTCTTTTTGAATGTGGGAAAATAATAAATGTGAAAAGGAAGGAAAGGGGATGGCTAGAAAGAACCAACAGGACATCAGTTGTTTTGAAGCAAATAGACACAGGTTAATTGACGATCTGGAAATAAATGATTTCAGAATATGTCTTCCTCCAAACAACAACAACAACAACCACCACAAAAACAAACCAAAACAAAACACAAAAAGGGTCCCTAACCCTCAGTGCCCTGTGTAAAGGTGAATTGATTTGACTGCCAAAGAAAACTTTTCTCTTTTTTTCTTTTCTTTTTTAATATACCAGGCTAATTTTAAAAATATATATATTTTATTGATTTTTTACAGAGAGGAAGGGAGAGAGATAGAGAGCTAGAAACGTCGATGAGAGAGAAACATCGACCAGCTGCCTCTTGCACACCCCCCACTGGGAATGTGCCCGCAACCAAGGTACATGCCCTTGCCCGGAATCCAACCTGGGAGCTTTCAGTCCACAGGCCGACACTCTATCCACTGAGCCAAACCGGTTTCAGTCAAAGAAAACTTTTCAATCAAATTAGCTGTCGACTTTAAAGCAAAAGCCTCCCATGAGACCAATTTAAAGATTTCCTCTTGGTGGGTAGTCACATTCAAAAGGGAAAGAGCCTGGCTAATGCATGCCACTCTTTTATATATGTATCCAACAGAAGCTAACTTGATAGCAATGCAATTTAATCATCATCCGTTTTAAGAATACACGAACAAGCTCTCCTAGAACAGTTACATAATTTTTATATCCACTGTTAAATACAAAAAAAAAAAAAAAAAACCACAAAAAAACAAAAAACCCTGGTTAAAAAAAAATCGCCAGATGCTTGACTGATAGTCAGCTAAGTCAGTGGGTGAGTGGTTTCTAAATAAGTCTCAATCACATTGGAGAAGAGTCATTTCATGTTTTATTTAAAAATGCTAATTTCTCCCCAGGAGGAGGTTATGAATTTCAGCATGTGGAAAGGTTGGCCCCAGGCTGGATTTTGGACTTTTTTCTGTATGGATATCGCAGTCTGAGGGAGGGGAGTTAGCCTAGCCCTCATCCTGCTGAGAGGAGCCTTTACGGAGCCCTCCTGGCTCCTAGGTGCTGTGGCCCTGTGTGAAGGGATACTGTACAGATGTCCCCTGTTTTCATACCTTCTCCCAACAGCTTATGGCAAATCTCTCCTGAAATACTTTATAGGAGCCCCCACATTACTTGGTCTATTATACATTTGTACTTCACTTCTAACTTCAGAAGCATTTATATTCACTTCTATTGATGACCTGCAGTAGATGAGGCAAGTATGATCCCCATGATACAAATGTGGAAACTAAGTTTGCAGTAGGATATGTGGCTTATCCAGGCAAACTCCCCAAGTTAATGGTACATCTGGCACTTGATAAAGCAACTGTTTTCTACAGTATATGTACTGCCTGGCTCCTTTTCCCAGATGTGCTTTTATAAAAGGCTCTAAAGATTGGAAAATTTGACTTAAAGTGACCATGTGAAGATTAAGTAAGATAGATAGAAAATGCCTTTTAAAAGACTTTTTAAAAAGAAAAACAACATACTTGAGTTTTTGTACTGACTTTTATGGATTTTTTAAAAACTAATACATTCAAGAGATTTTTTTTTTTTTTTTTTTTTGAGCACTTAATACTTGTCAGCCATCATGCCAGGCTCTTGGAATAAATCCAATATTTGGGGGAGGGGGTTGACAGAAAAGAGAAAATGCGTTTTGCATGGCACATACAACCTGGAAGAGGGAAATTCGACAATAAGTAAATGCAAGATAAAATGTCATAGTGCAGATAAAGGGTTAGAGAATGGTTGGTGATGCGGATTAGAGGAGATGACCGGGGACAACATTCCTTGGGTTTGTGGCTTTTGAGAAGACCTGAATATTATGGTCACCAGAGTCAGAGTTCAAAACCTTGAGTTTATTTGGCTAACTTGATTCAAGTCATGGTATTCTATAGTTATTTAGAAAGGACCTTCCAGGTTATCTATTGCTTTTAACTTTTTTTATGTCATGCATAACATTTAAACACGCCTAGAAATCATCCTTGGATCACCTCAAGTTCATATCCTTGTTCTATTCTAGTCCTTTCTTTTCGCTGATAAGACATTAAGGTGGAGAAAGGCAAAGTAAAAATGATCCACAGTTTCACAACTAGCTTGTGACCTAAAGATCCCCACAAAGTTGTCTGTTGCTTTTCCCACTAAAATCTACATCACTAGAGTGATACATTTTCTAAAGCAACCATCCATCCATAAGCATCTCCTGCTTTTTTTTGTATATGTGCCATTTTTATTTGCATAGAATAAAACTTCCCCAAGTAGCTAAATATGGCCAGTGTGGTTCCTTTTCCTATTTCCTGACCAGCAACAGCATAAATAATACCCCAAGGATTCCAAATGTCCTAGAAAATTCTGAGCAAGGAGGACTCAGGCTGATGGCAGGAAAGGACAAAATATAAAAACAAAGAATGTAGACCTTGGAGTGTGGGAAGATCTCTCTGTTCTTACAGTGAGACTTGGGACATCATGGCTTTGAAGAGCGGAGAGGGACTGACAGTGCCTGTAAAGGTCTCTAAATGTGCGGGCAGTAGAGGGGCTGGAGATGTGAAGGGCTTTGTTCTAGATCCCACAGGGGCAGTGACTCCCTAGGGTGAAAAAGCAGTCACCCCATCACTCCACCCAGTAATTTCCTCTCGGGACATTTTATACAGAAACTTGGAAGATAAACTTGTCACTTTCAGGAAAATATCCATTATATCAACTTATCTTTCTAGCCACACTTCCTTGACAGATATTTCAACTTTTAGCATTAAAAAATAACCAAAAAACATTTTTTTTAAATTTTTCACCATGACAAAAAAAAATAAATAAATAAATTAAATTCTCACCATGGCCAAAAATCATTTGGTAAAATTTTATACTCCATTTTTTTAAAAAATATTTTTAAATTGTTTTTCAATTACAGTTAATATTCAACATTTTGTATATTATAGTTTTTGATTAGACAATCATGTATACTTTACAGAGTGTTTCCCCAATATTTTCAGTGTCCACATGGCACCATACATCGTTATTATAATCCTATTGACTATATTTCCTGTGCTGTACTTTACTAACCAAAAAGTGTAAGTAGCAGTAACCCATACCATGGAATGAGTACCTGATTCCTGAAATAGGATGCTATGTAAGCATTTCTATTTGCATACAAGATTTTCTAATAAAGTACATCTGGCTTTAAAACCTCCAAAGCAGAGCCAGTCTGCCTCCAATAAACATTAATATTTATTGAATTTTAAGCTGCTTTCTATTGTTGCTCTTAAAGACAAATAAAACCTACTTTTTCCATTGGAATTGCCCCTCAATATTGTGATACCTTCAAGAGAAGAAATTCCAGGCTTTTCTCTCTAAGTCAGTGCAAGGCCCTTTCCTCCATGCTCCCCATCTCCACCCCCCATTTTGGGATATTTCTAGCCTACTTTTCCATCTGTGTGCCTTGTTACTATGGTGATGGGCACCAAAGAAATAGAGAACAAAGTGGATGTAATGAGCATCTCCTTACATGGTTTCCAATGCTAACAAGGGAATCGAGGTTTTCCAGGCATGGCTTGTTCTTTATTGGTGGTAGAAATGGACCAGCCCAGCTGGGAGCGGGCCCTGGGGTTGCAGGCTGATTCCCATTGTTCTGCACTCCTCAGACCTTTCTCACTCAGAGACATGAAGCCGGGGAAGAGCCATGGGAGCCTGTGGAGGGGATGGAGTACAAAAATTAGTGCTACAGTCATCCCACTGCAAAAGACAGATCTCCTGAAGCATAGTCATGGGAGGGGATATTGGGCTAGTTTTTAGGTTTGTCCATCATCAATTTCACCTTGTTTAACTTAAGCTCTCAATAGAGAAGATTTGCCAATCGACCCTTCAAGGTACTTAGCCTGTATTATGTGAAAATTAAAATAATGAAATTTATCTTGATTGATTATAGCTTGCAGTATTTGCTCGTGTGAATTGTTATAAATAAATGATTAAACTGTTAATAGCATGCTTATTTTGTGGTTGTTTTAGAATTACAATTAAATATGCTCTAGGTGTTGTGGAAATTAATGTGTGTTTTTTCCATAAGACCTGGGAAAAAGTTCCACAAGTAGTTTTTAACCTCCTTACATGCTTACTCATGCTTTCATAGATTACATCTTCATGTATCATATTCTTTGACAGCCCTAATGAAATACCCAAAGATTAAATGAAATATTCCAGCTAATCGATTCCATCTTCTGGACAATTATTTTTAAATTTATTACATTTTAAATTTGCATTGCTTGTGTTTTTATGTTTAAGGGGCAGATACAGGATAAAATATTTTAGCACAGTGTTTTAGAACATAAAATCATGGGACATGAATCAAATTTTTTGGAGCTTAAGAAACTGAATGTTGTAGCTGCCTGTTGCATTGTGACATGACATGAGGGCCGGAAGTTCCTTCTGGCTCTACATTCTTTATTCTTTTGGTAATGTAGCTCCTTTCTCTCTGCTCGATGACCCATATTTTGCCAGTTTTGATATCTGCTATAATGGCTATTACAATGATATAAAAAATGCTTGAAACCAACCTCATACTTGGAGTTTTTTAGATACAGTGTAACCCTCCCGAGCAAAGTCAGCTTTTCCAGTTGTGGCATGAATGAAAGAATAAGAGCTCTGGAGTGGGAGCTGGACCGCCCAGCGCTGACTCTGGCTCAGCTGCTGCCTGGGGTGAGCTTGGAGATGCATTTTTAACCTCGCAAATAGCACATAGCTTCATCAGGAGGAGCCAAGGTGCCACAGGAAGGTTTTGAAGCAGAAGATGACATCCGATTTGTTTTGGAAAGTAACGCTAGCATCTGTACGGAGGACATGCTGGAGATGACAGAGATTATATTGGGAGACCAAATAAGGCAGTGGGGATAGAACAGAAGAGACTAATATAAAAAGAATTTGAGGAAAAGGTCATAGAATTAAATAGTTTCATTAACTTAAAAAAATTTTTTTTATTGTTTTCAGAGAGGAAGGGAGAGAGATAGAGAAATAGAAACATCAATGATGAGAGAATCATTGATTAGCTGCCTCCTGCAAGCACCCCACTGGGGATTGATCAAGGCTGCAATCTGGGCATGTGCCCTTGGCCGGAATCAAACCTGGGACCCTTCGGTCTGCAGGCCAACGCTCTCTCCACTGAGCAAACTGGCTAGGGCCCCATTAACTTTTATCACAACAATCCCCTGGTAATTGCTTAAGTCGAACTTTGCTTACTTTATAAGTAAGGAATGGATTAAATTCCTCCTGATTATTTATTGGCCCCCCCTTAAATTCTCTAATTTCCGTGAATATAAGTTGTATTAGCACAACTTTAGAAACGATAACTTCTGCTATAAACTAAATGTTTTTGTCTCCCCAACCTTCCAGGTTCTTATGTTGAAACCTAATCCCCAAGATTATGGTCTTGGGAAGTGGGGCCTTTGGGAAGTGATTAGGACATGAGGATAGGGCCCTCTTCAGGGGGTTAGTGTCCTTTGTAAATAGAATCTAGAGAGCTTCCTTGCCCCTGCAACCATGGGAGGACACAGCGAGAACAGCTCTATGAATTGGGAAGCGAGCTCTCACCAGACACTTAATCTTCTGGCATTTTGATTTTCAACTTCTCAGCCTCTAGGACTGTGAGAAATAAATGTTTGTTGGTTAAGTCACCCTGGCGATGGCAATTTGTTATAGAAGATGGATTCAGGCAGCTTCTAAACATGAATGTCTTCTGACCGGAAATGAGAAAAGACGGGAAAAGGTCGTGTTTGTTCTATGGGAAGAATAATGACTTGTTTGCACCGGAGGGGTCCGCTGAAACCATGCAGGACAGTTTCTTATCTTCCAGAAGGCTTCAAACTGTGGGCATGTTGGGTAGGTTTTGTGGGGAGAACAGAGCTTGTGTTTGTGAGGAGATCCCTCCTTCGTGGGCAGTTGTTCTCTGATACCTCCTGGGAGGAGGGAGTTTCCATTGCACTTGATGTTATCATCCATGTGAAGGTAGAAAGTAGGCCAGGTAGAATTAGCTCTCATTTTTAGTACAATTGAGAAGCTGGCATTCTGAGAGACTGCATAGCTTGGCTAAAGTTTAGGCAGATAGTCGGCAGGATGGGAATTCACTCTCCTCCAGCGTTGTGCTGGCTTGTCCACTTGTTACTGGGTGAATGGGTGAATGAATGACTGCCTATTTACTCTGTTCATTCCAGTGCCCTAAGCTACTTTTTATTCTCCTTACTCTAATGATGATTCATATCATGCTAGTTTTACTGTTATGGGTTGTGCAGGCTTAGGTAAATGACATAACTGTTTCATTTGCCTCAACTGTAAAGTGGCAATAACTTCATGGAGTTGTGGGAGCATTAATTAACTGACATTAAGGGGTTAGAAGAAGATTGAACACAGTTATCTTGTGATGAACATCCACTCCCATGACTGTCGCAATACAATGAGCATATTCAACTACGTCAGCCTAACATCAACTACTTATTAGGGTCCGTCTTTGTGTCCTCACACTAGGCTCTTTGTGTCATCCACCGAGGAGAAATGATTAGGAAAAGCTCCACTTGATTTGTCTTTTGATGATTTATAATTTGTTGTTTCAGTTAACTAGGCCTAAATGGACGTTTTCTTGGTTAATTTTTAAAGCATAGCCCGGTTACTTAATTCTGACAAATTAGGCTTGTATAATTATTGATGGAAAAGGAACACTGCAGACAAATTAAAAGAATTTATAGCTGTCCCAGGACCAGATCAGAAAGATCTCTAAGTTTCTGTTATAGCCTAAAATTTGTTCATTCTTTACATCTACTGAAATTCAACCTTAAATTATTTAGCAAATGGACAAGCAAAAAAAATTTTTTTTAATTGTCCTTCACATTTTAAAGTTTATTGCGATATGTAGACTTTTATCCTTGAAAAGTCTTTCATGATCATTGATCATCATAAGTAATAATACTCAAAGTAATATGTCTAGATGGTACAAAATCCTCATTTTTATTTGTTAGAAGTCTCACAACTTCTTTATTTCTTTTCCTGTTGTCATGAAAGTAACTGAACCAGTGACTGGCACTCTCTTAATCTTAAAGTGATCTATAGAGACCAAGTATATTCTAATATCTCATTTTTGAAAAACTAAAATCTCTGTATCTATGTGTGTACAGAGAACAAGATGTAAGGATATGAAGAATTGCCTGGTGTGTGCAATGGGGTTTATGAGAGGGGAAGGAAACAATTGTTTTGAAGTTTACCCTTTGATTCTTGTGTTTTTCCTCTCTAGTGAAGTCCTCAGAGATACCACACATGATGAAATCTTATAAAAAAATTCTTTCTAAACAAAGTATTTCCTTTCCTAATGAAATTCCGCTGTGGTGCTTTGTTGTTAGTGTGCTGGGAATTTTGAAGTATTCTCTGTGTATTTCTGTGATTTTGACCCAGTAATCTTATTTGGATTTACCAGGCAGGCATCTGTTGTTTTTACCAATTGCTATTGCTAAATTGTATTAATGTCCAAAGTTGAAAAACCCTCTTTTCTATGTTGCTCTAAATTATTCAGTTTTATTTAAAATGTTTTAACAGATTTTTTATTGATTTTGAGAGAGAGAGAGAGAGAGAGAGGAGAGATCAATGTGAGTGTGAAACATTGATTGTGTGCTCCTGCACGTCCCCTACCACGTGTTTGCCCATTCCATTCCCGGCCTGGTGCATGGAATGACGTCCAACCAACTGGGCCACTCCAACCCAGAGTTTTATAAAATTTAAGCCTTTCCCCAACCCTTGTAATTTTCATTGACTTGTAAGAAAAATATGATAATATTATTAATATTGCAGTAGATGGTTTAAAAAGGCTAAACCTGCCTCTCAGAGATTGTAGTGTGGTTTGTAGAACAGTATTTTATTCAGGAAAGCCATCTATCTCATATATATATAATTAAAATATATTTCATTGGTACAGAAAGGAAGAGAGAGAGAGAGAAAATCAATGATAGGAGAGAATCACTGATGGATGCCCCATTCTGGGGATCGAGCCACAACCCTGACCGGAAATTGAACCATGACCTCCTGGTTCATAGGTTGACACTCATCCACTGAGCCACATTTGCTGGGCTTTATCTCCTTTTCTATTGGAGAAGAAAGAGATCTCAATTTCATTTTAAGTAGTATTTGGTATAATAAATGTTTGCAGTTTGATATTAATGATTGTTCTTTGGCAAAACAGAATGCAAAGTTGAGAAGCCAAAGGCTTTGAAAATGTCCTAGGAAGCATAAACTCCCTTCAAGGAGACTTATGACTGAGGAACAAGTTCAATGGAAACTATGTGGGAAATAAGACATGAGCTTGGCCTTGCAGGATGCGATAGAATTTGGAAAGATGAAGGGGGTAGCCGAAACCAGTTTGGCTCAGTGGATAGAGCGTCAGCCTGCAGACTGAAAGGTCCCAGGTTCAATTCCGGTCAAGGGCATGTACGTTGGTTGCGGGCACATCCCTGGCAGGGGGTGTGCAGGAGGCAGCTGGTCGATGTTTCTCTCTCATCGATGTTTCTAACTCTCTATCCCTCTTCCTTCCTCTCTGTGGAAAATCAATAAAATATATTAAAAAAAGAAAGATGAAGGGGATATCAGGGAAATGTCTGAGCTGAGGTGTGCAGGAAAGTATGTAGTACTGAAATAATTGTGGGTGAAATGGTACATTCAGGCTGGTGTGATACGAGTTGATAATTGCTGAAGCTGGGTGAAGGGTACACGAGGCTTCTGTAGACTATTATTTATACTTTTGTATGTATTTGGAATTTTTCATAAGATAAAGTTTGGAATATAAAGATGGTATTTGTTTTTTGGGTGGTGGGTAGGCTGACCTGTCTGGAATAAAGGGTTTGTTCGAAGGCATAGTGGGAAATGATGTTGAAAAGGCAGTTTGGGGACTGATTTGGTGGTGGGAGTGGGTTCCTGAGCGCACACTGTGGAGTCGGGCTGAGTAGTGGTAAACACTGGTTCATTAACTGGACTCGAGTTTTACTAGACTCTGTTATTGATTTTTTACAGAGAGGAAGAGAGAGGGATAGAAAGTTGGAAACATCAATGAGAGAGAAACATCGATTAGCTGCCTCCTGCACACCCCCCTACTGGGGATGTGCCCGCAACCAAGGTATATGCCCTTGACCGGAATTGAACCCAGGACCCTTCAGTCTGCAGGCCGACGCTCTATCCACTGAGCCAAACCGGTTTTGGCTAAAGAGGGCTTTTTAACCTAGCGTGTCAGTGGTGGGACAGATCAGACACGGAAGGGTATCTCGCATCTTCTTAGCAATCTTCCTTGTGGAACTCTTCATCAACTCGAGGTGGTCTACCTGGGAAGGACTTATTTTTCCTTCTGAAAAGTCCCTGTCCTATCCCTTTTCAAACTCTTTCATTAGGAGCTTGAGCATGGGCAGTAAAAATGAAATAAAAACATGCCTGTGATTCCCAGTAATCTACAGGAATGTGTGCACGCCGCATCTAATTTAACTGTCTGGAAGCAGACTTTCACGGCGGAGCAGCCATTTGGAAAGCCTAGCACTTTGGTGTAGCTTCCTGAAGCTAAGTTCCCTCTTCACCCTGCTTGAGAGGCTTCTCTGCTGTGAGGAAAAAGAGGGACGGGAGGTGTGTCAGGGGATTTTGGATGGTTGGGAATTTTAAGGAATTGTTAAATATTTGGATGTGATTCAGTGGAATGCCAGAGCTGACGAGAGCTGATTGTTATGTTTCAGGAATTTTGCAAGCCAGTCGTTAAACATAGCCATTTAAAAAATTAAATTATACATACTCGAAATTAAAGTGTTAAAATAAAATCAATGCTCCAAATGGATCACTTCCTAATTATTTTACTCTAATTTGCTGTTATGTATGTCCTCAGGGTTCTTTATGTCTAATGTATCTGCCTAGCGGAAGTCCTGTAAAATGGTGTGCTGCACCTTCCTGCTCAGTGCCACATTCAGGCGCAGCATGTTGGCACCTTGAAATCGGCCTTGGTGGGAATACTTACACCATGAGATGGAAATGGGCAAAAGCTGCATATCAGGGCCTCTCTTCCCCTTCTCTCCTCCCCCCATGAGAACTGGTTGTTAAAACTGCCAGCACACTCCTTGGTATGGGTATGATTTTGTAGCTATATTTTTTAAGGACTCTCTTTACCTTTTAGAGATACATACTGAGATAAGACAGGTAAAATGACAATAGAATGTATTTCAAATAATCTACAGGGGGTGGGTCTCGTGATTATTATTTTATATATATATACATATATATATATATATTTTAATATATATATATTTTTTATTGATTTTTCACAGAGAGGTAGGGAGAGGGATAGATAGCCAGAAACATCGATGAGAATCATCGACCAGCTGCACACCCCCTACTGGGGATGTGCCCGCAACCAAGGTACATGCCCTTGACCGGAATCGAACCCGGGACCCTTCAGTCCGCAGGTTGACGTTCTATCCACTGAGCCAAACCGGTTTTCGGCATAATTGTTATATCCAAGAGAAGGGCACATGGGCTTCATTACACCACTCTCTTCTACTGTTGTGTATATTTAAAATTTTCCATAACCAAAAGTTAAAAAAAAATAATTAGGGACTGTTACAAGGAAAATAAGTCACTTATTCCCAGTCTACATAGAAATTCAATTTGGTACCAGTCTGTTCCTCGGACTCTGATGCTAACATTACTTTGATAAAATATTGTTTTCTAATTTTAGAGCCCTTATTTGTGACTGATTCACATCATTCATTAAGTGAAATGCCTATTTCCTGTTAAATAAAATCAAGAAATCACTATGTGCAGTTTACCATACTCAGAAGGGCAAAGGAATTCACTTAAAGAGAGCCCTCGCTAGGATCCTAAGCAGCTCTCTTCACGTTGAGGGGGAAATAGATTCTTGGATTGCAGTCCTGTTTGCAGAACCAGGGAAAATGAATCAAGTTATTGCTCAGAGGGCTACTTCAGGCTATATGACAGCTGTGTGCCCTTTAGATTTATTTTTCAGCCTAGCTGATTTGAGTCATTGCCCAAGAAAAGAGTGCTGTCAAGTGAATTGTCTTCTGTGCAGGTGATGAGAGCCGTTTGAAATAGTGCCTCACTGATACAGTTGATGTGTTTGGAATTGTTGCTCTGTGAATTAAATTAGACCAATCCAATGACTTAGACAGCCAGAACCTATGTTATACAATGGCTACATTTTCACAAAGAGTGCACAAACTCAGTTTTTCCCCTACCGTATCTAGATATCTAATGGAAAGGTTGCCACATAAATTACTTAGAAAACATCTCTTTTCTCATTTTAAAGTCCTTTTAATTTCATTCTTAACATGAATTTGTAGTATGATAATTTATTCTTGTCTTTGATTGCATAATAATTCATACTAACTAAATCCAGTTGACCAGAGAAAAAACTTCATGTTGAGTAAGGAACACAAATGGTCACAGTGATTATCTCATCAAGCAGGGTGATGAGGAAATTACTAGGTTTTACAATAGGGAGAGCAAAGGACATTAAGAAATTTGAGGGGAAAAGTAGTTCATAATATCTGTCTTGTAATTCTAAACTTTTGTGAAATCTGTCTAGAAAATTCAGGCTGGGACCATTCTCTAGGTTTAACCACACACACACACACACACACACACACGCACGCACACGTGCACACGCACACACACACACGTGCACACATGTGCACACGCATACACAAGTCAAACTGTCAACAATGAAAACAACAGATGCCACACTCAAGTAACCCTGGGTCAGAACACTGAAAGGAAGCCGAGGCTGAAACATATGCTGAAACAGGAAGTGAGATCATGAAACCAGAAGTCAGAGTAGGATGGGTAGGTGAGAAATCATAACTCCTCCTCACAGGACAGAGCTAGGCAGAGGAATCACCTGGAGAACCTGGGAGGTTTTGACACTTGGCTGTAGTTTTTCCCATGTTAATTTCTTTGTATTGACAACCTTCAAGGCCCTGCAGGGTCCCACCACAACACGGGTCCTGAAAGAATTTCCTTCGGGTATATAAATAGAAATCATGGTTCAGGACTGAGTTGGAGCATGGAGACTGAGTCATGATTGCTAAGGAAAAACACATGATAATTTCTTGAGATATAATAATCACAGGACCCTGATTTATTCACTCTCAGTTATTTATTGAGACCCTACTCTCTAGGCTGAGTGCTGGGGATACATCAGTGAGCCCTACAGATAAAAGCCCTGTGTTCGTCAAGCTTACTGCCTAATGGGGAGACGCAGAATGTAGGCATAATCATTACATAGTACGTTAAGTGGAGATAAATTCCATAGAGAAAAACAAAACAGGAAGTATCCTTCCTGTTAGATTCCCCGAGGGTTCATTTTCCAGCTTCATCAAAGCTAGCAAAGGAAAGATTGATATTTATAAAACTGCAAAACATACCACATCTGAAATTCCTTTGTGTATCTATTAACTCTGTTAAACTAAATATAGTCACTATTTCTGCAATTGCTAAGTTTAGAGCACAAATGAAAGTTGAAGCAGTGTGGGAGAGGGAGCAGCTTTATTACACTGAAGTAAAAATTTAAAAATATGCCCCACAGTTTGGTTAGAGAATTGGCCGTGATCAGGAAGGCAGTGAACACCTACCACAAGGAGGCTGGAAGTTATGTAAATGCATCTTTGCTTCCAATGCTGTTCACCTCCAGTTGGGCAAGACAGGTAGAAGCCACTCAAAAAATTGTGTACGTGTTATATAACATAAGACTTTTTATCTGAGGCAACTGGATTGCCATTGCAAAAGTAAATAACTTGTCTCATCTTTAAAAGGAAATTTTGGAAAATGAAGGGATTACGTGAATTCCTTTACATAGGAGATAGACTCATGCTATATTTAGTTCTTCATTTGAAATAACTTGTTTTTCCCCAAATTACCAAGCCTTTAAATGCAGCATTGGCGAAGGTTGGCAGCAAAAAAACTCATTCACATGTTCTCCTCTCCCCAGGGCTCCAGTTTGTATTTCCAGCTGCTACTAGATTTCACCACCTAAATGGCCCAAAGGTACTGCAAAGACAGCATTTAAAAAACCACGCTCATCACCCTCCTCCACTGACCAGTGTTCACCATAACCCTGTGGCCAAAATAGGGTGGCCCCTTGTCCTTGAGTCCTGGCTCTCCTTCTTATTAACATCTATACCTTTTAGGCACATTCTTCAACCTTCTGATTAATACCTGAGTAACTCTAGAATTGGTGCCCATACGATACTTAGCAGAGTATCTAAAAGTGTAGTAATTCCAAGTGCTTAAAAGTATTTGCTTTTATTCCCTCTTCTTCTCACACCCAGTCACTTCTTAGTTCAAGCCTTCTTTCTTGTTTTATCCCAAAGGGACAAATTCTAAATTTCTGAATTTTAAATTTCACACTGACCAACTCCTGTCACTCCCTTGCATCAAAACCTTCATTGATTCTATAGTACAGTACCCATGTGTCTGTATGATCTGAACCTAAATTATCTTTTTATCCCATCTTCAGCTATCCCACTGGGTTTACTCTCAAGAGTAATATTCAGTCAGAACTTAGTTATGCCCAATCCCTAATAAGGGTATGGAATCTTAATCATGTTAGTAAGTCATCCTTGATTCAATGTGAAAGAGCAGAATTAACCAGATTGATCATTGGTCTGCCAGTGAATCTTGGAATATTAACTAGTACTTTATGATAGAGCCTTTTACCAGCCCAACTTAGTTCCTCTCTCCTCTCTCCATCTTTCCCATTGGCCAATACATTTCATATTTTCCTTATGTGGGGGCTAAATATTAATTCTTCTCCTGCCACCTTAGAATGTTTTCTACTTGGGTTAATAATCAAATGAGCAGAAAAATTTAACTGGACAAAATTAATTTTTAAGACGTGCATGGGGAATTCACATAAGCATGAAAATTCCAAATTTTCATTTGGAGGCAACATTGGATATATATGACATTTTTGGATAAAGGAGAAGGGGGTGGGAATGGAGTATTAGATTTCAGAATTGAGAATGAGTGATTTACAGGTAGTTAACATACATGGCAGGCAAGTTCATGCTAGGAGACTGAGAAACAATGAAACACATGAGGTATCTAACTAACAATACCCAGAAGCCCTCTTATTTACCATACTTAATTTAAATGAGGCTAAAGCTAACATCCTAAGATCTTCCTAAAGCAAGTTTTTGTCTATCTGAATCTCTTGAGTAGGAAAGGGGGGAGGGTGTCTAAGGTTCTTTCTGAATCTTGTTTCTTAATAAACAACTTAACGTCAATATCTCAAAAAGGCAGCTTCAGGGTGGCAAAATTTTGGTCCCCTTCACCTGTTAGTACTCCTGAATTTCCTTCATTCCTGGCCATTTTCACGGACATTCCCCTCACTGCTGCAAGTCCTCACTGTTTTCTTACTACAATAAATGACTGCTGCTGGGTCTTACCTGGTTCCCTGGCCTTCTGCTGCCCCGGTGAATCTCTCATGCCCTACCAGGTTAATTTTCCCAAAACATTGCTTTCATTCTGTTTTAGAGTCAATCATTTTTTCCTTTGGTGAGTCAAATCAAGTCATGCACTTCATTCTGAACTCTGAATGTCCTCACTTATTATGAAGACATCTTTCTCTGGTTATAAAGATTCTCTCCTCAGCAGGACCTGCTGCCTCATGGCTCTTCCTCACTCAAGACCTCTCTGCTCTTGCCCATCCTCACCTGGAGTTCTTCTTTCTGATCCAGTTCTTTCATCTCCCCAGAGGCTCAGGGTGCGCATCACCCACGCTGCTTTCCTCATTCCCTGAACGACAGCTGTGGACCTTTGTGAGAGCAGCTTTGTATGGTGGAAAGAATGCAACGTTTCATGTCAGTTATGAGAGCAAGCTCCTGATTGCTAGGCATGTGACTTAGGCAGCTTATTTTTTCCCCTCTAAGTTGGTATCCCTGTCATAAAGTCAAGTGCATGGTTCAAATGAGTTGGGGGGGGGGGGGGGGGGAAGGGGGGAAGAATGCTCCATAAACTTTAAAGAAGCATTATGCAGCTGTATCTTGTTATCGCAACTATGCCATGTAATCTTCAATTATATATTTTCCTGTTCCCTATTAATTTTGTGTATATCTCCCATCTTTTATGAGTGTTTTAAAGGTAGATATAAGGTGAAATTAAAAAAATCTCTTTTATTTATTATTATTTTTTTCTGTCCTATTCAGCCCATACCATAACCAATGTTCTGTCTGGAGAATCAAATGCACATACAAAGTATCAGGCGCTATAGTGAGAGGAGAGCATTTGGTACAGGGAGTGAGAGAGTAACAGGAAGAAAAAGAAGCAGCTAGAAAGAAGTAGACTGATTAGGGGACTAGCCTGTCTCAATACTGACTTCTTTAATGTGTCCAAAGACAAACTCCGGATTTAGACCTAGCCACATTCTTCAACCTTTTTAGACAATGGCAATAGAATTGACTCCGTTTCTTAGGAGTAACACAGTTCTTAGACAGAGAAGACTCTCAAATGTTTGTTGAATTCACTGTCCACCTAATTTTTATACTGTTATGTGTGCACATACTCATAATGTGTATACACGCATGTATGTGCCAATGGATTTGTCCGTCACTGCTGATATTTATTCATAGTTTCTTTTTTCCTTTTAAATTTCATTCTCATGTGGAGCAGCAGTGTGTCTGCTCTGTCTGCAGAATAGCACTGATATTCAGATTTGCACTGTGTTTGCCCAGTGTTTGATGGGGGCACCTAATCATTTCCTAAAGTCTTAGGTAGTACAAGGTCTACGATATTTATTAGATTGCTAAGAAATTATTAAAATATTGTATACAATATTAAACTTACTCAAATTCTGCTTATAATTAAGAATAATAATAAAGAATAATAATGATTGAGAATTTATTTTAATTTTGCATGGGTATCTTCTAGCCCCTCTCTCACAACCCACTTGGAATAAAGGATATGGTGGTGGAATGCAGGAATTTATGATTCTGCTGCTGGTGGAAATGGGGTTTTTGCAGTGTCAGGAGAAAAGCATTTTTCAAGGACCCATATGGGAGGATGAGGTGGTAAGATTTATTTGGGTGGAAACAGAAGGCTGCCCCCAGGTTCCCAATGTCTTATCTTCAACCATCCCACTGTGAAAAAAGTCCAACCTTGTTTTCATTAAACCCCCATACAAAGGCCGGAGACCAGAAATTCTGTGCCGTTGGTTCTGGTCCATGTCTGTCACCATCTGGCAGGCATAGTCTATCCCCAGCTACACGCTCTGGCTAGCACTGTGCATGAGCCCAGGCTGGGAGTCCGTGAGGCTGCTGGACCCAGGTGGCTGTTAGGGTGGCATGGCTGCTATGAAGAGAGAAAGTGTGAGCGAATGGGGGAGGGAGTGTCATGGGCACCAGAGATAATGGAGCTTTGTTAAACTTGGAATATATTACCTCAGGCTTGGGAAGGGTCAGGCACCCTTTCAAAACAACTAGTCAACTTCCCAATCTTTCATGGGCTTCTGAGGGGCCCAACCCCTAACCAATCTATTTCCAAGATTTTCTGGAGTTCTGTGTCCCTTATCCAATCCAAGGCTAGGTACCTCCCCTTCTAGGTCACCATCTTAGTTCCTGTTGCACATGCCTCATCATAGAGGCACCTCTACCTGAACCATCTAGGCAAACTCCCAGCAGAGGAATTTCTTTTGCTGTTTTTATTCCTCCCCTGGTAATGACCAATAACAATCCTTCCTGCCCCCTTGCCGGAGGGGTGTTGGGGGGATTGAAAGGGGGAGTTGGGTCTGGGGGAGGAATAGGTCCTGAGAGGAGAGGATGCCCTAGAGAGTGTGTGAAGCTGTAACTTCCTGGTGAAGCAAGCTTATTGTCTGATTCAGCTCCCAGCCCATTAGATTCAACAATGTCCAATTCCCTTCTGCACAGTATCCATCTTAGAAGGGAAATATCAATTGTGACAAGTCTTGGTTGATAAATTATCCTTGGACAATAAAAATAATCATTTGATGCTTTGCATAACTCTTCCTATCTCTGGTTACTGAGTCTTCCTACTCCATTAAAAAACAAATTAATCAAACAGAAAAATTGGTGTCTGTTTTCAGGGAGTTTTTAATTTACCGTAGAATGAAGGGAGTGATGGAAACCCCAGCAAAACAACTAAGAGACATTTGCTTGTTACCGTGGAAGCAAAAGGTACATTTCTCCAAAGCAAATCACTAAAGATTCCGATTGCTTTGTTGAAGCGTAAATTTGCCAGCATAAAAATGATAGCTTACCTCTGTTCTCCACTCACCAGGCAGGCTGGGAGAGTGCTCGCATTTCAGATGAATCAGCCTGGATATGAAAAGCTAGTGCACAGGCGATTGGGGACATTCCAAGCAACACAATGAAGACGTGTGCTTTTGGAATTCCTCACATCATTGCTTTCGTTAAATTGACGTTTTTAAAGGGAATGTGTTTTTAAATGAAATTTTAATAGTGCCTCAGCTGATTCCAAATGTGTTCTTTCATTTTACTCGGCTTTCACAGCGGGATCATATTTGGTTTCACTTCCTGGTTTGTTCTCACAAGCCTGTTGCTGGGAAATATTTCAATAAAATTATTTATTTATAAGAGAAGAATATTATTTTATAATGGGTGAGATAATTTGGTTTGATTTAGATATAGTTCAGATAGTAATTTTTATAGAAGTAAGATTTCTGATACCTAAATTTGTAATCAGTTGCTTAAAGAAAACTCTTAAAAAAAGAAAAAAGAAAAGAAAAAAAAGCTCTTTGGCACTGAACTCGATTAAGTTACCTTGGGGTGAAGTCATCTACAGAACTGTTTGAATAGGCACCCGTGATGAAACATGAAATGTTGGCCCATGTTTAGAGTAATTGTAACTTGATTCTAAACAAAGGTTTGATCGCCTGGTGCGTGACAGTGCCTAATGATTTTTCCAGAGGAAGGGCCCAGTATATTCTTAAGATGACGATTTGTTAATGGTGTGTTTCACACGGCCACTAGAGTATCTGGAACCCCTTTGTGTATGTGTTTTATTTATTTTTATTTTTATTTTTTTTAAATATATTTTATTGATTTTGTACAGAGAGGAAGGGTGAGAGATAGAGAGTTAGAAACATCGATGAGAGAGTCATCGATCAGCTGCCTCTTGCACACCCCTACTGGGGACATGCCCGCAACCAAGGTACATGCCCTTGACCGGAATCGAACCCGGGACCTTTCAGTCCCCAAGCCGATGCTCTATCCATTGAGCCAAACCCGTTTCAGCTGTGTATGTGTTTTAAAGACTGTTTTTGTGTGATATTGCAATGCGTGAAATATTTGGCTATTAATTCTAAATGTCATATTTCTACCTCAAAGCACCTAATTTTACTTAAGTCTTCAGGTACCATCCTGTGTAAACCAAACCAAAACAACCAAACAAACAAACAAAAACACCTACTGAAATCCATTTCTCTTTCAAAAACATCAATAAAGACTTTCTGGGAGAATCTGCTCTCTCAAAATCTGTTTCATCTAGCTGCATCATTTTACCGGCTAGTCTAATAGTCCAATATTTTAAGCATAACTATTTTCTACTTGAAAATTTCTACTTTATTTTTTTAAAATATATTTTTATTGATTTTTTACAGAGAGGAAGGGAGAGAGATAGAGAGCTAGAAACGTCGATGAGAGAGAAACACCGACCAGCTGCCTCTTGCACACCCCCTACTGGGGATGTGCCCGCAACTAACGGATATGCCCCTGACCGGAATCGAACCTGGGACCTTTCAGTCCGCAGACCGACTCTCTACCACTGAGCCAAACCTGTTTCAGCAAAATTTCTACTTTAATTGTGAATTTTATTTATGTTTTATTTTACAAGGTGATCTGATACATATCCTAATGTAGAATTAGGCTTCCTGCTATTATTCTCTAACCCCCTCCCTGACACTTTCAAATTAATTTCCCTAAATATACCCTTAAATATATTTTTTTCCATGGTACCCCTGCTCAGGTACCAGCAGTGATTCCCTACTGCTTGTATGATCAAGTCTAAATTCTTTTCTTCTCTCATTAGAATATTTGTCTATTAATTCCAAAAGTGATATTTTTACTCCAAAACAATCATTTCTCAGATGCCTGTTGTATGCTAACTTCTGGGTTATCTATTGAAAAGTTCATATCCTAGCCAAAACTAGTTTGGCTCAGTGGATAGAGCATTGGCCTGTGGACTGAAGGGTCCCGGGTTCGATTCCGGTCAAGGGCATGTACCTTGGTTGTGGGCACATCCCCAGTAGGGGGTGTGCAGTAGGCAGCTGATCGATGTTTCTAGCTCTCTCTCTGTCTCCCTTCCTCTCTGTAAAAAATCAATAAAATATATTTATTAAAAAAAAGTTCATAGCCTAACATTCCAAACTTTCTTTAACATTTTACCCTAATCAACTTCCTGATCTTATCTTCATTATTTCTGTATCAAAAATACCATTCCAAATATATATCTCATCATTAACTTCTTAAATTAATCTTGGCTTCCTCCTACCTTCATTATTTGTTTCTCCATTCCTCTACATTAAAATATTATGTGCCTTATTAACCCCTTAACCCTTCACCTCCCACCTATATAAATTCTATACATCTTTCTTGGCCCAACTCGTAAATTCTAAGCTGCAACTATTATTTCTTTGGCATGAATTGCCATAAGACACAACTGTGTAATCCATTTGTTTGATCTTTCTTATATTCATGCTCTAAACCACCGAAGCATATGCTTCTTTTGAGGGTCCTGTCTGTGTTTGATACCTTTCTACCCCCTATAGTGTCTTGGGCAATGCCTTGCATTGAGCAGAAGCTAGGCCGTGACTGTTGAATTACACCTACTGTCAGAGTGGATGGATGGATAAGACATTCCTCTTACACTTCCTCTTGGAAACTACATCTCTGGCTATGACACACATGGATGGTACCTGGAGTCCTCTTCATTTCTAACTCTGTTCAGCTCACATGACTACGTTGTTGCCTTCCTTGAATAGATAAAACTTTCCGCAGTGAAAACAGATGGTGTTGTCAAATATAAATAGAAAAATATTATTTCTTGTGATGGGTAAGGAAAAAATAGATACAGAAAAAAACACACATGCATTAGCTGTCTTGGCACGATCTTTCTGCCTTTCAAGTTGGGTTGCTGAGAAATGACTGTAGATTTATGTGCTGTGCACAAAGGGGAAACTTGAGTTTGACTAGAGATCATGCGTGTCGTTTAGCTGAATGTGTCGCCAAGCCAGACAAAGCCCCACCCTGATTTAGAAGTCATGTGTTAAGCTTCCAGAGGGGAATGTGGCTTCTGTCTTTTGGGAAGCAATCAGAACTCTAAAATTCCCAGGAAGAACCTGGTGTCTCTCTCTTGCTAACACCAAGGGAAGCTGCAGGACCCTGCTGAGTTCTGAAGCCCAGTGTGCAGAGATCCTACCTGTCACCTTCTCTGGAATGTGGGCGTTCTTCCTGGTTCTTACCAGTTGCTTGTGGGTTCTTTTAAGAAGCCTGACCTTCCTCTGTCACTTCAGTATGCCCCAAGCTGCCTCTAGGTATTCTTAATGCTGAGTTAATTCCCCTTCTCTGCTGATAGGGCTCAGATAAAGTCTTTACTTGCTAAAGGATTCGGGGACCTTTCCATGTCATGTAGAATTTGGTGCATTGAAGACAAGTTGATGTATCTATACTGGAAGGTGTTGTGGTGCTTACTCCAAACAAGGCAATCTAATTTTTTTAAAAAATATATTTTATTGATTTTTACAGAGAGGAAGAGAGAGGGATAGAGAGCTAGAAACATTGATGACAGAGAAACATCCACCAGCTGCCTCCTGCATGCCCCCTACTGGGGATGTGCCCGCAACCAAGGTACATGCCCTTGACCGGAATCGAACATGGGACCCCTCAGTCCGCAGGCTGATGTTTGGTGGGCCTCTAGTAGCTGCAGAATGGCGGCTGGTCTCCAGAGGAACCAATCAAGTGGTTAGAGGATTAGAACTTTTAGGCTACCTCTGACCTCTGAGAAGTGGAGAGGGGCTGGAGATTTTCAATAACCAATGGCCAGCAATTTGATCTATCATACCTATGTAATTAAACTTCCCAAAACACCCCTAAATAACAGAGTTGGGGAGCTTCTAGGTTGGTGAACAGATTGAGGTGTGGGAAGAGGGTAGTACCCTGTTTCCCCGAAAATAAGACAGTGTCTTATATTAATTTTTTCTCCCAAAGATGCGCTAGGTCTTATTTTCAGGGGATGTCTTATTTTTCCATGAAGGAGAATACAGTACACATTTATTGTTAAATGAAAATAAAGGAAATTTATTACCGGTATACGGTACGGTAGTACTGTAGTTGTCAACACAAACCAGACAAACTGTGAATCCTACAGTATCAAGAATTTACTCATTTATTCAATGACAATCATGTCATCATCTTCTGGAACATCATCATAACAATCCAATTCCTGAATTTCCTGGTGAATTTCTTGTGACTCCATTTCTTTTAGAATCAGTGGACCAAATCTCTCATGTTTAGCCTGGGGGGGGGGGGGAGGCTTATTTTCAGGGGATGCCTTATATTTCACTCAGAAGGAAACTTGTAAGTAGGTCTTATTTTCGGAGGATGTCTTATTTTCCAGGAAACACGATACTAGGAGAGAGCCTGGAAGCTCCACCCCTCCCCCTCCCCAAACTATGTTGCCCTATGTACGCATCTCTTCCATTTGGCTTTTCCTGAGTTGTATGCTTTACAGTGAAACAGTAATGCTAGAGTGTTGTCCTGAGTTCTGTGAGCCGTGAATTATTAAACTTAAGGAGGGATTGTGGGAACCCCTGAATTTGTCAAGTCGTACAGAAGGGTTGGTAGTCGGAGTATGGGGACTTGTGACTGGTGTCTGAAGTGGGGACAGTCTTTATGGGACTGAACCTTTAAACCTGTGGAGTCCGACACTAACTCATGCCAGAATAGGGTCACACTATACGACACCCAGTTCATGGGAGAGAAAATTGTGTCAGAAAAAAAAGACCTCTCGCTGTGTTTATCCTAAATGTAAACCAAACTTTGTTCTGCTCCAGCAGAGGAGCAAATGGAAACCAGTGAGTCTGGCCAGCAGCCATTTACCAAGTTGCAAATTTGCAGGATTGATTTAACTTTCACAAGGTGAAAGTGGACTTTTTACCTGAAATAATAGGTGACATAAGAACCCGTTCTTTCAAAACTGGCTTTCTCTTATAGCATTCTTGCCCAGTGCTCCACTCCCCGCCCGTTCTTTCCAGGGAAAACAGGATCCTGAAGAGATAGCAGTGCTGGCTGCCTGGAATGTTTTAAGAGATCTTCTCTGGGTTGGGCTTATCAGGCTTCACTTCCTTGGCACTGTGAGCCACAGGTCTTAGGTGTTTTTGTTTGTGTGTTTCTTTTTTAAACACCCAGTTGATGGAATGTAAATGGCCCATTATCAATCCATTATTGCCAGGTTAATTTGACAAGTCATTTTTTTTTTTTTTTCCTTAGCCTGTAGTTCTGAGTTTGGGCCAGGGAGCTCTTTGCAAAGTTTCTTTTGACTTTGCAGTGAGATTTAAATGCTAGGAGGTGCCAGTGACCTTGTAACACTTGCTGGTTTTGTCTCCTTGGGTAAAGAGAGCTCACTTCATGGGTTATTTTGTTTCAATTTAAGATAATGTTCCAAGGCCCGGCTCCTTTTAAAATTATTTTTACCAGCAAAAGAATTGGCTTTCTTTGTGAGTTCCCTTTTACGTTTAATGTGCCACTTTAATGATTCCAAAGTACTTCTACAATATTTATCTTACCACTAATATCAGCTCTTGGGGCCAGTATGACTGTCCCATTTTGTAAAACAGAGGACAGGAAGGCCTGGATCGGGCGAGTGGTTTGCCGGAGCCCACGCAGACGGTGGTGGAGGCAGGCCTGGGACTCCTGCAGGGCACCTTTCTCACACTGCCACCATGGGCAGCCAGCCTCTGTCTCTCACTGGAACGTGGGGGTAGGGGGTGATGGTGGAGAAGCTGAGGCTTCACTTAGTCAACAGTGAGGCCCCTAGGTTCAGGGGGAACAAAAGACATTTACATAAAATAAAATCGGGCAGTCTGTACTTGCCTAAAGCAGCACAGAACATTTCCTGGGTAACACGCCAGCAGGAAGAGCAGTCACCCTGGATTCCCAGAATAGACTGCTGCTGACCAGGAAGTAGAAGAAAACGTCTGTGAAAAGGCCAGTATCTGGGAACACAGACACTGGTAACTTGTAGATAGAAACAGAGCAAGAGGCTTGAAAAACCGCTTCCCTTGTGGTTGAAACTATCAGAAACCAAGGCCTAGGCGGCGAGAGCTGCTGAGGTCAGAGGTAGCCGTTCAAACGTGGGAGGTTCAGGGTGTGTCCCGTGAGTCACCTGGTGAAGCATCCTTCCTTTCTCTCCCAGCTCCTCTCAAGTGAGTGATCGTCACAGTGATCATGGAATATGTTATTCAGCCTGCCCAGCCCTTTGGGGTCAGACTAGCATTCCTGGGCAGGAAATAGCAAAACCCAATAAAACAAGAGGAGCTGGATAGCACGCGTTTCCCTGGAGTTCCATTGCCAGGCCTCTCCCACGCCCCCGGGAGGCATCATTTTGTCTTTATAATAACAAAGAGCACATGGGGATGTGCTGTGTTTTAGAAAGAGCTCTCTGGCTGCCATTTGGAAACAGGACTAAGAAGGGCAGGAGGGGAGGGTATTTCAGTTGTCCTCCTCAGAGCGGGGCCAGGCCCCACCCAGGGCAGTGGAATCAGGGATGCAGAAGAAGGGGCTAGTTTAAGAAAAGACAGACCTGACTGATTTGAGGGATTCGAGGATAAGAAGGTTTTTTAGCGGTTGGGTGCCTGCGCACTTGATACTGCTCTCTCTCTTCAGCATCATTGAGCTCTCGGTCTTGATGTTGCAGGTTTGGCATGGATGAGAGCAGAAATGGCGGATTCAGTTTGGGACATGCCACATTTGAACTGCCTCCGCCCACATCAGGAGATAGCCAGGAAGATGTTGGGGAGGTGATTTGGAAGCTTAGGCTTAGGGAGCTGGGCTCACCTTATAGTTTGGGAGTCATCTACACAGAGGTGGTGGGTGATCTTGAACCATAGAGGATATCACCCCAGAAGAGCATATGCATCTACAGGCCAAGAACTGAATGTGGTGAACCCCGTTTCTCAGTGGATGGGTTTGAATTAGGATCCTTCCATGGTTCCCAGTTACCTTTTATTTTTAAGTATGCTTTTATTGATTTCAGAGAGAGAAAGGGAGAGGGGGAGAAAGAGAGAAACATCAATGATGAGAGAGAATCATTGATCGGCTGCCTCCTGCACACCCCCTACTGGGGATTGTGTCCACAACCTGGGCATGTGCCCTGACTGGGAATTGAACTGTGACCTCCTATTTCATGGGTCAATACTCAACCACTGAGCCACACTGGCCAGGCCCACTTACCGTTTTACCATCAACTAAAATCATTGCTTTCATTAATTATATGCTTGACCTGATGACCTTCTTTTCTTGCTATGACCCACTTTTAGTCTCTTTTTAGCAAGACCGATTTCTTAGTTGCCAACTGAAGACTATACAGTGCTCTTTCTAAGAAAACCAACACCATTCTTCTTGGAGTTAATGCTTTTCCTGGGCTGTCACTTTTCCCCTCTAAAGCCCTGTGCAATTCTCGCCACTCCAGAGGAGTCTTTTCAGATTAGGTGTTCCCTCGCTCCAGCTGCAATCAATCAACTCATAGCCCAGTGGAATGCAGGAAGCGGAGGATCAATCCATCATCTGGCTCTCTAATACCACAAGTGAGGAAAGTCAGGTCAAGTGAGGTGAAATGACTTGTCCAACATTATACTGTCCATTAGATGCAGAGAGTAGAAAACCTTGTGGAGGTTGACGGACTTAATAGATTGACCTCTTAATAAGATTAATAAGAGGATCAAATATTTTCCAAATCCATCTAAATTTATTTGTGATTTTTGTAAACAGGTTGGTACTTCCATGGTTATTTTTTTTTTTTTGGGCGGGGGGGCGGGGGGGGAGATCTCATGTGTTTACCTAGTAGTTACTAGAAGATTTTTAAATGTGTTAATTTCATATATGGCTATTTCTTCTAGTGTAAAAAAAAAAAAAAAAAAAAATCTATGCCCTTTTGGGAAAAATTAGTAGGATCGTATGTCTCCCATCCAAATCCTTCTAATTCAAGGTAACAAACAAAATTGGTAATTAAATATTTAGTTTTTATTATAATAACCTATAAATTATAAACAAAGCAAATTTGACACCGGAAAATTATATTTTGGTGTGTTGGCATGTTTTTAGTATAATGGGGCTTATTATATATTTTAATTTATGTAATTTATTATGTTCATTTTAAAGCAGTTAGAACACAGTTTTCCTGTTTTACATGATTATAGATATTTTTGGTGGTAAAATATATGTAACAAAATTTATCATTTTAATCATAAAAGTGTACAATTCTGTAGCATCATGTACAGTCTCATGCAGCTATGATTATTGTTTCATTATATAGATTTACATATTTAAACATACAGGTTTATAGACTTAAAACATGACCTTTGCTTGGGTGACATTGGCTCTATCTGTCTTGTCTGCAACATGGATCTAGATTGGGAAGATAGGCATTGCATCAAAAACTGGAGGTTATTTGCACAGGTTTATCTTTTAAAAGGGGGCATCCTTGTGTATTATTTTGGCTACATAATACTTTGTCTTTTCTAGGGACCATATATTAAATAATTGAGGTAATTTGCATTTGTAATTAATGACACTGGAGTAGTAACTGGAGTCATGTGACATATTGCAAAATTTGGCATGGAAAGTACTAATTTAGATAGAGAACCAAACCCCATAACATCCCATCTAGTTTCTCTTAAGAAGAACTTTAAAGCCCACCTTTAAGAATTAATTTTAGATATAGCTACTACTCTGTTAATAACTTACCATTTTGAGTACTTATTTTGTACCTGCTGCTGTGCTAAGCATTTGATTTATAGTTACCTCATTTAATTCTTGAAACAACTTCATTAATATCTATTTTACAGATGAGAAATTTGATACTTATTTCTACTAATCTAAGGTCAAGCAAGCAGATGGTAAATGACAAAGTCAGAATTTGATCTCAACCGTTCTGCCTCATTCCCTTCCAGGTCTCTCAAATATTCATAACAATTTGAGGAAAAGAACTAGGCCTAACAAAGTAGCATGTTGAAAGTAAAAACAAATGGAGGTCATGTAGTACCCCTTTACTAAGTCATTCAGAAAGAAGGTCATATTTCCATGATGTGGTATTAAGGTTTTTGAACCACATTTTTTTTAAAATATATTTTATTGATTTTATACAGCGAGGAAGGGAGAGAGATAGAGAGTTAGAAACATCGATGAGAGAGTCATCGATCAGCTGCCTCTTGCACACCCTCTACCAGGGATATGCCCGCAACCAAGGTACATGCCCTTGACCGGAATCGAACCCGGGACCCTTCAGTTCCCAAGCCGACGCTCTATCCATTGAGCTAAACCGGTCCCGGCTTGAACCACATTTTAATAGAAAGGCAAGAAGAAAAGCCAGGTGTAAAACATTATTTAAGTACAGATTAAACATAAGTACAGCTATTCCTCCTGTCATTCAATTGGTGGGTAATTGTTTCTCTGTAAGAGGTTGTGTGGGCAGGATGCACCCTCGCTCTGGATATCTATCATGCTGATTTTAATTACATAATAGAGGCAGGCAGGATAGAGGGAACACTTGTTGATTCTGTTCCACTAAGTGGAATACTGAATAATGAGCAAGGAAAAACTATATAGATCTCAGTGGTTTTTTTTAGATTGTGCCTTGTGGTTTCTCTATAAGATAGATTGCAGATTTTTAAAAGAGGGATGTCATGTTCTATATAAAACTCCATTTTGTATAGCTCCTCAGAGAGGCGGCTGTAGCAGATGGCTCTTAGAGCCTGTGTGAATTCTGGGTTTGTTTTGTGAGCTTGAGCAAATTCCAGTCCTCAGCTTTCTCACCTTCAGGGTTGAGATCATAATCCCTACCTCACTAAGTACACAGTAAATTGAAAGCCTTCCCCTTTCCACCTCCTGCCACCTTTTTCCATTCAACAAGTAATTATTGAGAATCTCTTGTGTCTTGTGTTCTGTCCCATACATGGAGCTCTTCTGAGAGCTCAAAGTGAGAGGCAGGAAGGCACCTAACCAGCTCTTTGTGCTGCAGTTTAGTGGAAGTGCTTAGAACTATCTACACTCCCTAGATGTGGAAGAAGCACGAGGTATGGAGCAATTACATGTTCTGGTGGTCAGTGGACAGCAGTGTCCATTTGAAACATCTTTTGTGTTTAGTGGTCATTTACTACTTGGTGAACATTAAACCTTTGTATTTCGTGGTCAGAAATGAGTTCAATGTAAACAATAGGCTGATTTGCAATGCATGGAAATTTGAGTTTTGTCATTGGGTTAAGAATATGTTATGCCAGCCAAAACCAGTTTGGCTCAGTGGATAGAGCGTCAGCTTGTGGACTGAAGGGTCCCAGGTTCGATTCCGGTCAAGGGCATGTACCTTGGTTGCGGGCACATCCCTAGTAGGGAGTGTGCAGGAGGCAGCTGGTCGGTTTCTCTCTCATCGATGTTTCTCACTCTCTATTCCCCTCCCTTCCTTTTTGTGGAAAATCAATAAAACATATATTTTTTTAAAAAAAGAATATGTTACGCCAGATGTAGCAATCTTTACAGTGATCACTGTGAGAAGTTATTGGTTTTATAAGACTGAAACCATCCAAGGACCTGCAGAGCTGTCAGTTTGATCATAGCTCCCAGGGTTGGGGAATTACATACATACAGAGCACCTGCTTCGTGGCAGGCTCTGGGGAAACAAGAAATGTCTTTGCCATCCTGGCACCCTGGTCTTGGGGGAAGGTGAACAGGGCAGGATGCACACCATCCTTTGCTTGGGTGAGAGCTTGATAACTCCATTGGTTCTGGCGTTATTCCTATGGCATTATACTGTTAACTTGTACAAAAGAAGAACTGTGAAGTTATTGGGTAAGATTTTAAGGTCACCCAGGAATGCTGCGGCATTTTATTCAGTGACCCATCTGTAATTCAAAATGGCCATCATCCTAAAGCAGCCAGTCATGCTGAGTTTGACAGCACTTCTCCATTCTGATTTGTTAGGTGTCATGTGTGGTGGGGAAGTTGTCAGCTACGAATTTTTCTCCTTTCTTCCTCTAGGGTGAAGGCTTGGCATATGCTTTTGCCCCCGGGGTGATGGAAATGCGTGAGGCTCTGTCCCTTCCACCGTGTTTGCCCCGTTCCAGGCCCATCGTGCGAGTGCGTTCACAAATCTTTCAGAACCCTGGTTCCTAATGGGGTTTGATCCTGATCTGGTGTTATTTGTTCACTCAGTAATTACTTACTAATTTCTCGATGGTGGGGACAGTACTAGACATGGGGTCGCTCTAGGTGAGCTAGTAATGGGTTACCCTGGGCAGGCTAATGATTTGATGTCACTTCAGACTGTTATTCTTTAAATCCTGGTTCATGACATTGTTAAGATGTCACAGAAAGCAAGCACTCTGTGACAGGGAAGAGCACAGCCAAAGAGGCCCTCTGGTTCCCGCTCTGCCCGTTCTCAGGATCTCAACAGACCAGAAGTAAAACAGCAGATTCCTCATCTTCCCTTCCAACCATATTCTGAGCAATCCCTGTGAGAGGTTCTGGTAGATACTATTTTTGTTCAACCTAATTCAGTTTCCAGAGTTGTTTTCAACACCCCTTTGATGAATCGGTGCATGGAAGCCACTGTGATAGCCAGGCTCTCAATCTAGCGCTGGGAAGAGACTCTGGGTAGGTACCAGGAGTCCTGCCCCAGTCCTCCGGGAACTTAAGGCAATAGCTTATGGTAGACTATCACACAGTGTGAGAGAACTATTAGTGAAGTGTCCTAGGGACAGAGATGGAAGTGCAGTGGAGACAGCCTATGGAGGTCAGGGTGGCTCAGGGAAGTGATTCATGGACGTGATCCCAGGGTGGGACAGAAGGTAAAGCGACATGTTCCTTTCAAATTGATGAAATTGCATATTTTCATTTCATATCACGGGAAGTCTTAAACTTTTGGAATTGCACAAAGTGACTAGGATATTACAGTGATTTTGCCGTATTTGATGGCCTGCAAAATGACATCAAGTGACTATGAGGAGATTCTTGACTTCTTGCTAAATGGTTAATTGTATTGTAGAATTTTATTTAACTTTTCACTACAAGACAAACTCACCCAAATGGGAAGCCCTTCTCAGATTCCAAAACGTTACAGTAGTTCGATTTGCTACAAACAAGTTTGTTTTATAATCTCCATTCTTTCTAGTGACAAGCAAGAAATACGAGCATTCAGGCTTCCCAGTTTTCACAGTAAAAACCTTGGGCCTTTGTTTTCTATCAGAAGGCTGGTTGCCTCTATTGTTCCTTAAGCCACAGTCACTGGGGAGTATTCCCTTAGAGCTCTTACTTGAGAAAGGAAGTCTCGGTGTTTTGCTTGTCTTCCAGATTCGGAGATGACTTTCTGGAATTGGCTTTGTGTCCTGCTGCTGGGGAAAGAAAATGTTTCTGAGGGAGGAGGGCATGCTAGTTTTGTAACATTCATTAGCATAGCAAACTGGAGGAGCCACAGATGCTGTCTCTGGGCAGATGGGTCTGCAGAATTACTGAGAGTCCCAGGCTTGTTTTTATCCTGCCTAACATGGACTATTTATTCTGCTCTGAGAAGCATTGCCATTTAGTATTTTTGCATGCTCATCCTTCCCACTTGTACTTTTGTTTGTTGCTGGAGAGGAAGAAAGCCAGTAACTTCTGCTATGGTTCCTAAAATTAGAGTGATTTGGCTTTAGCCTGGATAAAGAAACTGAAGTACATCGTGTTGGTGGTGGTGGTAGTGGTAGTGGTGGTGGTGGTGGTGGTGTTGTGTGTGTGTGTGTGTGTGTGTGTGTGTGTGTGTGTGTGTGTTTACCTGACAGCAATGGTTGCACTCGGAGATGACAAATTGTCATTCTGAGAAAGCTTTTTTGAACTTCTACGTTTATATCTTCTCAGCAATATATTCTTCTGGTTTAGGTAGATAAGTAGAAAAAAGAATGAAACTCATTAATAAAACATTGGCAAGCATTCAACCCCACTTAATCAAAACAATGCAAAATAAAGCAATAAGATCATTTTTTTTTTAATGGAATTAGTGAAGTGTCTTTTATTTGTTGTTGTTGGGGTTGGTTTGTTTTTTGCCTTTTTTTAAATGATGATTCTAACATCTGGTGAGAGTTCTGCTGATATATTGTTTATAAGGAAAGAAAATTAGCATAATCTTCTCGGGAAATAATTTGATGTTACATATCAGAGGCCTTAAAATATTCAAGCTCTTTGACTCATTACTCTCACTTTCAAAGTCTATGCAAAAGAAATCATACGAACAGAGTACAGAAATGTTTACAACATTATTAGTAATAAAAAAATCTAATATTCTGTAGCGAAATGGTTTTGTAAACTATGACATACCCACGTATGAATTATGTTTGGAGAAACTATTAACAACATCGAGAAAGCCTGTGATAAATGATGAAGCAAACAAAGGAGATCTGTGTTTTGCCATTGAATTTTACAATGGCACAATTGTGTATAATTAGCAGTCCAGCAAAAATAAAACCAAAAAACCTGGAATGAGAAAACAATCTCAAATATTAAATCTTTCTTCCTTCCCCCATGTTTTTCTTCTTTCTGTAAGAAGTGTAAATATTTTCAATTGGTGTTTCTATCTTTTATTTATGAAATGAGTGGTGCCTTAGATAAAATGCTTATCTCATTTTTCACTAAAAATTTAATGTTCATATTTTACACTTTATAAGTTGCCATGGTGATGAGATTGAATCTGTAATTTCTGATAGTGATTTGTTTCTTTCTCTGGGTGTTAGTTAACACCTTTTATGAGAGGTCAGAAGGTGATCTCTTTAACAGCACTCACTTTTTAATTTATTTTTATTTTTTTGTTAATCCTCACCTGAAGAGATCTTTTCCATTGATTTTTAGAGAGAGACAGAGAGAGAGAGAAAAACATCGAAGTGAGAGAGACACATAGATTGGTTGTCTCCGCACATGCCCTGACCAGGGCCAGAGATTGAGCCTGCAACTGAGTTACAGAATCAAACCCTCAACCCTCAGTCTGTGGGCTGAACCGACCAGGGCAACACTCAATTATTTTTAAAGTTACTTTTTTGTATGTTGAAAATTTTAGTACCATATAAATTGACAAATTGTGTTGGAGTCCTGTGATGCACAAAATATAACAATATGTTTATGATTTATCTTTAGGAATTTTTCAAATAGAAACTAATTGCAAAGTTTCCGGTTGACCAGCATTCATAGGGTAAGATTAACATTCTGAATTGTGAACACATGGTAAAGATAATTACTGTTACATTGGTAGCTTGGGGCAAACAAATAATGAATACTTAATATGCAAAAAAAAGTATATTTTTATAGATGGCATGAGTAAAAGCCTGATGGTTTTAAACAAGTTAAACAGAAAATTAAATCTATATACATTTTGGTAAAATGTTACCTTACTGTGCTTTATCAGTTTTGTATATAGGAAAGTGTGTGTGTGTATAAGAAAGAGAGAGAGATTTTTCATTTTTAACAATAAAATTTAAAAAATATAATAAATGTCTCCAATAGACTTAGACTGCATGACTCCATGCCTTTATTTTTCTGATTTTTGTTTAAGGTGGTATTTTTAATTCATAGCATTAGTTTGCCAGGTTTTCATAAGTAATAGATGGCCATGCTTTCCTAGAGTAGGTAAGTCAGAAATAAATAAGTCCTATGTTCTGTTGCTTCCCTGCAAACATCATTCTTCTTTTATAGTTGTAGAAGATTAATCTTAGATTAGCTCTGTGGCAGAACTTTTGAGTTTGATTTATGCACTGTATGAAATAGCATGACTTTCTAGCGTGAGCACAACATATGTCTTAAAAGTGTGTCACCCTGAACGTAGAATTGAAGCGGAGCAGTGGTGAGTACAGTGGGCCTATTCCCTGGCATTCTGAACACCCTTCTTTTTATAGATGAAGATGCAGATCCTTTGACTTCTTGAGTATAGCCACATTTCCCTGCTGATTCAATGATTTGACTACAAATTTTTAAAAGCTAATATCATCAACTCCTCCTGCACTTATGACTCTTTGGTGGCTTTTCCATCACTCCCGAACTGTGTATTTTCCAAACTCTTTACCTTGGCGGCAAGCCCTCTGTCACTCATCTTCTTTCCGCAGGCTCCTGACGGTCCAGCGGAGGAGCCTCCTTTCTGATCCTCACACACCCTGAGCTTCTTACTCCTTCATGGAATGCCCCTCCACAGCATCATCACATGTCTGGCTCCATTTAGATCTGTGCTTTAATGGCAGTCCCTCTAAAGAGGCCTTCCCCAACCCTCCAATCTAAAGTAGCTTTATGGTCTTCATAGTGCTTCTGACTTTATTGTGTTATCTACTTGGTTATCGTCTCTCTTTCCTTACTACCCAGTAAGGTCACTCAGAGCAGGGGTCTTGTCTATCTTACATACCTGTATTTCCCCGACCACTTAGAACTCCCCCTGGCACATAGAAGGCATTGTAAATATTCGTCGCATGAACAGATTAATGTTCTGATCCCTCTCTTACAAGTGCTGTTGCTCAGTTATGTTTCAGCCATTTTCTTGGATTATTTGGTTTGTATGGAACCAAATGTAGTATTGTTTAGGTTTAGCCTTCATTGCACCCATTTTGGCACAGAAGTGATGCTATAAGATGGGATGCTTTCAGCTATGCATATTTCCCCTCCACAATCCTATATAATAAAAAGGAAATATGCAAGTCAACCGAACAGCAGAATGACCAGTCACTATGACACACACTGACCACCAGGGGGCAGACACTCAATGCAGGAGCTGATTGGGGCCTCCTTGGGGCCTGCTGGCCAACCACTTGGTTTCTCCCCACAGCTGGCAGGCTCCAATCATTCGATGGTAAAGGGGGAACCAGGGGCAGGTGGCAGTGGGGGGTGAGGCCGGTAGCCAGGAAAGATGGCCCTGATCACAGGCCAGGCCTAGGGACCATACCCATGCACAAATTTTGTGCGCCAGGCCTCTAGTAGGAATATAAATCCTATGAAAGCAGAACAAGGCCTCATATCTCCTTGGTATCCTTTTGGAGTTCTAGCCTCCATAATTGAGTGCACATAAATGTTAACTTTAGAGAAAGGTTTAAGATGAGTCGCTTACTCATATTTTTAAGGATTTCAATAATACACTGCTTTGTCTGCTCCAAAGTTTAAAAACAAAAATCTCGTTTTGAATTATAATTGAAACATTGTAACACAGCATTATTCTGGACTATATTTGAAGCTTATTAATTAGGCTACATGGCCAGAATCAGTACTCTAACCATCCAATTCTTTTCAAATTAAGAAACTTGGCCATAAGCCCATATTTTACCCTTTGACCCTCGAGAAGCCACTTGAACATCTCTGAACTTTCATTTCCTTATTTGTAAAGACTTGGACTTTGATCTCTCCGGTTTCTTCCTTGAGTATATAGTCCATATGCTTCTGCTCTTGTGAAGATAGGTCACCTATGGAAGAATTAGGAGAATCAACTGGAATGATGATCTCTGCTTTTAACAAGTCATTTGAAAGGAGAGCATGTATGATTCACAGGAAACTGCAGAGGCACTGAGTTTGGCTCTATTTTATGGCTTTCTTACTGTGAGGTGGGGGTGGGTGTCAGGGAGACATTTTTGTAAACAATGAAGGTAATGGAGAAGGGCTTAAAGTTACACATTCTCTCTAAGAATTATGCAGCCACTGGTGGCTTATGCTCAACAAATAATCCTATATAATAAAGAGCTAATATGCTAATGGTCATGATGCCCTCACGCCTAAGGACAGATCAGCAGGAGGCTGCATGCACGGCAGGTGCGAGTGGGTGGGGACTTGACGCTGCATCCCCACCTGGTGCCGGCCAGGGATGTGATGCTGTGTCCCCCACTGGCAGAGCTTGACGGGGGTGGGGTCAGCTGGGTCTGGGTCCCTTCTCTTTTAATGTGCACGAATTTTGTGCACTGGGCCACTAGTATTATAATAATGTGGCTGCAACTTCTTTAAATGTGTTCTAGTTAATTTGGTAGTTCACTAAAAGTATCCAAGAACTAAGAGGTCTTTTCTCTAAGATGATCACCATCTAAATTAAATACATGATGGGATGGAAGGACAATCTAGCTTTGACATTTGTCACCCCATTGATCGCCAGGGTTGATTCAGCTGATCTGGCTGGCTAGTCCACATGCATTCCTCCCAAAGTAAATGACTTTCCTCCTGGAGGAGAGGACCAGTCTTCAGTCAAGGGTATATGAGTAGCTGCTAGAACCTCCAAACAAGCTTCCAAAGTCCATTTGTAGGAGAACAGAGGGTAGTCAAGCTTTCAAGACTCCAAACATATACATGAGCCACTGCACGCAGAAGTCAGTCTGCCTTTAAATTTTTTTTAATTAATTAATTAATTAATTAATACATGATGTATTCCATGACTGTGAAAAACCAGGATAAACAAAGAATGTTCTGGAAACAGCCTAAGTGCCCATCAGCAGACGAATGGATTAAAAAACTATGCTATACCTACACAATGGAATACTATGCTACTGTAAAAAAGAAGGATCTCTTACCATTTGTAACAACCTGGATGGGCCTGGAGAACATTATGCTAAGTAAAATAAGTCACACATGATCTCACTCATATGTGGGATATAATGAACACATATTGATGAAAAATAGATCCAGAGACAAAGAAACACTGAATAGACCATCTAACCTCAAAGAGAAGGCGGGGGTGGGGAAGTAAGAGTTCAACCAAAGGATTTGGATGCATGCATATTAGCAAAACCAATGGACATGGGCACTGGGGCAGTAAGGGCTTGTGCTGGGGGCTGGGAGGGGTCAGAGGTGGTCAATCAGGAGAAAAGGAGACATATGGAGTACTTTAAACAATAAAATAAAATAATTTTAAAAAAGATGTTCCTTAAAACTGAGAGCGACAGCTTTTATTGGGATATCTAGGGTTGTTCTCATGGTTTTAATTGCCAAGTTCAGTAACTTTCTCCTGGGGCTTTAAAATGATTAGGGTTATTTTCTTAATATTTAGAATAGTTTTATGATTGTTTTTTAGACCACTCACCTGCTTTGGGGACGAGGTTGTAGAATAGTATCACACGTCTCTATTCTCCTTTAGTTTCTCTGTGTTATTGGACTATCATGTCAGCTTCTCTCCTTGAAACTGTTTGATTTTAGTGTTCTAGAAATACCGTGCTTCTCCTTTATTTCATTGACCCTGCTTCTGTATCCCCCTTTATTGCTCTGTGTCTGGCAGTCCTTCATCCAATGTATTATCTTGGGGAGAAAGGTCTGTTATTCACTCACTAAATTTACTCTATGGAAGAGTTATTCATTTCTATGACACTATCTACTACTTAAATACTCACCACTTCCTATTGGGGGGGGACGGGAGGGGGTCAAAGATGGCGGCGAATATTTTGTGATTCTCCCATTAAGAGATAGACTCTCTGTTTCCCCTCCCTTTGGATCTGAGCTGGCCCCGTTTCCTTTTTGAAGCAACCCAATGGGACAGAAATGGTGTGGGGTTATTTCTAAGGCTGGACTAAAGAGAATTGTAGCTTCTGCATTCGTGTCCTTGAAAGGTTCCTTCTTAGAACTGAGCCACCTTGCTGTGAGGAAGCCTGCACGGCCCTGTGGAGGAGCAGCCAGGCCTCTGGTCATCAGATTGAGCTGAGCTCCAGGCCAGCAGCCAGCCCAAGTGCCAGCTCTGTGATTGAGGCGTTTTGGACCTTCCAGCCATCCCAGGATTGAAGCCAGCACCATGTGAAACAGATTGCCTCATCATCCCACAGAATCATGAGAATGATTTTGCTATTTTAGCTGCTGAGTTTTGGGATGGTTTGTTACATAGCAATTAAGAGCCAAATTAACAACTGACTGTACCTAGAAGTGCGGTGCTGTCATAACAAAACATCTGGCATGAGCTTTGAGGCCAGATGGCAGTGAAGACCTGAAGGGCAGTGAGAAGGCTATTAAATGTTGGCTGGGTCCTCAGTGGGTGACTCGGTTGGTTGGAGCATGGCCCCACACACCAAAAGCTTTCGGGTTTGATTCCTGATCAGGGCACATACCTAGGTTGTGGGTTCCATCCCCTGTCCAGGTGTGTGCAAGAGGCAACGGATCAATGTGTCTCTCTCACATCAATGTTTCGCTTTCTCCCTCCCCTCCTCTTTTCTCTAAAGGTCAATAAAAACATATCCTCTGGTAAGGATTAAAAAAATATATGTTGCCCGGAAAAACAGTGAGGAAACTGCTATTGGAGAACATAAAATGGTACTGTTGTGTTTGTGTTTTTTTTTTTTTTTATCATAGCAGAAAATATCAGCAAAACTGTCCCCTACATGGAAGATTGAAAATGAACCTAATGAATTTGTGGGTCTAACTTGGGAGATTTTCCGGCAGAATATCGAAGTGCTAATTCGATAGTGCTAATCCTCAATGCTATGAAACAATGTCCTCAAGTTTTTTTAACCACCTATAATCAAAGTATTGCAGAGATGAATTTAAAAAGAGACTATTCCGATTTTAAGTCAACTTTAGAGGAAATATTTCCGGATGATGATTTTCTAGGGTCATAAATAAAACTGTTTCTCATGGCCAGCTTCCTTACCCAGCAAAAGGTACTTCAAGTAAGAAATGTCCTCAGGTCTAAAGATTAGGTCCAGAACACTGCTGCCATAAAACTTGGTCTCGGGCTAAAAATAAAAGCCAGGGCATAGCTATAAGACCTTATATTAAGATTTCAAAAAGATTTAAGGCAGAACCTCCTAGATCATCTCAGCTAGATGTAAGAGTCTCTAAGAAACTTAAGGACATTGTTTCATAACATTGAGGATTGAGGAACTGACTTAGGTAACACAATCCTGGATTTGAAGCCTGAACTTGAGGCCATAGTGGGCTAAAACTTTGGGGGGCAGGGACTTGGGGGAGGGTGAGCAGACCTGGTATGCATGGGAATGTAAATTTGGGGACAAAGAATGGGCTCTGGTGGTTAAACATGGCTGCAATTCCTTGGCACTCTTCCCATTGAAAGGTGGTCGCTTCCTCTCTCCTCGAACCTGGGCTGGCTGTGTGACTCCTCTGGCCACTAGAATGTGTTGGATGTGGTGACACTAGCTTCCAGGGCTCTGCCATAACAGATCTGCAGCTTTCACCTCTGTGCTCGGAGTGCACCATCTTAGGCCCCAGCTGCCTGGCTGTGTGAGGTCAAGCAAACGGCCACGTGAAGTCTCACATGAGGGAACTGCCAGCCAGCAGTCAGCACCAGCTCCCCGCCTGATGAATGAGGACATTTGCATCTTCCAGCTACCTTTGTGCCAGCCAACACCATGAAGTGGAGAACCACCCACAGAATCACGAGAAATAAAACTGTTGTGTGTTTTTTTAAGCCTTATGGTTTGGAATATGCAAAGTAGCCAGCCAACATCCTTGCCATCTGTATGCGATGAGTGGCAGCCTCTCTCTGGCAAAGGCTTCCTAAACATCTTGGAACATACTGTTTCCTTCCTTCTGCATTTTTGTAGGGTCAGCTCTTTACTGTACCAATATTTATGGTGCACTGTGTGCTCGAAACTGTGGAAGGCACTACAATAGCATAAGATCAAAATCTGAATCTATTTGATTCCTGCTTCTCTCTCTGGTGTTGGCCAGTGGCTTGAGTTTTCACTTGCAGTGACTATTTCATTCTTTGCTTTCTTTTCAAATGCATTAAACATTTCCCTTATTATTTCTGGCCCACATGGTTGAAATAGCCTTTCAGCTGCCCCCTTGCTTCTAATCCCTCCCCCTTCAATCCGTCCTGCAAATCTTGACTCAGTGACTCATGTTCCCCGGCCTCTCGTAGCTGAGCCTCTGAGGCTCATGGGGGAGATGATAGCTGTGCCATTACAGTCTGTGGGGGCGAGGAGGGGTACCCTAGACATCTAGGGAAACAGGAAACATCCAGAAGACTTAAAAAGGCAGGCATTTTCCCAGATATTTTATTACTAATCTTTCTTGTGGGCTTTCTCCTCCTGCAGAGATTTAGAAATGGTAATAATAATTTGGCCTTACCTGGACCACTTGCTCTGTGGGAGTGGGGCCTAGGTTTAGATTTCATTTTATTGTGCTCCAGGTGATTCTGATGTGAAGCCAAAATTGAGAACTGCTGTCATCGATTTGTGATTCTTATAAATGGTCTCCGCACCAGCAGCCGCCACATTTGCTAGGAATTTGTTAGACATGGACATTCGTGGGTCCTGCTTCAGACTTAATGAATCAGAAACTCTGAGGGAAGGGCCACTCACTTTGTGTCTTAATAAGCTCTCCAGTGCCTTTTGTGGATATTAATAAAAGAGAAACGCTTTATTAGATAAGTCTGAGTTCCATTCCAGGTCTCTAAATTTGGGAAGGGTGTTTGTTATTTGAAAGTTGCTATATTGACCAGACCTGAAACAATTGGTAAGAGAGATAAACTGGTATGCTAAGTGTCTTGCTAGTGATTATTTGGTACTTCTCAGATCTCTAAAGAGTAGTTCAAGGTATTCTCTCTTTATTATTTAGTTTTTAAAATATATATATATTTTATTGATTTTTTACAGAGAGGAAGGGAGAGAGAGAGCTAGAAATGTTGATGAGAGAGAAACATCGACCAGCTGCCTCTTGCATACCCCCTACTGGGGATGTGCCCACAACCGAACCTGGGACCTTTTAGTCCACAGACCAATGCTCTACCACTGAGCCAAACCGGTTTCGGCTATTATTTAGTTTTCAATTACAGTTTGGGTTCAACAGTATTTTGCATTACTTTCAAGTGTACCATAGAGCAGAGAGACATTCATTTGGTTATGAAGTGTTTCTTTCAATAATTCAAGTGCCCACCAGGCACCATAGGTAGCTTTTACAGTATCATTAAATACATTCCCTATACTTTACCTTAAATCCCCAGGACTATTTTGTAACTGTTAGGGTCGCCAAAGGAGGTGTGCACGAGGCCAAAACGAGTAAAGAATTATGAGTTTATTAGGTCATCTGGAAATCAGATGGGCTAAGCCCCCAAATAGTGCCAGCACCCAAGGACAGTGAGTCAGAGATGTTAAAGGATCCTAGGCGAGCTTTTTCAGTAGGGAATTCTCCGGGCACGTCCAGATCCTGGGCAAGTGCAAAGGGGAAAGTTACTAGTCCTAGTAAATGGAATGTGGTCTAAGTGAAAGGGAAAGTCGATTGCAAAATGATCTAAAGGTCAGTTTCCTAGGGAAAGGGGGTATCGATTTCATCAGTTGATAGACCTAACAGTAACTATCAATTAGTGCTTCTTAAATCGCATCACCTTTTTCACCTTATCCCCTAAACCCCCTCTCAAAGGGTTATTTAAAATAAAGGAACAAACTTCTCAGGGATACTGATGCTTTGTTTCCCAGAGAGAGAACTCAAATAGGTGAATTTAAATATCAGTTAGCTGTAGGATCGGCCCAAGAAACATCTTGAAGTAGTACTAAACATTTTGAAGGGGTATAAAATGTCTTTTAAATCAATTTTCAGTGAGTAAGAAGACAAAAACCCCATTTTGAATTGTTTAGCTATATCCCTGCCTGGGGCCAGAGAACAGGAATCTTTGAAGTACCTGCCAGTTCTAAGCATACAATGACTCTAAATACCATCTGATCATCATTTGTTTATTTTGTCACTGGTTATTTTGGAAATGCTTTCAAAGTAAAGTAAGGACTGGTGGAAAGTAAAGATGCCTAACTTGAGTGTTGTTGTTCCAGTCTGGGAGACTTTGGGGTGAGATTGTCAAATGAAATTCACGTGCTTTGAAAAGCTTTTATGATTTTTTAATAAAGTTTAAAAGTTAAAGGAATGGGATTAGGACCATAAAATCTTTTACTCTTAACATTGTTTCTTTGAACTGATTTAGTGCATTTGTGTATGAGAAATAGAGATCTGATTTGGATTGAATCCTCATTGTTTGCAATAATATGGTCTGGAAAAAATTTCCTAGACACAGAAACGGTATTGCATTCTGTAATGACAAAGGACTGCCATCCTCCAGCTCTCCAGTTAAACACTTCAATGAGAAAAATTAACATCAGTTAATATATCAGAAGGCTTGAGACTTTCCACGCATCATTACATTCAGATGTTATATGTTTATGTATTTACTCTTAGGTCAATGGAAAATGTTTAGTAGGGGGGAATGCTAGCTGAGAAAGTAGATTATATAATCTGTGATTGGAGACATTGCAGAAAACTGTACATTTGCATCCTTGTTTTTCAAAAGATTGTAATAGAACCCAGTTACAGTGCAGATGTGGGGTTAAACAGATATCTTCATCAGTTGGGGCTGCTGTGACAAACTACTATATAAACTGGGTGACTTACAAACATGTATTTCTCACAGTTCTGGAGGCTAGAAAGTCCATGTTCAAAGTGCATTGTGTCTGATGAGAGCTCACGTCCTAGTTCATAGACAGCCACCTTCTCGCTCTGTCCTCAGATGGTAGAAGGCCAAGAGAGCTCGCTAGGGTTCCTTTTATAGGCACATACTCCCACTCAGGAGGGTTTCCCCTCTGGACCTAACTAGTACCTCCCAGAGGCATCACCTCCTACCACTGTCACATTGGGGGCTAGGTTTCCCACATACATCCAGTCCATTACAGTTGAAGAAGGCAATTAAATATTCAGCTTTTCCCTTAGCATTTGAGAGAACCAAGTCTGGCATAGTAAAGGGATTGAATGAGACAGTATGGTCTAGTGGACAAGACTTGAGATTTGAGTCTGAGGACCTAGGTTCTTGTTATATCTATTTCTTTCTGGTTTTGTCAACTGGGACATGGTAACTTTTTTGGGCCTGCCTGTATTTTTCTTTCTATTTTTATAAAATATGAAAAATAATATTTATCTCAATATAAAAATAATATGTATCTCAATGGCTTGTAAGCATGACACAAATTAATATAAATGAAAGTTATTTGAAACTAGATAGTAGATTATTATTAATAATAGACTTTTATTTGCTCTTTTATTGACAAGGGACTCATCAAAGGAAATATGCATTCGAGGAGAAGTTTCTAATTCTTAAAAAGACAGAAGTTCTTTACAGATAATTTTCAGTTAGAATAAAATATGGTGAACCTGAAGTGAGTTATCGTTCTCTGACAGACTAGTTACAGTAGTTTCCCACTATGATTATTTAAAAATGTTACCATAGGTGGAGATTTGCATTTCTCTGCTTCATAGAAATATTATGTTTAAAGTAGAAAATGTATTTGCAATATTTTTTAAAAGCTGTACTGTATGCCAGAAATCTCCTCATGGCTGACTAGCATTTTGGAAAGATGCACTAATTTCTTTTCTGGCACATTACAGATGCAGCACAATGGGAGAATATGTAAAATGTTTCACACACCAAATGTCTTTATCATGCTTGCTGCACATAATTGCAGGTGTATATCGCATGCGTAAGCCTTTGGAAAATGTGAATGAGAAACTCATGGCTCGGTGGTGCTACACATGAATGAGTATACAGCTCGTTTGTCATACACACTAACTGTGCTCTCTGGCCTGCAAAATAATTTGATACTGGTTAGTAATTAGTAAGGAGGCTTTACACATACACATTTGTAAATCCAAAGTAACTTTCAGATATGCCCAATTTTTTTTATCTTTGAAAAATGATAAGGAAGCAAGATTATTGCTAAAAATATCTGCAATACAGTTTGGGGTCAGTAAGTGGATTTCAGGTACTTAATAAACCATATTAAATGAGGATCATATCTTCAGGGCAAATATCAAACGTATACTAACCTTCCCAGCAACATTCAGAGGTTACGTAGGCACTAAAATTTTTCACGCTCAATTTAAAAAAAATTTTGTTTTAGAAAGTTGTCATATCTCAAATTCATTAATGCATATGTAATTTAAACTATTGCAAAGTATTATTTGAAGAATATACTAAAAATGGTTTTTATTAATCCTCAAAGATAAAAAAAAGAATATATAATAGAAGGGTAATTACATTTAATAAATACCATAATTTCAGAGAACTTCAGCCATATTTCTGAGCTGTGTCTTAAAAAGTTATTTACTTGTGACTATTTTGTAATGAAATCAGCAGGCTAAGTTTTAAGAGTGTTGAGTCTTCTCATTTAGACAGATGTGTGGTTTTAAATCAGAATGCAGAAATTACAAGGTCTGACAGGACATCTGATAAATGCAAGCAAGACCAACTGTATGAGGACTGAGTGAGGGAAACTAACATTTGTAGATTGCTTGGGAAAAGCTAAGTGTTCATCAATTTACTGTAGTCTTGGGATTTTAAAATCTATATCTAAATTTTTGTAGAAAATTTTCTGTCATTTAAGGAAGTTTGGGGAGTGAGTATGATCTGATCTGTGAGTGAGGTTCTGTATATATAGCTTTGCCAAGATGTGCCACAGTGTGGGAAGTGAACTGATTTATGAAAATTTACTTCTAATATTATATCTTTTGATGGAGAAGTTCTGTGAATACAGTATCTCAATTTTTTAAAGTAATTGCAGCTATTTCAAGATATCTATGCTTTCTCATAGAATGAAGACACACACAGAGATGGTGTTTCTAAGAAATTTTAAAAGGTGTAGGCCTCCTGATTGAAGCATTGTCAAATTATTGGAATCATTTTTTTATTGTTGTAAGTATAAATATTTGAAATATGTTATTTTGGTCAATGTTGGCTTGTGTTTTTTGTTGAATAAATATTCATTCTCTGTCAGATACCATTGTCATTGTTAGAGTTGTTTATCTTCCCCTACAACTTCAGTTACATACTTGAATTAATTTAACTCAGGACCCTTGAGAAAACAAAGTCATGACACGTGAGCAAGAAGAGCCCTTAGAGATGCTCTGGTTCATACTGTGCATCCATTACAAGGAATTCCTTTGTGATATCTCTAACAGATGATCATCTTACTCATCTAATCCAGACATGGGGAATGTCCAGCCCACAGGCCACGTAAATCCCACAAAATCATTTGGTCACCCCTATGTTAACTAACTATTTGAGTTAATTAACTATTTGACCAAATACAACAGGCTACTTTTTAAGGTGATAATTTTATATGGCTCATGAATAATGTTATAAATATCAAAATAGCCCTCGGCAGGAAATAGGTGCTCCCCTGATCTAGAGATCCTGGTAGGGAGAAGGGCTGAACTGTTTCACACAATTCCCAGTTCTGTGGCTGTTCCATCACAAATTGAATCAAAATATGACTTTCTGAAATGGCACCCACCTAGTTCTGATTCTAGAGGAAATCCACTTATTCTTTCATCAAATAGTCATGCAAAAATGTGAAGAAATTATCAGGTTCCCCTCTACTCATTTTTGTTGTTTTATTTTTCAATTACAGTTTACATTCAATATTACTTTGGTTTCAGGTGTACAGCATAGTGGTTAGCCATGTACTTTATAAAGTGATCTCCCTGATATTTCCAGTACCCACCTGGAAACATATTTAGTTATTACAATATTATTGACCATATTTCCTGTGCTATATTTTACATCCCCAAGACTATTTTGTAACTACCAATTTGTACTTCTTAATCCCTTTACCTTTTTTTACCCAGTTCCCCAGTCCCCTTCCTGTCTGGCAGCCATCAGTCTGTTCTCTGTATCTATAAACCTGTTTCTGTTTTGTTTGTTTGTTTATTCTGTTTTTACATTCCAGCGTAAATGAAATCATATGGTATTTGTATTTCTCTGACTCACTCATTTTACTTAGCATAAGACTGTCTAGGCCCATCCACTTTCTCTGAAATGATAAGATGTCATGCTTTATGATTGAGTAATATTCCATCCCTTATATGTACTACTGCTTTTGTATCTACTCATCTATAGTTGGGCACTTGGGGTGATTACATATGCTAGCTTTGGTAAATAATGCTGCAGTGAACATAGTGTTGCATATATTCTTCCGAATTAGTGTTTGGGGTTTCTTTAAATATATACCCAGAAGTGGAATCACTGGGTCATAAGGCAATTCTATATTTAATTTTTAGGGAAACTTCATACTATTTCTCAGTGGCTGCACCGATGTACATTCCTACCAACAGTGCATGAGGGTTCCTTTTGCTCCACATCCACACCAACACTTGTTATTTGTTGTTTTATTGATGCTAGCCATTCTGACAGGTGTGAGATGGTATCTAAATGTGGTTTTTATTTTCAATACTCTGATGATTAGAAATATTGAGTATCTTTTCATATGTTTATTAGCCATGTGTATGTCCTCTTTGGATGGTATCTGTTCAGGCATGCTGCCAATTTTTTAACCGGATTGTTTGTTTTTTTGATGTTGAGTTATATGAGTTCTATACAAATTTTGGATATTAATCCTTTATCGGGTGTAACATTGGTGAGTATCTTTTTAATTTAAAAAAATTACTTATTTTGTTATTCCTCAACTGAGGATATTTTTTCCTTTGACTTTTAGAGAGAGTTTAAAGGAGGAAGGGAGGAAAGAAAAAGAGAGAAAGGGGGAGAGAGATGAGAGAGACAGACAGATTAGTTGCCTCCCACACGTGCTTAGGGCTAGGAATCAAACCTGCAACCCAAACCCACAACCCTTCGGTGCACCGGCTGATTCTCTAACCACTGGGAACATCAGCAATCAATATTTACTTTATATGTCCATCAATATTTACTTTATATATTTAGGGCCTTTTATGTTGGGTATATAAATGTTTGTAAGGGTTATATCGCTTGTTGAATTAATCCCTTAATCATTATGTAATGTCCTAGCCCACCTTTTTTGGTTTCCATTTGCATGATATTTTTTCCCCATCTCTTTACCTTCAGCCTGTGAGTGTCTTTTGTTCTGAGGTGAGTCAGAACAAAAGACACTCACAGGCTGAGGCCTGTAGTGCACCAGGCCTCTCTTACAACACTAGAGGCCTGGTGCACTACATTCGTGTACTTGTGAGGGGGTGTCCCTCAGCCCGGCCTGTGCCCTCCCACAGTCTGGGAGCCCTTGGGGGGATGTCCGACTGTCAGCTTAGGCCCTCTCACCATAGGCCTAAGCTGGCAGTCAGACTTAGTGCTACTGCAGAGGCAGGAGAGGCTCCTGCCACTGCCACTGTGCTCCTCAGCCATGAACCTGGCTTCTCACTGAGCAGTGCTCCCCCTGTGGAGCACACTGACCACCAGGGGCAGCTCCTGCATTGAGCATCTGCTTCCTGGTGGTCAGTGTGTATCATAGCATCTGGTCTTGCCACTGTTAGGTTGATTTGCATATTAGCCTTTTATTATATAAGATACACACACACACACACACACACCGTATTTTCCGGCATATAAGACGACTTTTGAAACGAAAAAAAGTCAACCGAAAATCTGGGGCAAAAGACCAAAATTGCACAAAAATTACCTGCAGATCTTGACAGCAAAATAAGTCTTTTCTTTGAAGTGGGGGGTAGTCTTATACAGCGAATATAGGCCTAAACCTATATTTTAACTGTAAAATTAGGGTCGTCTTATACGCCGGAAAATACAGGGTGTGTGTGTGTGTGTGTGTGTGTGTGTGTGTGTGTGTGTGTATCTTGTTTTATTATTCATTCAACTACTCTAGGTCCTTACAATGAACTATTCAATCCATGTAGATTTAAGGTGATTATTGATAGGCACTTATTTATTGCCATTTCATTCTTTTCAATTATGTTTCTTTCTTTTTTTTTTCCCCTCCATCTTCTTCTTAAGCCCCTTAAATATTTCTTGTGATACTGATTTGATTATAATGAACTTCTTTAGCTCTTTCTTGTCTGAGAAGTTCTCTTTCAATTCAATTCTAAATGATAGCCTTGCCAGAAAGAATAGTCTTGGTTGTAGATCCTTGCTTTTCATTACTTTGATTATTTTGTTTCAGTCCCTTCTGGCTTGAAATGTTTCTATTGATAAATCAGATGACAGTCTTATGGAAACTCTTTTGTATGTAACTAACTGTCTTTTTCTTGTTGCTTTTAAGATTCTCTCTTTGTCTTTTACCTTTGACATTTTTATTATGCTGTGTTTTGGTATGGGCCTCTTTGGGTTCATCTTCTTTGGGACTCCTGTATATCTCTTTTCTTCACCAGGTTAGAGAAGTTTTCAGTTATTATTTATTCAAATAGATTATTGATCCCTAGCTTACACTGTTCTCATTCTGGTACCCCTATGATGCAGATGTTGTTGCTCTTCATGTTTTCCCAGATCTTTAAACTATCTCACTTTAAAAAATGTTGGTTTTTGTTTTGTTTTGTTTTTTGCTGCTCTGATTGGGTGTTTCCTGATACCTTGTCTTTCATATCACAAATTCTATCCTCTGCTTCATCTAATCTGCTATTGATTTATTCTAGTGTATTCATTTCTGATTGTTGTTTTTTTGTTTGTTTGTTTTATTTTTTTCCTACTGAAACAGAAACAAAACATATTTACAGGACCTCAAGTCAGATTGCTATAGATATAGGAGAGGGCTTCCTCCGTGAAAAGAATTCTTCTCCATTTAAAAAACAGTGAAAGGTGACAAAGTATCAGGAATCTAAAAATGCGTTTTTTTAGAAATCAAAATAAATACTCAAGAAAGTTGTCTCTGCAAAATAAAACCCAGACCTCCTGCTTATAAAGCTAACCTGGAAGCTGGATCACCCTACTAAGCAAATAAATGTCCTCTTTTCAAATGTATTTTGCAGAAAATTGTCATTATACTTTTGGCAATTATTTTTGGTGTTAATCTTCTCCCGAGGATATTTTTTTCATTGATTTTTAGAGAGACTAGAAGGGAGAGGGAGTGACACAGAGAAAGAAACATCAGTGTGAAAGCACAATATTGATTAGCTGCCTCTTGCATGCTCTGTACTGGGGGTTGAGCCCAGAACCCCAGCATGTGCCCTGGACTGAGAATTGAACTGGCAACCTCCTGGTAACCAACTGAGCACACCATCCAAGGCAGCAAAATGTTTTATTACATGGCAATGTCTCTGGGAGGGATGAGCATTAAGTTGAGAATTTACCAAATAGCTTCTTAAGAAATGACAAAGATGGAGCCATGTGACCCAGAAACTGGAAGATGATGGGTCAAGGTTTGCCTACCTTACTATCTGCTTAGGATTACCCTCACCACAGATAGGACTAATCTTAAAAAACTATTGGCAGATTTCAGAGCTTTCTCACATTCTTTTTATTTTTGTTTTTTTTATTTTTCCACTTTCTCCCTTCCCTCTCTTCTTCCTCTATTCCAGCTGCACTTAGATGTTTCTGCATAATGCAATGGAAGGCATGGAGTTTGGATTGGTGGGGGGCTTCAGGCCACAGAAAGATAACCATTAACTGGGTGGTTTTGGCAAGTAACCACTATTTGCCTTGATGTCCTCACCAATAAAATGGAGATCTCTATTTTCTTTTTAACTTTTTATTTATTGATTGGACTTTAGAGAGAGAGAGAGAGAGATTGAGAGATTTATTGTTCCACTTATTGAAACATTCATTGGGTGATCCTTGTATCTGCCCTGACTGGGGATTGAACCCTCAACCTTGGCATTTTGAGATAATGCTCTAACCAACTGAGCTGTCAGAGCAGGGTGAAATATTTATTTCTTAATGCAGCTATAAAACTAAACAAGCTGATTTAACACAGTAAATGGAATACATTAGGTGCTCAGTAAGGTCTTGTTCTCTTCTTTACCCTTTCTTTTTCTCTGTTGACTTCCCTGCTTCCTTCCCTCTTTCCAGCATCCAAAGATCTAGCAAACAAATGATCATTCCTCTAGGATTATATCATAACACTTCACTGAAATTCAGTTTAACTGGGGCAAAGCCGTAGACAAACAACCAGCATTAACTGTTGCTTCTCCACTTTGAGAGGACTTTGAGGGACAGGAGTTCCTGATCACCTCGCTGAGAGCCATGACTGTGGGATCTGTGGATTGGGCAGCAGTTTTACGTGAACAGTGACTGGAGCCAATCCCAATCCCAATGTGAGGTGTTCCCGTCAGATGGAATCGTCCCCTCACCTGGTCTTCCAGTGCCAGGGGACAGGAAAGGAAAGGTTTTCCGGCTGACCCAACAAAGTGTTAGAAAAAGACTGATTTCATCAATATTAGTAATGATTTTTTTTTTAATGAAGTAGATTATAAATTCACTGTGTTTGTGAACATGCCATTTCTCAACATTGATCAAGAATAGTGAAGGTTTTGAATAAAAGAACTAGTGATCACAACCACAGATATCCAGAGAGCAGCCTTCTGTAAATCTTTGAACTTTTGTAGCAAAAAACGAATAGTTTGTGCTAAATAAACGGTCTTGAGCACCTAGCATTATCCAGAAGACAGTTTGCACCTAAAGCACCATAACCTAGCCTTCATATTCTCCCTGAGACAGGAAATAGAAATATATAAATCAAAGGCAAGCTATACAGAAAAATCTGCCAGTTTTAGTTACTGATTTTCTTTTTTTTTTTTTTTAAGAGTGTAAGTTTCGATGTCTATATGTGTGCTTTTATTATTTTTATCAATCTACTGCAAGTTTTCAATGTAAACAAGCTCTTAGTTTAAAAGAATAACCAAACTGATTAAGCTGCCTAAAAAGGCAGCTTTTCAGGACTTTGGTCTAATTTGCAGTCTTCCAGGCCAACTTAATAGTGATAGCAAAAACATTTTTATAACTGCATCCCAAATGTAGAAAATAGCCTTTACATTTTCAAGATAAAATTATCTTACTGTTAGTTTTGTAACACACCATAACTTAGACAACTGCTGAAACCATTTACTGCTGTGATTTGGAGTATGAACCTGGGAATCATGCCCTCTATAAATTATTCATCACATCTATTAAAATCAGCTTCCTGTTGATCCTTTGTGTTTTTCATATCCAACTAAAATGCTTTCATATTTAAATATCACTGCAGCTGTATATATAACAGTTTTATTGAAGCCATGAATGCTTCAATTATGACTTTTGTTTCATTTCACTGAAGAAAAAGCCAAAGCATTTTTACAACATTGTATCAATGAAATGCAAAATCAGATACCAGCCCAAAAGCTTTGTGGATCTGAGCCCTAGTTGGTTTGGCTCAGGGGATAAAGTGTTGGCCTGCAGCCTGAAGGGTCCCAGTCAAGGGTATGTACCTTGGTTGCAAGCTTGATCCTTGGCCCTGGTTAGGGCGTGTGCGGGAGGCAACCAACATGTCTCTCTAACTCTCCTCCTCCATTCCACTCTATAAATATCAATGGAAGAATATCCTTGGGTGAGAATTAACAACAACAACAAAGAGCATTACTGTTAGGATTTAAAATAAAAAAAAAGCTTTGTGGATTTAAAATGTTTTGGAGAAATATGTGGAAATTTTAGGTATTTTTTAGTTTTTGTTGTTGTTGTTGTTGTTGTTGTTTTATTTATTACTAGAGGCCCTGTGTACAGATTCATGCAACTGAAAGGAGATTAATTAGAAGAAATATTTTAGAGGCCGGGGAGGGACTGTGGGAGGTTGGCTCCAGGGCATGTCTGGCCTGTCTCACCCAGTCCTGATCACCGGATCCCAGCAGCAGGCCAACCTACTGGTCAGAGTATCTACCCCCTGTCATAGCAACCGGTCGAATAGTCAGACACTAGCATATTAGGCTTTTATATATATAGATAACATATGTCACTCCTGTTTGTTTTTCCTTTTTATTGAATTTATTAACAAAATTATATACGCTTTGGTGGCACAATTCCACAACACATTATCTGTACATTCTATTGTCTGTTCACCACCCCAAGTCAAGTCTCCTTCCAATACCATTTATCCCCCTGGCATCACCACACTTTTGTCCATATCCATGAGTTTTTTTTCTCTTCTTGTTTTTTTCTCTGTCTTTCCCACCCCCTCCCCCCACTACCCCCGCCCCAACACCCGGCCCTCATTCAGCTTACTTTCCTGCTCTCTCTATATGAATCTGTCTCTGTTTTGCTTGTTAGTTCATTTTGTTCATCAGTTTCCACATATGAGTGAAATCATATGGTACCTCTCTTTCTCTGAGTAGTTTTTTTTTTTTTTTTTTTTTTTTTAATGATTTCAGGGTCCTTTTGTGTGTTTACTATCTCTTTATTGTGGTTCTCACTGAGCTCATTCATTTTCTCCTAGCTTTCTTGAGCATCTTTACAGCCATTGTTTTGAATTCTAGATCACTTGCCTCCATTTCTTTTAGTGTTTTTTTTTCTCATATTCTTTCATTTGGAGCATGTTTCTTTGGCTCCCCATTTTGGCTGTCTCTCTGTATTTGTTTCTGTGTATTACATATCTGCTGTGCCTCCCAGTCTTGGTATGGTGGCCTTTTTCAGTAGGTATTCTGTGGGGCTTGGTGACACACTCTCCCTTGTCACCTGAGCTAAGTGCTTCAGGCATGTCTCTTGTTTGGCTTATGTGAGCCTTCTTGTTGTATTTGAGTCTTGAGTGCTATTGGCCTGTCTTGATGGTGTTGATTCTCAGTCTAGCTGACTATGAGAATCAATCTTGACCATAGTGTACGAGTTACTGTCTGGGGGCTAACCCCACAAAGCACACAATTCACCCCAGCTGGGTATGGTGCCTGCTGACCTCTCCCTTCGGTTGTGCCACTTATGGACTAATTTGGTCATGCTCTGATGGGGCCTGAAGCCTGTCACCTGGTGTGCTAGTTCTGGGGCCTCTTGTGAGGGACTCTAGTGCAGGTCAATGTCAGGCGCTGCCTGTGACCAGTTTGGAGCTCCAAAGCAATTCAGTTTGTGGCTGCCTCTGTGAGGCCTGGGTACATGGTAGGGGCCAAGCTGTGTTTTAAGCCTGGCTTCTACCAGCACCAAGCCTAGGGGCAGGTGAGTAAAAGGCTCAAGACACACCTCTGCCTCCTGGTTACCTTCCAGGTTCAGTCACTGAAAATGCCTCTGGTAGTATTCGAATTGTGTCAGGTAGGTTCTTAGTGAATCACCAGGTAGGGGCAAGTAGGATTCATCGAGTTTCTAGGTTTGAGGCCATTCAACAAAAGCCTCAGTGTACACCAAGGCCAACCACCACCTGCCTGGGAGCAGCAGATCTGTGTGGTGGGTGGAGTCTCAGGGAGTTGCGAGGGTGACGACAGCAGAATTCAACAGATGAACACAGACCAAGATATGGGTGTGTGGAAGGAGGGCTCTGCACAGGGTCGGTGGTGGCTCTGGTCAGCGTGTGAGGGACCTTGCCCTAGAGTCACACAACTCCATCCTTCCCCGTTGTCTTCTCCACCCCTCGAATGTGCTCAGATCTTCTTGAGAGTTTCCCAAAGAAGTCTGTGCTGCTGCCAGACTGACCACAGACAGCCAGCTCCTGTGCGGGCGTGAGCTCAGCCTTGTAGAGCCACAGGAAGTCAGGTGGGTGAGGCTAGTGCACTCCCCAGGCTGACAGCATGGAGAACGGTGGACCCAGGAAAGACGGTGCCTGTGGATGGTGTCAGGAGGGATTTAGTACAGCTGTCCCTTTAGCTCTCTTCCCTAAGGCACACGACCCAGTGTCCCCCTGGATGACTCCAGTCCTCTCTGATCCATCTTCCTTCTACCGGAACCCACAGTGAGTGGCCATGAATGAGATTTTTTTCCTCTGGCTCTTTAAGAGGGTGCCCGGGTTTCTAGCAAACTGCTGTCTCTCCCTGGTGGTCCGAATCGCCACTGATTTTCACAGCCACATCTTATTTGGGCTCGTCTTCCTGGCTCAGATGCTCAGGGCAGGGGATCCCAATACAGGGTTGAGAACCCTTGCTCTTAAGGAAGGATCTTTGCAACTAAGAGATCCCTCCAGACTTTTATCTGACAGCCCTTTTCACATCTCGGCCCTTCCTACCAGTCTCTTCTGCAAATCCTTGATTATAAGGCTTATCTTCCACCGGTCTTCAGTGGGTTTTTCAGGATGATTGTTCTATGATTTGTTGTAATTCCGATCAGTCCTGGGAGGAGGTGAGTAGTTTCCATCTACTTCACTGCCCTTATCTCAGCTGAATATCGTCAGTTACCTGTGTTTCTCTGTAGATAATGGTTTGCAGACAAGTAGCTCCTGATTTTTTTTGTTGCCCACTTAATTTTTAACCTATGACTCAGTATTGAATTCTAGGTGTGATCTCACCAGGCAGGTATAGAATGACTGTTGTCCCTTTATCTGGGTTCACCTATCAATGTGGCCCCAGATTATAGTAATATCGTAACTGTAGTTGGCACTAATATAGCACATAGCTATATTCATCATAATAGCTATCACACTATTAGCTAAAAGTATATATTCATGCCAAATAAAAACCTTAAGTATTTTTCTCATGATCATCCATTAATATGTTCTACCATCCAGCCTGCTACCACATTTATGGCATTTTGGGGTCTACGTGCAGGACTTTCTGTTTGTCTCATATACTCCTCATGGTTTTGGTTTTTGTCTTGTCTTGACAAACAATTATGGCTGACTGCAGTTGGATGAGGCAGAATGAGAGGAACTGAGAATTAGAATTAGACCCACTAAACAAAAGGAGGGAAGGGCTGACGAGTTGTATAATCAAGACCCACATCCTAAAAGGAAGTCGCATCCATATAATATGATGTTCAGCGAGGATGCAGGGAGAAAGTGGTGCTCCAGTCCGGCAGTTAAAATCAGTGTCATGGATGCCCTAACAAGTGGGAGAGCAAGAAGGTATGGGGCTCAGGATCAGAGGATAAGGAGTATGTTGGAGCTGACCAGCAAAAGAGAGCACACTGATTAACAGATAACAGAGCATTTGTAATGGAATTCTGGGGTTCGAGGCAGTCCGTCTCTCTAGGGGGACGAATGAGCTCAAAAAAGGCTTCCTTGGGGGTGCTACCAATACTAGGATATCTAGAAAGAGAAACTCAGACCTAGGAAAGATGCTAAGACTTCAGATTCAAGAAACTACAAGAGAAGCCCATGAACATAGGTTAGAACTGAACCACCAGCAAGAGACAACCATGCCTGCTATGGTTTTTCTTCTTTTTTCTTGCCAAATGCACTGTTAGGTTCAAAATGTCCTTTTATCTCTCTTGCTCTGTGCCCTCTTATAGAAAGTCTGGATTTTACTAATTAACAATTTTTAAAAGTGATTTAAAAATATTTTTAAATGACTTAATGTTTTATGTAATGCCTCCTGAACTTTACATAAACCATTTATATAAGGAACATCGAGTACTTTTAAAGAAACTGAAAAATCCACCTTGTTTTTCTGATGGCAAAGATAATTTAAGAATAGATTATGCCCTTCATCGTTTATCCTATTGTATTTTGGCATGGAAACGTTAAACATGAGAGTCTCTGTAGTAGAATATTGCTCTAACTGGATTTTTATTCCCAATCCTTTTTTAAGCCATTACTATTGTTTGTCAGCTTTTAAGCCCTCTGAGTTGGACATGAATTTTAATTACATCACAGGAGCTGGGGGGGGGGGGCGCGCGGGGGAGGGAGAGACTAAAGGAAGGAGAGGAACAAATGCATTAAATTACATTTTGTTTTGAACATAGAATTGGCGGATCCCTCTAGGATTTTCAAAAGGGGTAATTTTATAAGACAGTGCTTGCTCAAAAGAGGTTCTTCTTAGTAACTGAAACACAACTCTTAGGCTAAAGCCAATGCTCCAGGCGTGGGGGACAGGGCGTGGAACAAAGCTTACTCAAACCGTTTTTGGGAGATTGTAAAGTGTAGCTAGGAACAAGTAGCATAAGAACAAGTTGTCCCAGTGTTGATTGAAGAAAATCCGGTTTTTAATAGCTCAGCATGGAGTCAAAATGCAGGAGGAAATGAGACTGTTGCTTCACATCCTGCCCCGGTTGGGTTATCACCAAACAGTATCTCACCTATGGCGCTTTAAAGTGGACATGATCTAATGAAACCAGGTGACTTCTGTATTCCCTGCTCAGTCCTGCCTTCAAGGGTTTGCCCCTGAACTGAATCCTACGCAGGATATGTGTATATGAACGTTAGCAATTAAATGCTCATTTTGGATACTTTTAGCTCAGCCCTTTTTATTTTTCTCTTCCAGTTTCTGTATTCCTCCTCCAAGGGAAAGTCATGATCACACTAACGGAGCTAAAATGTTTAGCAGACGCCCAGTCATCTTATCACATCCTAAAACCCTGGTGGGACGTCTTCTGGTATTACATCACCCTGGTCATGCTGCTGGTGGCCGTGCTGGCGGGCGCGCTGCAGCTGACGCAGAGCCGGGTTCTGTGCTGTCTTCCGTGTAAGGTGGAATTCGACAATCACTGCACCGTGCCCTGGCACCTCCTGAGAGCCAGCGCGAACGCCTCCTCCGACCTTGGGCCGCCGCTTCCGCTCCCCCTCCGAATCCAGAACGACCTCCACCGCCAGCAGTACTCCTACATCGACGCCGTCTGCTACGAGAAGCAGCTCCACTGGTTCGCCAAGTTCTTCCCCTACCTGGTGCTCTTGCACACGCTCATCTTCGCAGCCTGCAGCAACTTTTGGCTTCACTACCCCAGCACGAGCTCCAGGCTCGAGCACTTTGTGGCCATCCTGCACAAGTGCTTCGACTCCCCGTGGACCACCCGCGCCCTGTCGGAAACGGTGGCCGAGCAGTCGGTGAGGCCGCTGACGCACTCCAAGTCCAAGGTTCTGCTTTCGTCCTCAGGGTGTTCGGCCGACGTGGATACCAATAAGCAGTCACTGCCCTACCCGCAGCCCGGCATGGAGTCGGCTGGCATAGAAAGCCCGACCTCCAGCGTCCTGGACAAGAAGGAGGGCGAGCAGGCCAAAGCCATCTTTGAAAAGGTGAAAAGGTTCCGCATGCACGTGGAGCAGAAGGATATCATTTACAGAGTGTATCTGAAGCAGATAATAGTCAAAGTCATCTTGTTTGTCTTCATCATTAGCTACGTTCCATATTTTTTAACCTACATCACTCTTGAAATCGACTGTTCGGTTGACGTGCAGGCTTTCACGGGATATAAGCGTTACCAGTGCGTCTACTCCTTGGCAGAAATATTTAAGGTCCTGGCTTCCTTCTATGTCATTCTGGTTATACTTTATGGCTTCACCTCCTCCTACAGCTTGTGGTGGATGCTGAGGAGCTCCCTCAAGCAATATTCCTTTGAGGCTTTGAGAGAGAAAAGCAACTACAGCGACATACCGGATGTCAAGAACGACTTTGCCTTCATCCTCCATCTGGCTGACCAGTACGATCCTCTTTATTCCAAGCGCTTCTCCATATTCCTGTCAGAGGTCAGCGAGAACAAACTGAAGCAGATCAACCTCAATAACGAGTGGACGGTGGAGAAACTGAAAAGTAAGCTGGTGAAGAACGCCCAGGACAAGGTAGAACTGCATCTCTTCATGCTGAACGGTCTTCCAGACAATGTGTTTGAGCTGACTGAAATTGAAGTGCTCAGCCTGGAGCTGATTCCTGAAGTCAAGCTGCCCTCCACCGTGTCCCAGCTGGTCAACCTCAAGGAGCTCCATATGTACCATTCGTCCCTGGTGGTAGACCATCCCGCCCTGGCCTTCCTAGAGGAGAATTTAAAAGTTCTCCGCCTGAAATTTACCGAAATGGGGAAAATTCCACGCTGGGTATTTCACCTGAAGAATCTCAAGGAACTGTATCTGTCGGGCTGTGTCCTCCCTGAGCAGCTGAGCACCATGCAATTGGAGGGCTTTCAGGACTTAAAAAACCTGAGGACCCTCTACTTGAAGAGCAACCTGCCCCGGATCCCACAAGTCATCACAGACCTCCTGCCCTTCCTGCAGAAACTGTCCCTCAATAACGAGGGAAGCAAACTGGTTGTGCTGAACAACCTGAAAAAAATGGTCAATCTGAAAAGCCTAGAGCTGCTCAGCTGTGACCTTGAACGCATTCCACACTCCATTTTCAGCCTGAACAATCTGCATGAGTTAGACCTAAAAGAAAACAACCTTAAAACTGTGGAGGAGATCATCAGCTTTCAGCATCTCCAGAACCTTTCTTGCTTAAAATTGTGGCACAATAACATTGCTTATATTCCTGCCCAAATTGGGGCATTATCTAATCTAGAGCAGCTGTCTTTGGACCATAATAATATTGAGAATCTACCCCTGCAGCTTTTTCTATGCACTAAACTACATTATTTGGATCTAAGCTATAACCACCTGACCTTCATTCCAGAAGAAATCCAATATTTGAGTAATTTGCAGTACTTTGCTGTGACCAACAACAATGTAAGTAAATTTCTTCTCTTTATTTAGTCATTTGAGTGTCTGCTGTTGCAGTGTGCAATGCAGATAGAGAAAATGGACATTAAATCACACTAAGCATCCTCTGAGAACAGCCTGACCAGCACTTACTAGACATGTGGCCTTGGACAAATTACCAAAACACTGAGCAGCAGTTTTTAAGCTAACTTGCAAGTGTCAGGGAGATTTTTATGAAAAACTATATAAGCACTCGGCACAGTTCCTTATATGTAGTAGTTGCTCAACATGTTTTCCTTATTCTCTTTTCCTATATTTTACATAAACACCACAGTTGAAGTATGTTAAACTAATTAGGTATAACAGAACTTAACTTTTCGTTTTGGAAAGGTCTTAACTACTTAGAAAAGTTTCATAAAGCTTTTCAGCGCTCTGTCATAGGAGTTTTTGGTAAATATGCTGTGAGCATGAGTTATTCATAAATCTTTTTTTGTGATGCGGTAAGGCAGATTTGAAATCTACGTGCATGTCTAGAAAGGCAGTGCGAAATGAAAGGCCTGGTTCCATAATGCAACACTAGGGCTTCTTGGAAGCTTTTTCCAGCACCCATGCTTTACAAATGAACCATAATTTGCAACAGTAAAGCCAAGTTAAGGAAAACTTAACATCTCTGAAACAAGAAAAAACAAAATAAATGACTAGTTTCCTAGGTTAAAATGTGAAGGAGGAGGAAAAAGAAAAAAAAAAAATCCAAACGCGGCAAGAAAGTGATGGTCATGTCCAAAAGAGGGAGGCGGGGAAACCTGGAACTCAGGTCTGCCAGGAGAGGAAAGGGGTCTTCCTCTAGTGGGAAATGGGAGCTGTTTTCTTGTATCCCACTCACAAATGCGTTATCTCTTAGACCTTTTATCATTCATATCTCATGCTAAATATAGCTGTGATCATGGTGTTGCTAATAAACATATTAATCACCTGGTATTATATTTGAAAACCATGGCTTGCCAGAGGAATACCAGAAAGTCAGGGAGTGAGGGCAAAATTCATGGCACAAAATTCATTCAGTTTAATGAGGGCTCTGATTTTTAGAGCTCTTAAGACTTTACACATATATAAAAGGCTAGAGCCCATTCTTAGATAAGAAATCTTCAGGTCTTAAAGGATAAGGAGATTTTAAAACTCTTTAGTCTTCACTTATATTAATAGTGCTTCACTTCAGGATTACCTGAAGGGCTTGTGCCCCACTCCGGGGTTCCCATCTCAGTAGGTCTGGTGTAGGATCCAAGCGTTGTCCTTTTTAAAATGTCCCAGGTGAAGCTGATACTGTTAATTTTATGACCATACTTTGAAGTCTATGGCTCTAGAGATTTATCATTAGTGTTGTTAAATTATGCAGTTAACTAATATTAATATTAATAAAACAAACAAAAGACTTCTCATCTTTCCCAAAAAAGCTGTCTAAAGATTGAACAATTAAGAAGGGAGAGGTGATTTTCTTATTAATAAAACTGTCTAGATATAGATTATCAGTCTCTTGGTAGGAAGGTTGTTAAAGGGAATTAGAGATTCAGGTTTCATGTGGAATTTAATCTTAAGGTTCCTTCTAATCTTGATATCCTCATGATTCTATAAAGTAGACCAAAATATATGTAAAAATTAGAAATAGCCCTAGCCAATTTGGCTCAGTGGATAGAGCATTGGCCTGCAGACCAGAGAGTCCTGGGTTCGATTCCAATTAAGGGCACATGCCTGGGTTGCTGAGTTGATCCCCAGTGGGGGGCATGCAAGAGGCAGCCAATCAATGATTCTCTCACATCATTGATGTTCCTATTTTTCTCTCCCCTCCCTCACTAAAATAAATAATATATATATATATTTTTTTCTTCTTCTTTTTTTTTTTTCTGTTTTAGCCATTTCATATAGAAGGAGGACACACACAAATCCTCCCCCTTCAGATCATGGCAATGCTGATCTACCCATAAGCATAGCCACTGGAATCTATTAGAAAAATATATATTTTTAAAAAATAAAATAATATATCAAATTCGATGCATAAGTATTTACATATGCATATACTCAGAAATGTGAGTTGATTCATGTATTTGGAATAGAAGTTGGTAAAGATTCCTGAGAGAAGATGTTTTAAAGATTCTTCAAAGGACTTAAGAAATGTATCACATTCATAAATGAGGCAATAAATACTAACCTTGGTATTAAAGACCTTTTTTTTTTAAAGAACGTTGGGTAGCTAATGTTATCACTGAAAAAGAATTAAACTTGGAAAACAAGCACCAAGTTAGTTAGATAGCAAAAAGCACCACAGCCAAAATCATAGTACAAAAGCAAAATGGTAGAGATACCGTGCCACCGACCAACCCTGGGCACAGGGCTGCCCCTGAAAACTCCATTCTGCTGCCACTGCAGCCCTTGCCCTTCCACCAAGTAGGTTCTTAGTGAGTTCTGCTTCTTGGTGACACTATCCCAATTCAAAGTCCAAGTCTGAGCATTGACTGATAGAGTTATGAATGCTTGTACTTGAGCACCAAGATAAGATAGGGAATTATCTAGATAGCAAAGCTATCGGGCAGTTCCCCAAATGATAGACATTCAACCGGAGGGCACTCCAGAGTTTCTTCCACAGGATAGTAATGGGGGTTATCACAAAGTATTCATCATTTCTTTTTATCATGCTTTGCAGCAGGATACTTCAGAGCTTTTAAAATATGAGTATGCATTATGCTTCTCTGAGAGGGAGGTATGGTGTGCAATGTTTGTCAAACTTACTTGAGCAAGACACTTTTTTCATAGTAACGCTGAGTTTCATGGAACATATCCTGAGAACGCTGGAGGCAGGGAATCTAAAAAAGATAGAGATCACGCACAAAGGATTGCAACAGACATGTCCAGATGTAATAAGAAGTGAGGACATTTAATGAAGTGGGCAGAATGGAGAGTGCCTTGAGGTCTGCAAGCCAAGTTCATATTTGATTCATTGGAAAGTAGCTGTGGTGAGACTTGAGCTTGAAAGTTCTAGTTAGCTTGAGCCGAAACCGGTTTGGCTCAATGGATAGAGCATCGGCTTGGGGACTGAAGAGTCCCAGGTTCGATTCCGGTCAAGGGCATGTACCTTGGTTGCGGGCATATCCCCAGTAGGGGGTGTGCAAGAGGCAGCTGATCAATGACTCTCTCTCATCGATGTTTCTAACTCTCTATCTCTCTCCCTTCCTCTCTATACAAAATCAATAAAATATATTTTAAAAAAAAGAAAGAAAGAAAGTTAGTTCTAGTTAGCTTGAACTGGTAGTTTCAAAGGTGACTCTGATTATAGTGCATAGAAGATTGGACCCTGGTCAGAAAGCTCAGATGGTTAGAGTGTTGTCACAATATACCAAGGTTGTAAATTTGATCCCAGGTCAGAGAACATAAAAGATTGTGAATTTGATCCCATTTATGAATTCATAAATAAGGGAAACAAATCAGTGTTTCTCTCTCTCTCTCTCTCTCTCTCTCTCTCTCTCTCTCTCTCTCTCTCTCATCAACAAATAAAACTTTTTAAAAAACGAGGAGTTGGGAAAGGACAGTCAAAAAACAAGACCCCATGAAAAGGTTTAATCAGTTATGATTTACAATTAGGAATACAGATCTAAACGAAGAGACATAGACTCATATCTGAAAGATATGGGTGCCAAATCTGAGCTAAGAATGGTTTTCATTTTTTTAAACAGTTGGGAGTAAAACTCAAAAGAATAATGATATTTGTCACACATAAAAATTATATGAAATTCAAATTTCAGTAGTTCATGAATAAATTCCATTCTCATTTGTGGGCCTATATTACAAAAAAACTTATGTTCAATTGTTATTACTATATTTTGACTTTCATCACTTAAATCTGTATGAATTTTTTTCTCTCTGGTTATATAAGCACCCACAAAACCTAAGATATTTGCTATCCAGCCCCTGCTCTAGTCCACTGCCCTCCTTTTCCTGTACTAAACCTTAGGCTCCTAGTAATTTGAACTGAGGTCTGAAGCTACCTGAAGATGGAACCCAAGCGATTCAACCCCTATTCTAGAGCTTTCTAGTGCATCTTAGATCCAACTGGCGTTACTACGAAGAGGGTGTGTGTGGAAGACAGGAGAGGAAAGCAGCATCCATCTCTGTCCCTGTGCTAAAGTGTCATCTGATGCTCATCCGTAAGCAACGTGATGGAGAAGCACAAGGAAGGGAGCCAGGGGGGATTAATAGCTTCACTCAAATCTTGTAAACATAGGTCTTCTGACTTCTACTTTTCTGCATTTAAAGCATTTCTTGAATTAACTTAAAGACGTCTAGCCAAAAGGTGAACAATGGAAATCCCTCCTTATTTCACACAGTAATGCGATAGGATGCGGAAGGTCACTTATGTGGCAGGGCTTATTGTTTTTACCATCACTACTTAGAAACGAAATCTTCAGCTTTGTTTCTTGAAATGATTAGAATTCTGAAGTAAGGCCCAGCCTCTGGGAAACAGTGGAGTATTTCATTATCTACGTCAGCCATAGATATAGAATCACCCTCCTTCGGATGTCCTGGGGATATCAGTTCAATTTTGTTGAAAATATTTGGTTGCTAGAGGATTCTAGGATATAGAGTGATATTGTAGTCATTGGTTTTGTTGTTCATTTTGTAGTTTATTATATGTGTATATTATAGTTTAGTCTATAAAACCTTCCTGTTTATGAACTTTATTACCTCTCTTTTTGAAAAGAAATCACTGGTCCACCAAGGTAATTCTTTTCTTTCTGGTTCACATATTATATAGTCTAAGAAAGAATATGCTGAATGAATTTAGTATAAGTAAATGCTATACAAAATTTTTATAAATAAAATTCATTGGCCCAGTCAAAAAAATGTTTGGTGTTCTTGTAAGCTTCGTGCAGACTATTATTTAAAGGTGTAAGTAGATTTTTCAGGATGAGATTGCAGAGTTAAAAGGAGGTCTTGGGTCTCTAACATAGCTGCCCAGCCTCCTTTAGCAAAATTGAATCCCAGTAGATGAGTTAGGGCTTGTGCTTTCACGGGTGCTGATGCTGAGAAAAGGCCCGAGATGGACACTGGCTCTGGGGAAGTGGTTCCATAACCACAGCCCTGACTCACTGTCACGGCAGCAGCACAGACATGTTGACAGCCGGGCCTCAGAGGCTCACTTCCTTTGCCTTGTGAAATCCCTCTCCTGGAAGTCGCTAAAATCACAGCGTCTGAGATTTGGAACAAGATTGGTGAAAACCTGATAGTGCTGACAGCCCAACAGGAGAGTGGGGGGCCATGGCTTCAGGGTATCCAACCACTAGGCAGTCAGTTCCAGTGAGCAAGGTTCTTAATGGCATCTGAAAGCAGACCAAAGAAGTGAGATGTGGGTACCCAGATGCACCTCTGGTTAGGGCTCTCTTCTTCATACCACCCTTTACATAAATAATTGTTTAATATCTTTCTCTCCCATTAGACTACTCTTTCTCAAACGGGGACAACTTTGTCCCCCAAGAGACATTTGCCTGGAGACATTGTTGGCTGTCACACCTGGGGAGGGGAGTGGCACCAGCATCTAGCAGGTGGAAGCCAAGGATGCTGCTAAACATCTTATACTGTTTAGGGCACCCACCACACAAAGTATTATCCTATCCAAATGTCAACAGTGCAAGGTTAAGAAACCCTGCGTTAGACTAAGATTCTTAAAGACACATCTGTCATACTCAGCACTTTATCCCCAACACCAAAGCACAAAAGGAGGCTCTCAGCACCCATTTACAAGCTACGTATTGCTTAGGCACCAGCAGGCACTATCCTGAGCATATTGCACAGGACTTAATGTTTCCTCTACCCATGTCTCACTGACTCCACTTCCAGCTGCCAGTGTCTCTGAAGGAGTGACATTTCTTCTGTCTCATCTCTCTGTCATATCTCTGTGTTGAAATCTACATATGCACGGTGCTGCATTTGCATTCTTGAGAAGAGGTGGAAATAAAAGGGTAGATTTTTTTTCATCGCTTGCACCTAGTATTATATTTTGATGGACAGTGATGAGCTACAGTGAAAGCTGGTTTTAGTGACGGTGGTCGTTAGGTTTATTATCAGCACTCTTTTACTGAGTGTACGTGTGGGGGATGGAGGGGAGGTGCCAGCATAATGAGCATTTATGAATATATTGTAGTATGGTAATTCTTTAGTTTGTATAGAACATGTTTATCTTTTGCGGCTATCCTCCTCCAGACTGCTCCTATCCTCCTTCTTTCTAACACAGCCACTTCCGGGACCAAGAGCCATGTTTCATGGTAGCAAATATGCCCTGACCCCACCTTGTATCAATACGTGGAGTGTTGTAGAGTAGTGAGGTGTGTGCAGCCCAGCTCTGCTTGGCCCAAACTCCCCCTCAGTGGCAGGGTGAGAGTTGAAGGCACTGGGCAGGCTCCACGCTCCTGTGGACCTCTTTCCCCATCAAACCCTGCCTCATATACACCCGGCGGCTCTCGTAGAAATTCACACGCAGCCTACCCACCAGGTAGGGGAGCGGTTCTGTTGAGTGGCTCCAGGAGTTCACTTAATTGCAGGCTATTTATCATATTTTAAATTACTTCTCTGTGCTACATTATTTAATCGAACCAGCCAGAAAACAGGAAGAGGGGTAAAGAATATACTCGTGCGTATGTAGAGGGCAATGAAATATGTTATCATACGCATCTTCTTGTCTCTGCTTCTGTCAACTTTTTTTTTTTTTTTTTTAACAGAATAATGTTTTCAGTCTGTACTGTGAAACCCTAAGGAAATAGCCTCATGTCTGTTCTCAGGATGTTTTTTAGGGTGTTGCTTGTTATATAAGACAGTAAACTCTTCACAAGAACTCTTGAGAGCAATTTATTTCTGATCTAGGACTCAAGAAAAAATATGATTTTCCTGAGTTACTAGCTTGTCTCTCCCCCCGACCCCACCTCCACCCCTTTGGGACAATGAGTATGTAACTGATTAGGTTTTCTCTGAGAATTGCTTATTAGAATGTTCGGAGCCAAATGTGTTGCCCACCCACGTGTAACAAGGGTTTAAAAGTTTATGGTAGCCTCAATTCTGACTCCATGTTGGGATGTCCTTGTTTTTCCTTTATATTTTCCATCTGCTTCAAATTTATCATCAGTGTTACATGTAAACTTCAGAAATGTTTTTGGAAAAGGGTAGAGGTATACATAAGTAATTGTGTTCTAACAGGCCATCCCAAACTGGTCTTACTGGCTTCTTTCTTTCCGTTTCCAGATTGAGATGCTACCAGATGGGCTGTTTCAGTGCAAAAAGCTGCAGTGTTTACTTTTGGGGAAAAACAGCCTGATGAGTCTGTCCCCTCTCGTGGGTGAGCTGTCGAACCTTACTCATCTGGAGCTCATTGGTAATTACCTGGAAACACTTCCTCCTGAACTGGAAGGGTGTCAGTCCCTAAAGCGGAGCTGCCTGATTGTCGAGGAGAACTTGCTCAATACTCTTCCTCCCCCCGTCACAGAACGCTTGCAGACATGCTTAGATAAATGTTGACCTAAAGAGAAAACTAAAAGTGTGCCCCAGGGCTTTAAATGAGAACTAAAATTTCCTAACTTATAAAGATTTTTTAAATGGGTAATAATTATGACTAACTATAATCAAATGTTTTATTAAAGCCTCTCAGTGTCTAAGTAAACAGGTAAAAGGTGTTAACACTGAAATGAGTTTTGTGAATAATCGATCTTTTACTTATTGACTTGTAAGGGTGGAATGGGGGACATGAAATAATTGAATGTCCACCCTGCGGTTATTACCTTGAAGATGATTCTTTCCTCTCCCTCCCCAGCCCCATTACTTATTTGCACACTTGTTTTAACTGACGTCTTGTTTGGCTATTTATCAGCTAGACCATAAACTCATCAATATAAATGTCCTTGATGTACACTTAACACTGTCTTTGATTTATGTTCTTAATTATTTTTAGGCAGGGTGTCTGGTGCTTGGCAGAATTTTTTCTTGGTTTTTTACTTCCTGTGTCAGCTTGATTGAGTCTTCCTTCCTTCATCTGGTTTTCTCTTAACAATGATGAACCTGAGAAAGTGCCTGCTTTGGGCCTCTGCATAGGACAGGAGCAGGGTACTTAGGACGTGTCACCCTTGGGACATCCTGAAAATCCATGTATTCTCCAAGATTTATTCTTGTGCATCATCAAAGCTTTTTTTTTATTTGCTCGTGTTTATATTAAATGTAAAACTTAAATATTTTTATTGCATAATCTTGGATTCAAAAATCTGTGGGAATCATTTTTGTAAGGTACAGAGAACACATGCATTTCTCTAAGAATTTACTATTAACATGCTTGGGTTTTTTTTGCCTGCTTATGATTCTCATGTTTGTGTGCATTCTCCAAAATGTTTTTGTACTCTGCAACTAATTACTTCTGGGTAACAAAAAGCCTTGTGTTTCATGCCCTAAAATATGTAAGGGTTTCCTTATAAAAGGATGGCCACATCATCTACCTCTCTCTTCCCTTGTTGCTGTGCTATTATCGTACGGGTACAATTCTTACTAACTTCAGAAACTGTGATGGAGGGGAGAGGTAGAGATTTCAAATCTTTAAAACTGACTTCAACAAAATATCTTGTAGAAATTAAGAGTTAAACCAAAACACTTTACTTTCTTCTCCATCTGCATGATCTGTAGATATGATTATAATGTAAAACACTCAGCCTCTATTCATTGTTTAAAATGAGTTCTCAGAGCTCACAAAGAAATAAACCCATTTAACTGGAATTCATCTCATGCCTCTGGTTAACTTTTCTGGAATACAGTTTGCTCTTTTTATGTAAAGAGCCTTTGTGTTTGGCCTTTTACCGTGCGTATTGTTAACATGAAAATCAACGGACTCATTTTGGGTAAATGTTACATTTTTAATGTGTTTTTCTCTAGGCATTACGATGTCATCCAATTTTTGGTGTGACTATGAAGTAATTGATTAACCACACCTAGACAAAACTGGAAAACACTATGGGTAAAGAGTACCGCAAACATGGAGTTGGGATGTTTGCTGTTTTTCTTGCTTTGCCCATTCCAAAAAGGTTAAAGTGCGTCTTTATAACAAAATGTAGCTTCCCTCTCCTGCCACACACACCTGGACTGAATCTCAGAGAAAGAATTGTTTGCGTCAAGTGAATTTGAATAATATTAGCTATAAAAATTATAAAACACCAAAGGCTGCCTAAACCTTATGGTTTATTCTGAATGAGAAGGAATGGTGTAAAAATGTAATTCTTACCAAAACTTGCCTTTAGTCAGAACATTCAAGTTCTCAGGGACCCAGGCATAACTGATGAAACTTTCTTCTAGGACTTCAGAAAACAGATTCTGACTATATCTAGAGTTCTTTTTGTCATTTTCCTATTTTTAATGTGAGTTGATGGTCATTTTCATATTTCACAATAGAATTGTCATGTGTGTGGATCTCGTGTTAGATAGGATTATCTTAAGTTTTGGATGTGAATGAGATACATGAAGAGGTGTTTAAATGTTCTCAGAATCTTAAATGATTGGGGACAAATAATTAGCCATAATTTGTATGAAAATTTTCATCCTCTTTTCTAAAGAAGAGTTTTCAAAATGAATTTTAAATTGTTATTTTCCTGACAAACTAGTTCTCCCTGGCTAGTCACTGGTTGTATTCACATGCAAAAGGCATTGGCTGAATCTTCCTTATCACCACTCTCAATTTCTGGAAGTGAGTTACTATCAGGATTAAGAGTGAATATTGTAAGCCTCTTTCCAAACATAAGGGTATAGTAACTGGTGCAAACTCTGTTCTCGATGCCATTAAAAAGTTCTCAGATTTCTTTTTTCATCCTTACACACCAGAGTTTAGGTAGCTTTTGAAATGACGTTGCACCAGTGCAATGAACTCTGAGACCACCACCTGACGTACAAAAGGGGTTTAATGCCACTTTTCCTGCGTGGTTGGAACAGATCATTTTACATGTGTTCATATTCACTTAGGGGGAATTTAAGTGGAGAAAATGAAGTTGGTTCACTTAAATTTTGAGACTTTAGTTGGCATTTGATTTCCAAGACTGTGCAGTACATTTTCCAAAAAATAAACATGGATGTTATTCAGAACAAAGTTAATGGCATTGGTTCATTTTATTTGCATGCACACACATAGACACACACAGCTACCTATATATGCAAAATGTAACATTAGTGTTGGATACGTTTAGTATTTGTTCCCAAAATTGCAAGAGGATATTTTTTATTTCTCGTAGTTATGGAGCGTTTTTTCTCTTAGTTATATATTTTTTTAAAAAACTGACTGTTCAACCTTAGCCTGAGAACCTAAGCAGTTTTAAGCATTTATAGATATTTGTGTTCATTTCCTAACCTACATCTGGGTACCTGTATGTGACACATAGATAGTGTGTTTTCATTCTTCACCCTCAGTCTTAATTTCCCCCTGGATGTCACCATATTTCACTGTTCCTTAACGCATGTTTGTGTGAAACAGGGTAGAGATCCTCAGAATCTCAGCACTGTGGCATACACAGCATGTGTGTGCTGTGGTGAACTGCAGTGAGCTATTTGCAGACCTTTGTTTGATGATGAAAATATTTGTTTTTGTTCTTCAAGTGCTTCATGATTCAAATTTTATATGTTTATTAAAATTGCATAATATTGATGGGTTCAGAAACTATTATAATAAACAATTCTGTGGATTTATAGCTTTATTTCCTTGTATTTTCAATAAAATGCTCTTTCCATCTTTGTTCTCTTATCATTGTCCTATATACATAAGGTATTTTGTTATCTCCCTCCACTCACACTCAACTCCTTAAATTTGATCAGCACTTGTACAGTAACAGTATATTTGTGCTTGGGAGCTCGCAGTGATGCCTGGTAAGAATCCAGAGCCTAGAATCATGCCCAGCTGAGTAGTTCTACTTTGCCCAACCCTGCAGTAGTTAGAGCTAATCCAATGGTTCCCCATCTCTCCCAAAAGCATGAGAATGTAAGTGTAAGTCTGTTTTCAGAAGCTGTATAAATGCTTCAGAATCTGTTTATTTTTTCTGGAAACAAGAGGAAGGCTGATGGGAGAGGGGAGGAGTTATTTTGTACCCTTGTTTGAATTATGATGACACAGACATGAAACTTGCAAAATGCCCTAAATATAGTTCTCATCTTCAGCCGGATATGAAAGCCGAAGCAGTGAAAAAACGGCAGTCCTATTTAATTGCTTTCTTCCTGTTTCTGGTCCATCACCTCTCTATCCACTTGGAACTACCTATTAAATTCCTTTGTTGGTAATGTACTACATTCTCTTAAACTTTTTTTTTTACATGAACAATTTCATCACCACGAAAGCATTAACATAGAAAATGTAAGCCAAAGCACTGAATTGAGATGGTTTCCAGTTGAACTTAATTATACTCAAGTTTTGCATTTGACTTGTATAATACACTACTGCTGAGAAAAACAATTATGAGTGCCTCCTGCATGTCATATATTATCAACAGAGATGGTGCAATTTAAAAAATACAAAGGAGCATAAAATTAGAATGGATGTCTCTGTGCATATATGTGTTGTGTATAATACTAAATATGTTTATCAAATGTTTCACTTTCAGAAAAGTACTGGGCCAATCTGAAATAGAGCCATTTTCTTGTTAGCATCCCAGTGAAGGGTAGCATTGCTTATTTTATCTTCGTCCCATATTTTGAAACATACATAATCAGCTTTTGCCTCTGGCAATAAATTATTAGAAAATGTAAGACTTTGGCTTGAGTTGAATGTTTTCAGCCCTCAGGTTTGCCATGAAAACCTGCATTTTGGTGGTAAATCCCTTTGCCTGAGATCCATTAGTTTTGGTACACTTTACTGTTTTTAAAGTATGTTTTGTGTAAAAGGAAGATTCAACTTTTATAACAAATGGCAAATAAAAACAGATTAAAAGTTGAAAGAAGTTGACTGTCCTGTTTCTTACCTGTGTCTGCCCGTCAGTGACCAGGTTCCCAAAGTGATTCCCTCCCTCCTTCCACACCTCCCTGTGCAGCCAGCTGTACGGTTACATAACTCACCAAATGATCATTTTAGGTTTACACATGAATCTCATAACAGTCGCATGAGTGTTCAAAATAAGCTACAATTGTCACAAAATAGCAAGCCCCTAAAAGAGCTGGATTGATCCATGAATGCCAGAGGGGGAGGGGAAGGTGGAACTTGTCACTCTCCTAAAAGGTTCATCTTTCCAACAGCGTGCCTCCTAGAGGACCTGAGATCACCAGCCAGCCCATCTCTGCCTCTCAGAAAAACACAATGAGCTGCAAGATGACATTTTCAGGAGATTTTGTAAAGGGAGAAAAAACAGAATTATTGGGGAAAATAGACACATAGTCATTTGACCTTTATGTTTGTTTTATTTTTAAATCATTATTTTGATATATCTCTCCCCACCACCACCTCTCTATTTAGCTTACACACACACACACACACACACACACACACACACACCGTCAAGAACACATCAGAAAGCTGATACTCAGATCTTTTCTCTGCTGAAGGACAGAACTTGATACGTACTGAGCCAGATTATGAAGGAAATTAACTGCTGAAACCAGATGGACATATTTTTTCCTGGAAAAGTGGTTCTTCAAGACGACTTTCCTCTACCTCCCTATATGTTGAGAAAATAAACTCTGCACCAGACCCAAGGCATTCGCAGCCACCCAGGGACTGCTGGGCGTTTGGGGATGCTGGTCCTAACGGCCTGCAGGGCGGCGACATGCCCCACGAGCACCATATTAAGTGAGGCTTTGTATGTTCTTCAGCATTCACTTTCACATTGCAAAATGGCTTATCAAAAACGTGGTGAAGGAGCTGCCTGTACGGGGGAGCCCTTTGTGATGTGGTCGAGGGCACAGTGTGAGTCTGGAGCTTCAGCTTCTGTGGGGCTTCTGCCTCTTTCTCCTCTGGATTCTCTGAAATCCTAGCTTGTCAACTCTGTCCCCCTCATCTCCGAGGTCCGGAGGCCAGCTGTTCATCCAAAGGTGCAAAGGTACTGAAGCCACATGTTTACAGAGGAATATATAACTATAGGCCAAAGAAGGAGATCAGGAAAAAGTATGCAGTCCTTTTTAAAATTCAAATCTCTTCTCACCTTGTGTTATCTCATCATCAAGGCCTGCCTCATAAATACCAATGATTCTATAGGACTGTGTGTTACTAAGAGCTTTTCAAATGATTTTTGTTGACGTAAGAAATATTCAAACTGTAAAAAATAAAATAATTTGTGAGTTTATTTGAGCCAAACTGTCGACAATTGCTGGGAAGCAGAATCTTAATGAATTAATAGTCCAGAGAATGGCGGTTTTTCACCTTGTTTTATACATTACAGTCAAAGGAGGAGATTAAGTGAGTTACATGAACTCCATTAGTAATAGATTAGGGAGGTGGGAGGAAGCAAAGCAGGGAAACCTCTGGGATTGGATAAAAAATAAAGTGACATACACTTCTGTTACTTAAGTGGGTACAAGATAGTTAACAGTCAATTAACTCAGTGAGGATTTGTGGTCTCCCCAGAGCAGTGCCTGTGCTTTCAGAGGGTCCAGAAAAAAACGAAAATTACTTTGACATTCCAACGATATGTTATCATACATTCACAAAGACAATAGGCTCAGATAAGTAAGGTTTTACCTTTGTCAGGGAAGATAATGGCCTAGGACATTACTACCACCATAAACTGCTTTTAATTTTAAAAGTTTTCATTTCAGCCCATCCTTTGTAGTTACTTTAGGTATCTGAGTTTGCAAGGCCACCAAGCAGGCATTCCCTGAGTTAGTCAGGTCAGCATGTGGCCCCTTTTCGTCGACACTTACAATAAACACCTTCAAGTTTGTTCGCCTTTTGGCACAGGCATTTGTTGGTATAAAGCTCATCACGTTATTTTTTACTCTCTGTCTCCCTCTGCTGCTGAGATTAGAACAAACCAAATAGAAGCTTCCTTCCCCTCCCTTTTATTCAGTGTCTCTTTGCCTTGCCGTTATCAAATGCAGCCTCCACGGGAGGATCTTGAGAATTCAATGGGCCTCACTTAATCCTAGTGGCTCCATCTCAAATGAGATGCCTTAGGAAGCCCCCTGCAGTGCCTGGCAGCAGGGCCAGACAGGAGGTGGGCAGGCAAGAATTTAGCACCCCTTAAAAAAACATTCTTTGATTTATTCAATGTGTATTTGTTAGAGATGAGGGAACTGGTTTTCTATTGCTGAAAACCATGAACCTTGATATAAGCTGTCTAGTTATTTCCTTTTCCAATATAAAAACTCCCACAAGGGTGCGAGTTTAGAGATGACTGAGCAGAGGTAAGTGGAAGCTGTAGGGCAAAGGAAAGTTAGTATGGCTCAGAGCCTTTCTTCAAACATCACAATAGACCATCTCTTCTCCAGGCATCAAGAGCAGGCCTGTCAGCTGCTGGATCTCCCCTCTTTCCCCTAAATGCACCCTATTCTCCTGGTCCCACTTCCTTCCTAGGATCTCTCTCCCTCCCTCCTTTCCTTCCTCCCTTCCTCCCTTCCTTCCTCCCTTCCTTCCTCCCTTCCTTCCTTCCTTCCTTCCTTCCTTCCTTTCTTCCTTTCTCCCTCCCTTCCTCTCCTCCCTCTCCTTCTCCCTCTCGTTTATTATTGCTGTCCTAACCACATACTTCAAGAGTATTAAGTACCCATCATACTGAAGGTGAGATTTTAGCTTTCCTCACAAAAATGTCTTTCAGTTACCAAGATTCTTCCTTTCTACAAGGTGGTTTCTTTTCACAATTTCCAATGTGCTGACTGGGAGCAGGACCAATTTGCATTCATGTGGGAACCTGAGTTAACTGGTTCCCTATTTCCAATTATTCCAGTGACATAGGGTGTTGCTTGTAAATTAGTACCCACCCCGGCAAATGCAAATGTTTAAACAAATGCCAACTGAGTGAAGGGGGTTTCCAACTAGTCTTTCCCTGAACTGGGTTTGTATTCCCATCCTTGCCTGTTGCCTCTGTGGGAACTTCATAGAGGGACTACTCAGATCATATGGGGAGAAAAGAGCAGTTCCATCATCTTTTTAACAATAGACTGAGCCAGTCTCAGGCAATTGCTCAGTGGAAGGGAAAGGCTGAAGAATTCACTAAGGGAAGGAAAACGGATCGTCTCCATTAAGAGGCCTGAGGAAAATTTGCTGGGCTTGTGATAGCTCAGCAGAGCCTCATTAATGGCTTTAACCTGAAAAAAGATAAAACATCTAATCATTGCTTGTCCATGCTCCTTCGGCGTGGAGTCTGTCACCACAGGGAAAAGAGCACAGTGGAGCCAAATACAGCAATAATGCTATTTAGCACCTGCTGCATGCTGGGCACTCTACTGGGTTCTCTGTTTGTATCTCAGCCCACCGACAACTTCGTTTGATGTGCTATTCCCGTTTTTCAGACATTTAAAAAGGTTAGCTTTCCCAAGGCCTCGTGACTGTTCAGAAGTGGCATCGAAGTCAACCTACAGGTCTGCAAAGTTTGTTTCTGCAGAGGTTTGGGGAAACAACATCAGCCCTTCCTTCCCTCTCACCCTCCTGGCGCTGAAGACTCACAGGTGACACACTGTTCATCGGTCTCTTCCCGTCAGCTATAAGCCCAGTGCTTCCTCCTGCCCCGGATCTATCCAGTTCGTCATCTCCTGAGCCAGTGAGTCACTCTCCATCCATTCCACACACACCCTTCCCCACGTCCCCTAATGTCATTCTAGAATTGCAGTTTTCCAAGCGGAAGGAACCGTGGACTTTTCTGAAGGAGAAAGCCTAAGTGACTAGTTGACAACCGAAAACCCATGTCTGAAGATGGCATGCAAGTCTGCACAGCCCCAGTGAGATCACTTTCATTCTTCTGGGCTGGTCTCGGGAGCACAGATCACCTACATGCAGCCAAAGCCTGGTGGGGGAGCCACGACCTCTTCCTAGCTCCTCATCCTGTGCATTCTCTAGCAAGCTGGTTCCTTTTAATTCCGTCCTGCACCTGATAATGACCCCTGCCTGTGCACAGTGCATTGCTGGGCCCAGAGCACTGCAAGCTCCTGTCTCCACTTCACTTATAAGAAAACTAGTACCTGGCCAGTGTGGCTGAGTTCATTGTGTTATCAGAGAAATGCACGGGAGAGAGGTTTTTGGAATACCGATGGGATAAGCATTTTCAGAGATCCCCGTGAGAGGATGAGATGGGGTAGAAAGTTTTATTTGCATGGAATTACATCCCCCAGTTTGCAAAGTCCCATTTCCCTTAATCCGGTCCTGGAAGATGTGCAGCTGGGGATTCAGTAGCGCTAGAAACAAAGCCAGTGTCCAGTTTCCATTCCATATTGTAGCTGGGCCTGGTTTAGCATTAAACTAGTTGCAGTCCATTCCGAAACCGCTTTGGCTCAGCGGATGGAGCATCAGCCTGCCAACTGAAAGGTCCCAGGTTTGATTCCGGTCAAGGGCATGTGCCTTGGTTGTGGGCACATCCCCAGTAGGGAGTGTGCAAGAGGCAGCTGATTGATGGTTCTCTTTCATCGATGTTTCTAACTCTATCCCTCTCTCTTCCTATCTGTAAAAAAATCAATAAAATATATTTATTTTAAAAAAAAAACACCTCGTTGCAATCCAGTAGTCCATGTGTGTGGGAAAATGCAGGCACGTGGCGCCCCACAGATCAGGAGTTAAGCGCGAACAAGAAAGCAAGAGGCAAGAGAGCGAACTCCTTTGTTTAGGGGATTATATATCTCATATCTTCCCACACTGGAAGTGACCATGCCTACTCTGGCCAATGATCTGTTCCCAGGTGTGACCAACAGATAAGTGCCTTCCCTATGTCACCCAGACTTCTGGGGAGTGTTAAACTGAGGCTTACTGGCAAACCTGCAAAATGGCATGCCTACACTACCTGGCATTCCCTTTGCTTCTTTCCAGTTATTCATAACCAGGTGAAATTGCCACGGTTATCAGGTGGAGCCTCATCCCGTACACCAAGAGGCGGTGGGTTCGAGTTCTCAGTCAGAGGGCACATACCCAGGCTGCAGGTTTAATCTCCGGCTGGGGCACATGTAGGAGGCAGCCGACTGATGTTTCTCTCTCGCATTGATGTTTTGCTCTCTCCCAGCCTCTCTCTGAAATCAATTTTTTTTTAAACTTTTTAAATAAAAGGAAAGTAGAGTCTGAAAGAGCCATCTTCAATAATTACCATTATTGAAAACCGACTCAAGTTTCTGTCATATACTTTATAAGCATCACCAATGCTGAAAACATATTAGTGTAGGCATTATCTCTATTCCATAGAAAAAGAAATAGGTCTGGGCAGGTTAAATAGCATATTGGGTTACGTATGAGATTACATTTCCAGGAAATGGCAGGGTCAGGTTTGGAACTACAGACTGTAGCACTGACTCCCTGTTTTTGTACCGTGCCCGCTGCCAAGATCATAAGGCAAGAAAGTGACGGGTTGTGATCACAGCTTAGGATTCCAACATCGAATTCAGTACTCTGTCCTTTATAATGGGAGACGCTATAGAAGCTAAAAAAGGATTGATATACATTCAGACACACATATACACAAACAGTTTTAAGCACCCTTTAGTATAAATAAGTCGTTTCATTCAAAGGACCAATGTACTTTTAAACTTCATGGATATTTATTGAAAATATAGTTCTAATTTTAATACTGTAGCCTAATCTGTGAGCACATGCGCTCTCATTAGAAGAATGGCGTGCTGTTCAGAATTTCAGACTCTATGGGAGATGCTGAATAAAGACCACATCCTGGTAAAGAGAGTCATTAGCACCTTGATTTTGGTTTTAAAGTACGGAGGAGGCTTGCAGTCAGCTTGGGTGTTATTGTGCAGCTAGCTCAGCTCCCCGAGAGTGGATTTATTATAGGGAAATGCTGGCCGTCATTTTAGACTTGCAAAATCCCAGTTCAGGCTAAATGCATTCTAAATTCGTTCTGCTGATTTAGACGTTTGCAGAGTGAGGCGGGGCGGGTTTAGTTGCCCTTATGGAATTCACGCCATGCTCTGGAGAATGAGAAGCTGCCTTCCTCACCCCAAGCTGACGAGTGTTTCTCCCTGGCATTGTCTTTGGGCTGAACACACACGGCTGAGATTAGAGGAAGCCTTCCCCAGGATCTAAGAGGGCCCCCTTCCGAAGCACTGGTTCACGTGGCATTTCCCTTTGGATGCTTCAAAATGCCCGCCATTCAAGCCCAGGGCATGTCAGGCCCGCTGCGAGCCTGATCGGTGGTCGCCAAGTCCGGCTCACACCATGGGAGTGCGACTCTCACGTGTCCTCCCCTCCCGCCCCCACTAAACTGCAAATGAAGGGAAGATGACTTACCAACTGACTTTGCACAATCGCACTCGCTGCTTTTTATATTCTTCTAGAAGAGGAAAACAACCGGCCTTCCCTTTTTCTTTCTGGTGGTGAGTCTAATTCCTCCAGCCTAGAAAAGAGTGCCCGCCAGCATGATGTCATGCAAGGCTGGAAATGAGCCAAATGGCTTTGGTGCTGCCTCAGACCCCCAGCCGAGGCCCGGCTGAGCCCAGTTCTAGAGGGGCCTGCGGGAAGTGAACATGCTTCTCAGTGGGATCTGTGGCTCCGGGAACTGGCGGTGTTGAAGGTGCTGGAGACCCCAGCTCACAAAAAGAGAAAATGAGGGGTCCTTGTTACTTCTGAGATGAACATTTGTCATTAACTTGTGTCATTAACATGGTTTTGGTTTGAAAGTCCAGAGGAGGCTTGGAGTCAGCTCGGGTGTTATTGTCCAGCTTAGCTCCCAGAGAATCCATTTTTAAAAAAATATATTTTATTGATTTTCTTACAGAGAGGAAGGGAGAGAGATAGAGAGCTAGAAACATCTATGAGAGAGAAACATCGACCAGCTGCCTCTTGCACATTCCCTACCGGGGATGTGCCCGCAACCAATGTACATGCCCTTGACCGAAATCGAACCTGGGACCTTTCAGCCCACAGACTGCCGCTCTATCCACTGAGCCAAACCGGTTTCAGCAAGAATCCAGATTTATTATAGGGGAATACTGGCAGATGTTTAGACTTGCAAAATGACTACCAATCCCAGTTCAGGCTAAATTCATGTGACTTCTGGGACTCTGCACCGGCACTCCTGATGCTGCCATTTCCAATGTGATCTGTGTATGTCAGCGTGCCCAGGGCCCCGCCGGCCTGAGCCTCATAAGAGCCTAGATGTGTCCTAAGGTGCCTTCCAACACCATTATTCTGATCTACATGGAATGCTCAGCGAGTGGGAAGTGTTGATCGGGGATAATATTGAGTAATGTTCCTAAGAGCTTGAGCATGTCGTACATTTATTTTTCAGTTTTTGAAATGACTCACTTTTATGACATGTGAACATGACCTTTTTATTCATTAAAACACCTAAAGCATACAAACAGGAGGAGGAGGATGGAATGATCTTAAGGTCTGTGCTGCAGCACCTCGGCCTCAGAGGCGGGGAGGAGTAACTAGGGCAGGGCAGAGAGGAGCATTCCCAGGAGAGCCTTCGTCGTGCTCAGATTACAGTTCCCAGTACGGAGAAGTGTCCTGAGGTTGCGCAGGTAAAGAGGTGACCGGTGAGGTGCTCGGCCCTCTTGAGCTTTAACACCAAAGCTTGAAATCTGAGGCTGATCCATCACCACTGACATGCAGCCCAGAGTCTGACCTGAGCCAACCGATGCCTCCAAGTCCTCAGTTCTCAGGTTTCTGGTCCATGGGCCTCTGGGCCTAACTGTCCAATCAGCTAGCAGGCTCCCAGTGGGAGAGACACACCTCCAGCTCAGATACACTGAGAGATGTCAGCTCCTCCCTGCACTGAGGGTACAGCCCCACCTGGGAGCCAGCTCTCAGGGCTGACTGTGCACCATGAGGCTCAGCTCACCCACAGTGGGCTGTCTTAGAGCTGTGTGTTGGGCACCAACTCTGTGTTCTGGTGCCCAGCCCAAGACTGCTCTAGACCTAGACCTGGGCTCTGCTGTGTCTACAAGAGAAAGCAAGACATTGTCCCAGACCCATGGTCGGCAAACTGCCGAGCCACATGCGGCTCTTTGGCCCCTTGAGTGTGACTTTTCTACAAAATACCACAGCTTGGGGGAGTCTGTTTTGAAGAAGTAGCATTAGAAGAAGTTTAAGTTTAAAAAATTTGACTCTCAAAAAAATTTCAATTGTTGTACTGTTGATATTTGGCTCTGTTGACTGATGAGTTGGCCGACCACTGGCCTAGACAAAGCTGGACTGGCAGCTTGGTGGCAGGGGAGGCACTCATCTTTACTCTGAGTTGGAGTCCTATCTCCAGGAGTAACACGAGAGTAACCCTATCTCTCTGAGCCTCAATGTCCTCTTCAGTGAAACGTGAACTATTCTACGAAAATCAAGTGCCTGCTCCTACACAGGTGCCGGCTCCTACACAGGTCCTTGTCCCCCATTGATGCCACGGTATCTTCGATAGCAACACAGTGGAGTCAATGGGAACAAGACAAACAGGAACCTGTCCTCATGGAAACAAACATCTCAGGATCTGAAGAGGATTCCATGATGATATGTAAGATGCTTGGCATCTCGTCTGACCCTGGTGAGTGCTCACCGCATGTTAGCTCTAATGAGTTTCCCTCCAACATTGGTAGAAAATCTTTTAGCACATGCCCTTTCCCACCCCAGTCTTCGCACATGTATTTCTCTGTCTGGGAGACTCTTCCTTGCTCCCTTTGCTTAGCTAACTCCTGTGCGTCAGAGTTCTCAGGTTCAAGGTCGCTTCCTCAGGACAGCACCTCCCTGACCAGGTCCATATTTAGGTTCTTCTGTTGGGCATTCTCGTGGCAACCAGCACTCTACTCTGAGTCCTCCATCACTTTGGTAATTACTGCTTGTTTAACGTCTGTGTTCCTGACTAGACTGTAAACCTGGTGCAGACACCATCCACGTCTATCTGATGTCTCGGCACCTGGCTTTGTGATTCTCCCTAAATATTTGACCATCCAACTGGCTGACATGTGAAGGGGATATTACCTTCTGAATGAGAAAAGAGCACTGGACCAGAAAAAGAGAGAGAGACAGAGACAGAGACAGAGACAGAGAGAGAGAGAATATGAATATCAGGCCCAGCAGGAGCACATGGCCCTTTATTTCCTTCCTCTTTCCCCTTTCCTAATCCAAAAAGAAGGGACAGCCAAGAGATGATTGAAGAAACTGGCCATGCCCTGGGCAGCCCCACATCTCCCTGGAAGCGATCAGGTAGCCAAGTCAGGGTACCAGGGATGGCAGATTGTTCCCCACTGATAAGCATTTATCCATCCCCACTCAGGGCACTGCTGAGAGCAGGGCAGGAAGAGTCTCTTGGAGAACACATGCCACAGTCACACCCTTGTCTCTTCTCCCTGAGGCAGGGAGCAGGACTTAAAGGAAAAGGAGTTGTTCTTGAAACAGTACAGAGAAGAAGCTCAAGAAGATTAAATGCAGTGCCACATAACTGGGATGATGCCAGCAGCAGAAATGTCACCATATTGATTTCTCACTCTGTCGCCTGCTATAAAAGATGTCCCTGCCTCTAAGTGCCTCCGTACCTTGAGAAAAGAAACCTCATCAAACACAGTCATTTACTTGTGAGTCACTGGGAATGTTAAATGTTCTTGTGCTCTTTTGTCCCCATGGGATTTAACAAAGCAGCAATAGGGCCTGACCCCATTGGTTTTCTATTGGCCAGAATCCAATCTCTGGGCGGGGCTGGACTTCCATGTGCATTCCTGCAGGCCCACCATACGGAACTGGCCGGCAGCCTCTGCCCATGCTGATCTCAGTCAGAAGTTCCTTCCTTCCGCTTAAATATGGAAGATCTATCACCTATCTATCTATCTATCTATCTATCCTCTCTTTATTCTTTAAGACTAAGATGAAATAGTTGTTTCTAATACCTCTGATCACCTACTTTCTCCCAAGCAGGAGTTAGGTGCTTTTATCCCAGCCCTTACAATAATGTAATGAGGTTATTTATAAATTTTCTCCTCACTAAATGGATGACAGAAACCATATCTTCCATCGCTTTAATCCCCTCCAACTAGCATAGTGGCCAGCACATTGTAGGAGCAGAACCAATAAAAAGCAGGAAACCAGGCATTGGCAAATGGTGCAGTGGGACAGTGGGTCAGCCAGAATGCCCAAGGGGCAGTGCATGTGCCAGGAACTACTAGAGGGTACCCTTTGTGAGCAAACTGTTAAAACAATGAGAAGTTATTAGGGACTTGTGCGCAGGAAACATCATGAGGAATAGGAATTCGGGTACCTTATCTGAGGGTTTAATGGGTGTAATGAGGGTGAAGGATGAAAATCTTGTGTCCATTCTACAGATGAGAAAACTGAAGCATTACGAAGTTAAGTGTCTTACCAAAACACAGCTAATAAGCAAAGAAAGCTGGTTTAGAATCCAGATCAGATCTCAGAGAGTGTGTTCTTAGATACTCTGAAAAACACAACTGAATTTGCAAACACCGCTTAGAACTAGGGTCCTTTAGGTCTGCAGGAATGCTCCCCACCGGGCTGAGTTCCTCCAGAATGTCACTAACCCTCCCTGGGCCCACCTCAGTTTCCTCCTCAACAAAATGAACAGTGAGCCAGGTAACGGCAAGGCCAATGCCAGGCTCAGCAGTGCTATGGTTCTCTGCAGAATACAGACTCCCTGACCCGGAAATCAGCTCAGTCAAAACATACATGCACTTGTGCATTGACCCTAAAAACTTTTTCGCAGGTTGTAATCATGACTCCAAAACACAGGGAAGGTTGTGAAATACTCTCTGAGTTCTAAGCCTCCTTCCCAAATGGGCATTTAAAATATGCTGCGTCACTGAAGTTCAACTGCTGCACACACAGAGAGTGTCTTTTATCTGAAGTCATGCTCAGGCCACAGCAAAGTTCCCACCCACTCTCCATGGCTCTGGCGCCTATAGCCGCCCCCACCCCCCAACCCCATCATGTCAGTCTCAATCATGCAGTTCTCTGACTTCAGGCTGAATTTAGGGTAGAACGCTTGCCTCTCTGAAAATGTCCGTGTGTGTCAGAATGAAGTCTGACATGAAAAGTTCCCACCCAAACCACTGAGTAACATCCTGTTGTTGTTTTCATCAAATCCATGCAGTAACTGCTCTGATTTGGCTTTGAATTGGAATGATCTGTCGGTTGCCATTTTTCTGAAACATTCAGAACAAGATACAATCTCATTATGGTCAGCTACTTAGAGTGGACCTTTCAGAGCATAAAGAAACATCTGTCCTCCATCTGCGTGCCCCGAAAATAGGACTTTCAATGGAGTACATTGTAGGACACTGATGCTTTTAAAGGGCAAGAAATGCATTTCTGGCTAAAAATCTCAATAAATATGTGTAACAAAATATTATCATCTTCCATGCCACCTTTCTTCTTTTGTTGTTTTATTTTTTCCATCTTTAAGTAGCCCCTCTACGTCTTACACTGCTTTCAAAGAGGATTTCAAAGGCCACTTGAGCACAGCATTTAATAACATAATCTCGGGGATCAGCTAGACCCGGTTCCGGGACTCGTTCTATCATGGACTAGCTGTGTGATCTTGGAAAGTGTCTTAACCCTGATGATTTTAGGTTCTCTCAGAGACACACAAGGGAGAGTAACAGTACCCACCCCAGGAGATAATGAGCTCAAGGAGACTGGCACATAGCAAAGCACTAAATAAATTTTTGTTGCTCTTCCTGTTTGGGGAACACTGCTGTTAACACTAGAGGCAGCACGGCCTGATTCCTGATGCGGCTGAAAGAACAGGGATTTTAATAAGAAACCCAGAATTTGCACTCCACCCCCTGCCACTTCCTAGCTGCGTGACCTTGGGGAAATCACTGGCGCCTTCTCCGCTGAGCTTCCTCATCTGTGAAACGGGGAAAACAAGCACAGCCAACTTACCAGTGACAACCCTGAGAGGCACTTGAGGCGGCTGGTGTGAACCTTGCCGCACTCGGTATGCACACATTATTCTGTTATTGTCAGCGTTATGGACAGAATGTTCATCCCCACAAAACGCTTAACCCTCAACCCTAATGTGATGCTCTCAGGAGCTGGGGCCTTGGGAGGTGATTGAGTTTAGATGAGGTCATAAGGGCGGAGGCCCCATGAAATCAGAGGGAACTAAGATCCTGGGCGTCCAGCCTCCAGAATTGTGAGAAATAAATGTTTGTTGTTTAAGCCGCCCAGTCTGTGGCATTTTGTTACAGCAGCCCAGACTGATAAAGACAACGACACCATCAACACAGAATCTATTTCTTTTATTCAGGAATGTTTGTTTACAAAAATCTTATGTGTTCAGTGATTATAACTGCTTTTCTCTTAACCATAGAAATGAAGATTCTGGGGCCTCACTAGGGCAGCACAGGGGTAGAGCATCTGCCTTCCCCAACAACAACAAAAATGAACATCTCTTTGTGCCTGTCTTAGGTTGACCTCCATGAACAATCACAATGTGTCCTGGCCATGGTCCATTTGTCTGAAGAGAAACTGAAAGAGAGAAGGATTGTCAACTCCGGTCTCTGCCTACTGGTTATTGCTTTTGATGTTTTGTTAGTTTTTCAGATCTTGATGCAGTTGTAATAACCCGGTTATTATTTAACAGGAAAAGAGTGAAAAGGAAGACCAGATAATATAGGCAGGCCATGTATACAGCTTTGCCAAAAAGCTGCATTTAACGTTCCCCAAGTCTGTTCCCTTCTGATTGTTGGGGGAATGGACTAGACAAAGGCAGTTGACATGCAAGCCCCATAAGGTCTGAGTATATCCTGCCTCCTCAACTTTCCAGCTGTGTTAGCTTGGGCAAGTCACTTACCTCTTCTATAACCTGTTTTCTTATTTGCAAAATGGGAAAGGATAATAACATCTCCAAGGTGGTTGGGAAAGTTAAGACAGTACATTTAAAATTTTAGAGTCATATCTGACACCCAGTAGGCACTTATCAGCTTCACCTTCCTTTCCCACACTCTCTTCTTACCATTTCTTGCTCATTATACCTGATTATTGACATCTCTCTGGGGCCTTGGGCGAGATGATCCCTAACAGCCAATAGCTGTTGTGAGTCTGTTAGAAAGTGTTCCTGGGGAAGCTTTAATCAATATTCCTAAACTGAAACTCTTGCTTGAAGTGTTTACAAACACGTGGGCTTTGGAGTGTCTCAGTATAAACAACACATACCAGTTGAATAAACTTGCTAGTGGAGGAGGAGAGAGGGTGAGCCCTTGGGTATCACAGAACATCTCTGGTGTATGAACAGAAACTGGTAACTGTATGTATACTCTTTTCTCCTCATTTCTTTTTGTATATTTTCTTTTAAGTTTGCAGCATGTGCACATATTATCTATTCAAATTTTACTTCAAAATTTCAGTGAGGTTAGAATAAGTTCTTGATTTAAGTACTCTAGAAAGTTTTCCAATGCCTTGAAAGTTAGGATAGCCCCCAAAACTTTCTAATAGATAGGCAAAGGAAATTGTGGCTCTTGAAGAAAACCACTATTACTACCCAGAAGAAAAGAGTCTAATCCTGTGGTCTCCTTGCCATAGAATATCCTAGAACCTCTCTCCTCAATATTTGCAAAGTAGCCAAGCACTGTTCAATGTACATTTCACACATCAACTCAGGTTAGTTTTCACAACGATCTTACGAAGTGAGTCGTTTTTAAAAATTTACATATTATAAAATTAAGCCTCACAGAGTGTCCTAACTAGCAAGTGAGAGCTGAGATTAAAACCTGTTATACTCTTTGGATTCTTTTTTACTTATTGAATAATTAAAAAGATTTTTAAAAATATGGCATGGAACATTGTGTAAATTTAAGGTGTACAGCATGTCACTTTGATGCATTTATATATGGTTATATGATTGCCATTGCAGTGATATTTATCATGTCACAGTCATAGTATAAAATTGTCTGTATTCATTATACTGTACATTAGATCTCTGTAGCTTATTTACTACTTGTTACAAATCTGTACCCTTAAACGCCATTAATCTTATCCCTCCACCCCATCCCCTGGTAACCACCATTATACTCTCTGGTAGGTTTGGGTTTTTTGTTTTATTTTCAGCCCAAACTTGTTATTGGTTTGTTACAAGGATCATAGAACTGTTTTTTGTTTGATTATTATTTTAATCTTAGTTCTTCATTTTATTATTTTACTTGTGGCCCAACGCATGAATTTGAGCACCTTGAAAGGAACTGTGGGCCACAAGTGCAGTGGGCACGGGAGCAGGTCTCAGCCTATCCTCAACACCCCTACCTGGTCCCTCCTGCCACGCCCCCCCCTCACCCCTGCTCACACCCACTGATGGGGCAGAGCAATTGGACCAGTGCCAGTAGTGGGTGCAAGCGGGGCAGTGCCATCAGTGGTTGCGAGTGGTGGCTGCTGCCCTGATCGCCCCTCAGGAGCAGGGGTTGGGGCCAACAGTTGCCATAGTGCTAAGCAATCGGGACTGGGTGCATGCAGGGCACCGGCAGTGGGTAGGAGTGGTGGCTGCCAGCCCTAATTGCCCTTCAGGAGCAGGGGGAAGTGGAGAAGTCCTGAGGGGTGATCTGGGCTGGCAGCCACTGCTCCCACCCGCTGAGGGCACTGAGAGGTCAGGGCCAGTGCTGGGCACCAGTAATGGGTGAGTGCTGGGCAGGACCATGGCATGTGGGGGCAAAGAATTTTCAGTGACCACCAGAGGCTCTCCCAGATGACAGTTACCATGCCCTGCCTTGGTCTGGTGACCCCCACTCACCTGCTCCACCATCCCACCTGGTGCCGACACCCACCATGTTCTGTGCACAGCCCCTAGTGGTCAACACACATCATACCAACAGATTGTTCAGTTTCTCTGCCATTTGGTCTACTTGCATGTTAGGGTTTTATATATATAGATTTTATTTATTTATTTATTTTATTCATTTTATATTTTATCTAATTTTATTCTCAGGCCAAACCTGTTATAGGTTTATTATAAGGATCATGGAACTGTCGCAAGGCTAAAATACATTAATACATTCAAAGGGCTTAGAACCAGTATTGTTTGGAGTAACCCGCCCCAAGAAGGGCCAACATTAATATTCTGGAGTCAGAGAGGAATTTTGTAAGTTAGAAACATGATCAGTCAGCAAAAGCATGGAATTTGTTTTAATAAACTGAAATGTAAGGTAAGGCCCCTTAGGCACTTATTCTGTGCCTAAGAGCTCTGTTTTTGCAGATAGTTTTCCCTTTGTCTTTCCTTGTGTGCCATTTCCTCAAAGACCTCCTGCCAGCAATTCTAAGTTGTGCCTTCCCTGCCCCACCCACCACTTTTGTGCTTTTTCATCACAGAGATTTTTAATATAAAATCAGAGAAAAGTAACATCTTAAAATGTAGTCATTGGGCTTGACCACCCACCCAAGCTGAAGTTTTGTTATTGGATCTTTCCTTCATTTTTACTGGGTTGTGTTTCTACCTGTGGGAGGTGAGAGCAGGTGAAGCCGGAGACTTGCAGGGCAATTTATCATTCCAAGTGCTCAGTGCACAAAGACAGTTTGAGATCCTTTGTTCCCAGCATGTACAGGAATAGCAACCACACATCTCCTTGCTATATAAAGCACAGAAACAAGTAATACCTGAGCCTGACTGACTGAAAATACATCATGTTTCTAAAGAGGATTGTCACGTTCACAAAACCATAAAGCAAGAGAAGAAAATACCTCCTGATTGACACCAAAATGCACTGCCCAATATGATAGCACTACCCACGTGTGACTATTAAGGTCTTAAAATGGGGATCCTTTATTCTATTGTTGTATAATACAAAGAATTATTTAAAAATTATAAGATGTATCAATAATTTTATATTGATTACATGTTGAAAGAATAAAACTTTGGTTACATTGGGTTAAGTTATATAATTACAATCAATTTCATTTCCTTCTTTTTATTTTTTTAAATGTGGATACTAGAAAAATTAAAATTACCCATGTGGCTTGCTTTATATTTCCACTTGGTAGCACTGCTCTAGATTAAAGTCTTAACTCTACCTTGATCTGACATGTAAGTCTCTACTACCTTAAAAACAATCTATTATGTAAAACCTTAATATCCGAATAGACTGAACAGTGGAACTGAACAACTGAACTGGTCACTATGATGTGCGCTGATCACCAGGGGGCATGTGTGTGGAACATGGCAGGTGTCAGCCGCAGTTGGATGGCAGAGCAGGTGAGCAGGGGCACCAGACCAAGGTGAGGCACCGATTGCTGTCATTGGGGCGAGCCTCTATTAGTTACTGAGGCTCCTGTGTGCAGCAGTCCTGCCTGGTTCTCGTACCCACTGCCAGTGTCAGAGCTGCCACCACCGCCACACCCACTGCTGGCACTCAGCTGCCAGCCCCTATCACCCCTCAGGACTTCTTCACCTCCCCTGATCCTGAGGGGCGAACAGGGCAGTAGCTGCCGCTGGCACCCACTGATGGTGCTGTCTCCAATTGCTCCGCACTCTCAGCAATTGTGAGTGAGGCCAGTGGCAGGAGTGGGGCTACTGGTAGAGAGAGAACGGGCAGGGGTAATGGAGAGGGACCAGGCCTAAGCACAGAGGATGCTCACCACAGCCTCTCGGCCCACGGTTCCTTTCAATCACCTCGGCTTCTCATCACATAGCATCAGCAGCGATAACTCTTATTTTTCTTGAAGAAAAAAAGCAATTGTTCTTTTAGATTCATTTCATTCGGTGAGTATTATTATTTGATAAAGTAGTATGTTTTCATCTTATCCATTTGCATACTAAGTGGCATCTTAAAGTTAGCATGTTGAAAACTGAATTCCAGATTTGCCATTCCTCTGCCCCCCTTGCCCCACATTCCCAGTTCCTCTTCCACTATTCACCCCCTCAGAGAATGGACACTCCATTCTTCCTGGCAATCAGACTAAAAGCCTTGGAGTAATCTATCACTCCTTTTATCCTTCCATCCAACCTGGAAGCCTGGCAGCTCTACCTTCAGAATAATGTGATTAGCTAGCATGTAATCACCTCTCGCCATCAAATGCTTCCCTTCAAAGACCACAGACGTCTAACTGTGTAACTGTGTCCCTCCCTCCCCTTCACTGTACTCTTAGCACAGCAGCCAGAGTAACCCTAACACAACTTTGATCATGTCTCCTCTGCTCAAAACCCTCCAGTATGAGGACGGCCCCAATCAAATTCCCTCTGGTGGTTCCCAAAGCCCCATAGTCATGGACTTCAGTCATGCTGGACTTCTTGCTATTCCTCAAAACAGCAAGTCCTCTCCAACTTAAGGGCCTCCATCCAAAATGCTCTTCTTCCACCATCTGCTCGGCTCAGCTCTCTCTTATCCCTCTTTCAGGCCATACCTCACCTGCCTCCTCTTCAGCAAGAATTCCTTGGCCAGTGTACTTTATTTTATTTTTAAAAAATATTTTTATTGGCCCTGGCTGGTTTGGCTAAGTAGATGGAGCGTCGGCCTGCGGACTCAAGGTTTGATTCCGGTCAAGGGCATGTGCCTTGGTTGCGGGCATGTCCCCAGTGGGGAGTGTGCAGGAGGCAGCTGAAATGATGTCTCTCTCTCATTGATGTTTCTAGTTCTCAATCCTCCTTTCCCCTCTGTAAAAAAATCAATAAAATACATTTTTAAATATTTTTATTGATTTCAGAGAAGAAGGGAGAGAGAGAGAGAGAGAAACATCAATGACACACTCCTTACTGGGGATCAAGCCCACACCTGGGCATGTGTCCTGACCAGGAGTAGAGCTGTGATCTTCTGGTTCATAGGTCAACGCTTAACCACTGAGCAACACTGGCTAGGTGGCCAGTATATTTTAAATTTGTCATTGCCCTGCCCAAATACTCCCTTCCCCTGTTTTATTTTTACTTTTCTCCATAATCTTTATCACCACTGAGCATATTATGCCTCCAACTCATCTGTTTTATTAATTTCCCTAAAAATAGGACCTAAACTCCATGAAGGTGAAGACCTATTTTATTCACTGCTATCATCCCAGTTTTTAGGATAAAGTCTGCCACAAAATATATGTCCAACGAATGGTGTTGATGATTCAAAAAAGTTTCCAGATGAGGATAATGAGGCACAGAGAAGCTCAGTTTTGGGCTGAGGTCACAGGACTAGGAAATACAAGGTCAGAATTAGAACTCAGCCCGTGCTCATTTCCCTCCCTCTGTTGCTTCAGGAGATAAGAGGGGCTCCTTATCCAACCACGGGAGCGGGCCGGCAGGGCTGTGCTGTGGGGGAGGCACACCAGGTTCAGATGTAAGTCCTGATCTGAAACAGAACCTGCTCTTTTGACAGCATTGATGACAGTCTCCGGATTACAGAAAGTAATTTGAAGGCATATGATGATGCTTTCCAGTTTTAAGCCTGGCTTTAACTATTTTCCTTGCAGCTGTAGCTTTCTGGGATAATGAATGTACCACATGTCTGTATCTCCAGGTTCCCATACAAATTAGGAAACTAAAACTGCCGGATGATGAAAACAGATTTCTGCTTGTTTCCATGGGAAGTCAAGGGCCATAAAACCTCAGGCAATGGGGGGGGGGGGGGGGGGGGGCGGGGAGAGAAGAGTTCGGATCGAGGTGTTCTCTGGCAAATGGAGGCACTCTGCTGCCCAGGCTCCTGCCCACAGCTGTTCAAAATGCCAGGGTGCCCACCCTGCTGGTGGCAAGAAACACTGCCAAGGTCAGCATGTCTTATCCAGCTCCTTTCAGTGTCCACCCCCAGGGATCTGGGCTCCATACCACTGGCCCTGGGAGGTTAGGTGTGAGGAATAGCCCTTTACTCATGGCAAATAGATACTTAGTACTGTGGGGCTCAGCCTCACCCACCCAGCGTGCTTCCAGCACATTCTGAAACTTCAAGGCGATCTCCTGGTGGACATAGAGATGCACAATAAAGGACTCCCACTGGAAGAGTCTCTGCGGGCTACTAAAAACTAGACAGAGTTCATTCAGAGGAGTGAGGGATGTTCTGTAAACACAGCCAAATGTGTCCTGGGCGGCTGCCCCGAGGATGTCTCCAGGAGGTTGTGATGATTACTTATTCCCATTTGCCCCATAATTAACACCAATTTGCCTAACAGAGAGAATGCCAGGGGAAAAGATGTCAGGGTTGCCTTGCCAGTGGCAATCTCTCACTTGTCTTGGGAAATGGATTCAGTAGCTTACTCTACCCTAAGTTGAAGGTTGATTAACATAGGCCACCCAAAAAAAATTAAGAGGAAAGAGAACTTTTCTCTGCTTTCTGAACCCAGACCGTGATTAGGGCATGCCAACACGAGGCCCAGACCTAGACATGCAGCAGTAAAGCTGAGCGTAGAGTTTCCATTTGGAATGATATGGCCCTCAGTGCTAATGCTTGTTCTCTAGCTTACTAGTTCTGAGGCCTCAGAACCATGGTTTGAGTGTCTGTTGGGAATGAAGATAACCTTCTCCTCAGGAAGGTTATGAGAATGAAATAAGCTAACAAGTTAAAGCTCTCACACCAAGCCTGGTGGACAATAAGTATTCAAATCCTGTGGACTCTCTTTTCTTTCTCTCTGTTGCTATGTTTTACTGACAACATTGGAAAACAGACAGCTTGGTGAGCAATAGACAAAGCCCTCTTCCCTCCCATAACCAGTATGACCAGCGCTAGCAGCTCAGTTCTTCTCAGAATTGCTACCAAGGATGCAGACAGTGCAGAAGATTCCAAAGCTTTGCACACAACTTGTAACTCTTTATTTAGAATTAGTTGCCTTGCTTAGGTGGAATGTTTTTCAAAGAAACTAAGTGGAGAAGGACACATATTATCTTTTGCCAAAATAAACTATTGGTAGCGCCTTCTGAAATTAAGACCATGGGTCACAACGCACCCCAAATGCTTTGCCCTAGGCTTGTGATCGGCAAACTGCAGCTCACGAGCCACATGCAGCTCTTTGGTCCTTTGAGTGTGGCTCTTCCACCAAATACCACGGCCTGGTAGTGTCTATTTTGAAGATGTGGCATTAGAAGAAGTTTAAGATTAAAAAATGTGGCTCTCAAAAGAAATTTCAATCTTGGACTGTTGATATTTGGCTCTGTTGACTGATGAGTTTGCTGACCACTGCCCTAGGCTAATCAAAATATTTAGACTGTTGTCTTCAGATGACACACAGGCATGATTCATTGGCATGAGGCCATTCTGACAGGTTGCATATAAGCCAAATTAGAGGAAGTGGTATTATCATTTTACTAGAGGCCCAGCGCACAAAAATCATTCACAGCTAGGGTCCCTAGTGGCTGCCAGCTGGGGCCTCCCTTCCCCCAGGCTGCCCACCCCTTGGTGGTCAGCACACATCTAACTCCTGGTAGGTCAAACACCCACCCATTGGGACAATTTGCGTATTAGCCTTTTATTATATAGGATGGTGCTTGGGAGACTTATAGTAAATCAGTCTATTTGTTATAATATATGAAATCATGCTTTTGTGACTTGATCTATTTCTATAGATTCCAGTAATAACTACTCAGTATGTCTCTGCTCTGTTTTTACCCCAACCCATTTCTAACACTGATTATCTAGGGTTGGTGCAGACTCCATAGGTTAAGGGTGAAGAGCTCCACAGGACTGCCCTGCTTCAGATGCCAGCCACACATCTTGGGAGGTCCCCAGGCCACTCACATTTCTGGCCAACTGGCTATAAATTTGAGGGTTCCACAGTGCCCTCAGATTTAATAATTTACTAGAATGACTTGAGACAATGCTATATTTGTGATCATTGCTTTATTATAAATGATGCAACTCAAGAGCAGCCAAATGGGATGCCTAGGGCCAGGTCTAAAAGGAACACAGAGCTCTGCACCCTCTCCCAGTGGAGTCAGGGCATATTGCACTATGGGCACATTTATGAGTTCACCAACCAAGAAGCTCCACTGAGCCTCAGTATCCAGAGTTTTCATTGGTGTTTCATTACACAGACATGGTTGATCAAATCGTTGGCCACATGATTGAACTCAATCTCCAGTCCCCCAACCCTTCTTCCCTACAGAGTCAGGTTAACCCAAAGTTCCAACACTCTACTCACATGGTTGGTCTTTCTGATATCCATCCCCCACTCCTGAAGTTATCCGGAGGTCCACTTGAGTCACCTCATTAACTTAACAAAGACACCACCATCAGTCGGAAAATTCCAAACATAAGAGCTCTGTACCAGAAATCAGGACAAAGATATATTTTACCACACCATGGTCTCCTATTATCATTTAAAAATCATCATGGGCCGAAACCGGTTTGGCTCAGTGGTAGAGCGTCAGTCTGCGGACTGAAAGATCCCAGGTTCGATTCCGGTCAAGGGCATGTACATTGGTTGCGGGCACATCCCCGGTAGGGGGTGTGCAAGAGGCAGCTGGTCCATGTTTCTCTCTCAATGATGTTTCTAGCTCTCTATCCCTCTCCCCTCCTCTCTGTAAAAAATCAATAAAATATATTTTAAAAAATCATCATGGATTTTAACTTTATGCTTTATTTTGTGTGTGTGTGTGTGTGTGTGTTTTTGGGCGGGGGGGGGGGGGTTGTCACTTAAAGCAAGCTGAAATGATTGTTTATTGAGCAGCTGCTGTGGGCCAGCCATTTATAATGTATGTGCTGACAGCAGTACTTTTGGGGGATGAAGCAGGGGTCTCAAACTTTTTAAAGTGGGGGCCAGATCACGGTCCCTCAGAGAGCTGGAGGGCCGGACTATATGAACTACTAATTCCTACTGTAACACCTCGGCTGCGCTCACTGCCCAAAAAACCTGGCGGGCCGGATCAGACTCCTCTGCGGGCCGCATGTGGCCCGCGGGCCGTAGTTTGAAGACCCCTGAATTAGAGGGTGGTCTGGATGAAGCTAAGCCAGAGGAAGGTTGGGAAGAAGCAGTAACACTATGTAACCACAAAGTGAGAGCTAGACCAGGGGAGCAGAAGTGGAAATGGAAAAGGAGGATTTGAGAGAGATTTTAAAGGAAGAATTCAACTTATTTAAAGTGTTGTGTCAATTACAAACTACTACACAATGGGTCAAGAAGTTAAAACTACTTGAAGAGTTCAGCTCCTTTCTAAAAACATCCAAGAAATATTGATAAAGTGGCTCCTCTGTGATGAATAGAACTTGCATTTAAAAAAATAAAAACTCAACTAACATTAAAGTTCTTAATATTTTATCTCTTGAACAAACTTTGGGATTCCTGTCCTATGGTAATGCCATATTCCCATTGGTACTTCTGAACAAAAATGTTGGCTCCCCTGTTCAAATGAAAGACCTAATTCTGTTTGAAAATATTCTCTTTTGTTTTTGTACCTTTCAAACAGCCTTTTGAAATTTGTTCACTTTTGAGTACAAGTTCCTTTCTCCCCTTGTAGAGCACATATTGGTGAAGGGGCTGGGCAATGTATTAGTCCTGTGTAAAAGACAGCTTGTAATACTGCAGTGTTAAAACTGGCTATTTCTTCCAGCAAGCAGATTTCAGTTAATAAAAGTAATTTCAGAATTCTCAATGTGTACCCTTTTCAAAAATAATTTCATAGGTTTAAATTTTTCTGGTGGGGGAGATAAATTAAGATTATTTTAATGTATTATGTATATATTAAATTGAAATAGAAATGAAATAGTAAAAAATTATATACAATTTATTCAGGCAATAAGAACTCAATATGTTTACTTAAAATTGTTATATATCAAGTTATAAGATACTAGAGGCTAAGTGCATGAAATTCATGCACCTGGGGAGGGGGGGTCCCTCAGCCAAGCCTGAAGGGATCCGGCCTAAACCAGCAGTCGGACATCCCTCTCACAACCTGGGACTACTACTTCCTAACCACTCGCCTGTCTAATTGCCCCTAAATGCTTCTTCCTGCCAGCCTGATCATCCCCTAACTGCTTCCCTGCCAGTCTGATTAACACCTAACTGCTCACCTGCCAGCCTGATCACCCCCAACTGCCCTTCCCTGGCAGCCTGGATGCCCCCATTTACCCTCCCCACTGGCCTGATCTCACCCCCAACTTCCCTACCCTGACAGCCTGATGGCCCCCAACTGCCATCCCCTTCAGGCCTGCACACACCCCCCCCCCAAATGCCCTCTCCTGCAGGCCTGGTCCTCCCCCCCCCCAACTGTCCTCCCCACCAGCCTGATCTTGCCCCCAACTGCCCTACCCTGCCAGCCTGATCTCGCCCCCAATGTCCCTCCCCTGCCAGCCTAATTTCACCCACAAATGCCCTCTCCTGCTGGCCTGATGGCCCCCAACTTCTCTCCCCTACTGGCCTGGTTGCCCCAGTGGAGGCCTGGAGGTGCGGCCCAGGCCTAGAGCTACAGAGAGAGGCAAGTATTGATCAACTGCTGCCACAGAGGCTATGGATCAGACCCTGCTTCTCTCTTTAGATCTCTCTCTGGGCCTGATTTGCAGCCCCCTCAACAGTCAGTTGGGTCACTGTGCCTGCAGCCATAGCAGTCAGCATAGCAGTCAGCACTGGGTTGCCATGGCAACCCAGCACTAACTGCAGGACTGACCTCCAATTGGTCAAGCCTCCTGGTTGTTGTGGATGTGATGGACCCAGGGTTTTTGTATAATTGGATTGGTTTTTAAGAAAATTGGCAACCCTTCATGTTTGTCAATATCCTTTAAAAAATCCTGAAGAATGGACTCCTCCTTTCAAATTATATTAAAATAAATAAATCAATAAATATTTTTTTAACCTTAAGTATGTGAAAAATAAGAAAAAAATGTAAAGTGTTAAGAAGTAGATAGAGCTGAAGATGGCAGTGTAGGTTAACACCAGTACTTGCTGCCTCCCACATTCACATCAAAACAACTAAAATAGAGAACCATCATTCAGAAGTGCCTGCAATCTGGCTGAATGGAAGTACTACAACTAGAGAAGTAAAGACCAAAGTACATGGAGACTGTAGGGAGGGCAGAGGCACAAACGGGCTTGTCCAACACCCACATGCGGTGTGTTTTTAATTAGAAGGTATATCTCAGCTGTGGAGGCCTCCCGTGAGGAGCAAGAGGTCCAAGTCCCACACTAGACCTCCAGCCCAGGGTTCCAGTACTGAGAAGATAATTTCCCATAACTTCATAAAAACCAGTAGGGATTGTGGCTGAGTCTCCAGAGGCTGCTGGAGACCCAGGGAATTCCTTTTAAAGGGCCAGTACATGGACTTACTCTGACTCAATCCCTCTGGGCTCCAATGCTGGGGTGGCGGCTTGAAAGGAACTTGGGACATTTGGGGAGGAACTGGATTGTCTGGCATTGGGACAGGAACTTGGGGGCAGCTTTCCCCCACACAGGGTGCTTGCAGGGGTCATTGTTCCTTTGCTGGGACTTCCCCTATTCAAGGGCTGACTGGCAGCCATATCTTAAGTTTCCAACAGCCCACATTGTTTGCTCCACCCTGATGACTCTGAGAGTCACCCAATTTGCAGTCCCACCCAAGTTGTTTGTAGCAGTTTTTCCATATGAATGGTTCAGGCTTCAGCCTCTCCTAAAATATCTTAAACAAGTAGCAGCTGACATCAGTGTGTTCCATAGCTGCCAAAAAGAGGCCCAAGATCCAGCACTACCACCAGCCTGCCTTGTTTTACAGCTGGGCCTGCCTGGGCACTTCCAAGCCCAATACAAGTAGCAGCCATCTTCAGATCTTTCTGTGGCTCCTGCCAGGTGGCCCTAGGCTGTGACTAACTTTGCACCTCCTGGGAGCCCCCAAAGCCAGTGACAATACCAGATTACAACTCTACACATCCACAAGTGACACACTCAAGGGACAGACTCAGTGAGCACCAAAGTCCCACTAAAGCAAGTCCTATTCCATAGGGTGTCTCCTGCTCTCCCATGATAGTCAAAGCTGGTCATCACAGCCAATTGGCCTGGAGGTCAATTCCTCCCAGTGATGCCAACAGCAATCAAGGCTCAACTACAACGAGACTGTGTACACAGCCCTCACAGGGGTACACCTAGAGTGCCCAGCTCAAGTAATTGAGGAGACTGAGCCATTGGGACCTATAGGATACCTACTACACAGTGGCACTCTACCAATTCTGGGAGACATAGCAGCTCTACTTAATACATAGAAACAAACACAGGGAAGCAGCCAAAATATGGAGACAAAGAAACATGTCACAAATGAAAGAAATAGAAGCAAACAAACTACTGGATACAGAGTTCAAAACAATGGATATAAGATTGCTCAAGGGTCTTAATGAGAGCTTTAAGGGACTTAGTGAGACTTTCAAGGATCTTAGTGAGAATTTCAAAGACATGAAAAAGGACAAGTCAGAAATTAAGCATACACTAACTGAAATAAAGAATCATTTACATGGATTAAACAGTAGAGTAGAGGATTCTGAGAAACAAATCAATGACTTGGGATATGAGGAAGCAAAAAACACCCAATCAGAGGAACAAAAATAAAAAAATAATCCAAAAATATGAAGATAGTGTAAGGAGGCTCTGGGACAAACATTCACCTTATGAGGGTGCCAGAAGAAGAATAGAGAGTAAGATGTTGAAAACCTATTTGAAGAAATAATGACAGCTGAAACTGGTTTGGCTCAGTGGATACAGCATCAGCCTGTGGACTGAAGGGTCCTGGGTTCAATTCCAGTCAAGGGCATGTAACTGGGTTGCGGGCACATCCCCAGTAGGGGGTGTGCAGGAGGTAGCTGATTGATGATTCTCTCTCATCGATGTTTCTAACTCTCTATCCCTTTCCCTTCCTCTCTGTAAAAAAATCAATAAAGTATTTTTTTTTTTTTTTTAAAGAGAGAAATAATGACAGATAACTTTCCCTACCTGGTGAAAGAAATAGACTTACAAGTCCAGAAAGCACAGAGAGTCCCACATAAAAGGAACCTAAAAAGGCCCACACCAAGACAAATCATAATTAAAATGCCAAGGATTAAAGACAAAGAGAGAATCTTAAAAGCAACAAGAGGAAAGCAATTAGTTACCTACAAGGGAGAGTTCATACAACTGTCAGCTGATTTCTCAACAGAAACTTTGCAGGCCAAATGGGAGTGGCTAGAAATAGTCAAAGTGATGAATAGCAAGGACCTACAACCAAGATTACTCTGCCCAACAAAGCTATCATTCAGAATTGAAGGTCAGATAAAGTGCTTCACAGATAAGAAAAAACTAAAGGAGGTAATCAACACCAAACCAGTATTACATGAAATGTTGAAGGAAATTCTTTAAGAAGAGGAAGAAGACAAAGAAAAAAGGAAAAAAAAGATAAGAATGAACAATAAAATGGCAATAAATCAATATATATCAACAACTGAATCTAAAAAACAAAATCCAATGAACAAAATAAACTGGTGAATAAAATGAATCAGAGGCTTGGAAACATGGACCAAAATAACAAATCTCAGAGGGAAGGGGGGAGGAAAAGAGATTAACCAAAGATCTTATATTCATATATGCATTACCTATAGACACAGACAATAGGGTGATAAAAGCCTGGGGTGGGGCAAGAACAGGGTGAAGGAGAGCTACAGGGAGGGGGGGGGGGAGAGAGAAAGAAGGTGCATCTGTACTACGCTCAACAATAAAGATTTTTTTAAATAAATAAGATAACAACTGAAAAAAAGGAGATACAAGTAGCTATTTAATATTAATTAAATTTATTGCAGACGAGATCCAAGATGGTGGCATAGGTAAACAACTAAACTGTTGCCGTGCACAACAATTTCCAGAACCACAGGAGAGCTGCTGAGTGGAAGCTCTACAACTAGACTGAAAGCGAAAAGAGCATTCAGGGCACAATCGCTGAAAAACTGAGGTACTGGTATGCTCATGCAATATGGGCTGGTGGCAGATCCTGGCTGGCAGAGGGTGTTGCTTTCTTCAACCCGAAGAGAGACAAGCTCCCAATCTCTCTGAAATCCAGTTTCTGGGGAGAAGCTGGACTGTCTGCCATCGGGTTGGAAAGTGAGGGTGGCTTGCTTGCACAACTGCGTGCAAGAATAATTGTTTGCTGTGTTGGAGTGTGAGACATGGGGACATGGTCAAAGAGACAGAATCAGCTGACTGGCAGCCATCACTGTTTGCCATGCCCTTGAGATTTCACCCCGTACAGCACACCCAAGCTTTAAGCAGTGGCTTTTGCATATGAATGGCCTTCTCTATTGCAGTGTAACCTAGCAAACTTGTAATCTGGTGCAGACAGCTCCAAAGCCTTCAAGCTCCAAGCAGGGAGGAGAGGACTGTGGTTATCACTGTAGCTCCTGCAGGGTGGCCTCAGAATTGCACCCCATTGGAGATCCAGAAGCCAGTGTACCTAGTGGTCAGTGTGTGACACCAGATTTCAACTCCTCACATCCATAAGTGACACTTTCGGGAGGCCGACTTAGTGAGCACTGAAGCCCCACTGAAACAAGTTCTGCCCCATAAGCGTGTCTCCAGTATAGCAGTTCTTCCATTATAGACACAGCGGGTCCTCACAGCCAATTGGCCTGGAGGTCAATTCCTCCCAGTGTACCAACAGCAATTAAGGCTTAACTACACCAAGGCTTTGCACTCAGCCCACAAAGGACTCAGCCCACAAAGGGGTGTACCAAGAGCGACCACCTCGGGTGATTGGAGAAGCTGAGCTACTGGCCCATATAGGTCACCTACCACACAAAGCCACTCTATCAACACAGGGAGGCAGCCAAAATGCAGAGACACAGAAGCATGTCACAAATGGGAGAGATGGAGGAAAGTAAACTACTGGACGACATAGAGTTCAGAATCACATTTATAAGATTACTCAAGAATCTTCTAAAAACCACTGAGAAACTTGAAGAGACCTTCAAGGACCTTAATGAGAATGCCAAAAAAAATGGAAAAGGACCATTTAGAAATTAAGCATACACTGTCTGAAATAAAGAATTACAGAAACCCAACTGTAGATCAATGTACCCCAAGAGTCAAACCAAATATCTGGAATATGAGAAAGCAAAAAACACCCAACCAGAGAGGCAGAAAGAAGAATCCAAAAGTGTGAGGATAGTGTAAGGAGCCTCTGGAATGGTTTTAATCCTACCAACATCTGGATTTGGGGGGGTGCCAGAAGAAGAGAGAGAGCAGGATATTGAAGGCTTATTAGAAGAAATGATGACAGAAAACTTTTCCTACCTGGTGAAAGAAATAGACTTAAAAGTACAGGAAGTGCACAGAACCCCAAACAAGAGGAATCCAAAGAGAACCACACCAAGACACATCATAATTAAAATGCCAAGGGCAAAAGACAAAGAGAGAATCTTGAAAGCAGAAAGAGGAAAAACAGTTAGTTTCCTACAAGGGAGTACCCATAGGACTGTCAGCTGATTTCTCAGCAGAAACTATGCAGGCCAGAAGGGAGTGGCAAGAAATATTCAAAGTGATGAACAGTAACAACCTACAACCAAGAATACTCTATCCAGCAAAGCTATCATTCAGAATTTAAAGGCAGATAAAGAGCTTCACAGACAAGAAAAAGCAAAAGAAGTTCATCACCACCAAACCAGGATTACATGAAATGCTGAAGGGTATTTTTTAAGAAGAAGACGAAGAAGAAAAAGGTAAAGGTAAAAATTATGAACAACATAAATATATCAAATACATACCTACCAACAAGTGAATCTAAAAATCAAGTGAATAAAAAATCTGAATAACAGAATGGACTGGTGAATATAATAGAATCAGGGACATAGAAAGGAATTGGACGGACAATTCTCAGGGGGAAGGAGATCTGAGGGGTGCAGGAAGAGATTGGACAAAAATAGTACACCTATGGATGAAGATAGTGGTGGGGGGTAAGGGCATGGGGTAAGGTAGGGAATCAGGTGGAGAGGAGCTATGGGGAAAAACAAGAGGAACACCTGTAATAATCTGAACAATAAAGATTTATTATAAAAAATATATTTAAAAAATTTATTGCATGTTAATGACATATCAGGAACTATACTAAGGTACATGTATTAAATGATCTAATTCTCAAGACCATACTATAAAGTAGGTACTATAATATCCTCATTTACTTGTGGATAAACTGAGGCTCATAGAGGTTAGTAACTTATGTAAGTTCTCACAGTTGTGGAAGTTAAAAAGATGATTAATTACTGTAAGAGTTTACAGTAATGAAAGTATCAGAAAAATTTCATGGAGATAGGCTTTGCATGGGACATTTAAAGACTGAAGCAAGTTAGAGGAGAGAGGAGAGATGAGAAAAGGGAAATAAGAGAAATTGGACAGTGACATGAAAGTATGCACAAAATTAAGGAGGTAGGAAAGAGCAACAAGCCACCAAAGGCAGGTGAAAATTTGATTAGAGTGTCCCCTCAGTAAACAAGTCCAACATTTAGAAAAGTGGGGAGGGGAGGGGAAAGAAGCCCACAAAAACTTTGAGTACATAGACATTCAGTTATCATATAACTTATAAAAACATGCAATAAGGTTAAAATCCAGATAAATGAAAATCCTTTTAACTAAGAATTATGATATTTCTGTACAGCTACTTGAGGTCTCATGAAGAGTAGGAGACAGATTCATACTTACTTCTCTTAAACCTCTAGATTTGAGATGTAGAGAAGCAAAACATTCCACTCAATATGTTCCTTAGTTCTTCAAGGCCTTGACAGGAAGAAAAAAAAAATACCCATAGTGTTACATGAAACCTTCCTATCACTAGTTTTCAGAAATCATTTTGGAGTTTCAGAGGCTGGGCAGCAATCTACCAATTCTGCATAGTAAATGATTTCCTCATCATTCTAAGTAATAGTCAAGCCAAGATTTTCACGTTCCTTTCCCATGAAAGCCCTCAGAAGTCCCGCCCACTCTTTCCCACCTGCATGCTTCTTGGGAGATTGGCCTGTATAAGCTGTCAGTCTGATCATAGGAAAGGCATTGTGATGTGATTGTTAGTCTAGACATGGTCACAATGTGGCCATTTGGGGACTGGCAATTGTGGGTGATTTGGAGAACTGGTAATAATACCACTCCTGAGCATGAAAACTTAGTTTGCTCAAGGAAAGAACTGATAACATTAAAAAATTGTTGCTTTTTCCTTCTCTGGATATAGACTTAAAGATAAACACCAAGCATCATTATTTATTTTAGACTAGAGGCCCGGTGCATGAAATTCGTACACTGGAGGGGAGGGTCCCTCAGCCTGTCCTGCCCCCTCTCAGTACTCAGTACGGGATCCCTTAGGGGATGTCTGCCTGCTGGCTTAGGCCTGTCAGATGGCAGTCAGACATCCCTCTTTCAGTCTGGGGCTCTTGCAGTCCAGGACCCTTTGCTCCTTACCGTCTGCCTGCAGTGGAGGCGGGAGAGAGTCCCACCACCGTTGCTGCACTCACCAGCTGTGAGGCCAGCTTCTGGCTGAGTTGCACTCTCCCTGTGGGAGCACACTAACCACCAGGGGGCAGCTCCTGCATTGAGCATCTGCACCCTGGTGGTCAGTGCACATCATAATGATGGGTCATTCCACTGGTCATTCCACTGTTTGGTCTATTTGCATATTAGGGTTTTATTAGATAGGATTAGTTAATAATTATCAAGTGCATTTTATGTTAGAAATTTGAGATACATCAAGCCCTTATGTGGACTATTTCAAGGTGGAAATTTGATTAGAGGGTTCTTAACTGGAGTGTCTCACTACTCAAAATGAGCAGCACAATATTCATCTTCTCAGTCAACATGAGTTTCTGATCAACATAATTCATACTTAATGGTCCTGCAATAGATTCCTTATAAGGAAGTGAAGAACAGAACATTATATCTTAGAAGATAATAGTCTAGAGATAAAATTCCAAAGAAGCAAGAAAATTGAAGTTTATTTCCCTTAAACATTCCATGGGGGGTGGGGGAGGGAGAATCACATTTTCTAGCAGTTTAAAAAATTCTGATGTTATAAGGCAGACAGATAGTGGTAAGAGTGTGGGCTTTGGAGCCAGATCGCCTGCATTCCATTCATGGCTCTGCCACTTCCTAGCAGCATGATCTTGGGTAAGTTACCAACCTGTGCCTCAAACTCCCCACCTGTGAAGTGGAGGCAGTGATCTATTTACTTCATAGTGCTGTTACAAAGGTTTAACAACATAATACAAGTAACATGCTTTCAACCACACCTTGCATAGAGCACGCAACAAATGTTAATTTACTACTCTATTATGACATTCAAATCACTGTTGCAAGTTAGCAGCCTACCATTTCAAATCTTCAGACCAGGATGTTCCCAACCTGCTTACTGATATATTCTAAAGTCCCTGAAATCCTTTCAAGCAGAAAATGTCTGTTTCAAAGCAATGGATCCATAGCATAATTACAGAAAGAATAATTCTGAGTTTGGGGTTAGCCCATGAAATCGGTTAATATGAAATGACATCAGATCAGAAGTAAATAGACTGCTGTCTGGAGCATTTTACAAGCTGAAGAATATTGTTGACATTCAAGAAGTCTGGATGTTTTCATTCTTCTAAATGTAACCACAGTTGTTTTCATTTTGTGGTAAAATGATTCTCCCTTTGGTCACATGAAGCAATTTATCTTATCTGAACTCTAGTCTTTTCCTCTTCCTACATTGTTTTTGGAAGCAATCATTATAATTAACTCAGAAGTACTTCCCCCACTCCCACATACCCATTTTTTACTGTAAGATGTTACTTCATTTCCCTTGAGGACTAATGTTTAAATTTCTTTGGGGAAAAAGAATAATTATAAAATATTTTATAATCATTTAAAAAATATTTTTTATTGATTTTAGAGAGAGAAAGAAACATCAATGATGAGAGAGAATCATTTATTGGCTGCCTCCTGCACACATTCCCCACCCCCAGTGGGGACTGAGATGAAACCTGAGCATGTGCCTTGACTGGGGATTGAACCGTGACCTCTTGTTTCATGGGTCAACACTCAACCACTGAGCCACACTCGCTGGGTTATTTTGTCATCATTTTAATGAAATGCTGGAAAGAAATTCATAGTGCCTTTCTTTGATATTCCATAATCAAAGTGCATCACTAAGACTACGCCTCTATTAATAAATGTTCCTCAGAAACAGGGGTGGGTAGCTCTAAGCACTTGAACAAGTCCAGAGAAGCAATTGTAGGAGGGAATACTCACAAGACCAGGAATGATCCAGGGAGGGAGAAACCCTGAAGATAAAAAGTTATTCCACCAACGTTCAATTCACAGGGAGGAAAAGGCAAGTTACTACCAAAAACTGTGAAAGGTCTACGGCTTTATTCCTTGCAAGCTAAAAGACTAGCCTGTTAGTTTCCTGAATACTGGCAGAAGACATAAAACCCCTGAATCAGAGATGAACGAAAGTGTGTTGCTCACAGCAATAGCAGTAGCCAGAGTATCAGCATTTTTTTTGTCAGTTCCTGGAGCCCCCACACAGTAGCCATAGGCTGAGTTAAAGGAACCATGAGATTGAGGAATGTGAAGTTTTTATCAGTGTAAATATGCTGTGCTTTGCCTTAGAGAGAAACATTATCATACTGGACAGTAAGTATGCTTGCCCTTTGCTCTCAAGACCTGCAGTGCCTTGCTCACTGTGTGTGAGAGAGAAGATGTGCGGAAATACTAGACTTTGTGGAGCGGTGTCTCCGGGCAGTCACTAATAAATAAACTATGCTATGCCAGCCCTTTGAGTAGCTCAGGTATGTTGGTCTTACATTAACTTTAACTATTTCTAAAAGGATGTCAAAGGACCCAGAGGCTAATAAGAATATGTAAATGCAAAGGAATATACCCTAGTGTAAAAAAAAAAAATAGTGCTACACTAATACAGTGAGAATGGATGCTCTTGTCCTACTAGAAATGACAGGCAGTCCATTATGGCTGATGTAAGGAAAATAGCTGCAGAAAACATCTTCCACAAGGCTTATCTTGGTAGGCATTCATTAAGTGAGTTAATAGGGCATATCATCTCCTTCTCTTTATGAAAAAAAAAAAATGTCTCATGAAGTTTTTGTGGTTTTTAACTCTAGAATAACAATTCAGGCATCCTTTTCTGAGTTCTATCACCAAATGAAGTTAGAAAAATGCTACGTTCAGCCAAGTGAACGAGTGTTTTTAATGCAGGACTTCTCAGAGCAGGAAGCAGGTTACTATGCACTGTGGAACTCTAAGAAGGTATAGCAATTCCCAAATGAATGTGACCACAGGACCCCTATTTCTCAGGGTGTTTAAAAGGCAGAGTTCTATGGAGAGCTGCTTAGAAAGGTCTCCGCGGAGGGATGGCTCTATCTCCCTGGAAGGAGGAAGACCCAGGTGCTTTAGGAGGATGTTGCCTGCCTAGTCTGTTCTGCGTGAGACAGACTTCCCAAAGAGAGCAGGAATGGACGTCTTCCTGCTTCTAGGTGATTTTATCCATTACTCACTGAAATCTAGGAAAGATCAATATGGATCATTTTAAGATTGACGTGAAAAGTCTTAGCACTGAACAAGTCCTAAGAAATCGCCCATTTAAACCCCTTCATTTTAGATAAGGAGACTGAGCATCCAAAGATCTTAAGAAACTGTCCTAAAGTCCCAAAGGTAGTCAACGGCAGAGCCACACCTGGAACCCAGGTTTCATTAATCCCAGTGTATGATCTTTTCACAAATAGCAATAAAAGTGACTATCACGGATCATTGTCATTGATACTGAGAAGGCAAACCAGGCCTTCCTTCTTGGTTGCCCCACACCCCCAGAGTAAATTTAAGAAATTAATAAATGAACTCCAGAAAATGCATCTTGAGTCACTATGGGGTGATATCTTTAAGAAGAGAGCCTCTGGGCATGGTGATAGCATTTTCTAAGTATACAAAGCAGCGTCCATGATACTTTTCCAAAGCGAGTCATGTGAGTAACAATAGCATCTTCAATTTCACTACTATGATAAGGTTTCTTGAGCCATCGTCGATCTGTATGCCTCGGAAAAAGAGAAGTTTCTCAGTCAAAGGAAAAGTACAATTCCTTAGACTTGAAATTATGTGCTTTGTCAGGACTGATGTCACTGAAATTTGAAGCAAGTCGATGTTAAATTGGATCTGAATGTTCTATGATACATTATGCACAATAGGATATGGTATTAAGAAATGGCTGGAAATTTTGAGTCGTGTGAAAAATGAGTTACCTTCCTTGGGAGAGGTATTTTAATTTATTTTTTAATAAATAAGCAAGTGCTAAGTCCCTTAAGAGCATTTCATTATCATTAGAATAATTCAGTTCATGGCTACAGTCAGTCATTTGTATATTTAATTAATGAGTTTAATAATACATGAAAGTTCTTAATTCAGCAACTTTTCATGCTTAATGGCTGCAAGCAAATATTAGTGATAGCAGTGGTATTTGCTGAGAATGTCAAACTCATTTTTTTATTTTAAACTTATACTGCATATATCTATAAGGTGACTTATTTATCATTAGCCCATATAAACAATAATTCTAAGAATGAAGCTTTCTGCCTGGTATACTTCATGTTACCTAAAGTCAGAGCCACAGACTTTCATGATCTTTCATTAAGAAGTTTGATCTTTCATTAAGAAGTTTGTTTTTAATCATAAAATGCTTTTCAGTTAACGCTGAGCTGTAAAATCACTTTATGAAAGCACACATACGGTGTGACCACTCTATTGGGAAAAGTATGAATAAATGCAATTTTAAAAACTATAGGAAAAAATCATTCACCTTAATGAATATACTTGATGGATTCGATTTAAAAATATATATACCTTTGCTATGTGATTGAGTAGGAGTTAAGCATGAGAACTCTAAAATTAGATTTACCTGGTTCCAAATCCTAACTCTTTCATTCCTTGGTAACCTGACTTTTGGCTAGTTACTTGATTATTATGTGCCTAGGTTTTCTCCTCTGTGGATAGGAGAAAATAACACTGCCTATGGTGAATAAACAAGATATACAAAGCTAGAACATACTTAGCACATATGTGTACCTAATAAGTGCTTACTCATTATTATTATTTCCAAATAATATCTCACAAGTTAGTGGGACCAACCACATCTAGTGTGTGTGTGTGTGTGTGTGTTGAAGGGGGGATTATATGATATCAAGGTCTGATTTTAGCAGAATTTGACCTAAAGTTTTGTGGTATTCTATTTTTAGGTTCTCAGCACATCACCTCTTGGGCAACTGTCTCACAGGACATTTTCTAAGGGAGGTTGAATTCTCCTTGCCCTAGCATTTTTGATGGCATAGAGTTAAGGATTTCAAAATTATTGCCAAAGGTGGTTTTATCTTGCAGCTCTTAATTCAGAAAGTACTAGTGGCTGCAACAGTGTTAACAGTTGAAACTTAACACAACAATACTTTCTGTTAGCTAGGGATCCTTCCCACAGAGCTCAGAAATGGTCTGCGGAGCAGATGTGCATAGGGTGGTCAGGGAATGCTGGTGGTTTTGGTTTAGAATTCAGACTTTACTTTCACTATTACTAGGCAAGATCAACTGAAATCAAATGCAAAACAAAGAAGGCAGCGGTCTTAAAGAAGAAGCCCAGCACTGAGAAATCAAGGCTTACGCAGACATGTACATAATAATTCATTTTAATATAAACTCTTTATGAGCTAAAGGTTTCATTCATGTGGGTTCTAGAGCTTTAGTTCAAGACAAGTTTTACTGAAATCAGAATCAATAAACTTTAAAACTCACTCTTTCTACATTTAACCAGGCTCCATGTGAGGCGTGGACACTGAGGTGAATAAAGATAAAGCAGTAAAGCAAAAACCTAGTGGTAAAGGGCAGCACACCATGGTTAACTGTCAAAATAGAGGTTCAAAAGCAAGTGCTGTGGGCGCACAAGGAAGGGAAATTACACTGGTCTGGAGCCTGCAGAGGCGTCACAGAAAAGACTACTTAAAAAAAAAAAAAATATATATATATATATATATATATTTTATTGATTTTTTACAGACAGGAAGGAAGAGGGATAGAGAGCTAGAAACATCGAGCAGCTGCCTCCTGCACACCCCCTACCGGGGATGTGCCAACAACCAATGTACATGCCCTTGACTGGAATCGAACCTGGGACCTCTCAGTCCACAGGCCAATGCTCTATCCACGGAGCCAAACTGGTTTCAGCAAAGACTACTTTTGAAATATGCCTTCAAGGAATGATACAACCCAGCCTGCATTGTAGCTAACAAACAATGTAATACAATTACCATTTCCACAGGACCCTCTAGAAGGGTTGCAGATATGTTTTCTAGAATCTTAAAAAGTAGGTATGGATGTCCCCATAGACAGATGGAGAACTGGGATTCAAAGATTAGGAAGCACACCGTCATCTGCCTAGTGAGTTGTAGACCCAGGATTCAAGCCGATCACTGTGTATTGTTTTAAATCCCTTACTATGGCCCTGCACTGCCCAGAAAAATCTGCTTATTCCCATTGCCAGCCAGGACATGGCTAACTTGTAACTATGTGGAGTCTAAGTGTGGGAACTCATTCTGGAAGCCCATCTAGAATGTCAAACTTGGGACTGAAGAGTTTAGTAATCAGTGAAAGGTCAAGATGGTGGCTCTACTGTATACAGACACCTAACCCAAGTGCACTCTCATTTCTCTACATTTCAATTACATTTAGTTTGAAATGGCTTATGTGGCTCATGTACCTGCGGGGTCCCCTCTGCCATGCTCTGTGAACACCTTGAAACCAGGGAATAAGCTTTATGCTTTGAGACTCTCAGAGTCCAGCATTCATAGAAGTTGGTTGATCATTGATGATTCGCCTGGTGCCTTACTGGGGGCTTGATATGTGTGAATGTTGACTTGAGTTAGGTTGACTGAGGTGAGGTGACTAGACTTGAGGTTTACATGCTATAATTGCTTTTTAACGTGACCTAAGCAGTATTATATAGTTTTCAGTCTAGTGTCCCTCAGACTTCAGTGTGTATGTGCATCACTTGACTTCACGTAGAACTATCCAGTTCACCGTATTAGAAAGCAGGCACAGAGTAGACAAAAGTGTTACCATTAAGCAAGTGAAGAGGGGAAGTAGGGAGACTCAAAGTTGTGGGGTTCATATGCCATTTCCAAACCTTGTTGCTGTACCCAGCCCCTTTGCTTCCAGGGCCATCAAAAGTAGTAATGGTACATAACAGCTACCTTAGGTGATGTTATGAGTATTTACAAAGTGTCTTATAAACTAATTAGTTGTCTATTAGGTGAGTATTTATAAAGTGTTTGGCACTGTTCTTGCTGCTTTAAGTATGTTATCTAATTCTCATAATACCCTATGCCATAGAGCCTACGTAGTATCTAACGGATAATTAAAATAAAATAAAAAGTAGCAGTTAGTTCTTTACGTTTACACAGGAAGAGTAGTATTCCTGGTTCATCTGAGTCCAAAGTCTCAGGCTGAAAGGTTCCTTGAAACTGGGTAGAGATGCAACAATTTAGAGATGCTTACGCTTGAGGTCTGGGTGCCTGTGGTAAGGAAGGAGAGAGGTGCGCTTTGGAAGCACTTGCAGGATAAGGCCCACCCCACGAGGTCCGAGCCCTTAGTATTATACTTGCCTCATGGAGCACTTAAATACATTTAAGAGCTGATCCTACCTCTGAGAGTACCTGATGGCTTGCAAGGTATTCAAATTTTTTTTTTAAGCAAATGTCTAGAGTCAGCCTCTGCCTTTTCCTTAGGAACTCTCCAGGAACTTTTCCACCTGCTTATTTAGGAAGAAGTTCCCACCCTAGATTTTTGTCTTGATCTAGGTTCATTAAGGCTGGCGTTGGAGCCCTCTTTTAAGGGCTAAAAGGGCGTAAGGGAGTCTTCTGAGAGGGGAAACCCCAACACAGTACTGATATTGCAAACCTGTAGGAGTTTGCCAGGTTAGCTGGGGGAAGCAGATAAAGCCCATGAGAACAATTTTGGGCAAATGTCCATTCTGCCTTGGAAATAGAAATGGGGTAAAAGAAGGTGCCTGCTTTCTTAAGGTTTGCTACGAAAGAAGAAACCAACCAGCGGAAGACTGTTAGTTGTCTATTAATTGTTCTATTCACATACATCGGTCTTTTCCTGGATGCTGGACAGAGCAATGGTTTAAGTTGGGGTGCTTGTAGAATAGCTGGTATTTATCAAGCATCCCAGAAGACTGTATTCCTTAGTAATCTTGTCTGTGAATTTTTTCATTGGGCAGATTTTCCGTACAGAAGACAAGAGTTTGCGTTTTCATCCTAAAATTGGGTAAAGGAGGGTGGAGAAAAAAAAAATGGTGCCGATCAATAAGAAAAAAAAAACCCGCCCCCCCCATACTCTTAAACAACAGGTGGTTTGGACCAGCACGGTCCACCCGTTGATGCACCGCACGAAAATTGTAGGCGGCACATTCCATGTCAGCGTCCCGGGAACCTGCTGCTGGGAGATGGGGGGTGTGAAGGGGGGCTGTCAGTGTCCCACAACAAGGGGGTTCCTGCCAGAGAGGAGACTCGAGTGTCAAAGGGCTGATGGGCTTCCTGGTCCAGGCAAATGAGCTTTCGCCCTCCTCTTTGGCGTCTGCCTCCATGTGTTCCACGACCACGTCCACCCTTGGGTTCCGATGGGTGGGGGGAGAAATAATAATAAAAAAATTAGCTCTACCGTGACCGGGTGCCCGGGTCCTTCCCAGGAGCTCCCATCAGGGCTCTTCTCAGGGGTGGTGCCACCTCTAACCACCCGGGGAGGAGCTGCGGTGCGGCGCGGAGGCTGCGCGCAGAGAAGGCCGGGGGTTTCCGCGCTTTGTTAGGGATTGGGGGGGGGGGGGGTGGAATAAGCGGGGAGTCGCTGGGGAGAGCCGCCAGGTGGGCGGACCAGGGACCCGCGCGGCCGGGCTGTGGGACGCGGGGGAGGGGGGTCCCCACGGCCTGAAGGAGGTGCCGGCAGCGGGGGGCACCCTCCCCGGAGGCCGGCCGCGGGCGCGGGGTGGTCTCCCGGGGGAGGAAGTCCCCGGGCGGCAGGCGGCCTGCGTCACAGGGGGGCCGGCACCGGGGCGGGGGTGGGGGGGTGAGGGGGGGCTGGGACGGCCCCGGGGCCGGGCGCTGGGCGGCGCTGGCTGCCGCGGGCCCGGCTGCGCGCGGGGCGGCGCTGGGGGCGGCTCGGTCCGCGCCGAGGAGGCGGGAGGCGGGCGAAGGCGGAGGCGGAGGAGGAGGAGGCGGGCGGAGAAGAGGACCGCGGGGCAGGGGCGTCCGCTGCGTCCCGGCTCGGAGCCCGCGAAGAGGACGAGGAGGAAGGCGCCGCAGTGGCCGCGGCCGCAGTGCTCCGGGTGCGACGAGCCATGAGCTGCGGCCTCGCGGGCGACCCCGCCGCCGCCGCCGGCCGCCTCTGAGCCCGGCCCCGAGGACACCGCGCGGAGGTAAGGGCGGGACGCGGAGGATGGAGAGGGGCGGCCGCGGAGGAGCGCGCTCGGTCCGCTAGGTGCGCGCTCACCCGCCCCGCTCCCTGCCTGCCTGCCCCCGGCTCCGGCCCCGGGCCCCCGACCCCCGGGCAGGCAGAGCGCGGCCGCTGGCCCCTGGTGGTCCCCGGAGCCCTCCCTGCGCCGCTGGGGCTCAGGGACCCGCCAGCCCAGCCACCCCACCCATCCCGGCTTCCGGGCGCGGGCCCCCAGCCTGGCGCCAAGCGCGGCGCGGCCGCAGCAGGTTCTGCGGACTTGGGGGGTGGGGTGGGGTGGGGTGGGGGTGGGCCGGAGGGAACGGGGCCACGGCCGGGGGAGGTCGAGGTGCTTGGCTACCTTAAAAATCCCGGAGACCCCAGGGCTTGCCCCTTCTGGTCCGCTGTCCCCTGGCCACCTCGCGCCCCCGAAGTGAACATTCGGGGCGCAGAGGAATGCGAAGGGCTCCGAAGGGGCCGAGAGCGTGACGCCGCCGCCCCCCTGGGGACCCGAGGGGAGGGAGGACCGAGCCGGGCCCCGGGCCCCACCAGCCAGGTGTCTCCTAGGCCCGTGGTGGAGGCCAGGGCGGCTGCCTGGAACCCAACTAATGCTCGTTGGTCTTCCCCTTTCCAGCCGGTTCCCAAAAACGAGGTAGTGAGGGATGAAGGGAGCAACTCAGGAACCGTAGGATGTGCTCTGGAGACACTAATTTCTCTCTTTTCTCCCTCGGCCCGTTAGTTCTTCCCTCCCCCACTCCGCGCCGGCCCGTGTACATCACATCCCAGTTCCTTCAGGTCGCAGACACCCAGCCCACGTCCGAGGACCGATAGTTCAGTGTGAGGGCCAAACTTAACTTGGTTTCAAATTCTTAAAACTCCCAGCAAACCAGTTAGGAGACACTTTCAAGTCCCTATTTCCCTTAAAGTAAAAAAAATAATAATAATAATCCATCTTTATGGGAGTGCTGGCATTGGGCAGAGGGAGGCTTGAATGACCCTATTTAACGAAGCCTGGTGGGGGAGGAATAGGTAAAGAAAATGGCAGCCCTATTTTTTAAACACACACACACACACACACACACACACACACACACCTCACAAGGCCCCTGTGATGTAGGAAATGCACATTCGGGACTGGCGTGCTGTAGTAGTTTCCTAAGGTATGCACCGAGGCTTCATACACATCTACTAGATGCTAGAGGAGGAAGCGTGGTGGTGACCCTCTGGATGGGCACAGCACTGAAATTGCCAGCATCAATGAGCTTTATCGGTGTATACATTCTCTGTCTTTTAAAAATTATTTGTGTAAACCAAAATGAAAGCTGAACTGCACAAAATTTGCTCAGATTCATAAGCCTTGTGTCGGATGTATAGACATAGATAACAGATGTATACCACGAATCTGTGATGTTTGCATTCCTGTAACTCGGTTAAATAGGGAAGGGCAAGGCTGTAACTGATTTGCTTTACTTTGGAGTCATTAACTTAAACACTCTCTAGGAGAGGTTGTTGGCTTGCTTTTGGGGAGAAGGTGGGCAGTAGCTGCAAGGATGGATATTTTTTTAAGGTTCACAGAAGAGATGTTGACCACAGATAGGGCCCACGAACACAACAATCATATCAGCATGTGTAACAGTTTCCTTATTAATAGAGTTTTCCGAGCCTTTGTTAATGGTACTAATTTCTTATTTCTCAACTAAGCACTTCAATTTACTTAATGTGTTTTTAGGAAGGGAATGCTTTTAGTGAAAAAAATGTAAGAGACAATTTAAGAGAAAAGAATGAATCATTTTCCACTTAAATGAAGCTTATCAGTTTATCGTTTAAAAAGAATACAAAGTTAGCAATATTTTAAGTTCTACGTTATCCAGTTTTTACCAAATTGTAATTATAATTTTTAATAGTCTGTAGTGTTTTTCAGTTATACTTACCAATCTATATATATAAATGGCTAATATGCCAAGTGACAGTCTGGGTAATGATGTCACATAGCAACACCCAGCTTCCTCTCCCTAGCGACTAGCCTCCTTGCAGTTTCTTCAACCCAGGAACAAGAGTTGCTTTATAGCCAGGTGGAAACATTTTACACTGTAACCAAATGTCTGTGAAGCGTTTTCCCATGCCTCATCTTATTTGATCCCCACAGAAGTCCTGGAGTATGTAGATAGGAGACTAGTGGAATCCTATTTTATTTTCATTAGCCAGAAAACAGATTTAGAAAGCTTAGAAACTTGACCCAACTGAAAAGAAGAAGTGGTGGACCTTGAAAATGACTTCAGGTTTTCTCACTGTGCAGAATACAGTCAAACACTGCTGCAGTTAAATATTTTACCCTTTGTTCTCCCTGCATGATCTACAATAATAATTTACTTCATGTTGATATTTATTGCTGTGTTGCTGACAGTTACCTGAAAGAGAAGTTGGGGTGCTTCAATGGGCTCCAAAAAGTTTAGCTAAATTAGAAAGTAGGTTTAATTAAGCAAGTTTAATCTATATCTATAAAAGGCTAAGTTGACTTGCACATGCTTGATACATATAAAGCTCTCTTAGGTGCCAATTGCACATGTGTGTTTCCATCTGTCATTGTCCATTGTGAATTTGGTTGAGACTTCTATTATAGAGAAAGGGTGAATAATGATATTAAAATATTTCTTCTAATTAATTTTGTTTCAATGTGCACAAATACATGCACCTGGCCACTAGTAGCATTATAATGAAGCCCAAGTTAAAATAAAGGGGGTGGAAACTTATAAGTATTTTGCCAAATATTGTTAATGATGTCATATAGTATTGTAATATAGTCAGCTGCTCTAAGTACATGACATACATTATCTCAGACTCTTACAGCAAACCCTTTAGGTAAATGATGCCATCCACATTTCACAGAGGAAAAGGCTTAGAGTTTATGACATGCCCAAGACCATTAATGTTTGAATAAGGCCAAGCCCTTTTAGCCATAATAATGGACTTTTCCACCATCCAAAGCTCCCTTTTTTTCTCCCTACATAAATGTATTGTGACTGTATGAAAAAAACTGAGGTCAAGGAAGTAAAGTCTCCTGTCCAGAGTTTTTTGTGTAACTTGTGTGTCACAGAATTGAAACTTGGAATCAGGGCCACATGTTTCCCAAACTCCTGTTCTTGCCACTGATCTCTAGTAAATGACTAATTAAGAGCTCAACCTAATGGACATTTTACTTCCGCTCATCAGCTATTCTCATTCACGGAATGGTGGTGGCCATGGGCTACGTATATCACACTTTCAAAGACTCGCTGTATCTCCAGCCCTGGATCACTTAAGAAAGCATATTGCAGCCAACAAGGGTAAAAATTACTCTAGAGTAGGGGTGTCGAACTCAATCAGAGAAGGGGCCAAAATCTAAAATCCAGCCTAAATCGCGGGCCGAATGGTTTACTGAACAGTCATAAACTGACAATGTCATAAACTGACAGCGGAGTGTAGTGATGACAGCGCGGTGCGGGCCACATTGCAAGGCCTGACGGGCTGGATTTGGCCCGCGGGCCTTGTGTTTGACACATGTGCTCTAGAGGCATCCTTGAATTCATTTAAGTTATCTTAAAATATAAATTACCCTAGATTGGCATGGGGTAAAGAGCCTACCTCATTATAGGAAAAGCTGAGCCTGGTCAGTGTGGTTGAGTGTTATCTATGAACCAGGAGGTCACCGTTAGATTCCTGGTCAGGGCACATGCCCAAGTTGCAGGCTTGATCCCCAGTAGGGGGCATGCAGGAGGCAGTTGATCAATTATTCTCTCTCATCATTGATATTTCTATCTCTCTCCTCCCTTTCTGTCTGAAATCAACAAAGACATATATTTTTTAAAAGATAGGAAAAGCTGTATCAAACTCTGGCTCTGCACAGTAGGAGTGCCAACTGATTCACATTATTCAGTTTCTCTGAGCTGGTTTCCTCGTATGTAATGGAGTTCATAAAGCCTACCTGGAGAGATCATTGTTCTGATTAGATGTAGCAATTCATACAAAGGGCAGCTGCTGTCACCTAGAAGGTGCTTAGTAAATGGGATGGATGAATACTCTGTATCCTGGCTAGCACTAATTGAAATTTCTGCCGTATTTCACTTTTTGTATGTTTTGCATGTGCATAGTGATTAGTCACTGCTGTCTGTGACTCATTTTTCATATGGCTACACAAAATTCTAATCCAGTGTTTAGCATCTTCAACTTTTGAGTCACATCCTTTTTTTGTAGTCCTGACTTACACGTATTTACTCACCTCACATAGTTTTCCCTTTGTTCCACTCTGCACAGTTTTAAAAACTTTACCAGCCACATTTTGGTTGGAATGTATTTTTTGGCAAAAACACTTTCCTGTTTTCTGCCTCTCCTGATTTCTCAGCCTTGCTTATCACTCACAGAAGGCACCATGACAAACCCAGGACCTCCCTACCACACACCTTACCTTAACTGAGCCTTGACCACTAAAATTCTGCATCTCCTTCAAGGCTCAGCCTGAATGCTACATCTAGCTGAGCTCATGTACCTTGTATTTTAAATCTTTTGTCCATTCACTTATAATTCAGACATGTACCCCTAATGCTGTAAATAATATTATTTTTACTTTCTTAGTTATTTGTCCAAATAATATCCTATGGAAGACTGTAATCTCTCTGAGGTCAGGGATGTTTTTCTATTTCTTTTTCTTACTAAATTTTTTATTGATTTCAGAGAGAGGAAGGAGGAAAGAGAGAGAGAGAAACATCAATGATAAGAGAGAACCTTAGCTGATTTGGCTCAGTGGATAGAGCATCAGCCCACAGACTGAAGGGTGCCAGGTTTGATTCCAGTCAAGGACAAGTACCTCCATTGCAGTCTTGATCCCCAGTCTTGGTCAGGGCATGTGTGGGAGGCAACCAATTGATGTGTCTCTCTCACATCAATGTTTCTCTCTTTGTGTCTCTCCCACTCCTTCCTCTCTCTCTAAAATTCAATGGAAAAATTATCCTTGAGTGAAGATTAACACAACAAAATTATGAGAGAGAATCATCCATCGGCTGCTTTCTGCTCACCCCCTACTGGGGACCTAGCTTGCAACCCAGGATAAACCTTGACCAGTTCATGGGTCAACCACTGAACCACACCGGACAGGCCATTTTTCTGTGTCTTAGCAATGTTTGCTTTATATAAAGCTTACATGCTTTTTATTTCCTGAATGAAAGATGAGTCAGAAATTCTGACAGATTCTTACAGTAATTAGGAAAGACACCCAAATTATTTGTCTCCATTACATGATTGTTAGTAGTGCCTTCCTCTTTATTCTGAGATTTGTTCATCCCAGCCTTCTCCACCAGTTTAGCTGGCATTCCATTAACTGGGAAGGCATATATAGGAAAGCACCATGACAAACCCGGGATCTCCCCACCACACACCTCACACAAAGCCTTGGCCACCAGGTACCATGTAAGAGGGTGTGTTTTCATTAATAAATTACTCCTGTGGTGGTATGATAAACTCCTTAGTTGCAGGGATATTGAGCATGCCCACAGTGTTTGAGTAGTTTGGCATTTTAGATGGGGTAACAGTCCAGATGGATTTCTTTCATTAGGAATTGGGTTTACCTGAGGGAAAGGAACACTTGCCTTAGAGAGAAGGTTGAGATAATAAACGAGGAGGATTTCAAACCCCTTAGCTTGGAAATAAGACTCATCATGGCAGTGTATTGGCTACTGCCAAAAGTGACCTTCATGAGATAATTAGCACAAAGACCCAGACAATCTCACCCCAAATATGAGAGGTAGAAAAAATAAAAAGGAAGAGGTAAAAGCGAAGCATGACTATACTAACATATGACTGTGGCCTGCTAGATATCGCTAAATGCTGGACTATAGAATTAGGAAAGAGACTGTGGGGTCAAGGTGAGCAAGAGAAACTATTGTGGCTTTGAACTTCTAGTACATGAATATACTCCCATTGATTCCAGGGCTGGCACAGGAGGGCAAGAGGGTAATTTCAGAACTTTGGTTAAAATAGTTTGGTAAAAACATTGAAATATTTCTAAGCATTAAAGAGGAAAAGAATAACTGAAGTCTTTCCTAATATCAGGAAACAAATAACCCAAGCTATCTACATAGAAGTATAACACACTATCATAAATTTTAGGAGTGAATTTAAGATCATTTTTGGTGTTGGATGGGTGTCCTTTTAAAATACAGTTCTGGCTGAAACCGGTTTGGCTCAGTGGTAGAGCGTCTGTCTGTGGACTGAAAGGTCCCAGGTTCGATTCCGGTCAGGGGCATGTACATTGGTTGCGGGCACATCCCCGGTAGGGGGTGTACAGGAGGCAGCTGGTCAATGTTTCTCTCTCATTGACGTTCTATCTCTCTCCCTTCTGCTCTATAAAAAATAAATAAAATATATTAAAAAATAAAATACGGTTCTGGCCCTAGCTGGTTTGGGTCAGTGGCTAGAGCATCAGCCTGTAGACTGAAGAGTCCCGGGTTCAATTCCAGTCAAGGACACATGCCTGGGTTACGGGCTCAGTCCCCAGTGTGGGGCCTGCAAGAGGCAGCCAATCAATGATTCTCTCTCATCATTGATGTTTCTCTCTCTCCCTCTCCTGTCCTCTCTGAAATGAATAAAAATGTAAATACATAAAATATGGTTCTGTAGTCTACAGTGTATCTAACTATGAATGGCAGTTGGTAGAGAAATGATAATGTGGGTTTAGAAACTGAATGGAGTTCAGAAAAGAAAAGGGAGAACTGAAAAAATTCAAACACTAATTTCAAGCAACATGTTTGAAAGCTTAGGGAAGTAACTGACGCGGTTCAGATGACTGAAGTATTTTGAATCAAAGGGACCCAGGAGAACTCTGTGTGCCTTAAAGAGCCCCTCTGAGGCCTCAGAAGAAGCAGAGCCATTCCCACACTCAGAAGGGTGGGAAGGTGGAGCCAAGAGGAAAGTTCGTGGCGCCAAACCAAAACAACTGCTTCAAGGGTTTTCAAACTTAGAGAAAATACAATGACACTCCTAGAAAAGTGTTCCTCACCCTTTCCTTTCCTCGTGACTCTCCCTCCCCGAGCCTATTTCAGATAAATTATAATGTCATAGGTACACTATATATCTGCTTATGCAATGTGGCCTTTTTGCACCTTTAATGTTAGTAACTACAAAACATTATTTAAGACCTTTTTACCCTGCTCCCCAGAACCAATTTTCAACACGGGCAAGATTGCACCCCTATTGAGAATACATGATGTGGCATGATTCTGTATTATGTTAGAAACTCACGCAAGAGCCATATGGAACTAAAATACATGAAGAATAGAATACACACACACACACACACACACACACACACGCACATATATTTGTATGAATGCATTTAATACATTAATGAACAAATTCTCTGGAATTAGATTGCTTTTTCTTTGCCTTATAAAAAACCATGCACTATTTATTGACTTTTAAACTGAAATACCTAAGTAAAATATATATATATATATATATATATATATATATATATATATATATATATATGGCTTTTTGTTGTCTGGATTGCACCTTGGCAAAATTATTAAATTCACAAAGTTATCTTTCCAAGCCTCGTCTACCCACATTCTTATTTTTCCAGGATGGAAAAGCCTTTCCCAAACTTTAAATGCTCAACATCCTGTATTTACTTTTGTTATGCTGGGAAGACTCTGATATTAGCCATTCATGTGACTGGTCAATTATATAAATATAAATGAGTTTGTCCTTATTAGAGCATTTGTATTTTAAGCTACTTATTTATAAACATGAAACACTATGTCTCCTATCAAAGGGATTTCAGCTTGCAACAAGTAGATATTTAGAGAAGTCATTCTTAGCTTTCTCATTTTCAGTTCATGCTTCCGTTCCCTGGGGAGATGTCTAATCTGGGTGCTGTAGGGTTAGGGGAGCTTGGTTTCTTTATACTATACTGGCTTCTCTCAGCATGTGGAACCTATTGGCTCTTGCTTCTGCCCTTAACCCAAAACAAGTCATCTTCTTATCCTCCAGGTCTTATTTTAACCAAATTGATCTTTTCCCTTTCCTTTACCCCCAAACTTCAGAAGTATCTTTGTTTTTCAGCACTTTTGTCTGTCTGATTTTTAGAGCTTCAGTGAACATCCATGAGGGCAGAGGCCATATAGGCCATATCTGTTTTATTTATGTCTGTATCCACAGCACCTTCATGGTGCCTGGGACACTGCTACTCAAGAAATAGTCCTAGATTAAGTATTAATGATATATTTTACAGTAATGTTTCTAACATACCATCTTGGATTGTATCCTTTTCCATTTCTATTGTTTTTAATTCTGGTAATGAAATTTGATAGTGTAATTTAGAAGTTATCCTTCTCAGTAGAGTCATGAAATATGTACACAAAAATATTTCTAGCCCTGGCCAGTGTTCTCAGTGGTTAGAGTGCTGGCCCTCGCCAGAAGTGTTGTGAGTTTGATTCCTAGTCAAGGACAAACACCTGGGCTTCAGGCTTGCTTCCCAGACCTGGTCGGGGCATGAATGCAGGAGGCAATCAATCAATATGTCTCTTTCGCATTGATCTCTCTCTCCTCCCTCCCTCCCTCCCTCCCTCCTTCCCTCCCTCTCCTTTTCCTCAACTCTCTCAAAAAATTAGTGGAAAAAATATCTTCGGGTGAGGATTAACAAAAAATATTTCTACATGTGATTGGAAATGAGGAACAAGTATTATATGAAAGATGAAGTCAGAACATCAAAATAAACCCTATGGAAAAGTCACTAAGTAAGCTAAATATATGAAAACTCATGGGTCCTTTGAGCTCTCCTTATGTACACAAAGAACTTGTAAAATCAATAAAAATTACTATCTAGTCTCTTTCAAATACTTTAGAGATGTATGAAAATTAGAAACGTGCTCAAATATCTTTTTGAAAAAATGGAAAAGACATAACCTATAAATCCCACTTGTGGAAAAATGCTATAGAAAGTTATTTAGCTAATAACATCTTGTATTTAATATATATATATATATATATATATATATATATATATATATATATAGTTAGTTTCATTAGGAAAACACTGTTAAGCTAATTTGTATTATCTCCCTTGACATTAGCAAGGTCATTATCCTTAATGTTCTTACCAGCAAAGTTAGGGAATACTGTCCTACACACACAACTTTCTAGTTAATGCACAATTATGTGGATTAATAACTGATTGGCCCGCAGGCCCCAATCAGCTGTGATGCTGCCAGGCCAGCCATGGCAGGTGCTAGTGGAGGCCCTGATCAACCTGCAGGTCACCCCACAGATTGGCCCTGATTGCCAGCCCAGCCTAGGGTCCCTACCTGTGAGGAATTTCATGCACCAGGCCTCTAGTAATAATGATAAAGTCATAAATGTTGGAAAGGAAGAAGTAAAAAAAAAAAAAAAATCTCTTTTCACAAACTTGTGATTAGAAATTAGGATTCCTCATCCTAAAGACAGTGGAGAAGGCTGACAGGAAAAATGAACTGATTCATTTGAAATATGCTGTTGAAAGAGACCTCAACCATTGACCACCAGGAAAACAAACAAGTGCGTCATAGAGTAAATTAAGCCTGAAACTTCTCTGGAGGCAAACATGACAAAACTGAATCTGTGCTACTTAGGGCATATTATGAGAAGGCAGCATTCTTTAGAAAAAGCAATAATGCTGGGAAAAATAGAAGGCAACAAGAAAAGAGGAAAACCAAATAGGAGATTGATTGACTCCCATTAAAGAAGCTATAAGCATTTGTCTACAGGAGCTGTGCAGGCTGTTGAGGATAGGACTGTGTGGACATAATTCATTGATTGAATCACTGGGAGTCAGAGCCAACACAACGACACACACCACACATCCTAAGGAATCTACAAAACCACCACTAAAAATAGGTGTCACCCTCATCTTTGACTGGCATGCAGCTACTTAAAATTTACGAGCAAAATCTTAGAAGTAAGTCTATTTCAGTCTGCCCTGGTACACAAATGCAAAGATGATTTTGCTTCTCTTGGATTATAGTATCTAATACTATAATCACATAACTAACATTTTACCTGTTTTTTAACTTGACATCTTTCCCCATAAATGGATTGCAATAAACAGAACAGCCTACTGTTGATCTAATTAAGGAATTAGGAGTAAGTCGATTAAAACTAATTATTTCCTGTATTCCTTTTACTTGATAGTGCCACATCCTGGCTTATAGTAAGGGGAGCAGACATATGATGCTACCTAGAGGCTATCTAGTATGTATTAAACATGTTTTGAATATTAAAAAAACTGCTCCTGCCGAAACTGGTTTGGCTCAGTGGATAGAGCATCGGTCTGTGGACTGAAAGGTTCCAGGTTCGATTCCGGTCAAGGGCATGTACCTTGTGGTTGCAGGCACATAACCAGTAGGGGGTGTTTCTCTCTGATCGATGTTTCCAACTCTCTATCCCTCTCTCTTCCTCTCTGTAAAAAAAATCAATAAAATGTACACAAGGCTAAGACATTGAACTGATTCATTTGAAATATGCTGTTGAAAGAGACCTCAACCATTGACCACCAGGAAAACAAACAAGTGCGTTTTTAATTATGAAATCTCTCCTTGTCATCATCTGAACTTTCACATACAAGTTTTTTAAAAACAACTGCTCCTTTTGTTAATGCTCCAAATCTGGAACATAAAGCAACATTTTAAAATATTGTTGCATAGCAATGTAGATGCACAGTAATAAGAAACGGTCATATTGGTGGCTGAAATAGTAACTAGTAACAGATAAATCGGATGAAATATCAGAATTTAATTTTTCTAGAGGCCAAGAATCTCATTCTGGGTTTTTTTTGTTTGTTTTTTTGCTTTCAGTTATATATAAATTTGAAATATAAAAAGTAGCACAAGAAGAAATACGCTAATTGTCCCTTCTGAAAGAACACATTTGGATTGAGGAAAAAATAACTTTTGTCATCTGGGTAGAATATCTGGGTGTCATCTGGTAAATAATTTTATAGCCTCATATTGAGAAAAGGTCATCTCAGAAATAACTATTATTTTTGAGTGACCAAGTTATCTATTCTAATAAGCTGCTTTAAGTTTTAATTTTATCTCAGTATGTGTTACTTTTTATATAAATCACATAAGCTAAAAATGGTGGGTGACAATAGTGTTAAAGTTTAGTTTTTAAGATAACATTAATTTTATAAAGTATGCTATAAAATAATGATTATAGTCTTAATATTTGAAGAATATACTTATCTATAAAGAAATGATACATAGCTTTAACTCATGATATTATTTTGCCAAGGATTATTCATAATTACTTAATTTTAATATTGTCCCAGATGTGACAATAATTAGTCTTATTATTTGAGTAGTAAAAAGAAAAAATTATGTATAGAGATATGATACATAGCTTCAAACTATCACTTGGTCATATTTAGACAAAGATTACTTATAATTGTTTAGTTTTAATGTTAGTCCCAGGTCTTAAAATTAATTATTTTGAATTACAATGCACATTACCACTTAAAAATAATGTATTACAGTTCATATTAAAAACTTATCAGATAGCTATGACATTTATGGTTTCACATTACTGCAGCAATGCCTAAAATTTATAACCATTAAAGAAACAGGCTAGTTATAACTCTTATAGACTTAAATTTTTAGTGTAATGTACTGACTTAGACAAATATAAGGAATTTAGTAACTTCCCATTAAATAGACATTCTACTAAAGAACAGATTAGTCTTGCATGAACAGCTTTATTGAGATATAATTTACATACTATAACACTGATTTATTTAAAGTATACAATTAAATGCTTTTTAGTGTAATTACAGAATTGTGTAATCATTACCATAATCCAATTTTGAAACATTTTTATCACATTAAAAAGAAGGCTGTACCCTTAGCTGTCACTCTTCACCATATCTCCCAGTTTGCTCAAACTTTGGACAGCCCCTAATCTATATTCTGAATCTATAGATGGTCTATTCTGGACATTTCACATAATGGTATTATATGTGATTTTTGTAACTTGCTTCTTTTACTTAACACATATTCAATGTTCATCCATGTTTCAAGTTATACAATGTATCAATATGTTATTCCTTTTCACTGCTAGATAATAATTCCATTATGTAGATATAACATGTTTTCTGTATCCATTCATCAATTGGTGGACATTTAGGTTGTTTCCACTTTGGGGCTATGAGGAATAGTGCCCCTAATAATATTCAGATACAAATTTTTGTGTGGATATATATATTTTTTCATTTATTTTGGGTAAGTATGTATAGAAGTGAAATTGCTGGATCATATGACATCTATGATTTTATCATTTTGATGTAAATGAGGTATAATTTTTATATCGTCTCCACAACTAGAATAAAGTCAAGACTAAGACATTGAACAAAATAGTTTAATTTGTTCAAGTATTCCTCATTATCGGAAATATCAATTGAACATTGATTTATATAATTCAACCGTAGTTTTGCAAAGTACTATCAAAGCACTATTAAATTACTTTAGATTAAAAGTTCTGGTTAAGAATTCTAGAAAGGGCAGATGAAGGCTGATCAGGTAGAAATTTTTTGGTTCCTTATCCTTAATGATCTGACTACCACCCATTAAGTTTAAATTCCCCTCTTGTGAAATTTCCCCCCTCTTTTTGTTATGAGCACTGGGGCAATAACTTTTTCATATTCTTTTATTCTAGATATTTGTGTTTATTAGCTTCTGCCTGGAATATGTGACCTCCATTGATTTGAGGATTTAGAGTCTTATTAATTTCTCTTTGGAAAGAGGCAAAGGCAACTTTAAAAGTAAAACACTTTTAATTGGTTAACATTCTTCCACTATTCTGTTGTTTGGGATGGTGATGGGGGGATTATCTTGATAAATGGTAGATCTCTATGTGTTTTTGGTCTATTTAGAACTACTCTTTTCATTCACTGTCAGGCCAAGTCCTGGCAGAAATTTCCCTTAACTCTTTTTCTTTTCATACCCAGGCCTATTTGTTTAAGGAGGTGTTCTCCTAGCACACAAGGGACAAATTCCTGTGACCACTTAGTCTTTGTTCTTAAAGGTGTCTAAGCCACTAGGAAGCTGTAGGTCTAATAGGTGCCCCAAGAACTCACTCACCACAAAAGCACAACACTAAAAATAACCGCTGTCAGACACAGGCAAATAGAAAACCTCTGAACCAATTCCTACACGCTATTTTAACTGTTGGGGTAATGTAAATACAAATATATACACAAACTCAATGCAAGCAAAGCACAAAATAAAGAGTCTTTAGTGAACGTTATAAAAGGATAATTTTCAGAAAGTTAAGCATGACTCTTAAATACAAAATGAACATGTCAAAGACTTTTTCAACTCCTTGATGAAGGAGCTGACAGAATGGCAGAGTGGATTCAAAGAGCATCCAGGAATTATTTTGGGGGGAGGGGGGGAAGACTTAGAATAACATTGGGAGCTTAGATACAAAACTAAGCAATGTCCTTCAGGACAATGAAAAAAAATAATGTTTTGGGTTTTCTTACTGGACAAAAATCTACAAGTCTGAACTTTAATCAGTAGTAATTAACAAGTCAAAGAAAGTTATATTTCCCTAAACAGTTTTTCAGTATTACAATGAAAGAATAGTCTGCCCTCCCTTGGCCTCATTTCCAAGATTTAGATCCTTTTTTTCTTAATAATGCATACTTTCTCATTCCTGACTTTCCTTTTAAGGGCTTTGGTTGTTTCTCAGTAATATGGCAGACGTTTAGCATGGAATGTGTCAAATACAAAACACTGGCCATGGAAGTTCTCAAACATAAGACACGGGACAGAAACTTTTGGGTTCTGCGCTTGACTTTCCTTTCTGAGCATCCCTTATGTCACACAATTATCAAACTACCTCTTTAATCTCCTCCTGGAAAGGAGTTCTGTTTTAACTCCAACCCCAAGTTTATTCAATTTTAGGCCCCAGACTGCTCTCCAAGCTCTCAACTTAGATGGTAAGTCATCGTAAGCCTCGCAGAACAAGAGTCCTGTCAGGTGGCCATTAGACTTTGACACTCAAATAACCATAGATCAGCAAAGTATTCATGATTAGAAGAGATACACAAAGAATCTCAGTAGCTAACTGCCTTGAACTTCCATGACCCAGAGGCTCCCAAAAGCTCGGTTCCTTTTGAGATGAGTGAGCCCCACTGGACCTCCAAGAAACACTACAATTGACCAAATGTGGTCCAGGTAGTTTGGGTCTGCAGCCTGTTTTTGTAGAGCCCACTTGCTGAAGTTGGCTTTCACATTTTTTGAAGGGTTTGAAATATTTGTAAAAGACTATGCCACATAGACCAGATGTGACCTGTAAGGCCTAAATATTTACTCTCTCTCCCTGTATAGAACAAGCTCGCTGATCCTGCATTATAAAACAACATTGACAGCAGTGCTGTATCCAAGTTTTATAACAAATTTCCTGTAAGGCAAATGCTCTCTAGTAGACTAATTCAAAGATTTGCTCTTGGTAAGAACATTTCATAGGAAAAGAAACTGGTTAGAAAGATGTTAGATTTGACATAAAAAGAAAATAACATTTGGTTGTTTGACAGCTGGTCAACTGTGTGGGCAGTAACCAATTTCCCAGTTAATGTCATTAAGGTTCATGAGAATCAATTATTTAAGGATTATATCAGGAACACTGATTTCTTTCTCGGAGGAAGTTGAAAGTTATACAAACAGATTTGAGACGGTTTTTCTTTTGTAAGGCAGCCTGTTAGTATATTTTAAAAGCGTACACTGGATTGTGAAAACAGAAAAGCAGACTCTAGGGATCTGTTGATGCCACACTAACTCTTACAGTTTAAGGCTACATAGCTAACAGGGAGATGAAAGCCTTGGGGGAGAGAAGACCACCACCAAGAGGATCAGAGCACTGAAAAGTTGAATCTGTGTGGGACAAATGAAAAGCACATTGGCATGTTCCAGTTCAGATGATGACAAGGAGAGATCTCATAATTACTTTCAAGGGTATGAAGGGATCTCCAACTGAATGTGGAGAATGGTTGTACATCTCTTCTGAAAGAGATAAAAGTTTCACCTGTAGCCTAAGGATTTAAAAAGAAGAATTTTCTGTCATCAAGCCATCAGCCTTTCTACAAATTTTTCTAGAGGCTGGGTCTCGGGCAGATTTTAAAGCTACAATTGAGTTCCTGGTCTCTGCCATGGATGAAGTTTGATTTTACCTAAAGGTTTCGCCAGATAACCCTCAAGACCAAACAGGATGCCGTGCACACCGGAGGGGCTGTCCTCTGAGATTAGAAACCAACCGCTGCCCCTGGGACTGACTCTGTGACAGAGGGGTTAGGGTAAACAGACAGGTGACACAGATAAGGAGGAGAACAGGGAAAACTTGTGCACGTATTTAACTATCTGCAGAGGGAAACAAAACTATGGCTCATAAGGCAAAGACCTGGAGGAGGAGAGGGAGCCATTTATATCTGAGGAAAGAGAGAGCCAGGCAGAGGGAACAGCAAATAAAAAGACATGCTCCTGGTGTGGTGGAGGAACAGCAAGAAGGCCAGTGTGGGGGGAGGGCCCTGGGGGAGGAGGAGGAATTACTTAGTGCTGTAGGCTCATTAAGAGTTTTGTCCACCTCTATTCTGAGAGAGGAGGAGCCGTTAGAGGTTTCTGAATAAGGGAGATTCATAATCTAACTTGAGTTTTCAAAGGATCACTCTGTCTGCAGTGTAGAGAAGCCATTGGCCAAATTTTAGGCTTCAGGACTTTTGCAGTCTTTTTTTTTTTTTTTAATTTCTAGTTATTGATTTGAGAGAGAGAGAGAGAAAGGAAAAATATCAATTTGTTGTTCCACTTATTTATGCATTCATTGGTTACTTCTGGTCTGTGTGCTCACTGGGGATTGAACCCACTACCTTGGTGTATTGGGGTAATATTCTAACCAGCTGAGCTATCTGGCCAGGGCAGGGTCTTCAGAAATTATTGAAGACCCCAAACAGCTTTATGTGGGAGAACTTTTAGGCATTTTCCAAGAACAGTAGATATAGAGAACATACAATAAATGTTCTGTTTTTTTTTTCAGAATGCAGAAGCTTCCTAGAAGGGCAGCCTCGCTCGTATTTTCTTAAATACGTAATGAACTTGACAATTGTCATATACTGCCAGGCACTTTTATAAGTGTGTATCATTCAAAGAGGTTGGCACAGAGCTGGATTTCAAACCTAGGTCTTTCCAGCTGTAAAATTTGCGCTATAACCACCACTTTATGTTGAACAAAATGCTGAGCAGAAATGACTTTTATTTTTTTTAAAAAAACATTTAATCCTCACCTGAGGATATTTTTCCATTGATTTTTTAGAGAGAGTGGAAGAGAGAGGGAAAGAGAGAGAAACACATTGATTGGTTGCCTCCTGCACACATTCCAAACAGGACCCAGGCCAGGGAGGAGCCGACAACCGAGGTACGAGGTACGGCCCCTTGACTGGAATCAAACCTAGGACTCTTTAGTCCACAAGGCCGATGCTCTATCCACTGAGCAAACTGGCTAGCGCTAGTTTTATTTTTTAGATTACTGTTGCTGCTTATGACTACACTTAAGAGTTTAGATGTTCAATGAGGTAGTACATACATACTGGTATAAGGTAATAACAGGAGTATTTTTATTTTACTTGGCATATAGTGTTTTAGACTAAGGACTTCATATCACTCCAGATGTACAAAACAACTGTAATTACTTCATAAAGAAGGTAATTTGCACAAATTACTTTTGAAGTTTGTAATAAAATGCAACGAGCCCTGACTAGTGTGGCTCAGTTGGTTGGAGTGTTATTCCATATACTGAAAGATTGCCAGTTCAATTCCCTGTCAGGGTTTGATCTCTGGTTGGGGCATGTATGGAAAGCAACCAGTTGATGTCTCTCTCATATCGATGTTTTTCTCTCTTTCTACCTCCCTCCCTCTCTCTCCCTCCATCCATCCTTTCCCCTCTAAAAGAATCAACATGCATATCCTTAGGTGAGGATTCTTTAAAAAAATTAAATATATTTTTATTGATTTCAGAGATTAGGGGAAAGGGAGAGAGAGAGATAGAAACATCAATGATGAGGGAGAATCATTGATCAGCTGCCTCCTGCACACCCCTCACTGGGGTATCGAGCCTGCAGTCCAGGCATGTGCCCCTAGCCACAATCGAACCCGGGACCCTTCAGTCTGTAGTTCAACGCTCCATCCACTGAGCCAAACTGGCCAAGGCTTTAAAAAATTTTTTTAAGCAATTAATATTATGTCCATGCTCTAAGTAAGAGCATATCCCATCATTACGTGTGATAGTGGCCTCAGTAAGCAGTGGACATTGTGGTTTAGCAGAAAGGTGCTTAGTAAGATGATACTAGACTGTTTCTGCAGAATGTTCAGGGGGCCTGTTCTTCAACAGAAGTGAAAACTGTTTTAGATGCAAACTGGAGCTATGTACTAGGACCATATCACATTTTGAGAATTTTATACACAATGACAAAAATGTTGTAGGTGAGGCAGTAAAGTGCGTTGCTAATGTTCAGCGGCAGACGCATATATAGAGGATCCGGGGATGTAAGTGTGTGACCAAGAGCATCCCTACGTTTACTCAGCTGTAATGAGATGCGTCTTTTAATTGAAATACCCCATGCTTTCAAAAAGCCCCCTTGTGCCAAGTCCAAATCAGAGCAGAATAGGTCCCTTATAAGAGGAAACCGCAGATCTTGAAAACAGTGGTGTTCCTTGGTGTTCTTTGGCCGCGCTACTGTTTGGTTTAACTAACGCTTCTGGTGATGGAATTGCTTGAGTCTCAGAATTAGTTTGCTTAGAATTTTTATGTTTCTGCCAGACCTCTTCCTGTTGACATATTCAAAATGAATAAAAATTACTTGTGTGACATCATAAGCAGTGTAAGTATAGTACTTGAAACCAGTCTAAGGTTCTGATATATTAATTAATCTATTTGGGTGTGTTTGCTTGGAAACCTGGAATGAAACCTGTTTTAGAATACATTTGTTTTTAGAATATAATCTGAAAATGAGTTAGAAAATATTTAACCTCCATAACATTTTAAAATAGTCATTCCACATCTCTTAACATCTTGTACTCCAACTAAGGCATTTATTTAATGGAAGTGGAAAAGCCTGCAGTATTTTAAACACAGTATTTTAAAAATAGACAGCTATGTCCTCATTTTTAGAAAGATTATACCAAAGCACCATCACTTTTTATATTGGAATCACCTATGAACCAGAAATCCTTATTACTTTTCTAAAATTAAAACTATTTGATATAAAAAAAATTGAATCTGTGTATCATAAAGTGAAAAACCATAAAATATTAATTAAAAATTTGAATGTATAGTATGCTGAAAATGGGCACTTTTCCAATAAGAAAATGGAGTATCTGTACTCTCACTTAGCTCTTGGATGAAGGAGATTTTTCCCCTTTAAATTCTTTAAAGTTATTGACAAAGAGAATGAAGAGCTAATATATTTAAACCCAAAGAGTTAAGAGGCGGTATAGAAACTTAAAAGGAAACAACTCTAATGTAATTACACTCTCAGTATAATATAAATTTAAAAGAAAGCATCTTTGATATTATTAGTTAATAGGAAATTTTGAATAATATCACTCTCAATTCCTAAGAAATCCTCTGTAAAGGAAAAATACTCTTTCCCATTAATTCCTAAATTAAATCAAGAATTCAGTTTTCAATTTTGTTCTTACTATTGTCCATGAAATGTTAGGTTTAGGGATTTCTAATAATTGGCTCTAAAACAGATTACCTGGGTTGTACGTGGGTTTCTCTGCTTGCCACTGTGTAACCCCAGGTGGGAGATTTAACCTTCTGAAGCCTCCATTTCTTTTGTAAGAGTAAGTTAATAGTGCCTAGAACCTAGGCGTCGGTGCTTAGAAATTAAATAATAGGGTACATGTGAAGTGACTGACACCATCTAAGTACAGAGTAAACCTTAGCTCCCGTTGTGGTGGAGATGAGGTTTCCCTTTATCTGTAAGGAGATCTTTGCTGGGTGAGATTAATATTGCTATACTACAGAAAAGCACCTATAAAAATAAAAATGGACCCCTCCAGGACTACTCTTGTAATGTTCAGAGCATTTTCTACATTCAGAAGATTCTGGAGGGGTAAGTCATTGCTATACCTATGGAGCTCCTTGTCACATAAAACCATTACTGTTCAGACAGCTAGGCCAGAAGCTGGGAGTGCCCGAAGGAGCAGGGCAGCCTCTGCCCCTGCAGAGTTCAGGGTCGGGGAGGGGAGACCAATGAGTATATAAATAACGCAGGGGAGTGAAGAAGTGAACAGAGCAGGTAGGGAAAGTGTTGATCTTGGACTGCATATGAAAATACACAGCCGCAGGCTTCCAAAATAGAACATTGGAGTTATGGTCTAAGACCCTTTCAGATGTTATCCTAGTAGCGTGTTCTTCCCATGGGGGAGCCTGTGCATCTGGGGAGACGAGAGGTGGGGTCTGAGGTACATAGTAACTAAAGATATGATTAGCCTATTCCTTAGACTTAGTAACTATAAGTCCATCAAGTTCTAAAATCATTTTAAGTTTGTGAACCCTATATTGGGAGGTCCAGATAAAGCTCTATTTTCTTCTTCAAGACCTCATCTGATGTGTTGTTTATAACAATGGGAGGAAATAAGATGTTTCTAGGGAAATGTGTCAACCCCACCTGCATGTTGGAATTACTTGGGAATCTTTTAAAAACAAACCTCACCCCAGGCAGTCTGATTTAACTGGACCCAAGCATTTTCAGCTGATTCGAACGTGCAACCAGTGTTGAGAATCTCCATTCTACCTACACACATTTTGTTTCCTCCAAGTTGTTCTAATACATTTCAAGAGACTGGCTCAGCCCAGATTCTGTCAGCCGGTTTTCCAATTGGCATTTCCTAGTTTAATATCAGTCCATGTGTTCTCCCTTTGGAAACACATGTCACTTTCTGCCATTTCAGTGAGTGATTTGAAACTGAGACTCTGAGCAGAGGGGGGTGGGGGTGGAGAGCAGGAAGCTTGCTTCCCTAGCAGTATGCCTTCAGAGAGCAGTTCTCACCCTCAAAACATAATTCACTGTCCTATTTTATCATATCACTATAGCATGACCAATCCACAGGTTTTGTTCTAGAATCTTCTATTCAGTCATTTATCAGGTTCTTCCTGTATACCCTGAATCTCTCATGCAGCGGTTTGAAGCTTATTTTTATATATGAATTTGTAGCATTCTATACTTGGTATGTCAGTCTGTCCATATACTCCCATGCTCTCGATTCATCACTTAGACTTACCTGTGTCCTTTGTTTATCTCAATTTATGTGACATTTCTGTATAGATTCTGTTTCTACACAGAAATGTTACCTGTATTATGCATACTAATTAAAATATCTATTAGGATGGAGTTGCAAGGTCCTCTACAGGAGGAGGCTGTGGGGAGTGACCCTGCCCCAGTGCTCCTAGGCCACAGATGGATGCCCATGACCACACTGGTAGGAGCTAAAGCCTCTAGACCAGTGGTTCTCAATCTTTCTAATGCTGCGACCCTTTAATACTGTTCCTTATGTTGTGGTGACCCCCGACCATAAAATTATTTTCATTGCTACTTCATAACTGTAATTTTGCTACTGTTATGAATCGTAATGTAAATATCTGTGTTTTCCGATGGTCTTAGGTGACCCTGCTAGCAGTTCTCAACCTGTGGGTTGTGACCCACAGGTTGAGAACTGCTGCTGTAGAGCCTAAAACCATTGGAAAACACAGATATTTACATTATATTTCATTAACTACAAAATTACAGTTATGAAGTAGCAATAAAAATTATCTTATGGTTGGGGGTCACCTAGCCCACTGAGCAGCACCTAGCCCACTCTGCTACCCCTACCAGTGGAGCAACCAGCCAGCCTGTCACCTTGACACGTGGCCTGCCTGTATCCAAGGACCTGCCATCCCAGCCTGGCTCCTCTGGACAACTGGCCCCACCACCTTGATGTGGTGTGCCCAGTTCTGTGGTGTGATCCAATGAACCCAGATGCACAGACCTTCCCCTACCGTCTACTTTGCCTGACCCAGCACCTCTAGACAAATGGCCCCACCGCCCGACACCACCAATAGATGTGACCCACATCAAGACACATCATAATTAAAATGGAAAATGTCAAAGACAAAGAAAGAATCTTAAAGGCTGTGAAAGAGAGAATTACCAATGGAGTTCCCATTAGACCAGTGGTCGGCAATCTTCGGCTCACAGGCCACATGCAGCTCTTTGGCCCCTTGAGTTTTTACCAAAGGCCAGCTTAGGAGTACTCTAATTAAGTTAATAACAGTGTACCTACCTATATAGTTTAAGTTTAAAAATTTTGGCTCTCAAAAGAAATTTCAATTATTATTCTATTGATATTTGACTCTGCTGACTAATGAGTTTGCTGACATTGCATTAGATTATCATCTGATTTCTCAATAGAAACACTTCAGGCCTGAAGTATACAAAGTAACTAAAAGCAAGGGACTGAATCTAAGACCACAGTATCCAGCAAGGATATCATTCAAAACTGAAGGTGAAATTAGGAGCTTCACAGACAAAAAAAACAAACAAAAGAACAACACCAAAAATGGTTAAAGGAATTTATTGCCATCAAACCAGCAATGCAAGAAATGCTAACAGGGCTGTTGTAAGGAGAAGAAATAGAGAGAAAGGGAGGAACTCGGACATAAAGAATTAAAATGGCAACAAATAAGTACCTGTCAATAATAACCTTAAATGTAAATGTATTAAATGCACCAATAAAAAGACATAGCATAGTTGAATGGATAAGAAAACAAGACCCATATATATGCTGTCTACAAGAGATCCACCTCAGAACAAAAATAATAATAATAATAATGCAGGGTAAGAGTGAAGTGATGGAAAAAAAATATTCCATAGAAATGAAAAGCTGAGGTAGCAATACTCAAATCTGACAAAATAGACTTCAAAATGAAGGCCATAACAAGAAACAATGAAGGCCACTTCATAATACTAAAGGGATTGATACAACAAGAGGATGTAACCCTGGTAAAAATCTATATATATAAAAGGCTAATATGCTAAGTGTCCTTTCCACTGTTCAACCAGTCACCATGATACTGACCATCGGGGCAGACACTCAATGCAGGAGCTGCCATGATGTGTACAGAGAAACTACACCTGGCACTGACAAAGCAACTCTCGGTTTCCTCCAAGTGGGACACAGGCCCTGCCACCACCCTAGAACAACAGCCCACCAAATCATAACCAACGCTGCCATGGCGCAAAATGTGGCCCACAGTCCAGCCCAGTCCACAAACGGTGGCTGTGGGCACCAGATAATGACGTTACATTTTTGTTGACATTCTGAAGCCAAAATTGTTGACAGAATATATCTAAAGACCAGCTGCTGCCACAACATAACTTTGAATCTGAAAGCTGGCATTGTCGACAGAATGTATCTGAAGATCAGCTATTGGCACAGGGTTACCTCTGAAGCTGAAAGAAAGCAACATCATCGACAGAATCTGTCTGAAGAACAGTCATAGACAAGTACTGCCGATACTGGTAGGATCCGCCTTCATAGTGAAAAAGAGGTAAATGAGGATGCAATTATCAAACACAGTTGTGGTGGAATGACTGACATGTCAGTTTTGCCTATCACTAAATTTCTCTGATGAAAAACCATATGATGGAAAATTTACTCGATGTTGTAGCAAAGTTTGTCCAAATGATATAAATTTTTCAGAATACCCAGTATATTTTAAAAAAATGATGATAAAGATTCTGACTAAAAATTTCATTGAAAATATTTGTTGTTATATCATTAAAACGTTCATACTACCTAAAGCAATCTATAAATTTAATACAATCCCATTAAGATATCAATAGCATATTTCACAGATCTAGAACAAACACTCCAAAAGTTTATATAAAACCAAAAAAGTACCCCACATAGCTGCAGCAATCTTGAGACAGAAAAACAAAGTTGGAAGGATCACAATACCAGATATCAAGTTATACTCCAAAGCCACCATAATCAAAACAGCCTGGTACTGGCACAAGAACAGGCATATAGATCAATGAAACAGGACAGAGAACCCAGAAATTGACCCAAGCCATTATGTTCATAATTAATATTTTACATTAGAGGCAAGAGCATAAAGATAGTTTCTTCAATAAATGTTGGGTTAATTGGAAAGTACATTAAAAAAATGAAACTAAACCACTAATATCATACATGAGAATAAACTCAAAATGGATAAAAGTCTAGATGTAAATCATGAAACTATAAAAATCCTTGAAGAAAATGTAGCCAGCAAAATATCAGACATCTTACATAGCAAAATTTTTACTGATAAATGCCTATGGCAAGACTAACAATGAAAAAAGTAAAAAATGGGACTACATAGAAATAAAAAGCTGCTGCACAGCAAAAAAAAAAAAAAAAAAAAAAAAAATCAGCAAAATGAAAAGGGAACCCACTGTATGGGAGAATGTATTTGCAAATGATACATCTGATAAGGGGCTCATTTCCAAAAGATATAAAGTACTCAGATAACTTAACAAAAGGAAGATAAGCAAACCAATAAAAAGGTGGGCAGTGTACCTAGACACTTCTCCAAAGTGTACATAGAAATGGCCAAGAGACAGCTGAAAAAATGCTCAATGTCACTATTCATCAGACAGATGCAAATTAAAACAACAATGAGGTATCACCTCACACCTTCCAGATTGGCTATTATCATTTAAGTTAACAAATGACAAGTGCCAGCAAGGATGTGGAAAGAAAGGAACCTTAACTACTCTTGGTGGAAATGCAGATTGGTACAGCCACTATTGTAAACAGTGTGGAGTTGCCTCAAAAAAATTAAAAATAGAACTGCCATTTGACCCACTTCTAGGAATATATCCTAAGAATACTAAAACACCAATCCGAAAGAATATATGCACCCCTGTGTTCATAGCAGTGTTATTTATAATAGCTAAGATCTGGAAAAAGCCCGAGTGCCCATCAGTAGATGAATGGATAAAACAAAAAACAGACAAACAAAAATACACACTGTGATGCATTTACACAATAGAATACTATGCAGCTATGAAAAGGGATATCTAACCCTTTGAGACAGCATGAAGGTACCTGGAGAGTATTATGCTAAGTGAAACAAGCCAGTCACAGAAAGACAAGTACCATATGATCTCACTTTTATGTGGAATCTAAAGAACAAAATAAACTGGGGGGGGGGGGGGGGGGGGGGAGAGAAGATCCAGAGACACAGAAGGATGCAACAGACAGGATTCTTAGAGGGAAGGGGTGAAGGCAGGAAGAGATCAACCAAAGCACTTGTCTATATCAGTGGGGCAAAAGCCTGGTAAAGGGATGGACACAGGGAGGAGGGGCTCAATGGGGGGAAAGAGGACATCTGCAATACTTTAAACAATAAAGATCAGTTTTTTAAAAATGTACAATATTCAAAGATACTAATTGCTCTAGAGAAAAATGAGGCAGAGCAGGAAAAATGGAGAGCTGGATCTATGGGTGGGGTTGTAATATTACATCGGCTTTGCAGGAATATCCAAGCAAGGGCTGGTGAAGGCTTGGACCAGAGTAACAGTGACCAAGATGGTGAAAGGTGGTTGGAATCTGGAGTAAGTTTCAGCAAGTCCTGAAGAAGGTCAGGGGTTGGGCCACGTGGATATCAATAAGAGGGGAATTCCAGACAAGGAACTAGAAATGTAAAGCCCTGAGGAAGAGATGAGCCTGTTGTTCCAGAAGTTCCAGCATGGCTGGAGCAAAGCAAGAGTGAAGAAGGCTATGCCGCTGCTACTGGAGTTGTGGGGGGCGTGCCAAGTCTGAAGGGCCTTGTGAGGTTTTTGTACAGATTTTGACTTTTCCTCTAAATGAGAAATGGTTTTGAGCAAAAGAGAAACTCGGTAATTTAATAGATCATTCTGGCTGCTCAGTTGAGACTTGCCTGTGTGAGTCAATGGTAGAAGCAAGGAGACCAATTATGAGGCTACTGCAATAATAATTAGTTGAAAGATAATAATGACATGGACCAGGGTGGATAGCAATGGAGATGAGTCAGAAATGATTACCATCTGGATACATTTTTGATAATTTGTTGCTTTTAAATAAATGTGTATCCTAGATTTTCCCTATTCCTCTTAAAAGATAGAGCCTCAGAGTCTAGTAAGGGGCCCAAATGATGCAAACGATTGCCTTTCTGGCTCTTGAATACTACAAGTTCAGTGTCTTTTTTTTTTTCTTTCTTTTTCTTTTTTTAAGAATGATGATATTGTTCATTTGTTCCACTTCTGAATCACCATAACTTCCCACAGTCTTCACTTTCCCATTTTTCTGCACTTGTGTGTTGCTGGTCATTTGCCATTGAGTATCTTGACCCCAATCATCAGTGGTCACTACTGCACTGCTGTTGCTTAGAAAACACTTGTTATTCTCTTTTATTCCGTAGCCGGGAGAATATCACTGCGGCAGTCAGTGAGAGTAGAGGTAAAAACATGATATTGCTAATGTTACAAAGGAGCCCAAGGTTCAAAATCAATCAGGCTGAGAACTCCTCTTTTAATTCTTGTCTTTCCTCTTCCAACTCCCTGAACAAGGCAAAGGAAAATTTTTCTTTTCAACCTCCACATAAATCTCCTAAGAGACGTTTTACGCCTTCTTTGCCTCAACTATATCCCTAAGCATCATGCAGGTGTTATGAAAAAGTACAGAGTTGCAAGAGAAATCTAGTGGTTTTTTTCCCCAAAACGAAATGCACCTAACTCTTAATTCTGGTATTCACAGAAATGTTTCTGTTATATATGTTTCACAAGTGGGGGATTTAAGAATAGTTATGCACTCATTTTTCATTCATTTATTCAGCAACTATTGAATATTTTTTTGTTTGCTTATGTTTCAGGCACTGTTCTGCATATCGGGAGATAAGAGTGAACAAAACAAAGCCCCCTTTTCTAATGGAATTCAACTTGTAAGGCGGGAGACAGAACAAAACACAGGTAAGCACATGTGTAATATATCGGTTAAGATAATGCTGTTGAGAAAAATAACTTGGAGGATGAAAAAGGTAACACTGGGATAGTAGCAAGTTAGTATTAATATTGTAAAAATGATGATCAGAGAGTGTGTCTCTGATAACACATTTGTGCAGAAAAATGCAGGAAGCAAGAGTGTGACCCAATCCCACATCTGGTTGGAAAATGACCCTTGCTTGCTGTTAGTCCTTAGGTAGTTTTCTTCTCTCTATATATACTTCCTAAGGGACTCCATTCTGTCCCATGGCTTTAACTACTTCCTATACCCTAATCATTCCCAAATGTATGTCTTCAGGCCAGACCTTTCAACGCTGGCCTAATACATCCAGCTGTTAATGGAGCCTGGACGGCTGACATCTTGGGATTAATATGTCTCTGGAGAAACTCCTCCCCACAGCTGCTCCTCTGTAGCTTCCCTCTCCCTTTAGGAAATGCAGTTCCATCCTTTCTGATTTTTAAGTCAGAAATCTTGGTGTCATCTCCCTGTCTCAAACTCCACATCCATCCATCAGGTAGATCATGTGTTCCTTAAATCGGGGAAGACTGGAGAAGGAAGAATTTGGGAAGCTGGGATGAAGAAATTGCAGGGCAGAAGCAGAAGTATCTGCAAAGTGGTCTCTGATGATATGAAGAAAGCTGAGGCTGGGGAACTCAGGTTGATGTGAAATCACATCAAAGTCAGATTCCTCTAACAGAGCTGCACTTCGGAGTTGTCCGATACATTTGGATATGTCTTAAAAATGAGTTGGTAGCACGAAGGCTGTGGCACCATGGATTGTACTGAGACATTAGGTGCCCTTGGGAATTCTTTCCATAAGTTCATCTAGAGCATTTTCTCCTCCCTGCCTCTGGAAACATTGTGGGGCCTGAGTGGGAACAGCAAAATGCAGAGTCGTAATTTTTAGGAAGCAGTGAACATTTGAACCATCTTTTTTAAAGGAAAACTCATCTTCTCTGTGGGCCCATCTGCGATAAAGCAAAATACTTCACTGAAACACCAGGAAAGGGAGATTCTGGTAATTTTCTAGGGACAAGAGGTGGTTAATAATTGTCTTGACCAAATTAATTGGAACAAGAACAATGAAAAGGAAGTAAGTAGTTGCTATCCTTCTATTTTGATTTGGTGTACATTTCCCAGTATTCAAATTCCCGGTACAGAGGGTGCTTGTTGCTTTGCTGCACTGAGTTCCTAGAAATCACACACTTATCCCACTGAAGGATTGGAACTGTGTGGAATTTGGGGATTGCATTCTCCACCCAAGGGATTAGCACCAGACCAAGAAAAATAAAAATTGGTGTAATCAAGAGTACAGCATAAAGGCCCCCTGTGGCTGCGGTAAAAGTCCGTTTTTCTAGAAGAGTAAGTCCCATACCAGTAATTCCTTTACAGAGAGAGGCGGAGTCCTTTCTAACCTTTAAAGAAATCTTTCCTCAGACTGGACTTCTCTCCCAGCACCAGATTTTAGGCTAGATTGTGCAAATCGCAAATATGCCCTGGATTCAGTCCTCAGATAGCAAGCTGCACAAATAGATGTTTTTACCAATGGATGATAGGCTGACTTTCCAGCAAAGGAGGTTGTTAGAGATGATAAATTTATCTCATGAAGTCGAATGAGCTTGGGCATTGGCATCTGTCATACCTGAGTGGGCAGTTTTGCTGCGTCATTCACAGACTTTGTGACCTTGGAGAAGTTACTTAGTCTCTCTCTGCACCTTCCCTTCCCTGTGGAGCCAGGATAATACCTACCTCATGGTTTTATCGTGGAAGTTAAAAGGAAAGCTCAACAGATAACATGTTTAATGCCGGGCATTTAAGAGGCACAATAATATTAAATGTCCATGGTTATACTTTTCCTTTCCCATTTAACACAAATGTTTCTTTCAAAGTTTGTTTCTTGTGTTTTTTATAAATAACTAGAGGCCCATTGCACGATATTCATGCAAGAATAGGGCTTCCTTCCTCTGGCTTCACTCCAGGCCGCCCGGGAGCCTGCAAGTCCTCGCTCCTGGCTGGAGCACCACTCCTGGAGCTCCTCCTCTGCTCCCTCTCCCCGCTCCTAGCAGGGGTCCTGTCCCTCCAGGCTGCTCCAGGCCTGCATATGTAAATTAACCCATCATCTTTGTCAGGTTAATTTGCATACTCCTGATTGGCTGTGGGCATAGCGGAAGTATGGCCAATTTACATGTTTGTCTATTATTAGTTAAGATTATTTTTTAGTGTGATGCCTCAAGTTAGAACTAGAGGCTGCAAACACCAAGGAATTCTTACTCTTAATAGTGAACTCTATTCCACACTTATCAGGTTTGATTATTAGCTTTATTGATAGTATACTGAGTGCTACTTTCCTACCCAGTACTGTAATAAGTGATTACCACAATTATCTCTTACATACTTTACAACCCTGTGAAAGAAGCTATACCCTTCCCCCCATTTTAAATATGAAGAAAGAGGAGGATTTAGGGACCTCTCATGGTCACCCAGCGTACAAGTGGCAGAGCCAGGATTCAGAATGAGACACTTGGCCTTCAGTGCTGTGCCCTCAACCGCTATAATGCTACATTCATATGAGTATCTGGTTTGGTCTTAATTACGAGAGATTATCACCTCCAAAAAAAGTAGAGATTGAGCATAGAAAATATAACCTATTCCTTATGTTTGTTTGTTTTTCTTTTGCCTTTTCTTGTTACTAAAGCCAGAGCTCTAGAATGAGTGGAAGTTCTGTACCATTTGGGGGAAAGTGAGTGGGTAGAAATAATACAAGAACTGAACATTTTAAATCATTTATGATCACATGTCACTGAAGAAAGTCTAATTTGATCACTGCAGACACTTTGCTCCCCCCAACTTAATAATGTGAGTTAAGGAAAAGAAAGATACAGGGTATTTATTAGTTCAGCTTAATCCTTATTACTGTGCTTCTCCACCCTTGGATATTTTCTTTCTTTAATCCGTTTATATGTGTGTGTTTTTCCTGTCACCATGGTAAAGCTCATTCCATGGTGTGAGAGACCTTATGCTGAAAGAACTTTTTTTAAATGTCAAGTCTCACATTTTCATTTCCACATTTTATCTTGGTGTTACTAGGGCAACCCAAATAATTTCATTTTTTCTTTGAAGTTGATACCTTTAAAGCTCTTATACCCTCCTGCTGACTCACTCATGTTCTTATGATTTTTTTTCTCAATTAATTCCAGTAACTACTTTACACAGATGCTTTCTGCTTTTCTATAGTCATAATAGCTGATGTACTGTTGGTATATGTTTACATATTTGGGGAGATTATAAATCCCACTGAGGATTTAAAAAGTGCTGTGGACCTTCTCACCAGGGGGAAAAAAAGTTTAAGAAGTAATGGATAAACATACAATGGGGGAAGAGATTGTCTTTTCAATAATGGTGTTGGGAAAACTGGACAGCCACATGCAAAAGAATGAAATGGGACCACTATCTTACCATACACAATAATTAAGTCAAAATGTGTTAAAGAGGAATTGAAGACCTGAAAATTCCTAGAAGTTTTCATAAAACTCCTAGAAGAAAACATAAGGTATCAGATTCTTGACATCAGTCTTAACAGTATTTTTTGCACTTAACACCAAATCAAAGGCTACAAGAACAAAAAGAAATAAGTGGGACTATTGCAAACTGAAAAGCTTCTGTGCAGCAAAGCCATTAGCAAGAAGAAAAGGCAACCTATGGAATGGGGAAAATATCTGTAAATAATATATCTGCTAAGGGGTTAATATTCAAAAGATATAAAGAACTCATATAACTTAATAGAAAGAAAAACAAGTAATCTGCTTTCAAAAACAGGCAGAGGACCTACATAGACATTTTTCAAAAGAAGACATACAAATAGACAACAAGTACATGAAGAGGTGCTCAGCATCGCTAATCGGGGAAATGCAAATCAAAACCACAAGGAAATACCACCTTATACCTGTTAGAATATTTATTATATATATAAAAGAAATAGTAAGTGTTGGGGAGGATGTGGAGAAAAGATTGGTGGGTGTGTATATTGGTACAGCCACTATGGAAAAGAGCATGGAGGTTCCTCAAAAGACTAAAACTACCATATGATCCAGAAATTCTGCTTCTGTGTATTTATCCAAAGGAAACGAAAACATTAACTTAAAAAGATACATGCACCCCCTTGTTCATTGCAGCTTTATTACAGTAGCCAAGACATGGAAACAACCTGAGTGTTTATCAATAGATAACACAAATGATTTGATATATATATAATTTAGCCATAAAAAGGACAGAAATCCTACCAGTTGCAACAACATGGATGGACCTTATGCAAAATGGAAACTTTGTGGTAAGCGAAATAAGTGAGACAAAGAAAGATAAATACTATGTGACTTCATGTATATGTGGACCCTAAGAATAATTTTTTAAAAAACTGAATTCATAGATATAGAGATCAGACTGGTAGTTACCAGAGGCAGGAAGCAGGTGTGAAATGGGTAAAGTGATCAAAAGGTACAAGTTTCCATTTATAAGATAAATAAATCCCAGAGATATAATGTTTGGCATGGTGACTATAGTTAAATGTACGGTATTGTATATTTCAAAGTTGCTAAGAGAGTAGATTTTAAAAGTTCTCATGATCATAAGAAAAACAGATTGTAACTATGTATTGTGATGGATGTTAACTAAACTTATTGTGGTAATCATTTCACAATATATACATATATATCAAATCATTGTTATTAGTATATACCTAAAACTAATGCAGTATTGTATGTCAATTAAAAAATAAATAATGGATGGAAGTATTTAATAAATAGCATATCTAATAGTACTTCTTTTAAAAATATATATTTTTATTGATTTCAGAGAGGATGGGAGAGGGAGAGAGAGAGAAATAGAAACATCAGTGATGAGAAAGAATCATTGACCATGCTATCTCCTGCATGGCCCCTGCTCAGGATCAAGCCCACACTCCAGACATGTGCTCCAATGGGGTATGACCTCCTGGTTCATAGGTCAACACTCATCCACTGAGCCACGCTGGCCAGGCTAATAGTACCTTTTATTATCCAATAAGTTTTGAATAGCAAGTTATTAGAATTTATATAGCAGAGGATTTATATAAAAAAATATCTACCACAAACTATTCTGTTTCTAAGTTCAAACTGTAAAAGTTAAGATAGCTGTTTGTTTTCATTTTTATTTCATCCCACGGCAATCTCCAGCTAGGTTTTATATCTCTGACAAACTGCCTGTAGGGGTTAAATGGCCATTTGACATGTGTCTTTTTTAATGCTGGTCTGGCTCACACAAACTCTTGGGGTTTGAATCCGTACAAAGAGCTGAGGAGCAAAGAAAAGGGATAACAGGTTTTGAGTCTCCTTGTTTACAGATCTATTCCCCACATATTTGACTACAGCTTCATATCTATGTTTTATCTCTAATACTTGATGCATAGTAATTGGATAACGAATGATGAAAGGAGGGAGGAAGGAAAGGGGGAGGACAGAAGGAAGAAATAAAAGGAAGAAAAAAGGATGTATCAAAGGGAACAAAGAAGAAAAGTTAAAAACAGCCCAAAGGAGACTATCCTCCAACCTGAGACTGACTATCCTCAGAAGTCCGTTCCTAAGCAGGAACTGGAACCTAAGTGTGCTATCTGCCCTGCAGGCGGGACTCCTTTTGGGCAGATGCAGGGAGAGCAGCAGCCTTTGGCCCTCATCGTTGCCACTTGTGTTCAGTCCCAGGAAATTACTGAGCAGCCCCCTCCCTGGTATGACTGTCCCGCTGAGGTTCTAGAACAGTGGTTCTCAACCTTTCTAATGCTGCGACCCTTTAATACAGTTCCTCATGTTGTGGTGACCCCAACCATAAAATTATTTTCATTGCTACTTTCATAACTGTAATTTTGCTACTGTTATGAACCGTCATGTAAATATCTGTGTTCTCTGATGGTCTTAGGCGACCCTGCTAGCCGTTGAGAACTGCTGCTGTAGAGCCCAAGACCATTGGAAAACTGTTTTTTCCCAAGACTAGCAGGAAAAACTCTTTAGGTCTTCTACAACAAGATTGCTTGAGGGTAAATTTGCATAAATGCCTTAGCTAAAGACTCTTGGCGAGTCTTGGTGGCTTTTTGCCATTTTAGTCTGAGAACATGTAACTTGCTGCTCCCTTGGTCTCACGGAATCGGGACCAGCTCAGGCTACCCCATGTCTCCAGAGACAGAAAATACGAGGTCCACCCTCATTCAAAATAAACAAAAACAAAATATTTATAGTGAGCGATGGAGGGCAAAATGATACATCTCAGAAGGGGGACAAAAAAAAAAACATTACACTGCAGACCTTTCATCCTTGCCCGGAATGTTCTCCTGGCCCTGGCCTCTATCTGCCCCTAGGTAGCCATTCCCACCTGTACTTCATGTTTCCCTGCAGCATCACTTCTAACCCCCAGTAGCTCAGGCGCCTCAGAGTACTAACTACCAGAGTATCCTAAACTCCCGCTTCCTCACACCTATCACACAATTTTGATTAAACGGTTTTGTGTAAGCATTTACTACCTGTCTTTCCAACAGAATGTGAAGTCCATAGGGCAGTGGTTATGTCTCTCTTACTCACTGTATATCCACATTACTGAGCTTAATACCTTGCAGATGAAAGCTACTCTGGTACTCAGAGAAAGAATGGATAATGCTTCCCGGCACTGCAGTAGGTGCTAGGGAGATAAGGATTTTCACAGTCATTCACTGCTTTTATCCTTGGGAAACATTGTGCTCCTGGAGTAGCAAATTTCCAACGATACTTCATCCCTCTCTCAGCCTCCAGAAGGAGCTTTGGGTGAATTAAGGTCGAATGGCTCTCTCCATCTCATTTCCCCAAACCTCACTCCTTCCCCTCAAGAATCCTGACACTGACCCCGTTTGTAACGAAGGACACTTGAGTAGAAGTGAACCAACGTGTCTTCCCAATTTCTATTTCTCTGTTGAGTGGAAATGTATTTTGTTCTTAAACAATTTTAATTTATGTCTGTGTAACCATCTTTTAGGCCCCTAAAACATTGGTCTGTTAAGTTTTTAACATGGAAAAAAAAGTTTTTGACATGGGTCATCTGAAAAATAGTATCAACATTAAACAACAGCCAAAAACAAACAAATCCCACAGTTGTTCCATAAACCTTCTCTTTTCCCTCGACCTTGTGCCACCCCAAAGATCATCCACTCATTCCGAAATCCCACTTCCGAACTTCCAACAAATGTTTTGAAATGTTTGACTTTTAAAATAAGTTTCTTTTTGCTTCTTTCTTAGTTTTTTCTACTAAAGCTAACATTTTAAGTAAATTTCTGTGACCTTGCTACACAATTTTTTTTTACTTTTTAGGATTTGTGATCAATACTTAAAACCTCCCAATTTAACAATTCATGAACTAGTTTTGCTCCTTTTATGCATCCCAATATCCACCTTTTCATCCCATTGATGAAGTTACTGGACAAAACCACTTCTGAAACTGTCTTAAGATAACCAAGTGCCATCATGCAAGTTAGTATATTGCTCAGCTTCAGTATCTTGTTTTCTAGGCCTCTCAACCACTTTAAACATAAATATGGCAGGGTTCTCAATATCTTTGAGATCGTTTTCTCAGGAAGACTTTATCTGGCCCCAAGATTAACAATAGCAACGGCAAGTAAATAGTTTCAAAATACTATACAGTTTGTCTATAAAGATGGTATTGAGTTTGGTCTTGTTCCAAATTGCTGACAAAGTATTCAAATGAATAGTCTGAGATCTCACACTTACACTGTTCTCATAACTTTGTTTTTAATTCATTATTTATTTATTTGATGAATAAATATTAAGCACCTATTATGTGCCAAAGATTGTTTGGTGCTGGGAAAATAGTGGAGACTAACATTAACCCAAGCACCACACAGATGAATGGAGAATGGTGTCTGTGACAGGGGCCAGCCATCAAGGGAAGTCCACTTGGGGGGCCTCTGGTGTTGGACTTGACCTGGTCAGGGAGGTCAGGGATGGAGGTCAGGTGAGCAGGTGGTGGTAAAGCTGAGCTCTGCAGGTTGTATCGGAATCAGCAAAGCAAGTGATTTGCTGATTCCGATAAAAGAATATTCCAGTTATAGTACTAGCACCACAAGTTCCTGCTATTTATTGCTTGTATCTCCTTTTAGTGACCTTTGAGAGCCACACACATCACTTGATCTTCGCAATTATATAATGTCTATCACCTAGTTTCATGTTTTATTTTGTTTTGCTCTCGTTTTTGCTGTTGTTTTTCACTAAATATATCACTTCAAGAACAGGTGTATTTTCATGAATGATTCATATATTCCAAGCATTTCTTCTGTTTAGATTTTTGTCAAAGTCAAGTCGGAGAGGCAAGTGGCCTTTGACCTACTCTCCTAGAGCCTTGTATGCCTCCCTCAGATCCTAGGATCTGAGACTCTAGAACTATCGAATATCATCATATTAGATTTTATTTAGCTTTGCTATAAGAAATAAGAGTTGGAAGAGGGAACTCATAAAATGTCTTACTTGGAAAAGATGGCCATTAAATCAATATGTTTAATTTAGAGCCAAACTAAAAAAAAATATTTTTCTTGTAGGCACAAAGTCTTGAATTAAATATTTATTGGTTGAATGGACAGAAACCAAATATTCTAATGCTCATGTACATTCACAGCAGTTTTAATATCCTGACAGTGAAAGTCTGGTAGTTGCTGATTTCCTCCTGCAGAGCTGGGTTTTTATTTCTTCCCTAGAGGCTTGAGACCCAAACATCTTTCTTCCATCACTTGACGGAGCACATCCAGGGGGAAAGACAATGGACTGACTTCCTGAGAACCTTCTTGAAAAGCCCCGAACAGAATTACTCAGCAGTTACGTAGTTTTTCTGCTATTAGGAACCCTTCTAAGATCCCTGATCTTAAAAAGGAAATTTTAGATGGGAGGTTCCAGTAAAGATGAGTTTAATGATAAAAAGGACAATAAAAACGATCAGACTATAAATCCATTCCTCTTTGAATCTCTCACTTTAAACACCAATCTCTTATTTCCTGAGCAATGTTTACTGCTTCCTACTTGTTGTATTTAGCGTAGCTGGAAATTTAAAATTTTTTACCCCATTAAAAACAAGCAGCTTAGTGGGAAAGTTTTGATAACAGGTTGCTTTAATTCCCTAACACACGTTTGGTTGACTGTGTTTTAAGTACCAGTCTGTCAGTATTTGTGAAAAGGTACTTATAAAACACACCAAACTTCCTGTTGGAACCAAAAAAGACAACTCTTCCCTTTTCCCCTCTATAGAATCATTTGGAATTTAACTCAACAAACTATTGAGCATTTTAGGCCATGGAGCTAGCAATATGAACGAAAAGGTGACCCTTGCCTTTTCAGATTATTCTGCACTCCACAGGGTGAAAAATAAGCAAAAAACGTTAGTTTGAATGTCCTGAAGGGCAGGACTTCTCCTGTGTTCTCCACCTTTCTCTCTTTGGATCCCTTCATCAGGAGAAAAGGAGCCCTCCTCATAGACTCTCCAAACTTGTTTGGTTTGCATTTTCTGTCCTATGCATACGTGCCTGCTGCTTAGAACTATTGGGCTTTCTTTGCTCAAGGGGAAAAGTGGATTGGAGATAAACCTCAGTCTCTTCTTTTCCTTTGGAAGAAGACATAGTCTTTAAAAACAATCATTGCAAACTACAAAAACAAATTCTAGGCTTCATTTTTTAATGTAGAGACTAATAAAAAGAACTGAAACCTTGTCAAAATCACATTTGGCTGATATCAAGAGTTTGAGGGGAAACACATAGTCTTTTCAAGGATTTGGGATCCTCTGGGGAGGGGTGGGTAAGTAAACACTCTGCCTTCTGGAAAACTGTACCTGATTTAAAGGAGATAGAGATGACGTGGAATGAAGAGGTGACTGAGAAGACCAATGGGATGCAGAGAGACCTGAAGCCATATTTCTCAGAAAGGCTGTAGGTATATTCAGAATAACAGAGATGAGGGAGGGAATGAGTAACTAGTGATAATCTTTTCTGTTTAGTTTTTTAAAGACTATTAGATTACATGTTAGCCTCACTTCAGAAAAGAAAAGATTTCTGAATTTAAATTTACTTAAAATATATGGAATAGGTATTAAATAATTATCATTGTCATACTGATGTATAAATGAAGTATTCCAAACCATTATATTATAGACAAAACTTTAATGTTTGTACTTATTTTCTGTCACTTGTTTCTTAATAGGGTAATGTTCTGATAAGGGAGTAAAAAAAGTCAGCCATTGGGTACAAGCTGAGAACTAAGAAGTCATTGGTTGACACATCCTGTTTATTACAAATGACAGACCATTGTGCATTAAAATTCCAGTGAACCTTAACTTTGAAATTATAAATTATTTCTGACTCTGTTTCTCTTCTCCAACATTCTCTTTGGTAGAGGATGTTCTTTGAATAATCATTACTTATAATGTGAAGCTATATAATAATAGTCACTCCTTTATTTATCAGTGTCAAAGTTTATAACAGGATCTTATATAATAAAAGGTTAATATGCTAATTGTCTGACTGTTCAATTGTTCGGCCAGTCACTATGACGCGCACTGACCACCAGGGGGAAGACGCTGCGACCGGTAGGTTAGCTTGCTGCTGGGGTTCAGCTGATTGGGACTGGATGAGATGGACCAGACATGCCCTGGAGCCCTTCTGCAGTCCCTCCTCCCAGCCCCGATTGTGCACCCATGGGGTCCCTCAGCCTCGCATATCAGGACCCCTCGTGGGATGTTGGAGAGCCAGTTTTGGCTCGATCTCCGCAGGCCAGACCGAGGGACCCCACCAGTGCACAAATCCGTGCACCAGACCTCTAGTAATGACATAACAGAAGAGTCTGGCCTTTACTACAAAATGTATGATAGCGTGAGTATATCTGTGAGTGTCTGTACATGTTTAGGTCTAATTTAATTTAGCAAATATTTATTGAGGGTCTATTCAAAAGCATTATGCCATATTCTAGAAAATGCAGAGATAAATAAGATATAAACCCTGTTCTCAGTGAAATAAAAACAAACACCTCTTTAAGTGCACCATTGGCACAGGAAACAATAATCACATTACAAAGATCAGTCACAACAATAAGAATTTAAATTTTAAAAAATGCTTTTATAGAAATCTCTTTAATGCACATTCTCCTATGAGGATACATGTGAGCGAGGTAGGCACTTTGTCTGCTGTGTTCACTTTCATTTTCCCAGAATCTAGCACAGTACCTGACATATCTTATACTCATAATTAGTTATAGCACATGCACAAATAAATGAGGGTAATCTATGCTTGTGAGAGAAAAATCAGCTGCTGATCATATGTAACAAATTTTTAGTGGATTCAAAGGCTTATGAATACGATAAACAAAACTGTGGAAACTATTATGCAAAGTAGAACCCTTGAGATGGACGGTTTGAAGTAGAGTGATTAAAAGGATTTTTCTTTAAATATGTGCGAAGTATAAGGAGGAAGAAGTATAATACCTTCCTGTTATGAGAAGGAATAAGAATTGCTAGAGAAGAGTCATGTGGCTCCCAACCACCACTACCCTTAGGAAAATAAGTTCAATTTGAATATTTTCCAAATTATGTGACGGGGCCACTAATGTAATGTATGACATCATAGAAATATTGAAGGGGATGATAATACAGAAATATACTGGGTTGCAAGTTGAACCTGCCTCATTCTATTCCTTCTGAGTCTAAAGTTCTCATTTATGGGACTACTAAGAGCACTATAGCTTAAGAATCATTTAAATGTATTTATAACATTTTATTTAATTTTTTTTTATATTGTCAAATAGGAACATGAAAAGTGAAATTGAGTATGGGAGAAATTCTATTTAAACTATTTGTTCCTTAGTATATGATAGATTCGTTACATCTGGATCAGCGTTATGTTGTATTAACTAATAACAACAGAGTGAAGAGTAAGATTTGGTTAGAAGTCAGGACTCACCATTAGCTGTGACTCTTAGGCAAGTCACCTAATCTTTCTTGACTCAGGTTTCTCACTCCTAAAATGAGAGCTGTGGACTGGATGACCTCTGAAGTGCCTTCAGGTTTTATAATTTTATAACCCACTTGTAACTTTTAAATTAAATATATTTCTATAGAGCCATATAATTACATCTTCTTCAGTGGAGTTTTCTAGAAATAGTTTGTCTCCTGTACCACAGCTGCAGAGTAAAATACAATCTAGAGTCAGGCTCTCCCAAGAGAGAAAGCTATCATTTTTTTATGTAATTGGAAAATTTAGCTTTTTCCTCCTGATTTTTATTTACATCTGTGCAAGCTAAAGGAAAAGCAGTTGTTTCATAATTGAGCATATCCTGATGACTTTATTTTGATTTATGGAGCCTTTGGGTACAACAGAGAAGAACCATAAATAAATCGTGGCGTTTCTGGCCTGTTCCTTTTTTTGCACTCTTTGTCCATACTGGCCTCAGATGTGCAAAAAATCTGGCCCTGTGCTGCAGGATTGTCCTCCCCTGCCATTACTCAGATGCACACTTTGCCTTTCCAGTCATTATTTCTAAAATGAAAGGCAATTACTCTCCTTTTCTTCATCATAATTACTATATCCTAACTAATTTATTCAGCAAATATTGAGTGCCTACCATATCCCAAGCAGTATTTTCTGGGTAGTTGGGATACATCGCTGTACAAAACACAACTGACAAAGTCCCTGTCTTCATGAAACTTACATTCTTGTCGGAGGAGACAGACAACATATTAAGGAACATATAATAAGTATTTGTTGACAGATTGGATTGGGAGTGTAAGAGACAAAGCGGAGCCAGGGATGACTCCAAGATATATGGTCTCGGCAACTGGAAAGATAGAGTTGCCATCAACTGTGACAGGAAAGTTGTGAGAGGAGAGCTTTGGTGGGCATACGGGAGGTGGGGAGAAGGGAATGGAACTAGAGTTGGTTTGGGACATAATGAATTTCATGTGTCTAGTGGCTCTCCGATGGAGGTGTCAAGTAGGTAGCTGGTTCCATGAGTCAATACTGGCATAAATTTGTGTTTAGTACAGATGCTAATTAAAGCCTTGTGACTAGATGTATCTCCAGGAGAATGGGTGAGTTAGGAAAAAGAAAACCCCAAAGACTAAGCACTGGGCACTCCACAGACAGGTCAGGGAGAAGAAAAGGAAACAGCAAAGAAGTTAAAGAAGGAACAGCCAAGGAAGAAGAAAAATTTAATGGCTCTGGTGTCCTGCAAGTCAAGTAAAAAATGGTCATGCCCTAGCCGATTTGGCTCAGTAGCTAGAGCATCAGCCTGGAGACCAAAGGGTCCAGGTTTGATTCTGGTCAAGGGCTTGTACCTTGGTTGCAGGCTCCTCCCTGGCCCAGGTCCTGGTCAGGGCTTGTGCAGGAGGCAACCAATTGATGTGTTTTCCCCACATCAATGTTTCTGTCTTTCCCTCTCTCTTCCACTCTGAGCCTAAAAATCAATAGAAAAATATCTTCGGGGAAGGGAGGGCATGTGGGGGGGGGGTAAATGGTATATGTACAAAGATAATTTAATTAAAAAATAAAAAAAAGAAAGAAAGAAAAATACCTTTGGGTAAGGATTAACCAAAAAATTTTTAAAAAGAAAAATATGGTCATATTGTTCCAATGCTGCTGACAGAGCAAAAAAAGTGAGGGCTGAGAATTGACTGTTAGATTTAGCCACATAGATGAATAATATATGTATATGTAGTTGGGGGAGAGATTCTGTAGAATTCATATTTTACAGGCTCAGGAATTATTGAATTGTTTAATTTAGCTTTCAAGGAGCCACTTACCATGTTACTGATATGAAGAATGGGCCCTTGTTTCCTTGAACCGTGTATAATTGTACTCTCTAAAGGTGATGCCAGAAAAAATCCGGAACAAAGCCTGTGTTAGTTGTATCCACCTGAGAGCTTGGCTTCTGCAAACAATGGTAACAATCAAGTTTGAATCAAAGTAGAATAAGTTTGATATTCTTCAAGTCATGGGTTAATAGAGTAGAATTTGTTCTGTGTCATTAGTTCAGGAAAATATAATACTAAAATTTTCCTGAGAGGAATGAAGATAGTTTTAGGAAGAGTCAAATAAATGAGAGCAATAAGAAACGCTGGGTTTGCAACTACTTTACCAATATTCTTTAACAAAGGATTATATGACATGATAAATTTGAGAGGGGACGATTTTTGGCTAATTAAGCCATTAAAATGACTTTTGATAATAAATGTTTTTAATAAAGGAAGTGCACATTGATTTCTGCAATAAGATACAGAGCAGAAAACTTTAAAACTTTATATATGTTTTAATTAAAAAATACCAGAATCTCTTGATTGAACTTGAAATGCCATATTTCCAAAGACATTACTTACTTAGACAAACTAAAATCTTACATAACAAGTTGGAGATTGGAGATATATATATATATATATATATATATATATATAATTTGCATTTCTAAAACAAAAACAAAAATTTAGTAAAAATAAAATTATGCTGATTGAGCTTCTGGGGGGAAAAGCTATTTAAACCCAGCAGTTTATTCAGAAATGACTGCTACAGATTAAGATGTTAGTTCTTGAAATGGTACAAACCACATGGAAACTATAATAATAATAATGAAAGAAAACTTTTAACTATAATGTATGACTTTCAGAGGTGCTGACATTTGTGTAAGAAGAATACTAAACATTTTTCAGTTAAGAAAGCAAAAGGTCTGTCATCCTCTTTTCAGTTTTTGAGTTTTTTATTCAAACCCCCCCTTTTTTTGCATTAAAACTTATTCCAAAGATTACTGCTGTTGTGCTAGATACTGACTTTGAACTTTATGATATGTTAAAACAATAAAATCTGTATGTACATTATACATCTGTGTGTATATTATACATCTAACTACATTTATATGTAGTATATATATACATATATATGTGAAAATGTACATACAAAATGCCCATAAACACACACACACCCCCCCAAAAGAGGTTACATACATTAAGAGTTGAGTTGATAACACTAAAAGTCTATGTCATTTTGACCATCTGTTTCTCTAACAAATCTTATAGTCTACCTTAACTAGGCTGTGCCAGTATTTGGAAGCTGTAGATAACACTTAAGTTTCTTAGATTCTTAGAATATTTTCCATATTAAGAGAATGATGCCTGTGAAGACAATTCAGCCAAAACCTTGAGGCACCTCAACTATAATGAGTACCCAGGATTTTTTCAAGGAGAGTTATAAAGGAACATGAGCCTCTATCTTAGTGGTTCTCAAAGTGTGGTTCATGGAACCATAGTAGCCTAAACCTTTTTAGGGGGTCCACAAGGTCATAATTATCATTTTTAAAACTCATCTAAGGATATATTTATTTTTAGAGAGGAAGGGAGAGAAAGAAACATTGATGTGAGAAAGAAACATCGGTCAGTTCTTTCCCCTCAACTAGGTATATGCCCTGATTGGGAATCAAACTCACAACTTTTTTTTGTATATGGGATGATGCTCTAACCAACTAAACCACCCTGGAAGGGCCATAATTATTTTTTAATGCTAAGATGCCTTTTGCCTTTTTCACCTGTGGTACAAAAGCAATGGTGGGTGAGGTATCTTAGGATGAATCAAAATAGAGGCAGCAGACTGTACTATAGAGATTATATTCTTCATTTGCACACACTACTTTAAAAAATTGCCAGTTTTATGTAATGTCCTCATTGAAGCAGTAAACTTATTTTAATACCTCTCAAGCCTTGGCTGCATATTGTATTAATACACTGTGGTGAAGGAGAAGAACATATAAAATTCTTCTGCTACCTTTTAAAGTACAATGGGTGTCTCAAGAGAAAGTCCTTATTTTAGTTGAAAGTTGAATTAGCTTCTTTATCATATTATACAATTTTTACTTGAATAAAACAAATGATCATTCAGACTTCAGTATGTGGAAGACATTTTTTCAAAATGATCAAAGTGACACTTCCAAAAGAACAACTGATATATTGGTTGTATTTGCTGCCAAAAATGAAATTCAGACTTTCAAGTGATTACAATTTTGGAAATCTTGTACTCACCACCATAAGTTTGACAGCTTTGCATTACTTAAAAGTGTTTCTGATGCAAGTAGTGGTGATATTAATGAATGTGATTTTTTTTTTTAATCCTCATCCAATGATATTTTTTCTATTGATTTTTTTTTCTAAGAGAGTGCAGTGGAGGCAGTAAGGGAAAAGAAAGAGAAAAACATCTATGTGAGAGAGAAACATCGATTGGTTGTCTCCTGACCAGGAACAGGGATCATACCTACAACTAGGATACGTTCCCTTAACCAAGAATCAAACCTGCAACCCTTTGGTCCATGGACCGATATTCTAACTATTGATCAAAACCTGCCAGGGCATGAATGTGATTTTTTAATATAATTTGTCAACACTTGGAAGAGCTACATAACTCAGTGATCTAATATTTTCCAGTTGATCAATGCATATTGTTATAAAACCATGCGTAGGTAAAAGATCTATTCAAAGTACAAGATAGATTAATCAATTTTAATATCAGGAGTTTGAAAAGTAGATAATTTTCAGATTCCATATTGCAGCTAATCAAATCAGTTTAATATATTATAAAAAATTAATATCCACAATTATTTGAAAAAGCTATGAAGGTACTTCTCCCTTCTCCAAACACGTATCTGATTCATAAATTTTAATCAAGACAACGTATTTCAACAGATTGAATGCAGAAGCAGATACTAGATCTTCTATTAAGCCAGTTGTTAGATATTTGCAAAAATGTAAAGCAATCCCATTCTTATTTTTTGCTTTATGGGATATAATTATTTTATAATATATTTTATGTTAACATGAAATGGGTTTTATTATTTTTGAATGAGTTAACATATTTTTTAATTTCTTGGTTTTAACTTCTAATATGGTAAATGTTGATAAGTACAGCCCACATTTTAGAAAATGCTCTTTGAGCATCCCATCTATTTTAGAATGTGAAGGAATCCTGAGATCAAAAAGTTTCTGTGTTTTTTTTGTTTTGTTTTGTTTTTGTTATTTCTCACCCAATGATATTTTTTCCATTGAGTTTTTAAAAGAGTGGAAGGGAGGAGTGGAGGGGGAAAGTGAGAGAAACATTGATTGATTGCCTCCTGCAAAAGTCCCAACCAGGTTGGGTATCGAACCTGAAACCCAGGTACATGCCCTGAACCAGGAATTGAACTCGGGACCCTTGGTGTCCTTTAAGTAGATGCATTTTATTCCTGAAATTGCTCCCCACTTCAAAGAACAAACCCAAATCCTTCCAAGATAGTCAGGAACCTATCATGAAGGACACAACAACCGAATCTATCAAAGAAGGTAGACTACAGAACAGGTACTGAACTTGTCACTGCAGCAGAGTAGGGCCACCCCAGATCTGATTTGGACAAGCATTGCTCCGTGAACAAGGATCCAAATTTACTCATTTATTTACTCAACAGACGGTATTCAGGGCCTCTTGTTCCTCAGACGTTGCAGTGAGTGATGGGGATGTGAAGTGGAAGACAATAGCTTCTGAAGCAAGCTTGGAAATTAAGATGAGTTAGTGCCTGTCTGTGATTACTGCTGAAACAACCATGACTTGAAAACATTTGGGACAGTGAGATGGCAATGATTCATTGAGAAAAGAGGTCTTGAAGTGTCAGAAAAATAAAACTTTGAGCTAGTATGGAATTTTAATGGCCTAAGCATATACATTTATTTAGCTTGTCTGGCTTTCCAACAACATGTTTTTGAGAATGCATGTGCATAACATAGGTTCTATCTTCAAATAGTTTGCAGCCTAGGTTTAGTAACAAAATGGAGTTAAGAAAGTTGTGTTTTGGTAAAATAAGGAAGTCATATCAAATGCTGCACAGAAGCCAAATAGATAGGTCCAGGGTGAGAGCTGCTGGATTTTCAACACTGTATTAAAAAACAAATCCAAAAGGAAGACATGTTACTGCTTAAGAAAAGGTCAGATAAAGCAGCCAGACAGAATGGATAACATTGTGATGGTTTCCAAAGATAACCACCTGTAAATTCAAAGAACAGCGGCTTTTCTTTGGGCTGTTTATTATACAGCCTTTAATTCGGCTTTAGGGAAGAGAGATCCGGGAAACAAAGAAGGCTTGGGAGAATAAGCACTAAATGTAGCCTTTCCCCTGCTTTTAATTAGACTCTTTAATAACCAGGTAAGATGTAGTAGTGACTAGATTATTGGATCCAACGATGGCGAAAGGGTGAGCAATTTCCTTTTTAGTCCTTGGCCATTCATTCTCATTGCCATAGGAAAGAATATTCCTTCTCATAGTAGCAGAATGAGTAGCCTCAAGTCCTGGATCTTAATAAAAGCAGTGGGCCTGAGCGCTGAGAAAAGGGAATACAGACTGAGAAAAGGGAATCAGACTGAGAAAAGGGAATCAGACTGAGAAAAGGGAATACAGACTGAGAAAAGGGAATCAGACTGAGAAAAGGGAATACAGACTGAGAAAAGGGAATCAGACTGAGAAAAGGGAATCAGACTGAGAAAAGGGAATACAGACTGAGAAAAGGGAATCAGACTGAGAAAAGGGAATCAGACTGAGAAAAGGGAATACAGACTGAGAAAAGGGAATCAGACTGAGAAAAGGGAATACAGACTGAGAAAAGGGAATACAGACTGAGAAAAGGGAATACAGACTGAGAAAAGGGAATACAGACTGAGAAAAGGGAATACAGACTGAGAAAAGGGAATACAGACTGAGAAAAGGGAATCAGACTGAGAAAAGGGAATACAGACTGAGAAAAGGGAATCAGACTGAGAAAAGGGAATCAGACTGAGAAAAGGGAATACAGACTGAGAAAAGGGAATCAGACTGAGAAAAGGGAATCAGACTGAGAAAAGGGAATACAGACTGAGAAAAGGGAATCAGACTGAGAAAAGGGAATACAGACTGAGAAAAGGGAATACAGACTGAGAAAAGGGAATACAGACTGAGAAAAGGGAATCAGACTGAGAAAAGGGAATACAGACTGAGAAAAGGGAATCAGACTGAGAAAAGGGAATACAGACTGAGAAAAGGGAATACAGACTGAGAAAAGGGAATACAGACTGAGAAAAGGGAATACAGATTGAGAAAAGGATGCAGCTGACTTCCCTTGTCCCAGAGTGGCCAATGCCCTTCTATTCATTTATCTTCTGTCATTTAGATAGAGATAAGTGTTTTCAGGATCAACTGATTTCTCAGAAGAGATAAATGATAAATTTGAGTCACAGTAAAATATAAGGAAATAGAAAAAAAAACCAAGTCAAAGAACAGGGACCCCCCAAAAAAGGGGGAGGGGATTTGAACAAAATGAAGGTCATCCCAGTCCCCTCCTGCCCCAAACATCACCGTCAGTGAAGATCTTCCCTCTTACAAGGACCATGTGGCAAAATTGTTTGCCTCCCCCAAGGAGCAAGCAAAATTCTTCACATATAGGGCGCAGTAGAGAATGAACACAAACCAATGCTGAGATGACACTTACAAAATAGTTTAAAGCAACAACCCAAAATAGTAAGATTAATAACAAAAATATCTCTAAGGTTAGGCTCTGCTTCCCCTGGTGCCCTTTTGTTCTGTTTAAGAGAGAATCCAGGAAATAATGGATTCTGAGACTGCTCTGGCCATGGACTGTCTGGCCCATGTGGAGCCAAAGGGAACCAGCTAATTGGACAGGAGTGAGTGAGTGAAGGTACTTGTCTCTTTCCTGTGTGGCCCCCTTACTTTAGTCAATGACTTATGAAAACACCCACATGCCGTGATCACTACTGTCGTAACTCCGGTCACTGTTTCTGGAGGGTTGAAGCAGCATTTCGAAGGTGGTTAACAATGGAGTATGTTGTGCATGAAGATCAGTGCGTTCACCAGTAATCTCTCCTTTCTCAGAAACATGATTCCTGTGACAGAGTTCCGGCAGTTCTCTGAGCAGCAGCCTGCCTTCCGGGTGCTGAAGCCGTGGTGGGATGTGTTCACCGATTACCTCTCCGTGGCCATGCTGATGATCGGGGTGTTCGGATGTACTTTGCAGGTAGGTGCCCAGACTCATGTCAGATGGGGCCACATCAAGATGGTCATTGAAACCTTACAAGAGCTGGCTGTGTGGTTTTAACCAAGTAAATGTGAGTTGCTCTTTAATCCTTGTAAATGATGTTCATAATCATGGCAGGGAGCCTGAATCCCTGATTTACTGGACTTTCCTAATAAGGTAAATATGCTACGGGTAAGGTTTCTCTGGGCCCAAACAGAAGTAAGGGGAGTATTTGATGTCACTAACATTAAAGGAAGTCCCTTGTCTTTAAAGTTGGCTTTATAGTAAAATACAGCATGCATAGCCACAGCACCATTTATATTGCCAAAATGAAATTCTTTTCTTCACCTCTTCCGCTAACTCCTGATAATATTTTCTGGAAGAACATTTTGATGGGATATTACCAATTTTACCCATTGTTTATGTTTTAAATATAGATAGCCCAATCAAAATTTATTCTATATAGATGCTATGCATTCATATATTGAACCCAGGTAATTTTTATATACCTACTATGTGCCAGGCACTGTACTGTGAGGAAATATCTATGCATATAAAAGGCTAACATTCAGTGTTTCTGTGGGAGTTCAACTGGGAGACCAGTTCTATTGCTCACTATGACATGCACTGACCACCAGGGGCTGGCATAGAATGAAGGAAGGCCCCTGACAGCAGCCAGAAATCCGATTGGCCCTGATTGCCGGCCAAGCCTAGGTACCTTACCTGTGCACAAATTTTGTGCACTGGGCCTCTAGTATGTAACACACACACACACACACACACACACACACACACACACAGAGGGAGGAAGGGAGAGAGAGCTAGAGAGAGAGAGAGAGAGAGAGAGAGAGAGAGAGAGAGAGAGTGAGTGAGTTTATTTGGAAGGTTAAACTGAATAAATAAACCGGCAATCGGAAAAGGTTGTGTTATACTACAATAGATGTATCCATAAGCAATAAGAAGTGCAGAGGAGGAGTGCTTAGCTTGGGAACAAGAGAAAGGGGGATGGTTGTATTAAAATTTGGAGAACCAGCTGAAGTTAGGGAGAGACAGATGAAGGTGGGACAGGTGCCAGGAAGAGGAAGGGAAGTTCTAAGTCATGGATGTGAAGAAGAATGGGGCATCTTGGGGAAATTCAGTGGGTGTCATCAGTGTGAGAATTGAAGCCATGCCCATGAATAGAATCACCCAAGGGACACTGGCAAGTGAGATGTTAGGAATAACATTAAAAGGGTGCATCTGAAGAAGACTAAGAGGGAGCAGCTGTAAGAAGGGGTGGAAACAGGAGGAAGGGCTCAGAAGTCAAAGGCAGGTGTGGTTAATGATGGTAGGCAATACAACTAGCTTATGGACTATGGAGAGAAAAGTAGCAACTAGGCCATTAGAAATCTTAGTTTGAGTGGGTAGGTGGAAGTTAAAGGCTGTGGGCTAGGTACTTCAGAATCCCTTCACCGTTTTCACCCGGAAATACAACTTGGTAGTTACAGAATAGTCACGGGGAAGTAGATTACAGCATAGGAAATATTGTCAATAATATTGTAATAACCATGTACAGTGCCAGTTGAGTACTTGAAATATCAGGAGGAACACTTTGTCAATTGCCTAATCCCTCTGCTGTACACCTGAAACCAGTACAAAATAATATTGAATGTAAACTGTAATTGCGGGGGGAAAAAAAAAAAGGCTGTGGGGTAGGTGTGACTTTCAGGTAAAACAGCTGAGAGGAAGAGGAGCTTGAAAGAAAGGAAAATAACTATAAGTGGTGCAGAGTAAAAATAAAAGCCTTTTTAAAGCAGATTTTAACTCCTGTTAACCCACAGTGCTTCCTTTGTGTCAGGCCTTATTCTGAACATGCTACGTATATTTTAACTCATCCATCCATCATGGCAACCCTAAGACGTTATTATCCCCTTTTAGAAATGAGACAGCTAAGGACAGAGAGTTTGGGGCATCCTCCCAAGGTGGGTGGCAAAGCTCTTATTCACACCCAGACAGTTTGGGCCCAAATTCCCTGTTCTTAATCCCTAACACCATGCTCCTTTTACTTGTCAGCTGAAAAAATTTTGTCTTTTCTCAAAAAAAAAAAAAAAAAAAAAGAGCAATGAAAACCTAGATTTGAAAGAGAGGAAAGACATAAATTCATCTATAAATAAAACAAATAGTTGTTGAAGAACCTACTGTGTGCCAGGCACTGTTCTAGGAGCCAAGAATTATCAATACAGGTGGGGGGGGTGGGGGGGGGGGGAGAATTAATGTCCCAACCTTAGGGAGCTTACATTCTATGGGGGGGAAAAACAGAAGAAAAATCAATTAGTGGATTACATATGTTAGAAGATAATAAGGGCAATGGGGGAAAATCAGACATACATGGACTGTAGGAGGTCCCAGCAGCAGAGATTCTCTAATAGGTTGGCCTGCAGGGGACTTAGACCAAGGAGTTGCAGGAGGTGCAGGCGCAGGTCTGGTAGATGTCCCGGGAGGAGCCTTCCAGGCAGAGCGAACAGCGAGAGCAAGGAACACATAGGCAGAGGGCTCACACAGGACCCTTCCCGAGAGAAATTGACATTTACTTTCTCAACTTTCTAACTCTGTGTCTCTGGAGACCTGAGAAAGGTAGAATGTTAGTGTTACTAGGCAACATTATTTATGATGTAAGTGACTGCTGATTGGTCAATGGCATCTGGGCTGATAGAAAGCCATAGCATAGAACTTCCGTGATTGCAGTGACACCAGTAACCAGGCATGTCCTTTGACACCTGGGAGAGGTATATATTGAGTTACGAGAGAGATGGGAACCTTTGGAACATAAGGCTTTTAAGCGAGGGTAAGTCCAGACTCTTCCTACAGTGGGTCTCTTTTCTTTGCACCTCGGATGATCCGGGAAGGAGAGGCTCGGAGAGAGCCTAGCTCCTGGGCAGCAGGATGGACCGCTGTACAGACAGTGAGGAGATCCCCCAAATGGGAAAGCCTGACGTCACCTTGCCGGCAAGTTGTGAGTCCATCCTCTACCTTTCTAAGTGATTCTGGTGCTGAGGGAGGTTTGAGATTGTCTTGTAAGTCTGGATGTGGAGATGAACCTGAAAGACCCCAGGCGGTGTTATAGGCCTGAAGCAGGGGCATCCCTGACGTTTGAGGGCAAAGCCAGGAGGCCAGTGTGCTAGGGAAGAGTGCGTGAGTGGAGGAGCAGAAGAATGAAGTCCGGAGAAGCCTTGGAGTCTTGGTAAAGTTTTTGGCTTTGCCCTGAGTGAGGTGGGACATGTTTAGAGGATTCTGAGCAGAGGGTATGTCAGTATGTGACTTAGGTTTGAACAAGATCCCTCTCGGTGCTGAGAGTACAGTGTGGGGAGAGGACAGAAGCGGGATTATTTAGAAGGCCACCACAGTAAACCAGGCAAGACATGAAGCAGATGGCTTGGACCAGGATTAAAGTAGTGGATCTGGATATATTTTAAAGGAAAGTCACTAGGATTTGTTGAAAGATGGAATGTGAGGTATCAGAGAAAAAGAGAAATAAAAAGTGACTCTTAACAGTGGTTAGGTCTTGAGCAACTGGAAAAAGTTCTAAGCATGTTAAGTTGGAGATAATGTGTTATCTCCCCAAGTAGAAATGTTAAATAGGCAGTTGGATACAAGACTCAGGAGATCAGGGAAGTGAAGAGCGATTATCTCAGGAGGAAGGAGGTGATGGAACTAGGTGGGAGGATCATCCTTGACTTGGTCGAGGGAGCATCTTCCACCAACATGGGGATGATGGGTATAGGTGCATTTTATTGGGGCAGAGGGAGGAGAGAGGCAGAGAGAGATGGACGTATATGCCTCACGGCTTCTGTGGAGTAGAGAGTGGCACATGTGCTGAGAGGTTGAGGGTAAGGAAGACAGGACGTGGCAACAATGAAGGGAGTAGAATAGGATCCTCAAGGAAAGGGGCAAATATTTGGAATGGCCAGTTCGGGAAACAGAGGGAGGTGACACAGCAGCAGGAAGACTGCACACTGCCCTTCCTTTGTCACTGTGCCCAGCACCCAGCACTGCCACAAGCACGAGGTTCACCTCTGTGTACATAGTCCCATGGCAGGAGGAAATGCAGAAAAGAGAAACCTCACAGGAAATCTTTAAGAGCTAGAAGTGAACTTGGAAAAAATGAGCACAAACAGAGGGGAGCATGTATCTATGAAAATATCTGTAATGAACTTCGTTTGGGAGATGTGCCCGCAGTGACTGCAGGAGGGGATTCAAGCACAATTTCAGCATCTTTCCTGGACCTACGTACAGGCTATGTACAGGAAATGTAGCCTGAGATGCCAGAGTTCAAAAAAGAGAGTGAGATGCCCCAAAGGAATGTTGCATCAGAATATGAACACTACCAGGCTCAGCAAATTCATGGAGTGGACCATTTATTCAACATATCTCTGAGCACCAGTGATACAGCAAGCATTGTGTGGGGGCTCTAGGCATGAAAGAGAAATACCGTATAGCCCCTGCCATCAGGTTACTAATAGTCTAAAGAGCGTAGACATACATAAGCAATGTAATTCAGTGTATAAGCACCTTTAGAGCTTTAAATATGATGCTATCATCTCAGCTACTGGGAGTTAGAGACTTGAAGAGGTAAAAATAGAGCTTAGTCTCAAAGAATGAGTATACAAAATTAAATATATATATTTTACAAATCATATTTCTTTTATTTTTAAATATTTTTATTGATTTCAAGAAGGGAGAGGGAGAGAGAGATAGAAGCATCTATGATGAGAGATAATCATTGATTGGCTGCCTCCTGCACACCCCACATTGAGGATCGAGCCCACAGCCTGGGCATGAACCCTGACCAGGAATTGAACCGTGATCTCCTGGTTCATAGGTTGACACTCCACCACTGAGCCATGCTGGCTGGACTTAAATATATATTTTAGAAAGAGGAATGGAAGGGTAAAGTCCATTTAATCATGTCACAAAGCCCTGTAGTGTCATCATGTCACAAAGCCCTCTTTAATTGGCACAGATGGCATTTTAGGGGCATGTCCTCACACATCCTGCCCTATCCAGAGTGCTGATAGCACTTGCATTGAGTGACATTGGTAAAGAACCTGTGCTAGAACCTGTGTGTGCTTTAGTTCTCAGAATGAACCTGTGGAAGTAGAAGAAAGTTCTGAAGCATAAAAGGTTCTATAACTTGCCCCAGAGCTAAGAGGGAAGCAGCAAGGGTTCAGATCTCAGGATTTTGTAGCACATGTCTTTCACCCCTGTGTGCACTGCTATGGAATATTATGGAACTACTACAGTTGTAATGATTTTGTGGCCAACTGTAGGCTTGTAAAACAGGATTTTAAATATAAAAACAAATGCAAATGACTAAAATGGAAAATAGAAAGTTATAAAAAGTGAATTTTTTGTTTGATAGTCTAGATTTTTTTTAAAAGATTATTCACTTGCTATAAAAAAAACTTTCAAACTATATAAACATATTTTTTAAAAAGGAAATATGTTTCAAATTACTAAAGGAAGTAAAACCAAACAGTATTCATATAACAAATCAATGTTCCCTAGGAAAATTTAAGTTCTTATTTTAGCCCTACGGTGATAATTGACTTATGACTGATAACTTCATAAATAAAGGTTCTCTGTGATGCTCAAATTCTTTTCCTGTTTACAAGGTGATAAATATAATCTATCTATATAAAAGCCTAAGTGACCATTACAACCAGTTGACCGCTCAACCAGTTGCTATGATGCGCACTGACCACCAGGGGGCAGACGCTCAATGCAGAAGCTGCCCTCTGGTGGTCAGTGTGCTCCCACAGCAGGAGCACCGCTCAGCCAGAAGGCAATGGGAGGTGTAATGGGGCCAGGTTCACGGGAGCAGCCAGGCTTGGGCTCCTCCCTGGCAGCCTGTCTCTTTGGGCACTGCTACATCCCTTGGGGATCGGGCCAAAACTGGCAGTCCGACATCCCCTGAGGGTTCCTGGATTACGAGAGGGTACAGGCCAGGCTGAGGGACACCACTGTGCACTGGGCCTCTAGTGGTTAATATATGCTTTCATGACTTGATTTTCCCTTCATAAAATAAAAATGAAATCATTGTTTCTGATCTTATTTACAAAATAATTCTTAGGGTTTGAAAAGAAGACAAATCAAATGTAAGGTAGGGTAAGAAGAGCATAGGTTGGTGATAAAATAGTAATCCGATAACTTTTTGATTGTTTTCTAAAGTTATCACCAACTGGTGGATTGTGAGGACCACTGGTGGTGTGTGAGGTCCGAAAGGCTGGCGACCACTATTCTAAATGACTTCTTCCAATGGCAATAATAGTTGATTCTCTCTCTGTCTACTCCTAAAAGATTATGTTCATAAAGATTTAACTCTACTCAGCTTTGAAAATACTGGGGGAAAGAGGAAGTTATTATTTGCCAAAAGAGTGTTGATTTTTTTTTCTTGCGCTGATGTAAAAGAATTAGAATCCACACTCTTGTCTCACTCATCTGACAAGTATTTGTTCATTTCTGAGCAAGTAGCTGTTTTCAAGGCTGCCATGGAATAAGAGCAGATTCTATAAAGAGCACTGCTTAAATTACATCTGCCCACATGAGAAACAAATATAAACTCATTGTAAAGCAGGAGAGTGTGTGTAGTGTCCCATTCCGGTACAGTCATACACCCTCAAGGACCAATCGTGTAAACACCCAACTCTGTGCTATAAACAACACTATTCAAAAACTCAACACACTTAATAAAATAGACCAAATCCTCAAAGGTCAACATGTTGCCTCCTGGAAAAATAAGATTGCTTTAGATCTCTGCTTAGTGACTCAGGTTATCTCATTAATACCAAATCCAAAACAGCCCACAGACAGGCCATTACCAAATATAGAGTTAGCAGTTAGAAACCAGAAACAGGAACTGGAAGATACAAGCCCCCTGGAAGCCCTAGGGGACTGCTCTGTAACTATTACACAGGAAAGACATTTCCTGCTTTCTGAATTGTGTGTGTGTGTGTGTGTGTGTGTGTGTGTGTGTGTGTGTGTGTTGAAGGGAGTTGGAGAGAATGATTTCAATGGCTTGAAACCACCTAAAAAAAGTCCCTGCAGACTTAACCCAGTCACCAGGAGCAAACTGGCTAAAGTTAACTTCTGCTTCTCTGACTTAGAGCCAATAGCGCCAACTCCATGGCCATTGGCCTTCAGGAGAAAATGCTTACAAACAGTTCACTGGAAAGTATAGTTGGTAAATAATAGAGACGCCAGAGTGATTTCAGAGGAGTTCACTTTGATAATGTGCCCTGAATTTTTGCTTCTATCTCCCTCCCCGTTCTCTATCCCATACTGTCTGGATTTCTAGAAGATCTTTCTCTTTTGCCCAAGCTCAATTTAGAGATCGAAGCTCAGAAATTCTTACTTAGATTCGCCTATTGTTAAAGGTAAAATTCGGAATATGGATGAAATCGCTGATAGCACTAATGGGTAACCTTATAATGAAGACCACCTCTATTTTAGACTATCTGCGTACCCACATGTCACCCACCATTCTCCTTGGGTCTTTGGAGAATATGCAACAAAAGTCATTTGTTGGTGAAAATAATTTTAAAGAACAGCCTCGCTCACATCTGTAGGGATAGTGGTGGATATTTTAAGAGAAAAACAGTCTCAAAATCCCTGTTACATCTAGAAACAAAAATATGCCTTAGTTAGGAAGTCTCCGTCTTTGGTGGTTTATTCAAACTGACACTTTTCATCTTCCCCGGAACTTTACCTCTTGTCATCTATCACCTTGACAATTTAATGTGCAGTGCATGCCTGGCCGCAAGAATAATATACGAGTGCCTTCCACCTCACCCTCTTGGGTTTAACACAGGGCATTGAATCTAAATGCCTTTCTTAGATCATCTGATGCCACCCAATGCCAGTCAGTGGATGAGGAGCATTTCCTTTGATCTCACTGATATGGATGGTTCTGATCATATTGCCTATTGATGAATAATACATCTTTTCCCTCAACAAATGACTGACAGAGTCCTGGGTTTTTCCTGTAAGAAGCAAGTGAGATTTACCATATATTTACTCTCTGTTGTTGATCCGTGGATGTAAATCACCGAAACCTGTGTTTAAAGGTCTCTGTTAAGTGGGTTTGCTGTGATATGGATGAGATGATCTTGTATTTCAAATCTGGGCCCTGGACTTGGTGGTGCTCCCCAACCCCCTAACCCTATCAGGCAAACAGATCCACTCTTCCTCTTCTGCCCTCACTCGGTTCCTCTCACAGTCCTCTTTCTCTTTTCACTGAGAACATCTGGCTCCTCTCAGCCACCACACAAAGGGCCCTGTGGTAAGAACTCGGCCAACATCAGGACAACATTTTTATTGCAAAGCAGAGAAGTTTCTAGGTTATGTCTGGAGTATTCTCTTTAACATAAAGAGTGCTATTCCTTCTTCCCCTACACTACTGTTTTCCTTTATAAACGCCTGCATTTTTCTGTTTATTTTGTAATGCCTACTGTTTGGAATACCTAGTTTTTTATATAACAAAAACAAAATTAATTCAGTATTTTTGTTTTGTATCCACTTTTCAAAATATGAAAATACTCCCAATGAGAAAAATACATAGCAACTAAGAGATATGTAACAAAAAATAAGATACCATTCAAAATAGCAATAAAAACTATTAAGTATCTAGATATTAAGCTAACCAAGAATACATAAGAACTCCATAGAAAACTTTTAAAATGCCTAATAAGTGACATACAAAACAATTTGGATAAGTGGAAAGATATTTTATATCCTTGGTTGGCACAGACTTCATATTATAAAGATGTTCAATCCCCATAAATTATATTATGAATTAAAAGCAATGTTTACAAAATTCAGATTTTATTTTTTGAGAAATCTTATAATCATATCAAAATTTATCTGAAGAGTGCTCACTTGTGGTGGTAGGGAATGGCATAAGGAGTTGGATGAAATGAAAGGGGAGGAGACAGGAAGGGAGGGAAGGGGAGGGGAGGGGAGGAAAAGAGGAGAGGGAGAAAGGAACTGATATTATACTATGCATTGAGTAACATGGATAATTCAACCCTTCATCCCTGAGCTCCCCTGTCCCTACCACACACACACACACACACACACACACACACACACACACCACCCTGACTATATAAACTAATTTCTTCAAGTTTTGTTTACAGACTCTGAGTCAGATGTTCCATCTAAATCCTATTCATTTCTTCAACTGTAAACTTCTAAATTTCTACTTTTGTGTTTCATAAGAGAGAAACTTAACTCTAAATTTCATAATTGTGGAAAATCATTAGCTTTAAGGTATCTCATCCTTTTGTTTCAAAAACCAAAATTTGTTGGCAAATTACCTCTAATTGATATAAACTCCATAAGACCAAGCTTTTATCAATAGGATTTACTCCTGTATCCCTAGAACCAAGAACAGTATCAGGCACATATAGGAGCTCACCAGAATTTGTTCTGTGGGATAAAGGGGGAGAGTGAGAGGGAAGTGTAGATGAGACATTTTTGCCATGTGCTAATGTACAGTAACCGTCTAATGGCCTTAGAAGGGGGCTGATACCTTTGAATTACTGTGTGCATTTTTGAGTATTTTACACCATAACCAAAGTCATTGTGAGCAGTAGAAAAGAGAGACCAAAGACTCTTATATGAGGCCTGGGTGAAGGTATTCTTAGCCTAAAGTTGAGAACATGAGAACAGACAACAGGTATCTTAAGGGCTGTTACTGGAGATGCCCTTTCAGAGACCGAAGACCCTGATGAAGGGGAGGCTGCAAGGAGAATCCATGTGTCATGAGAACCATATTCATTTGTTCTTTACATATAATAAACTAGAGGCCCAGTGCACAAAATTCATGCATGGGGAGAGGGGAGGGTCCCTTAGCCAAGCCTGCACCCTCTTCAGTCTTGAGGGATGTTTGACCATGCATTTAGGCCCCATCCTGGTGGGCGGTTGGACATCCCTCTCACAATCCAGGACTGCTGGCTCCCAACCCCTCACCTGCCTCTGCCTGATTGCCCCTAATTGCTTCTGCCTGCTCGCCTGATCACCTCCAAACCACTCCCCTGCCAATTTGATCGATTTCCAATTGCTCCCCTGCCAGGCCAATTGCCCTAACTGCCCTCCCCTGCTAGTCTGGTTGCCCCTAACTGCCCTCCCTTTCAGGCCTGGCCCCCCCCCCAATTGACCTCCCCTGCAGGCCTGGTCATCCCTAACTGCCCTCTCTTGCAGGCCTGGATCCCCCCCTCCCCAACTGTCCTTCCCTGCAGGCCTGGTCCCCCCCCCCCAGCTGCTCTCCCCTACAGGCCTGCCCCCCCACCAACTGCCCTTCCCTGCAGGCCTAGTCTCCCCCAACTTCCCTCCCTTGCTGGCCTGGTCTCCCCCAACTGCCCTCCTTTGCCAGCCTGGTCACCCACAACTGCCCACAACTGCTCTCCTTTGCCAGCCATCTTGTTGTGGCCATCTTGTGTCCACATGGGGGCAGACATCTTTGGTCACATGGAGTAATAGTCAATTTGCATATTACTCTTATTAGATAAGCTAGTTCTTGGCAGTGCAGTTAAGCCATGATAAAAACGGCAAGATCCTGCCAAAAAAATAACCAACTACAATCCTACCTAATAAAAGAGTAATATACATTACTCCGCTGCACTCATAAGCCATGCCCACCAGCCACACCCACCAGCCAATCAGAGTGAGTATGCAAATAAACCCAACCAAGATGGCTATAGCCACAGAGAGCAGGAGGGAGGCTTGGGTTTCCCCAGCAACAGAGGAAGCCAAGCTCTCCACACATCCTGGCAGGCCCAGGCCTCCACTCAAGACTACAAAGTTTTAATTATAGAAGGTAAATGAATCCAAACAGAAATGGTGGCAGCTATGGAACAAGCAGAAGGCTTGGCTTCACTCCAGGCTACAAAGTTTCAATTATAGAAGGTAAATAAATTCCAGATAACCAGGGCCTCCACTTGGGTCAACAGGGGGAGTGGCTGGCCTACAAACCACCACAAGCCCCTAGTTCAGGCTGCCCCATGCCCCAACTGAACCCCCACCCTGATCCAGGACACACTTCAGGGCAAACCAGCTGGCCCCCACCCATGCATCAGACCTCTATCCTATCTAATAAAAGAGTAATATGCAGATTGACCATCATTCCAACAAACAATATGGCTGCCTCCATGTGGTCAAAGATAATGTCCCTTTGTGGACACAAGATGGCCACCACAAGATAGCCAGCAGGGGCGGGCAGTTGGAAGGCACCAGGCCTGCAAGGGAGGGCAGTTGAGAGAGAGCAGATCTGCAGGGGAGGGCAGTTGAGAGGCAAGGGAGGGCAGTTAGGAGTGACTAGGCTGGCAGAGGAGGGAAGTTGGGGGCAAACAGGCTGTCAGGGAAGTAGTTAGACATCAATCAGGTTGGCAGGGGAGTGGTTAGAGGATGATCAGGCTGGGAGGCAGAAGTGGTTAGGGGCAATCAGGAAGGCAGACAGGCGAGCAGTTGGGAGCCAGCAGTCTTGGAATGTGAGAGGGATGTCCCACCGGGATCAGGCCTAAACGCGTGGTTAGACATCCCTCAAGGGGTCCCAGATTGGAGAGGGTAAAGGCTGAGCTGAGGGACACCCCCCTCCTTGCACAAATTTTGTGCACCGGGCCTCTAGTGTCAGATATAAGTGCTCTGAGAAAAATAAAGTCACGTAAGGGAGAGAGTGACAGAGGTCCTACTTTAAATAGGGTGGTGAAGGAAGTTCTCTTGGAAGAGGTGACATTTGAGCAGAACTAAAGGACTTGCGGGGGGGAGGGGGGGGTGTCTGTGGGTACCTGGAAAAACAACATTCCAGCCAAAGGAAACAGAAGAGGCCAGTGTGGCAGGTACAGAAGGAACACGGGGAGAGTGGCCCCTTTCAGTGTTTCCTTGCTTGGGTCTATTTTGTTAGGCTTGACAGCATCATTGACCCAAATGGAGTGTCACCACTAATGCTTTGGAGCCATTCGTGCTTCCACAAATGCCAGGCATCTTAGAGTTAAGCTTCCAGCTTTCAATATTATGACTTGTCAGAGTTAGGACAAAAGACTTAATCCTACAGTGTTTGGAACCTGGGACGTGTGGACTGCCAAAGCAATTAGCATTACTGTACCTCTTTGTTGACACTTAATTGGCCGCAGTGTGGCAGAAAATGTTAAGAGCATATATCATTGCCACTATAGGACTTTAAGCTGCCAAAGAGGCAGGATTTATGTCTGGTTCATCTCTATTTGTATGCTTGTCTTAGACCGAACATGCACCCAACAAATGTGTTGAGTGAATTAATGTGCTCCAGCAGTTTAAAACTGCATTATAAACGGATGGAGGAAAGTTTTATGTGAGGTAATTACGAAGTTCTAAAAAGCAGCCAGTAGCAAAATGATTTTTCTTTGATTAACCGTGGCCTTCTGCAGATCATCATCCTTAGAATAATTAGCATAAATCCAGTGCCAAAGAAATGAGACAGGGCCTTATGTGTGTGCAGTAAACTTGGAGGAAAAACCCTTTGAGGGTGTACTGTCATAGTGTGTTAATAAGAGATAAATTCAGATTTATAGATGGTTATATGTCCTTATATGTTGGGAAACAATAGCTAGAATTTGTATAGAAAAAGAAATCGTGCTGTTATAACAAAGAAACTTAAAATTGAGGCACCTCATAAATCAAGTCATAGAGTTTTCTCAGTAAAACCCATGAGAGTATACGGGGTGAGGCAAAAGTAGGTTTACAGTTGTTCGTATGGCAAATAATACAATAATTTATAATTAATAACACAAGAATAAACTCTGTTTTGTGTACTCACAACTACAAACCTACTGTTGCCCCATCCTATATGTTACAGAACTGAGAATTTGTTATGTTTTGGCCATATGTAGTTGTTTTATAATAAAATTTTAGTTGACTGCCGTGATGAGAAGCAAGTTGCCCTTACCCGCTGACTGCCCTTTCACAGGGATGCTGTGTGAAGCATATCGCCAGCATCCTAAAGCAAACCACATCATGAATGGTGAAAATGTCCTATAGCAGCATTAGTGCTTGACTTTGTACCCGGGATTGGCCTCTATGAGCTTCCCTGACAATCTGAAAACCTCCATGTTGTTTTTATGGGAAAACGCTTCCTTCATTCTAAACAACTAATTTTCAAGTGAACTTTTGAGGGCTTGGTTATGTTTATCAACTATTTCATATACTTCAGTCTTTAAGGGATTTTAAAAAATGTATTTAAGTTTAGTGGTTTTTTTAGTAATGTTGATATTTACATGATATTCGTTTATTCTAATCCATAAAGGTTGTAGTCCTGTGCTAGTTACATTTCTGTTAAAATATAAAAATAACAATTTCAAAAGTGGAAGAGAATTTAGAATTTACATTGAATGAAGTTCCCATTTAATGTGAAAAATTATTTTATAACATTTTTAAGAGATTACTCTCTAGCTTCTGTTTGTATATATCTGGGTTAGGGAGAGGTGTTATGCTTAACTGTGAATTAATCAGTGCATATTTTTTGAATTTGACTAGGGTCCCAGCACTGTGTTAGGCAATATGGGGAATACAAAATAACTTAAGGTTTCATCTATGTTTCAAAGGAGCTTAAGAAATAGTTGGAGGAGCAAAATGATGAAAAATCACTGGGTATATCCTTCTAAAACATAAGATAATTGCTGTAGTGTGTGTGTGTGTGTGTGTGTGTGTGTGTGTGTGATCATATTGCAATGACCAGATATTGCAATGGCTGCGAAAGAGGAAGAACAGTTAAGTCTACCCGGGAAAATCAATTTTCTCTATATTCTGTACAGGGTGGCTTAAATTATATTCCTCAGGGAGGGGGGAGGGGTGTAATAATATGGTATATTACAAAGAATAAAAACTTATTTTTTAAAATAATAAGACTTGTAAGGCAAAGTAAAATTTAATAGATGTCCATTTGGAAGTTTCTAGCAAATAAAGACTTTCAATTTCTTTGCTGTAATAGCACTTGCTATTTCTAGGAATAAAGCAACAAAAGCTTTTCAATGTACCCAGTGACTTTTCATCATGTAATAGCAAATTCAAAACATTAGCTTTCCTAAGAAGTAAACTATGCTGATTGGCAGTGTTAGGGTAAGCTATTTTATAAATTGAGCTGACATCTCCATACTCAAGGTAAGGTAGTCCTTCAGAGCTGGTGCGATTCTTCACATTGATATCTAAAACTAAGGGTATGTAACCTTAAGTTCAAGTATGTTAGCTTATGTTTTGGGATATTGATATTAACTTTTAAAATATAGGTGTTAAATACTGGACTCAGAAAATACATAATGCATGATCAAAAAACATGCCCTTCTAGATTACTTTGTGCATGATTATATTGATTAGTCACTTAATTTTTGATTTTTAGAACTTCTGCACTATAAGCCACAATTTTTTTTGTCTAACAAATACACCATCAAGTATATCATCATTTTACCTTGTAAAAGACCTCATATGGAAATACAAAATCTCGGTTGTTTTTTATAAATTCAGTTAGATCAAATAAGTTTAAAGTGAAAAGTTAAATTTTTTTCTACAAAACTTCACACAGAAAACATGGACTCTCTGATATGATTCTAGGTAAAACACATGAATTTCTCCTGAGCTTCAGTTTCATTAAATGAACAGGATAGGCACTTCCATTTCACAGATTTATTGTGAAAAATATGATGGCAAAGTATGACTTTGAGTCTCTTTAACTATATAGACTTCAAATGTCTTGTCCTCATTTGGGCATTCCCAGTATTGGCCTAATTGTGATTAGTTGCTTCTCTGGCAAACAGATTGAGAGAAGCCTAAGATCAAGGACCAGATGCCCCAGTTTTTCCATCGCTACCTGCTTCCTTCTCCCAGAGGAATCTGTAGGAGCTGTATAGACAGAGGACAAGACCAGGCAAAAGAACATTTAATGACAGCTAAGCTCTGGCCCCAGAGTTTGCTATCAGTCTTCTGGTGACGCAGCCAGACCTCAGGTAAGCACTGAAGGCCTGTGTGACATGGACCAGAAGGGGGTCGAGGGGCGGCTCAAGAAGCCTCCTCCTCATCCTTCCCCCACTAACCCCCCTCACACTTGAATCTCTGCCTGCTGAGAGCAAGCAAAGGGGAACCCAGGCAAGGAAGAGTCAGAGGAAGGAGAGGAAAGAGAAAAGACAAGAGAGGAGGAGATTGATTATTGACTGTCCCGAAGGTCAAGAGTAGAGCTTGTCTGAGCTGTTCTTACAGGGTATGATCCACTTCTAAGAGGCAGCTTCAGACCCAACATATCACACCAGCTTCCAGGAATAAGAGGAACTTCACATTGATGACTCCCAAGAGAAACTCTAAAGAGAGAGTTCAACAGAAAGCCTCAGCCACTTGAACTCTAAACTTTAACCCCTGTGAGCACCAAGGTTCAGTACTTTTCCTTTGACATTACCATCTCTACCAGCCCACTTTCTTCTAGAAAGAAGTAAGGAGGAACAAAGAATAGTGTTGAGTTCTAACCAGAGGTAAGTCAGGTAAAAGGAAAAATCCATATCTGAAATTCACTCTATATGGTAAAAGATCTATTTGCCTGGAATGTGTGGGACCTTTTTAAATCCAATTAATGGTATTTCTGGAGTCCAGATAGCTTAACTTCCACAATGACTGAAAAATTAAACTGTCCTACCATCCAACACATCTAATTGACTAAGAATTGTAATGACTCTTGTCTTACCTGCACTCCTTCCATGATGTCACAAGGTACAGCTCATTCTCTCTCATAAATGATACCATCTGTTCCTTCACATAGATTGGACCACAGCCTGGCAGTTGACATCATTCATTTCTGAGTACTATAGCAAATTACTCTTTGATTATTATAGTAAATTTCTAAAATAAATAATCATTTTTAAAAATATCCTTTCAGTCCAGTCATGTATTGTTGTTGTTGTTATTTGGATTCTTTCAGTGTTTAGAATTCTCTAACTTTGTGCTTTTGGCATTGTGTGTGGATAGTCCAAAGGATTTATGTTTCTGTTTAGACTCTCCCAATTTTTTTTTTTAATCTTCCTCCTACTCACTGATCAGTCAGTGAACTGCAGGTGTCCCAATTTTAGTCAGTTGAGTACAGAACTAAGAGTTCAGTTCCTGATGATTTATTCCAAAAGAGTTTTTCCTTCATTATCTCAAGAGCATAATTATAAATACTTCAAAATTTTCAAACAACTGAAACAAGTTGTCTCATGAATCATAAATTGTATGTTCCTAATGTTTATCCATAGTTCTTTTATGTCCACTGAATTTTCTCACATGATATTGATTTTGAAATGAGTGCTTTTCACTTAAATCTTAGATTGTCATGGGTCAGGTAATTCACTAGTCTACTTGGCTTATGGAAAACTGCTATGAAGCAAAATAAATGCAGTTTTGAATTGCATTCACTCCCTCATTTTTTTTCCTAATTGCTTTTGTGTCATGGAGCAGCTTTTCTAAAAAATAAATAAATAAAATAAAGGAAGCAAATACAACTATGATGCAACTACAGAAATGAAAGCATTCTTTTAAAAAAATATATTTTATTGATTTTTTTTTTTTTTTTTTTACAGACAGGAAGGGAGGGAGATAGAGAGTCAGAAACATCGACGAGAGAGAAACACCAAGGTATATGCCCTTGACCAGAATCGAACCTGGAACCTTTCAGTTCTCAGGCTAACGCTCCATTCACTGAGCAAAACCGGCCAGGGCATGAAAGCATCTTTGATGGCTGGAAAGTCTCGGGCTCTCAGAGGTTTAAAAAATTAACTCAGTTGTGGCTCAGTGGTTGAGCATCAACCTATGAAGTAGGAGATCATAGTTTAATTCCCTATCAGGGCACAGGCCCAGGTTGCAGGCTGGATCTCCAGTGAGAGTCGGGCAGGAGGCAGCCAATCAATGATTCTCTCTCATCAGTGATGTTTCTATCTCTCACTCCTTTCCCTTCCTCTCTGAAATCAATAAAAATATATGTTTATTTTTTTAATTAACATACAGAATATGTATAGTGATCTTTACCCATGGAAAACTCAGATTTTCTATATTTACAGAGATAGTAGAATTGCCTTTATGGAAATATCAAAATGTAGGCATGATCCTAATGTAGATGTGATGGTTTTTTACTTAGGAATAAATGGGCAGTGCCTCCGAAATCTGGCACCATTTGTGTTCCTTAAATGAGTCAGCACTTTCCTCTGGCTTTAGGAATCACTAAGCTGACATCACTTGCCCATTTGGAGGATGTGTGAAATGAATTGTTTCATCTCAGAGGAAAGTAGCTAGCAGGCAAATATTTCCAGGTGTCCCGTGGAACCTGATTTTAAAATGTGTGTACTGGCTATTGTTGTGCTTTGTTTCCTTTGAGTTGGTGGGGCACAGTATTCATTTATTGTATATCTAGTTTGTGCTAGGCAATGTCAAGAAGAATGAAGCCTACTTTTAAGAAGTTTAAAGGTCTAGGAAGTAAAATGATAAGAAAAACAAGTAACTTTACACTATGTTTTCTTAGGTGCTCTGATAGAGGGAAAGAATCTGGTCCAGTTTTAACTATATATTCTTGTTCTGTATAGTAATGACTCAAGAAATTATGTGATCATGTGATCATGTAGCATTTAATGGTCCTCAAGCACAGAAATTTCTGCCAATGCTTAACTCGAGAAGCTGTGCTTCATGTTTGGTGTTTAATCATGTACAGATGAACCCTATAGCAAGTGTACTGCTGTTATATCTTACCGCGGAGTGAATGCATAACTTCAGAAATTCAAGTTTTAATCAGCTCATCCCTCCAATCCCTTAGATATTTTTCTAAGAACATCAACTCCATGCCTCAGAGCTGCAGGCTATGATTTTTCTTCTCCTTTTTCTATTGCTCTTGGAGAAATGAGCAACCAATAAAAACGGCAGCCCTTGGATCTATTAATAAACACTTTTAAATTTGCTTTAGACCTTTTTTTCTCTCTCTCTTTACTATCTGGATCTAATCTTTGTCCATACACAGAGTGTTGCTTCCTGTTGATTGTATACGTTTTAAATGTCATTAACAAGGAAGAGAACATGTGCACAGTGGGCAGGAAATGACGGGGCCACGCCCTTGCAGTTATGCTTTGCCATCTCGACAAGGACCTGGCTGTGCCGGAGAGAGTGAGGCAGTGTCTGTGGTGCCCATGGAAGTGTTTTTGTGCCCCAGTGGTGATGGCCCCCCAGTATCCAGGGATTGGATTTGGAGAAGAGTAAGACTAAGGATAAGACACTTACTGGAAATGAAAGCATGAAGATGTTCTCTCCTCTGGAACCATCTTCTCTGCCTTCTCAGTTCCTTTTCTTGCTCACCAAGATATTTTTTGGACTTACTTTTTTTTCAAAATGGCATGTATGATATTTTATTTTGGGGGAAAGAAAGAAACTATATATATATATATATATATATATATATATATAGTATATATATTGTATATATATATACAATATATATATATATAGTGGGACATATAATAAGGTCATTTTTAGGTTGTTATTATTATTATTTTTTGCTTCTCTGTATTTTTATTTTTTTATTTATTCATTTTTTTTTTTTACCATCTAATGTACAGATTCTGCTTTTGGAATAGGAAAGGGTTATTACTTTTTTTCAGAGTTGTAAGTTCACAGTAAAATTAAGCAAAAAGTATAAAGTTTCCATCTACCTCCAGTTCCTCAAAAAGGGTTACTTTTATTTTTTTTAATTTCTTTATTGATTATGGTATCACATAATTGTCCTTATCCCCCATCCCGTACCCCTCCCCACGTATTCCCCCATCCCCCTGTTGTCCATAACCACTGGTTAGGCTTATATGCATGCATACAAGTCCTTTGGTTGATCTCTCCCTCTTTTCTCCATACTCCCCTACCTTCCCTCTGAGTTTTGACAGTCTGATCGATGCTTCCCTGTCGCTGGGTCTGTTTTTGTTAATCAGTTTGTGTTGTTCATTATTTCCCCTAGATGCGTGAGATCATGTGATACTAGAAATACACTTATAAGAACCGAAAATGAGACAAGCCATAATGGTTATGCTGAGAGGCAAATGAATTAGTCTGTAGTGAGTTTCTTTCTGGGCCAACCAACAGTTATTTTGAGTCCCGATTTCAGTGCCAAACAAAGTTCCTTATGTGTACATGTCAGCAATGATATTTCAGTTCTGGATGGTAGACAAATGGTGGTGATGCAAGTACGACCATCTCTGGTTTGGTCCTGGGCATCCTTCAGCGCCGCACAGCTGCTGTCTGCTAGTATGGCAAGGTGATGTCAGCGCCTTCCATCTCTGGACTGATTCTCTTCTGTCTTCATGGCCGGACCACTCCTGTCAATTCCTCTCTGTTGCAGGAATCCACATGGTCTTGGGAGTTGTTTTCTGAAAATATACAAACATATTCTCGACCAAAAGTTAGTAAAGGAATAGTTTTTATAAATTTGACTTGGGATAAAAAGGGTTACTTTTAAAGGAAAATTTCCTCTATCATTGTCTCTACACACACACACCACACACTGTACTGTCCGAATCATTTGGGAGCAGGTTGCACACACCACGCCTTTACCCCTCACTATCCCAGTGTGCACTGCCTCAGAGCCAGGGGGCCGTGGCGTGTGCAGTACACGGTGCAGTTCTGACGTTGGGGGAATGTTACACTGAACCCGTGTCACCAGCTCACAAGACTGTGACGGGCAGAACCTCCCCGCGCCCTGTCAGCACCCTCACGGCTGAGTTGTCGCTTTGGTCTTCTTTCTCCTGGAACAGTTTCTCTGCCTTTTTGGCCCTTTTTGACAATGACATTCCTGTAGGATAGAGGCCATTGTTTTATGTCATTGGGAGGTTATTTTTAGTGAAAAGAAAATTATTGTGGCGACTAAGTGAGTTATAGGTATAAAGTCCTTGGAATAGGGCCTGGCACACGACAAGCAGTAAGTCAGAGTGTGTTTTGGGGACAGAATGTTCCTCGAGGAGGGGACAGCAGGAGAGCAATTCCCTCAGCTCTTTCCCATCCACAGCCAGTCAGTCCCAAAGGCTCCAGAGTCTCCATCCTGGGACTTGGCCCTCGCACCCCTGCTGGATCCTCAACCCCTGGCCAGCACCACAGCCTCCCCTTCAGACTCGCAGCCTCCAGCTCCTCCCCAAGGCTCGGAAGCCCTGGACTTTGAAATCCCTTCCTCCTCCTTGGTACCCTGGACTCCGGACTCGGCTTTGGCCTCCGAGACCCTGGCCTCTCCCCAGTCCCTGCCTCCAGCCTCACTGCTGCAGGGGGATCTGGGAGAAGGGGGGCTGGGGAAGGCTCTGGAACTGGCACAGGCCCTGAAGGGGGAGAAGACTGAGCAGGGAGCCACGCTGGAGCCGGTGAGGCCCGTTCTTCGGGGCTGTGTTCCTGGAGTGTACCAAGTCCGAACTGTGCTCTCTGCCTGGTGCCCCGTGGGCAGGTGCTGCCATCAGCCTTCAGGTCTCCATGGAGTTCACTCCCTCAGTAACCGGTGCCTGTTTCGCGGGTGACTGCGGAAGGCCAGCTGAGCATTCCAGTGTGGCTGAGCAGGGAGCCTGGTGTGGGGAGCTCCTGCACCTGCTGAGCCTCGAGGTTGTCCTTGCTGGGTCCCCCCCTCCTGCCTGCCCCTCCCTCCTGCCTGGCCGCCATGTCCATGTTCATGAAGTGAGGGTCTGGGAATGCCAGAAGGCAGGTACGCAGCCGGCCTCCTCCCTCTATCTCGTTAGCATCATCTCACCTGACCACAGCTCCTGTGGGCCACGTGGCTCTCACAGCGGCCTGGGGTCAGCTAGTGTTACTGCCACCCACAGATGAAACCATGTCTTGGAGTAATTGGGGGGCGGGAGGTGTGCGTGGAGTTTGCACTGCTGCCAGGGGAAGGAACAGCATCTGGGGAGGTTACGGACGTTGCTAGTGGCTCAGAGCGTGAGCTTGGCCTCTTGCTTGTAGGGCTCAGAGAGGCCTGGCTTCTGGCACTTGTAGGTGAGCTTTGCAGGTCCTCAGACCTGGGCATGGGGAAAGGGCGCCCGCTCCTCCTCGGTCACAGGAGGGGGCAGGGAAGGGCTGCTCTCCCGTGGCCCCTCCTGCTCAGGCCCTTTCTTCTGCAGGAACACCATCCCCCGGCCGAGCCGTTAGAAGGAATTTGGTTCGTGGCCACTTCCAGGCGGAGTCTCCGCTCCTGTCACACAAACACGTCGGGGGTTTGGCAGAGCCTCCCATCGAGTTCCTGGGCCCTGGACCTCTCTTACACCCCAGCCGGCCGGAGTGGGGGTCCATAGCACCCAGACGGCACACAGGGCTGGGAGCTGTGCCACGCAGCCGCCTGGGGCAGCCGGCGGCCGGCTCTTAAAATATTTTCAGAACATAGTTGGCCTTTGCATCTTCAGGGTTAATTTTGCACTGATAAGGGTAACTCTCACGCCTCTGGAGGATAGAGGCTTTGTCCCCCAGCACCTCATTTGTGGGAGAACATGATTAAGATTGTACATTAACTGGTAACCTAGTGACATGAAAATTAATTATCTTCCCTTATATCTCCACCCCTTTTGCCAGGAAAAAATGGGTCTACCTTAGAAAGGAAGAGCAACAGCCCACCTTTTTTATCGTTTCCCTTGCTCTTCCTACATGCAGACCTTTGCTGTGTCTGTGGAACAACAAGGTTCTGACCTTACGCTTCCCCAGTGACCTGTCCAAGCCCAGTAGCTTTGAAGGGCCAAGGAAGCTGCTCCTATTCCGTCAAGCCTTCCCTGCTCACCCAAGCCCGAGCACTTACTGTACTGACCACACTATTCACGTAGTGTAGGTATTGCCTTGTTACCAGTCCTGTTTGACTTTTCATGTGGCTATTTATGTCTCTCCAGCAAGATTTTAAGTGCTTTCAGAATAGTGAACATTGGTTCTGACTCCTTGATTTTCTTGTGATGCTTAGCAAATAGTAGGTATTCACCAAGTGTTAGCTGATAAAGGACAGTCTGTCCTTGGTAAGGATGAACAGATCCAGGGGAGTGGGGCTCTGCGATCTGTTTTGCTAGGTCATTCTTTGGTCAGCGGAGATAACTTGTTTTGTTATCAGAATGGGGTCAAATCTGGATGGTCAGCTTTAGGGCAGAACCACCTGGCACCAGCTGTATTTGAGTCTGTGGAGTGGAGAGGGGATAAATGATAAAATTAATCACCTTTATATTGACCAACGGCCCTTTCTGTGGCTCCAGTCTTCCTGTTTTTATCACACTCTCCATAACAATAGGAAAGCACTGTCTAAAGAATAAGCTGCCATGTGAAGAATACCCCCAGATGACAAGTTAACATATCACAACACCAGTTGTGTTACCATGCTCAGCAAACTGTCTCACTTCTGTCAGTGGTAACATAGTCATAATTATGATTTCAAGTCTAAACTGGGGAAATAATGGTTGGGGGATTGTCCATAGGAAAACAGTAATGGACTTCAGTATGGAGGTTGTAGGGCTTCATCTGCTGCTAGTGGGAATGTGTAAAGACTTTGGGCCTCTCATTCGTGGGGAGGGGCCTTTGGCAGTGCAGGGTACCTTGTTTGGCACTACCCACAGAGCACAGAATGCTGGCTTTCCATGTGAGTCTGGAGACTAATTTTTATTGAAAACACCTACACCCACAGTCTGTCTTCCAGGAAAGACAGATAAAGCAAGTGTTATACTTCAAAATACTCCCTCCATTCAATGAATATAGCCATGATAGATAAAAGGATAGAGAGAGAACAAAAATTCATGCATGGACTCAAAAACAAGATACACATTTCTGTCGCGTACAAGTGAGATACTGAGTGGGGCTAAACAACCTCTGGGCTCTGATCCAAAAGGAGGCAGTAGCAGCCAGGGGCTTAGCTCCTGCCAGTAAAGGGAACTAAAAATGCTCGGGCTTGATAAGAGCCTGGAGCCTGGTCACTGTTGGAAGCCAGAGGCCCCTGTTCCCAAAAGGAAGTGGAGAAGAATGGTGATTGACTGGATGCTGGATCTGGTGCCTTAGAGGAAGCTGTGCCTCTGGGTGCCTCCCAACCAGGAACTGAGTCAGCCTGCCATGGACTCCTGGAATGGATTCGTGAGATCCTCCATTGCAGTGAAACATCAAAATACCATGATAAGACCTACTGGTGGATTCGGGGACTGGGGGTTGGTTGCAGGAAACCACAAAAGAATGTGCGAGAGGTGGTGGAAAACAGTTTCCTTCTCAGAACAAACCCAACGCCCAGAACACATGAAGAAAACTATTCTAGGAAAGGCTCTCAACAAAATTAGCACTTGAAACTTTGATTCCCTTACAATGAAACTAAGCTTTCAAACAAACAATGAAGTTAAAATAGATATACACTGAGTTGCCAGGTTATTATGATCTCTGAACACAGAATAATCTGGCCACTCAGTGTATATCCTATATAATAAAAGGCTAATATGCAAATTGTTCCCTCGACCAGGAGTTTGACCAGCAGGCAGGCCAGCCAACTGCCTATGTCCCCTCCCCCTGGCCAGGCTGGCCAGAACCACACATGCACAAATTCATGCACTGGGCCTCTACTATACACACACACACACACACACACACACACAGACACACACACTGAGTGGCCAGATTATTATGCATTCAGAGATCATAATTATCTGGCCACTCAGTGTATTTACAATAGCCAAAGGGATGAAGACATAACATTAAAAAGGAGGTAGATAAGACATGACAGGGATTTAAAACCACACTCACCCATGGAAGACAATCACAGGCTCTAGCCTGCGTCTTACGGGAATTGCAGGAAAAAAGTGGAAGAAATGATGAAACAAGTTTTACGCTACTATAAAAAAAGAAGGAACTTTTACCCTTTGAAGCAGCATGGATATACCTGGAGAGCATTATGTTAAGTGAAATAAGCCAGGCAATGAAAGAAAAATAAAGCAATATTTAAAGAGACGTTGCTAAAATTTTCCCAAATTGTACAAAGTCCTTAACTACAGATATCGAGCAGTGTTAATTCACATACACATAAAATAAAGTGAAACTGTAAAAGATGTGAGATTAATAGTAAGATATTTAAAGCTACTTTCAAGACAAATAGATTGCCCACGAAAGAAGAAACTCAAACAGGTTTCTCCTTGAAAAAAAATATAGGCCAGAAGAAAACTGAATAAAACTGTTTTAAAGTGCTGAAGGCAAATTACTATCAACAGAGAATTTTATAACTTACTAAACTATTATTTATGATTGAAAACTATATAGACATGTTCAAACATAAATGAGTTTTCTACCCACAAATCCTTATTAAAAGAATTATCAAGGGATATATTTCAACCAAAAGAAAATGAGCCCAGGGAGATAATATGAGGACTTAAGAAAACTGGTGAGCACATGATTTAATAAATATATAGATGATCACAATCAAATATGATCATACCAAAAAAAAGTGTATTTCAAAAGAAGCTAAAAGAAACACTGGATAGTTCAGTGTGTAATTAAAACATGCTTGGGATGTTGTAGAGAAAACCTTTAAGTGTGCATGTATTGTACTTATAGAAATACAATCTACATTATAGAAATTACAGTTTATACTTTCCTAACAAGCTGAGGTAAAAATTTTTATATAGAAAGTGTCATCAATGCAATAGAATGCAGGAATAAGGAAGGAAGAAATTATATTTAGAAAAAATAAAAAATACAGAAATAAATTTGAATATTGGTAAATAAGTATGAGTGAGCAAAATAATGTAATTGATTAGATTCACTTGTGAAGAGGAAGAGGTGATTAACTTGAAATTTTAAAAATAAAATAGCTAAAAAGTTGAACAATATGAAAAAACAAAAAAGTAGCTGGTGGATCATTGTTAATATTAGCATTTAGCTCTCCCCTCATTAAGAATGCTCTCTAGCAGGACTAGCATGGCTCAGCGGTTGAGCATTGATCCAAGAACTAAGAGGTCATAGTTCCATTTCTACTCAGGGCACATGCTAAGGTTGCAGGCTCAATCTCTAGTGGGAGGCATGCGGGAGGTATTTGACCAATGATTCTCTCTAATCATTGGTATTTCTTTCTCCCTCTCCTTTTCTCTCTGAAATCAATAAAAATGTATTTAAAAAAGAAGAATGCTGTGCTCTTTATCATCCAGGCCAGTGATCTCAGTGGTTAGAACATTGGCCCCTGCACTGAAGGGTTATGTGTTCAATTCCCAGTCAAGGGCATGTATCTGGATTGCAGGTTTGATCTCCAGAACCAGTCAGGGCACATGCAGGAGGTAACCAATTCATATATTTGTCTGTCTGTCTGTCTGTCTGTCTGTCTCTCTCTCTCTCTCTCTCTCGTTCTCTTTCTCTCTCTCATTTTCCCCTTCCCTCTTTCCACTCTCTCTAAAAATCAATGGGAAAAAAATATCCTCAGGTGAGGATTAGCAAAAAATAAACAAATAAGAATGCACTCTATCAAATCAAGATATATATTTGAGTTTTAAAACGTGCCAATTCTTATAACCACCACCACAAAAAAAAAGAATCTCAGCACCACAAGGAATTCCCTGATGCTGAGCCTTTGCAGTGAATCTCTGGCAACCGCTGATCTGGTTTCTGTCCTACTTTATTGGATGCCATGTAAAATCAGCATGTAATTTTTTGAGACTCGTACTTCTTTCAGAACAAAAATTGCCTAAATGCGCATCATCATGGGAATGTGATTAATAAATTACATAGTGCCTCCACGCTGTCATTCTGTGGTGCAGGAACAATACACATAGTTAGGTCCCATGTGTCTATATATCATACACATGTGAATGCACAGGTGTAGATCTGGAAGAGCATGCAACAGAATCATCAAGGCTTACTAAGAATCAGCTTGGGGGTACGGAAAGGTGAAGCGAGGACTCTACCTTTTGTTAAAATGTTTTTTCAGAAAAATAGATTTATGATAGCAAAGAAATATATTTAAGTATAACTTAATAAATATCCAAAAATCTATGTGAGGAAAGTTATAAAAACACTCCTGAAAAACACAAAATTAGATGTGAACCAATGGAAACCCACACCGTGGAGAGGAAGAATCAACACCATAAAGATGTTATTCATAAATTAATTTATAAATGTAGTCTAATCTCTATAAAAAAATAACATCAATGAGGTGTAGTGTTTTTGTCTTGTTTTTTCTTGGTCTAGAGAAATTGATTATAAAGTTTGTTGTGATAGACAAGCCTGAATTTGTGCACTTATCACACTAATTGCAGATGTGGTTGTCTTTCTCCTGTGCTTGACCTTGAAGGACTTATCTTTCTTGGTATCCCTAACCTAATAGCTGACCTACAGTAGATCCTCCCAAATGGTTAACTTTTTCTTTAAAAAAATATATACATATATATTTTTTTTAATTGACTTTTTATAGAGAGGAAGGGAGAGGGATAGAGAGTTAGAAACATTGATTAGAGAGAAACTTCGATCAGCTGCCTCCTGCACACCCCCTACTGGGGATGTAACCACAACCAAGGTACATGCCCTTGACTGGAATGGAACCTGGGACCCTTTAGTCTGCAAGCCGACGCTCTATTCACTGAGCCAAACCAGTCAGGGCATGGTTAACTTTTTCTGAGGGTGCATTCAGACTACTCAGTATTTACGTTCTTCATGGGCCTACACCAGTTCCATTTATGTCATTTATATCTCTGACAGCTAATAACTAAGCTTGGTCCTTACGTTGCTCTATCTTTGTTATTTTAAGCTGTTGTACTGAAGCTAAGTGGGTTTGTTTTGTTTTGTTTTAACCTCAGCCCTCTGGTTTCTCATTCATGCAAATACGATACTTTTTCAACTTGTTACTCTGCTGGGTTCTGTTTTCATTGCTGTGCTTTTCTGGAAACTGCCTAAATTAAGATCTTACTTTTTTCCATTGTAATGGTGTTATGATTCTAACAAAGGACTGAGAATCAAATAACAATCATCAAAGATATATCATACAAAGATTATGAATATTAAAATTGTGAAAATTACAATTAAAAGGCCCTAATATTTAATTGTCTATGCACAATAATTTTACATGAAATTAGAGGTCTGATGCACAAAGATTCTCCAAGAATGGACCTTCCTTCCTCTGGCTGCTGGCATCACCTTTGCTCTGGCCTGGAGCAGCTTTCTGCCTTCCCACACTGCCCAGAGGCTCAGAGCAGCTATGGCAGTGCAGAAAGCCTGAGTTCTCTCCTCCCCCCCTCCCTCCCCGCCACTCAGTGCCTGAATATGCAAATTAACCCACCATCTTTGTTGGGTTAATTTGCATTCTCACTCCTGATTGGCTGGTGATCATCACAAAGGTACAGTCAATTTGCATTTTACTCTTTTATTAGTGTAGTAAAGTTCACATAAGCACCACTTAAAAATACATCTCCTGTGCAGCTGGTGTGGCTCAGTGGTTGAGTGTCAACCCTAGAACCAAGAGGTCACACTTCAATTCCTGGTCAGAGCACATGCCCAAGTTGTGGGCTTGATCCTCAGGATGGGGTATGCAGGAGGCAGCCGATCAATGATGTTTTTCTCTCATCAATGTTTCTATCTCTTTATCCCTTTCCCTTCTTCTCTCTCTAAAAATCAGTAGAAACGTTTTTTAAAACCCTTAAAAAATGCATCTCCTTGCTGGTATAAACTTTACAATTACAGTTTTAAATATTTGAGGGTTTTTTTTCCTAGATCTGAGCAGCATTCAGGGCAAGGTTTCATGGGTTGTTTCCTTCTTCAAGGAAACTTGAATTTTCACATTATTATTTTTTTTGAAAACCTCTTCCTGTAGAAAACAAAAGCAAGATATTTGGTTTATTTAATTTACCTTAGAATTAAGGAAGCTGAGTTCCTTTTTTCTTCCCAGAAACAGTTGTTGTGTTATCTCAAAATAATTTGCAAAATGAGATTTCATAAATTCTAATTTTAGTGAGCCCATTTCTCTAGTCCTTACAACCCTTGGGTTTCTTTTTCAGAAATATTACATAGATATAATCATAATCATGGAACCAATTTACATGTAGATTTTTTTTCCTCTAGGGACTGTAATTGTAAAGACGAGAGGAGCATTTTATATTCTCCTATCACCTAGATGTCAGCTGCTCCTTGGGATCTTGGGTATATTGGGTCAAATTCCAGTCCACAGCCCACCCCAAGTTCTGGCAGACTCCTGCAAGGATCAAGTTCTCAGGGTCTCAATTCCTGGTCCCATGGGAACAGCTTAGATCTTTACCCTCCCAGGCAAACTCTCCCTGTCTGTACAGTTCGAATCAAGCATGAAGTTTACTCGCTTTTTCCTGTGAATTCCAGAAAATCTATTCATAAAAGGTGTAGTTATAAGTGTGTGTGTGTGTGTGTGTGTGTGTGTGTGTGTGTGTGTAGCAGATTTCGCAAAAAGTTTGGGGAATATAAAAAGGTATTTACATCTCAAAATAGAAATAATGAGTGTGTATACTTTAGCCTCCTACCATGTTGCTTGACCTATTTTCTTTGATCCTAGCCCCTCTCTGCTCTGCTGATGCGCCTTCTCCTATCTGCAAGCCTGTTGGTCCCCATATGAAGGAGATAGTTTAGCCATCTTTGTTGCCTTGGCCTCACATGATCTTTCCACCCCATGGCTCACTTTCTTTTATGTGTTCCTCTCCTCATTCCCAAAGTAACATAGGTATTTTCCTCAACATTGATGATTTCGTTCAAGAATATTTTCATATCCATTTTTAGGGTAATAACTTCCTCACCTTCCTATATTTTGGGTCAGATTCTTTTGTTCAGCTTGCTTTTTTAATGTTTTTCTCTCCCACTCCCCACTGTCTTTTCCCCCTTTTCTCCCTCCCACTGCACAAACACCCCATGTAGCTCCAGTCTCCAGCTTTCTTTCCTCCTCAGGGTTGCCCCTAGAAGATACTGGTGGAAATCCTCCGGGTTGTGATGTGTGTGAGAGCTGCTGATGGCCTGAGCCACAGTGTTCTAGAGAATGGGGTTGGGGTGGGGCTTTCTCCCACTTCTTCCCCTAGCATTGTCTTGGCCTGCATCAGCAGTCTGGAATCCTACAGCTGTTCCTTCAAAATTTGTTATGAAGCCTTTCTTTAGGACCTGTTTTACAATCCAATCCTTAAATTACTGGATAAAGGTCAAAAGAAATGAAGAAGAGTAAGTTCTCACATAATGTGGCCCATGGGTTCTGTGACTTTAAGTGAAATGACATATCATGAAACCAATTTTGCTGTAGGCTAATGGACATAAGTGAGAGTTAAGTGTCTATAGTATCTCATCAATGTTATAACGAAATGACATTGAACAAAACAAGACACAGAGATTTGATCCAAGATGGAGGAGTCAGAGGAAGCTGCCTTCCCCTCCTCCTTTCACCACATCAACATTACAGCTAAATCACAAGACTATCAGTCTGGATGACCATCTGAAGACTAGATGAGCAGAAGTCCTATAACTAAGGATGCAACGAAGAAGCCACATTAAGACTGTTAGGAGGGACAGAGATGTTAAACTGGCTGGCCTCACTCCCACATGTGGTGGTTGAGAATCTGGAGAGTTATCTCAGCTACAGAAGTCCCCTCCCCCCCACCGCCCAAGGAGCAAGGGGTTTCAACCCAGTTCAGACACCTATACCAGGCTGCCCCCCCCCACCCTGGAGCAACAGTGCCAAGAAGAGGAGCCCTCATAACATCTGGTATAAAAATCAGCAGGGATTCTGTCCATGGAGGTGAGATGGAAGCTGCTAATAACCAAAGTGTCCTCTTTTTTTTTTTAAATATTTTTAACTGATTTTTTAGAGAGAAAAGAAGAGGGAGAGAGCAAAACATCAATGAGAGAGAGAAACATGGATCAGCTGCCTCCTGCATGCCCCCCACTGGAGATTGAGCCTGCAACCCAGGCATGTGCCTCGACTAGGAATCAAACCTTGACCTCCTGGTTCATGGGTTGACACTCAACTACTGAGCCACACCAGCTGGTGCTTTTTCTTTTTCTTTTTTTTAAGAATCCTGTCTGGCTTACTTTTTTTTTTTTTTTTTAATCGTCCTTCTTTTTACTCATGATTTTGAAAATGCTGATCCTTCTCCCAGTTCTTCTCAAAGTTGTAGTGTTCAGAAATACAGTTTCCATTAATCATGCAGGATAAGTTTCTCTCTTTTTTAATTATTACCATTTAGATCTCCACACTCTTTATTGACGAGCTCCATAACCTGCCCTGTTCCTTGTCATAGTTTTGGTTTAGACAGCTTGCCACCACCTTCCTTGCAAAGTCTACTCTGAGCTGTGTCTCTGCTGAATTCTTCTTAGCTTATGTTCTATTAGCAGCACAAGCAGTTATTGTTCTTCGTGACTCAAGCCCAGTATATTTTTCTACTCTGTTCCAAGTTCTCGGAATTTAACAGCTTCTGGAAAATAGGCCATTGTCTTGACCCTTCTGGGATTTAAGTAGACACATTTTAAAATTTATATCTTTGAGAAGATTGAAAGATAAATAGATGTCAGAGGCTGAAAGGAGTTTCTGGAGACTGTCTATGTATTAATTACCCTCCTACCCTAGGCCATTCTCTATAAAGGCATCCTAGCACAGTGGTCGGCAAACTCATTAGTCAACAGAGCCAAATATCAACAGTACATGATTAAAATTTCTCTTGAGAGCCAAATTTTTAAAACCTAAACTTCTTCTAACGCCGCTTCTTCAAAATAGACTCGCCCAGGCCATGATATTTTGTGGAAGAGCCACACTCTAGGGGCCAAAGAGCCTCATGTCAGTCACAAGCCGTAGTTTGCCGACCACGGTCCTAGCAGAAGCTTGGTGAGTTGGGGAGACTATGTGGAGTGGTGGAAATACAGTAGGTTGTGGAAAAGGTGGGTTTAAATTCCTGCTTTATAATTTTCTAGCTGTGTGAACTTGGGCAAGTATGTTACCCAAGTTCTCTGGACCTCGGTCCATTTCTTCTGTAGAAAGGGGAGGATGTGACCCGCCTCCCTAGCATGGCAGAGGCACTGCTCAGGTGCTTTGTTCAGAATAAATAAAAGGACCCCTACTGTGTGGCCATAGCCACGAGAGGTGCCCCTTAGCTGGGCACCCTGGTGCAGTGCATAACCTGAAACCCAACCAAGGTGCAGAGTTTATCACCTCCCGTCATTAGGAGCAAGCCTGGGAAAGGGCTGGGTGGGGGACAGTAATGGGTCTGCCTGGTTGCATGGCAGGGATTTAGCACCTTGTGAGGTGCCTGCCTTTTTACCTTCTAACTGCTTCACACCGATTCTTCTGTATTTTCATCACACCACTAGCAATGGCATAGCAGCATGCTAGCTCAAAGGTGTCCCTCTGGGAGAAGGTGCGCAGAGCAGCAATCCCTTTCCCTGCTGGGCTCAGGCCCCGCCTTCTGCCTCCTCCACAGATTGTCGACGTGATCACTGAGACCACCAATAGGAAAACATTCAGAACCTGACACAAACACCTACTTTCTTACTCGTTCTCTTTTATATTCCTCCAAGATCGTCTGGCATTTGTTTAGGCTTTCTCCTACTGTCCCTGGGATTCCATGGCATAGTGCTTGACCCCAAGATAAGTGAAGGATGCTCCATTGAGATATCAGATAAAAATTAAAAGTTTTATTTATATTTACCTTAAAGGAAAAAGAATTAAGCTTTTTAATATTTGACATAGAGATTGGCAGTACTTTAGTATGAATAGACATAGGTATGTTGAATGGGCATTTTTTCTCTAACATGGGCAAGTGATGATATTCTATGAAGACCTCTGTTCAATCCTCACACCTCAGTAGCCACTGAATCCTCTGTATGCGATTACCTTTGTTGTTCTTTTGATTTATGTAAGTACTTGCCCCTGCTTTACATTCTAGGACAGAGCTTTTATAAATCCTGTGGTGAAACTTGCCCACCCCCTTCCTCTGACCTCTCTTTTTACGTGGTTATATGCTTAGGATATGAGAAAATTTAAGCTTTTCAAAAAAAAAAACAAAACAAAAAAAACGGGAATAATTCATATAAGGTAATTTGTAAATCACTATCAGATTGGGATCCTTTGGTTTAATCCTAGAAATTCTTTAAAATAAAATAAAAATGTAGGCTTTGGGTCCTGGTGGCCTGGGCTAGATGACATGAGCAAGTGACTTCACCTTGCTGTGTTTTGTGGTCTCCTGTGAAATGGGAATAATAAGAGTGCCTGCCTCGTCAGGTTAAGGTGACAATTAAAAGAATTAATACCCATGACATTTTTAAAGTAAGTCAGTTGCATGTGAACTACAATATAAGCTTGCTGCTGCCTTACTACAATCACCACCCTTATCTAGAAGAGATGTGGTCCACACACAGGCCTATGGCAGCTCTGAACTGGAAGGGCTGGTGTCAGTTCCGGGTCCATTCACTCTCTCAGCAAATGGAAACTGGTCTTCTGTGTGCCAGGCACTCTACCGTGCTGGATGCCGCACCGCATCATCAAACCTTGTAATTCTGTCTGGCGGGCCGTATCTCCCATGTCCCCAGTTTGTGGCCATAGCAGTCCGCTTTGCAGTGGATTCAGCTTCTACTTCTCTCGTCGATATAAAGGACTTAGCTGTTGCCAAATTACTAAACATTTGCTGTTGCAGAATTACTGAACACTGTGGATTTCTAGTCATTTGATATTTTAAGGTACAAATAGACTTTCCTTGCATTATTAATTCCATATATTATTACTGTCAGTTCCTTGGTTATTACTCCTCTGAACTGTTTGTTTATTGTTCAGTCCCAGTTCCATGTGTTTCTCTCTGGAGATGACTCCTCCAGACTGATTCAAACTGTGTTCTGCCTCATACTGCCTAATCTTCACAAAGGATACATTCTCTTTTACCCAAAGTGCAACCTTATGAGACTGCTAGACATTTTTAGGCTGGCTTAATATTCTTTTCAACAAATTGCAGTATTTTTAGAGGGAGAGACGTTCTCAATGTAATACTTTGTCTGAAAAGCGAGCAAGATTAAACATACTTATTTCACTCTTGAACACCTGTATATTCTTTCTCCTCTCTTTGAAGATATGGTTTTTATAAAAGCTTGGGAAATTCCCATTCCGTTAAGGCCAGTCACTTTCATCTATGCATGTTGTCCAGGGTATGGTTAGAAAGAGTAGAGGAAATGAGAAAGATAGGCATTTCTTCCATATTTTTCCTTTCAATCCTTTCACTTCTCATACCCAAGCGAATCTAAATCTTGGGAGCCATCCAGCTCAAGACAGAGCCTGGTAAAGGGATGTACTTCCCAGACCAATGATTGGTTCTCCCAGGCTCCAGCGAGAGAGAGGAAATGCAACATTTTAAAAATACATGACAGTTATTTAAAGATTTATTTTGTTGTGAATCATTCTGTGTCAACAAAACTGCGGTGTTTTATGTCATAACTTAGACGTGATTAACAAAGTCATAAATTTTCATTTTTCCAACATGTGGGTTAAGAATAAAATGTTGTGCTGGAATTGGACATTGTATCCTCCAGACAAAGGAAATGGACATTTATTGGATGTTATTGCTGCTTTCCTTGCACTAATGATATTATGAAAGCTCTTTGAATAATATAATTTGAAAATATTATTTCTGTGTTTCAGGTCATGCAAGACAAGATCATTTGCCTTCCGAAAAGAGTTCAGCCGTCTGAGAACCACTCTTCCGTTTTGAATGTCTCTCAAGCAGTTGCCGGAACCACCCCCCTGCCTCCACCTAACCCATCTTCGACTAGCCCAGTCACTGTGGAAATGAAAGGCCTGAAGACAGACCTGGACCTCCAGCAGTACAGCTTCATCAACCAGATGTGCTATGAGCGAGCCCTCCACTGGTATGCCAAGTACTTCCCTTACCTCGTCCTCATCCACACCCTCATCTTCATGCTGTGCAGCAACTTTTGGTTCAAGTTCCCTGGTTCCAGCTCCAAAATAGAGCATTTCATCTCCATCCTGGGGAAGTGTTTCGACTCTCCCTGGACCACACGGGCTCTATCGGAAGTGTCCGGGGAGGACTCGGAAGAGAAGGACAACAGGAAGAACAACGTGAGCAGGTCCAACACCGTCCAGGCTGGCCCGGAAGGCACCCTGGTCAACTCTCAGTCCTTAAAGTCAATTCCTGAGAAGTTTGTGGTTGACAAATCCACTGCGGGCGCCCTGGATAAGAAGGAAGGGGAGCAGGCGAAGGCCTTGTTTGAGAAGGTGAAGAAGTTCAGGCTGCACGTGGAAGAAGGTGATATACTATATGCCATGTATGTTCGCCAGACTGTACTTAAGGTTATAAAATTCCTGATCATCATTGCCTACAACAGCGCCCTGGTGTCCAAGGTCCAGTTTACCGTGGACTGTAATGTTGACATCCAGGACATGACTGGGTATAGGAACTTCTCTTGCAACCATACCATGGCACACTTGTTCTCAAAACTCTCCTTTTGCTACCTGTGCTTCGTAAGCATCTACGGGCTGACGTGCCTTTACACCTTGTACTGGCTGTTCTACCGCTCCCTGAAGGAGTACTCCTTTGAGTATGTCCGGCAGGAGACTGGAATCGATGATATCCCGGACGTGAAAAACGACTTTGCCTTTATGCTTCATATGATAGATCAGTATGACCCTCTGTATTCCAAGCGATTCGCAGTGTTCCTGTCCGAAGTGAGTGAAAACAAGTTAAAGCAGCTGAACTTGAATAACGAGTGGACTCCCGACAAGCTGAGGCAGAAGCTGCAGACGAACGCCCACAACCGCCTGGAGTTGCCTCTCATCATGCTCTCCGGCCTCCCAGACACCGTGTTTGAGATCACAGAGCTGCAGTCGCTGAAGCTCGAGATCATCAAGAACGTGATGATACCGGCCACCGTGGCGCAGCTGGAAAATCTCCAAGAGCTCTCCCTCCACCAGTGCTCGGTCAAAATCCACTGCGCGGCGCTGTCCTTCCTGAGGGAAAACATCAAGGTCCTGAGCGTCAAGTTTGATGACATGAGGGAGCTGCCCCCCTGGATGTACGGACTCCGGAACCTGGAAGAACTCTACCTGGTCGGCTCCCTAAGTCACGATATTTCCAAAAATGTCGCCCTGGAGTCCCTGAGGGACCTCAAAAGCCTTAAAATCCTCTCTATCAAAAGCAACCTTTCCAAAATCCCTCAGGCAGTGGTCGACGTGTCCAGCCATCTCCAGAAGATGTGCATCCATAACGACGGCACCAAGCTGGTGATGCTCAACAACCTGAAGAAGATGACCAACCTGACGGAGCTGGAGCTGGTGCACTGTGACCTGGAGCGCATTCCCCATGCCGTGTTCAGCCTGCTCAGCCTCCAGGAGCTGGACCTCAAGGAGAATAATCTGAAATCCATCGAGGAGATCGTCAGCTTCCAGCACCTGAGGAAGCTGACGGTGCTAAAACTGTGGCATAACAGCATCACCTACATCCCGGAGCACATAAAGAAACTCACCAGCCTGGAGCGTCTGTCCTTCAGCCACAACAAAATCGAGGTGCTGCCTTCCCACCTCTTCCTATGCAACAAGATCCGATACTTGGACTTGTCCTACAACGACATTCGTTTCATCCCCCCTGAGATCGGGGTCCTGCAAAGTTTACAGTATTTTTCCATCACTTGTAACAAAGTGGAGAACCTTCCCGACGAACTCTACTTCTGCAAGAAACTTAAGACTCTGAAGATCGGGAAAAACAGCCTATCAGTACTCTCACCAAAAATTGGGAATTTACTGTTCCTTTCCTACTTAGATCTTAAAGGCAATCACTTTGAAACCCTCCCTCCCGAGCTAGGGGACTGCCGGGCTCTGAAGAGAGCTGGTTTAGTTGTGGAAGATGCCCTGTTTGAAACCCTGCCTTCTGATGTCCGGGAGCAAATGAAAACAGAATAACTTATTTTTGTTTAAAGTTTGACTGAAACATGCTTCTACCAAATAACAGTATAAATAATTAGGTAGTGTTAATGCTTTTCCAGGTTTTTTGTTTTTTTTTCTTTTCACACAAAACAAAATGTACACAAAGATCAAGTCAGGAGTATGTATTTTTTAATAAAAATATAATTGTATTTTTTCAATATTAATATTTTAAAGTTTTATTTGTCTTGGAACCTAATGTACCTATTATTGTTTTTTACTAACAGAAACTGATGGTTCCATCTGTTTTTTGTTTTGTTTTGTTGCTGTTGTTGTTGTTGTTCAGTTAATTCTTGTGAAAGGGAAAGAATTTTTAAGTTGCATGCTTTGGGGTGTTTTTTTTAAATAGATGAAGATATTTTGCCAAGGTCATTGTTAGCTTGTTTACACCTGTACGATTCCTTGCTCTTGCTGTCATTGTGTGTACACCAAGGAATCTGTGCTAGTTATTTTCATACCAGCTGCCTTCTCCATTGACCGAGCCCTTCATTCTATAAAACACTCTTTTCTGGAATTTAAATTCACATAAGTGCATTGACACATTATCTTTCAATTTGCCCCCCACCTCCAAGAGAACCCTAAATTGCGTTATTTCATATACCTGACAGTTAAAGTTATCCTTAGACAAGGATTTTTTTTAAGTGAGTAAATACAATAATTTCCCAGAGTTGGCATTCTTGAATTCATCATTTATAATTTAATCAATTTCCATTTTTACCGACATTTAAAAATATTGAAAAGCTAAATACAGAGGCTCCTCCCCCCCCACCCCCCCCCACCACCTCCCATTAATTTCAATATAGCTAAGTAGTACTGGTGAGCAACCTTAATTTATTTTCATTAAAACAGGTAATTAAATTTAAAAATCATAGAATTAGAAGCCTGGTTTTTTGAGTAATTAAATCATCTTTGATATCTTGATATGTAGACACATCAGATGGAAAAATATTTCACTACTAATGCATTCTGTTAAAGAACTGGTGCACACCAGTCAGGCCCACTGGTTCCTCCGGGCAGTGTGGTGGTGGAATCTATTCAAATTCTGCCTGCTGCACAAAATAACCCACATATTTATATATATATAATCAATTCCCCTCAAGGCTGCTCTTGCTGTGATGCTAGTGATTCAAGCACAGGAACCTGTATGTTCTCTTTGGCTTAAAATAAGTATATCCTGTAGAATGGTTCTGTTACATTTTTCTGAAATTGCTAAGTGGATATCACTAAGCAGTTTTGCCTGATGACCAAGTAGAGCTTTCATGTCTTTGTACTTAAAAACCCAACATTTTCTAAGTCTTGGGCAAAATTTTTCGCTGTAAAACTGTATGGAACAGAAAATGAAAACACTATACGTGCCCACAATCCAGGACAGTACTACCGATCATGGAATTTTGTTCTATTTACCAAATCACCTGGACTATTTGCCAAGCCCTCGTCTCCTCTACACAAGTTCTGTGGCTTAACAATGAGAGAAAGTGGGAAAATGCGTTGGGGTTTCAAAATGCTGCTTTTAAAATTTGCCCCTGGATCCTGGTGACTTTGCTCAGTGCTGCTTTGAGTCATGTGAAACACAACCTTGGGTACTACTCAACCGACACGTGTGCCTCAGTCGTGTTTTTAATGTCGCAGTACAGCATGGGGTGAAGAATTGGGGAAAGATGCTTCTCATTTACTTAATAATCTAATCCTGCAGACCAAAGTGCTTCACATCTCTGCTCTATGTCAAAGGGTTAGAATGGTAATTTATACATCAGATTTGTTTCGACCTGTAATTGAAACAATAGGCTTAAAATAGTAACATGGCTATATTTCTTGTAGGGTAAAATACTCAATTCCAGGATATTGTTAGGATCCTGATTATGAACAGTGTGCTGCTGCACAAAATAATCCACAAAATCTCTCATATTAATGTGCTATATTTAGAAGCATAGGCCTGTTTTAAACAACAAGACAAACAAAACAAAAATCTGGAAGATTGTCCACAGCTGAGCATGACAAAAATACCCCCTTGAAAGGTAAACTTCAAGAGCTACTGTTAAAACACTGGGTGCACTATTTTTCTGTATAAAACTTATGGTTATTTTCTATATCTTCAAAAGGGATCTATTCAGGTTCAACATCATATGTATGCTCAAGTCTTTATCTGGTGTTAACTCATAATCTCACATGGGTTCATAACTGAAGTAAGTCACTAGTAATTATTTTATCACTTGTAACAATTTGCTCAGAATTCCAAAAGAACTCGATTTGCTTTCTTAATGAGTCTGCAGGCTGACCCTACACCTAAGTTCTAAATAACATCCAATAAATCAGCATAGTTCCATGTCTTTCTGTTTTCACTAAAAAGGAGAATTCACAGATGTTTCTATTAGCTTTTATAAAAATTCAAAATTCTCAAACTCTATCTTGAATCGAAATTTTCTAACACTGGCTCATTTTAATATTATAGATTTTTGTTCACATTCTTAAGTGAAAAAGCATTCAATTACTATTTAGCCTTTAAATGAGAAACTCAGGTAACTGAACTGCTCACTTTTCTAAAGTCCTTTAACAGATCAACTTCATATAAAGGGGATGTTTACCTAATCTTTTCCCATATTTTATAAGTGTTCTTGCTAAAAAAAAAAAAAAAAGAGAGAACTTCTATAGGATCCATGGGAAACTGCTTATATAAATATAAAAGCACCATATATACTCATAACTCCTTTGGGTGCTTGAAGCCCATAACAGCTACTCTTTTTGGTCTGTTTTAATGGTTAAGCTGGTTGAAACTGAGCTTAAGTATATCCCAATGGAACTCCCCTAAGCTCACACCTCAGAAACTAATGTGTTGGGTTTTCGTTTCATTTTTTTTTAACCACACCTTTAATATAAAGGTTCTTGATACAGTAAAATCAGTTATTTACAATTTTTTATTGTCCACCTACCTTTTTCCCTGCCACACATTCCCCATATAGCTAACTAGCTGTAGTGAGTTCTAACAGTTCACATGGCATCCTGCTTTTTCATAAAGGTATGGGAAATATGCCTGCTGTCAGTATTTTGTTCATTTTTTTAAATATATTTTTTATTGATTTTTTACAGAGAGGAAGTGAGAGGGACAGAGAGTTAGAAACATTGATGAGAGAGAATCATTGATCAGCTGCTTCTTGCACACCCCACACCGGGGATGTGCCCGCAACCAAGGTACATGCCCTTGACCGGAATCGAACCCGGGACCTTTCAGTCCGCAGGCCAGCGCTCTATCCATTGAGCCAAACTGGTTTCGGCAGTATTTTGTTCATTTAGAGGTGACTCATCTGTCTCTCAAGGCCTTGAGTTACTTGGGATGAGGAAAGTTTAAGTTCCTGCAATATGATCTCTGATATTAAGGAAGAGAAGACAAAATCTTCACATCTCTTAGTGCCATTTCCCCCAAGAGGAGTTTTGCTGTTATTTTTCTCATTCTACTGTAATCAAAGTTCATTTTTAAGTAGTTTATTTTACTCTCTAATTTCATAACTGATGAAGAGTAATGACATGTTTACTTAAATAGCATTCATGATCCATCTTTATGCAAACTGTCAGTAGTACTTAGTAAAGAATAAATAAATTTTAATATAATTTCAATTTGTGTTTAGAGACTAAGTTAAGATTCAGTTCACATTCTCCTATCAATACTAAATGTGATCATGTTATTCAGACAATTCACATTTGGGTAGGATCTCAATAACTCAGGGCAAGGTTCCACACTAACCCTAGATTAGCAAAACAACACAGTTGTTAGTGAAGGAGATGTCTCGAAGCTCTATGCTTTTCTCACCTTTCCTTGTTTGTTCAGACACATGGTAAGAAAATATGGACCGTCTCAACCAGACCTGCCACTGGTTTTTCAGATTTACGCTTCAGTGATACACTTCTAATACGATTTCAAATTAGGGATCCACTCTTAACTTCATTTTCCCAAGCCAGTCACTGACATAGGTAAATCCCTAAGTTTATTTGGGGTAGAAGGAAAAGGATCTCTCACCCCCAAGGAAATTTTTTTTAATTAGAAGACCTTGAAAAGGGATATATACATTTGAACTTAATTTCTTGACCATATTAAAAACAGTTATCATGCATGGTTTTTAATGTGATATACATTTGTTTTCTGCTAATTACCATTTCCCCTCTCTCCCCCTCACCTGATTCTGTCTCTTTAATGACTATTTTACTAGGTTTGAAATCCAACGCCTTACGTGCTCACTCAGTTTTCCCTTTGCCTTATGTTTTCTCTCACTGTCTGTCTGTGTTCAGATTGTGTCAAATGCTGGCAAAACCTCTAAGACTGTCAAGAAAATGCTTGAAAGTTGATTTGTCATCGTGCAAATTTCATGGTAAAATGTCTTAATGTTATTTGGCTATGTAGTACATAGGAACAGAAAATAACTTAAATAAAGTCATTTTTGTAATTTAAAATTGGGATTTGTCCCTTTCTTACTCGTTTGAAGAACTCCTGTTTACCTTTTGCATTGCTGTTGTGTTTTTGCATATTCTGTTACTAAGGCTCCCTGTACTCTGCAGGAAATGGGCTGCATGCATTCTTCCACTTTGTGTTTAGCCAGTTTCTGCAATTGTGACTAATTATTTCCTTCCTTAATTCACTGTACTGCATCTACCCAAGGTGCCCCTGGAGTTTCATTTGGGTAATTAGTGCCATAATATGTAATCTGGAGTGCAATTTCTGTACATTTGCCAGATCAGATTGTACAATTGCTGTCCAGCCAGCCCAGCTTTCTGTAAATACTTGGTAATGACTGTGGTTAATTAAAGGGATCAGAATGGTTCTGCACAGCTAGGAGGACTCCCTGATTAGCCGCATAAGCTCCAGGGGTAGGAAAGCCTTTTATAAGAACACTTGTGCCACTCATACAAAAAAGTTTGATTGGTAACTTTTGAAACTAAATTATGACTTTGCATATTTTTCTATAGTCACTTGTGACTTGGTTATTTTACTGATAAGCAATTGATAGTCCTTTGAAGAAGGACTACTAAGATGAATGACTGAGTGTGGCAAAAGGGACCTTGAATGTGGGCATCAGACAGTTGGAAGGCGTTGTGGTGAGAGTTCTGGAGAAATTTTGGACAAGAACTGAGAAATGCAATATATGTAAATCTTTGAATACAGGTTACACTTTAGATTTCATATGTGAACACATTTGAACAAAGCAAGGTGCAAAAATGATCAGTATGCCATAGTGATAGAATGTTTTCAGAGTTTGAATATTTTGCATAAAAGACAGCATTAAGCAAAGATGTTCACACCAAACATCTAAACAAATTGGCCTTTCTCATTACTGTGATTCATGGATTCTTCTATAATAATTATAAAGTTTGGGAATAAGTGGAAGGTGGACTTTCTCCTCAGTTTATTTCTTTAATTCTTTAAGGAATTAATTTCATTTCAAAGTTACATCTAGACATCATCATTTTTAAAAAAGTGTTTTTGTTCAATCTTCTTAGTGGACTCGGGCAAATTCTTGGGGAAAGTGACACAAAGAGGCAACATGTAAGTTTTGCATTTTATCTCTCTTCCATAGTTGTTCTTAAAAATCAACTTCCCAGCAGTGATTTTGATAAAGAAAACATAACATTTCTTCTATTTGATATGCAAAGATTCTTGAGGTTTCCTTATAATTTTACATAAACTATGTGGAATAATTTTGTTAAAATAATACTCCAAGTAACATTTGGACAGCTTTAAATATATCATGTTAGTTTAATCAAATAATAATTAAAACCAATGCAAAACATTAAGGCATACTCATTATAGGTTTGAATACTAAATGTCCACAAATTTATGCAATAGCTGTTGAGTTCCATTTGTGCCTATTGAGTTATATGTATAAATTACAATTCTTAGTGATTGAAATTGCTTTATGAAAAATACTTTGTAGCATAGCCAATCTCAGCAAAAACCTGAAAGCGCATGTACATCAATGATCTCTAAGTGGTGTTAAAAAAAAAAAATCATCCTGACATTTGTTAAAATGTTAAGGGAGACTTTATTCGGGACTTACTATTTTTCAGGATTTTTTTTCTTAACTCTCCCCAGGTCCCAGCTTTTGGTGGTGTGACTCAGACTTTCTGGGTAGTCACTTTCCGAGCCTTAAGAGCCTTAACAAGGTCAGCACCCTAACAGATTTAGTTTTTCTATGCAACCAGAAACAAAGACAGGATGTTGACAGCCTTTGTTTAATGAGAAAATGTTTAAAATAAGTTCATGCTTGTGCAACTGAAAGCTGGAGATTTAGCTTCAACCCAAACTGCTCAGTCTAACCATTTAGCTACATAAATATTTTGTCAGGTCCAGATAACCTGTGTCAAATGGGAGATACAAAGAATGCCGCGGGAATCACATACCTGATTTACATTACATGAGACTTGTTTATTGAGGGGAGGGGGAAATGGAAGTGTGGGGACAGAAAAGTAATTTTCCTTCTACCCTTCTAAACCCTTCTGGCTGGACTAATAATCAAATTGACATGAGACAGATTAACAGAAGAAAATGACCAAATTAATTATGTATGTATATACATACAGGGGTTCCATAAGACTGTGAGACCCAAGGACTTAGTGGATAGTTGAGGCTGGCATGCCATTCTGGACTAATGAGAGGGAGGGAGGAGTCTGGAATTTCAAAAGGAGCCAGGCGATTCACAGGTAGATGAGAAAGAGCAAACAAGTGGAAATGTTTTATTTGGCCAACTGAGGACAAAGGGCCGCCGAGGGGAGTCTAGCACACCGACCTTGCTGGGCCCTCTCTGCCCTCCACGTTAACCTCGTACACGCTGAGGGGAATAGCCAAGGCTCCCTTCCTGGAGCAGCTTTTCCTATTTGGATTTTTTAGGCAGGCAAGGAGGGGTGGGGGTAAAGACAAAACAGAGAACTTCTTGCGTTTGTTGGAATTTCATTGTTTTTAACTTGAAATGATCTACACGCCATGGTGGCACTTTCTGGAGAAACTAGTTCTGGACCCTGCACTGACCTGGGAGCCTCCTGGAAAAAGGTGCTCAGTACACTTCCTGAAATTCAGGCTGCTTTGCCCTTCGGATTCTTCCAACAACAATGTTAAAACAAGCAAATCCCAGTATGGCAAATCAGCTAGACAACTGTTTTTATTTTTTATTTGTTTTTTTTATTTTTTTAAATATATTTTATTGATTTTGTACAGAGAGGAAGGGAGAGAGATAGAGAGTTAGAAACATCGATGAGAGACAGTCATCGATCAGCTGCCTCTTGCACACCCCCTACTGGGGATGTGCCCGCAACCAAGGTACATGCCCTTGACCGGAATCGAACCCGGGACCTTTCAGTCCCCAAGCCGACACTCTATCCATTGAGCCAAACCAGTTTTGGCTAGACAACTGTTTTTAGATAACTTTCCCTAAATCACTGAATATAAAACTGCTAAAATATATAAATAGAAAAATAAAAGTTTTCTTAAAAAGAAACTTCTAGTGACTTTTGAGGGCTTTAATTATAAATCTGATCAAGAAGTTGCATCAAAAATGTCTGAAAGTTGATCCCAAAACCTTAGGTAATGGCATACTTTTTTTTAATCCTCACCCGAAGATATTTTTTTCCATTGATTTTTGGAGAGAGTAAAAGAGAGAGGGAAAGACAGAAATATCAATGTGAGAGAAACACATGGATTGTTTGCCTCCTATACATGCCCAACCAGGGCCCAGGCCAGGGAGGAGTCTGCAACCGAGGTTTGTGCCCTTGACTGGAATCAAACCTGGGACACTCCAGTCTGCAGGCCAACACTCTATCCACTGAGCCAAACCAGCTAGGGCTGATAATGCCATTCTTAATAGCACTGACTTTACCATAGTAAACAATGGTAAGAACAGAGTGGCATTCTGGGTTGTTTTAAAATCCTTAGGCTCATAAACATTTTTTTACGTATATTGGAGGGGGGGGGGGGGATTACATAAAATTTTATCTGGAACTATATAATGCTTTAAATAAGCCAAGCAATAAAGGATTTACAGTTTATCTGTTTTATTTGAATTGATTAAAACAGGAACCATACAGTATTAGATATTCATAGAAATGCCCCTTCTATATTTAGTTCTGCCCATCCAAACACAATTTTGGCTCTTACATTAAGATCCATAAGACTTTTTAAAGAATTTTAAGACTTCTTTAGAATTTCTCTAAAACTGTCTACTTGCCTATGTGTTTAGGGTACTATGGTTATTTTAGGCTTACCATATCTCTCAGAGTTGGAGACCTAATAAAAGCAGAAACCAACCCATATGCTAATATATATTAAAACCCTGGGTTGTAACGACCAGTAACGACTGGAGGCTGACCAACTGGAAGTCAGTGCTGGCCCTACTCCTAAGCAATCAGGCAGGCAGGCAGAGGGGTTAGGGGTGATCAGGTAGGCAGGCAAGTGGTTAGGGGAGATCAGATAGGCAGACAGCCAACGCTGGGCTAGCCCCACCCCCAATCAAAGAAAGAAGGAGGCCCAAGCCATTGCACCCAGCCTGTCATCTGCTGAGGGAGGCCATCAGTGGCAGGGGAGTGGGGATAGCACTGCACAGATGATAAGCAGTGGCAGCGGCAGGGGTGGGGCCAGCTGCCTGCAGCCTGGGGAAGGAAAGCCCCGATAGGCCCTAATCTCAGGCCAGGCCTAGGGACCCTAACTGAGGGATTTCAGTTTGTGAGAGGGTGCAGGCCGGACTGAAGAACCATCTCCCTCACCCCCGAATGCACGAATTTTCATGCACCAGGCCTCTAGTTTATCTTTATATTTCACTAAAGTGCTTCCTCTTGTTACTCATACAAAATGATCCCTGAAACAATACCGTTGATCAGTCAGGAGATCTAACTCTATTCACTGAGGGTCTTGAAACTGTGAAGGACCATTGTTCCTGTCCAAATTGGTTTCTGGATATATTATTCTCCTGGGGCTTCTATAGCAATGTACCACACAATGCTGACTTACAAACAGAACAAACAGAAATGTATTGTCTCGGTTCTAGAGCAAGATGTCAGTGGGATTCATTCCTTCTGAGGGCTGGGGAGAATCTGTTCCAGGACACTCTCCTGTCTTTCGTTGGCTTGTTGGCAATCCTAGGTGATTCTTGGCTTGTAGGTACATCACCCCAGATCTCTGTCTTCATGTTCATATGGCATTCTTCCTGTGTGTGTCTATCTCTGAGTCCAAACTTCCCCATTTTATAAGTACATAGTCATATTGGACTAGGGCCCACCCTAATGACCTCATCTTAACTTGATAATTGCAAAGACCTTATCCTATACTAGAGGCCCAATGGACCAAAATTCTTGCAAGAGTAGGCCTTCCTTCTTGCTGCCAACACCGGCTTCCCTCCAGCACCTGGGACCTAGGCTTCCCCACGCCCCTCTCTTCTCCCCGCCATCAAATTCACAAGTTTTGTGCACCTGGCCTCCAGTTTCCAAATAAGGATGCACAGATATTGGGGTTAGCACTTCAACATCTTTGTGGGGGGACACAATTCAATTCATAACACTAGGTAAGGTACTTCTCTTTTTTGATGAACTATTACATTCCAGGTTTATTAGAAACGTAGACTTTTTAGCCCTGGAATATTGGCTAATCCAGAGGTTTTCAAATAGAGTCCAGGGAGCTCTACCTCTCCAATGAAGTATCTCAGGCGGACTCAGGGACTGCATAGGGTTCCTATCTGTTCCAATGACAATTGCCATATGACAAACGGTCCCAAAACTTAGTAAGGTGAAGCTCTTTCATTATACTCTCAGCATCGGTGGGGAAGGAATTAGAAAGGACATCACACAGACAGCTTATCATCTCTGCTGCACAAAGTCTGAGAACCTCATTGGGGAAGACTCCATGGCTGGGAGCTCAAACCATCTGCAGGCATCTTTACTCCTGCGTCTGGCATTTGTTCCCGGCTGTCGGCTGGATCCTCAGCTGGACGTCTCTGTACAGCCCCGGCTTTCTGACAGCAGGGTGGTTTCCAGAGTCAGAGGTTTTACACGGTAATTTACAGTTTCAAAGCAACTATTCCTACATATGGAGACCTTTTGACCTAGCCTTGAAAGTCACATACATCACACTCAATTTGTTGAAGCAGTCATAAATCTAATGCAGTTCAGGGCTGGAGGAGAGAGGACACAGACCTCACCTTGTAATGGGAGGAGGGCCAATGCTACCTCGTAAGAAAAACGTGTGGAACAAATATTGTTGCAGTCATCTGTGAAAAGTACAATCTGTCACACAATCCACACCAACCTCTTCAACCATTGGGCAGCATCTCTCCCTGGTTCTTTAATATTTATTAGCAATTGTAGGTAAGAAACACAGGATCCCTGTGGATTCTTGGAGGAGAGGTGGAGGTGGGTGGCTGGAGAGCAACCAAAGAACTTGTATGCATATATGCATAACCCCTGGACACAGACAATAGGGTAGTGAAGGCCTGTGGTGGGCGGCAGGGATGGGCTAGAAAGGGTTAACGAGGGGGGGGGGGGGAAGGGAACACATGTAATACTTTCAACAATAAAGATTTAATTTTTTTAAAAAAGACTGGATTCACGGAGGCCAAGTAATACATAAATTTCACACAATCTGTTAGCATATCCAGTAATTATTGTAGAAAGCTAAAAAATTGAAAAAGCTAGTAGTTTTTTTTCACCTATGTTTTAAATTTTTTTTGCTTTTAATTTCCTTGTACAAGCTTGGAGAGTTTTGCAGAACTTCTATTATGAAATAACTGGAAGAAAGCCATCGTTTTGTTTTACTGAATCACCTTTGCAAAATCATCAACTTTTTGACAGAGTTCAAACTAGTGCTTTCACAGATTTTATTCGCCTGTGGTATGCTTCTCCCGATGTCAGCCAAAATTTCCCGAGTTGCTCAGAGACGCATGTGGACACATTCCTGCACACAGCTTGGTCTGTGACTCACATCCTAAAAAATAAAGAGCTAATGTGCTAATTAGACCGAACAGCAGAACAACCGTCCAGACGAAGCCGGGATTGCGAGGGCCAGCCGGGCTGCGAGGGACTGGGAGGGCTGAGCTCCCTTGCACGTATTTCGTGCATCAGGCCTCTAGTAAACTAATAAGAGAAAAGGTCTCATCCGTGTCTGAGGTGGAAAGTCAAGAGACCTGGGGAGTTGCGGGGGGCGGGGGGGGGGGGGGGGGGGGGGGCTTAGCCAGGTATCTCAGCTTCTGTTCTAATCCAGGCTCAGGGTCTGCCCAGACCGCAGCTCCCTGCCCCCTCCCCAGCCTCACCACCCTTCTGTGACTGGAAGAGAGACAGCAAGAGCAGGTCTCAGAAGCCTCCAACCCCTGGCTTTGCGGCAGCCTCTCTGGTAGGTCCCATCCTTCTAGCTCAGGAGGAACATTGTGGGGTTGGGAAAAGTTTTCTAGGAAACAATTACTCACAAACAAAGGGACCAGAAAGGTTTAAATGAATGACTCGCAGCTGGGCAGCCTGCCCTAGGGCGGCTCATATGAACTGAATCTGTGTAATGCTGCATTAGGATCGGTGCTCTCCCTCCAGCCTCATAAATCTTTAAACCCATTTATTGAGGGCTCCCCTCCCCTGTGTTTACTCTTACAAAATCCACCCACATATTAAGCTCATTCAGAAAGAGTAAGGATTTAATAGCACGTCTTTCGTCAGAAGGTTTTACCACAGATGTCAGCTGGAGTCTGGGTGTCTCTTAAGATGTAAGTGGCATTGGCCACACCCCCATCCCATGCCCTTTGGGAGTCCAGTACCCTCCCCAAGCTTTCCTGACTTCTGGTGTGCTCATGATTTCAGGCTGCAGGCTGTTGGTTCTGAAATTCTGTTTCTATGAAACATCTTCCACTCATCACTTCACTATTCAGTACCTGTCTATAGCTGAAAGGCGATTCCACTCTGTTCCTTGATTTCCCCAACAATCACACCAGGCTTTTGTGCCTGTTAGAGCCTTAAGGAAGGTTTGGAGAGACAGCCAAGCATTCACGATTGCCATGCAGGCCTTTTTAGGAACCCATATGGTACAAGCCCTTCAGCCCCAGAGTTACCAAGCCACCCACCCCCTCGCCTCTCCCAGCCCTGTTCCACAGCCTCCACCTCCAATTCCTCACTCCCAGTGCAGGGCAGTGTAACTCCCTCTCTCATCTCCTGGGCTCTGCTCTCTGCCTCGTCACTCTCACCCTTTCCCCCTGGCAGCTTATCAAAGTTTTTCTCAACACACTTCCATCCCTGAGAGGAATGTTGGTGTCTGCTGTTGCTTCATCAGCCTGTTTGTTGCAAGCTGTCTGTCGCTCTGAGCTGCATTTCTCTGCCTATTCCTCCTGTCTTCTTCCAAATTCCCCACCTTTCCCCTCGGCAAATGCCAAATCTGCATGTATCCTCCTCAGCCCTCTGTCCTCTCTTGTCCCCACTCCAGCCTTGGTGACTCGTTTATTTTCAGAGCGAAGTCTGCAGCCTTTCTATAGTAACCCCCGGATCTCTACCGCTAATTACACTCCTCTACCTCTCACCGCCAGCTGTCTTCTGGCCAGGCCCACTTTTCTGTCATGTCAAGCTTAATGTGCTGAGAGGAAACTTCATCTAAGCATAGCTACCGTGTTTCCCCGAAAATAAGACATCCTCCGAAAATAAGACCTACTTACAGGTTTCCTTCTGAATGAAATATAAGGCATCCCCCCAAAATAAGGCCCCCCTAGGCTAAACATGAGAGATTTGGTCCACTGATTCTGAAAGAAATGAAGTCACAAGAAATTCACCAGGAAATTCAGGAATTGGATTGTTATGATGATGTTCCAGAAGATGATGACATGATTGTCATTGAATAAATGAGTAAATTCTTGATACTGTAGGATTCACAGTTTGTCTGGTTTGTTTTGACAACTATCGTACTATTGTACCGTATACAGGTAATAATTTTTTTTTATTTTCATTTAACAATAAATGTATACCGTATTCTTCTTCATAGAAAATAAGATATCCCCTGAAAATAAGACTTAGCGCATCTTTGGGAGCAAAAATTAATATCTATAAGACACTGTCTTATTTTCGGGGAAACGGTACTATAAAGGCAACAGCCGCCTAGCTTACATGGTCTCCCCACAAGCCTCATGTCTTTCCACCCTCACTTCTGCCTCTTTCCATTGCTAGGCCAGTTCTCCAATGGGTAACTTGTATAGCTCGGATTTTATTGTGCCTGTGCTCAGAAACCTTCCCTTGTCTTTTCAACATAGCCTGTGCACCTCTGCCTGCCTTTCAAGACCCACCACAACCCAGGCCTGACCTGCGTGTCCAGCCCAGGCCTGGAATCCAGAGTGAATTCAGATCCTCACTTTCCACGCACCTGATGTACAACCTGGGGAAGGTTAATGTAAACTCTCCGGTCTCTGCTTATGTTAAAGACATCCGGATTTTGGCAACTTCCCAGGAAATACTAAAGCATTAAATATTCTAATGCTGGCACCACCCCAATTCTGTCCTCACTAAACTGTAAGTTTCTTGTTTATCAGCAGTCCTGGTTCTGATCAAGGCAAAAATTGCCTGCATCCTCTCCACAGTCAGAGCTATTTGCACGGTCTCAAGGATATAACCTATGAGTTGACAGCAAGAAAGTAAAATAAAGTGACATTGGAATAATACATACAGTCAGCCAAGTAGATGCTTAGCTATGTTGGGAAGCCGTTAGTGGGGGCTGTGAGGAGAAGGGGGTGGAGTTAAGGAAGGATGGCTTGTTCCCTTTCCCTCAAACTTCAAATGCTGCCTGGTCACTGGAGATACAGGCACCAAGGGCCAGTGCCCAAGCTCCGGCTGCCTCAGAGCATCTGCATTCAAACCAGCGTGTATGTCCCCGCTCTGTCACTGGCCAGATGTGCGTTGTGTAATGAATCACTTAGCTCCTTCAGTCAGAGTCTCCTCGTCTATAAAATGTCCTGGAATGCCCATCCAACAGGCTGCTGTGAGGGGCGGTGGTGTGATGTACATGACGTGCCTAGCTCAGTGCTTGCACTCAAGAAGTTTACCAGTAAACTCATGGATACAGAGAACAAACCAATGGCTGACAGACCAGAGGAGAGGAGGGAGCTGGGTGAACAAGGTGAAGGGATGGAGAAATACAAATTGCAATTACAAAATAGTCACAGGGATGTAAAGTACAACTTAGGGAATAAGTCAATAACACTGCAATAGTTATGTGTACAGAGTGCCAGGTGGGTGCAAGACTTACCCAGCGGATCACTTCATGAGTTATGTAAATGTGTAACCACTGTGCTGTACACCTGAAACGAACAAGATATTGAATGTCAATCATAACTGAAACATAAAAACGAAGAAAAAGTAATTTGTTAGTATCATGATGACTGTGACTGAGCTCTGGATCATTTAAAATGCAGCCCACAGTATATTGCACATGTTTCTGAAGACAGCATTTATGGAACACCAAGAATGTGCTTGGCATTGCTTTACAGGCAGTAAGCGTGTCCCTTTGCCAGGAGGACGGGGAGCATCCCGGGGGAGTCGCGGGGAGCATTTACCGTTGGGAAGCGGGATGAGTGGGATGGCAAGTGCTTTCTCCACCAGCCAGCGTTTTCTGAGCACATTCCAGGTAGCAGACGCTGTTCCAGGTGTGGAGGAACTAAAATGAATAGGGTCTGTGTGTTTGAACCGTTCATCATCTAATAGGAAAAGACAGCCATGTGTTTATTCAGTAGGTACACCCAGAAGCCTGTCCACACAGGAGCACAAGGGAGGCTTTGGCTGGATTCACCTGGCGGTGGGCAAGGTTTCAGGAGGTGAACCTGAGCTGAGTCCTGGTGCAGGTGAACCCCAGGCCGAAACGAAGGGGCTGTGGGGAATGAGCACCGAGGCCCGAGTGACCACGTAGTATCATCGGAGGGCTTGGGTCAGAGAAGGAGCAGGGGCCCTTGTAATGGAGGTGAAGATGGAAAGGAATCTTAGGTCAGCTTGAGGGTGTCCTGTACGTGCCACCCACCCCAGAGAGCTCTTTCGTTTATCCTTCAGGCCATGGGGGCGGGAGGGAATTCAAACCCATCCTCAGTTACATGCAAAGCCCAGATCATCTTAAAGAGCTTGTTTATGACCTTCCTTTCTGTTTTCAAATCCTTGTAAAAAGAAAGGAAAACACACACACACACACACACACACACACACACACACACACACACACACATACCCGCATCCGGTCTTGCCAGAAAACCAAAGGCTGCAGAGAGAAGGCCAGAGTAGGCGGGTTGGCAATGCCCAGAGCAGCCTTGGCCACGCAGAAAGGGACGCACAGACGTGAGGGTGCTGCTTTAACTTGTCCTTGGCGTGAGGAGACCCGGGGCAGCCATCCAGCAGGCTCTTTCTCCTTTGTGCCTGCCTCTCCCTCTTTTTTAAACACCCTGGTTTCTTTCTTTGCTTTGCTGCCATTTTTTTTTTTTAATAGTCCAGCTGATTGTGGGAAATCTGCCCCGTGCAGAGTCTGAAAAGTCATAAAAGAAACCACTCAATTAAACAGAATTCTGAGTGTTCTCCTCAGGGCCAACCTCCCCTCCTCCCTCTGGCCCTGCCCCTTGCGGGGCCAGGGTGCTCTTTGGAGGTGCCAGGGTCTCTGGGCTCAGGAGGATGTCCGTGGTGTGTATGTGCCCTCCTCTCTGAAGCCTGCTCCTGGGTGGGCCCAGGCTGCCTGCTTGAGTCACGGGGCCGCTTGGGTCAGACCAGAAGGTGTGGAGGAGGATGTCGCTTGGCTCAGCCGAGTGTCCCTGTCTGACCTCTTGCTCTTTTTCTGTCCCAGTAGGAAAGGTGGGGCCTTCCTGTCCCAGAACTTCCCTTCCCCTTTCCTTTTTTTATAGCACGGAGCCCTGTCCTGCCTCCGGGGAGAATGGCACTCGGTGTTTCCTATGAACAGCACTCAGCAGGACCCCTTTGATCTCAAAGCCAAGGGCTTTGATGGGCCTGCTGGGAAAAGCGCAGTCTGAAAAGCCAGGGCCAACCCTCCCCCTGATGGTACCATTTCTTAATGCATTTTGCACTCCCAGCCTCCCCCAGGGTGAGGCTCAGGTTCTGGCAGGACCTCAGCGAGCTCGCTATGGTGAGAGCATTTCTGTCCCCCGAGTTCACCCTGACTAGACCCAAGGACCCCCTCACTCTTCCAACCACCTTCAAACATCAAGCAAGCACTGCCCCTCTGAGCTGGAGACTGCCCTCACATTGGCTGTCAAGAGGGACCAGGTAACACAACCTGGAAGTGAAGTTCATGTCCCAGTAGGATCGGGCCTAAGTGGGCAGTTGGACATTCCTCTCACAGTCCAAGACTGCTTGCTCCCAACTGCTCACCTGCCTGCATTCCTGATTGCCCCTAATCGCTTCTGCCTGCCAGCCTTATCACACCCTAACCACTCCCCTGCCAGACTAATTGGTGCCTAACTGCTTCCCTGCCATACTGATTGCCCCTAACTGCCCTCCCCTGCAGGCCTGGTCACCCCTAACTGCCCTTCCCTGCAGGCCTGGGCCCCCCCCCCCCAACTACCGTTTCCTACAGGTCCAGTTGCCCCCAACTTCCCTCCCCTGCTTGCCTGGTCACCCTGAACTGCCTTCCCTTGCAGGCCTGGCTCTCCCAACTGCCCTCCACTGCTGGCCATCTTGTGGTGGCCATCTTGTTTCTACATGGGGGCAGCCATCTTTGATCACATGGTGCAGCCATCTTGTGTGTTTGGAGTGATGGCCAATTTGCATATTACTCTTTTATTAGATAGAATATATATATATATATATATATATATATATATATATATAGTGTGTGTGTGTGTATATATATATATATATATATATATATATATATATATATATCCCTGTGCACAAATCTGTGCACCAGTAGCTCACCATTGGCTCACTGCAGCCCTCCAGAAGCTCTTCACCTGCTGCCCCACCCTCTTGTAGCTCCCCCCGCACCTCCCATAGCTTGCTGCTCTGCCCCCTCCTGTAGCTTTCTGCTGCCCACTTGTAGCTCACTCCCCCACCCTCCTGCTGATCTGTGATTCGGTTGTTATGCATTCGGTCATTCTTCTTCACGATATAACAACCATTTGCATATTACATCTTTATTATATAGGATATATTTGTATAGAAAAATGGGAGAGTTACACGCCAAATGCAACAGAGGTTGTCATTTGGTGATAGGATTATGAGTGCGTTCTCCTTTATTCTTTTTTTTTATTGTTTTTTTTTTAAGAGAGAGAGAAACATTGATGAAAGAAACATATATCAACCCCACCTCCTTCACACACCTTGACCAGGGACTGAATCCATAATTCTTTATACATATTAGTGTTTAACTTTATTCTTCTATAAAATATATATATACTGTGATTTTTTTTTTTAATTTAAAAGGTAAAAGTATCCTGGACCTGGTGCTCACAAATGCTCTTTCTGCTAGCAACATGCTGTCTCTCCTCAGGGAGATTCTGGAAGACTAAGGATAACATAAACTTTTATAGGCTTTTATTTGGGGTGAGAATTATTAAGAAGATCTGGTTGGTAATTGTTCAACAAATCATTATATTTGTTGAAGGACAAGGGAGTGTGTCTATATCTCTAACAAGAAAGAGTTTATAGCATTGTTGTTGTAACTAACTTCTGGGAGGCAGCTAATCCAGCATGCCCATATATTCCATTACTTTATTGCAGTTAATAACTGTACTATTCCTAAAATAAATATGTTGGCCCTTGAATACTTATTTTGATATGCTTTCAGTTCTTGAGAATTTTTCAGAATAAATCATTGCATTTATTCTTAAAAAAGAATAAATCATTGCCCACAGCTGTTGCCTGAGCTTTCAGTTCATGCCAAGGTTGAAGCATCATGGTGGCTGGTACCATGAATCTGTCTCTCACCCAATGGGGTGAGCTTGGCCCTCTCTGGAGAAGAAACCTGGGTTTCCCAAAATATGAGGTCAGTGCCCGGGCCTCACCAGGAGGTGAGGGGATCCCGAGGCAGGCATTGGGGGTGGAGGCCACAGGGGCATAGGCTACCAAGGAGACAGAACTGAACCTCACATCACCCTGCTTGGCCCCGAGGATGGCTGGTTAGCCAGAGACGGGTAAGATTCCTCAGGGAAGGAACAACCTAAGACAGGCACAGTCGCAGAGGAGCCAGCAGGAGAGAACTTGGGGGTCAACAGAGGTGGGGCACAGACCCTTATCACCCCCAAAACTTGGCAGGGGCCTGAACCTTCACCCCTTCTAGGGATGTCTCCTGTCCCCATAGCTGATTTGCTTCTCATGCACAGTTCAAATCGGGATCCAGGTAACAGACAGAGACTTGGCTGACAGCAGCTGCCCTCTTACTGGAACAAGACTTGTTTGAGATGTTTTGTACCCATGGTGTGGGGAAGTGGGTTTTTGATATCCAAATCCAGCCTAGTACCAGGAATGCTCAGGGCCTACTCAAGAAGGCAAACAATCCTTTCCACTAATACACACAGGGTAAAATAAGATTGTTGATAGAGTGTCGAGTTTGACAGTTGAATAGTAGTCAATTTCTCAGAGATAATTAAATTGGCTAACTGAAATAAGCAAATATTTTAGAAAAAATGATTATACTGTACAAAAAGCTGTTCCTAAAGTGTTAACAAAATTCTTGTTGTCAGTTCATCTCATGGTAAAACTGCTTAACATGTAATGAACCTAAAGCAGTCATATTTTAGAGAAAATAATTAAAATGTAAAAGCTATCAAGATTACATTATAAAATGTCCAAAAGCCTCCTAATATTTAAATTTAAAAAGGGGGTGATAGTGGAAAAAATAGCATGTAAGGAAAAATATCCTGCAAGTAAATTACTTCTAGAAAATTTGTACTTTAGAAAATTAACTTTCATCGGAAATGCTAACAAGATACCCATGAAAAGCGTACATAGTGTCAAAACAAGCCAGAAAAAAATCATTTTGAGGGGAGGGGTAGGGGAATGAAAAGGGATCTCAAGTCAAATTTATATAAAATACCCCTTTATTAACTTTTGGTTGAATATGTTTGTATATTTTCAGAAAACAACTCCGAGACCACGTGGATTCCTGCAACAGAGAGGAATTGACAGGAGTGCCCCAGCCATGAAGACAGAAGAAAATCAGTCCAGAGATGGAAGACGCTGACAACGCCTTGCCATACTAGCAGACAGCAGCTGTGTGGCACTGAAGGATGCCTGGGACCAAACCAGAGACAGTCAGACCTATATCAACACCATTTGTCAACCAACCAGAGCTGAAATACCATGGCTGACATGTACACATGAGGAACTGTTTGACATTGAAAATGGGACTCAGAAGAACTGTTGGCCCAGAAAGGAACTCACTACAGACTGATTCTTTTGCCTCTCAGCATAACCATTATGGCTTGTCTCAGTTTCTGTCCTTATATGGGAATTCCTTGTATCACATGATCTAACGCATCTAGGGGAAATAATGAACATAAGTTGATGAACAGAAACAGATCTGGAGACAGAGAAGCAGCTATCAGACTGCTTAAAGGGAAGGTGGGGGTAAAGGGGAAAGATCAACCAAAGAACTTGTGTGCATGCATATAAGCCTAACCAGTGATCATGGACAACAGGGTGTGGGCTTACGTGGGAAGGGGTTAGGAATGGGAATGGGGGGGATGAGAACAATTATGTGATACCATAATCTATAAAGAAATTTAAAAAAAAGAAAAAATCATTACACAGGATGAGGCAAATGGTGGGTAGTTCACTTATTCAACATACACTTAGCCTTGTCCATTTTTTTTCAGAAACTAAGCTGGGTCCTGGGGACTCAGAAATTGAAGACACCAACTCCTCCTTCAGTGAGTTGGTAGGTGACAAGGACCAGAGAACTAATGTCTGCAGTTGACTCTAATGGACACTCCAAGCCCAGGGTTCTTCTGGGCCACAAGGGCATCAGTACAGTTTGAGGGACATGAAATCTCAGGAGATGCCTTCCAAGAGTAAGGGGCATTTGAGCTGTATGTTGAAGGAGGTGTGGGAATTAGCCGCAGGAAATGAGAAGGGCACACCCAGCAGAGGCTAGGAGACGAGAGGAAAGCTGATCAGGGATTAGAAAAAGATAAATCTGGCTCAGGGCTGTCCAGAACTATCTGCAATGATGAAAAAGTTCTGTCCAAAACAGTGGCTATTGAACAATCAAGAAACTCTAATCTTAATTTTATTTCATTTTTTAAATTTAAGTTTTAATAGCCACATCTGACTACCAGCTACTATAGTTTTTTTTAGACCACATATGATTGACATACAAAAAGCTGTACAAAACTGATGTGTTCAACTTGATAAGTTTGGAGATAAGTATATTACCTGTGAAATAATCACTGCATCTATGCCATAAACATCTCTATCAAAAGTTTCCTCCTGCCCTCTTTACTTAGGATTATTCTGCGTGTGTAAGATCACCTGTGGCTGCTGTATTGCACAGCACAGCTCTAGATGGGATCACTACTCTAGACGTTTTTCACTAATGAGTTTTGTTTTCATTTTAAAGGTAAAAAGGAGTCCGTGCAAAATTTCAAAACAGAATAATTACATGAGTAAACTTAAAAGAAATATTACTACTTAAAATTTTGGAAGCAAAGTAATCTGGGCAGTTTTTAACATATATTCACTTTCCCAGACCTTCTTAAAGAAGGTGACGTAAAGCAAACATTGCCATAGAAACCCCTTTGAAAATGACTTGATAGTGGAAATGGCCAATTAGCTAACTACAGACCAATAAGTAAAAGGTACCTATTACAGTAGGAAGTTGAGTAATTGCACTAATGAGCCATTCGCTAGAGCTACACACAAATGGCCAATTAAACGCGTAAAACAGTGTTCAACTTCCCTAGTATTCAAAGAAGCTTCAATGGAAATGAGTTTCCTACTTTTCAGCAGCCTGGTTAGTTTTACTTCCAAGACAGTGTATTGTTGAGGACATAGATAAAGTCACTCTCTTAAGTGTCTTTGGGAAAGTAAATTGGTACATCTTTTCTGGAGGCCAGATTGGCAATATTTTAGCAAAAGACTTGAAAATCCTGTCATCCAGCTATTCCATTTCTGGGAATGTGCCATAAAGGAGTAATGGGGGATTCTTGCAAAGATTCTTGCCCAAGGTATTCAAGTCTCTATTACATACAACATAGTTAAGAAAAAGAAAGAAAGAGGAGAGAAAGAAACTTTCTTCTACCCTTCTAGATGCTTTCATCTGGTCTAAATAATTAAATCTGCAAGAGACAGAGTAACAAGAGAAAAATAACCAAATGCAATCACATATGTAGGTACAGGAACCCCATATACATGAGAGACTCAGAGATCCCACATACATGAGTGGTTCAGAGCCAGAAAGGTTAGATGAGGTGTCCATGACATTCTGACCTAAGGGGTGAGTTAAAGCACCTGTGGCTTCAGAGGGAACGAGGGTAAGAAGAGCAGATGTTCAGTAATTAGGTGTTTGCCCTGCCATACAGATAAGTCATAAAAAGTTGTATCTGGTAATAACTCTTACCATGGGCAAGGCCCCTAACTTAAATTCTTCTACATAGCTGGTGCGGTGGAGGCAGGAGCTCCTCTTGAGCCCACATCCCCATCCCAAAGTGGCACTCCGTTCTGAACCCCTTCCGACGACAACAACCTAACGGTGGTTCCCAATAGATTTATTAAGTAAATTATGATACATCTACACAGCTACCCAGCCATTAAATGTCACATTGAATGTGAATACTTCACTGCATAAAGAAAATATATGTATATTTTGGTGGCAAAAAATCAAATTGGGACTAGAATCTTTCAGTGGAATAGTAAAAAAAAAAAAAATTGGAGAAATAGAAAAAAAATACTTGAGGGATATTCACCAAAATGTTAATGGTGGTTATCATTTAGTACTGTGATTTTCTTCTTTATGTTTCTCCGAGTTGTATAATTTTTCACAATGAAGATTCATGACATTTAAAAGAGAAAAGCATCTTTGTAAGTTGAGGTTGTTAATTATGTCGGTAGTGTTCAACTGTAGCAGCAGTGACTGGAAGTACATAGAAGTACATGATTGCCACACTTCTGCTGCACGACATATAATAACGAAGGCGGTGGCAGGCAGTTACTAGTCTAGACTGAGGACAGTAGAGCTTTTAAAGAGGCTAAGTGTCTTCGGAGTCCTTTCCAGAAACTCTTCCCTGCTGTTGGAAGCAGCAGAGTGCTTTCAGGAATCTAGATAAAGTGTTTTCAATCACAGGTAATTATGTATAAGAAGAGGACCTTGCAGCCAGGAGGTGGTTTATATAAACAGGAGGAAGTTTCCCTTTGCTAGGTTCTTCCTAATATTTTAACTCAGATGCATTTGACAAAGAAAAGAGTACAATGGCAAAGAGAGCTCTAACTAGAGACCAAACAACCAGAAACTTCAGCTAATCCTAAATTCTGCCTTCGATTCTTAGGAAACAATTGAAATTTCAAGGAAGTGGCTACATTAAGAATTGCTAAATAATGATAATTAAAAAAAGAATTGCTGCCCTAACCGGTTTGGCTCAGTGGATAGAGCGTCGGCCTGCAGACTCGGGTCCCAGGTTCGATTCCGGTCAAGGCCATTGTACAGAGCTCTGTTGCAGGGATATCCCCAGTGGAGGGTGTGCAGGAGGCAGCTGATCGTTGTTTCTCTCTCATCAATGTTTCTAATTCTCTATCCCTTTCCCTTCCTCTCTGTTAAAAAAAAAAAAAAAAAAACAATATATATATATATATATATATATATATTTTTTTTTTTTTAAATAATTGCTCATAACCAACTTTCAGGTATTTTTCAAGGTTTTTACCAACTCAGACTAGTCTGCAGACTTTTACAACAATATATGTAATTCTTTCAATAAAAATAATTTCTAATGGTGAATCCAAATTTCCAAAAGAATTTTTATTATTAAAACAGATTAAAAGATCAACCAAAGGACTTACATTCATGTATACTGGTTTAAGGATAACCAATGGACACAGGCACGAGAAGAGTGAGGGCGTGAGCAGGGGCAGGGGGGATGGGGGATAAGAACACATATGTAATACCTTAATCAATTGTGAGATCCTCCCTCCCCCCACCTGGTGGGCGGAGTTATGACATTACCTGCATCTGCCACCGAGACATCCCCAAGACATTATACCACCAATCAGCATGAGCCGAAGTGCCCTGGAGCTCACCCTTCCTGTTCCACCCTGGGTCCAACCCTTTCCTGTTCCTCCCCTCAAAAAGCTCCCCCACCCCTCCACGTGCTGCTCTCCATCTCCGTCTGTGGAGTCAGCCTGGCTTTTAATTCTGATTTCTCTACCTCTGTAATGAGCCCTGCTCATTACTGGGGAATGAACCTTCCTTAATATGTCTTGGTGGTCTCCGATTCTTTTCCTGTGCCTCAAACCTTATATCAATAAAGGAGAAAAAATAAAGCAGATTAAAGTATGTTCTATATACTCTACTTACTGTAAAGAAGGAAGTGAAGACTGGAGATGGGGGGTGGTGTTGGGGGGGGGAGGAGGATGAAAGAAGGGAAAGAGGGAGGGAGAGTGACTGTGTCCAAAGACACACGTGTCAGCATCAGAGATCTGGCTTCCCATGGTCTGGCACATCTCTGTGCCATCTGGTCAAATGTCCAGTACAGTAGTCCCCCCTTATCTGTGGGGAATAGACCTCAAGACCCCAGGGAATGGCTGGAACTGCAGATAGTACCAAGCCCTATATGTACTGCTGGGGTCTCTCCACAGCTACAAGGGTTCAGGAATCTGGAGAAGGGCTCCGTATAAATTGAATAAAGAGACTAGACATGAAATATAAATTTGGGAGGCATGGGGGAGCAGGGGAGGCTCCACTTTCTAGTGAAGTGGGCTCTCTGAATGTCTGGACACATGGCTTTTTATTTGCTGGGAAACATATTGGCCCTTTAGGAATTCAAACAGGTATAGTTTGATAAACAGGAAAAGATGGTCAGGTTAGGGGGAAATTCCTTCAGCTATTCCGCCAGCAGCAGGTAAACAGGAAAAGATTATCAAGTTAGGGGAAATGCCTATAGCTTGCCAAAACCGGTTTGGCTCAGTGGATAGAGCATGGGCCCGCGGACTGAAAGATCCCAGGTTCGATTCCAGTCAAGGGCACGTATCTTGGTTGCGAGCACATCCCCAATAGGGGGTGTGCAAGAGGCAGCTGGTCGATGTTTCTCTCTCATCGACGTTTCTAACTCTCTATCCCTCTAAATTCCTCTCTGTGTAAAATCAATAAAATATATTTTAAAAAAAGAAGAAAAAAAAAGAAAAGAAGAAGAAATGCCTACAGCTGTTCCAGCAGCAGGTAATAAGATATGCACATTTTCAGCCCTGCTGAAGCCCCAAGGTCCATCAGCCTTCTGATGAAATTCTTACATAATTATGACCTGTTGGAATTAGCCTCCAACAATATACTATGTTTTTCCCTATACATCTTATGATTGAGTTTAATTTATAAATTAGGCACATTAGCCCTGGCCAGTGTGGCTCAGTTGGATGAGTGCTGTCCCATGCACAGAAAGGAAGGTCGCTGAAGTATGGTAGCGACCATACTTAGGTAAAAACTGCTGTTTGAATTTTAACCCAGCTATTCTGGCTTCTGCACTCACTTGCTTAAACAATAGGGTAGTTGCCTCAGCTTCCAGATTGAGGCCTGGAAACTCACAAAGGTAACTTTCCTGTGCCTGTGGACCAGGACCACAGGAGACTGATTCCCACTGGTTCAGTAGCTCCAGGAGTTGAAACTGCAGACAACCTTTAGAGATTAACTTGGCTAAATTCTGCTTCTGTACTATCTGCTATAAGATAGGTCCACATTCCAACGTCCATCAGGATGTTGCTGGGAACGACCCTGCGGGCTGTTCCCAGCCTTTAGAGTTTAGAAAACAAAGGAAAATGTTTGTGGTTTAGCCCTTTAAAAGGACTGCCTACACCTGGAACGGGGGGACGTGAGTGTGGCCACCTGCGTGTGGTGCTGTAGCCGCGGTCCTGGCCAGTTCAATAAATCCTTGCTTGTTTTTTTAATCAAGCCCCTGGTGGTCTTATTTTTGACTCTAGGGTTCGACCCCACAACAGTCGCCAGTTCAATTCCTAGCCAGACACATGCCCAGGTTGTGAGTTTGAGTACCCAGTTGGGTTGTGTGAAAGAGGCAACTGATGGATGTTTTCTCTCACGTCAATGTGTTTCTCCCTGTCCTTCTCTCTTCCTCTCTCTCTAAAATTAATAAAAACATTTTAAAATAGGAATAGTAAGAAATTAACAACAAGTAATAATAAAATAGAAAATTATAATAACATTTAATCTAATAATAGAGGAATATGCAAATTTGTCCATTACAGCATCCCATCAGGGTCAGATCAGCAGGCTCGTCCCTGCTCTCTGTTCAGGAGCTTCAAGAATAGGATATGATGCAATAGAAGGGGATAAGAAAGGAGAGGGAGAGGAGGCAGGCCTGCAATGCAGACAGGCCAAGAGAAGAAACAGAAATACAGAAAGGGAACAAGAAAAAGACGCATGAATGGAAAAGGGGAGGAAACTGCACGTGGGAGGGGCAATGCAGGTGTGCCCGGTGAGAGGCAGGGCACAGGCAGCATGGAGCGGGGAGCCCCACCCAGATGCGGGAGGAGGGCAGTGGTGGCCATTAGCGGGAGGCACCTATGGGTCAAGGATGAAATGAAGGATGGTCCCAGGTCTTCTGGGCGGAGGCCCTCCTGCTTCTTGGGGACAGCAGCGGGCCTCAGCCACCCTCGCTGGGCCAAGCATCCTGGACAAGGAACGAGAGCAGGACAGTGGCAGGGAGGCCAGGGAAGAGGGGGCAGCGAACACCTGGCTGGGGCTGAGCCCTGGGCTGGGGGTTAATGTCACTACCCCCCACCCACCCACCCCCCAGCTTTAACAAGGGAAGAGGAAGGGAAGGACTTTATAAAGGAGTCAGTAGAGAGCAGAGTTAAAGAAGGAAAGAGGCTGTGTGAGTGAATTGTAGGAGCTATAATGAAAATCAAGTATAGTTGTGTACTGAGGACAGATTTTAAAAGTAGGAGTCAGAAAAGAAAAAAGATAAATGATAGTGAATAGTTAGGCAGGTAGATAGGTATTAAAACAGTGGAAGTAGAGAAGGATGTGGATGAGAGAGAAAGAGGGAGGGAAGAAAAGTTTTAAAGGGGAGCTGGTAGAGCTTAAAAGGAGAATGGGAAGAAGGAGGAAATGGGGGAGGGAGCAAAGCAGGTCTGAGGGAGGAAGTGAAGAAAAAAATTAAGGTGGGAAGGAAGGAAAAGGGGAGGGAGAGAAGGGGTAAAAATAAAGGAAAGAAGGAATGTGGGGAGGGAGGGAGAGTAGGAGAAAGATGGGAAGAAGGATGATGGAACAGAAGTATGAAATGAGGAGGAAAGAAAAGTTTATAAATGATGAGTCAGTAGGAAAAAGTGTTACATAAAGGAGAGAAAAATTGTGTGAGAGGGAGAAGCCCATAAGGAAGTCAAACACAATTGTCTGTGAAGGGGATAAGATTAAAAAAAAAGTTAATAGGGTTGACCAGGCCCGCAGAAGAGGGCAGTTAGGGGTGACTAGGCTGGCAGGGGAGGGCAGTTAGGGCAGTGGTCGGCAAACTGCGGCTCTCAAGCCATGGTTTGCCGTTCTGTTGACTAATGAGTTTGCTGACCACTGACCTGGACTCTCGATTTCAATAATTACAGGCTGTTGTTGTTCCTTGTGATTAAGCTCCTATCCCAGTGGTCGGCAAACTCATTAGTCAACAGAGCGGCAAACCTCGGCCCTCGAGCTGCATGTGGCTCACAAACCTCAGTTTGCCAACCACTGAGTTAGGGGAATCAGGCCAGCAGGGGAGGGCAGTTAGGGGGATCAGGCAGGCAGGCAGAATGGTTAGGGCAGGCAGGCAGGTGAGCAGTTAGGAGCCAAAGGTCTCAGATTGTGAGAGGGATGTCCAGCTGACATCTCTCGAGGGCTCCCAGATTGAAGAGGGTGCAGGTTGGGCTGAAGGACTCCCTCCCCCTACTCCCCACACGCATTTTGTGCATTGGGCCTCTAATACTGTAATAAGTGTAATGTGAATGTGGCTTCCACTCTCTCTCTCTCTTTTTCTCTTTCTCTCTCTGATAATTGACCTGATAGCTGTGATGGCTACTAAGTGACTAACAGTAGGCACACTGGATGATTTACAACCCAGGCCAGGACAGCGCAAGATTTCATCATGCTACTCAGCATAGCGTCCAGTTTAAAACGTATAAATTGTTTTTTTCTTGAATTTTCCATTTAATATTTTCAGATTGAGGTTGAAGACAGGTAACTGAAATCACAGAAAGCAAAACCGTGGATAAGGAGTGGGGATGCGGGCGGAACTATATCCCGCTCTGTCTAGTATTTCCCTGGGGGGTGAGAGGCCTGATACCACAGGGCATCCCTCCTCTAGCTGGCTGGGAGGCTGCTAGACATCCCAAGGCATTCTCATTCCTCCTCCTGTCAGTCAGGAGACTTTGCTCCTGAATCTCCCCTTAAGTTCTTCTCCTTCTTCTTCTCCTTCACCTTCTCCTTCTCCTTCTCCTTCTCCTTCTCCTTCTCCTTCTCCTTCTCCTCCTCCTCCTCCTCCTCCTCCTCCTCCTCCTCCTCCTCCTCCTCCTTCTTCTTCTCTTTTTCCTTCTCCCTCTCCCTTGCTCCTGAATCTCCCCTTAATGCTCTCCTCCTCCTTCTCCTCCTCCTCCTCTTCTTTCTCCTCCTCCTCCTCCTCCTCCTTCTTCTTCCCCTTTTTGCTGTTAATCCTCACCCAGAGTTCTTTACCAGAGGTCTTGGCACAACTTAACCGATACTATTATATGAAAAATAGATGTCTCCCAAAACTTCAGTGACCCCTCATCTCTCTATCGGACTGTGGTGATTTCCCCATATATCAGGGACCCCATGGCCTTAACATGTTTCTGAGATAATTGATCCTTAACTTTGCAAAAAGGGGATATACTTTGTATGTAAATACAGTCTTGGAAAACTATTCGGAAATCAAATATCTGTTTAACATAAGTAACTAGTGAGAGAGAGTAGGTAAGAGGAAAGATCACAGGCTTTGGAATGAGTGAGAAGTGCTTTCCCTCCCACGCGTGGGAACTGTGTCATCATAGCCTGGCTTCCCAACCCCTGTGAGCCTCCATTTCTTCAGCCATCAGAGAGAAGGGGAAATGGTGCCTCCTAGGGTGGCCAGGAAGACCAAATGGCATAATGCCTATCGAGTGCTGGCAGGTAATAGGTAGCAAGGCTTCTAAAAGTTTAATTCTGTTTTCTCCCTCCCCCTTTTCATATCGGTGGCTATAAACAGATTCCCTGGAGAATTCAAATGTATAGCGTAGAATATTTATGTAAGTTCCACGAAAGCCAAAACTTGTCTGTATCTCCAAAACCTAGGACTTAGCGCAGAGTTGATGTTTAATAAATATTTGTTGAATGAATGAATGAATGTGAATAATGTACTACTACCTTCTATTGTTTTTTTGATACTGGTTGGTCACCTATGGCACTGAGTTTCCAAATAGTGCTCTCTCTGCCCTTGCCTGGGAAAATGACTGGCACCTGCTCTTGGATGAATGCCTTAGCCTAAGGGCACTTCACCTGACTTAAGTCCTATGAAGCAAGCTTGTTGCCTGATGGACTGCCCTGCCTCCGCACAGTGCCCTCTGTCTGTGCAGGGAGGCGGGCCGCAGCTCTGTGCAGCTCTCACAGCCCAGGCCCTGGCCGAGCAGCCCAGGCCAAGCCATTCTGAAGGTGGGAAGAGCCCTGGCCTCAGAGACAATTAAGACATCAGGCACAGACGACCTCGGACCTATGCTACTTTTAGAGGCCCGCAACAATGTTTTAATTTTAGTTTCTTTTAAAAATAAAAATGAATAGAATATTGTTTAATGGTTCCAGCCTGGATGATATTCAGCATTATATCAGCACCATCGTAAACTCTAATTTTTATTTATTTATTTATTTATTTATTTATTTATTTATTTATTTATTTATTGAGAAAGTCATAGTGTGGTCCTGGGAGTCCTGAGCAGAAGAGCACCGCTAGCCATGCATACCTCAGGCCTGGGTGGGGCTGCTCCTTCCAGCACCTTCCTGGAGAAAAGCAAGCTCTGCAGGGAGAAAGTAAACCTCTATTTGGAGGCAGAAGGGCTTCCTCACCTCCCTGTCCTCTTAAAAAGGCACAATCTAGCTCTGTCCAGTTTGACTCAGTGATAGAGCCTGTGGACTGAGGGTCCTGGGTTCGATTCCGGTGAAGGGCATGTACCTTGGTTGCTGGCACATCCCCAGTAGGAGGTGTGCAGGAGGCAGCTGATCAATGTTTTTAACTCTCTATCCTTCTCCCTTCCTCTCTGTAAAAAATCAATAAGATATATATAATTTTAAAAAGGCACATTCTAGTACAAAATACCTTCCTCCCAGGCCCAAAATAAGGAAACCACAGCAGGCTCACTCTCACTCTGTCTTCTCCCAAAGAAGGCAAACCCAGATGTGACCTCATCCATGAATCGCAAGTAGAGGGGGCTCATCAATGACTTCATTTTCTCTTCCCTCAAAAGTCAAGTCCAAGGGTGACCTCCCCTCAAATCTGGCAAGACTGGGCTTGATGTCACCGCCCTCTCCCTGCCAAAGCCTCTCTCCCGCCTGCCTGACTGATGACACATTTCCACCCAGACGGCTTCTCAGAAGCGGCTCTGCCCGTAGGTGTGGGAGTCTGGCTGGACGCTGCTTCCTCTAGGCCGTGAGGAGTGACAAACCATGACTCAGCCCTGAGGCCGACAAATTTATTCTAGGCTCCACTGTGAAGAAGGGGTTTTTACGCAGGCCTGGAGGGCAGGATGAGCCAACTCAGGACAATAAACTAAAAAGCAAAAGGGGAAATCCAGAGCTGAGGAATTCCTTGAAAAGAATGCACTACCGTTGGCAGGGCTGCCAGGCAGGGATGGCCTCACCCTGCGTAGCTATGACCCTGCAAGCGCTCAGAAGCCCAGCCACCTGTCTGCCCGGGTTTTCGAGTGTGCTTTTGACTTTCTCTGCAGGCCTTGGGTCTGCCCTCTGTGAGAGGGAGAACGGCAGGCCCCAAGTGTGTGTGGGGACTCAGCATCCAGTGAGCAATACTCTTTGCACCTGCAGCCCAGATTGAATGCATGAGAAGGAGAGGACAGGAAAGAAGCTAACTTTGTAAACAGGAAGTTGAACAGGATGTCATAGTGAGCAGGCTGTACATATGAACATAAAACTGCTCTAAAAAGTCCGTATGTTTAAATTGACTGAGATTTTTTTAAGTCTGTCCTACGGCCACAATACCCATGTAGAATCCTGAGGAGGTTCATTCTAGCTCAAGGGGGAGGCCAGGTAAGCAGGCCAACTAACCATCGTGATTGTAGGAACTGCAGCAAGGTCACCTCTGCTCTTCCTCACGCCTTTGGCAGAGCCCGGGTGTCGCGATTCCTTCACTGTGTACAGTTGCTTCGAATGCTGCAGCTAGGAAGAGAGAGCAAATAGTTCCAGGAGAGACTGATTCTAGAATAAGAAAGAGAGAGCAAACAGTTCCAGGAGAGACTGATTCTAGCTTAAGAATAGCTAAGAGATCTATTCTTGAGAAAAGTGTTTATATTCTAAGCCTCAATTTCTTCATCTGTTAAGGGGGGATAACAATGTTATGTCTTACAGAGCTGTCATATAGATCCAGTTTCAGTGAAATCTTTGCCATCCAGCAGATTAAAAAATAGCTACACCCTCACCTACTCAAGCCTTACCATATATCTTAGCACTTCCTCAGTTAATTTTTCTACAACACATTTATCATCATCTCCACATTATATATTTTACTTTTAAAATTCTCTTCATCTCCCTTTGGGATGTAAATCCCATGAAGGCAGGGATTTTTGTCTGCTTTATCCTATATCCCCAGCACCTGGAACTCTGTCTAATATAGAATCAGTCCTAAGTAACTATTTGTTGGATAAATAATTCATGTAAAGTGCTCAGCACAATTGCTGGTACGTGCCAAGTACATAATGCGTGTTAACTTATGTCATTTGTATTATTCCATGCTGCAAACTTCTTTAAAGAAGAAGAAGAAGAAGAAGAAGAAGAAGAAGAAGAAGAAGAAGAAGAAGAAGAAGAAGAAGAAGAAGAAGAAGAATGACGAAGTTCCAGAGAGGAGAGAAAGGCATGCAGAAAAGGAGAGCTAGTGAGGACCCAGGAACATAAACAGAGACGTCCTAAATGCACAGCTTTCCTTCCTCGTGGCTGAAGCGTCTGAGCCTGGTGAGAAGCAGGGCTCTGTGTCCACTGTTCTCATCCCTCCCCCTGGGCCGGACCTCTTCCTGCAGGACACAAACTGCACAGCTACACCTGCCACCTGCTCTGCGAGGAGGAGGTGAGTTGTGGAGTGCCCGGGCTGACAGCAGCCCCTGAATGACAGGGGAACAGATCACTCCGACACAGTGTCACTGTGGGGGTGAGGGCTAAGGGACGGCCATGCTGAAGAAGCCAGGCTGCCTGGATTGCCTGCCTCATTAGGCTTTCATTGGAAGGAATTTTTTTTAACAAATATATTTTATTGATTTTTTATAGAGAGTAAGAGAAAGGGATAGAGTTAGAAACATCAATGAGAGAGAATCATCAATCAGCTGCCTCTTGCACACCCCGTACTGGGGATGTGCCCGCAACCAAGGTACATGCCCTTGATCAGAATCGAACCCGGGACTGTTCAGTCCTCAGGATGATGGTCTATCCACTGAGCCAAACCGGTTTCGGCTGGAAGGAATTTTTATCTTTAGATGCAAATCAGGAGGGTGAGTAATCTTGGGAGGACACATGTGTTTACATTGTTCTCTAGGCAAGGGCATCCAGGGAGTAAGCATAAGGATTCCAGTAAACACTCTGGGGCTGCACAAGCACAGACTTGTTTGGGAAGGTCAAGGAATAAATAGGGGTGCCACCTTCCACACTCCCCAAGTCTCCCCTAAGTCGGAATTCCGATAAACAAGGCAGGCGGCCTTCCACACACTTCCCTTTCCTCAGAATGTCCTCCTCACAAACTTTCCAACCAAGTCCCATATGCTCCCAACAAAGGAATATATATATAAAAAAAAAAAAAAAAATGCCTGCACCTACTGTATACACCCCAGGGATGAGACCCTTTTCCTGGGCAGCTGAACATTTCCTCTAGAAGAACAAGTCCTCCTCCATGCTGCCCCCTTGCATGTCCAGCTCTGCTGGAGGCCTGTGGTATCAACACTTAAACTAGGGTGAGCTTGGAAGAATGCCTTCTATGGATTTAAATTTGGAACAAGTAACTTCAAAGGCCATTTGCAGAGGGGCAATGTGGTGTCACGGAAAGGCCACAGGATATGACCTAGAATGGTGGCTTGATAAATGCCAACTTGACAAGACCAAACTGCATTTCCCAGAATTCCCTTCCCTACTCATCCCCCATGCCTATTGCCATTAGAGACATTCGTGCATGAGGTCTGAGGGAGAGAAGTGAAGAGCAGTGAAGTCATGGCCATGGTGCATCTCACTACAGCCGCTCTGCTGGCTCACCTGGCTGGCTCCCCAGCAGGTGTCTTCTGTTGCTGTTCCTGCCTCCTCGGGGCTCTCCACTGTTAGCACAATGGGCTGCTGCCCACCCATCTGCCCGCCCCTCCCAGGTGAAACACCAGCATTTTCTCGGGGTCTTTGAGAGGTGGGGCTTTTTGTTAATCCTCCCTGAGGATGTTTTTTCCATTGATTTTTAGAGCGAAAGAAAGAGAGAAACATTGATGCTGTGAGAGACACATCTATTGATTGCCTCCAGCACCGAACCTGCAACCCAGGTATTTGCCCTTGATGGAGAATCAAACCCAAGACCCCCTTCAGTATGCTGGCTGATGCTCTAACAACTGAGAACATCGGCCAGAGTGAGAGAGATGGGGCTTTCACACGAAAGAAAGGCTGTAAGTAGAGCTGGTGGAGAATTTTTTTTTTTTGGGGGGGGTCCTCCAAATCCCATCATGACTGGCCTCATATACTCTGTTTGGATTCACAGTAGAGGTGATCATTTATTACCTTATTAGCAGAGAATACAAATAATGTAAAGCAGGCCTTCACTGTTCACATTCTCAGTTTTAGGGACTAGAATACAGGGCTATGCAGACAAAGATGCCTCTTACCACACGCTGCCATCTTGCCCTAAGCTCCACCCGCACCCTCCCTCCCAATGTCAGACATACTCCTTTCATCCAGCCACTCTCTGCTTTGTATCCTGCTGTGTTATCTCTCTGTCCTCCATCTGTCTTGTCAAAAACAAACAAAGAGGTATGAGCTAACCTAGGACGTCTTGACACAGAAAAAATTGTCTGTTCAAAATCTCAGAATGTCACGGTGAACTAGTTGAGAAATGGTATGATGAACTGTGTTAGCTTTTCCAAAGTCAGTTTCTGTGGAAGATATTGAACATTGGACTCATTCATTAACAATGTGAGACAGTTAAATGGGAGAGGAGAAAAAGATTTCATTTTTGTCCATAAGGATTTGGTTCAAGTGTCAAAGCTCATGAATCTTGGAATATGGTCAGCTACCCTCATGGATGGTTCCCCAAAGGAAACGGCCAACACAGGCAAAACAAAAAGCGGATTTGGTCCATCACATGCCTATGCTAATGGGTGCTGAGAAACAGACACTTTACAGCCACCCACAGGTTTCCTGGTATTGCTGCTGTCATTCCAAAAGCTTGGCTCCTTCCAAGTATCTTCTCTTGCCCCTGCCAGAGAAAACCAGTCTGTAAGAGAAGCTAAATTTAAGTCACTTATTTCTACATGAAGAAAATATTTTGTCAACTGCCAAATTCATTTTTCTAATGTACTCTTACCCAATAACTTAAGCCTAGTGTCCTGAGCAGGATCCAAGTAGGGTAATTCCATTCTCCCAACCAAATTCTCCCAAGGAGGTTGAACTAAGCATAACATTATCCTTCACTTACTTCTTCAGCTATCTTCTATTACTCAAACTAATGCTTTTCATCCCCAAAGTATGATGGGGTGGAATTTCTAAATAGGGATTATTCTTAAGAATTCAGAGATGAGAGGTTCCATCATGTGAACTTAGTAAAGTTCTTTGGAAGTTATGTCTGGATTCATTTATTAAAAAAACAGTTATTAAAGCCTGTGCCAAGTTCTCATCTCAAGGTTGCAGATGCAGTGTGATGCAAGAAAAGGTTTCTGCCCTCAAAAAATAAGTCCTATATAATAAGAGAGGAATATGCTAATTATCCATTACACTATGAGGTATAACAACTGACCACATAATGACTGGAACATGGATCTGCAGGAGGGTGGTGCAGCAAACTACAAATGGGTGGCAGAGAGCTATAGGAGAGGGCAGGGCAGCAAGCTATAGGGTGTACAGGGGAGCTACAAAAGGGTCGGGCCATGGATGGAGAGCTACAGAAGGGCAGTAGAGAGCTAGTGGGGCACGGATCCATGCACAGGGCTACTAGTATTAGAATAAGTATATGGGCTGAGGTTAGAGAGAGAGGCTGGATCCAGACCATTTAATCCATGATGTGGAATTTGGATATTATTATAAGCACAGTTGGAAAGCATTGGTAGAGTGATATGATTTGGGTTTTTTTCCCTAAGACCATCATGAAGGGCGAAGCATTATACAGGACATCTGCCTGCCAGGTCCTAGATTTCTGCTAGTTTTCACTGAAATTGAATCATTCTGGAGTCAGCTCAACTGTAACATGTTTTCCTCCCTGCAAGCCTTTAAAGATCATTGCATCTTGGTTAGGTCAAAAGGCCAAGGAGCCCAAAGCCATGATTTCATCATCTGAACCATCGGCATCATATTGCCCATGATAGAATGCTGCCTCCTCTTCCTCTCTTGCTGGTTGTACTTCATAGGCTCCCTTTGATTATGGGGGTCGCCTGACAAGAGAAGGTAGATTAAGAAGCATTAGCTCATCTCCACTGCTTCAATAGCTGCCCTTGCTCTGCTGAAGGTAGTTCAGTGCCAAAATCAAGAAGTATTTGCACATGTATGTGACTGGTGGCATTCTTCAAAGTGCATTACCACTGGCAAAGAATCATTAAAAACTTTCTATGTATTTCCCACCCCTGCTCCCCACCCCGTGAACATGGACAAATACACACTGAATGGTCAGATTATTATGATCTCTGAACACATAATAATCTGGCCATTCAGTGTATATCCAATATAATAAAAGGCTAATATGCAAATTGTCCCCTTGACCAGGAGTTTGACCGGCAGGCAGGCCAACCAACTGCCCATGTCCCCTCCCCCGGCCAGGTTGGCAGGATCCCACCCATGCACTAATTCATGCACTGGGCCTCTATTACACACACACACACACACACACACACACACACACACACACACACTGAGTGGCCAGATTATTATGCATTCAGAGATCATAATAATCTGGCCACTCAGCATAAAAAAAAAAAAGTTATATAGAAGGGAGCATTAGTGATCATCAAGTCCAGCCTTCCACCCAATTTAGGGTTCTCCTATGTAGCCCTGACAGGGAGTCCTCCAGTGTTCCATATCCCTGTTATGTCAAATGGGGACCAGTTGGGTGGCAATTTAATTGCACATTGTTCTGTTGGCTAGGGAAGGTCATTTTTGTGGCACCTATTGCCCAAAATTATGGTCTGAAGGGCCAAAAGGCAGATAGAGAAAATCACATCTTAAAGAGGGACCAACATCACAATTTGGAAAGGGAGCACTAAGTAAGTTTTCCAATCTCAGGAGCAAGAAAACAAAATAAAGTATACAGAGCTAAACAAGATGGTACCCAGGATGCTGATGAATGATGAATACAGAGTAGATGTTTAAAGGTGAGCAAGCCTGGAGAAATTCGTAAGAGTGCATGCAGGTTCCCATGATGGAATTTTTAATACAATTCACACACAAATGTGTATGATTGTGCCTAGCACAATTATAGTTGTCAGGGGCTGGAATAGAACTTATACCCAACTTCTGCCAAATGGTCACTGCCTTACATGAAAGCCCCTTTCATCATCAAGAAATGCCAGAGATTCCGAATATTCTCTGTATCCTCATCTCTCTGGCCATAGGCTGTTCTCCCATGAAATGCAGAGCAAATCTAGTCTTTTTGCTCATGACAATTCTTCAACTAATTAAAAACATGTTCCTTTCACCAAAACCGGTTTGGCTCAGTGGGTAGAGCATCGATCGGCCTGTAGACTGAAAGGTCCCAGGTTCGATTCTGGTCAAGGGCATATACCTTGGTTGTGGGCACATCCCCAGTAGGGGGTGTGCAAAAGGCAGCTGATCGATGTTTTTCTCTCATTAAATGTTCCTAACTTTATATCCCTCTCTCTTTCTCTCTGTAAAAAATCAATAAAATAAAATCTAAAAAAACACGTTCCTTTCAATCTTTCCTACTATAGGCTACACATCCTTAGATGCCTTCAGCTGTTCTCAGCATAATGTAATAGGTGCCAAACATTCAAGAAATTCAAATCCAAATCTCCCTTTTCCCCAGAAGGAAGATGAGGTTTAGAAAGGTGAACGCAGCTGTGTAGGGAATAGATTTCACCCATTGTCATCTGGAAGTGGCAGATCCAGAACTTAAAGTTGGATGTCTTAATTGCAGATCTAGAGTTTAGCCCAAACCTTTCAAATACCCTTACCATCCCACTCTCCTTCCTCCAGCTTCTCAGAAATCTTCTGTAAATGTAGCTCCTGATGGTGAACCCACTGGCAGATGTGGTCTATTGAGCTAAGAGAGTTAAGGCAATTGTTATTTACTTTATCCTAAATGCTGCTACGATTACTTCAGATTTCTTTGACAGGCCCTGATGATTCATACTGAGCAAGTGGTTAAGCAAACAGATTGTGTTGTGTGTTGAATTTGCAATGTGTCAAGCAAGATATTTTCCACATTGTACTAGAATGGCTTGTTTTCACTTTATCCTAGGTACAGGACTTTATATTGAATCCTCCTAAATATCTCTTTGTTAGTTTAGAGATATCCTTTACCTGGTTGAGATATTTTTATTAATTCTCTTATCAGGAATATTAGCTAACCATTCATGCTTTATGACACACATAGACTCAGTAAGCACACTGTGGCAAAGACAATGCTCACCAAAGATGCCATGTACTCTCCTACTTTTCTGAGTCATGTGACTTCCTCTCACCAATAAATTGTGAAAGAAGGTGATATCACCTCTGCTTCAAGGCATTTAAGACACAGTGTGGTATTTCTATTCTTATATTCCCCTGAAACAGACACCTTGCAGGCCCCGTGTCCTAAATGTCCCCACTACAGGGGGTGCTTACATGAGCCAGTGAAAACTTTCAAAACAGTTAACAGTATTCCATTAAGTCTCTACATCAAAATTCAATTTATCACCCAACAACATCATAAAAGACTGAATCAAATGCCTTGTTATAATCCAAATAAAAGGTGTCCCACCAAAAAGTTTTACACACTTTGAATGACTATAAAGTCAGTGTTTATTAACATACAGTTCATTTTTCAAAGTTTAAAAGAGTGTACAGAAATGAATACTTTTTTTTGTCAATGCCTGTTTTCAAACTGATGACCATTCTGGTCCAAGCGCTGCTGATATTGCAAAGCAATACAATCACAAATATCAATGATCATTTTGTTTGGTATTTTTGTGTCCTCAATTCATTGACTGTTGCTGGTTTTATTCCATACACACTATTTTATGTATACCCATAAAAATGAAGTCTACTGGCACTTTAGGATAAATTTTCTTTGTTCAAAACTTAGTCTGGCTTCACTCTTATTCAAATCAGTTAATCCCGAAAAGAAGTGAAAATTAAGTGAGTTGTCAGCTAGTAAAGTGTGTATACATTTTTGGGGACATCCTATATTTTTAGTTCCAGCCAAAATCTCTTATCTGGTTACCGAGAAGAAACTCTATGTGTAGCCGAGACCGGTTTGGCTCAATGGATAGAGAGTCGGCTTGGGGACTGAAGGGTCCCGAGTTCGATTCCAGTCAAAGGCATGTACCTTGGTTGCGGGCATATCCCCAGTAGGGGGTGTGCAAGAGGCAGCTGATTGATGACTCTCTCTCATCGATGTTTCTAACTCTCTATCTCTCTCCCTTCCTCTCTGTACAAAATCAATAAAAATATATTTAAAAAAAAAAAAAAGAAACTCTATGTGTAAATCTTGGGCAGCTGGAGTTGGCACAAGATTCGCTAATAAACGTTGTTCAATCGAGAATCCTGAAATAAAGAGACTTGATGCTCTAAATTGGCTCCTTCGGGGCCCACTATAGCTTTTGTGGAATTTATACACTTTTTTTTTTTTTTAAGAAAAACAAAATAGAGATGTCTTAAGAGAAGTAGGCTGTTCTTCCTGAGTCTGTGAGAACAAAATGTTTCCTTCAATAAAATTGATTCTCTCTGCTTTGTCAGAAAAGGACAATTTAGTGAACTTGAGGAGTTATTGAAAATGCATCTCTCACCAACATCATCAGGAGTCATGCTGAGTGTGGGGGAAAAAGTGGATGGTGCAATAGAGGAGGCTACTGGAGATCTTTAAACTTCCTCACTGCTCTTCAGCCTCCTTCCTTGTTCTCTTCCTATTTCTTATCCATTGGGGGACAAGCTCTCAACATTAGTGCCTCCTGCTTTTATGGCCTTTCCTTCTGTATCACCACTTCCTCCTAGCCACACCCTTTAGTTCTCCAATCTGCGTCTTATTTTTAGTCCATGACCCGGACATTTGGCATGTTAGCCTTCATTTCAGTTAACACCAGATGAAGTAAATCCAGTTTCACATCTGTCCTCATCCAAAGTTGGCTCCAAACAAGTTTTGTTGTTTTATTTTAATTCTGAATTCTTCTCTAAATTATGTGTGCCCTTTTAGGGATCTGCTTTATACTGGCCTTTGTGATGTATGTCACATCCTGATAGCTGAGTTGTTAAAGAAGCACTTGACAAGAGGGACTACTTACCTGGAATTTGCCCTCAGAACAGGGAACCTTGACTACCCGTGACAGTTTTGTGTATCCACAGATGCTTTAAAGATTATTCAATCTTGAATTTTGTAGAGTCAATCACAAGATTTGTTAAGAGTGACAAACCCCACAAGTGGAATGAGAACTCTATCCATTAATTAAGTAGTTAATTGTATCAGTTAACATTTAAATGTGGTATTTACACAATAAATTTCAAGTAGCATCGTTTGTGTTGTAACTTAAGATGCTTTCATATTAGGGAATTAGCGATACCATTAGTCAGAGCTGCCTAGAGAAATGGCTTTATCCAAGCTCAGAGAAGACCTCTTTCCCAACTCCTCCTCCCCACCATTATCTTTATTTTATGTTGTTTACCTATTTTCTTGTATGTCCTCTGACAAGTTACACTAGAATGGTTCTCTCTAGTTGTATTTTATTGAAATTGTTGCGTGCGGCTGCGGCTAGGTGCCTACCCGAGCAGCCATCTTGGATTCTCCAGAATGGTTCTCTCTAGATGTAAACTCTAGCTGATGTGGGCATTGGGTCCATTGTCCCCCAACAAGAGGCATATCCAGGGCCTGAGGGCTGGCACCCAATGCCAATGAGAGCTGCTGGTGGCTGAGTGAGTCTAGATGCAATATATTCTCTCTTTAGACCTCGACAGCGCCCAGCTGACTTGCTTGGAGATTATAGAAGTATGTAGAGCAAGACTCAGAGCTATGGAACAATAACACACATGGGATTAAGGCATGTACTGTATGTTCTTTGGTAAATTTACTCCCATTATCAAAATAAAAAATCGCCGAAACCGGTTTGACTCAGTGGTAGAGCATCGGTCTGTGGACTGAAAGGTCCCAGGTTGGATTCTGGTCAAGGGCATGTACCTTGGTTGCGGGCACATCCCCAGTAGGGGATGTGCAAGAGGCAGCTGGTCGATGTTTCTCTCTCATCGACGTTTCTAGCTCTCTATCTTTCTCCCTTCCTCTCTGTAAAAAATCAATAAAATATATATATATATATTTTTTAAAAATCACAGCCATCCTTCTTCCTCACCATTGCTGCCCCAATCAATCTCCTCCTCCTAGGCCCCTGACCTATCTCCTCATATTTGCAGAGGAAGAAGGGCTCTCTCTTTGTGTGCATAGAGGAGGGCTAAGCTTTCCAGCTGCACTGTTCTGTCCTTCCTTGTCCCAAACTCCACTACTAATTGCAGAGTTCCCAATTCATGGGTGCTTGCTGCTTTCCCTGCTTATTCTCTGCAGAAACTAGCCAGGTGTTATTTGGGGGACTGGAACCTCCCACTGGGATCGGTGTGGACGCTGTCTCTGTCCCAGTAGATTGCTTCGGTGAGAGTGGTTTAGGAACTCCTGGCTTTTTGGTAGAAAGTGATAATTGCAAATTGAGTATAACCTAAAACAGGTTTTCTCCTCTGGACAGAAATCATTGATGTTTCCTTGTGGCAAGAACAAATATCTCCTACCGGATACAGGTTTAGCTATTTAACACCTTTAGGCTCACACGGGGGAAGTGGGTGGGGCTAGCAGAGTGGGAGGGGAGCTGCACTTCCTCCCAGGCTCATCTACAGAACGCTTCTTATCATACAAAGCCCTCCTGCTTCTGTAGTCTTGGCTGCACAGAGCTGCCACTATTCCTCTTTGCTGAGCCCTGCCTGTGCCCAGCCCCGGCTTTGCCCTCTCTCATGTCCCTCTTCCTTACAGAACTGCTGAGGCTTCACTCCCTGTATTTACAGCTGTCTAATCAGTTGTAATTTACTTTCAATCGGTGCCAGATTGTGCTCCTCAGATTCATATCTCCTCTTTCACGTGGACAAGAAATGATTTCCTTTCCTCTTCACCATTTGTTTCACACATGAGCTGCCATCCTGTGAGGAGAAATAGTTCATTAAATAGGAAGATATAGCCCAGCAGTTCAAGAGAGCATTTGTCCAAAGGTCAGACTTACATCAAAGGTAAGTCCAATGCCTAGGATTGGGGTTGGGAATATGTCTCTCATGCACAGTCCTATGCCCCATGTCTTCAGCTCTTCAGTTAGTTGTCATTATGACATCTATATTTCTAGAAGCCCTTCATTATTTAAGTCCAGCCAGGAATAAGTTTCCCTGCCTCTAAGGACCTTGATGAATAGTTAGGGCCATGGAAAGGACAATGCAGTGCAGTGCCAAAGGGTTCTGTCGCTAAGACTTGAACTACACCAGTTTGAAGAGTCTGCTTGGTAAAGTCTGAAAACCTGCAGGCCAACAATAAGATTATGCTTGTGGTTTGTGAGGCTGGTTGAGTTGAATTGAGCAGAAGAGAAATTGGGGAGATGAAGAGAGAGCAGGTGAAGGTAGAAAGTCAGAGAATGAATGAGGCGCTCATCAGCCCACATTGTACTGTCATGCACATCTGGGGATGCTTCAGTGGACAGGGGATGTGTTCTTAAATATGATAGACTAGAGGCCCGGTACACAAAATTCATGTGGGGGGTAGGGGGGAGGAGGGGGACACGTCCCTCAGCCCAGCCTGCACCCTCTCCAATCTGGGACCCCTTGAGGGATTGGCCTAAACGGGCAGCCAGACATTCCTCTCACAATCCAGGACTGCTGCCTCCCAACTGCTCGTCTGCCTGCCTTCCTGATTGCCCCTAACCACTTCTGCCTGCCAGCCTGATCACCCTCTAACCACTGCCATGCCAGCCTTATTGATGCCTAACTGCCCTGCCAACCTGTTTGCCCCAAACTTCTCTCCTCTGCCAGCCTGATCTCCACTAACTGCCCTCCCCTGCAGGGTTGATCACCTCCAACTGCTCTTCCTTGCAGGCCTGTTCCTTCTCAACAGCCCTCCCTTGCAGGCCTGGTCCCTCCCAACTGCCCTCCCCTGCTGGCCATCTTGTGTCCTCATGGGAGCAGCCATATTGTGTGTTGGAGCGATGGTCAATCTGCATATTACTCTTTTTTTAAAAATATATTTTATTGATTTTTTTACAGAGAGGAAGGGAGAGGGATAGAGAGCTAGAAGCATCGATGAGAGAGAGATATCGATCAGCCACCTCCTGCACACCCCTTACTGGGGATGTGCCCGCAACCGAGGTACATGCCCATGACTGGAATTGAACCTGGAACCCTTCAGTCCGCAGGCTGACGCTCTATCCACTGAGCCAAACTGGTTTCGGCGCATATTACTCTTTTATTAGATAGGATAGAGGCCTGGTGCAAGGGTGGGGGCCAGCTGATTTGCCCTAAAGGGTGTCCTGGATCAGGGTGGGGGTTCCCTTGGGGAATGGGGAGGCCTGAGCAAGGGGCCTGTGGTGGTTTGCAGGCCAGCCACATGTCCTTTGAGGATCCAAGTGGAGGCCCTGGTATCTAGAATTTATTTATCTTCTACAATTGAAACTTTGAAGCCTGGAGCGGAGCCAAACCTCCTGCTTCCTCCGTGGCTGGCAGCCATTTCTATTGGAGTTTATTATCCTTCTATAATTGAAACTTTGTAGCCTTAAGTGAAGGCCTGAGCCAGCCAGGGTGTGCAGAAAGCTTTGCTTCTTCCATTGCCAGGGGCAACCCTAGCCTCCCGCTCTTTCCAGCTCTGTGGCTGCCACCATTTCTGTTTATATTTGTTTATCTTCTATAATTGAAACTTTGTAGCCTTGAGTGGAGGCTTAGGCTGGCAAGGGCAGGCGGAAAGCTTGGCTTCCTCCATTGCCTGGGAAACCCAAGCCTCCCTCCTGCTCTCTGTGACTGTAGTCATCTTGGTTGGGTTTTTTTGCATACTCATTCTGATTGGCTGGTACGTGTGGCTTGTGAGTGTAGCAGAGTGATGGTTAATTTGCATATTACTCTTGTATTAGGTAGGATGTTAGAAATCTGTCAGCATTTTCTCTCTTCTGAGAAAGATTCTCCTGGTGGGATATGGTGTTCTCTCTGTGATGTGTCTGTCTCTGTCCAAATGTCTCTTCTTATAAATACACTAGAGGCCCGGTGCATAAAATTCATGCATATGATGGAGGCCCTCAGCCTGTCTTGCACCCTCTCACAATTCAGGACTCTTTGGGGAATGTCCGACTACCAGTTTAGGCTCTATCCTTGAGGTCGGATATCCAGCAGTAGGACATCCCTCTTGCAATCTGGGACTGCTCACACCTACCCACTCACCTGCCTGCCTGCCTGCCTGCTCACCCCTAACTGCTGGCCTGCCAGCCTGTTCAGTGTGCGCCATAGCGACCAGTCGTTCCAGTCATCCCGGTCATTCTGCTGTAATGGTCACTTAGACTTTTATATATATAGATTAGTTGTATGGATTAGAACCTACCTTTTTTACCTCATTTTCACTTTATTGCCTCTGTAAAGATTCTATTTCAAATATTGTTACATTCTGAGTTATAGGGGGCTAGGGCTTTCAGCATATCTTTGTGTGGGACATAATTCATCCTAGGCTGCTGACCAAGTGGAGAATGGTTGGGGAAGTATGGAAATGAACTGGAGTCTCATCTGAGAGTCCAAACTTGCTAAGAAGGGGCATCTCGCTGCTCTGACATGCTCTCAAAACATTAAAGATAAAATTTGAAAATAACTCAAAAAGAAAAACTCATAGGTATAATTCAAAGATCTAATCATGAAATATAAGTAACTTTCAAAAATAAAATTCTAATAATGCAAGTGCCAATGATCCTGAAGAGAAAAAAAAAATGTATAGTGGCTGCAAGAGAGTTCTTTGGTGAGTTCTTCTCTTAGAGGATCATAAATGTTATATTCAGAAAAGAATATAACTTGTAGAAGGAAGCTGAAAGTACAACCCAACTTATAAAAATTCTAAGGGCAATAAAATGGACTTTGTTACAAATGTGTAGAGTAAGGAGAACACATGTGGAAGAGGTAATGATATTAACTAAACTTACTGTGGTGATAATCTCTTTATACCTACCATGTTTCCCCGAAAATAAAACATCCTCTGAAAATAAGACCTACTTACAGGTTTCCTTCTGAGTGAAATATTAGGCATCCCCCCAAAAAAATAAGGCCCCCCTAGGCTCTGTCTCAGAATAAAAATTAATTTACCATAAACTGGTCGCTAGGGCCACCCGGAGTGGCGTCTAGCAACCAGTGACATTACGCGGAGTCCTGATGTCACTGCTGTGTGGAGGCAGAGCGGAGGTCAGAGTGAGTGGTGAGCGCGGGGTGGGAGAGAGGAGGAGACTTTCACAGATGCTTGTAGAAGAACAGGAGGATTAGAGCGGACGGGACGCAGCAAAGGTGGTGAGTACAGGTCTGTCTCTGGTGACACTACCTGATACTCGCGGCCGCCCTCATGATGACTGAAGGTTCTCAGTCAGTGGCAGACCCTGCTCCAGCCCAGATCCAGGCCCCAGCAAGCCCAGTGACAGTGACAGGCAGGCCCCAGGGGGTAAATGTCTGATAAAGGGGTAAGGGGATGTCTGGTGAAGGTGTTCAGTGGCACAAGGATGGGGGGAGGGGGATCACTTAAAATGAAACAGGAGGATCAGAGGGGGCAATCAAAATGACACAGGAGGATCAAAAGGGGTTACTAAAATGGTAATCCCCCCTCTATTCTCCTGTGCCATTTTGATTCCCCCCTCTAATCCCCTTATGTCATTTTAAGTGATCCCCCTCCCCCCACCTTGATGCCCCAATTCCTTTTTTTTACCCCTAGAAATGAGCGCAAAAAGAAAAAGCTACTCCATGGAGTACAAGAAAGGAATCGTGGAAGACTCTAGGGGCCAAAATCTTACTGCTTTCTGCAAAGAGAAGATGTTGAGTATCCAATTGGTCCAAAAATGGCAAGCAGAGTATGGTAACCTCATTGAACAAGTGGACAAGGGAAATGCTAAAAAGCACAATGTGGATCAGGTCAGCAACCATATTTTCCGAGCTGGAAGACCTGATCTGTGAATGGGTTGTTAACAGAAAAGCAAAGGCTTTGGTTGTGAATAGGGCTCAGATTCAAGAATTTGCCCTTGCAATGGCACCACAGTTTGACATAGCCCCCGAAGACTTCAAAGCATCACAACACTGGCTGGATAATTTCCTTTAGCGAAGTGAACTGTCTTTAAGAAGATCTACCAGTACAACATTGTTTAGGTTGGAAGATACTCAAGTTATTAAGCGAGCACTTGCATTCAAGTCCTTTATTGATGATGCTGACTTCTCTAAATACAATCTTTCCAACATGATTCCTATGGATGAAACTGCAGTGTTTATGGGCCAATCATCTCAAACAACAATTGAACAGCAGAGTGCCTCCTTGGTGTACATTCCCTCCACTGCTTACAAAAGTGCACGTGTTTCCTGTATTTTGGCAATTCGTTTGGATGGTATTAAAATCCTACCTTTAATCATTTCTAAAGGCAAGAAGGAAAAGATTGAACCCTTTTGAGGCATTTTTATTCTTGAAACTGAAAAAGCCTGGGCCACACAAGCAGTTATAAGGAAGTGGGTTGATTTAATGCTGCTGCTTGTTACGTGAGGGAGCAAAAGAGGTCTGCTAGTCTGGGATGCAGCCAGCACTCACTGCGCTAAAGACATGAAGACATTTCTTCATGAAAGAAAAATAGATTAGATAAAGATTCCCGCAGGAATGATGGCCTATCTCCAGACTCTTGATATTGCAATAAAAAAGCCATTCAAAGACAATTTGTGCATGGAAATTAATGACTACATTGAAAATAGAATGGAGAGAAATCATCGTGGAAACTTTGTGAAACCTAAACTGCAAGAAGTTGTGACTTGGGTGAAGAATTCATGGGAGAAAATCACTGACAGTTGCATTGCAAATGCACTGCGAGCAGGCTACCTTGACAAGAAGTACTCATTTAAAGACAGTGCTATTGCTAAACATGAGAGATTTGGTCCACTGATTCTGAAAGAATTAGAGTCACAAGAAATTCACCAGGAAATTCAGGAATTGGATTGTTATGATGATGTTCCAGAAAATGATGACATGATTGTCATTGAATAAATGAGTAAATTCTTGATACTGTAGGATTCACAGTTTGTCTGGTTTGTGTTGACAACTACCATACTATTGTACCGTATACAGGTAATAAATGTCCTTTATTTTCATTGAACAATAAATGTGTACCATATTCTTCTTCATGGAAAAATAAGACATCCCATGAAAAGAAGACCTAGCGAATCTTTGGGAGCAAAAATTAATATAAGACACTGTATTATTTTTGGGGAAACAGGGTATCATTAAGTTGTATATCTAAAATAAATAGGTATAAAGATATCTTTATACCTATCATTATGTTGTTTATCTAAAATAAATATAATGGCTTGGCTGTTGTAGCTCAATGGTTGAGCATCAACCTATGAACTGGGAGGTCACAGTTCAGTTCCTGGTCAGGGCACATGCCCTGGTTGCAGGCTCAATTTTTAGTAGGGTTCTGTTGATAAGATTTGAGATACACCAGGAGATTCTCTCTTATATCATCATTGATGTTTCTATCTCTCTCTTCCTCTCCCTTCCTCTCTTAAATCAATAAAAACATATTTTAAAAAACAAAAAACAAAACCAGGGGACTGGGTCACTTGTGTCCAGAACGGGCAAATAAGAACAGGGACAACCAATGAACCTGAAGGTAATGAACATTTTCTAAGAAACAAGCAGTCTAGGTTTATTAGGATGTGAATAAAATGACAAAGAAACACACACACACACACACACACACACACACACACACACACACTAACACCAGTGTTCTTGATCCCATATCTAGAAGAGTTCAGGAACCTGGAGAAGGCACTATTAGTAATTAAATAAGAATCCAGAGATAAAACATAATTTTGGAAGGCATTTAGGGAGCCAGACGAGACTTAGCTAAAGGAATTACGTTCTCCTCATCTCAGAACCCCTTGCTTTTTATTAACACAATTTGTCCTAAGGCAAGGTGGAGATATACACATCAAAGGGTAGGACTACAATACAGAATCCATTGTCCCAATGGTGAATTACCTCCAGCTGTTCAGGTGTTTGGCCAGGAGGAGGCAATAACATGTAGATTGAAATGCACTCAGCTGTCTGGCAGCAAGCAATCATTTCATGCATCCTTTTCAGGTTTGGGGAAATGCCCTCAGCCATCTCCAGATGATTCAGCCCTGCTGACATGCTGGAATTGCCTTCCGGCAACACACTCACTCACTCAGGTATAGCAGTGTGCGAGACCTTGTTGTGTATGTTGAGATGAATAAGGGTTCTCAGAGCGATGATGCTTGAAGGGTGTGGTGCCCCCCACGACATTCATGAGGGGTGTGGGAAGCCAGGAGAGACCCTGTTCTCTGAGGCAGGGCGTGGAATTTGGCAATTTGGGGGACACTCATTCCATAGCTGAACCTGCCTTTTTGGAGCCCAGGTGAGCTGGGCCTATGGGGAACCCATCCATGGGGATCCCTGCTATTGCTGATAGGTAAAGGCCTGCCTCAGGGGTCTCTGATGTCTCTTTCCCACCGCCTTTCCCGCCTATTCACATAATATATACACAGGTTTGGAGATTTAAGAGCAGCTTCTCAGCAAGCTTCCAAAGAGTCTGTACTTCTGCCTTCACCATTCTGCTTCCAGTCATTCACAGGAAGCAAAAGCAGAGCCTAAGGACAAGACAACATGACTGAGTGCAGATGCAGGTGGGAGCCAGGTCTGTCTAGCTAGCAGCTGGTGAGTAAGAAGGCTGTGAGCGTGTCTCTGAGGAATGTGGACAGGGCCAGCCTGACAAAGAGAGCAGAAAAGTGCCCGGGGGGCAGTGAGCGAGGGAACTGTCACCCGCCAAAAAGTGAAGTGGCCTTTAGTAAGATAAGACCGCCCTAAAGAGATGCTGGGCAGGACGGGATGACACACAGGTCTCTGTCTAAGGGCAGGAATGACACTCTCGCCTGGTTCAGGCACCTGGGCTCCTGAGAGGACTTTTCTTGCCCAACGGGACTCCTGGGTGGCTTCCCAGCACCCCTGTACAAATCAGGTCCCTGGCATGTTCATCCTTTGCTCCTTTGTATCTATCATATCTCCCCTCCATCAAAACTGATAAGGGCTAATCGGCGTAGAAGCAGAAACTCCAGTGCATGTCCGTTCACCTCATTATTTGTTTCTCTTTGGGACTGAAGCCAAGCAACAAACATTAACGTTCCCCCTGCAGAGCAGACACACACAAACACATGGAAGCCTGCTCCCATGCACCACACTCTCAGAGGCATGCATACACGTACACACACTCACACATATGCACCCGCACATGTACACACATGGTCACTCAAGATACACGTTCATGCACACACACAGGTACAAACACATGCACTCACTTGTGCACACACACCATCTATATGCACACACACACTCACCCATACACACATTTGCACACATGCTCACACACCCCTGCTCCAGCCAGAGGATGATTAGTGCCATTAGGATAACCCCTCTTTCTGTTTCAAGTCTGGGACTGTGAGAGAGACATAAACAACTGTTGGCCCACCAGAGTGACCTACTGCAAGCAGGGAAATGATGTTTGGAATCTCTGGCACCTCAGCCCCCTGGGGCCAGGACCAGCTCCCAGTTGCTGTTGGCGTTTTGTATGCAGCTGTTTCCTCCTCTGCCCTCCTGTTCCCCAGGCCTCCTGGGCATCTGCTCTGTAATTCATCCTTTCATCTTGTGCCTTGTTTTCAACTGAGTGGGAGACCTTCTGGTGAAGACCAGCTGTCCTAAACCCAAGCTTCCCCGAAGCTTTCCAGGTGCTGCCTGCTGGGTGGGAAGCAGCTCGGCTCCAGACAGGCAGGGAAGCCCTCTAGTGGCCTTGGCTGATATGATCCTAGGCTTTTAGGGCTCAGGGACTGGCCATGTCCTGTTAGCTCTTCTGGAAAACAGAGCTGTCTTCCTTGCCCTAGCCCTAGCTCTGGCTTTGTCACCTCCCACCCCCCACCCTCACCCCGCTTAGTCTGTTCCCTGGATGCTCTGCCTCCAACTTCCATCTAACCCATTATTCACCTCGAGGCCAACTTTGTCCTCCAGACGCTCATTGTTGTTGTCTATGTTCCCCGTTGATGAAGAACAGATCAGTGGTTGCCAGGACTTAGAGTTTGGGGAAGAGTTTGACTACAAAGGTACAAAATGAGAGAAAATTTTGGGTGGGCGGGCGGGGTTGGGGTGGGTGGAGGGGTGTAGATTGATGAGATGTTTTATATCCTGATTGTGATAGTGTTTACACAAATCTATGCATGTGTTAAAACTCAGAGAACTATATATCAAAGTAGTAAGATTAATATAAAAATAAAATAATACTTTTTTTAAACCTCAGAAGCAAACACAGTACAATGGATAAATGAACAATGTTGTTCTCAAACAATGGAATAATACACAGCAGAAATTACTGGTACCCTTGAGAATATGAATGAATCACAAACAACATAGAGCAAGAGAATTCAGAAACAGAACAGAACATTTTATATGATTTAATTGATTTAAGTTCAAGAAAGACAAAGACTTTAATAATATAAGTCAGAATAGAGCTAATTATTTCCCTAATGGGGAGGTAACCTAATCTCTCTGAAAATAATAATATCTATCTTGCAGGGCTGGGCTAATTACAGATAATGTATAATATATAAAATCTAGTCCCAATTTCTGGTATAGAGTATCCTATATAATAAAAGGCTAATATGCAAATTGTCCCCTTAACCAGGAGTTAGATGAGGGGGTGGGGCCAGCCAGCCAACCATCCAGCCCCTTCCCCCAGCTGGCCTGTCCTGATCAGCCCTGATCCAGACAGGACAGCCAGACTCCACCTGTGCATGAATTAGTGCACCGGGCCTCTAGTTGGCTAAATAATGACTTATATTCATACATACTTGCGTTTTTTACAAAGATATTTGTATTTTTAAATATATTTTTATTTCAGAGAAGAAGGGAGAAGGATAGAAACATCAATGATGAGAGAAAAATCATTGATTGACTGCCTCCTGCGCCCACTCTACTGGGGGAATGGAGCCCACAACCCAAGCATGTGCCATTGGTCAGAATCGAACCTAGAACCCTTTAGTCCACAGGCTGACACTCTATCTACTGAGCCAAACCAGCAAGGGCTATACTCTCAATTCTTGTTAGCTTATTAATAATTGATAAGTAGCCAGGGCCAGAGTTGCTCAGTAGTTAGAGTGTCAGCCCACTCCAAAGGGTCGCAGATTTGATTCCTGGTCAAGGGCATGTACCTCAGTTGTGAGTTCACTTCCTGCCTGTGGTCAGGGCACATACAATAGTATGGGAGACCACCAGTTGATCTCTTCCTCCCTCCCTCCCTTCTTCCCACCCTTCTACTATCTCTGAAAAGCAATGGAGGAAAAATAATCCTCAGGTGAGAATTTTTTTTAAAAAGATAAGTAAAGAATAGTTTTGCTGATATTCAACCCAAAAGTTCCAGTTCATATACCATCCTTTGCCTCCCAACAAATACTCTCTTTTTCTTCATTCCTGCTGGATCAATTTTGTTCAGAGAAGCCATATGTCCAGCCCAGATGATGAAGCATGACTAAGCCAATCATGCAGTTCCCATGCCCCCTCACCAGCACCCAATTTCCCAGGTCCCCCTTGCACCAAGGGTGCCTATGTGCCCAGTATGGCCAATGAGACCTAAAGAGGAATTCTGAAGGGAAATCGTTTAGAAAAGATTTCTCCTCCCTGCTAAAAGGAGAAAGGCGCACACACTCTCTCGCTGTGCCCCTGTTCTCTGCCTTTAGGCAATGGTGCGTGGAACTGTGGCAACCATCTTTTGACCATGAGAATCACAGAGACCAGGACTCAAGAGTCCCAAAATAGCAGAATGATCAAATCACCTGCCTTCAGACTTTTTATTCTAAGAGTTCATTTACCAGCTTTATTATTTAAGCCGCTGTTAGTTGAATACTGTGTTACTTCCAGCTGAAATTATTCCTATGGCTATCCCCTTAGGGAATACATTTGCACAGAAGAGAATCCTTAAACTGATAATGAAGGCGTCTTACCTTGTTCTCTTTAATGTTCCCAATGTCTGAGCATGGCCCACCCCACAGGCAGATAATGCAACACAAGGAGGGAGAGGAAACTTGGAATTTCACCAACAGACCATCAGTTAATCCTGCTTTTCTGCCTCACGTTAGTCTGAAATTCTGTCAAGCGTCTGAGACCTCCAGGGCCATAGCCCTCTCCTCCTGGTCCTGGCTTTAGCCTTTTCCACTCTGCATCTCCAGGTGATGGTCTCCCACCTGCTTTCACTTTGTCATTCTTCCATAAGTCTCCTCCTTGCTAGTTTCCTAAAACGCCTTCATTTTCTAAGGTAACTGAACACACTAATGAGGTTAGTAACTTTTCTCAGGTCTTGAGGCTTAGAATAAAAGTTAACACTTGGGAAAATTGTACTCAGTTTTCTACTCTTGTTGGCGTTAGCCAACTGCTAAACTCTAGTGGTAACTTCTACTAACCTACATAGGCTCCCAAGCACCCCAGTGCCAACTCCACAGACACAAATGTGCTGTAAATAGATGGCTCACCTAGACAGGGCTCATCTCTGGTTGATAGGACAGATTCGCCTTGAAGTTAATGATGTCCCAGATCCCTCATATGCACAGGCCCTGCTCAAGGTCCTGTTAGGAGACCAAGTAATGTGATCACGTGGTCGTATGCTTTTGTAAAACCTGTAAGATGCTAGCTATAACCAGACCTCTGTCTCTTTCCTCTCCACTTACCCTCTGTTATACTTGCCCTTCTGCAGGGTAGTGTTAGACCATGGCTGTTTGGGAATGGCTGAGGAAGATACATAGAGTTTAGGTTAAGGTTATATTTATGTGGTCACTTTCACATGTAGTTATGTTATTGCTAGCTATTCTGGAGCAGGAATGGCTTCCAGCAATATTCCCACTGCCTGCCTTGGCGAGGCCGGAGGTCATATGGTGATTGAATGTGACCTATTGCACTGGGCATTGGAAGTACGTGGGTATGAAAGGAGAAACAAGTTTTCAAAAGTTTGAAGCTAGAAGGTAGTTTATAGAAGACTCTTCCAATCTTTGATATGTAAAATTATAAGCACAGGATTTGATTCTCACAAGATACCTTGTCAAAACAAAAGTTCTGTCCTGCCGGGCATACTAGTATACTCAGTAAGCAATGTATGCAATTATAAAGCCTTAATATATTTTTTCTTTCTTAATGTAAATCACACAACATAAAATTTATCAGAATCCCAGCCGAGGCCGGTTTGGCTCAGTGGATAGAGCATCGGCCTGCGGACTGAAGGGTCCCGGGTTCGATTCCTGTCAAGGGCATGTACCTTGGTTGTGGGCACATCCCCAGTAGGGGGTGTGCGGGAGGCAGCTGATCGATAATTCTCTCTCATCAATGTTTCTAACTCTCTATCCCTCTCTCTTCCTCTCTGTAAAGAATCAATAAAATATATTTTAAAAAATTTTTTTATCAGAATCCCTATGTTTGTAGGGCACAAACGAGTGACAGTTCCACAGTGACTATGTATATTTGTGTAATCATACTAGCATACAGTATTTTATACATTCAACATATTGGATCACATCAAATCTAAAAAAATCAGCAGCTTTAAATAAAATATGATGAACAATTATCCATCAATGGAACACAATAACTTAAGAAAATAATCCAATGACAAAAAACACTCTACAGCCTGACTGGTGTGGCTCAGTGATTGAGTGTTGATCTATGAACCAGGAGATCACAGTTCGATTCCCAGTCAGGGCATTTGCCCTAGGTGTGGGCTTGATCCTCAGTGGGACTGTGCAGGAGGCAGCCAATCAAGTCTCTCTCATCATTGATGTTTCTATCTCTCTCTTCCTCTCTGAAGTCAATAAAAATATTTTTTTAAATCACTCTATACATTTATAAACAAATTAACATATACAGTTTAAGAATAATGTGATCACATAATCAAGCAGCTTAATGCAATGTAGGGATGTTTTTAAATGCATTTTAATTATCCCTGTTATGCTTTGATTTTAAAAAATGAATATTCATTCAGAATTGTTAATCATCAAAATTCAAAAGAAATTGTAGAGGTATATATAGATAAATAATTCAAAAAACATTGTGTGATTTTTCTAGATTTTTTTATGTTTCTGGTATTAGTCAGCTTTTTAAAATTTGTAATGTGTTGTAACTTTAAAAAGTACATTTTTATAGATTTCAGAGAGGGAGGGAGAGAGAGAGAGAAATAGAAAAATAAAAAAAATACAGTATTTGCTTTCATACCCAATTTTGTACTCCTAATTTTATATTTTTTTCTTAAAGAGTACCCCCCAAATTGTGAAATCTTCTATACAACCCAGAGTGTCTCTGCTGGCCAGGCCACAATTACAACCATAAGAATTGTAGTATCATTTACCAGTTTGTTTGGGTACCTTGGAAGTTCTTATAACTTCAGGCTTTGTAAGGAGAAGAATATTCAGTGAAAAGAACTGAAGCTATTTTATAGAATGCCCTACATAGAGTTTATTATGTGAACGTAACCTGATGTTCAATAGAACATTTCTCATCTCAGTTGCCCAGAGCACTGATAATAGAGCCACCTCAGCAAAGTATAGAAGTCAGAAAGCCATTTAAAATATATATACATTTTTTAAATTTGAAGTTTAGTTTAAAAAATTCAGGACATTTATCTAGGGACTTATTTCATACTTCAAGACTATAAAAAATTGTAGGAGAGTGGGGAATGGGTGGAGATTTTCTGGTGAGGATTTCACTGAGGAATTTTGTACTAAGACCCTCAAGACCTATCTTCCCAGGAGGAAATAAAGAATGAGGGGTTCCTGAATCTTTGCTCAAGCCTCTGGGAATTTTCACATGTCCACTCTGAGAGTCTGACATGTGTTGCCTGGAGTTTAGGAGGTACCGTGAGCTGAGGGCTCTCTTCTGCCCCAGGAAATATGCCGGTAAAAGAGAACTTGGCAGCTGCTCTGGGGCTGAGGAGCCCAGGCAAGTCGCTGCTTTGCCTGGGAAGTTTCCATACCCCCATCTGGTGGCAGGACAAAAGGTGTTCCCGGACACGTGGCCCACGGTGTCAAGGCTCTGCCATCCAGAGGCTGTTTTAGGATCCAGCCCCGAGAACCACTAGAAAGGGCAATGGGACTCCAACAGTGTGGGTGGGTGCTTGGAGAAGGGGGAGCAGCCAGCTGAGAGGGGTCAGCACATCTCCAGAGTCCCAGCAGCGGGACCTCCAAAATGCCCTCAAGAGAATGTCAGTTTTAAATATGAGCCTAAGTCAGCTCAAGCCCAGTTATGGCAGATACAGAAGGACATTTCCTGTTCCCATTTTTCCTTCCTCTCTCTATTCCAACCCTACGGATAAGCCTAACAAGAAGAGAGAAATGAAAAGAAACGTACGTGGGCCAACAGCCCGCAGTGGTGTGGCTTGAGAAAGGGAGATTTCACATTCAGTAAAATTCAGAGGTTTCATTTTTTCCAGGGCTGGGTCTTCTAATGTGTGTGTTAGACTTAAAATGACCACAGCCCAGATCACGTATTACCTATGGGTGAGTCATATTTATCCAGGGCAGGAAAATATTGAGTTTTATTACATTCCACAAGTCAAATCTGTGCAGCACATTTGTTACATTAACTTAAAAATAAGCTAATAAAAAAAAAAGCTACAAATCACCTAATGCTATAATTGTGGTGTTTATTGGACACCATTTTCCAATCCTTTCTTCATAGAGCTTTGCTGAAATCCCTATTCAGAAGTGCCCAAATTCATGTCTCTCTCTCTTCTTAGTATATGAACCACTCATTTATTCAACAAATATTTACTGAGAACTGATCAGTTCCGCTTCCTAAATGCTACTTTGGTAATGCCACTCTCCTTCCCAAGAACCTTCCGTGACTCCCCATCACTTACAGGAGTGATTTTGCAAGGATGAGCGCCCCCCTGGGGAGGACCATCAGCAGGAGAGACCTGTGATCCACTCTCCCCCCACCTCCCATTTTTATACATTCAGAGATAAGCCTTGGAGCCGGAGTGTCCTCACCTCCCTCTCAACCACTCCCCCCACCCCCACCCCGCCTCAGTGTCCTAAAAGCCACAGTGATCAATCCGAGGTCTCCTTTAATTTGCTCTCAGAAGAGCTCTATCTTTTGTCCACTGAAATCTCTTGGATAAAAAGAAAATAGGATTATATTTCATTTGGATTCAACTTGCATTTTCTTCTTTTATTAAGCTGGGAAGATGATAGTTTCTGTTGGCAGTGGCCCAGCGATAATCGTTTTAGCTCAGATGGCTTCTCCAGTGCTGTATCCTGGGAAAGGAACACTTATGGGGCTTTTATGACAGGTTATTTATCTTCAGGGGCTCTTTAGTCTACCTCTTGCACCTGGCCTACAGGTTTGGAGGCTACTGGGGCCAAATCAATTTAGTTGGGAAAGGGAGAGTAAGAGTAGCTGTTATATGGTCTGCACCCAGCGTATAGGATACCTTTGTGGTTCACACATTTAAATGAACTATTCTAAGACATAATGCCTCCCCACTCTCTCCTCTGTGGTCTTCAGTATACCTAATAATAAAATGAGTTTTTTTAATTAAGTGTGAGTACCCTATTTCAGCTTGTTTTAATCTTATACCAGAAGATAGATGGTCTTGCTCTTTTTATTAGCCACCATTTATAGGTCACTTCTTGGATAACACAGAACAAATGCATACACTGGTAAACAAACCAAATTATAGTCACATTGTGTGTAAGGGACTCTCAGGGCCAGGCTGCCATTTCTAGGTCTCACTCTCGTTTGATGCGATGCCAGAATTCATGTTTCTCTGGTTTCCGGTTTGCCAGCGGGTCCCAGGTGCAAGGTTCACCTGTGCACCCTACAGAGAGTTAATGCTCCTGGCAGCTTGATTGTCAAGCAGCAGCAACATAGCTGTCCTGTCCCTCTGTGGACCTGCTGGAAGGATGCCACTGGGCCACTACTGTGAACCACTCAGCATTCACTGGTCAGCTGCTTTCTTAGGATTCTACACGTGGAATGCAGCTCACACATGCCATGAAGCACTGAGAATCCCAAAGTCCTTGACTTGCAGGGCACCTTTGTATATATATTTTTGACTGCTCTCCATAAAGTTTCTTGATTCTCTGATCTGGAATAATCTTTCTCACCCTGAACACAAAGCATTTTGGTAGCACTATTCATGGCCTGTTTTTTTGTTATCTCCCCTGCTAATCTTTGAAGTCAGGAAGATATGTGTAGTAAGCAGAATAATGGCCCCCTAAAGAAGACAATGTCCTAATCTCTGACAGGCTACTTGGAAAGGGGGAATTAAAGGTTCAGGTGGAACTAGGGATGGGTATTGGCTGTAGAGATGGGGAGATTATCCTGGATTATGCAGATGGGCCAAATGTAATCAAAGGTCCTTATAAATAAAAGAAGGCAGGACAGTCAGGGTTAGAAAAGATGTAACAAGGGAAGCAGTGCTGAAGTGTTGCAATTGCTTCTTTTTCGAAGTGGGAAGCAGCCATGAGCCAAGGAATGTGGGCACCCCGAAAGCTGGAAAAGGCAAGGTAGCAGGTTCTCCCCTAGAGCCTTCAGAAGGAACGCAGCCCTGCCATGCCTTGATTTTTATCCACTGAGACTCATTTTAAACTCCAACCTACAGAACTGTGAGTAATAAATTTGTGTTGCTGTAAGCCACTAAATTTGTGGTAATTTGTTACCACAGCAATGGAAGCTACTACAATATGTTTCCTAAGTGCCTAACAAGAGCCTTGCTTTCTGCAAGTATTCAATAAGCATGAATGAGTTAATACCAAAGAACTACTCTTTTACATCTACAGTTTATTGTGGTAAAATAAACATAATACTTATTATTTTAAACCATTTATAAGTATACATTTCAATGGTAATAAATTTGTCTACAATGTTGTATAGCAATTAGCACTACCTATATCCAGGTTTTTAATGATACCCCCTCGAAAAAAATCTCTACCCATTAAGCAATACCTTCGTCTTTCAGCCTACCCACAGGCCCTAGTAACCTCTATTATACTTTCTGTCCCTATGAATTTGCCTATTCTAGGTACCTCATAAATAGAATTACATGGTAAATATCTGTGTCTGGCTTATTTCACTAAGTATAATGTTTTCATAGCTCATCCAAGTTGTGGTATATATCAAAATTTTATTCCTTTTTATGGTTAAATAATATTTTATTCATCTATTGTATGTACACATCACATTTTATTTAGTAATTCATTTATTGATAGGCATTTGGGTTGTTTCCACCTTTTGGCTATTCTATATAATAAGAGAGGAATATGTTAATTATCCGTTACGCCATAAGGCATAACAATTGACTGCATAACAATTGGATCATAGATCTGTAGGAGGATGGGCAGTAAACTACAAGCAGGTGGTGGAGAGCTACAGGAGGGGCCAGGGCAGCAAGCTATGAGGGGTTGGGGGGAGCTACAGGAGGGTGATACCTATCTACTGGTGCACGGATTTGTGAGCAGGGCTACTAGTTGTCAATAAAGCTGCAATGAACATTGATGTACCAATATCTGTTCAAGTCCCTGCTTTCAATTCTTTGGGGGTATATACTTAGGAGTGAAATTGCTGGGTTATATGCTAGTTCTATGGTCACATTTTTGAGAAACTTAGCCAAAGTGCTTGCCACAGCGGCTACAGAATTTTACATTCCCACCAGCTATCCCTGAGGTTTCCAGTTTTTCCCCACACTCGATAGAACTTATCTTCCTTTTTTTCTTGTATTTTTTACAAAACTATAGCCATCCTATGTGTGAAATGATATCTTCTTGTGGTTTTGTTATATTATCTCCCTAACAACTAATGATATTCAGCATATTTTCATAAACTTATTGGCATTTCTGTAACTTTTTTGAAGAAATGTCTATTCAAGTTCTTTGCTCATGTTTTGAAGTGAGTTATTTATTTTAGCTGTTGTTGAGTTGTAGGTGTACTTTTGAATTTTTCAATTATAGTTGACATACGATATTATATTAGTTTCAGATATTCAACATAATAATTAGACATTTATATAACGTAGGTGTTCTTAATACATTCTGGCTACCAATCCTTTATCACATAAATCATTTGCAAATATTTTCTCCCATTCAGTGGGTTGTATTTTTGCTTTCTGGATAGCAAAAAAAATGTTCATGAAGTAGATAAAATTTGTCTATTTTTTCTTTTGTTACCTGTGCTCTTACAGTTGATCTCAAACTAAATTCTTGGATTCTGTCTGAAAAACTCACAAAAAGCATTCTAAGCTTCTTGACTTAGTGTTCCACTCTGCACCTATCATCATATAAAGGATTGTCAAGTTAGCAGAATTTGTGTATAGCTACATGCTCTTTTACATGTGAACACCTCTGACTAAGCAGCTTTATTTACAATAGTCCAATAGTCCAAAATGATAAATATGATCTAAATGGCCATCCATAGTAGCATGGATCAATAAACTGTGAAACATTGATACCATTGTGTAAGATAGCAATAACACAGAAAAGAAAAAGAACACAGTTCTACTTAGTCATGAACATGGATCTCACTGAAATATTGAGGAGGAAGGAGGCCAGACACAAAAGAGCACATACGGTATGGTTGTATTTATTATAAAGTAGATGGTAGAAATCAGATTTATGGTTATGAAAGCTCTCGTGGGTGAGATGCTTGAAATCGTTGAAGTAATACCCCAGGGGTATTAACTGAGAAGAGTCACGAAGGGGACAAGGAAGTCTTCTAGAGTGTTGGAAATAATCTATATTTGACCTAAGTGGTGACTACATGCATACGTGTATAGAATTAATCAAGTTTACACAAGGTCTGTGAATTTTACTGTTTATATCTTATACAAAAATATTAACTATATTTGTAAAAAAAAAAATTCTTAAAAATTGCATCTCTGGGCCGAAACCGGTTTGGCTCAGTGGTAGAGCATCGGTCTGCGGACTGAAAGGTCCCAGGTTCGATTCTGGTCAAGGGCATGTACATTGGTTGCGGGCACATTCCCGGTAGGGGGTGTACAAGAGGCAGCTGGTCGATGTTTCTCTCTCATCAACGTTTCTAGCTCTCTATCTCTCTCTCTTCCTCTCTGTAAGAAAAATTAATAAAATATATTTAAAAAAATAAAAATAAAAATAAAAATAAAAATTGCATCTGTGATTACCAGCCAGATTCCCAAGGTTCATGCTGGTACATGATCTTGGCACCTTTCTTCATCAAGACATAGTCTGAACTCACTCTACAAAATGGGCAACTTAGAAAAAATACCTGATAGAATATAATAGAAGCTCCTCAAGATTGTCATAGTGCCCTAATCGGTTTGGCTCAGTGGATAGAGCGTCAGCCTGTGGACTGAAAGGTCCCAGGTTTGATTCCAGTCAAGGGCATGTACCTTGGTTGCCAGCACATCCCCAGTAGGGGGTGTCTAGGAAGCAGCTGATTGATGTTTCTCCCTCATCGATGTTTCTAACTATCTTTCTCCCTCTCTGTAAAAAAAAAAAATCAATAACATATATTAATAAAAATAAATTATCATTATATATAAAAAAGAGATTGTCACAGAGCCTTGGAGATGTGCTTGTGGCAGGAAGAGTTTCCTTGAGGACTAGCTAATTAGCTTCTAGATTCCTATTACATTCCTAAAATAAATGCCTGGAAAAACTCAGCAAGCACGCAAGCAGGATGCTTTCAACACCATAGAAAGTGCAGACTGTGGCCTTAATTAATGCTCAAAGATGTTGCTAAGATACCTGAGATACCGAGAAACAGAACTGAAAAGAACGATGTGCAGCAAAGAAGACATTTTTCAAAACCCAAGTCTAAGTTCAAGCACGTGTCATGTTAACACAGGCTCAGATGTGACACTGAGAAGGCAAGGAGTGATAGTAGTTGGCTGCAATTTGTTCACATTTTGTTCTTTTCAGCAGAGCATCTAAAAGTGTGGAAACAACCCTGAATACATAATCTTTGAAGAAATCAGATTTTAAAGTCATTGAGATAGGACCTAGGTGCCTAGAAGCACCAGTCATCATCAGTCCATGTCGATGGAGCAGGAACATAATGAGCCTCTGGCTGTAAGCTTGAAGGGCGGGTGGGATAAGCATGTAACGCTGCACAGGGTTATCACACCTTAGGAGACCAGGCCATTATTCAAAACTAGATTTATGCAACAGCTCACCAAAAACAAGAAGACATTCTTGTACAAGAAAGATGGGATGGCATAGTTTTTGTTCCATTTATCTTGGGTCCTGAGACAAGATGGAAAATAGATGGCTAAATAAAAGTACAATGGGAAAAAAAATAAGTCTTTCTACTGGGGGGGGGGGGGGAGCATGAGTCAGCAACATGTGTTATTTCAAAAGTTTTTAAGACACTAGAATTCATTAGCAGAAGTATGACAAATCTCAGGCGAGCTCCCACTTCCCATCTCCTGAAGAGGAACTATTAAATAATTAGAGGTTAACCATATTTTGGGGGAAAAAATCACAGGAGTTCATGCACATATATCTTCAAGCATATAATTTCCAGCATTATAATAAAAGGATCTGATTAGGTGCTAGCATCATCATATGGGTCAAAATAGAACTGAGCTTAATTGCTACTAAGACATTCCAAAGTGTTGTCTAATTTTGGATTGCACAAGCAGCAAAAGTTACCTTGTCTCTCTCAATAGATCTTTAAAATAGGGCAGCCCCCTGCTGTTCCTGACGGTGTAGGCATTAACTATTTTTTAGAGTCAAGGACTTCAATGATTTCAAGCACCTTACCCACAAGAGCTGTTTCTTCAAAATGCTCACACAACCAACAGATGGCAGAATTGCTATGTTGTCCTATGGTTAAACACAAATCTTCACATACAGCAGAATAGATTTCTTTTTTTCAAGATTAGTAGGCATTTCCCTAGAAATCAGGATATCTTACACATTTATACTGAATCTGTCTAAGGCTTAGGTTTCTCATATGTGAAATTGAAGTAAAAATAGTGCCTACTTGTTAGGTGTGTTTTGTAGATTAAGTGATATCCTCTATGTAGTGTGCATAGCGTGGTTCCTGGTATAGTCAAATAAATGTTTGTTTTATTAAGAATCAGGCTCTATGATGGAGAGGCCAGCTGTACCACTTGACCCTGACTGATGGGGGTGCAGAAGTGCAAACTGAGGCTTTGCCATAAATGTTGACCTTCACTTTGAAATCCAGCCATTTTCAGGCACTTTAAACCTAAAAGTTGGAGCTGAGGGAAAAAGTCTCTGAGCCGCAGTCCTCTGACCCCATTGAGGTATGTGAGGCAGTCAGGAGCCGGTGCCCTCTATTTTGAGTTCTGACTCTGCATCCTTTACAAAACGCAGCAAATGGACTTCTCCTAAGATGCACCTACCTTATGTTTCCTTAGAAACATGTGCTTATCTCTGGAAGTCCCTGCATGAATAGAGGCTTATTAAGGCAGCCTTGTGTTCGCCTTTAGCATCCCTGCCCCCAGAAAAGCATATGGGCCTTGAATCTGGTGCACCCTTCTTCAACGACCCAGTCAGCTTTCTAGAAGCTCAAGTAGTCATGCCCAAGCTTCCCTATTTGAGGCAGGGATTAAATTGACTAATTGACTTCTTACTAAAAGGAAAGAAATCCAGAAGTTTACTATATCACAGCTCATGATTACTACAACTTCTTTATACATGTTGGTATAGCACACTTTTATGTATTCATTCATTCATTCATTCATTTGTTATTGATTTCAGAGAGGAGGGGAGAGGAAGAAAGATAGAAACATCAATGATGAGAGAAAATCATTGATTAGCTGCCTCCTACATCCCCGCTACTGGGGATTGAGCCTGAAACCTAGGCATGTGTCCTTGACTGAAATAGAACCTGGGACCCTTCAGTCCGCAGGCCAATGCTCTATCCACTGAGCCAAACCAGCTAGGGCCATATAGTACACTTTTAAAAAGCTTGCGTTCACCATCCAAAAGCCATGATGAAATAGCTAATTTTGCCTGTAATGTTGTAACTGCACTATTGCAAAAACAAATTAAATTCCAAATTATTATAAAAAGATATATATACTAGAGGCCCTTGGTTGTGTGCATCGGGGATAGGTTCCTCAACCCAGCCTGCCACCCTCTCCAATCTGGGACCCTTTGGGGGATGTCTGATTGCTGGTTTAGGCCCGATCGCAGGAATTGGGCCTAAACTGGCAGTCGGACATCCCTCTCACAATCCTGGACTGCTGGCTCCTAATCGTTCACCTACCTACCTGCCTGACTGGTCACCCCTAACTGCCCCCCCTGCTGGCCTGATCGCCCATCACTGCCTCTGTGTGCTGGCCTGATTGCCCCTAAGTGCCCCCCTGCTGCCAGCCAGGTCTCCCCCAACTGCCCTTCTCTCGGTCTAGTTGCTCCTAACTGACCCCCCCACTGGCCTGGTGACCCCTTACTGCCCCCCTCTGCCGGCCTGGTCGCCCCAACTGCCCCCCCTCTGCCAGCCTGGTCATCCCTAACTGTCCCCCCCTGCCAGCCTGGTCGCCCCCAATTGCCTCCCTGCCAGCCTGATCTCCCCATGCAGCCTGCTGTTCAGTCGTTTAGTTATCCCTCACTAACCCCCGTGCTGGCCTGGTTGTAGGCAGCCATCTTGTGAAGGTGTGAGGGTTAATTTGCATATTACCTCTTTATATATATGTGTGTGTGTATATATATATATATATATATATACTGATTACTTGCTAAGCTGATTTTGTATAATAAAACTTCTTTCAATTAGAATAATAGAGAACACCTAGGTCAGAATCACATATATATTTGTAGAATGAAAACACAAAATGTTTTTGTGAAGTGTTTTAAATACTTGTAGGTAAAATACACAAAATTAGCATCAACATTGAAAACTAAACAAGATAGATTAATTGAAATAGCTATCATTTACAATAGCTGTGCATTGTACTCATGCATATTTAGATAATGTAAGAAGTAATCGCTGGTTCCCAAGTAAATGGCATGTCAAGAAACATAATATTTTAATACCTTGTTTGAAAATATAACAAAGGGCCGAAACCAGTTTGGCTCAGTGGATAGAGCGTCAGCCTGTGGACTGAAGGGTCCTGGGTTCAATTCCAGTCAAGGGCATGTACCTTGGTTGTGGGCACATTCTCAGTGGGGGGTGTGCAGGAGGCAGCTGGTCGATATTTCTCTCTCGTCGATGTTTCTAACTTTCTATCCCTCTCTCTCTTCCTCTCTGTAAAAAAATCAATAAAAATATTTTTTTAAATAAAAAAGAAAATATAACAAAGGAATGAACTTAGCTAGTCAGTCTTTGAAAATGCCCAGAAGCAATCATCTCAAAGTTTTTAACTATCACAATTTACCAAGCATCTGCTCCTATTTCTATAAGGTAGCTCACTGAGTCCTAACTCTCCTGTAAGATATATATTCACACATACACACACACACACACACACACACACACACAACACTCTTGCAAGAAAGCAGAAGCTAAGTATCTTCGTCAATATCAAGTAGTTAGTGGGACTTGAACCCCAGTCTTTGAACTTTAAATTTACAGTTTGTTACATTTCAAAACAATTTTCTGTATTATAAAATCAACCCAATAAAGCATTTCCCCTATTATTTACATAAAATCCTCCTCTTAATAGCAAGAAATATTGTAGCAAACAGAAAAACAGACAACCTGCATGGAAGAATCAGAACCCTTCCATCTGCTTTTCACTCGTCCCCAACCCTCTGAACTTTGGAGGCCACATGTGCACAGAAGACAGTGCTGAGCCAAGGAAACCTGGATAAGAGCTTGGGCTTTGGCCTCCAATGCCATTTCGCTTCACCATCAGGCAAGGCTACCTCAGGTAAAGTGGCCTGGAGGTTGGAAGCAAAGCCAGCGGCACAGCCTATATATAGACCCTCATGTCCAGGCACCACCTGAGTCTCGCCCCCCTCATCTCAGCACTCGATGGTAAGAGAGGACCAATACAATGAAAATCAGGAATAACCACCGAGAAAAAGAAAGCCTGGGTGTGTATCAGTGCTCAGGGCAGAGCCGCTCTGGGCAGCCAGCCCTAGGCCTCAGGTGACCTCGGTACTGCCCGCCGCCTTACCCAGGCAGATGGGAAAGCGTTCGAGCGAAGAAACAAGAGAAAATGAAATGAAGTAGCAGCTTCTCCTTCTCCTTCTTTCTCCAGAAGAAAACCACCTCTAAACAGAGAAGTCTTGCCCTAACCATTTTGGCTCAGTGGATAGAGCGTCGGCCTGCAGATTCAAGGGTCCCAGGTTTGATTCTGGTCAAAGGCATGTACCTTGGTTGTGGGTACATCCCCAATGGGAGGTGTGCAGGAGGAAGCTGATAGATGTTTCTCTCCCATCGATGTTCCTAACTCTCTATCCCTCTCCCTTCCTCTCTGTAAAAAAATCAATAAAATATATATATATATTTTTTTTTTTAAAGAGAGAGAAGTCTTATTTAAGCTTCACCTCCAATGCCCCACACCTTAGAAAGCAAGGACTGAATATCCCTGGATACCGGTTGGAACCTGACCAACCCACAGAAACATCCCCCTGCTGCGCTAGATCCCAGGGTTGGATGAAGGGAGCATCGGGGGCTTCCTTAGCCCGCAAGCCAGTGCATTTTATTTTATAGTCTTGATGTGAACATTGTAGAACTTAACAACATTATTCAGCATAGCATAATCAGTGGCAGGGCTTAACTGAAGCGCTTTGGAGAGCCTCTCCCCCTAGCGGAGCCGCGCCACATTGCCTCCTAATCTTTCCTCCGCAAACAGAGTAATCAATGTTCCCGAGTGAGCGTGGAATGCAGAACCCGCAAAGGGTGACGTGTAAGTTCCACCCCCTTCATTTTCACAGCAGGCGGAGATCGTTCCCAGGAAGGGATTTTGAAGATGTGAATACTAAGTGAGCAGTGCTATTGTATGTATGCAAAATGGAAAAGTCCCCAGTATTTGGGAACCGATGCAGTGGACCAGAGCTGGATTTAATTATGTAGAAGTGATTGGTTACAGTAAGACTCAAGCAGGAAAATTGTCTCAGAGCTAGAGCGAAAAATTCATAAGCCTTTCCAGTTGGCAGAGACCTGAGTGATCATTTTACTTAATGGCATCCTACATTTTATTCAATCCAGTCAACAGATATTCATTGAACATCTATTGTTTGCTGAGAACTCAAGTACAAAAATTATTTTTTATATTAAAAATGTCTAAGTCTTGCATATGATAGTAATGATAATCTAGGAAAGAAAAGTACCTAATGGAGAAAAATTAATTGCAAAACTAGTAAAACTTTAAATGTTGCATTTTAATTATTCCAGCAGCACCTAAGTTTGGAAATTAGTAATATACATATAGTAAGCTACTATAATATATTTTGGGGGTCCCTCTGTTTCAGCAATTTAGCCTAAACATATATATATATATATATATATATATATATATATATATATATATATTCAGATAAAAAGCTACAGAGAGAGAAGATAAGAGAACTAGCAAATTATGCTCTTGAAAATAAGAAAATGGTATTTGATGTGTATTTCTAAATAACTGCATTAGAACTGATCTTGGGTGACTGCAGAAGTAAACTAATCTCTGACTGTGGTTGGCAGCCCCTGGCATTTATACCCTTGCTGGTCCCCTCCTACATTGTACCAGGGTTTGTCTTTACCCAACAGCAGAAGTGATGGCAGATTCTGAGGCTAGATCAAGGCAATATTATTGGTTCTGCCTTATTCTCTCTCTCGGATCACACACCCTTGCTTGGAAAAACCATGGGCAATGACATGAAATCCCTCAGGCAGCCCTATAGAAAGGGCCACGTAGCGAGGAACTGAAGCCCCCCATCAGTGGCCAACAAGCACCTGAAGTGGTTATAGAAGTAGATCCCCCAGCCTCATCGAGACCTCCAGATAACACCTTGTGTGGCTGAGACAGAACCACCAGGCTCTTCCTGTAAAAAGCCTGAACTGATCATGTGAAACTGACTGAAGGCCCAGCAACAGGCACAAACAGGAGGGGCCCATGGTCATGACCCAGGGGAGCAGCCAGACAACTCAGGGCCTGGGCTGCAGCAGGTGTAGACTGAGCCATAAGCATCTGCAAAGGTAGCTGTGAAGGTTGCTCTGCTAGCTGCCAAGTATCACCTCCCTGAACTCTAATCAAAGTCTGACCTTAGAATATTCCTCTTTCAAAGAGTTAGAAATTTGGGACACTGAGTAACCACCTGTAGACCTCTGGCTTGGTGGGGAGAAGGATAGGCTGTGGTTCAAGAAGGCAGGGCTGCAGAAAGCCCTTTTGTTTGCTCCACTTTCTGAACTACTAGATGCTGTGGAGATGTTGATATGCCATAGGCATGGCCTCACACCTGGCAAAGATTATTAATTACAAAATAAATATTAATTACAAAATAAATGTAGCATTGCTACTCTGAGAAGGATATTGACATGGATTTTGATTCTGCTTGGGCTAAGGACACAAGACAATCAGTGGCAAGGGCTCCCATATTCCAGAGTGAGTTGCTAGCTCAGTGATGCAGGATTTGCAAAGCAGAAGGCTAAGAACTGGCTCTGAGTCCTTACCTGATTACCCACCCCTGCCTCTCAGGAAGGCTGTAGAGTCTGAAGCCAGGGCTGGGAACTGCAAGAAGAGGGTTTGGTCAGCAGATTGTGTGTGGTTCATCGTAGATCCCCACAATGCAGAAGAGGTGATGGACCTTCAGGGAGACCTTCTGAAGTGACGGAAGTGTATCCGTGGAGGTGGGGCTTGGACTGGTATGCACCCGATGCCTGAGAAATCTGAAGGGCATGAGTCGAACTCTGCATGTGCAAACAGTGTAGAGGGTTCAGCTTGGGAAGTAAGTTCATTCCACACTGACAACAGGTCAAAGGGGTGTGTTTCCTGGGAAACAGAAGTGCTGATATTGGCAGGGTATGCTGTGAGTTGACCGAGAATGTCCTAAGAGAAAGAGTTCAACCCCCAAGAACAGAGGCTAAAGGGGAGTTTCGAGAGGCCAGTCAGTGAGTGGATGGCAGAATCAGGGCAGCGCAAGTCCACAAGTCAGAAAGGCGCACGAGAACCTTCCTGACCCTCCAACCCCGTGGAGTCCGAAGCTGCTCCTGGTGGAGAAGGGAGGGAAAAGACAGAAAGCTGTCTGCGTTCCCCTTTCCTCCTGCAGGCTCCCATAGCGCCGCAGGCCGACTTTGAAGGATGTAGTTTTTATTATTCCTCTGGGCTGGGCACAATTAGCTACTACACTGAGATTGCCCTGAGATCTAAAGTAACCAGATCACCTCTCAAGACCTGTGAGTGAGCAGATAAGCTATGAGCCTGCTGGGGTTTTCATCCAGGGGAAACTGTCCCCTTAGGGTAGTTTACAGGCGTAATTGTGGGGGATAAGTTTGCTTTATGATTGGGTTCTCCAATTCCTACTCTTTCAATTACATCCTAAACAAGGGGTACAAGGTGCATTAGGCAGGGGGTTAGACCTAAGGCAAGAGGAAGTGAGGGCCTCAGGATGTGGAGAATCTTAAAGCAGTGTTTTTCAACCTTTTTTGGGCAAAGGCACACTTGTTTCATGAAAAAAATCACGAGGCACACCACCATTAGAAAATGTTAAAAAATTTAACTCTGTGCCTATATTGACTATATATAAAGTAATTCTCTTGAATAGGAATCAAATAAACACAAAGAAAGTATTTTATAATTACTTTATTATGAAATATTAAGTAAACAAAATAGTGAAAAATTATAAAATTCTTGTCTTGTCTGCACCTACGGCACACCAGGCAACAACTAGTGTGCCGCGGAACAGCGGTTGAAAAACGCTGTCTTAAAGGTTGCAGCAATAGTGAAAGAAAGTATAAAGCACAAATAAGGAGGACGAGTAGCAATTGAGGTCAGAGTGGCCTTTCCAAAACACTTTTATGAAAGATGGAATAGTTTGTGGTGATTTTCAGGTCAAGAGCATGGTCACAGGAAATGGTGTCTGGGCTAAAGTGAAGAAAAAAGTAAATCGGTGATGAAAAACTAAGGAAGCTGGGGCTTGGCCATCCATGAGACATAAATCCCACCCAAGATTGAGACAAGGGCTCAATCATGGTCATCAATGAGTGAGGAAGAACAACAGATCAAAAAGTCTGCCTCATCCTAGATAAACAAGGTTCCAGAGATGTGAGCCCGAGTTGAGAAGTCAGGGGGTCCAGATGGCTCAAGGAAAGGGCTTGAGAAAGAGAATGTGAGTGAGAAACATAACAGGAAGAGAGAGAACAGCAAGCTTTGTTGGGGTGAAACCATGGGACTTACAACTGCAGATCAGTCGGGATAGCCTCCCACGGCCTCACCACAGCAGCTGAACTCTGAGCACTTCCACCAGCAGCAGCAGCATCTGAGAGCTGATGCCAGGCCCCACTCCAGACCGACTGCATCAGATTCACATTGTACAAGCTCCCAGGTGGTTCTACACACATGAAAGTTTGAGCAGCTCCATTCCAGAGTATCACACACTTAATCCAGCTGTGGTCTGGGAGGAACGCCATGCGGTTATTACATGTACCTGGATACTCTTCTCTTCCAGGCCCAGAGGGGACTGTTGCATTGACTTCTAGTATATGAAAATAGATGGTAGGGGGCATTACAAGTGAGCCATCGGGTACATGGTCAGTCACACGTGGATGGGCCTGGACTGCGGTGATGGCATTGGAGAAGCTGGTCTATTGTGCTTGTGAATGGCTGTCAGTTGGAGATAGTGTGGTTGAAGGGAATTAAAGCCAGTTGCATGTATGGGCAGAGTAACTGATTGAGGGAGTAAGCAAAAACAAAGCCCAAAGTATCTCCCCTTCGGTTCTGTTTGCTTGGTGTCTGACATCCCACGTATCTCCCTCCAGCAGCCGAGTCCACAGATATTTGCTGTGTATGAACCAGGGGCCAGGCAGACACTCCTTCCAGTTTTCAGAGCCTTTGCAATAACCCTGTCACATTTTCACCTTTAGTCTCATAGCCATCCTTTGAGGTCAATAGGGAAGGGGCTTACAATTTTGAATTCCCAATGAAAACAAGGATGTGCAGCTCCTCAAACTATCTCTTATATACAAACCTTAAGGATTTGCCCTTAATCACACAGCTCATAAGTGACTGAGCAGGGATTTTAATTTAGATTTTCTGATTTCAGTTTGTCTCTGCAGAAAAGGGGGGTTATTTTATGAAGGGGCTTAATACTTATTTCATAGTCAAAGAGTCTGGTGATCCCTGAATGTTTGTAAAGTGTTTGATTTCATAATTGTATGAGCATGGGAGTTTGAAATGCGGAATGAGGGCCCTTTCAGGGACAATCTTCTCTCCCCATCCTCTCCAACCCATCTCATGGATATAACACACAAAGTGAGAAGCGCCATGGAAAGCAGGCAGGCCAATTCGGCTGACTTATCTGGGGCAGTGTGCAGAGAAGGCCTGGTTTCCTTTGTGGAGAGAGAGAGCACACAGGAATAGCTTAGCCATTGCTTTTCTGCTTCCTCACCTTGCGGGATGTCAGCTTTATAAACACCACCGTCTGGTCACTCTGATTCTAAGATGAATGCATATCTCACTAAATATATTGCTGGCAGGAGTCTTAATTTTTAAAACAAGAAAATGTGGGAGGGATGATCCAGCTTACCTTACCGTGCCCAGACTCTCTGCACCTCCTTCCGCACGTGCCCCCCGCTGTCCACCTGGACTCCACTGCAGTCATTGAGACTGGGCTGGGAAGGCAGCGGAGGGAGGCTCGAGGCCTCTTTATCAGGATCGTGTGTGTGTGTGTGTGTGTGTGTGTTAATTTTTTTAAAGCTACAGTTTGAATTAAAAACTATTTTGTATTAGTTTCAGGTATACAGTAGTTAGACCATTTTACAAAGTGTTCCCCCCAATATTTCCAGTACCCACCTGGCAGCATACATAGTTATTGATGACTGTATTCCCTGTGCTTTCCCTTACAGTCCCAGGCCTATTTTGTAACTACCAATTAGTACTGATTCCATCACTTTTTTTTAACCCTGTCCCCCAACAGCCCTCACTCTGGCATCCATCAGTCTGTTTTCTGTATCTGTAACACAGTTTCTAGTTTGTTGTTGTTGTTGTTGTTATTTAGATTCCACATATAAGTGATATCATATGATATTTGCATCTGTCTTTCTTTGTCTGGCTTATTTTACTTAGCATAATACCCACTAAGCCTACCCATCCTGTCGCAAATGGTAAGACTATTCCTTTCTATGGCTGAATAACATTCATTATCTAAAGTCACAGGAGCTACTAACTGGTGGGACTGGGATTGAAACTCAGATATCTCTATCAGGAAACCCCTTAACTCCCATAAGTCATTTACAAAAAGATAAGTAGGAAGGGGTCTTTATTATAGAACCTTGCATTTTTTTCATGGCACTTTATAGTGCTCATATTTTTTGAGTCTCGTACTAACTCTGTAAATAAGGCAGAGCAGGTATTTTTTCCACCTTACAGATGAGAAAACTAATATCCAGACAGGTTACATGATTGGCCAATGTCCCCGAAGGGATAACTATTGCAACAGGGATAATAATGTAGGTCTTCTATCTGATTTGTGTGCCTCAGTGGTTAGGCATCAACCTGTAAACCAGGAGGTCATGGTTCGATTCCCAGTCAGGGTACATGCCCGGGTTTCGGGCTCGATCCCCAGTAGGGGGCATCCAGGGGGAAGCCCACTGGTGATTCTCTCTCATCATTGATGAGTCTATCTCCCTCTCCTTTCTTCTCTGAAATATATATATATATATATATATATATATATATATATATATATATATTTTTTTTTTTTTTTATTTTTTTTTAATGTAGGTCTTCTGACTCCAACCCCCAACTGATATCCACTCCCTTCACAGCCTCTCCATTTAGGCAAAGAACCATATGGCAGAAGAGTCCTGAGTAATCATTAAGTCTACATCCATCACTTTTCATTTGCAAAAACTAAGATCCAAAGAAGGAGAGCTACTTAACCAAGGTCACCCAATTAACCAAGAACAAGAATTAGCACCAGAAATCAGCTCCCTGATATTCACAACTTAGTAATATTTTTAGTCTTTCCAAAAAAATAAATTTGCAAGTGAAATAACCGATACGAGAAACATTTGAAGGATACATTTTTCAGTTATTTTGGAAGCATGGAAGAGGCCTCACAATGAAGAACTTGGTGTCTTCAGGTCTAAGAAATTTTGTTTAGAGACGAAAATTATTAATTGGTTGTTAATATTATGGCTATAAAATTACAAAATTAATTTGTAATGTAGAGCTCTATATCAAAGATGTTATTTTATGTAAGCTCTCTTTGCTTTAAAGGACAGTGTCTGAAGATTGGGAAACTTTATCCTGGGCTCCAAGACTGAATGAGTCATTATAGCATCCAACACTAGAGGGCGCGCCATAAGAGGATGGCTGCACGGACTCCCAGGAAGCCACCTGAGCAGCAGGAGACAGGCAAATGGAAGACAAGCAAGGAAATAAGCAGTAAATAGAAACAGTAATTATGCTGGGACCAGACATCACTAGTCACATGATGGGTTATGAAAGGGTGGTGTGTGTGTGTGTGTGTGTGTGTGTGTGTGTGTGTGGTTGGTTCATTTTTTGTTATACAGGCATGGTCCAGAATAACATTGCTTTTTTACAGATAACCATTGGATCTTCACAGCCCTGAAAACTGGGAATCCAAGTGTTTACTTTATAGATCAAGAAATCGAGGTTCAGTGAAATTAAGTGAGGTGTCCAGATCATAAACGCCATACTCTTTGACTAATAATCATCATCCTTCCAACATTTTCACTAGGGCCTTTCCTACTGAACACCAGTTAATAATTTCCTATTGTCTAATTAAATGCCTTTCATTTGTAACATTTCTTTAGCTAAAACTTTGTTATTCCACAGTCTTGTCCTTCCACTCCAGCCACTCCCGTATGTTTGCTGTGCCTGTACACAGCTTTTTGGATCACTAATGACTTTATTCCAACCTCATCGATCAGAAACCTCCCCCCTTTTCTTCCCTCACTTCTGAGACCACCATGCCCCAAGGTCTGGGTGGCTTCCCGCTGGGCCTCAGACCGCTCTCCCTGCTCCTGCCTGTCGGGGCTTGTGGAACCGTAGGAGGTGCTCAGTAAAGACTGGGTGATGGTGGTCTGCAAAACTCACTGGGCATCAGCATTGCCCCGGGTGAGAATGTATTCACACTCTGGCGGTACGCGGTCTGACATGGTTTGCGATCTGCCGCTTACTTATTTCCTCAAGTTGCCTCGTTTCTGTACATTTTGTTTCTCAAGAGTGGGAGCTCTGCTTCCCTTTCACGAGATATCTGTTGGGTTGGCAGTTTTCCATCAGCCCTCTCTGCCTAACCTAAAACATCACGTCTTCTCTGGATCCTTCCCTGTGCAGCCGCCACTCCTCTCCATGACTCAGTGCTCGCCGCCCCAAGCGGCCTTTTCTCTGGGTCTGGGTGAGGCACCCCTGCTGCCTGTTCCCGTGGCACCCACACCTCTCCCGGCGGAGCGGGCACATGCTGCACACGTCTTCCTCTCTCCTGCACATGCCGTTCTGTTTCCTTCGTCACTTTATCCCGGCCTCTCCTACTAGATACTCTCTGTGTCCCTTTGTGGGGCCGGAACATTGGTTTTCATATCATTATTGCACCTCAGGGTCAAATGGGGTACCCCGGGAGTGGCCAAGGGGAGTGGTAAAGCCCGAGGTATGTCACCTGCTTCGTTGTCCCTGAGGGTCCAAGTCATTTCAACCCAACACATATGCAGTGGGTGCCTTCTGGGTGACTGGCATTCTGTCGCCCAGACATGGGGAAGCAACACTGGGTAAGACACAGCCCCTGAGCGTGAAACCTTTCTGTGATCTGTGTGCCAGTATGTTTAACTATTAATGGGCAACAAGAGATGATACTGTTTCACTCTCAGGGGAGTTCAAATGACTCGGAGTCTTATACTTGCCACATAATGTGAGAAGTCTTCAAACCCCATGAGGCGTAACGGGAAGAAAGCCAGGCCTTCAAGCCTCACAAACCAGGTTGGAACATCAGAGCTGCCAGGAGCCTTGGCTACATGTGTAAAGTAGGCCTAATGATAACAATCTATATATATAAAAGCCTAAGCGACTCAAAAGACCAGTCTACCAGTCGCTATGACACACACTGCCCACTCAATGCAGGAACTGTCCCCGGTGGTCAATGTGCTCCCACAGCCAACCTCCCACGGTGGGCCAACCTTCCGTGGTTCCTCCCCGCCACCAGCCCTGACTGGCCCCAATCACCAGCCAGGCTGAGGGACCCCACCAGTGCACGAATCTATGCACCTTGCCTCTAGATTTGTATGCCAGTATGTTTAACTATTCATAGGCAACAAGAGATGAGAGTGAATATTCCAAGTGGCCAAATGGCGGAACGACCTGAATGACTGATGGCTATGACAGGCACTTCAGTGGCCAACCAGCCCAATCAAAGGTGGGGCCAGCCAGCCAACTGCCCACGGCCTCTTCCCCCTGCTGGCTCCATCTCCGATTGCACACACACACACACACACCCCGCATGCCATCTCAATCATTGAAGTGTGACCTTCAGTGATTCTAAGTAAGTAAACACTCTCTAGCCTTTATAGACCAGAAACCCGAATGATGAGTGGTCAGGAGGAAAACTGCTCATAGTCTGGACCATCAGTCAAGTGTCCAGGAGAGGTGCCCAGCACAACCACCATCTTCCTGTGTTCTCTCTCTACTGCTTACTACCAAAGAGGGCAGCCACATCACACCACAGACTCTCTTTAGAGGTTTGACAGCAGGGAACTAAACCACATTACCTGCCTAGGGAGAGGCTTAGAAACAGAAGCTGTAAGTGATCCTGACACTAAAGAGCCTTTGAAGCTTCGACTCATCTGAAAGCCAACAGCAAACATGTTCACACCCTGCAAAAATCTTTGACACTAATAACACCCCCTCCCGCCCAGCCCCACCTCTGATCAGCCCCCCACCCTGAACTGAACTGGGGTGAGCGACTGGACCCCACCTATGCACAAATTCATGCACCGGGCCTCTAGTAATGATAATAATAATAATAATAACCCTGGCTTATGATAGCAGTGGTTAACATTATTGAGCACTGTTCCAGGTACTCTGCTAAGCACTTCCCTGTGTTAAACGCATTTAAATCCTTTCAATTGTCCAATATAAATCACCTACTTCTATTTGAGGAAACTGGCTCTGAGAGACTAACCTGCCTAAAGTAACCCCCCCCCATAACAAATGATACTGCCAGGATTTGAACCTGAGACTGACTGATGAATAAATGAGATACTGTGAGGACAAGCCTGGCCTGATGCCTGGCAGATAATAAGCCTTTGGAAACGGCTTGTGATAAAAGATTTGTAATATTCTTATTGCGCTCAAGAAGTCAGGCCCACAGGGTGCTGCTGTTGGGGCCGGTTACTATGGGGATGGCTGAGTAGGGAAGTGAGCAGGGCTGGCTCCCTGAGCCCCTGGCACAAGCCAGAGGCAGGAAAGGACCCGCCCTGTCACCACCGCTACTTGAACTCCTCTTGCACGCCACTTCCTGGACACGGAGTCATCACCCCATACCCCCACCCTGAGGAAACCCAGCACCTTAGGCTTAGAAAGGCCTCACAGATCACCCAGTCAGGGCGCCTGTCTGGTGCACGCACCCTCCTACCTCATCTCTGCCCAGCGGCTGTCCCTACTTTCCTTGTGGTCTTGGCCTTACTGCCCATCTGCACATACCTCTCCATTACTCTCGAGCAGGGCGGGCAGGGCTGGTGCCCAAGCCCCAGGTGTCCTCGCTGGACAACCCTTTCAGAATCATCTGAGTCAGCCCCAGGCGTGCCTGCCTGGAGGGGGGAGTAGCAGAGACATGACCTTGGGAGAGGCTGGAGCAGCATGAGTCACTGGTTCCCGCTCCCACTTCACTCTTGTGTCCCCAGGAGGCAAGGAGAGGCAGGCCAGTGACACATGTTTATGAACCCAAATTAACACTGGCCCGGGCAGGAGAGGCCCTGAGTCGTGGGGAAATGGCGTGGTTGCTGGAGAGCTGGCAGGTGCTGTCAGCAGGGCTCGCTCAGCACTGGCATCCCGAAGGCGAGGGACACTCAAACCTGTGTGCACGGGGTTTGGACGCTACACTTCCACACTTCCAGCTGGCACAGGCCCTCCTGGAAGCTCCCTCCCTGCTACGGAGAGCTCACCAGTGACTAATTTCAGCTCCAGAGCTGTCCTCGCCTTTCCTTTCACCAACACGAGGCCCAGGGAGGGAGGTGTCAGCACAGCATTTCCTGCTGCCGGAACCCTCTAGCTGAGCTCGCAGCACGGAGGCCATAGGTGAGGGCCAGTGAATAAAACGCCGCTTCCTGCTGTATTCACACACGGGCTGTGCGTTGTCTTGTTTCCCATTTTCTCCCCGCACATAGCCTTCCAGACCTTCCCATCCCTGGACGAGCTGGTCCATCCATCTTCTTCAAAGCGCCGGTGCCTCAGACTGAGGCGATCCGTCAGGCCCTCCCCAGCTCTTATGAGACAGACCGCCATCCCCACATCCTGGTGGTCACACTCAGGAACCTGTTACCATTTGGTAGCTTGTGTCTTTAAAGGGGCGATGAAAGCAAAACCTAACTGAGTGAGTGTGAGTCCGTTCTCAGAACCCCTGCTGTGCCCCCAAGGCCCTTCTCACCTAGTGCACCCCACCCCACCCCTGCTCTCCCCTTCTGTTGGGGTCCAGTGGCTCCTGCAGGGCTTTGAATTTCAATTGTGAAAACGCTCCCCATCTCATCACCAGTTTTCCTAACAGCCAATGCTTTCATTGCCTCCAAGACTTGTGCTTAGGCTATTTTTAACTTGTCCTTTCTTTAAAAAAAAAAAAAAAAAAAAAAAAAAAGACACTAAAGGAGTTTAATGAGCCCCACTTAGCATTTTCGAGAAAAAGAAATTTTGCAACCAAAGAGCGCCCCAGAACACCGAGCTGGCTGGCACACCGCTTACAGCCAGCCTCCCCTCTGCCACACAGTTTGGTTTATTTTTGGACAGCGGCCTCCACACATCACAAACACGCCACACTGGGGTTTGTCGGTAACTTGCAAGAAGGAGGAGATTTAGGTGAGAGGCTGGGAAAGAGAACTCCGGGTTGCAGAGGGCAGGGTGGGGAGGAGGGAAGAGTTCCTGTGTGATGGGAAATCCTAAACTGCTTTCGGCACCTCTCACCCACAGGGCTCTTCCTTTCTCACCAGCCGGCAGTATGAATGATATGCACACATGGGAGGAAGAGTGGGATTTCAGATTTCAGATCTTGGTTAGTTTGATGTAACTCTCTCTCTCTCTCTCTCTTTCACACACACACACACACACACACACACACATACCACCACCACCACCAACAACAACAAACAGCAAACCTAAAACAGCATTCAAGTGTTTATGCGGAGGGTAAGATATTATAGAGATAAATATCTCAGCCATTCATCTCTCCCAAACCCCAGAGTCCCTGGGGGTCAAGCGGATCCCAGGAAAAGGTTCTCAGCTGTTCTACAGGGCAAGAAGTCCAACTCCCAAGTTACTCCACGGCCCCCAGCAGGGTCAGAGCAGCCAGGGCATGGCCATTTGCTCTCTGGACTTTGAAGCATCCTGGAGCCTTTCGGGCGTGAAAGCCATGCGATTGCCCTCCAGCCCACCCAGCCAGGGCACATGCATTCCCAGCTGGGGCTTGGCCATGACTTTGCCTGGGGACTGGCAACGAAGGCTCCCTCGCCTGAAGTTTCTGCACGGGCGAGAGGCACATGAATGCAGTCTGTAGCTGCTGCTGGTGTGCTGAAGGTCTGAGGATAAGAGAAAGGGAGGCTTAGACTTCAGCAGCAGGAAAACGTCCTCCTTGGACAAACAGCCCACTCTCTCTGAAATGAGATAGTGTTATAACGTACCATTCTTTAGAATCCATGCTGTTTTAAACATTCGTATCTTAGAAGGTAAGAGTGCTTGCTCAGAGCCGGATAGAATGCTGTTGGACCATGTTGGTTAAATGAAAAGATTTTCAGGATTCTGAGAAATAAAGGATAAATTTGCAGATAATAGGAATTCTTTTTATATGTTTTATTGTAAAAAGAAGAAGAAGAAGAAGAAGGAGGAGGAGGAGGAGGAGGAGGAGGAGGAGGAGGAGGAGGGAAAAGAAGAGAAAAGAAAAGAAAAGAAGAGAAAAGAAAAGAAAAGAAAAGAAAAGAAGAGAAAAGAAAAGAAAAGAAAAGAAAAGAAAAGAAAAGAAAAGAAAAGAAAAGAAAAGAAAAGAAAAGAAAAGAAAAGAAAAGAAAAGAAAAAAGAGTTGTGCCCTGGCTGGTTTGGCTCAGTGCTTGGAGCATCAGCCTGAGGACCAAAGGGTTGCTGGTTCATTTCCTGGACAAGAGCATATTCCTCAATTGCAGGTTCTCCAGCCCCATGGAGGTGCGTGTGGGAGGAAACCAGTAAATGTGTCTCTCTCACATTGGTGTATTTTTTTCTCTCTCTCTCTCTCCCTCCCTCCTCTTTCCCTTGCACTCTCTCCAGAAACCAACGAACAAAATATTCTTAGATGAGGATAAAAAAATAAAAAAAGTTTTGTGGTCAAAATGAATGCAAAGTATTTATTCATGATGTATATAACTTCAATTAATTAATCAAAAGCAGACAAGATGAGAAGAATGCCTTTTTTGAGTTGCCACTAAAGTCCAGTGCTTATAATGAAAAAGGTAAAGAATCTCGTGTTTAGACCCTTGATGAGAAATTAAAAACTCAACAGCCTCATCAAAAAACCAATTGGCTGAGGTCTTTACTTCCCTGTTTGCTAGTGAGACAAAAGAATGAAGCCACGGCTCTCACTCTCCGCACAGTATAAACAGAAACTGTATTTGTCCTTATTCAATGACTCATTGGATTGAGGTGGAGAGAGGCCTCGTCCCTTGTCCTGTGGCTACTGCCTGGAATGGAGATCAAGCATCTAGCTCCGTGCTGTGCTTACACTGTTCCCTCTGCCTTTAGGACTTTGGCTGCCATCTCTACCAAGTAAACTTCTCTTCATCCAGCACAAATATCATCTCTTCTATGAAGCCTCCCTAACACAGCAGGCAGAGGATACGCTTTCTGGTTGATTTCTGTCTCTCCCCATCAGACTGGGAGTATGGTTTACCGCTGAGTTTCAGTAAGGAGCACAATGCTTGACTCGCAGTTAATAAGTACTCAATCAATGTTAGTATTATTTATAATGTATAAAAATAACTACTTGTTGAATGCATGCATATCTGGCAGTAGCAAGGAGAACAAATAGTAAAAGGCTCGATGGTGGCAGACATTAATTCATAAGTTAATACCCACTGACTTATATCACTAGGCAAGGCAATGGGAGAGACTGAAGAAACCTAAGACAGAATCTAGAGCCCAGCTGGGAGAGTAAAAATAATCACACATGAAATGGGAGGGGAAGCACAGACAATACAGACCATATCTTACAGTGAATGGTTCAGAGTAGTAGGAGGTGGGTGTCAGAGCTTGGCTCTTTGAGTTCTACCCACCCCTACAACCAAGAGAATTCTCCTAAATTAATGTTTAAAAGTCAAATAGCTGTCAATACCCCTTTTTTGAGTTGTTCCTGACCCCACTTTGTACCCATACCTTGTTCTCTGAAAAGCCCACCCCCTTTCTCATCTCTCCAATTCCACACTCCTTCCTGCCTTTGTCCTTGGGTTCTCTGCTCTTCCAGCCCCAACCCCCAGCCCCTCCGCTCCCAGCCTATGACTTCTCTCCTCCTTCCTGGCTGCCCTTGTCATGGACACCCAGCAGGTGGCTTCCTGGCATGACCTCAGAACCCGCTTTCAGGAGCCAGGGCAGATCTAGAGGGTTTGGTCCAGCAGCCTGGTGTTCACCCTCTCCCTGCCATTCAAGGGTTTCCCATGAGGACTAAAGTAGGTATGAAAGACACCTATTTTAAAAAGGAATAAATAGATGGGTCCTGGCTAGTGTGCTCAGTGATCAGAGCATTGGCCCACATACCAAAAGGTCGAAAGTTCAATTCCCAGTCAAGGGCATGTACTTGGGTTGCAGGTTTGATAGAAAAAAATATCCTCAGCCGGGTTAGCATGGTTCAGGGATTGAGTATCAACCTATGAACCAAGAGGTCACAGTTCCATTCCCGATCAGGACGAATGCCCAGGGTTTTGGGCTGGACTCCAGTGTGGGACATGCAGGAGGCAGCCGATCATTCATCATGGATGTTTCTAACTCTCTATCCCTCACCCTTCCTTTCTGAAATATATATATTTATCCTCAGATGAGGATTAACAAACAAATAAAAAAAACATACATAGAGAGAAGCATTCACCATGATAGATAAGAAAGTGTGCTGGAGGGGTATGAGTCAAAGATGACTCCAAGATTTCTCTTCACTGTTTGCTGTGAGTCACAGAAAAATGTTACTGAGAACATTCTAAAGATTTCTCAGCACACTGATTTTTAAAAATGATAATGCAGTAGCTTTGATGTGCCATAAAGAGCACTGACATTGGCCTCAAAAATCTGGGCTGGGATCCCAGGTCCGCCCTCCATTAGCTGGGTGGCCACGGGCAAATCCCTTCATTTCCCCATGCCTCGGCTTTTGCATTTACAAAAATCGAGGCAATAATACATACCTCACAGGACTACTTCAGGACTGATTTCTGTGACAATTATGTGTAATTACTTATAAGGTATGAATATCAGAGTCCTGGTTGGAAGGCCTTCCTCTGTCTAACCACCTGATAATGATTAAATACTGCCATCGGTTGTTTAGGGCTTACAGCATGTGCCAAACCAGCTAGGGCAGACCACAACTTCACTTTTGAATTCTATTTAGATGTTTCCTTGTTGAGAACCTGGGTGGGGGTGGGGGGTTTGGGGGGAGGTGGAAATGGGTAGCCAGATAACATAAAGCATGGATCCCAACCTCAAACGTGTGGAGTCCCAGGTAGGTGGTTTCACTGTAGGCTGGGTTCAGGAAATGTAAAGCGCGTTTGTAGGAAGCATTGTGACATGGTACAAAGAAATGTTTGTCTGTCAGAGGAAAAGACAATAGTGTGCACACAGTGATGGAGGACAGCTGCCCCGCGGCCTGGAACCAGGGCGTGGCCGGGGCCTCGCGCACTTGCTGGGAGGCCTGGCTCAAAGGCTGCAGCAGCTCCTCAGCCCCAGCAGGATTTGGCTCTTGAGGTTTGCTAGTTGTTCTTTCTGGTTGTTAAAAGTGCTGGAAGTCTGACTATTTAGGTGACATTTACTCATTCTTAAATATAGGCAGTGAATTGAAATTTTTTTTTTAAGAAAACCCTCTGCAGTTAAAACACATGTAGGTTGTGGGTCTGCGGGTTGTCACCCACGTGTCACCCTAAAGAGAAAGGATATGAACACAGCTCACGAAACTCTTACTCCACTAGCAAGAGGGAAAGAAGCAGAGATTGCAGGAGAGGAGGCAAGCATTAATGAGGAAGGCGGCAAGACGAGCTGTGTTTTAGTACGCTGGAGATAAATTTGGAGGGACGTCACAGAATCTCAGGAAGGGGACGGTTCCTGGTCACTTAGTTTCCTGCATTCTGGTTTAGATTTAGATGCAGGCTCACGGCCTCAGCTCCCCCTGGGCTCCTGTCCCCTGCCTAGGCTGACCGAGGGCACTGACTTCCAGAATCATCAGGAATCGGAGATGAGGCTGCTGCCTCCTCTTATACATCTGCCTCACCCAAGGAGCAGCTGGTGTTAAGACAAAGCTGACTGTCCTAGTCAGTTTGGCTCAGTGGCTAGAGCATAGGACTGAAGAGTCCAGGGTTCGATTCCCATCAAGGGAATGTACCTTGGATGCAGGCTCCTCCCTGGTCGGGGCCCCATGCAGGAAGCAACCAATTGATGTGCTTCTCTCACATCAATATTTCTGTCTTTCCCTCCCTCTAAAAATCAATGGAAGGTGGGGATTAAATAAAGAAAAAAATTTTTAAAAGGAAACGCTGACTTACAGTCCCATGACTACAATCTCTCAGTCTAAATTTATTTTCAAATCATCCCGGACACACTGTTTTGAAAAGCTGTCAGAAGCTGCAGACAGGGCTCCAACACAATAATCTTTCCAAGCCAGAGAAGCCCCTGAGTGGCTTCTCTCTTCCTGTCCTCTGCGTTCCTCTCTCCGGCTCAGGCGCTGCTCAGCCTCATCTTGACATTTAAGGTTTCTGCTCATCTTCCCTTCCCACAGGCGAGGCCTCGGAGGATGTTTAAATGTGCAATTCACCGTTTGGAAATGGCAGTTCCTGTCCCGTCCTCTTTTCAAATGACCACACAAATCAGTTTGCTTTGGGGACTGGTTTTGTTTTGTTTTAAAGTATTGGCTAATTGCTTTTATAGTGCTTTTTCTCGAGATTTTTGTATCATTTCAACTTGCATTTGCAAAACTATAGTTAAAATTCCCACTTGCTATTTTATGTCACATCTGTAGTCTTTCATTTCACTTAAGCCCTTTCTTTTAGCCAGATTATAATACATCGCAACTTTACAAGATGACAGTTTTAAAGTAATATGTTACTATGAAGTAATGTTTAATCTGCTCTAGCTTATTTTTGTTATTGTGTTACTTTGCTTAAATATTTCCCCAATAAGAATAAAATTTAAGACTTCGGAATTATTAGTTTGCAGTTTTGTTTGTTTGTTAACTCATGTTGTTTTCCTTTTCTTGTTTGTTAGGGGATTAGCAAAAAAGTAATATTTTCCACCAAGTTTATTATTTTACCACATAAACTACTAGATCCTGTTTTAGTAAAGGCCTACGTTTGGAGACTGGATATGAATGTTTTTCTCAATTAAAAAATAGGTAGATAACAGCATGATATGAAAATATCTCTTTCTTGGAGGTATTTTCCTGAGTTTATGTTGATATCTGATGAGATCGGGAGCGTTCAGGGTGGTATGGCCGTTGACTATGTTGATATCTGAAATAAATTCATTCATTGATGAAAACATAACCAAGTGCCTGCTGTGTGCCAGACACTATTTTAAATAAATGGGACACATTAGTGAGCAAGACAGGTAAAATCTCTTGTCTTTAAAAGGCTTATATTCTAGCCAAAACCGGTTTGGCTCAGTGGATAGAGCGTAGGCCCAAGGTCCCAGGTTCGATTCCGGTAAAAGGGCAATGTACCTTGGCTGTGGGCACATCCCCAGTAGGGGGTGTGCAAGAGGCAGCTGATCGATGTTTCTCTCTCATCGATGTTTCTAACTCTCTATCCCTCTGTCTTTCTCTCTGTAAAAAATCAATAAAACATATATATATATATATATATTTTAAAAAGACTTATATTCTAGCAGGGAAAAATAGATATTAAACAAAATATATTTAATAAGTAAACAATGAGTGCTCAAAGGAAAAAAATAAAGCAAGGTAAGCAGAATGGAAGTGGGCAGGGTGTTTCAGTTGAAGCTGCCAGAGTATGCTGCCCTGAGTAAGTGACATTTGTGGGGTGGGGAGGCTAATCATGTACAAGAACTTTGCAAACCACTATGGGGACTTTGGCTTTTCTCTGAGTAAATGGGGAGTCATGACAGGGTTTGGGGAAGGAATGAGCTGATTAGATTTACATGTTAAATGAATCACTTTGGCTACAGTTGCGAACAGACTGTGGGGAGGGATGGCTCAGGAGTGGAAGCACCTGAGACTAGTTAAATGGCTACTGAAGTAATTCAGGAGATGGATAGATGATGGTATAGAAATGAAGATGGATATTTAGAAGGTAGAGCCAACGGGATTTCCTGACAGTTTCAATATAGGTTGTTAGCAAAAGAGAGGCAGCAAGGCTTTTAGCCCAAACAATTGGAAGAATTATTTCTTCTTTATTTAATTTTCATTTATAAATAACTTCTTTATTTCACTAACTTCTTTAGTGAAATAAAGAAGTTATTTCACTTCTTTACCCACTCAGTTATTTCTGAGTGGGTAAAGAAGTGAAAGTTGTAAAAAGGTTTGTAAGGGTTACAGATTTATAAAGAGAAATGTTAAAAGAAGTTATATAAATGATGCAGGCTAGTAAACCAGGACAAGGGGAATAGGGAAACTGAGAGAGGTAAACAGATGTTTGCAACCATCCAGTAAATCTCAAGAGTAAATGATTTGCACTATTCCTACCGTATTTACCCAGCCAGAGGGTAAATAGCTTATATCAGCCAACGCAGGGAGACAGATAGCAGAAATCCAGTTAGTGCCATTTGTCGACCACACCCAAGGACAAATGAAGTTAAGAGAATAAACCTTATTTTGGTATGTCAGCATAAAGCTATTGAATTCTTTTCTTAAAAACATTTTTATTTATTTTAAAGAGGAAGGGAAAGGGAGAGAGAGAAACATCAATAATGAGAGAGAATTATTAATCAGCTGCCTCCTGCACACCCCACACTAGAAACTGAGCCCACAACCTGGGCATATGTCCTGACTGGGAATTGAACTGTGACCTACTGGTTCATAGGTTGACACTCAACCACTGAGCCATGCTGGCCAGGCAAAGCAGATTTTCAAAGTGCTCATACAATCAATAGCTATTTCTGATTGTGTTTCATACAATCAGCCCACATTGAAACTAGACTTAATACAGTAAATAAATTGGTCTTAATTTGGCTCTTCAATAAAAATGAGGGTGATTTTAGGGGGGGAAATTCTTTCAGAAGACTCTGTAATACACAGTTGTGAATATTAGACTCTATGAATTAACCTGGATCCTGACTTTTGCTAATGTTCTTAAATATTTGGCTACAACTCTCCAAACTAATGTTTCCATTTTCTCCCATCCTCTTACTTGGAATTATTAGCACTAAAACTTTTTCCTTCCACTGGACCATTTGTCATAACTCTGTTGTTCTATCTTTGCCCCAATAATACTAAGATTTATAACAAATTGTCCCCACCAGGTTAAAAGCCTTACTCGTACTCAGTAAATACCACCTCTAGACACCATCACCACCTCCTTCTCTGTCCAGGCCTCACTAGCGCTCTGACAGAGAACAAGAATCTCCTGGCTCTGAAGAACGATGCCGCCCCCTTCCAGCAGGAAGCAGCTACAGAAGAGAACCTGCACCCCTTTTCTCTGAAAGATTTCAGAGCCAATATCCTCCAGAGGGGGATGTAGTAGGCAGTTAGACACGAGCAGAGCAAGAATGATGGGCTGGGTACAGAAGGTCACCAGGGTGAAAAGACCCAGGTGCCTAGCAATAGACAATCAATTGTAGAGTGGGACTTTGCCCCCGGGGGCAACTTTTCCACCCCTAGTACATGGCTGGTCTTTGGTTTGGACCCCTTGACTTTTCCTCCTTAGAAATATTATACAAGAGGCCCTGTGCACAGTTGTATTTCAGCTCTAGGCCCAGATAAGCCACAAAACCAGCCATGGCTGACATCAGGACCAGCTGCATTGAATAATGACCTCCTGCCCTGGTGCCACCCGATAAATCCACGGAGACCACAGCCCTGAAAGGACACACCTGGAAAACTGCTGAATATGCTATTGAGATTTTCCCCTGGGACCTCTCCTAAAATCTCCGCCCTTAATGCCTTTAGGATGGGAGACCCTGTGCACTCTCCCTCCAGGGAACAGGACTCTGCCTCTTTCTTCCTCTTCCCTCTCCCTGCCTCAGGCAGGTTACCATTAGCTTCCTCACTCCCAAGCTCCAAGGACCCTTCCTTTACCTCTATACTGTACCTTGTTTCCTAAGCCCACATTTTCTAGGAATTACTTCTTCGACCTCTGTAATTTACCCAATAAATGTTCTTTTACAAAACAAAACAAAAACAGAGAAAGAAAGAAAGAAAGAAAGAAAGAAAGAAAGAAAGAAAGAAAGAGAGAATATCCTCAGTTGAGAATTAACAAAATAAAAAATAAAAAAAAGAAATGCAAATTGGAGCTCAGGAGAGAGAACGATGGTGGAGAGGAAAATCAAAACTATGTGACTGGATGAGCTCCTTGAAGAGAGTGAGTGAGAGGAGTCTTGGAGGCAAGAGATGGGAGTTTACCAAAGAGGAGGGAGTAGTCAATGGTGTCTGATGCTGTTAAGAGTCTATTAAGAACAAAGAATTGATCACTGTATTTAGCAACGTGGAAGCCATCAGCAAAGTGACCTCAGCAAGGTTAGTTTCAATCATGCACTGGGAGGAAAATCCCTGATTAAAGTGAGTTGAAGCCTATTTATACTTGTTTTTAAAAATACAAACCTACAACTAGAGTTTAGGGGTGATTTGGTTAAGTTGTAGGTTAAAAAAAAGATTAACCTAAGAAAGCTTTAGAATGTCTACCAAGATAACATAAGCCTGCCTTTATAACTGATATGGGACATGTGGTTATTGGTAGCCCTTAAGTTACTTAAAAGCACCCGGGCACCCAGTTCTCATCAGTTTTCCAGTTCACCTTGGTGCCATTCAGGACTCAAGTTCTTTACAGGAAACACAATTTCCTTAGCAAAATAATTCTTCCTTTTAAAAAGTATTGAATTCAGCTTAAGATACAAAATAAATATGCATAGCTTGTCAAGAGTATATATTTTCTGTATTAATGCAATAGAATAGGAATACCTTAAGCAAGAAAACCACAAGACTGTCAGACCTAGAGCTTTAGACTGGGGCTTGAAAAAGCAGTAGGTAAGAGCAAACCAGAACAAAGTTATGTTTTTCTTGTTATAAGAATATGTTTTTCTTAGTGAAAATGGATAGTGCTTTGTGGTTTTAAAAATGTTCTTCTGTCTGTCAGTATTTTTTTTTTTTTCAGTTAGTGCACTGCTGCTACCTGGGAGATGTGACATTGCCATGGTCATTAAGATGCATTTATTTTATTTATGAACTGTATGATTTTAAACATCCGAATGCCATATGAAATGACCCGTTTTAAAGGAATAAATGAAGTGAAAAAAATATTTTTAAAAAGTGAGTAGAAGAAATATGGGAAGGAAGGGATTGGAGACAGTGAGTATAAACACTTCTTCTGAGATGTTTAGATGCAAAGGACAGCAGAGAAGTGGAGTGGGAAGCAAGGTCAAGAGACACTTTATTCCTTAAGATGGGAGAAATAACAACTTTTAAAAATGGTGGTGGCAATCATCCAGTAGAGAGTAAAAAAAAAAAAAATCAATGATATAGGTGATGGGAAACAATTGCTGGAGTTACCGTTTGAAATTAGATCGGACTGGTGCAAAAGTGAAAAGACTGGGTTTCCATAAAAGCATGGGTCATTCATCACTAGTAGTACAGGCAGGAAGGCAAAGGATAGGGGTACAGATTCTCAAGTGGATAAACGATCCCCTTATGACTTTTAAAAATATATTTCCCAAGTGAGGAAAACACTGAGTTCCAAGCTATCAATTAAGAAGCACAGGCTTACTTGAAGAGGCAACCCTAATATTTTCATGCTATGAATCCGTTTTAGAAGGTATAGATCCACTTCTTTCTTTGTTTTTAAATATATTTTATTGATTTTTACAGAAAAGAAGGGGTAGGAATAGAGAGTTAGAAACATGGATGAGAAACATCTATCAGCTGCCTCCTGCACACCCTCTACTGGGGATCCAGCCCATAATCAAGGTTGAACCCAGGACCCTTCAGTCTGCAGGCAGACGCTCCACTGAGCCAAACCGGTTAGGGCTAGATCCACTTCTTTCTTCTCATTGTGGTGGATTAAGACATGTGCCCTTAGTTTTTCTGGTTTCAATTTCATCATATTACTTCTAACTATAGCAGTCTGAAATTCCCCTTCCTCTTTGGAGCTTGTTACCTCAGTACTCATGGAGTGTTACCCACACACTTCACCCAGTTTCATTTCCTCCACACTGTTCTCCCTCCACCTGCTCATTTCCAATCTAGTCGCCAGCATTTCTACTTTCTCAGCTATGAAGGAGGGAGAGGATTTGCTTCCTACTGCCAAGCTGAGGGTTAATTCTAAGAAGTGAAATGGTTTTAATCCTTCTAAGGAAATAAAAGGGGAAAGTAGGAGGTAGTGCACCAGAAGAAATCAGGAGTTTGTTTTTGAACTTGTTAAGTGTGAGGTTCCTGGGAACCAAGTAAGCAGTTAGAAATGTAAACTAGAGCTCAGGAGAGAGAACTATGGTGGAGATACAAATGTGGAGTTGTTGGCATGGAGAGGGAATTCAAAGCTCCATGACCGGGTGAGGTCCTTGAAGGGAGTGAATGTACTGTCTTGGAAAAGAAGAGAAAGCTGAAGACTACTTTTACTGTTTGCTTAGGCTGAGCCTCTACTGTATAATTTCAAAGCATTTTATGTATTTGAGCTCTCAGCTGTTGTAAATTATGTTAGCTGTGGTATTTATAGTCATAATTTAAAAAATAGGTCACACTCATAATAAGTGGACACATATAATAGATAACAGTTTCTGAGCAATACCTATGTTCTAGGTACTGGGGTAAGCCATTTCCAGGTCATTTAATCCTTGGCTTCACAATAACTGGAGATATTTATTATTATTACCCCCATTTAAAAAACCAATAGAGGTGAAAGAGAGAGGCTCAAATAATTTGAAATTATGTATCCCTTCAGCATTACTGCCACTTTCCAAGCAAGTATATTCTATATTTATGTATGGCTATGTAGATATGTCCAGATTTAGCCCCACTTTCCAGGGCTATTCTTCACAAAAAATTTACCATATCATTCATAAGCTAAGCCAGTATATTTGGGATCAATTTACAAAGCTTGATTTCTTTACAATTTTTTAACATTGAGATTATTGAGATTCATATTGCTCTACTAGGTGATGAGAAAAGGAAGAATGCAAAATTACTCCTCCAAGGAGCTTAGTTTCTTCTCAAATAGAAGCCATTCATTCATTCATTCATTCACTCATTTAATGTGTATTGAGAGCCTTAGGGCATGTCACATGCTATATATCTCTATATATAAAAGGCTAAGTGACCAGCCGAAGGCTGACAGGTATGACACACACTGACCACCAGGGGGCAGATGCTCAATGCTGGAGCTGCCGAGCAACAGCATCTTTGCAGAGTGCCCTCTTGCACTATGGGACCCCTCAGGGGATGATGGACTGCTGGTTTCAGCCCAATCCCCACAGGCCAGGCAGAGGGACCACATCTGCCTGAGGGACCCCACTCATTCTGCAGATGCCCTTTGAGCCCCAGCACCTGCCCTTAGAAGTTTAGGTTTAACAAATTTTGCTCTCAAAAGAAATTTCAATCGCCCCAGGTGTGGTAAGGGACCATAGGAGTTTGGCTCTAGGGTGTTTCTGGCCCATCTGGCCCAGTCCTGCTCTGTCAGCTACCTTCTAATTTATTTTCTTTCAATGTGCAGGAATCCATGCACTGGGCCTCTAGTATATAGTATAAAAGGCTAATATGCAAAGTGTCTTCTCAGGAGTTTGACAGGGAGACTGGGAGTTTGATCACTTGCTATGATGTGCACTGACCACTAGGGGGCGGTGCGGAACAAAGGAAGGCCCCGGACAGCAGCTGGAAGACCCCAATCGGCCCTGATTGCTGGCCAGGCCTAGGGACCCTACCCATGCACGAATTTCATATACAGGGCATCTACCCTGTTTCCCCCAAAATAAGACAGTGTCTTATATTAAATTTTTCTCCCAAAGTTGCGCTAGGTCTTATTTTCAGGGGATGTCTTATTTTTGGGGAAACACGGTAGTAATTTAGATAAGCACAAATCAACTTAGCATTTCAATTCTTGGTACAAAGAGATGCACATATAATGGCCTTCCCTTAGTTGGTCTTTTTAGACAGTACCTCCAGGAAGTGTATGGGCCTCTAGAGCCAGGCTGCCTGACTTAAAAGTCTTGCTCTGCCACTTAAAGGCTGGGTGATTTTGAGCTACTTCTATAACCTCTCCATGCCTTCATTTCCTGTCTAAAAAACAAGGATAGTGATTGTATCTATTGCCCAGGGCTGTGATGAAGTCTGAAAGTGAATCTATGTAACATATAGGAAAGAAGTGCCTGGCCCCTGATCAGCACTGTAGCTATTTTATTATTCGTGTGATACAGAGTTACCATGTGCTGGAACAGTTGCCCTTCCTGAGCATAGCAACTCAGTAAGGGACAGTACGTGCTCTGTAAGGTTTTGTTGAGTAGAACTTCCTAGACACATTATTGTGTTTCTGCCACCTCATTTCTGTAGGCATGTCTAGTGTAACTTCAGAATCCTTTTTAAAAAATCATATTTTAAATTTTGAATTCAATGTCAAATCAGTTATTGTCCTTTGCTGCCTCCTTCCCATTTGTCTTCCTTGGGGAGTAGGAGAAGCTGACAGCTTTTTATATCCTAGACCTGTGGCCGGCAAACTGCGGCTCTTGAGCCACATGTGGCTCTTTGGCCCCTTGAGTGTGGCTCTTCCACAAAACACCACAGCCTGGGCGAATCTATTTTGAAGAAATGGCGATAGAAGAAGTTTAAGTTTAAAAAATGTGGCTCTCAAAAGAAATTTCAATCGTTGTTCTGTTGACATTTGGCTCTGTTGACTAATGAGTTTGCCGTCCACTAGATCCTAGACCATCAGTGATCTTTCATTACTTTGTCATTGGTAGAGCTCTTACCAATTTCACCTTTAAAATCCTTGTTTATTATTTTTCTAATAGGTGCTCAATATAAAAAGCAATTCAAACATACAGAATTTTGCAACAGGAAGTGAACAGCCAGAATGTGGTAATCCCACATCCAGACATAACCAGTTATCTACTTGTTATGTATACTAGTACTTCTAAATATCTTACAAGCATACATTTAATAACATGAAATATAAATAAAAATTGTATCATAAAATTCATATTGTTCTTCAACTTGCTTTTTTTACTTGCAGATTTTAGACATTCTTCCATGTTGGTACAAATAGATCTCTTATTTTTATTAACAGCTTTTTATGGTTTTTCTTCTACAAATCTAGCATAATTTGCTTACCTAGTTTCCCAACTGAAATTTTATTACTTTTACATGTGTTTTCACTATTATAAACAGTGCTGCAAAAATATACGTGTACACGTTTTTGTACATAAATTTGGCATAAATGTGTTCAAAGTATAAATTCCTAGATGTCAAATTGCCTGGTCAAAGAAACACACATATTATTTTATTAAAAACTGCCAAATTGCCCTCCAAAGGAGTTTATCCAATTTATACCTACAGTCATAGTGGATGAGAATAACTCTGTGTCCACATTTGACTGTTTCCTGAGTGTTACTTTCCCTTTTCTCAATTTATAGCCATCTTAAAAACACATTTCTCTCACATCTAGAACCATAGTTTAAAACCCACGGAGGACCAAAACACGGGACAAAGTGTTTTTAGTGACAGCAAAATATTCCAAATTAATTCTAATAGCGAGGTGTTTTGAATCAAAATATCACACCACTAGATGGTAGTTTTCAAACTGCTCTAACCTCACAGTTCAGCAAATCTGTGCTGTGATTAGATCGCTGACCACACAGCTCCTGCCCACACACCTCCTTGGCTGGGCGTGTGGAACAGGAGAGGCTGCTGGCACGAGGGACAGGGCAAAGGAACGTGAGAAAGCAAGAGGTCAGGAGGGCTCAACATCTAGTGTCATCTTGTAACTGGTCTAGCCCAGTCCCTGGAGTGTGCTCGGCCCTCTCTGTTCATCTTCCTGCCGGCCAGGACTGCCTCCTTTACTTCCAGCGCCTGGGGAACAAGGGCTCAGGACCAGTCAGTTCTACCACCCCCTTCTAGGTGTTCCTGAAACTCTAGAACACCACTCTCTTTAGTGGCTCGCCATCTCTGAACTCACACCTTCCCCAGGACCTGTTCACATTTGGTGTAGAATGCTTAGGAACATTTTAGGTGCTGAATTAATGTTGATTGAACATTCACTGACATGGGGGAGACATTTTGGTAGAAGAGAGGTGAGACTTCCCAATGTTCACAGAAATGCGTCGATTCAGGTTAGACGAGCTATAGCGTACTGGGCTGGAACCATTTGTCTTGTTAAAAACTAACAATTCCTCCCCCTAGCTCCCCCCCCCCCCACTTTATTTCTTGACCCCTGCTCCTCCCACTCACACACACAAAAAGACTGCAAATATGTGTACTTTGACCTCAAAACAAAAACAAGAGGGAAAACCATCAGGTTGGAAAACACCTCTTCGCAGAGGTCAACCTTTCTTCATCTGCCTGCTTCAGATACAAGACGTTTTTTGGCAGAAAAGGTATGGAGGGGGGAAAAGAGGAGACTCGGATGACAAGAACTTGACTCTCCAATATATCTTTATTAGAAGGGACAGAACAAACGAGGCTGGCAAGCTATTCACGCCAAGACCAAGTTGTGTGTGCCCCAGATCCTAGGTAAGTACTTTCTCCTTAGGGTTGGAAGCCGCTTACTGGATTTTTATGCAAATTTCCCCCCTATTTCATTGCATTTCTCCCCAAGTCTGAATATGGGCGGTTTAGACCTAGGAATGGGAAGGGCGAAGGTTCCTGACCTTTTCTCGCCCCCCCCCCCCCCCATGACAGCGGCAGCTGGAGCCCGGTCTGCCCAGGTGGGCTTCTGCACAGTCTCTGCGGCATGGACCCGGCTGCCGGAGGCGCCCGCCCGGCCCGTGCACCTGCTCGGCGTCTGGCGTCCTCTCACAGCCCGTCCCCGACCCCGGGCTCCAGCCTGGCCGCACCCCCAGCCCCGCCAGCCCACCGGCCGGGCTGCGGAAGCGGCGGACCCTCGGAAGGCGCGCCGGAGCCCCGGGGCCAGCGCCCGCAATCACATGGAGGCCCGCGCCCGCCCCATTGGCTGCGGCCGAGCCAGTGGCGGCGCTCGCCGGCCGCGGTTGGCCCCGGAGCAGCGGCGCCCGCACGGACCCGGAGTCCATGTTACGCTTTGTCTGATTCCCCCCGTTACAGAGTCATGTGCTGCTGCTCCGCTCGCCGCCGCCGCCGCCGCCCGGGGTGCCCGGGCTCCTCCGCCGCGCTTCCAGGTGGCCGCCGCGGGCGGGGCCGCGGGAGTCGGGTCCAGGGCGCCGCGCGCCCCCGCCGCGTCCCGGTGCAGCGGCCGCCGCAGGTGATGCCGCCGCCGCCCGCCTCCGCCTAAGCCGGGCTCGGCGGCCGAGCTGCCCGGGCCGTCTGTCCCCCAAGGTGGGTGCGCCCCTCTCCCGGGCCGGGCCGGGCCGCGCAGGTGGGAGCCGCGCCCGAGCGCGCAGGCGTCCTGCCCCCGACGCCGCGGCCGGAGCGGAGGGGGAGGAAGGGGGCGTAGCGGGCGGCGAGTGGGGCCGGGCTGGGCTCCCGCCTCTGGCCCCGCGGGCCCGGGAGGTTGCTCCGCTTTGGGCTGTGGTAGCGGCGGGCGCCTGGGCGGCGGGCCCTGCGGGCGGGGAGGCCGTGCCGCCTTCCTCCGGCCCCTCCGGGCGCGCGCTCCTGCGCCTCCCTCCGCCCAGTCGGAAGGGCGGGGACACCCGGGTGCGGCTCCGCGGAGTCCTCCCGGAGGTGGGGGTTCGGGTCTGGCCTGGCGGGCCCGGTACGCCGAAAGGTGAGCCCTTGAACTTCCCCGGGAACGCCTCCCACTGCTCCCCGCGCCGCCGGGTGGGCCGGGACGTGAGGCCGCGCCCCGCCCCCGGCGCGGGGCGGAGGGAGCCGGAGGCGCGCAGGTGCACCCAGCCCGCAGCGGCGGCTCCGGGTTGGGTACCGGTAAGATCCGCTTCCAGCTTGTTCGGCGGCGTGGGCACTCGGGAGCGGGACCGGGGCTGGGATCCTGTCTGGGGGCTGGAAGAGGAGTAGGGCCGGGGGATGGTTGCCCAGAGAACCGTCACCTCCTCTTTCTGGAGGGTACCGAGGGGCCTTCCTCTTTCCGGGGTCCTTTCCTTGGAGTATCTCTTACGGATGAAGAAATAAGGTTTTTGGTGTCTTAAAAAGCCAGCCGCGGTGGAGAAAAGCTGCTACAGGTCTAGGGAAGGAAGGTAGGTCCCTGGTGGAGAGGGGAGGTCGGGTGTGGCGTCCTACCCGGTGCACATTTGGGGGGGGGGGGTAGGTTTGGGGGGGGCTGTGGCACAAGGTGGGAAGGTAGGGTTTTCCGAAAGAAAAAGCACAGAGATGAGAGGGTGGGATCTCAGGAGGTAAACAGATGTAGGGAAGAGGTGTTGGGAAGGTCCTAGCCCCGGGTGGGGGGGCGGGGGGGCGGGAGGAACCGCTTGTTCTCATACATGGCTCCTTCAGCTTTGCAGATTCCTTCTTGAGTTTGAGAAATAGTTCTTGTTGGGTAAGGAAAGCGATTAGGACATAACTTTGAAAGAGACACAGTAGTCAAGAGATAGCTGGCCATCTGGAAACTTTCCTCAGCGGCTTTGGTAATACCATGCCATTCGGTCAGCGTTTATTGAGCACCTACTATGTGTTCCGCCCTGGGCGTTGGAAGAGTCTGGGACCCGTAGGGAATTCCTGTCAGCAGAAATGGTGAGCGCTGTTTACCTGATAAACAACCAAAGGGCACTTCCAGGTTCCAAGAATGACTGTGATTCAGGCCTTCCCCCGCTAACGCTGCTGGGGCTTCTGGTTCTTACAGACTTGTGGGAAGAATCCTGGACCATAACCAGTAAACCGGGTCTTCAAAGAACATTTGTATTTATACAGTTTATAAACACTTGACCAAACACCATCAGCTAGGCCAGGATTAGAGTTGTGGCCTCTTCGTTTGACATTAAAAATGCAAGAGCAAGACAGGAAAGATCCTGAGGTGAGAGAGGTAGTTAAAATACAAATCGGGCAAAGTTTGATTTGGAGGGGTTGGTCTCGCTAGGTTATTTGAGAGCCTCCCATAAAGTGATGATTAGGTAGTCCATGGAGCTGGAGGGGGGAAATTCACAATCATGAATTGACATGGTTTATTTATATATTTTAACATTTCATCTTAGATTTTTCTATTTTGCATTGAAGTGTGGGTGTGTATGTACTTCCTTGATTAAAACTTAACACCTTAGAAGGCTGGAGAGAAAACTGACCCTAAGTGACCATTCCTCCAGTGTGTATGTTGAAACAGTAAAAGTATTGAGCCATGTTCCTATCTTTTTCTCCCCACCAAGGTTTCCAGAATTATATAAACAACAACATCAAAAACTTGGTCAAAACTTGGGCTTTTTTCCTTAACATTTATATTGTGCAGAGCTTTTTTTTTTTTTTTCATTATTAATTTTAGAAAATTTTGATGTGTTTGGTATATTGCAATAGCTAAATTGTTTTTGGTAGCTGTATTTTGGAAATTAGACTTGGTTCAGTCTCAGTAGTGTAGGTAAATTGGCAGCGGCTATGAAAAAATAGTTTCATCAAAACTGTACTTATGGCCTGGCTGGCTTGGCTCAGTGGTTGAACGTCGAGGAGAGAGGAGAGATGGTGGTTTCATTCCTGGTCAGGGCACATGTCCGGGTTGTGAGCTTGATCCCCTGTAGGGGGCGTGCAGGAGGGTAGGGGGCGTGCAGGAGGCAGCCAATCAATGATTCTCTCTCATCATTCATGTTTCTGTCTCTCTCTCCCTCTCCCTTCTTCTCTGAAATAAATAAAAATATATTTTTAAAAAACTGTACTCATCATATGTTCTTAAAATGGTATTTGGTAAGGGATTTCACATATAATGGGAGCTGCTCTTTGACATCTAAGAAATGGCAGTCCATATTGAGTACCAGCAGGCAGCAGAGAACCAGAGTGGGTGCTGCGATGCCTCAACAAGGAGGGAGAGGATCCTTGAACGAATAGAGGGCAGGTAAGAGGGGCACGTGAGGTTACCACCTGAAGGAAACATTGCCTTTGTCTAGAATAGGGGTGTCGAACTCTATCAGAGAAGGGTCCAAAATCTAAAATCCAGCCTAAATCGCGGGCCAAATGGTTTACTGAACAGTCATAAACTGACAATGTCATAAACTGACAGCGGAGTGCAGTGATGACAGCGCGGTGCGGGCCACATTGCAAGGCCTGGCGGTCTGGATTTGGCCCGAGGGCCTTGTGTTTGACACATGTGGTCTAGAAGGTCCAGGAATACTGAAAGTGGAAATGGTGTTTGGAGCCGGATGGAAGTGCTGCTTGTGTGGGAGAAGCAGGAAGGAACATCCCTTAGGGGAAGCTTTGAGATCTGTCATAGGTCAAAAATAGTAAATAGGTTTGCTGGCTGGAGCTGAGAACATGACTAATGAAGGAAGGTAGAAAGAATCTAGTTAGTGGAAAACTTGAGCCACAAGACAGTGGTGTTAATCATTTGCCTCAAGAAGAGTGGCTCTCCACGAGGGGTGGTTTCGCCTTCCAGCAGACATTTGGCGATGTTTTTTGCTTGTCAGAGCTGAGAGGCAGGTGCTACTGACATCTAGTGGGTAGAGGCCAGGGATCCTGCTAAACATCCTGCAGTGCCCAGGTTATTGCCCCACAACAGAGAATTACCCTGTCTAAATAGCCAGTAGTTTCAGGGTTGAGAAATCCTGTGCAAGAGAGTGAACAGAAAGGCCACTGTGAAGTGAAGTTGCATCTCAGAGTAGGTCTTGAAGGGAAAGGCCTTCTTGACGTGGGGGAAACGGGTTAGAAAGCCCATCTGGGAGACCTCTGCTGTGCGGAGGCCTGATGTGATTAGGATCTAGGCAAATCCTAAGAAGCAAAGGGCATTCTTGAGATCATGGCAGGTGAGCTAGTAGGTCAGTATATCTAATGTTGGGTAAGTGGGAACTGGGATTCTAGGGAGATCCTGATCTAACTTTATTAGTACATTATTACACTCGCTAGGCAGCCTCTGTTTAAACTCCCCAAGGAACAGGGAACTCAAATGTTAAGTGACCTCACTTAACATCTTTAGTAGGTTCTGCAACTCTAAGCAAGACAATATACACTGAGTGACCAGATTATTATGCTCTCTGGCCACTCCTATATATCCTATATAATAAAAGGCTGATATGCAAATTGTTCCCTCGACCAGAAGTTTGACCAGCAGGCAGACCAGCCAACCACCCATGTCCCCTCCCGCTGGCCAGGCTGGCCAAACCCCACCGATGTGCGAATTCGTGCACTTGGCCTCTAATACACACACACACACACACACAAACTGAGTGGTCAGATTATTATGAGTTCAGAGATCATAATAATCTGTCCACTCAGTGTATAATGACACTTGTTTTATCATAGGCTAATTGATATAAACAAGATTTCAAAGTTCCTACGGCATCTCATCAGGGTTGTAACAAAATGACCTCAAATGAAACGATGTTATTCGAGGTCCTGCTGTACTTTTGAAGGCATGCCATTATATCTTTGGACTGTAGATGTTTATTATTTGAGCTGAGGACTGCCTCCTTGAAACTTCCATCCATTGATTCTATTCCTCTGGAACTATGCGCTTCAAGGAACAAGGCTTTCAGTGCCCAAAGACAGTATGATGTCTCCCTCCCCCTAATCAGTTTTTTTCCATGCAAAATAGTCCCACCTCTTTTCACAGTCCTGGGTGGGACATGGTTTCTAGGTGTCTTCTCAGTCTGTCAGTGTCTCTCGGAGAGTAATGGTTGTCTGGAATTGAATATGGTAATTGAGAGGGGATCTGGTCAGCCAGCAGTACAGTAGAACAGCTGTTTCCTGATACCAAAGCATAAGCATCTACTTAGTGCAGCTTAAGGTCAAAACACGGCCCTAAAAAAAATAAATAAATAAAACGTAGCGTGTAGCACAGACTCGTGTAGGTTCCGGACAGTAAACACTCCAGATATTTGTTGTAGGAGTTGATCCATCCTGTAGTCACTGGGCAGATTTTTTGTGTGTAAAGTTGAGTGGAAGTCTTTTGTTTGTTTTTTTCTTCTGTTCAATGTTATCCTGTTTATTGTCGTCTGGTCTTTGGGTCCTTTGAGATTTTTAAAATCTTGATTCTGTCTTCTAATCATGAGAGAGGGTAGAGGATGACTTTGCCAAAAGCTTTGTTGTCACTAATATTAATACTGCATGAAGCCTAGTAGTTTGGTACTGCGGTCCTATTTGAGAGCTGGGTGCTGAGTGATAGAAGTGAATTCCAGGGGTTGGTAGTCCTTAATTAACGGGCTTCTGAGAAATCTGTGTTCGTGGTCATGCTCCATTGCATTTAGTTCTTGCTCATGTTTGCACCTGAGGTGCCCTTTTGAAATTATTTGAGTCTGTTGCAAGCTTCTGAAATCTGTACTCCATCCTCTGGGGTTTTTGTAATTCTGTTAAGAGAATTTTTAATGTTGTATGCACATCTGAAGCTTGCCAGATCAGTGGCTGTTGAAATTTGTGAAGAAGCAAACCGGATAACTGGTACTGGCAACAACCATGCATGAATTTGGTTCCCACTCAGGCTAAGGTTTTTTGTTTTTTTTCCTTTTCGGTTTGCTAGTATGCCCAAAATACTTAGTTAGTTTGGAGAAGGAGAGAGGATTTGGGCTTCGAAACAGGCCATTTCTCAGAACTAGGATTTAGCTTGTCATTGTTATAAATTTCATACTTATCAGATTTCACTGAGAAGATATTAGGAAATTGCCATTCTCAGATGTCATTGGAAGCAGACAGGTCAGAAATCCTGGGTGACTCATTGCCAAGTTCTTCAAATGTTCTCGATTTCTCCAACAAACTAGATTTAAATAAACTTCTTGGTTCAGGTGGCAGCCATCCAATAGTGTTGAGAGTGCTAGAACAGAATTCCAGATCTCATAGCCAGTGTGTACAATGTGTTGTCTGTCCAAATGGTACAGTGTGCCTACTCTCACCTCTGCGCTGTGTCTGTATCCTCTGGCAATGAAGGATATTATTATAAGAAGAAGGGTGTTTTGTGACTATATGAGACTTTTTTTTGGGGGGGAGACTATTTGGAAACTTATAGATATTGCTCTCTTATGCTTTCAGAGGTTGAATCAGAGTTTAAGTCACCTTGGGATTAAGGATGCAGTGTATCATTTTGAATAAAAATAATTTTATAGATGGGAGGGATCAACACTTGGGTTTTATAGATGAGAAAATCGAGGCACAAGGAGGTGATGTGATTACCTACAGCTTACACATGTAGTGACAGAGTAAGCATTTGACTTCATCTACCTTAAAGACCACACACAAAGATTTCTAAGGATAAAGATTTCCCTTCTGCTTAGACCTGTGTAAACAGTGGGGTCCCTCGGGTCTTATTTACATAATTGCTCCAAAAGAAGGAGTCCACAGTGGAATTCCTAGGTTTACAGATGACAGTAAGCTCTTGTGAATTATGAAATATCTAACCAATGGGGATTTATTCCAAGGAAACCATAACTAGGATATGTTAGTAATCAAATTTGCAGGTGAGTTTCTTTGTGGGCAAATATGAGGTCAGGTGTTAAGGGGAAAATTATGGAACTGTCAAGGATGGTGTTTTGGTGGGCAAACCCAGGAAAAGGCTTCACAAATACTTTCAAGATGTTGGGCCACTTGCAGTGACAAAGGATGAGAAAGCTAAGCTTCATTAAAAAGATTTTGGAAACGCAGTCTTGAGTTTCCACTGTGCTTTGTTCAAAGCATGGGACCTGGCTTTAGGAAAGACACCAGCCCTGGCAGGACCTATGTAATGGTTCCCAGGAAGCGGACACTCGGCTAGAGTCTACAATCCCTTCTAGGAGGCTCCATGAGAATAGGCCTTGCCCATTTGCTTTTCTGGTAAAAATATTAGGATTTCTAGCATCTGGAAAGAAGATGGCTAGAAGGAGATGTTATTGAAACCACTAGGGTAGGGACAGAGGAAATCGGGATTATTTACCTATGTGCTATTTCAGTTGCCTGCTTCCTATCTGTGTTGTTCTCCACTGATTTCCTGGTGTCCCACCTATGGCTGGCCTTCCGCCAGGATGCATGAAGAGGTATACCTTAAAGCTTTATAAGACACTAGAGGCCTGGTACACAAAATTTGTGCACTTGGTGGGGGTCCCTCAGCCCAGCCTGAGCCTTCTTTTATTCCCACTGATGGCTTAGGCCCACTCCCCGCTGTGCTTGCCAACCACGAGCCTGGCTTCTGGATGAGCAGTGCTCCCCCTGAGGGAGTGCACTGACCACCTAGAAGCAGTTTCTGTTTGAGCATCTGCCCCCTGGTGGTCAATGCATGTCATATCGGCCAGTTGTTCTGCCATTCAGTCGATTTGCATATTAGCCTTTTATTATATGGGAAAATATGGTACTAGTTTTTCTTTCTTTTTAAAAAAATATTTTTATTGATTTTTTTTTTTTTTTTTACAGAGAAGAAGAGAGAGGGAGAGAGAGTTAGAAACATTGATGAGAAACATTAATCAGCTGCCTCCTGCACACCCCCTGCTGGGGATGTGCCCGTAACCAAGGTACATGCCCTTGACTGAAATTGAACCTGGCACCCTTGAGTCCGAAGGCCGATGCTCTATCCACTAAGCCAAACCGGTCAGGGCTCTTTTCTTTTTCTAATTACATTTATTGGGGTGACATTGGTCAACATGAACATATAGGTTTCAGGCATGGGTTTCTATGTTACAAAATCTGTATATTGCACTGTGTGCCCACCACTCAAAGTCAAATCTCATGTCATCATATGGTACCAGTTTTTCTTGACCCTGATTGGCATCAGAATCAATCAGTGTGGGGAATGCATCGTTTCCATCCAAAGTTGGGAATGCTCCAGTGTGGTGAGCCAGTTTAAGTTACAAGTGGATTTTTGATTGGGGGAGTGACTGACACCTCTAACCACTCTGTCGTTCCAGGGACACCTGTGTTTTAAAGTTACATGAGCCCAGCCCTATTGAATCCGAATGCCTGGGAGTGGGGTTTCCGTTTGAAAAGAGCTCTTCCCGCCCCCAATAGATTCCGATGTGCAGCCAAAACTGAAAACCACTCTCTTACAGAGTTGTGCATAAAGGCTGGGTACCGGCTGGAGACACCTTTAAAAAGGTTTCAAAACAGTTGTAGTTTTCAGTTGGTGATTAAGACAAGCAAGGAGCTTCAAAGATACACCTGTATCCTTGGAAGGGATGACCAAGACAGAAGATGCTCCACAGTGTGGCCCTAGGTGCCTCATGAGACACTGCATCCTGATCTGGATGCCATGATGGGGCCAACACAGGTTTTGTTTTTTTGTTGTTGTTGTTGTTTTTAAGCTTTTTATTGATTTCAGAGAGGAAGAGAGAGGGAAAGAGACATAGAAACATCGGTGATGAGAGAGAATCATGGATCGGCTGCCTCCTGGCACACCCCACACTGGGGGATCGAGCCTACAACCTGGGCATGTGCCCTGACCGGAAATCAAACTGTGACCTCCTGGTTCATAGGCCGCACCGGCCAGGCCACAGTTCATTTTTGAGCAGTCACTGATGGCAACGGCACCAAACTGTGCAAAAATAAAAGTCAAGACAATGTTCAGCAAGCTTTTCAGTTTTTAGTGCTAAGTTTATTCCATATAAAGAGACGTTTAGAAATAATCTTGGGTTGTCCTTTGTACTTTGAGGTGTTAATATGTTGTTTTTTCCATTTAAGAAAAGGTGGTGATAGTTTGCTTTTTGGTGTCATTCTTTAGTCACCTAAAACCTGGGAATTTGATGACAGTCTTCCTTTTGGAGTTTTACTAGTCAGTGAAATCACAAGTCTGGCCACTGCTCCTGCTCTGAGGTGTTCAGGATGTCTGTGTCCTCCTCTTGACACCTGCTGTTGGGGCAGGCTCACTAATATCGATGTTAGCCTCCATTATGAACATTTCATTTCTTAAAAATGTTTTGACTTTCCTCCTCTGCTTGCTGGTAATAGTTAGGAACACTGCCAGAGAAGGCTTCCGTTCCCCCAGCAACCCATAAATCCCATTGCTAAATCTCAGCATCAACAGATCATCAACACTGCAATGAATTCTGCAGAGAAGGAATGTGCTTCTCCCTGAGGGATGTTGACCACAAGAAGCTGGGAGACAGGGAGACAGGACACATTCATGCCCATCACCTTGGGTGGGAAAGCCATCAGGCAGAATCCTCCCACTGATTGTTCCCAGCCCAGCTCTGAGAAATGTTTGGAAATCAAATTCTTTGGAAAATGGCCTCCATGTCGCTTTCAATAGCACTCTACAGAATAAGCTTTTAAAATTAGTTTGTTAACGGATATAAAAATTAATTTAAAACTTAACTGGTCGAGATGTAATTGAACAATTTATGGAATACCCCAAGATTAATAATGACTACTTATTAGACATTTACTGATTGTCCAAACCTATGCCCTAGAACTTAGTCCTCAAAACAGTCCTGAGTGGACGATGATGGGCTTATTCCCACTTTACAGATGAGGTTATTGAGGATTGAAAGAGAGGTTATGTGATCTGCAAAAAAACAAACAAAAAAACCGCACAGAATGTAGGTTTTAAAACTAGTCTTATTTATTTCAAAATCAATTTTAATCTGTAATCTCATTTCTTTTAGATTTCTGTGTATTCATTTTATAGTACCTATTAATATTTTTGTTAAAAAGGATAAGAAAATTAGACTTCGAGGTGTAAAGAGACCTCACAACTCATGTAGTTTGTGCCCTTCACTTGTAGATGAGATCTGAAACGTGGGGAAGAGGAGAACTGCAGTGGCACACAGGTCTTCAGGCTTCAAGCTTGTGTTCTTGTCAGCTCCCATTGGTTTTAGAAAATACCAGCCCTGTAAAACCACTTGAAAGGTCACCCTAGAATTGAGAGGGTAATTTTAAATTACTTGTTTCGGTGTTTTCTCTGGCCCTATTCTCTGTTAACAGTAATTGGTGGTAGAATGCCAGTAGCGCCCTCCTCCTAATTAGGTTTATCCTTACGGTAACTACTGAACATAAACATATAAAGATATAGCTAATAGGCTAGTATTTGTTAGGGGTTATGTCCAAATGCTTGCTGAGTAGATGCTCTACCAAAGTTACGCATTCAAGACAATCATTCATGTCCTCTACGTAAAGAATGAATTAATAAATAGCCACATAGCTATATATCTTATATTTATAGTCTGTTGTATTTATAAATGTGTTATGCTCAACTATAATCATTTCATTGATGTGGATTCATTCTGTTACAGGTGTTGTTGTTTTTTTGTTATGAACATTTTTGTTTTTGCTTAGTTCTAAGTTGTTTTTCATATAAATTATTTGTACCTGGAAAATTCTGTACCAAGCAAAAACTTTATAATTATGTCTGTAATTTTGATACAAACCAAAGACAGAGAAAGGTAGAATTGGAAACTAGCTAATGGCCCCCTGGGGTCTCAGGCAAATACCAAACACTGCCAGAGTGGGTCTCATGGGAACTGGGCAGAGAAGGTAAGGTGATCTGTGGCAGCTGGCACTCAGCCTCAGGGTGGGGTGATCAGGAGGGGATGGGGTGGGCCTGTGCTGAACAGGTCCTGTCTAAAGAGGTCCCTTTAGCAGATCTATTCAGCAGCCAGTTGTTTCCATGTGGGAATGTGGGTCAGTCTTACCAGATCTTCTGATTTTTTTAACTATAACCCAGAATCTGAATTATGACATAAACATCTGATTTTACAAGATTGGCTAACTCAACGCTTTAAATCCTTCCTGCAGACCAAACAGAACAGCTTTGCGGGCTGGATACAGCCTGTGGGCTTTGGTCCTTAGAGACAGAGAGCCCTTTAGCAGCGAGGCAGACGGAAGCATAGGATTTGAATAAAAGCACAATAGCAATTTTTAAGTTGAAACAAATCAAAACTTGATTTTATTATTTCATGTCCCCCTCACACCCCTCTACCTCTCCCAATCCGAAAGCCCCATACTTGTAATGGTAACAGTTTCTGCCCTTTACATTTGGTATGTTATGTCTGGAGTGGCTGCATTTGAAGGGGTTGTCTTGCCTGAGGAGTAATATTTTCCAGTGAAAATATGTAGAGTACTAGAGGCCCGGTGCACTGTATAGGGATTGGGCTGAAACCAGCTCTCCAACATCCCCCTCCGCACTCCGAGGGGTCCCTGATTGCGATAGGGTGCAGACCAGGCCAAGGGACCCCACTAGGCCTCTAGTATGCATATAAGATCTTTGGTTAATCTTTTCCTACCTCCCTCTCCTCTTCCCTCTGAGATTCATCAGACTGTTTCATGTTTCCATGCCTGTGCTTTGAGCATTTGCCCCCTGGAGGACAGTGCGTGTCATGGCTACCGGCTGAAAGGTTGCTTAGGCTTTGATAGATAGATAGATAGATAAATAGATAGATAGATAGATAGATAAGAATAAAGCATCTGCCGGGACCGGTTTGGCTCAGTGGATAGAGCATCGGCCTGCAGACTGAAAGGTCCCTGGTTCAATTCCGGGCAAGGGCATGTACCTTGGTTGCGGGCACGTCCCCAGTGGGGCTGTGCAAGAGGCAGCTGATCAATGATTCTCTCTCATCGATGTTTCTAACTCTCTATCCCTCTCTCTTCCTCTCTGTGAAAAATCAATAAAAAATATATTTATATAAAAAAAAAAAGAATAAAGCATCTAGCAGAAGATAATAAGAGGGAAGGGGATAGGGGGTCTGGTGGTAGAGAATGAAGGGTAAGTGCCACTTGGAGATGAAAAAAGAGATCACTTACCTGGAAGATAGGGGAAAAGGAAGACTTATTTGTATATTAAACTTGATTTGGGAGAGAACAAAGAGGAGTCCTTACATAGGGAAAATTGTGACCACATAAATATTTAGAAATAGTGCAGAATCCACGTGGGTAGGCAGAGTGCTATTATTTTGCCATTCCTAGTGCGTGTACATTAATTTGTGTTGTGGCTTCTACAAAAGGAGAATTGGAGTGAAAAAGAAGGGAAAGAGTTTAGATCAGAAAGGAGAATATAGAGTAAGGAAAAGAAGAGAGGACTGTAGAATAGCTGATATAAAAATGAACCAAGAAAGCTGGAAAATGTTTGTAGAAAACTGGCCAACACTCATCTCCCTCTTCCCCTCCCCCAAACCACTGCATCATCTGCAGGGGTATGCATGGCAGCCCCCAGCCCTCTGATGGCTCTGACACCAGCTTGTGGAAGGCTGGTGTGCTGGGTGTCACCGGGAGCAGCCCGCACCCTCCTTTGTGCCCCTCTGTGTGACGTTAGTGGCAGCATGCTGCATCTGTCCTGCAGGGTACCCTGTGTGGAGAACAGTGCAGGCTGAGTTTGAGCTGCTCTGCATGGCTGGATGCCCTATGCAGGGCACATGCTCGGATCCCTGGCTTTGTGATCCTGCTAGTGCTCCTGTCTTTAGTTATAGCTCCTCTTCTGTGGAAAATCCTTCCATCGTTCAAATGTAATTTGTTGTACATGCAAAGAGAAGAAAGATGGTATCTTAGCAGATCTCTATTACTGGCTGAGTCTAGATTCCTAGCCTGGCATTTTTAAAAAGCATTTTTCTCTTAATTATCCCAAGTATAGCACATTGTTCCTGGAATCTCTGCATTTTCTGAGAAAGAAACCTTTTGATTCACCGTCAGGTTTTGTTCCAGGCCTCAGGACTGCCATCCCTGCATGGTCCGAACCCCGTCTTTCTCAGCTGGTGTAACTTCACATTGTTAACGCTTTGGTTGCTTTCAGAATAAAAACTGCATTTTTAAAACGTGCCCCCGCGCTGGTTTAATGCAGTAAGTGTCTTTGTTCTTTCTCATTGTGGAAGCTGGTTTGTGGTATTGAGAGAATGGGTACAGTTTTGCTTGCACTGTTGCTGGGAGGAAGAAAAATTCTTCAGATTCCACTGTTTGTTCTTCTAGGGACTGGAGTCCACAGATGGAAATCCTGGAAGATCCTATCAGGAAGTGAACCTTGTAAATACTCTTTGTGCTGGTTTTGGGGCACTATGGATTAGCACATTGTACAAGAAGTCTTCTTTAACCTTCTTACAAAACGTACTTTAAGAGGAGCACACGTAGGGACTAATCTGGAAATAATACTAGGAAGCCCTTGCGTAGCACTCGCACGTGCCTGGCACTTCGTGTGCTGGGAGCACTTTACACGTATTAGCTCATTGACTCCCCACAGCGGCCTGTTTGTAGCAGAGGTCACCGAGGCTCTGGCCCCCGTCGGGCTGCCCTTGCCCATCCCCGTGAGCAGCCTAGGAACGCAAGGCTGTGGTTGGAACCCCAAGCTCAGAATCTGTACTTTTTAGGACTGGTTTATTGCCTCTTCTACTCAGAACAAGAACCTTTTTTTTTTTTTTTTTTTTTTTTGCTTTCCACATCACCTCAGCTTGAAACTCAGGGTGAGGGTTTGATTTTTTTTTTTTTTAAAGAGAAAATTAGGCTCCTTTTCTAATACCTCCTCCCCAAACCAAACAAACAAACTGTCAGGAAACAGTTCCCATCTAGGAACAGAAAGCTGGAGCATCTTTGTGGAACACCATACTAAAATGCCGGACTGAAAATTCTCAGGGCTGCAGCTGGGGTCTTGTTGCTGTGAGAACCCTCACTCTTGGCACCAGAATTGTCTTTAAGAGCACAAACACTATGTTACTTTTACCTTTACAGCCAGTGGATTCACTGAGCTGCTGGGAGAATGCTTTAAAAATTGCTTTCCGCCCTAACCGGTTTGCTCAGTGGATAGCGCATTGGCCTGCGGACTCAAGGGTCCCAGGTTCGATTTGGATCAAGGGCATGTACTTTGATTTCGGCACATCCCCAGTAAGGGGTGTGCAGGAGGCAGCTGGTTGATGTTTCTCTCTCATCAATGTTTCTAACTCTATCCCTCTCTATAAAAAGTCAATAATATATATATATATATATATATATATATATATATATATATATATATTTTTTTTTTTTTTTTTTAATTGCTTTCCACAATGAAATAGGGCCTTGGGAAGGATCAAGGATTTGGAGCTCAAAGGACTTGAATTCTGGTCCTGGTGGTTTCTTCTGCTGACCTTCACTTTGGGTTTCATCCTCTGTAATCACAGCAACCCGGTTGGTTTGGTGAGGATAAGAAACTGAACTGCGTTAACAGTAGCCTGTGTGTGTGAGTGGGTGCGCCTCGTGGCCTGTGTGAGTCCTGGAAGTGGTTTTCTGTGGGTGAGTGGTGAGGGGGATGCTTGGGAGGAGTCTGCACGGATCGGAACTTCTTCCTTTTCCTCTTCTCTCCTTACCTGTATTATAGTGTGGACGATAGTGTGGGTGTTGACTCAAGTTTCTGGCCCAGACTCCTTTTCCTTGGTTTTCCCCCCCTCCTACTTTGGGCTTGCCTCCAGGTTGCCTACAAAGTGCTGTTTGTTGTAAGGGTGAAGCAGGCGATTCTCTGGGCAGCGACACTGTGGCTGCAGGCAGTTACTGTAGTTCAAAGCCAAGAGCCAAGCTGGAGTGGGAGGGGCACCGACGGAGCTTGTTCCTTAGAATATTGTACATTGATTTTTGAAGGAAAGAAAGGGAGTGAGAGATGACTTTTCAATAGAAATATTATGAAAGGCCCTTCAAAACAGAACAAAAGCTGGGTAAAGAGAAAGGGCTTTAAGAAATCACTGTTTATTACTTTGAAAGCAAATATGCTCCCTCTCTCTCTTATGAAAGCAAACGATTTTTGGGCACTTACTATGTCTTGCAATGTATTCTGGTAGGATAGAAAACAAAAGTTAATAATAAATACTAACAGCAGCTACCATATTGGTGCGTTGCAAAAGGTGGTCTCCTTTGGGCCAAACACTTCTTGTGTTAGGTCTTCATATCAGTCATGAAGGTGGGTATCATTTTTTTTTAGTCCCATTTCAAAGATTACAAAATCGAGGCTCAATGTGTTCAAGTAACCTCACAGAGGTTACAATGTTGGTAACTGGAAAACTAAGCTTTGAACCTAGGCCTGTCTCTCATCCACAGTATGGAAGATGAATGAGTTACACCCCTGCTTTCAGGAGGAGAATAGCATGTAAACAGCTTAGCATAATTCAGGGCAGCATGCACCGTATGCTGTAATTCCTGCATGAGCTCAGTTTTTTGGGCATTTGCTCAAAGAGGAGAATGGCTTTTTTTGTTTTTTTTTTTTTTTTAATATATTTTATTGATTTTTGTACAGAGAGGAAGGGAGAGGGATAGAGAGTTAGAAATATTAATGAGAGTCATCGATCAGCTGCCTCTTGCACACCCCCTACTGGGGATATGCCCGCAACCATGGTACATGCCCTTGACCGGAATCGAACCCGGGACCTTTCAGTCCGCAGACCGACGCTCTATCCATTGAGCCAAACCGGTTTTGGCGAAAAGAATAGTTTTGACTGGAAAGTTCAGAGAAGGTTTCACAAAGAAAAATAACTAGAGCAGGCCCTTGAAGAATGAGAAAGATGGAGGCTAGTAGGGAAAGGTGAGTGAGGTGAGGGAACGTTGGGTCAGGAAAGCATGGACACATAAAAGATGTATGAAATGTATTTGGGGAACTGTGGTGTGACAGAGTGAGGGATGTGGGAGGGAAGAAGGGCAGAATAGTAGTTTGGGTCATATTACAGAGGGCCTGAGGTGTCCTGCTAAGGAATTTGGACTTCATTCCATTGCCTTTGAAAGTTATCCCATTAAAGGTTCTAGAGAAGGGAAATCATTTGCTCTAGTCTCTGACTTCAGTAATTCTGGTGGTAGTAAATGTGAGAATAAACAAGTCATCTTTTCTGTCAAAGAACAGTTTAGGCAGCGCCATTTTGGACCACTTGACCTGGCAGCCGCCCTTTGAATTAGCCAATCGCGAAAGGCTGTGCACCTGAGCTCCAAGCAAGAGCAAAGGACAGGTCACATGCGTAAGGGATTATAAAACCGAACAGACTGCCTTCTTGGTGCGCACGCGCTTCCAGACCACGTGTGTGCACCCTTCTATGTAGAAGTAAATATGTTTGCCTTGCTGCCTGGCTCCTGAGTGTATTCTATCAGAAACTCTGACTTGGGGGCTCACCTTATTTCTAACAGTAAAGAAAAGAATAGAATGTCTGTAGTGGAGGTTCCTCAACTGGCCTGCACCTTAGGATTGCTTGGGGGTTTCATAAATGTATAGATTTTGAACCCTCCCCCCTATCATCTCCCTACCCCAAGAGATTATCGTGATGCTTGTAGATCTGGGTAGGGTCTGAGAAAAAGAGTTTTTATTTTATTTTTTAAAAATGTTTTTATTGATTTCAGAGAGGAAGAGAGATTGAAACGTCAGTGGTGAGAGAGAATCATTGATTGGCAGCCTTCTGAGGCTCCACACTGGGGATCAAACCCGCAACCTGGGCATGTGCCCTGACCTTGAGTTAACTGTGACATTCTGGTTCACGTTCAATCACTGGGCCATGCCTGCCAGGTGAGAAATAGTGTTTAAGAGGCCCTGCAGGTAATTCTAAACTTAGCCAGATGCGGGCATAGGCTTTTAGGCGTTAGAACATTGGGGCAAAGGGTCTGGGCTGAGGTTAATTTGTTTTTGTCATTGTGTGGATGTTTTTAAACCATGGAAAAGGGCCAATAATTATACCTTGGGGAAGGACTGTCTACTTAAGCTTTATGGTTTGCTTTTTATTCTCTATACATATTAATAATAATCTCAGAGCACAATCGTTTTCACATAAACTTTCCCATTCATAATCTAGATTGTTGTTTGGCTGTAATTATTATGCTTTTGTGCTGACTTTCCCTTTTCTGTTGTTATTCTTTATTTAGCAGGAAATGGACAATCTAGGATTCCCTTGGTGACTGTCACTTCATTGACAGTCTCTCTTGGAGCCTGGACTCTGGAGTTCACTGCCTGGGGCATGGTGGCTCCAGGGCTACATGGCTCAGCTCTGGAGTCTCTTAGGAGTTGCATAATATGATACTCACTTGTACATTTCCTGGGACCCAGCATGAGTTTAGGCCATTTCTTGAGTTCTAAATCAGCTACTGACTTCATAAGTATAATTTTTGGGAAGGCAAACAGTTCTATCAAGGGAGAAGTGATTTCTCAACATTAAAGAAATTAGAAATTATAATTTATGCTTAAAAAAATAACATTAGTCCAAATTTTAGCTCTCTTCCTTCTCCGCTATTCTTTATCCTGTCGTGTGTTCCCAAACCATTCTCATGACCTTCTGCCTGTGCGGCATATTTGTAGTGGGGCCAGATTATACACACACCATTGACTCTTTCGTCTGACCTCTAAATTCAGCCTTTGAGCCCCCTCATTGCTTTGAGTTTTGCTAACAAAGTGTTCTTGTTGAAAGAAATATTATTTCCCATGGAACTTTACTAATGGCATGTAGAAAAATAATAGGATCATGCTTTTTTTAAAAAATATATATATATATATATATATATTTTTATTGATTTCAGAGAGAAAGGGAGGAGAGAGAGGTATAAACAGCAAATGATGAGAGAGAATCACTGATCAACTGCCTCCTGCACATTTCCTACCGGGGATCGAGCCTGCAACTTGGGCATGTGCCCTGGCCCGGAATCTAACCCTGATCTGATTCATAGGTGAGTGCTCAACCACCGAGCCACACCAGCTTGGGAGGGATCATGCTTTTTGAAGTTCAGACCCAAGGTCCTAAAATGTTCAATATATGCAATGTGCTGTTGCTTCCTTCACTATTGGGCATCTCAGCTCCCTGAAAATTAAAGGGACCCAAAAATGAAACTGAACTTCTTGTTTTCCCTCACCTCTGTTAATTGAGGTCGGTTCTCCCTCATTTGCCCTTTTCATACCTCCCAAATTAATGTTTTGTGCAAATTTGATTTTAACAGCATGAATAATTCCTCAGTTACTTTTTAATACAGATTGAATACTGAGCTGTTCCTTGTGTTTTTCTTCACATACTAATAGATCTGTCCAGTGTTTTTCTTTTTCTTTTTGTTAATCCTCACCCTAGGATATTTTTTTCCATTGCTCACATGAGGATATTTTTTCCATTTTTTTGTAGAGAGAGTGAAGGGAGGGGGAGAGACAGAGAGAGAAGCATCAATGTCAGAGAGACACATCCATTGATTGCCTCCCTCACGTGCCCAGACCCAGGCTTGGTATGGAGCCTGCAAGCGAGGTATGTGCCCTTGACCAGAATTGAAACTTGGGACCCTTCAATCTGAGGGCTGCCATTCTAATCACTGAGCCAAATGGGCCAGGGCTAGACAGTGTTTTTCTTTCCAGCCTGCTTAACTTCTGTGTTGTTCTTATAGCCATACTAGGGCCCCAGTGCACGAATTTGTGCACCTTGAAAGGAACTGTGGGATGCAAGGCTGCGGTGGGCACAGGGGCAGGTTTCAGCCCATCCTCCATGCCACCGCCTGGCCCTTCCTGCCATGGTTCCCCAGTCCCCTATCTGCCAGCAGCCCTGCTTCTGCTTGCATCCGCTGAAGGCATGGAGCAATTAGGGCTGGCGCTGTCAGCAGGTTCGAGTTGCAACTGCTGCCCCAATAGCTCCTCAGGAGCAGGGGGAGGTGGAGAAGCCCTCAGGGGCAATCGGGGTGGGCAGCTGCTACTTGCACCCACTGATGGCACCAAGTGATTGGGGCTGGCAGCGGGTGCGAGTGCTGGGTGGGAGCAAAGAATTTTCAGTGACTACCAGAGGCTCGCCCCAATGACAGTGACTGGTGCCCCACCTTAGTCTGGTGCCCCCGCTCACCTGCTCTACCATCCCACCGCAGTTGACGTCCGCCATGTTCTCCGCATACCCCCTGATGATTAGTGCACGTCATAGTGACCAGTTGTTGAGTTGTTCTGCCATTCGGTCTATTTGCATATTAGGGTTTTATATGTATAGGTAAGTTTCAGTTGACTTAGTAATAATCGCAACTTCATGAAAAACTATCAAATGCTTCACCAAGATCAGAGTACAAAGGTTCATTTCATTCCATGTCCTTGCTAATTCAGTCCTGTAGCCTTTCAGATTCTGGTCAAGGTGAGGAAGCAGCCCTTTGTCTTGGCTTTCCCATTCTGCAAATATATTTCCCTTTCTTTTCAATATTTCTTTTTTAAGCAACTTCTTAGTGGACTCTGCATCCCCGATTCCCTACAACCAGTGGTTACATTTTTGTTGCAAAAAAGAAAGCCCAGGAGCCACTCTGCTCCTTCTATCATATCTATGGGTCTGTTCCCCAGGACCTTTCATGCTGGAGAAAGCAAGCCCAGTCCAGTTGTGCAGTAGTAAAATGGGTTGATCAAAAATATACTCTGGAGGAGAATCCAAGATGGCTGCTCGGGTAGGCACCTAGCCGCAGCCGCACGCAACAATTTCAATAAAATACAACTAAAATATAAAATGGACATTACCCAGAACTACAGGAAAGTCGACTGACTGGAAATTCTACAACGAGAAGCAAGGAGAAAACCAGAAGGAAGCGCGGAGGAGCTGTAAAAGCCCAAGGTACGGAGACACGCGGCGCGCGGAGAGGAAGGAGCCGGAGAGGAGGGAGGCCGAGTGCCTGGCTGGCGTTCCCTAGCGGGAAGGAGATAAAACTCCGACTGTGCTGGGCCCCCGACTGCTCTGAACCCCCGTTCTACACCAGACCCCGGGGATCCAGGCTCACACAGAGGGAGCTGGGCTGTAAGGCGGAACCCGGGGAAGTGGCGAAAGGAGGTCCCGGCGGCGAGCACACTGCGTGCGCGCAGAGAAGGGCCGACCGGCTGTGCCGTAGGACTGCCCTGGCAGGAAGGAGACAGGCTCCAGACTGCTCTGAACGCCATCTCCAACTCCACTTCCAACTGAACTGAACCCCAGTTTCGGGCCCATTGCGGGAGAGCCTACACTGTTTGGTAGCAGGCGAAAATCGAGGGCACCTTTCTCTCAGAGGTGCTTGCAACATGTACTGAAGGACCCTGAGTCTCAGGAGTCGCATAGGGCGGGGCTGACGGAAGCCAAGGCTGTAGGCTCCACCCTGAAACTCCGCCCCATCAGAAAAGCTGCCTGCGAAAATGCCTAAACCAAATAGATCACAAACGAAAGAAATGGAGGACAAAAAGCGACTGGATATAGAGTTCAAAACCACACTTATAAGGTTTTTCAAGAGTATCCTAGAAAAAGCCGATAAAATAAATGAGACCTATGAGGATATGAAAAGGGATCAACAAGAAATAAAGAATACATTGTCCGAAATAAAAAATATTATACAGAGTCCTAAAAACAGAATAGAAGATCGCAAGAATCAAGTCAAAGACTTGGAACATAAAGAGCCAGAAGACACTCCTGTGCAGAAGCTAGAAGACAAGAGAATCCAGAAAATTGAAGATAATGTAAGAAACCTCTGGGACAACTTCAAACGATCCAACATCAGAATCATGGGGGTCCCAGAAGATGAGAGAGAGCAAGATATCGAAAACATACTGAAAGAAATAGTGACAGAAAACTTCCCCCACCTGGGGAAAGAATTGGACTTACAAGTCCAGGAAGCACACAGAACTCCAAATAAGAGGAATCCAAAGAGGACCACACCAAGACAAATCATAATTAAGATTCCAAGAGCAAAGGACAAAGAGAGAATATTAAAAGCAGCAAGAGCTAAGCAGGTGGTTACCTATAAAGGAGCCCCTATACGATTGTCAGCTGATTTCTCAACAGAAACCATGCAGGCCAGATGGGAATGGCAAGAAATATTCAAGGTGATGAATAGCAAGAACCTACAGCCAAAAATACTCTACCCAGCAAAGCTATCACTCAGAATCGAAGATCAGATAAAGAGCTTCACTAATAAAAAAAAAGCTAAAGGAGTTCATCACCACCAAACCAGAATTATATGAATTGCTGAAGGGGGTTCTCTCAGAAGAGAAAGTAAATAAAGATAAAAATTATGAACAACAAATACGTAACTATCAACAAGTGAATCTAAAAACCAAGGAAATTAAAAAAAAAAATCTGATGAACAATATTAACTGCTGAATATAATAGAATCAGAGGTATGGAAGGGGAGTGAACTGACGATTCTTGGGGAAAAAGGGAGAGGGGAATGTGGGAAGAGACTGAACATAAACTGTGCACCTATGGATGAGGACAATGGGGAGTGGGGAAAGGGCAGATGGTGGGGTGGGAAGGGGAGGGGGGTGGGGAAGGAACACTTGTAATAATATGAACAATAAAAATTTATTAAAAAAAAATAAATAAAAATAAAAAATAAAAAATGAAAAAAAAAAAAATATATACTCTGTGGCCAGCCAGGCTGCTCAAGTTCAGATATTTGCTAGCAATGTTACTGTGGGCAAATGACTTCATTTCTCTGTGTCTTTTTCCTGATCTGTAATATGGAGGTAATGATTTCTACCTCATTGGGTTGTTGTCTGGGAAAACCGAGTTAATGCACATCAAGTGGTTGAGTTTGTTTCACTAGATTCAGTTTAAAAATTGAGAATATGATTACTAGAAATGGTGGGGTGGTTACATTGTAAGGTATAAAAATGTATAGTCATTATATTATACATTTGAAACTAATATAACCAACATAATATTGTATACCAACTATACTTTAAAATATAAAAATTTATAAATAATATTTCACAAGTTTATAATAATATTTCTGAATTTTGCAGGTACTTTGTTTCTCTTTCTTGCTGTTTGTCTTAGCCATTTCACTGCGGGCAAATGAAAAATCAAATTATCTGATTTTTGCCACCATAAATTATTCATAAATTGCTTTCTTCATTAAAATTCCATTACAATTGAGAATAGATATACTCAGTTACAGTGATGTGTGGGATTTATTCCCCGTTAACTCCTGTTTTGCTACCTTAAGATATATAATTGTACAGATGTGTGTGTGTGTGTGTGTGTGTGTGTGTATATATATATATATATATATATATATATATATATATATCCGCACCTGAGGATATGTTTTAGAGATATAAAAGGAGAGAGAGAGAGAGAATGAGAGAGAGAGACATAGATTTGAGAGACATTGATTGATTACCTCCTGTACTTGTCTTGATTGGGCATCTAACCTGCAATCTTTTTTGGTTTATGGGACAATGCTCCAATGAGCCCCCTGGCCAGGAAATATTTATATATTTTTAAATCCTTTTGAAGAACATTATTATTATTATTATTATTATTATTATTGTTATTTTTAGTAATGAACATTATATTTAGACTTGTTAGGATCAATCCTTTTAAGTTGTTGGACTTTTAATATATTATTTTTAAATGAATGCTTAAAGAGAATTTAAAATATATTTTAATAAAGGAACAGAAATATCCATTACAGAAGATGAATAGACAAAACATGCCTTCCAAAGAGAAATGTGTTATAGGACAATGTTTAGTCAACACAACATAGATCATGATCAAGAGCCAGTAAATAGCCTGAAGATGTTCATTGCTAGCAGTCTATGCCAAGAACATTTTTGAATACTCTAAATTATATTCAGGTATTTGCATTTAGTCAAACGTTGGTGATTTCTTGCTATTCTTTCATAGTAATGCTTACGAAATCACAGTCCATTAGTCAGTATGGCCCACTTTGCATGTGTATTTGCATACTAACTGAAGAATGGAGGGGAAACGTCGAAAACCTGTGTTAGGATTTTATCCTTCACAGTTGGATTGACTAGTGGATCTGTCTTATTTATTATATAAAATAATATTCAGCTGCATGTTTAACCCAATTTATATCAACTTATATTCCTAGAACTTAAACATAAATTGACCTGTTGCAAAATACATGTTTATAGTTTATACCCTCCAAAAATTTGGCACGGTGATGAAGTAACATGACGCAGTTGAAAAAGAGCATTACAAGTTGTTTTGAAAGGGAGATTCTTCTGCATAAAAGATGTGCAGCACAGAATAATATAATACATCCACAGCCAAAATGCACCCGCTCATCTCTTCAATTAAGAGGAGAAAGAACAGACCAGGGTGAATTTGAGCTCCGTTACCTACTGCTTTGAGAAAAATGATTTAACATCTGTGATCTCGGCTGCTGCCTCTGTCAGAGAGGATGACTTCTCCCTGCAAAAGCAATGCTGAGAACTCGGTGGGGCAGGGCAGGCGAGGGACCCATGTAAGTGTCACTAAGTCTGTGCAGCATCGGTGAGTTTGGGTATTTGGAAACTGAGGAAACCGATGCACTGAGCTGAAGGACATACAAGCACAGGCCTGGTGCCACCCTGGACCTGAGTTTCTACCTTGGTCTTCCAAGCCCTGCTGTGGGGTGCTCTAAGGACTGCTAGCCTCCTCAACTTGCTCAACACCAAGAAACTCCTTTTTCAGGAAGAAGCTGAAACCATCCTGCCGGCAGATTTTTATAATGAGAATGATTTGCACCCCTTGCTACATTTTTGCCATGGGAAATGACAGTCTGGCTCCTTGAAGACAGTTAATGACCCTCTTTGGGCAACTGCCTGACGAGCCAGCCAGTTGGCTCTGAGGACATCTTCCTTAAAAGCCATGGCCCAGGTTTTGCCGAGGCCAGAAGGTGATTGCCAGGGCCAGAAGCCTCCATCACAGGAAGGCCTATTGCAGGAGCTACCCTGGAAGTGAAGACACAGACAGGGGCACACCATTTGAAGGCTGCTAGGACAGAGAGGCAGTTTCTTAGGTCACCAAACAGTTTGTCATTTTTCTTTCTTCTTCTTCTTCTTCTTCTTTTTTTTTTTTTTTTGTAAAATCTAGCTACAGTAATGACCAAGAATCATCACGCAGAGAAACCTTGAGGCAAACATTGTTAACCATTTTTAAAGGAAGGTCTTTCTAAGATGAAGAAAGATAAGCAGCAGCATTTCAGATATGAGTCTATCATCTCTTCTTCCACATCTGTTAGTCCTCAGGAAAGCTACCGCTTGTCAATTCGGAGCCTCTAAAATTGCCTTTTCAATGTTGCTGTCGTCATCCATGGACCGTGGTACTTAGGGAATGGAGACTTTCAAAATGAACCTCCAGTCTTCTTCCAGAATCACTTTTATCTGTTGAGGTATCATTTGTGCTTACTTGGGAGCATAATTTCTCTCTTCTTATGCGGTTGTGAGCTTAATGTTTTATTTTTCTGCTCAGAGGTGGTAAGGATGAAATACTTCCCTGTGAAATACAGAAGGGGCAGGAGAATAGATAAACTGTGGGAAGGTATGACATGATGGTCGGGCCCTGTGCTTGTGAGGAAACGTGTCAGGAACTGATGCAGTCTTAGTGATGTATTATCCTAACTGTGAACTTTGGAGTTCATCCAGGTCAATTTAAACACGCTACCTGTGCTTTTTTAAAGAGTCTCATTTGTCTTCAGAGGTTTTTCTTCAGGGCTCTTGGAGTTCTAATGAGTAACCGAAATGAAGGCAAGAATGCCAAAAGGCCTTTTAAAATAGAGTTGCATTTTTTTAAAACGTGGTAATTATTGACAACATTTAATAAGTGAGAGAGAAGTTTTGAGCTAAATGCCCGCCTTGTGGGGAAGAAGTGGCAATGCTTTAGGAGGAAGCATTACATTTTTGAAGAAAGGTACAGGGTAAGCAAGGGAGTGTAAGAAGGATAAAGGAGGCAGCAGAGGCAGAGCTGGACCCTAAAAGGCTGCTAAGAGCCCACAGGAGGTTGTTAGTAATAAGCCCTCATGGGACTGTGAAGGTCGGGAATGCATTTCTGCCCCTGCCCAGTCCTGCCAGTCACACTTGAGGACCTTGCCCTAGCCCACTGGTCGGCAAACTCATTGGTCAGCAGAGCCAAATATCAACAATACGACGATTGAAATTTCTTTTGAGAGCCAATTTTTTTTAAAACTTCTTCAAACGCCACTTCTTCAAAATAGACTCGCCCAGGCCGTGGTATTTTGTGGAAGAGCCACACTCAAGGGGCCAAAGAGCCGCATGTGGCTCGCGAGCCGCAGTTTGCCAACCACGGATCTAGCCTCTCACCTGCATGTCCTACAACTCCAGAGCCTGTGCTGCTCAGTGAGGCGATGGGGAAGGGCAGGTGATGAGGTGCAGTCAGTTCATCAGAAGACGAGACAAAAGCACTCACTTTCTCACTCACTCTACAAGTGTCTGGGGTCTCACCACTGCCAGGAATCTTAATCATCTTTTAATATGTGCTCCGCTTCATGGCTTGTCAGGAGGAGACTAGAAGCATCTACTGACAAGGGAGTGTAAACTAAGTGCTAAAGCAGAAGGAAATGGAAAATGAGAGAATTTTGACAGTTTCAGTAAAAGTTGAAGCCAAGCATTTGTCTCCCCCCCCCCCCCCCACCTTCTTCTTAAAAAGGCCCAGTTCGAGAAAAAGAATTCAAGAAACAAATATTAGTCAGCTGATTATGTTCTAAATTGGACAGACTTTGTACTTTGGCACGTGAGTAGCTATCCTAGAACCTTTTGAACTTTTGCCACCGAGTAATTCTGAAAAGGCTGACAGAGCCAGTGCAGATAATGAGAAAGATCACACTGTCCTCTGCTCGAGTAGTCAAGGTTCACATTATTCACTCAGGTGGGTCGGGAACCTGACTCCTGCGGAAGGACGGCATGTAAATTTCAGGATCACTCAGATATAAAGGAACGGATCCTGCATGGTCACTGGGCTCGCTTTTTCTCCCAGAATTCACTGTTGTTTTTGAGAATTAGCACAGGGTAGAGGAGATGGCCCAGATTTTATTACTTAGGAAAGACCTGTTGTTTGACCACTTTGTAGCGGAGACATTGGGACAGTTACCGAACTTCTCAGACCCTGTTTCCTCAGTTGGGAATATGGGGATAGGACTTTTACAGATCTGTTGGGAAGTGTTTAGACTACGAGGAGATTAAAACGAGGTGCTGTCTAACACCAAGTAGGAGCTTTATATCTGTCCGTTTCTATCTACTTCAATCACAATTTAGCTTTTTAATGTAGTAAAATAATCATCCTTGATGTTCTCTTCTCCGTGTTTAGTGTTGAAAGACGAGTAACTTTTATTTAAGCCATCAGCTTGATGAGGAAAGGAACTGTTTGTTAGAGACAGTATTCTGATAAATGTGTGTGCAAGGTCGTTCTGATGAAGCCCTCCACACCTGCAGCCCAGAACCGGGCACTGACCACATACAAACTCCTCAAGCTGGCATGCTCTGTGGGTGGCAGACTCTCATACCATCTGTTCACTACTGTTTAAACACCACCCTGAAGTTCACCTAAGTCAGAGGTTAACGAAATGAACATAAACCCAGAACTTTGGAACTGCTTGGTGATTCATACCCAAAGAAACACTGAAAGAGTGCACCACATGATGGTCTTTTGTGTGAAACTGGTTTATATGTCAGTGTTGGGGTTTGGATCCCAGGAGGAGAGATCCTAGCTAGAACCCGGAATACATTATTCCTCCCCCCGCCCCCCCTCCTGGTTCCTGGCAGCTGTGTGCACATTCTTGAGTCATCTAGGCACCAGACAAGTAGTTTCCCATCCTGAAGCTCTTAAAGCAGAGGGGCTGGAGGGGATCTATCGGGATGTAGCTGTTAACTTCAACATTTTGCATAAACCCAGCCTCCACTCCCCTGCAAAGGCTCAGCCTTGTCTTTACACCTTCCCTAAGGCGGTTTTTTTTTTTTTCCCCCAAGGGCGGGGGAAGGGAGGAGGAGAGGAACCGGTGAAAAGGAAGGCAGACCACGCTGAGCGCTGGAGCCGGGGAGGAAGCCTGTAGCCGAGTGACTTAGGTGCCTGCGGGGAGGGGGGACCCTGGCCGGGGCTGGAAACGGAAGGGCTCTGTGCGCGCGCTGGGTTGGTGGCGAGGCGGCCGGCAGGGGGAGGCCCGGGCCCGGGGAGCCCGCTCGCGGGGGTCGCTGGCCGGCGTGGCGGGTCCCAGCGCCCACCATGGCGAGGCGGGCAGAGGCCACGCCGCCCACAGCAGCCCCCTCGGGCGCCCTCCCCTCCGCCGCCGCCGGCCCGCGCCCCTCCCGCCACCCCGCCAACCCTGGGTTCTCTCTCGCCCTTTCTCTCCCCCGTGTTTTCAAACAGGAAGTGCACGGCTGTCTGTAACGTGCTGCCGGCTCCCAGGATGGAGGAGTGAAGTCTCCGCGCCGCCGCGGGGTGCAGCCTGCGGAGCCCACCGGAAGCCCAGTCCCCGGAGAGCGCCCTGAGGCAGCGGGTGGCCGCCGGGTCCAGGTGCGTGTGTGCGGCCGGCGGGGCGGCGGGCGGCGGGCGCGGGGCTGTCACTGGCCGCCGCCGGGTGCCGCGGAGCCGGATCTCCAGCTCCCGGCTGCAGCGGGACTTGCGTGCATGTTCTTGGGTTGCGCCCCACACCTCCTGCTCTCTCCCCCAAGGGTTTCCTGTCAAACTCTGGTCGCAGCGCCGCTGACCCTGAGCGGGGTCCACCCGAGGCGGGCGCTTTCCAGGCTGGACGCCTGTGTCCAGGAGTCGCCAGCTGTCTGTCCTCTCTTCCTCCTCCTCCTCCTCTTCCAGCTGCTGGAAGCAGCGGCTCTTTGTTCCTCACTCATTGGCCTGGGCTTATCATGCATGCATGTCCTGGGAGGCGTGTGTGGGGGTGGTGGTAAGAGTGGGGCGAATGGAGGAGAGGTAGGGTCCTAGGAAGGAAAGAGGGTGGGCTGTAGGGGAAGTGGAAGGTGGAAGGGGGAGCCAGAGGCTAGGAGTGCAGGCTCAGAAATCCCACCTCTTTTAGCCGGTGAAACAGGAGTTCCGCTCTCCTGCTGCCTGTGTGGGGAGAGCCAGGACATCAGGAGCTGAGGGCAATGGTGCAGACACACAGCAGCAGAAAGGTGGCCACCGAGAACGAGGGGGCAGCTCGTTCTGGGGTGTTTAGTCTGGTGTCTGGTTTGTGAACTCCGGCGTGGTTTCTCAGCCAGGCTCCCTCGCTGAGACAGAGGGCACTTTGAAAGGCAGGAGCCAGGCAGCCTTATTCGTTCCATCCCGTCTTGCCATCAGAGCGAAACTGAGAACGACTTTCTGAAATCCACTTGGTGGGTTATAATTTCACATCCATAGCTTGCTCCATCTCCCACATTCATAGGTGGGAAACAAAGCGCTAGGGGGAAAAGGTTTTGCTGCTTCACTCCCGGGCAGGTCCTGTCTCTGCAGACTGAGTCCAGTGAAAGCCCAGCTTGTTCCTCCACCTCTGTTTGTCTACCTGGTGGAACTCTGTGGAGGGAAGGGACCCTGGGGAGGTGGGGTGGCTGAGAAGAACCAGTTTGATGAGAAGATTGTATGGCCTCGAGTTAAATGTTTGAACAGTGCTCAAGCACTTACGCTGTTTTGGAGGAAGGGACGGGGACAGATGACTAGTAGGAAGGAAAGTGCGATTCTGCAAAGAAGGGTGTCTTTCTGTAGCAGGGAGGGAAGTCATGACAGTACTACAAGGTCTTAGCTCTTTCCGCTTATGGGGCCACCAAGCTTCTTCAGGAAGCAGGGTTAGCTGTCATATTTAAATTCATGATGTTGAATGCAGACTGTACCATTCTAACCTGAATGTTTTATAATAAGATATATTTGCTGCATAACTTTTGCTTTGAAAGGAAAATCTTTGGAAGCCAGGTAGGCTGGTAAAATTTGTACTGCTCCCTCCCTCCCTTCCTTTTCTTCATTCCAATAAGCAATATGGAGGTAATTTGAATGATAAGATCCCATTATTCCAATGGCCCTTCAGAACTTGAATCTCTTTTTAAAATGCAGCTGCTTTGAGCATTTATGATGCTATCAATAATTGGCATAATTGTGTTAGTAAGTAGCCAAGATACACTATGAGAACTGAGCAATTAATCTCATCACTTTCTAGATACATAGATGTGGGCTCTTTAAATTTGAATTGAACCATAAACTGTCTGTGTTTATCCCTCTTCTCTTGCCAAGTACATCATGAGATTAAAAGAGAAAACCAGTCATTAAGAGACACTCTTGAAAGACCTGCACAACCGTAGTATTTTGCCTCTGTTTTATACCCCGGTTCATTAATTTATTTGAAGACTACCTTCAGCAGCTGTTCCTCTGCTTCAAGATAAAATAGAACAGCCTTCGTAACCCTCCAAACCCGTCCTCTGTTTAGGAGCAGGATTTGCTCCCACTCTGGCAGAATTTAGTAATGACTACATAATAACCCAGGAATAATAATAGCTAGTCTTTAGATTCTCACTTTGTGTTTACAGAGCACATTTTCTGTAGTTCGTTTATAATGTGTTACTCCTTATAACAGTCCGGTGAGCTAGGATTCATTTGCTTCATTTTATGGAGAGAGAAAATCGAGGTTGGTATAACGTGACTTGTCAGTGGTCATATTAGTAAATGGAGATGCTGGGACTTGAACAAAAGTCTGATTATTAGATGCCAAAATTCTAATGCCATCTTTTCATTAACAGATAATCTTATTCAGGCTTTAGTGAACAGTATTCTTTTTGAAGGGTCAGATTAGCATATTTTAACTTTTTATAATAAAAAACAATACTACCAGTTTATCTGTAGGACAATTTTTGTCCCAGAAAAGAAATCACTAATTAATTAATGATGTATATGATGTTCACCACTATACATAGCTTCCCTACTCCCACCCTAGTTCAGGATAACCCTGGAAAGCTGATATTACAGAAAGACATGGGCAAGCCCATGTGCACTTAGAATAATATAATATTAAAGTATTTTGTAATATTCCTCAAATGAAAAGGTTATTTTTCCTATCTTTGTGGTGCTTCAAGTTAAGGCTTTCTTTATCTAGGAGTCTCTATTGTCCTGAGAAGAATATAAATAAAAATTGGGGTACATTTTCACTGGATCAGAAAGTGCTGGATAAAATATTTTCTCTTCAACATGGGAGTAGTATAGTGATCTATAACTTCCCCTTTATAAAATAGTGTTAAAGTATCAGGAGGAGGAGGAGAAAGTAGGGGAGAAATATAGTGAGTGACCTTTGTTTTGTAAGTGAGGAACGAAATGATAATACATGTTTTCTTAATACATAGTGCACTACCATTTCTGTCTGTTTTGGGTGGTTGCAATGGCTTGTGAATTCACAAAGAAAGGGTAACTAGCTTTGATGTTAAATGCCAAGGAAAAGTTTATGGCCGAGAGAGGACTAGGGGTGGGGATAATATGTGTGGTAGGATTATCACTTTTCAAATCTCTTCTTTCTTTCATGTTTATTATAAAATAGAAATTACCTTCGGTTGGAAATTGTAAACTTTAAAGCCGTGGTTCTCCATCATTACAAATACCAGGAAGCTTGTATTTAATACTCAAAGATTTCAAAGATTTTGTCTTGTTTAAAGTCATACTTTTTATTTACTATGATTGCTAATATTTAATGACAAAGTGAGCATTTCATATTACTCAACTGAATATTTATTGTAACTAATGACCACAGCATCTTCCCATATTTGTAAAATAATAGTACATACATGTGTGAGACAGATTCAGTCAGGACCCTGAAATCCTCAGGTAGGACCAAAATAAAACAATGCTCCCTGCTGAAACTACTGAACGGGCAATGTAAAATGTGCTGTGTGTTAGCCAGCAGGTTATCAAGATTCCCAGGTGGAATTTTCCCTCTTTGTTATACATTAAATACATGCTGCGTCGAGTCCTGACTTCGGATCTGCTCTGGTTTCTGGGTTACTTGCTTTTCATGGTCACTCTGGAGGTCCTGCAGTTACTCAGTCATGGGAACTGCTTTCTTCTAAGAGCATGCTCCCGACAGTACTTGTGCACATCCCTGCCTTGTGTCTGTAGAGTCAGGACTCTTGACACTATTTACAGAATAAGAGCTGTCACAACTACCCCCACCAGCAGCCTTATATTCATTTCCCAGAAGCTAAAAGACACTTCGCAACCATAACTTTTTCAGTTTTCAATAAATATATGGGAGGAGAGAGATTATTTATTCCTATTCTGTAGGGGAAAAAACTTGACACGTTAGTTAATATTGAATCAATCAGTCTCCGGTTTCCATGCCTGTTGCTGTGGCTTGGGTATTCTGTTTAAGACGGGGTAGGCAGAGCTCCAAAGTCTCTTAGGGTTAGTGAATGAGGTTCTTTTTTCCTGGTTAAAAAAAAAATCACTTCCCACTTATGGAACACCTTGTATGTGCTAGACAGTTTACATGGACTATCTCTGATCCTTCCGGTGTTGTGCAGGGTAGGTAATATTGCCATTCTATAGATAAAACTAAGGCAGGCAGAGATTGTAACATTTTTTTATCATTGTTTTTTCTTGCCAATTACAATTGACATACGCTATTACATTCGTTTCTGGTGTGCAACAGATTGATTAAACCTTTATGTGACTAACTAAGTGATCACCCCATAAGGAGATTGTAATTTATTCAAGTGGACGCGAATCCATGTTTGTCAGTCCCCACACTAAAACATCCCCCTCATTGCATCTGCTTCTTTCTCTGTCCTTACGCTCAACTCTATAGAGAAATGGTAGTATTTTGCTTAGTGTTACCTACCTTTTCAGCAAAGGTTCCGTTAAAACCACATAGAATGTGCAGATTTGAGGAATACAGACATCTAGAGTCAACCTTTCAATATGTTTGGCCTTTATGCAGTATGTATTTGCTTCTCAAGGAGCCTACGCATATTAAATCTATTGGTGAGAGTTTCTTGAGACAATTCTGTCCAAAGTGGTATTGCTGGGTCTTAGGAGATGAGCATACTAATGGTATTAGGAACTGTGCAGGTCTGGTTGTCAGGGCTATGTCCCAGGTTTACTTAATTTAATTTTTCTTCTCTGTGAATTGGGTCTCTTGCCTTTTTCTTGTAAGAGGTCCCTTAGAAGATTTTTTTTTTTTGGAGCTCCCCGTATATTCTAGAAATGAATCTCTTACCTTTAGTTATCACGGATATTTTCTCCTACTATGTCACTTGCCTGATTACTTTGCCTATGCACATCTCATTACTAACAACAACAAGTCTTGAATTTAATGTAGTTGAACCCACCAATTTTCAATATTGTAGTCCATGCATTTTGAGTTAAGAAATCCTTTTCTATTCTGGGCTCACAATATAGTTTCTCCTTACTTCATTAGCTTTATAGTCTTATTCATATTTGGGTTTCCTAAACTATTTTTAATTTAAGCCATGAGGTAAAAACCCATTTTTATTTTTTTATTATTATTATTTTAAATATATTTTATTGATTTTTTTTACTGAGAGGAAGAGAGAGGGATAGAGAGCTAGAAACATCGACGAGAGAGGAACATCGACCAGCTGCCTCCTGCACACCCCCTACTGGGGATGTGCCCACAACCAATGTACATGTCCTTGACTGGAATCGAACCCGGGACCTTTCAGCCCGCAGGCCGATGCTCTGTCCACTGAGCCAAACCGGTTTCGGCGCATTTTTATTTTTTAAAGACTGCTCATATCGTGAGCCAGTTTCCCCACCACTACTTACTAAACCTTCCATTCTTCACAGATTTTTTTGATGCTACCTCTTCATGTTTAAACAGCTCTCTTTCTGAGATCTTTAGTTTGTTTACATGGCATATTTGTGTATTCCTGGGTCATTGATATACTTTTTAAATTACTGTGCCTTTGAAATATTCTTGTGACATATACATGAACATTATTATATTACTTGCTTTCATTAGCATGATTGATACAAATTTAAAAGTTAAAAAATATTTTAGGTAGACTTTTTTGCCCTTGTTTGCATCTATGTTAACTCTTTATATCTGCACAAGTATTTTCTGGAAATGTGTTTACTTCTCTGGGAACATTCTTTAATTTATTTAGTAACATAATTTAATCTTAACCTTCCTAATATTACATTTCCTTCTTTATTTCATTGTTACTATTATTATTTAGCAGCCATGGCTTCCTTTCATACTTGGTCATCTGTGTAGCACAGTGGGTGTCTCACTTCAGAGGCTTCTCTTTCTTCCCCATTTCTCTGCATGTGCTTATCGAGCTGGGATGTGCTTTCCTGGTATGGCTTTTGGATGAATGTTTTATGAGGTGCGATGCTGTAATACATGGCTGAATACTCTTGAAAGCCTGTTAATTATAGATGTCTCTTCATTAATGGGGAAACATTGCTGGTTTCAACGTGGGTTCTCCACGTTTACTTTTCTCCATGCTGTACTCAGTGCACTGCTGGGTCTCCTTCCTCCTCCGGTCTCCGACTTACATCACCCTGAATGCCAGTCCCCTTGTTTGGTAAGTGGGCATTTCCATCCCTATGCAGAATATGGTGTACTGTTTCTTTAGTTTATGAAATGGAATGAAGCCATGCTACACATAACATGACTTGTAAGTAAATTTGAAATTATTGTGGGGACAAATTATGGTCTCAAGATATATATATAGCATGGCCTGGTTTATCTGAAGCCAAAGATGTGACCCTTAGCCATAAGTTCCAGAATTATATTGGTGATAATTGGCGAATTTCCTTTTGTTTGCAGTTCTTAAGGTACTTTATGACCGTAAGAGAGGGTTTGCAGTCTAACTACTAAAATTTACTAAGCTTGCACAAAGTCTGATAAAATTGTAATGTAGAATGTTCTAGAATCCAAACCGGTTTAGACATGGAAAACACTTCTTCAATGTCCTTGGACTGTTGGAAGTGTTTTCCTATTGTGCCTTAAACAGGATTTATTAGGTATTCACTGAGTTTGAGTATAACAGCCGCCGCTACTGACCTGACTGAACTTACTCAGGAGAGGACTTCAAATGGGAGGATGCTTTTTCCGCTTCTCATTCAGGTTCCTCTGTGCTCACGGCCTAGCTGTCAGATCCACGTGTCTTACTTGCCTTCTCCCTTATTCAGTTATTCTGATAGCCAAGCTATTTCATCCATTCAGCAGACCTTTGCTGAGCTCTGAACTTAAATCCTAGTTCCCTTATCTCTCTTCCTCCCACCTGCTGTGTACAGTCGTTGTGCTAAGTTCTGAAGATACAATGTGTCTGTGACACAGTGCCTGACCTCGAAGATAGACACATAGATCATTAACTGGATCTTAGAATGTGAGGCACTTGACAGCAATACATTGTGGTACATAGTAACAGAGAGTGGGGTGATAATAATTCATTAGAGGAGGGGACTTTGGTGGTGGAGATTGAAGGGATAGGATTATTTACCGGGACTAATCGGAGGGGGGATAAAGCAGGAGAAACTGCCCCGGTTCAGAGCCCAGAATTGCTCAATGTGTGAGGAACACAGAGTGTGAGTGATCGGAGCAGAGAGGTCGTGGTGCAGCGGGGAGAGGCCGGAGGGGCCTCCGTGCAGATTCCTGGTTCAGCTTACCCAGGGCCATCCATGCTACTTCTGGCAGTGTAGGCTTTTTCCTGAGAGAATTGTGGAACCATCAAAGGTGAAATTAATGCTAAAATGACTTTATGTAGATAATGTTAAAAGAAAGCAAGGAGAAGTGCAGTGGCTATTGAAAAATCCAGCTAGAAATTGTGAGACTGGAACTAAGGCAAAGGTGGTAGGAAAGAAAAGGAGAGCAGATGGATTTGAGAATTATTTAATGCAAAGAATTACTGATTTGGTGGAAAGTAGGGGGAGGGGAAGAGGGAGGAAGAAGAAAGGATACAGTTGATGTCCCTGGTTGGGAAGATCAATTCTGTGAGGTGTCATTCTTCTGGGTGGAAACATAGAGGAGCAAGTTTGGGGAGAAGAGTGAGTTCAGTGTGAAGAAAAGTCGGGGTGCCTGTGTGGCAGCCCATCTTGAGAGGCCTAGGCCCCAGGAGAGAAGTCAGGATGGGAGACTTGGGAAGTGACTAAAACTGGAGATTGGTTGTAGCCATGCATGTAGTGGAGGTCCACCAGGCTTGGCCAGGGACCACATTCTGAGCAGACAAAAGGAGAGGGGAGAGCATGGGGATCAGGAAACCTTCATTAGTGACAGTGAGCACCAGCGTGGTTTTATGTTTCTGTTTCCCTACATTCTTTTGTTACCTTGTATTTTGGTTGAGAATACTGGAGTAGCTAAAGTAGAAGAGAGAACAATGATGGAATACGGTTCCATATAAATCCTTACATCAATACCCGCTGAAGTAATTATTGGTATTTTATTATTATTATTTGTATATTTTTATTGATTTCGAATAGGAAGGGAGAGGGAGAGAGATAAAAATACCAATGATGAGAGAGAATCATTGATCAGTGGCCTCCTGCATGCCCCCCCTGCCCCGCCCCCCTCCTAGGAATCGCTCGCAACCCAGGCATGTGCACTTGACAGGAATCGAACCTGGGAACCTTCAGTCCGTAGGCGGATGCTCTGTCCACTGAGCCAAACCAGCAAGGACATTATTGTTATAGAAAAGCTATTTTTTCTAAAGCTTAGGTAAGCAGCTTGCCACATAGCCCAGATAATAAATAAATAGGGAAAAGCTGTCCAATCTGTCGGAGGCCACAGGAAGGCCAGGTAGAGTATGGATCGAAACTAGATTAAGGTGACCAGACGTCCCGCTTTTGGCGGGACAGTCCCGATTTTTAAACAATTTGTCCCGCGGGGTTTCCAAAAATCGGGACTTTTTTTTAAAACGCCTCGGGACAAATTGTTAAAAATTGGGACATCTGGTCACCTTAAACTAGGTGGGTTTGGGAATCAGGTATTCGGTGGGTAGTGAGAAGAGTCCTAAAGGCTAAATCTCGGTGTCATGGGGGCGGAAAGAGGAGGAGTTGAGAAGTGGGGGCACCAAGTGGAATAAATTATGGAGCAAATTTAAACATGTGTGTGTGTGTGTGTTTGTACACACTAGTCCAGGAAGGAGTATTTCGTGTGCCTAGTGGTGACCAGAGCTTAAGTGTTTTGCTTGAGAAAACTGGAGGGACCAAAGGGTAGAAGGGAGAACGAGTAATGGAGTGAGGTTCCAGAAAAGATAGGGCAGCCGGGGTCTGGAATACAAACACGCTCCCAGGGGCCGTCTTGGGAGGGAACAGAGACATTCCTTCCTTTGGGACAGGAGAGGACTCAACGAAGCTCTGCCTGATGGCAGGTAAATGTGCACGTGGAGGGGAAGGAAGCGGAGAAAGTTCATTCCTGACGGCTGTGTTTCCTCTGTAAAGTAGGAGCAGATGAAGTCCTTTGAGAGTGGGGAGGCCTGGAGAAGACATTTGAAAGTTAGTAACAATTAACTTGGAAAAAGGAGCTCATGGATTCAGGATGAGTAATAGTCCTGTGTCATCTGAAGGCCCTGTGGGGGTTTTGGTCAGTGGGGATTGGTGCTGGTGGGTTTTTTTGCTTTGTTGTTTTCTGCCCGATACAGCTGAAAACCATAAATGACCTTTTAAAATAAAACACACAGGCCTTGCCTGAAATGTTAAGATGGTGGGGGATGGGGGATGGGGGGGCGGGGGGGAGGGGAGGGAAGAGTAGGGCAAAAGGAAAACTGGTTCTTCCGTTATCAGAGGATGGCCTCAATGAAGTCAGCTAATGTCTCTGAGCCTCGGTTTCCTCATCTTTCAGTGGGGGGTGTTATACTAAATATCCTCTCAAGTCGCCACTAATTCGCAGAACTTCTGGGAGGCTCGTACATCATTAGGCAAATAGGAGTGGACAGAAGGATAAGAGTGGTTAGATTCCTGCCCTTTATCATTCATGAGTTCTTCTGAGAGCAGCTTGTAATGTCAGTGCCTTTGGGGATTTGACAACATGAGACCAGGCCACACCCAAGTGTTCCCCTGCCCTGCTGCCCTGCCGCCCTGCCCATGGCGTTGGGAGGGGAGGCGGGGCCGGAAAGGGGAACGGGAACACGGGGCTGTGATGGGAGTTGTGCAAGGAAGTCCCAGAGAGCGTGGGTTTGCTGTGTGCGCTGGCTCCCTGAGCCGGCAGCGGGTCATTTCATAAAGGCGGTGATGATGGTGGTCTTGGCCAGTATGGTTGCCTTTTATCTTCCCTGGGTTTATTTCTCTCTCTCTTGGTGAGGCGTGTGGCATGCAGAAGAGGATTCAACACAACAGTTGGAGAAGGCTGAGCATATTTGCAGCGTCTTAAGTTTTCCCCGCTTCCCATCTCCTCCTCTGCACTGGGAGTTTTCTTTGCCTATAGAAAGTAGTAGTTTGAAGCGTCTCATCCCTCTTCTCAGTGGGGTCTGCGCTTCCCCGGGAAGGTGTACTCCTCAAAGCCATTTCCCTGTCTCGGCCCCCGTGAAGAAAGAACACGAATGACATCGGCAAGCCCCAGAGGTGTGGCTAGGTTTGAAGGTGAATCCAGGTCACACGAGCGGCTCCAGAGATTGCTGCAGTAATTGTAGCAAGCCCAGACAGGTGACAGGACACTTTCTAAAAACGAAGCTTCAGATCTTTCTCTGTGCTGTTACATATTTGAGAGAAATTCGGGCATTTCTTTTTTTTTTTTTTTTCTTCTTCCTCAAGCTATTACACAACTTAATGCTTGGAAAATTCTTCCCAAGAAGAGACAGGGTGTAACAGTGTGAGTGAGACATTTAAAAAAAATTTACCCTTTTAGCTGAAGCCTGAGAAGACTAGTCTCTTCCCACCCCGTTGCTATTGTTTTCTTTCTGAAAGTCTCAATTTCTCCATGTAATTAAATATTCTTCAAAGGGGAAACATAGTTAAAAAGTTGCAGCCATTTAAACGGTAACATTAAAACATAGTCTAAAATTGAGTCCTTCCATTTCCTGAGAAGCAACAGGAAGGATTTGCTTTCTCAAAATAAACTGTGCAGCCTGACTGTGAAGTCAGTGGTGGAGATCAAAGATTCCCACATCATCTCAAAATGGGAAACTTTCAGTCATTTTTTCTAACCTCAGAAAATCAAATTAATAATGCTAGAACAACAAGAACAACACGAGGAGCTAGCATATGTGTCTACATTTTAGAAACACACCTTTAGCACATGTGAAATCATCTGAGCCTACATGTTAACTGTCTCATAGTGCCTAGGAGAGGCCTTTTCCAAGGTTTGTTTCATTAGTGTGGGTGTGCTGGACCTCCAGCAATGAGACATGCCCTTCCTGGGCATTAAATTTAGGAGGAATACTGCTGAGACCGGTTTGGCTCAATGGATAGAGCGTCGGCGTGGGGACTGAAGGGTCCCGGGTTTGATTCCGGTCAAGGGCATGTACCTTGGTTGTGGGCATATCCCCAGTAGGGGGTGTGCAGGAGGCAGCTGATCGATGACTCTCTGTCATCGATGTTTCTAACTCTCTATCTCTCTCCCTTCTCTCTGTACAAAATCAATAAAATATATTTTAAAAAATATTTAGGAGGAATAGAGGAAAGCCATATAACAACTAAACATGAACTTGTTAGATAGGGGAAAGTTTAGCGGCTCATGTTGAACAGTGAACTGTATACATTCAAGAGGGAACCTGCTACAGCAATTTCATTTAAATGTATGCCTGCATACGTCCATACACAGACATTCTCGGGTAGGACTAAGCATGTTTGCTAATGTTTCTCAGCTTCTAGAAACAAGGAGTGAGAGCCCCTTTGAAAGATAGGTAATCTGTTGTGTTCTGGCTGGCAAATTTGTTTGTGAGATGCAAAAAAAAAAAAAAGGTTAGGGAGACTTTGTGTTAAGTATTCACCCATTAATTTGTGGGTTCAAATAACATACAATTCTATATTCCTCAAGTAGTACAAAATGGGTCAACATTTTAAAATGTTGGACAGTATTTATACACATTGGGAAATATTGTATGTACATTGAGATCTTTATGGACTATCTCAGTAGCTCATTTTTTTTACTGTACCTGTCTTTTTAAGAAGGTAGAAAAACAGATTTCAGTTCCTCCCTTTATTTTTAACCTATCTCTTTTTATTTACAGTGGGTTTCTTGTAGATAACATGTTTCTATGTGGCTTTTTCCTTTTTAAAATATTCTCAGACAATCTACGTCTTTGAATTGCTGTGTTTGGATGACTCACATTTAAATTGATTATTGATATGGTTGAGCTAATATCTACCCTGTTTGTAACTGTTTTCCATTTGCTTCATTTGCTCTTTATTTTTTCCCTTTTTAGAAATTTCTGTCTCCTGTGGGTTTCAGTGAACATTTTATATAATTCCATTTCATCTCCTCTTTTAGCCTACCACGTTACACATCCTTTACATTTTTAGTGGTTACCCTAAAAATACCCAAACAAAAACATTGTGTGTGTAGGCATAGGAAAAAAAAAAAAATTGGTAGGATATATACCACAATGTTAAGATTAGTTATCTTTGGGTGATAGGATTATACATGACTTTACTTTCTTTTTTGTGGTTTTCTGTATTTATTTCCTTTATAATCAGAAATAACAAGGCTCTTTTCATTTTGAGGAAAAAAGAAGAATTAAAACAAACTGAGAATCTCTCATGGTCCTACAGTTTATCCCCTTCCTCTGTTTCCAGCGTGAGATGAGCACATTGTCTGGCATCCACCACCCTCCCCCGGCAGGAAGGGGGCAGCCGGTTTGCTGCTCCTCGCCGGGCACCGGGAGGGGTGTCAGCTCCAGTCCCGTTCCTGCTCTGTCTGCACAGTGAGAACCGAGGAACGACCTCGGCTTCCACTTCGTACAGAGTTAACCAGACCCCTCTCTTGCTGCATAATTAAGTTCTTATCTACATAGAATTTTTTTTTGCCTTTCAACTGTTTTTCAGGAATCAATTAGTACACTAAGAACACTTGAAAACTAGTTTAAAGTATAGCTTTTCATACAAAACTTCTAATGTTCTTTGGTCTGTTGTTATGAAACATCTCTGTTTGGGCAGCTGTTAGGGTTACTGTCTATGGTAATAGTTGAAGAGATTGTAACTCAGTTGAGACTGCGGCTCCCCTTGTGAGGTTTTAGAGAAAATCATCATTACTGTTCTTTTGATGTTGATTATATCTTCTGAATGTACTTGTGATTTCATGTAAACTAAATCCAGTTTAAGGTTTAAGAGAGTGGCATGACTCAGTGCAAATAGATGAAATGTAGATATAGAAAACTGGTTTTATTATCAACTAATCTTTCAGGTGTTTTTAAGAAAGTCATCCTATATAATAAACCCTAATATGCAAATTGACTGAACGGTGGAACAACCAGTTGCTATGACGCACACTGACCACCAGGGGGCAAGATGCTCAACACAGGAGCTGCCCCCAGGCCCCAGGCCAGCCAAGGCAGGTGCCAGCAATCCCCCACCCCCCTTGCCCCATCGCCCTGCTGGTTGCCTTGCAGAGGGAGGTGGCTGGTGGGGCCATTAAGCAGGTAACGCCAGGCTGCCAAGGTGGGTACTGAGACCCTACACACACACACACACACACACACCCCGCCCCCGTCCTCGCCATCACCCCACCAGTTGCCCCACAGATAGTCCATGCCTAAGGATCCTATTTCATGTATCGGGTCTCTAGTAAACTTTGTAAAATACTGTAGTTTGTTGGCCTGGAAAATTGGGGCAATTCTCTTCTGCCACTTACCTGCTTCATCCAAGTAAACAAAAGACAAGTGAAGCTTTTTGAGTCTTCTGAAAGGAAAGTCTAGTAAAACAAACAATATTTTTCTCTATTTCCAGGTGAAAAATTGTAGTATCAATTTTAATATATCTTATTAAAGTCAGGGAATATAATTTAAGATAAGAAATGAAGTAGTAATCATATTGTTTGAAGCTAATAGAATTAAATATTTTGCTATAGGAAAAAAAACAAAGTAATTGTGAAAGAAGAATTCACAATACATTGATTATTACAGTGGTTTTATAGTAGATACAAATTTTGAAGGGCATGCAAAATATGTAAACAAATTTAATAAGTTTTCTTTATAATATTTTAATGTTGGGTATTTTGTAAGAAGTAGAGTGGTTAGATATCAAGTTTCTGGGGTAGTTAAGTTTAAAATGTTAATGAATGGATATTTGTAATATAAGTTATATTAGTGGAATAGAAGGTATGGGGAATAAGGGTAATTCAACTTTTTGTTTTTGTTTTTTTTTGCTAATATTTGAAGGAGAGACAATACATGAAAATAATAGTGAAGGAACAATGATGAGAATTCTGTGGGTTTGTTATTTAAGCATTACCTGTGTTGGTCTCGGTGCTTTTAACTTGCTGCCATTGGTCCCTCACTCTGATTTTAACTCGTCAAAGTCTACATGATGGCTTTCTGTCTGCTTTTTTGCTCCTCCTGTGAAAATTACTTAAGTGGGATATGATTTGGGGTAAGGACTGTAAATGGAGGAAAGAAATAATCCTCTCACTAAATACAGGGAAAGAGGATTATCTGCAACCCTGAGATTTTGCCCCAAAAGAAATTATAGTGTAATAGGTTATCTTTTCTTTTATACATGTAAGCCATAATGCTCTAATAACTGCTCTTAGGGAAAGGTCAGGAGCTACTAATTTCGATCTGCCTTTCCTCTCTTTATTCCATGTTGTTTCCTCTGTGTGCTTCTGGAATCATTTACTCCCTGAAAGAAGAAGGGGCTTGTGATCAGTTCAGGCTGAGGGCTGGGTATTAGAGCAGGGCGCTGACAAAGAGGCTAAGTCACCTTGTGTGCTTTAGGAGGTTGATTGTAAACAGTGAAGCAAAAATGTAAAATCATTTTTGTACAATTACAAAATTAATTACATTTTATGGATACATGTAAAGGTGAAAATACATTAAATATTTCATGTATTTTCCTGCTCTTAGTTTTTAAATCTAGATAAGTAAATCATATATTTTAGGGGGCAGTAATAGTAAGGCCAAAAGACAGCATATTTACAATAGTCTTCAAATAGTATTTACTAAGCTAATATTCCCACTTGAGGGATGGAACCCAAAAACTAGGTAGTTAAAGTTGAAGGCCACACATTAGATGAGCTTTGCATTGCTAAGTAAGCTTTCATCAGTACTGGGGAAAAAAGCTAACAAATCTACGTAAAGCAGGCTTTTATCTGGACCGTTTCAAGATAAAGGACGTGTACAATTTAAGCTTTTCTGGAAGAAATAAAAATGTCTGCACTCTCTGATATCTCTCAAATCAGTAATATTTTCAACTAAATCTTTTATGCTAAAACTTTGATTTCTCGCTTTTTTGGTTTGCTGTTTCAAAGTGAAAAATGATCTTTTAGGTTTTTGCTATTATAAAAGTAATGAATTCACATTTAAAGAAAAATATAAAGAAAAAAGGAGAAAATTAAAACAACCTTTATATTTATAGCTCCGTAGTCAGATGATGGAGTGGTTCAAAGCTTCTGCTGTGTCACTTACTGGCTGTTTGACTTTGGGCAACTTTTAGAGCCCACAGATGTAAAAACAAGAATGATTACAGTAGCTGCTTCCTACATTTGTTAAGAGGATGAAGTGGTTCTTATTTGTGAAGCATGAGGAACAATGTCTAGCACAATTGTCGATTAAACAAAATAAATGACCACCCCTGTACATGGTCTTCCTATCTGTGGCCCCTGGAGGAAGGGGTAGAGGCAGACCCGGAGTGAAGATGCAGCAGTTCTGTGAGTGGGTGATGGGCTGAGCTGTGTGCAAAGTCAGGCGAGGTGGCCCCGGGGCCCTCTGCTTCCATTTGCCTCTGTAGTCATCCCGATAAACTGGAATATTAGTAAAGTTCTGTCTCTCACTTTCAAGACATTTGAGATGATTGTGATTCTCCTCTTGTACTTCTTGCTTTTAGGGAGCCCCCCCCAGAAAGCACGCCTGTGTGAGACGTTTCTGTCGTAGGCCTGGCCAGACATGAACTTCAAGTCATGTTTTCTGTGGTCTGAATTAGTTTAGTTCTTCCTTTGTTTTCTTGTGCTTTGGTGTGAAGAAGCTGCCCTGCGTATAAAGCTTTGGAGTCTTTCATGTCTAATGCATTCTTAAACGAATTCCAGTTGCTCTGACCCTTTGAGATTTTTTAATTGCTTTGTTCCAGTTTTTAAGCGTTTTGAAATATTAAAAGTGTTCATGAGGGGGTGGGTCATGGCAATATTTTTTCCAGAGTTCTTTGTTTTTTTAGAAAATTGTGAAAGTGCAGGGAGAGGTTTAGTGTGCGGTAAAATTCTGCCAGGTGCATTGGTCACTTGAACCTGAATTCCCATTTCTTTTGAATTTAAATCCTTGTTTTTGAGGCATAAAATGTAGGGCTCTGCAGCCTCTCGAACCCGAGTGCCTCTGTGGGGCTGTTGCCCGTTGTCTCATCAGAGAAAGGGCTTAAGTAGTTCTTGGCTTTGCCTTGAAGTACCATGTCAACAGTAAGGATCAAAAGATTTGTCTGGCGGTCACTCTGAGTATCTTGACCACCCCCTCCCCCTCCCCCCAAAAAAAAAGAAGAAAAAAATGACGTGTTCTCTGATTTTTGTCTTTGAACCAAGACTTTCAAAAAAGAACACAGAATATTGAATATTGCCGCCTCTGGGTGTGAGTGATTATGCAAGTCAGTATTTTTGTTTGTTTAAAAAAACAAAAAAACAAAACTATAATAGATGCAGAGGTATGAAATGGCAAGAAAAACAAAATACTTCTTCAACCAACTGTACAAAGCAGTCTTTGAATGCAGGTAGTCCTCAGTTTGCAAGGATCTGCAATTCTTGAGAGAGACCATCCACCAGTCACTACTTGGATATGTTCCATAATATGTCCTTCTCCTTTAACTCCCACAAATGAGTTGCCACGTTGTCTCAATTGTATCTTAAATTTAAATTGTTAAATTTTATCTGATCTCTCCTGCCCTCCCTGCCTCTGCCCTCTAGTGCTCCTACGGTGTTTTTGAGAACAAAACTCAATATGTCAGGACATACAAACATCCCTCTAGTGACTTCTCATTGCCCTCAGAACTCCTTCACGAGGAAGTTAAAAGCCACACTCCTTAAGGAGTCTTCAGACCTTGCAAGAGGAAGTCCCTGCCTCCATCTCCAGTCTACACCCAGTGCCTTACTCTCCCCCATAGTACTCAACACTCACGCTTCATTTACAGCCTTACAGAACTTTCTGTTCCTCTAATCTGTTGTTTTCATGACAACAAGCCTTCAGGGTGTGTCTAATGCCTACAACACTCCCACCCCACCCCCACCCCCTGGCTAACTTCTTGGTCTTCTTTTTATCTTAAGTGTCATATCCTTGAGAAACTCTCTTAACCCCTAAAGTCCCCCTGCTGTTTGTTTCCTTGTACCTCCCCCATATTTCCTTATTACATTTACTTGTGTTTTCTAATACACTTTAAGTTCCATGAGGTCATAGACATGTCTGCCTAGTCCCCCACTCTCTCCTAGTGTGTAGCACACAGTAGGATCTCAAATGTTTTTTGACTGCATATCTTCCAAATAACTCCTGTATTATACTTATAGTAGTGCTTATCCAACAGCCGTACATGCATCTCTATGTTTTCAGCAAACTCCCTTTGTTGAAATAAATTAGCTTTGCTTAATTACCTTAAACTAGAGGCCCAATGCACGAAAATCGTGCACTGGGTGGGGGTGGGAGGGCGGTCCCTCAGCCCAGCCTGCCCCCTCTCACGGTTGGGGAGCCCTCAGGGAATGTCCTACTGACGGCTTAGAGGTGACCGGGCTGATCAGGAGAAGGCGCCACCCCCATCACACCACCAGCAGCAGGCCTTCGCTTTTTCCTCCAGGAGTGAAGTGGAAAAACTCTAGGTCACCTTCTTGGATTCTTATTATCCAAGTTACCAGGAACACTGCGAGTGGCGTACTGGGAGCTTAGCCAGTGAGCGGTCAGAAAAGTTGTTCCCTCTGCCGCTCATGCGCAGAAGCGGGACTGCTGGTGGGCTGAGGCAGGTTCCCCTGTCTGTGTCTGCTCCGCAGCTCGGGCAGGCCCCCGTCTGTGTCTGCTCCGGGCCTGCCTGAGCTGTGGCGTGGCAGTCCCGGCAGGCCCCCCTGTCTCTGCTCTGTGGCTTGCCTCACCGCGCACACACACAGTCCCTTCCTGCCCACCTGTGCGTTCAGCCTTCTCTGGAGCCTGTCCTGACTGTTACATTGTCCTGGCTAATTTGCATATTACCTCTTTAGATAGATGGAGATATAGATAAACATATATAGATACAGGTATGTACAAACATGTAATAAGCTGTATACTCCTTACGCTTATTGCTCTTTTGCAATTATTAAAACACTTGAAAAGTCACAAATAAATGCAAACATTATTTTAAAAAGCATTACATTTAAATGAAAAATATCACTGTTGTTATCAGTGGGGAGCACTCCCCTTCTGTACCTGTTTCTGGGGGGAGTGCCTTCTTGTGACGTCACAAGAAACAGAATTTCCTGAGACTCACACAGGAGATTAGGATATTGTAGAAAGCTTTATTTTTGTGGAATTAAGCCCTTGAGTTTCCAGGGTCCCATATCCCTTCATCCCGCCCAGGAAGAAGTCCAGCTGTGCCTTTAGTAGGACTAGGATTAAAGCCTTTGCCCAGAGTTTCTGTTGGGAACACAGTCCAGTCCAGCATCAGGCTAGCTTGGTTTGTGCCTCCAGCTGCAGTCCACCAGTCCTTTGCATGTACAGTGTGCAGGGCCACAAGTCTATGGAGGGAACACTGGCAGAAGCAGGAGAACCACAAGAGCCAAGAGAGCAAAGTCCTTTGTTTTAGGGATTGTATTCACAGATTTCTGCGGGCTTGCAGTGGCTCTGCCTGCCCCCTCTGGCCAATGGTCTCTGTTCCCAGGTTTGACTGACAGGCACCTCCCTACATCACGCTGACTTTACTGTGCCTGCATCCGTCTTCCCTCGGTCTGGTCCCTTCCCTCAGTGGTCTGCAGGGAATGGACTGGTGGTCCCTTGGGGAGTATAAAGTTGCAGCTTCTAGGTGAAGCTGCCCAAATAATATGCCTATAATGTTTGGCTTTCCTTTTGCTTCTTTCCTGTTATTAAGAACTAGCTAATTGCAGCGACATCACTACAATGGATGAATGTTCTTTTGCTGAAACTAAATCACCTATGTTGATTTTTTAAGACACATAAAGTTGTTGCCTTGGATCCTAATATATATACTTAATGCATATGAGTCTTTTGATTTTGATAATAGTAATTCAAGGAATACTTGTTTACAATAAACATGTTATTGAGAAGCACATTCTGGACTTGAAGACGTTGTTTGCTTTCTCAGGACCCCCAGACCACAAATCTGCCAGTCATCAGATTACAGATGTAATGCTTTCTAAATTTCTTGCTAATGCTGTAAATATCTTCCTTGCACATTCAAAGATACTGGTAAGGTTAGCATTCTAGAGTTACTTAAATCAATATCAAACATATATCTAATTCAACTATTGCTATAATCAGAAACAGAAATACGTTCGTTTAGTTCTTACAGACATGGAAACATTTTTACGTTTCAGCGAGCAGCTAAGTGTCCGACTTCCGAAGGAAATCAGTTGATAATAGAAACGACTCGTTCACATTATTTTTGAAAAACATTAACATAACTTTTTCTTGTCATTGCCTCCTCTTTGTAATTTTTGAGTCGTTAGAATAAAACCGCTTTCTGTGCGACCTCCATGTCATGATGAAGATATTACTGTGAATGTTTTACTGTCATTTGACCTTTGCTTGGTGTGACTATATTGATTATGTATCAAGTTTGCCGATGTCCTTTCCTTAGTAGCCTGTAGCAGTTAATGCCCTGCAGGGCTCCACTGCCTGTCGTTCCGTGACAGCAAGGGCTTTCCTGATAAATGTCTTACGTGACCTTTATCGTCGGCACGTGTGCTTGCCAGCACATCGGAAGTGCTGCTGCTGACCAAGACTGCTGGTGCCCCTGCAGATGTCAGTGCTGTGTTGGTAAGGGGCCACTCAGATGGTTCGGTGTGTATTTGTATCACTGTCTTTTAGAGTAACACTGAAATGAAAACACAAAAATGGAGAGGTTTCTTTGGAGAAGTCGCAGACTCTTGAATGAACATATCTGTGGTCCTCATTTGAGAACGCTTGCTCCTAGTGCTCCTAGTCCAGACTGCACAAACGTACAGCCAGATCATTGTGTTTCCAACTCAGTGGGCCAGTCCCTTGGTTTTCTACCTCTCTCAAGCCTCCAAGCCTATCCTTGCATCTTACAAAGCCCCTTCTCGGGGAGAGGGACGGGGAAGCCTTGTTTTCTGGGCTCAGTGAGGCCTCCTGGGTTCTTTGTTGAGGAGTCTCTGGCTGTCTGTGGTAACCCTGCAGCCCTGGAGCTCTGGAGCATGAACATCTCTGGAGGGAGTGTGGTAAGAGCAGAGCAAGAGTGGCTAGGGGAGGAGGGCTGATATTAGCAGGTCAGAACTTAAGTAGAAGCAGTTGAACAATCTCTGATTTTTAGGAACCTGCTAAATGGAGTCCTTGTCTCTGATAAGCAAAGGAGGAAAGAAAAGGTGGAAGATGAGCCCAAATATAAGAGATTTCTTTTCAGTGTGCTAAGCTACCACACAACCAAGCCAAAAAAATGGCCTTTGGTGCCTCGGACAAAGTATTTATTATTTTGAAGAAAATATAACCTTGAATGCAGCAGACAAACAAGAGTTTAAAAATTAGTTTTAAAGGGGTTTGCAAAATAAAGCATCCCTAAATTAAGTTCGTAAAAGCTACCAGATCTCCTCAGATTATGTAGATTTCTTTTAAAATATCTGCCTAATCTCTCTAATAGCTACCACATGAAAGGTATTATGCCATAGTGCCATAAGGTTCATAAGGTTCACCTCACCTAAATCCCTGCCAAATAAGGCAAATTAGCTTTTAGAGTATTAAAGAGCTAATTGTTGAGCTCTAACTGTGTGCTAGGGACTGTGGTAAAAGGTGTATATTGTGTCCTTTATTGATACAACATTTCAGTGAGGTCTGTCTACCCTTATTCCGATATTATAGAAAGGGAAACTTAGGCTAAGCATGATTAAGTACCTTGCCTAGTATCATACTAAAGGGTCAGGCTAGGAGGATCCCAGGCTCCGGGCAATGCTCTAAACCAGTGTTTCCCAACCTTCTCTCATGATGAGAATCACCTGGTGGAGTTGTTAAAACACAGATTCCTGAATCCCAACTAAGAAGTGCTAAACTAGAATTTTTGAGAACAAATAGGTAAAATTGCATACCTAACTTAGTGCTCTGTATATAACATCTGTGTTAGAGCACTAGTTAAGTATACAATTTTACCTATATGTTCCCAAAAATTCTAGTTTAGCACTTCTTAGTTGGGATTCAGGAATCTGTGTTTTAACAACTCCACCAGGTGATTCTCATCATGAGAGAAGGTTGGGAAACACTGCTCTAAACCACTGTACTCGGTTTAGAGCAAGCGTGTCAAACTCAAAGGCTAATATGGGCCAAATAAACAAGGTTTAAGTTTATGTGGGCCGCAAAAAAACAAAAGCTTCAATTTTCATAAAAATGTAGGTTTATTTGGATGCAGACATGCTGAATACAAAGGGCTGAAATAAATGAGTAATTGTTAACATGCAGTAATAAAACATTTTAATAAAAATTAATGCTTTTCTTGAACATTAACTTACCAGACACTGAATAACTGTACAAATTAATAAGCATAACGCAAATAAACCTATTTTTCTTGTTCTCCAAAAGCGAAATATTTCCTGTTGCGCACACCAAACAAGTCAGTCCAAGACTAATGACATAGCAATCAGCTGCTAAAACATTCGCTGCTAGTATTAGTGGAGAGAAATGGTGTGCCTGTGCGAAAGGGAAAATGAATGCAACACGATTCTAGTAATCAATCATTAGCGAACACTGTTGTTTGTTATTAATAATTATGTATAACAGGATATTGTAAAAATTAAGGTACGAAATGTTTATTAAAACGTTTCTTACCGTTAAACTGGCTGGGCCGCAAAAATAGTTGTTGTGGGCTGCATGTGTTCTGGAGATGGAGGTTTTGTCATTGCCCCCTCGGCCTGCTCACTGCAGGCAGGGACCTCACAGGGTGTATGGCCATGGATGCACCTGAAGTTAGTTATTGGCACTTTGTGCACACCTGGGAAAGTTGGATTTTAACTTGGGGGGAGGGGAGGAAATCATGATTAGATTTCCTTTTTCTAAATAAATGTAACTGGTAGCATTGTGGAGGATAGGCCCAGTAGGTGCAGATAACTCCTAGACGTAGGCAGAGGGGAGAAGAGGACCGATGTAAAAGATGTTGGGGGTGGGACTATTAGGACTTGGCAACCTTTTGGATGTGAGAGTTAAGAGACAGAAAACTTGAATATGGCTTTAAAATTTCTAGTGTAGGAGACCTGGAAAAGGTGCCATTTTGATGCAGACTTGTGGGCGTGGGATTGGAAACAGATGGGGAGAGGGAGATAGAAGCCAATGGCAGACTTAGGTTCAAGGCTCTGCTCTGATGGTCTGAGAACTTTTATTGTCCTGATCTTAGATGCTTTAGTCCAGCGGTCGCCATCCAGTGGTCCATGAGGTCCGAAAGGTTGGCCACTGCTGCTTTAGTCAGTTAAATTAGAAGATAGAAGCTAAATTGTATTTACCTGCCCTTTACTTTTTTCTAGAAAATCGATGAACACTAAAGTTTCTCCTGGCCTCAGATAGTTGTGTAAGGCAGGTGAAGTTTTTAGTTCAACTATTAGTATTTTTACTAAAGTTTTCCTATGATTTTGTAAAATTTCTTTTAAGTTGTGTAAGTTGTTTACAGGTAAAAGGGGAGTGAAGAAAAGTTTGTTTGCCACTTCTAAAAAGTACAGACCGCAAGCGCTTAGTAGAATGAATCTCTTTCGTCTTTTCTTGCAGCTGTCTTATGTTTACAGAACCAATTATCTATGTACTAGTGCATCTAGGGTTAAGTGTCACAGTCTCCTGGGCAATATAATGTAACAAAGTTTTTGTTTTGTTTTTTTGTACTTTGTTAAAGAAGTGAGTAGATGATTACCTGAGGTTGAATTGGTATTTGGAGCCTCATTAATGATTAATAAAAAAACACAGAAATGCTTTTCTAAGTGCATAACGGTCTGTTAGGGTTCAAATATTCAAGAGATATCCTTTTACCACTCCTAAAAACTATATTTACTCTTAGACTTAAAATATATTTGAACAGAATTCAAAGCTTAGATTGTTTGCATTTACATTGATTTACATAAGGCATAATTACTTTTAAGTTTCTGATAGCAATGGAGTTCCATTTTTTTCATGAACACTAATTTTTTTCTGTTGCTTACATGAATACTAACAAGATAACCTTAGCCATCATCTCTACAGTTATAATGATTTTTGTCCATTAATTATTATAAACCTTCTTTATAATCTGCAGTTTGAAAGTGTTGTCAACTCATAGTATCTGGTACAGAGGGTAGATGGATTATTTTAATACTGTCAGTGGCTCTTGTCTGTAGTAAAATTCCACTGACTGTATTATGAGGTGCCTGTTTGTATTTTTGTTTTATCTTTTTTTTTGCTTGCCTTCAAATGCCGCCTAATATTTCTCCACGTTGGGCACCTGTGGCTTTTACCTTCCTTAGACATTAGGACCATTATATTTCTGTTGACTTAGTATATAGCTCAGCTCCTTGAATGATCTCTTCCTCAGTAGCTGGCAATCTTCTGCCGTTTCAAATTTACATTTTGTAAATTGGAATATGGCTTAGGGCTATACATAATCACTTTTCTGAGATATATCAGGTCTCCAACAGAAATCCAAGTTCTTTGGGGACAAGTACCATGGTTTCCATGTAAATTATCTACCAACAATAACTAGCATGCCGCTAACTCACATGGTGCTTTCCAAGTAAGTGCTCATCGAACTGAGTTGCCCTGGGTGCATGGTGGACAGCCTTGTGATCTAGACAGGGCTCTGCTGATGCTTTCAGAGATGTTGCCTATCCATTCTAGATCATACTGTTCCTTGCCAAGACATGAGGTCTGAAACTGCCTAGTGGGCTCGGGGGTAAAGGCAGTTAATTAGCTAACTAACTATGCTTTCTTTGCTCTTTATGTGGGTCCTCTTACTGCAGTGACCAGGACTTTTATTTTATTCTTTTCTTTTATTTCTCTTTTCTTTTTTTTTAGTGACCAGGACTTTATTCTGTTGTTTGGAAGAGAGGAGGCAAGACATGAGCCAACCCAGTCATAGTCTATAGCAGACACATTAGCAGTCTGTTCTGCTTTCTGCAGCTTTGGTTTCTTCATTCCACATCTCTGAGAGAATTTTCATAATGATAACTATATTATGAGAAATATATCCAGTTATATCAAAGGGCTATAGTATTTGTAGTTAGTTCTTTTACTTCCTCTGCCTGCTTCCCTAATGCAACGGCATATCCCTGAAGTGAATGCTGGGCTGTTTTTGTTATCTTCCCCAACTTTGCCTCTCTCCCCTCTTAGACCAATAAGCATAACCGCAGGCCATGTACCTACCTCCTGCACTGTGCCAGGTATATAATAAGTGCTTATGATGTTTATGCAAAGCTTGCATGAATGAATATTTTTAAGAGGGGGTCACTCTTAATTAGGAACATTTTGCTTTCCATGTGTTTGGGGAGAGGATTAATGTACAGTTGAAAATGTGATTGAATTTTGGGAATTGCGGGTGGAAATAGTTTGTGACCTGAGATGAATAAATGGATTTTTAAGCCATTTTATAACCAGGCTTCTTACTAGATTTACTTATTCAACCCAGACTGTGAACAGTTATCTTATTCTTACCAAAGGCAGTTTTGTTGAAATATTCTTAGAATCAATGTGGACAGGGCTCTGTAATCGTACAGGGGAGCGATCGTAGAGATCCAGGGAACATTAAGATACTAATTCAACCTGTTCTCTTTGAAAAATATTTGACTCTCTTCCCTTTAACTCAATAACACCTCAAAGGTGTCAACATGAAGTTGCAAAATAGAAAAGAGGTCAAAACCAGTCCTCTGGCCAAGACCGGTTTGGCTCAATGGATAGAGCGTCGGCTTGGAGACTGAAAGGTCCCGGGTTCGATTCCGGTCAAGGGCATGTACCTTGGTTGCGGGCATATTCCCAGTAGGGGGTGTGCAAGAGGCAGCTGATCGATGACTCTCTCCCATCGATGTTTCTAACTCTCTATCTCTCTCCCTTCCTCTCTGTACAAAATCAATAAAATATATTTAAAAAAAAAAAAAAAAAAAACAGTCCTCTGGGAAGAGGATGTTAGGAGAAAAATAAATATTTCTAAATGTATAATTGTATATATACCTTCTTAGATTCCTCTTATATTTTTAAAGACAATACTTTGAACATTTTTTGTATGTTCTTCTAGAAATACTGAACCACCCCCCACAAAATGTTGCAGTGCAAGACTAGGTGATTGTTAAACATAAATGTAAACACTCCATGTTTCTGTTCAGAATGGACTGACAGAATTGTTACATTCCAAATAAGCTGAGTATGGAAGGGGAAGGGAAGGGGTGTCACTATCTTATAAAACAGGGCCCTTCTGTAAAGCTGAAACTAACTGTTGAAGAAATAAAATGTGAACTACATCTTTATCATTATGTAGGATTGAAAACAATCTTGATTTAAACTATTGAATCAACTTTATGGCATGGTTCTTAGAATCCTAGATTTAATAATTCTGTCACATTTGTTTAAAAAGCTTAAATGTTATCCTTATGTTCCTCAAACAAACTAATAAGGACAGAGTGTCAGCTATATTATAGCAAACTGAGAGTGGTTTTAATGCTGAATGACCTAATCGGTTATTAATCTTTCTATGGGGAATGCTTTTTCCTCATCAGCTGTCTAAAACATTTGGAAAATTATATCTTGTGGGAGTTGCCATTCATCAGGAAATGCTTGTTCATAGATGTAAGTCAGACCACATGTAGCAGTAAATGTTATTTATCACTATGGAAACCAAAATTCACAAATGGGTTAACTCTGAAGTATTAAGCATTGGCTTCTCATGAGGATAAGTCATATCCAGATTTGGTTCAGTTCACTCAAATATTTATGGAGCACTTAACAATCAAAAGGTCTGTGGGCACTTTGTTTAATGACTAATTTTCCTCTACACAAAACCAAAAGATCACTAAAGGGAAAAAGTAGGAGGAAAAGGTCCCAGTTTACATGGATTATCAAGTTTGTAAATATAGAACTCTGAGTTGGGAGAACAGGAGAGTAAGGTTTTAGTTCTGGCTCTTCCAAAAACTAACTGTGGCTTTGGGAAAATCTTTTGATTTCTTTGGGTCTCAAGGTTCTCATCTGTAATAAGATGGGAGTAGGATTATATATGACCCCTGGGTGACGAATCTTTTTTTATTTTTCACTTCTTCTACTAGAAGTATGAAACTATTTTTTGTTTATTGAGAGAGGAATTATATGTGTCTCATTAAGAGTAATGAGGATTATTGTTATGCTGCAACAACTTTATCACCTTACAAAAATAATCTCTGCCCAGTAAGGATTGGGCCACATGTCTAGAGGTTGCCATCTGTTTGCAATCCTCCCCACTCAGGATGTATTGACATAGAATGCCAATATCATCTAGGAGTGAGGAAGTATGCAGTAATATGAATTGTAGATATTTAGTTTGACTTGTAACCAACAGTTGGCATTGGTTACAAGTGCCACTGCTGTTCCTAGTAAAAGTAAGGATAATGCCTTAAGCCAGCGATTTTCAGCTGGTGGGCCCAAGTATGTTTGAAATATGCAGAACCTATTTAAATGGGAGTACTGACCTCTTTTCCCTTAGATATCAAATAAAAAAAATGACAACAGCCAATACAACAATAGCCAACGGGTGTGAATGAATCAAAATTATATCAGATAAGCAAAAAAACATTTTTGGGGGGTATGCCTTAGAATTTAGTGATTAGAGAGAATCCAAGATGGCTGCTCGGGTAGGCAACTGGCCGCAGCCACACACAACAATTTTAATAAAATACAACTAAAATATAAAATGGACATTACCCAGAACTACAGGAAAGTCGACTGACTGGAAATCCTACAACAAGAAGCAAGGAGAAAACCAGAAGGAGGCTCGGAGGAGCTGTAAAAGCCCAAGGTACGGAGACGCGGCGCTCGGAGAGGACGGAGCCGGAGAGGAGGGAGGCCGAGTGCCTGGCGGGCGTTCCCTAGCGGAAAGGAGATAAAACTCCGACTGTGCTGGGCCCCCGACTGCTCTGAACCCCAGTTCTGGGCCAGACCCCGGGGACTCAGGCTCAGCCATAGGGAGCTGGGCTGTAAGTCGGAACCCCGGGGGAGCGGCGAAAGGAGGTCCCGGAGGCACACACACTGCCCCCAGAGAAGGGACGGTCGGCTGTGCCGCGGGATTGCCCTGACGGGAAGGAGACTGGGGCTCCAGACTGCTGTGAACGCCACCTCCAACTCCACTTCCAACTGAACTGAACCCCAATACCGGGCTCATTGTGGGAGAGCATAGACTGTTTGGCAGCAGGCGAAAATCGAGGGCACCTTTCTCTCAGAGGCGCCGGCAGCGAGCACTGAAGGACTCGCATAGGGCGGGGCTGACGGAAGCCAAAGCTGCAGGCTCCACCCTGAAACCCTGTCCCATCTGTAACTGCGAAATGCGACAACAAAATAGATCACAAACGAAAGAAATGGAGGACAAAAAGCGTCTGGATATAGAGTTCAAATCTACGCTTATAAGGTTTTTCAAGAATTTCCTAGAAAAGATGGATAAGGCCTATGAGGATATGAAAAGAGATCAACTAGAATTAATAAGGAGTCAACAAGAAATGATAAGGGATCAACAAGAAATAAAGAATACATTGTCTGAAATAAAAAATATTTTACAGAGTCCTAAAAACAGAAGGGAAGATCGCAAGAATCAAGTCAAAGATTTGGAACATAAAGAGCCAGAAGACACTCCTCCACAGAAGCTAGAAGGCAAGAGAATCCAGAAAATTGAAGATAATGTAAGAAACCTCTGGGACAACTTCAAGCGAACCAACATCAGAATTATGGGGGTTCCAGAAGATGAGAGAGAGCAAGATATCGAAAACATACTGAAAGAAATAGTGACAGAAAACTTCCCCCACCTGGTGAAAGAATTTGACTTACAAGTCCAGGAAGTGCACAGAACTCCAAACAAAAGGAATCCAAAGAGGACCACACCGAGACACATCATTATTAAAATTCCAAGAGCAAAAGATAAAGAGAGAATATTAAAAGAAGCAAGAGCAAAGAAGGTAGTAACTTATAAAGGAGCACCTATACGATTGTCAGCTGACTTCTCAACAGAAACCATGCAGGCCAGAAGGGAATGGAAAGAAATATTCAAGGTGATGAATAGCAAGAACCTACAGCCAAAAATAAGCTACCCAGCAAAGCTATCACTCAGAATCGAAGGCCAGATAAAGAGCTTCACTAATAAAAAAAAGCTAAAGGAGTTCATCACCACCAAACAAGAATTATATGAATTGCTGAAGGGGGTTCTTTCAGAAGAGAAAGTAAACAAAGATAAAAATTATGAACAACAAATACGTATTTATCAACAAGTGAATCTAAAAACCAAGGAAATTAAAAAAATCTGATGAACAATATTAACTGTTGAATATAATAGAATCAGAGGTATGGAAAGGGAGTGGACTGACGATTCTTGGGGAAAAGGGGAGAGGGGGGCGTGGGAAGAGACTGAACATAAACTGTGCACCTATGGATGAGGACAATGGGGAGAGGGGAAAGGGCAGAGGGTGGGGTGGGAACCTGGTGGAGGAGAGCAATGGTGGGGGTGGGGGGGGAAGGAACATTTGTAATAATATGAAAAATAAAAACTTATTGAAAAATACAAAAAAAATAAATAAATAAAATAAAAATAAAAAAATAAAAAGTGAAAAAAAAAAAAAAAGAATTTAGTGATTAGTTCATGAAAATTGTTGCCTTTCGCAGTAGTTTTAAAGATGTTAAGAGGTTGTTCCAAGAGGAGGTTAACTGAATTTTGTTAGAATATTTATTCATATATCTATTTCATTCTTCATTCTCCTAAGACTTTGCTGTGACTGTCATTTCAGTAGTTTCTATAATAGGAATATCTCACAAGTGGAATTTGAATCATTTGGTCCTAAAGATTCAGCAGAACTTGTGAAGGGGGAGGGTGCATGTATTTTCAGCTTTGTTTGCTGATCTAAGTACGTGTGGGCAAGGCAACTTCTCTTGACTTATTTCTCATTTAATGGGAAATATACATTGCATTCTTACCCCTCAAGAGCATTATGAGGTTAACAGGGTTCCGAAATAAAACTATCAATAATGTTATTTTATATATTAAGTAGCCAAGTAGAATCTTTGAACTTGACTTAAAATACAAATGTCCCTTTTTTCCCTTTTCTTCTTTTTTACCTATAGGAAAGGAGCAGAGGAGAGAGAAACATCAGTGTGAGAGAGAAAGTGATCAGTTACCTCCCATACGTGCCTTGAATGGAGATTAAACCTGCAACCTGGGGATGTGCCCTGGGAATTGAACCCTCCACTTCTTGGTGTATGGGATGTCACTCCAACCAACTGAGCCATACCATTTTTTATTTTATTTTATTGATTTCAGAGGAAGGGAGAGGGAGAGAGAGATAGAAACATCAGTGATGAAAGAGAATCATTGATTAGCTGTCTCCTGCACACCCCACACTGGGGATTAAGCCCGCAACCCAGGCATGTGTCCTGACTGGGAATTTAACCATGATCTCCTGGAGCCAGGGCACAAATGTCTTTTTGATGGTCAGATATTGCTCTTTGATTTTTCTTTAATATGGGACTTTACTAGATTATAAGTTTTTAAATATGATTGTGATTAAAAGTGAGAAGCTCCAAACTAGCTGACTACCTAACCTTTACAAAATACCATAATATAATGTGGCTTTGTTAAATGTTCTTCATCCACTCTTAGGTCATGTCATAAGTAGTTTTCGATCATTTGCTGTATGCCAGGCACAGCTTCAGGAGCTAGAGATACAGTAGTGAACCTAACAAAGTCCTTCTCTTCAAGGAGGCCATATACTGGATGGGGCTGGTGAGCATACATTTGACGGATATCAATTAGCTATCCTAGAGAAGGTTCAGTTAAGCAGACAGAGCAACAGAAGGGGTATTTGCGGTCAGGGAAGGCCACTCTCACTGGGTGACACTTGAGCAGAGACCTGAAGGAGGAGTTGGTACAAGCCAGATGGAATACCAAGGGGAAAATCATTCTTGGCAGAGGAAACCTAAGTGCAAATGCCTTATGGCAGTTTTGTGGTTGAGGAAGGACACGCTGGCGATGCTGAGTGAGCCATGGGCAGAGGAGGGAGCAGGGAGGCGGTGGGTCCTCTGGACCACAGGACACACTCTCCATTTAGGGTCTTTTTTGTTGTTTGTTTGTTTGGAATAGTGATTAAAATATTATTTTTCATAAAAATTTTATTTTTCAATAACATGACAAATTCTCATTCTAGGAAGATAATACCACAAATCACAAAAACACACAAACCACATAAACACATCAGTCCACAATGAAAGTCGTTACTAAAGGGTCATCATGAAACCCATGGAAACAAAGTAACGTATAACGTGAAAGCCAAACAGTCAGTTTCCTTTAAAGAATAAAAAAAAAATGGTACCCAGAGCTCTTTCTGCTGGACCCCTTTGAGAACTCTCATCTCAGTTGACACTTGCACTTCCATGGGGCGGTTGGGTCCATTGATAGCTTCTTTCTGTGGCTTAGGGGGTTACAGCTTCTAGAAAAGGATTTACTACCGACTCTCCACCTCTTCTCCCACCTAGTGCTTAAAAGGCTAGCAGTCTTTTTCATACTGTGGTCCACGGACCACCAGGTTAAAATCACTGTGGGACTGCCGAAACCGGTTTAGCTCAGTGGATAGAGCGTCGGTCTGCGGACTGAAAGGTCCCAGGTTCGATTCTGGTCAAGGGCATGTACCTTGGTTGTGGGCACATCCCCAGTAGGGGTTGTGCAGGAGGCAGCTGATAGAAATTTCTCTCTCATCGACGTTTCTAGCTCTCTATCCCTCTTCCTTCCTCTCTGAAAAATCAATAAACTATATATATTTTAAAAAAATAAATAAATAAAAAAAAATAAAATCACTGTGGGACTCAAGGGAAAGAGATGAAATAGAAGAATTTTGTGACACAGGTTTCTCTGCAGAGAGAGCACAGGGAGATTCTGTAATCCTACCATGCAGTTCTTCTCTTTGCTACTTAAGGAAGGGAAGTTACAGGATAGTCAGAGATCAGAAATTAAGGGGAAATCTGGGTGAAAACTCTGATCATCTAGAATAAGGGTCCATAAACTGGCCGGTGGGACAGCTGCCTATTTTGTGTGTGTGTGAGTGTGTGTTTTGTGTTTTTTTAGAACAATGCCACATTCATTTGTTTATGGGTTGTCTGTGGCTGTGTTGCACTACGATGGTAGAGTTGAGTAATTGCTACAAAGATTTTGTAGTCTGCAAAGCCTAAGCCTAAAAATTTACTCTTTGGCCCTGTGCAGGACAAGTTTGTTGGACAGCTGAGCTATGCAATAGAACTTTCTGTAAAGATGGAAATATTCTATTCACTCTCTTTAATATGCTAGTCATGGACACTAGAAGTTGGGGGTATTGAACACTTATGAGTGGATAATGTGACCGAGTAACTGAAATTTTCATTTTATCTAATTTTAGTTAGTTTAAAAAATGATGTAAATTTAAATAGTCATATTTGGCTAGCAGCCACTGTACTGGACTAGAGCAGTCTTCAGATTAGGGTTGGCTGTGGGTGTCAGTTAAATACTGACGGGTTTGCTTCAGGCCACAGCAAAGAGGGCGCCTAGAGAAGGGAACATCTACAAAGAATGCATTTTTAGAATAATTTTCTGTGACTTTTTCAAAGAGTTTCGTGTGCTAGGATTCAGCTCTATCATTTAATTAGCTTTTTGACCTTGATCACTTAGCTTCTCTCTGCCTCAATTTCCTTATTTGTGAAACGGAGAGGATAGTAATACCTGCTTTATACCATTGTTTTGCAGTTTAAGTATAACTGCCTAACAGTGCCTTGCAAATTGCAAACACTTTGTGTTTGCTGCTCTTATTATAATTATTTCATAATTTTTTGTGACCTACTATAAGAAAATAACTCTTAAAATTTACCCATCTCCTTAAAAAATATTTGATTTTTCCAAAAAAAATTTTTAAGAGAAAGTGGATTCTAAATTCCAGGATAATTTGTGCATTAATCTGGCTAATAGAGTCTGTTCCTAATTTGGAGACCAGCTATACTTCCTATCTTTCCATGCAGGTTTATTACAGTTAACCCAGTTGGGTCCGGCATGTGACATTTGTGGTATGGTGTTGTCTGGATCTTACTGAAGGTCACTGTGGATGTTAATAGATGGCTAAATTATTTTGCAAAAACTCTTCACAAATAACCTAGGTATATTTAATTAGAAACAGAACGTTTCTTAGTGCTTGTTCCTAAGCTGAAGAAGTCTTAGCAATATTTGAAAGGAAGGAATGATGTTTCTATTTTATCTTGAGACACAGCTAAATCTTCTAACGCGAGTAAGCTTGATGTCTTTTATAGAAGTGTGAGCAGGGCTGGCAGGAACATACTGGGAGGTGGGAGTTGCAATTGTTTGTGTAAATGATAACAGAAATAGACATCCAAACGCGAAGGGAAAAAAATCAGAATGGTGATCACTATAGCTTTTTTAAATCGAGTGATTCTAACTTTCTTATCTTCAGTATTATGTACTAATAATCCAGTGCTATATACTTGCCATGGCTAACAGTGTCACTTTTAAAGGAGTTAATGAATGTGGCCTCCTGAAAATCTACTTTTAGGTTTTCTGAGAGAGTAATGATATAATAATGCTCTTCAGTCCTTAGATCTGTTCTCCAAGGCTGGAAAAACCGAGTGTTCAGCAGATATTATGGGCTGAACAGTTATCTCCAAGGCTGCCTTTTTGATCTGTAAGACCAAGTTGCAACACTCCTTGATAAGCAAATAATATAAGAAGAAAGCCTTGCACAGATGGCAGGGGCTGCTTCATTATGCAAGTAGCGATTCCATCCTTTAGGTCATAATGTTCTGTTTGTTTTCTGTTTTCAAATTCTAGATTATGTTTGAGTCTCTCTGAGATGCATTGAACCTGCTGCAAGTTTTCATGCGCTCATTTTACATAGAGCGGAGAGAATGGGAAAATTATTAAAATCAACTAGTAATAGCTCTAGCTTGAAACCATGCACAGCCTGAGACCAAAAAGAGAGGACACAGAAGTGTCAAAGCCTTTGATGTGATGTGGCCCGTGAGGGGTTGGCTTGTCCAATTAGCGCACCTGTTTGACTGCAGGCTCTGTTTGTATGTGCTCTTCTCTGTGCCTCCTCACTCCATATATTTGCCCACTGCCTTTGCCTGCTGGACTTCATGTACTGCTGTTCTTCCACATTTATCTACAGCCCATTGACGTCCATTTGCATCACTTCAGCTAAAAGAAAGTAAACAGTAAAACCTTATCTCCTCCTATAAATTCCATTTCCTCCTTCACCTTTGGTTTTAACTGTAGAGAGAAGATGCATCTTACCATTTAGAAGATGTGGTTCCCATTATAAATTTTTTTCGAGTAGAGACTTTATTGTATAAATTGCAGAGTAAGAATTAATGAGTAGAAATTATTTTTTTTTAAAAAAACACAAAAAACTTAAGCTCAATATAGGGAAATATTTGTTAAGCACTGTGGCTGATCCTGCACGTGCTTAATCAGACACGTCTGCTAGGGATGTGGACGAGGTGGTATCATACATTTACAAGATATTACAACCGAAAATAATATTTTCTTATCAAGACTGTGATGCTACCTTATAAATAGAGTTGTGTATAAGAAATTATTTATTTTTTCCCTAAATCATAGGTGAATCAGACTAGCTTATCAAGTGTAGTACTGTGGTACATTCATTTACTCCAGTGATATGTGTCGCATAATCTTCTTTCCAGCAAATTTATTTTAAAATAGTGATTTACTAATTAGAATATACATGAGTGAATTCAGTAGTTACTTATTGGGATCTGCTATATTCATCACACTATGCTAGCCTCGTGGAGGATGAAAATATAAATATAATGCTTCCTTTACATTCTAATTGGAGTTATAGACATGTGTACTTTAGTCAGGACATACACAACACTATGAAAAATATAAAAATCAAATTATAAAACATGAGAAAGCCATGTAATTCTTCCTGGAGCAATCCAGGGAGCTGATATGGACTGCACTTTAAAAGACAAGATTGGAAGGGCAGGTATAATAATTAACATTTATTTGGTGTCTGCTGTGTGAGAGACATTGCATGTCTCTGTGAGGTCTGGCACGGTTATCCTCATTCTGCAGATGAGTTGTTTAGGTGTAAGGAGAGCACGTGCTCAGGATGTGTGAAGGAGGGAATGCTGAGTAGTCAGTGTATGGGTTTGTTGATAAGAGATGGGAATGATATAGTAGAGTCAAATTATCTAATCTAAATGAAGAACTTGATTTTCCAGAGTCACTTCCAAGACCATCAGAAGCAAAGTATTTCATGCAAATTATATTGGCATTGGAGTGTTGAAATTTTGATTCCAGTTCTAGACTGTAATACAGAGGAATCTCATTAGGATGAACATTTGTTATGAGCCATAAAGTGTACTGGATTAGTAGTGAGAGACCTGGGTTTGATTTTTTTTTTTTTTCCTACCATTTGTTGACTGTCTCTTCACCCATAACCTGAGGGGTAGTAATACTGCCCCATGAGTATATGACAGTTCAGGCTTGGTGCCATATGTATATGTAAAATTTTAAAAATATCCATTGAATCTAAATCAGAAAAATGGAATTTATGGCAGCAGCTCTTGCCCAGTCCACCTGATACCATAAATACTCCCTTTCCATCCTTCTTCAACCTCTATTTCCTCTTAAGTGGACTATTGCAATAGTTTCTGAACTGTATTCCACACTTGCTATTCTAAATATAGAATGTCTGACTAATTATTTATTTATTTATTTATTTATTTATTTATTTATTTTTGTAAGAATAACATATATCATGTTACTGCTCTGTTTAAAGCTCTTCAATGCCATTCCTTCTCCCACAAAGGAAAAAGTAGGTTCTTACCTGCTGCTGGCTCCAGCTGTTCCAGTATAAATCTCTCCTTCTCCCCTGCCCATCTTGGGCCTCCTCTCGTTTCTAATTTCATTTCTGTCTTCTGTTCCAAATGGATTTCTCCTTCCTTTATTGCTCTTTATATCTCTCATGACTTTTTTCATCCACTTGTCTATTCAGCCAATATTTATTGAGCAGCTGTAAGTGTCACATACCCTACCAGATGGTGAGAACACATCAGTCAATAAGATGGAGTCACATGCCCAGTTGACTCACCTAGTGATATTTACAGATATTCAGATCTTACCACTCTGCTAGACCACAAGCTTCCGAGGAATGGAACTATGTATTTAGACATTTCTGTGTAACACTGGATGCCTTCCTTTAGTAACATCTAAATATTTGTTTAATAAATGGTTGAATTTATGTTAGTTTGACATTATTCCAACTTTTTATATAAAATCTAGGTATACGGTAAAAATTTTAGTTGAGACAATGACCATTCACTCAGTTTCTCAGTCTTTGCTTTTGCAAAATTAGTATATTATTCCTTTATATTTAAAAACATGATGGGCGGTAAACAAAATAGATATTCTTTGGACTTCTCACATTTAAAAAAAATGATATTGATAGGTATTTATATATAATTTAGCCTGTTGAAAGAGGTAGCATTTTAAGTGTCTGTTACCTTTTGTATATATTTTTAAGTTGTAAATTAAAGATATCTAAACTACCTGACAATGAAAGTATAATAGAAAGATCAAGTAGAGAAGATTGAAGATTGCCAGAAACTAAAGAGGAAGTTAGGAATGACTGGAGACTTGGGACAGGATGTGGACTCCAATCTTCAGACCTAGTCATTCACAAGATAGACGTAGAGTTGAGTCTTTTTGTGTTAATGTATATGTGTGTCAAAATTATGTATATTTTCTTAATTTTGAAATTTAGTTACATATTTAAATTATAAAGCAACATGATACATTTTGGAAAATAGACAAAAGAAAATACCTTAATGCAATATCTAATAACATCTTGATCTCTTTGTGTTTTCTTAACATGTAGAGTTGTGATATACAGACCATTTGAGATGCTATATTTCTCATATTAATATATGATCATCTCTGTTATAGAACTATATAACATTCCATTTAGTGGGCACACCATTGTTATCCTGTGGTTGCAAAATCATGTTGTTTGGCCCTGCCCAGTATGACTCGTTGAGTGTCGTACAGTATACCCAGAGATTGGTGGTTCAATTTCTGGTCAGGGCACATGCCCAGGTTTCAGGCTCAATCCCTCTGCCTGCCTGCCTGTCTCTCTCTCTCTCTCTCTCTCTCTCTCTCTCTCTCTCTCTCTCACTTTGCTGTAATGCAAAATGCTATCTATCACTTATAATGCTGTTTTTTATGTGCCTATGTTTTTTACAAGGTTTTAGCGTATTTCCTTAGATAAGATTTCCGAAATGCTATTTTTTTCTTTCTAATGTTAAGCACACATGTGCACACCTCCCCACATCCTCACCCCCCCCCAAAAAAAATAACAGCAGAACCATTTGCTAGAATAGTTTTTTCAAAATACAGTACTTGTTTTACTTATTCCCTTCCTCGACAATTGATGAAAAAATGAAGGCATCATTTTAACTAAACAGTAATTTTAATATAATACACTGACCACAGCTTTGAGTGATTTGAAAAAAAAGAAATTTTGTGTGTCTGTCTGCAAGTGACTTGAGCATCTGAATGATTATGAAATGATTTTGAAAACATTGTTAACAAGCATCTGATTGAGTAGAGTTTTGTGCTCAGCACATTCTGTGATGTGCTAGTAAGTGGCAGGTTCATGTGTGTATAATCCACCGCATCAGATGTCTGAGACCTGTACTGAGCTCACTGTGTTGAAAAGATGAATCTAACCTGCTTCCGACCAGTCTCCCCAGCCACCTGTTTGAGAGCTGTGGGCATGTCTCTCTACAGAAAGGACACTGCTAAACAGTGTCAAATTATCTATTTTGAATTATTAGCCTCTGGCTAATCCAGGGAGTATTCTGTGAACTTAGACTATCCACAGGTCAGCAAGAATAAAAGTCTACATGCAGTATCATATTGAAAACTAGAGAATGAGAAAGCCAGTGAGCAGAGGGATGGATTACGACCAAATTTAAAGTATGTGATGTGGTAACAAGGGCTACAGAGACAAATAAAGCACAGGAAGGGGACTAAGTAGTGTCAGGATGTGTGTGTGAGAGCAGGATGGTCAGGGAAGCCCCGGGGAAGTGATGGCAGAAGCCCTGTAGATCTATTTCAGGAAGATCACAGCGTGCAGTTTGTTGACCAGTACAACCCAGCAGCAAGGGGAAGATAGTGATATAGGAGAGAAAGAGACGGAGGATTATGGGAGGGATGGTAGACAAATTGGGGTCTAGTATACAAATGCAGGAGTTGCTTTGGTAGGGGTGGATAGTTAATTCACAGAAGCGGAAGGAAAGATAGACTGGGTATCAGTGCGGAAAGGTTGGTACCAGCAGATGTGCAAGTGTGTGGAAATTCTCTCTCGACTGCTTCTGTTTACCCAGCAAAATATAAAGCAACAGGTTTTTCAGTTGCAGGTGAGGAGGAGATTTCTAAAGAGAGAACATATGAAATAGTATTGAGGAAGAGGGAAGAGTGACAGACTAGGGCAGTGGTCGGCAAACTCATTAGTTAACAGAATGACAAACCACAGTTTGCCGCTCTCGAGCTGTGGTTTGCCGCTCTTTTGACTAATGAGTTTGCTGACCACTGGGATAGGGACTTAATCACAAAAAATGACAACAGCCTGTAATTATTGGAATCGAGAGTCTAGGTCAGTGGTCGGCAAACTCATTAGTCAACAGAATGGCAAACCACAGTTCAAGAGCCGCAGTTTGCCGACCACTGCGGCTTAGTCCATTGTTTGGACTAAGGAAACAATGGGCTCGCCAGCTCACTAAGACCCACCTGAGGTCAGTGGTCATGAATATAAAAGGAACTTGTTTGTCCACATGATTATGTGTTTTTCTTCAGCCACACACAGCAGCCCGGGTTCAGGTGCAGAGCAGAGATTGAGGTTCACATCAACCATAGCATGCAAATGAGTAGACAAAGAAAGAGAAGCAAGATGTGCTGAAGAAAAAGTAAGAAAAGAAGTGTTTGTAATAACTGGCACGTGGAAAGAGAGGACGTGTGCAGTCTGAATGACAAGGGGAAAGTGTAGGATCGGTGGATTTTGTCTTAGTAGGATTAAGAGGTTATTCGGAGTGAGTACCCAAAGGAGTGATTTGGAAAATTAAGAGTTTCAGAAATGTTTTAAAGATAAGTAAAACTTTTCATTGATTAGAAGTGGGGGAAAGAATGAAGTCAGGGATGAGGCTCAGGGTTTACTTTGGGTTGACTACATAAATGTGGTTACCAAGCTTAGGTAGTCATAAGGCCAGGCAGGTAGAAGTATCAAAAATTAAAGAGGGGATGGGCACTGTGGTCTACTGTGCACATGGTCCTGAGAGGGGCAGCACAGCTGTAGCTGTAACCACCAAAGGCTCTGTAGATCCCAGGCTGCTAGGTCTTTCAGCTTAAAAAAAGAGACAGGATATTAGTGTGAATTCTCCCAACTTATAAATGCTGACCACTTTTTAAAAATTATTATTAAACACAGTGGCAAATTGTTTTCAGACCGCAGACCACCACATTTCTCTTGAGAACATTTCTTTCAGGGAAATAAGATTTATGTACATGACATTGCATCTGCATCTCCCTTATTCAAGGAAGAATTTGAAGCCACACGAGGTGGAGGCATCTGAAGAAGTGAATTGTGTTCCCCGGGACACAGACACCAGCGCAGTTCTGAGAAGGGGCACGGCGAGAGGTTGCAGAGTGCTGACCAGCGTGGTGCTGATTGTGTGCTATCTCTCAGAACCACGGGCCTTGCTCTCGGGCTTGAATCCTTTGTGGTTTCCATCCCATTAACCTTGAACAGTTGGGCTGAACTTTATTTTTAGCTTCTGCTTTTCACTTCCAAGTTGATAACTGAATGAAGTTGTCATTGGCCTGTTGGGCCTTGGCTCAGAGCAGCAAGGCCATGCTGATGGTTCTCCTGTCCGTGAACTGCAGGATGGAGTTGGCCCTGGTAACTCTACCCCTTTCTTGGAGCTGTTCACGAGCCCCCGTCTGGAAGCAGTTTACCCACATCCCTGCCCAGGTGATGGAGTAATGTCTTGGGAGGTTGAGTGCTAAGGCTCTGCCCCCGAGGGCAGCTGCCAGGGCGAGTGAAGTGAAGCTAAGGTCTCCTTCCCATCAGTTAGAACCTGGACTTCCGTTTCTTGTTATAATCCTGCCCACAAAGCTTCCCTTGGCTGTGTGCTGGGAGATGAGACCAGAAGCCCAACAGTTGAGACAAGTTCCTTCAAGGACAGGGTCTGTTGCCATTTACTAAGTGTTTGTGACATCCCTGTTATGAGCCAAGCCCTGTGCTCAGCCCCAGGCACACAATGATGGAGGAGGGAGACATCCCTGCTGCCATGGCCGTTTGCGTCTTCCTTTCTTCCATTTATTCTTTCCTCTGATGTATTGAGTGACAAACTACGAACCATGTTCTGGACTGGGTTGTTGGGAATATAAAAAAAAATTAAGGATAAGCCGATAAATTACAATACATTCACGTTTACTCTGTAATGGGGGTTGCTTGAGCGTTCTGTGAGCCCACAGATGTAGTAAGTGACGAGGAAGATACTGAAGAAAAGGGCTCATTCCCTGTCCTCAGGGAGTGCCCAGTCCTCTCAGAAGAAGCGAAGGCACCGCCTCCAACACCACAACATTTTCACTGTTTGATCATTTGTATTTCCGACTCCACGTGTCTTTGTGTTTCCAGCAGAGAAGTTGATGTCCAAGTGTTGAATAAATGTTGGTTGAATTCATAAGTATCAGTGTGTGGTGCAAGACAGAAAGGACAGTATTGCTGTGAAAGCAGTTCTCTCAGGAAGAGGGACATCGGAGCCAGCCTGGGAAGACGGGCCACAGCTCCACAGGCACAGAGGGGAGGCTGTCCGCGGTGTTCCCAGCACCAGCACTGGCAAGAGCCCCGCACTGAGCCCAGGAAACAACTTGGGGCTCTGTTTGGTGATGAGCTCAGGGCAGATGAGGAAATATGGAGAGATGGGAAGGGATGGAGGAGAGGAGGGAGGGGCCAGTCCAGGGAGTTTTCAGCTTTATTTAGCAAGCAGTGGGTTTTGTAAAGTGTTGGTCCAGCAGGCACTTTCAGAAACTACCATTGATGGCAGTGTGGTGGGTAGATTAGAGAGGTTGCAGGATCAAACTTGGGATGTATATTGTTGTTTTACTGAGATGTGAGTTTTGTTTTTGTTTTTTGAGAATAGGGGGAGACCCAAACATGAGTGAGGACTAAGGAAGGGACCTGTGGGAGCAAGAGGGTGTTTCTGAGGAACAGGGTCCCTCTGAGATGGAAGAGGGTTGGATGGACAGCATGGCCTTGGGAGGTGGGGTGGAACCCCATCACACAGGTGCGGGAAGGCCTGAGCACAGCCTTCGCTGGAGGTGCTCCTGCAGGGACTGGCCTGGGTGGCCCGTTCTGGGCCTTGGGCAGCCGCTGTGAAAAAGGCTAACCGTGGGGTTTCAGCTGGGCAGGGGGACAAGAAAGGAAAGCCAGAAGAGGCTCAGGCGGCAGCCCTTGTATACACAACATCCAAGGGTAGCAGTGGTGTTGCTGGAATATTGATGATTGGGCAGAACATGCAGAACGCCGAGCGCCTGTCTCTTAGGGCCTTAATTACCTCCTTTGTCAAAGAGCCCTTCCGATCTGTTCAGCGGCAGCCGTCTGTGAGTCTGTCAGCAGAGACATGAGGCACTCAAGAAAAGCTACTTGCTTTCTGAAAGCCCAGCCAGGCACCCCTGCCAGCTCCGGCTCGGGGACGGCATCCCAGCCTGGCAGAGTGTGGCTGCTGTGACCCCTTTCTTGCTTACTCATTCTTCCTAATACTTTGTAGGTAACGTTTATAGGAAAACAAACCAGCTAATGCAGAGTGTGTTTCGTGTTAGCCTTTCTTTTCTTTGCCGTTGCCGGGGAAAGTAGGGCATGTTGCCCGAACAGCATCTGCCGCGCTGCAGCCTGCGCCTAACACTGCAGGCGGGCCTTTCCGCAGGAACCCCAACGTGTGAGCACGGAGGCTCCGCTTGTTCTGTGTCTAGGTGTAAAGGAGGATGATGTCACAGTAAGCCCATTATGTTCCTCTATAGGGTGGGCTGTAGGTGGGGTAGACTTTGTGTTTTGGGGTTTCAATTTCCTGGCATTAGTCCCTGAAGGAAAACACCCACGTAATGATACAAATAATACCTAGCACGTGTTCAGCACCTTAGAGCCTCCAATCATCAGAAATCATAATATGTGGCCAAAACCGGTTTGGCTCAGTGGATAGAGCGTCAGCCTGCGGACTGAAAGGTCCCAGGTTCGATTCTGGTCAAGGGCATGTACCTTGGTTGCGGGCACATCCCCAGTAGGAGGTGTGCAGGAGGTAGCTGATTGATGGTTCTCTCATCGATATTTCTAACTCTCTATCCCTCTTCTTTCCTCTCTGTAAAAAAATCAATAAAATATATATATATATTTTAAAAGAAATCATATATATGATGTTGTAAACTGATGGAAGCGAGGATAGGTAGGTGTCAGACGTATAGGGCACCGTGTTAATTTAGTTTAGGTAAGAATTTGTGGGGAAGAGCAGGCTGCTTCTACCATGTTTCCCCAAAAATAAGACATCCTCCGAAAATAAGACCTACTTACAGGTTTCCTTCTGAGTGAAATATAAGGCATCCCCCGAAAATAAGCCTCCCCCCCCCCCCCAGGCTAAACATGAGAGATTTGGTCCACTGATTCTGAATGAAATAGAGTCACAAGAAATTCACCAGGAAATTCAGGAATTGGATTGTTATGATGATGTTCCAGAAGATGATGACATGATTGTCATTGAATAAATGAGTAAATTCTTGATACTGTAGGATTCACAGTTTGTCTGGTTTGTGTTGACAACTACCGTACTACCGTACCATATACAGGTAATAAATTTTCTTTATTTTCATTTAACAATAAATGTGTACCGTATTCTTCTTCATGGAAAAATAAGACATCCCCTGAAAATAAGACCTAGCACATCTTTGGGAGCAAAAATTAATATAAGACACTGTCTTATTTTGGGGGAAACGGTATTTCTTCAAGCCTTGACTCGGGGAAAGCAATCCTGAGACTAAGAGCCGTGGAGTTAGACAAACCTGGGTTCAAGTCTGAGCTTGTGGAGTTAAGACAGACGTGGCCTCCAGCAAGCTACTTACTGTTTCTAAGCCCCAGCTTCCTCATTGTAAACCAGAACGGTCAGAGTTGATGTGACAATGGAAAGATGTTAGGTTTATGAAACTTGGCAGGCACAGCTTGAACCAGAGAGGTGCACGGTGACTGATAATTAATAACAAGGACCACCCACTTAGATCGGGTACTGTCAGAGCTGGGCATACCTGAGCCTTTCTCACCTTTGCCTCCCACACCCAGACTACCACAGTTCCCACCTATGCTTCGCCTTTGAGACACTGCATTTGCCCTTTCTGCCGCAGCGCCATTGATGCCATGCTTGACCTCATCACCAGCTGAATTATGGCAACAACCTCCCAGCCAGTCTCCCGTGTCTCTCATTCTCCCATATCCCCACCCTGTGTTGACCCCATCGCATATGTCATAAATCATGGTGTGACGGTGCTTTCTAAAGCTGCTTCATGTGAGTGTGGATCTTCACTGTCCCTCTGTTGTCTGCTAAAGAAAGCCAGACTCCCTTTGGTATCCAGTGTTCTCTGGAATTTACTTGAACCTTCACCCTTCGACTTTATTTTACGTTATGACTCAGTATGAATTTTTTGCTACCATCACACCAGGCAGCTTAACCTGAGACATACAGCGAGCTCAGCCCGCTTGGCGCCTTTGCTCATGCTGTTCCTCCTGCCTAACATGCTGCACACGGCATTGTTTATATTTTAAAATGTGCATGTGTGTCTGCATGAATCATTAGTCCTGAAGAAAACATCGGGGCCCAGAAACACATCTTTCTTCTAAAAAAGGATGAGGAATTTTATATCTTGACACATGTATCCCTCGGTTTTCCATTTTATTTTTGTCTTGTTAATTGATTCTCTGACTATGTGGGGATACATTACCTTCATAATGACATCGCTGCATTCTAGTAACTATAGTACCAGAATATTAAAGAGTGTGGAGGAAGATGCTTTGGAGTTAGGGGATTTGGAAAGGGCAAGAAAGCAATATTTCCTATACATGCAACCTAAGAAACATCTTTTCTAGTCCCCCAGGGAATCTTTATTTTGCTATTGCTGGTTTTTACTGTTTCTTCTTAACCCTTTACTTGGAATACGTGAAGACCTCGTGCATGGAGGCCTCTGTCTGTCTCTGCCAGGAACATCAACATCTCAAACTGGTTTCAGCCCATAGGCTGTGGAGGCAGAGCAGGCAAAAAGGCATTTAAGTTCATTCCCCAGGTTCCTTTTCATCAGCCTTCTATAGACATGCCTGATGTTTCTTGGCAAATAGAGACAAATGCTGTTTTGCTTGATCTTCACAATTTAAAATCGTCCTGGTTTGTTGAGATGCTTTGCCTCACTGACTTGGGTTTTTCCTTCTCTGCCTGTGTCTCCATAAGGAGAGGTTGAGAGGATACCAAGGAGAGCTCCTGCTCCATGTCATACCTCATCCATGATGAATTCTATTAATCTCTGAAATTCTCTCTCCCATTTTCGAGAGTCTGGTGCCTCATCTGTGGCAGGTAGTAGGAACTTAAATATCCTAAGATTTCTCTTTTTTTGCCAATTCATTTATTCTCTGAAGAGTGGGGGAGAGGCTTGTCTTCTGCAGAGGTCCAGGCAGGGTAGTCATTTGTAACTGCCTATGAGATGGCAGTCACATTTAGGATGTTTTTTATTTTTGTTTTTGTTTTGGTTTCTTCTTAAAGGTTTAAGTAGTGGAAAAGGGATCGGATAGCTCTTGTAATCTAGGGCAGTCAGTTAAAATCTCGACTCATCCAATCAGATAAGTACTCCTTACATCATAGGGGCAATTAAGAGGCTGTTTCTCTCGTATTAGCATTCCATTCCCAGGACAAGGACGTCTTTTTAGAAACCGTGAAGCGCTTCACAGTAAGTGATTTAGAATGTGCAGAGGAGGAAACATTTTTCTTGTTTATTATCTTAAAACATATGGTATGGTCACAGTCCATAAATTCACAGTAACACGGCCTATTTAATAAGTGGGAGAAATGGTTATCAGGTTTAACCAGGTCAAATTCAGTCAGATATTGCATATGTAGAATGATAACTTCGGTGTGAAGTGAAAACCACAAATTTATTCATAGCAAATGAACCCCACAAATGTTCACAAATTATCTGATTTATTTTGTTGCTTTTCTCTCTGTGTATTTATATCCTTCAGTGTTTCTTTGTTAAGTGTTGTTAATTTCATAATAAAAAAGTCACTTTTTAAAAAGTTATGCTAAATAATGATGAGTGTGTACCAATTTGGTATTTATTTAAATTCTGTTTTAGAAAAAAGGAAAACTAAGGGAAGTATAACATATGGGAGAACAAGTGATTAATGATGACCTGTTGGCTATAGTGATTGTTCACTTGGGCAGAAATCTGGAAATCTCAGTTATCTGGCCAAGTCACCAAGAAGCAAAGTAAATTATCTGATTAAGTTCATTAAATTATGGAAAGTGCTTTGAACAATGTTTGGGATGTGATACACTGATTGTTTTCATCATTATCACCTCTGGATATTAGCACATTTTATACTACCTTATCTGAATCATTAATACTCAAAAAATGCTTGTTGAATGCATTTTTCTAGCCCCTTCGCGGCCTTGGCTCACCTGGTAGTTGTGTCACAGGTGGGCTTTGATGATCAGAATTATACTGAATGCAGAAGGACAGATGTGAACTGATAATTGCAAAGATGAGTGGGACCGCCTCCTCCCCTGTCCCAGTAATGTTTGTTTGGTGGCCAAGTCTCATCGTTGCCATGTATTGAGGTCCTGAGCTATGGGAACACTGAAGTCTTTCTGATAGATGCAGTAATTGTTAGAGCAGCTCTATCCTTATCTGTGCTCATAAATTTTTTGGAGGTTTTTTTTATTTTTATTTTTATTTCTTTATTGATTCATAAACTTTTTTGAATGAAATTGTTTAGCGAGACCCTTGTTCAATCTAATCTATTTTTGTTTGGTCCATTGTTCATTCTCTTGAGATGTTGTTATTGCTCATTCCCCTTCTATCCCATTTTCTATACTCATAAGCTTTGTACAGCCGAAACCATTTCTGTAGCATCCTTGGTTTAAAATGTGGAGCAGGGCAGAAAGCCTGGTGCAGGGGCATAGAAGGCTTTCCCACAGGGGCATGGCTAGACATTCCAGGGCTTCATTACCTGCTTGTTTCTATTTTATCTATAATGCTAACAAAACTCATCTATTTAGTGTTTTTTTATGGCTAATGACAGATTAGGAGCCACAAGTTGGAGAGGAAGAGAGACTCCTTAGAGATGATTGGACTAACTAGAGCCTGGAGATGATGGTCTGATGACTCACGAGGAGACAAGAAGATGTAAAAATTGCCCCCAGGGGATACATGACATTTTAGGGGGTTGGAGGATTCCCTGGATGGAGTTCAAACTATGACTAAAGAAATCTGCTTTTCAAGTGTTTGAAATGCACTCACTGAAGGAAGTGGACAAAAGGGTACTGACCTAAGTAACTGGAAACGAGTGGGGACTGAAAGGCCAAAGGCAAAGGAACTTGCATAAGCATTTTACCAACTCTAGTTGAAAAAGTTGTTTTCCATGAGGATGAGGGTTCAGGTTAATGATTCTGAAACCAGTAAATGTCTGTACACTGCATTGAATAATTAAGTAAATGGATAGTAATGGGGGGTGGGAGCCAGGTTTCTCACTGTGGAATGGAAGGTTATAGGTAAGCAAGGGAAGGCATGATCCATGTAGTAATGAGTTACAGTTGGAGTTCTCAGCATGAAGTCATGTTTAGCTTAACACAGATACAGATGGACCCACAAAGAAATAGTAATTGATACATGTGCACAGGAGGGTTGGAATACACACACATAATCCTTTGCTCTGTCAACTGAGAGGGTCTGGGAGCAGCAACACCCCAGTAGCAATAAGAATACTTGGTTTCCAGTAAATAACCTTTCTCTAAAAAGAGGAACCAGGACTCCTTGCAGGATGGCTGATTCTAGAGCTGAGGCAAGGGTATAAAGCCATGGTCGGCAAACTACGGCTCTCTAGCCACATGCGGCTCTTTGGCCCTTTGAGTGTGGCTCTTCCACAAAATACCACGGCCTGGGCGAGTCTGTTTTGAAGAAGTGGCATTAGAAAAAGTATAAGTTTAAAAAATTTGGCTCTCAAAAGAAATTTTAATCATTGTACTGTTCATATTTGGCTCTGTTGACTAATGAGTTTGCCGACCACTGGTATGAAAGATAAACCTGAGCATCTGGTAACGCTGGAAAGTAAGGAAGTGCTCACAAAACTCCACAACAGTGGAGTTACATGCAAGGTGCCCAGAAAGGAGCTAACTGAAATAGCTCCTAGTAGCCAAAGCTGAGACAGTTCGAGAAACAAAATAAAATAGCAATGACTTGTAACCCAAATTATAAAATAAATACTGTTGTACCTATAAGTAAATCCCTGAGGGAGAACAAACAAATCTGCGCAGAAAAGTTGCAAATGGTTTACGTAGCTATTCCATCCTAAATGAGATGGACCGTGGCCTGCCACTCCGCCAGTGTGGGGTTTGCATAGGGACTTCTCTCCAGAGAGAAAGGTATGGCAAAGGGGAAACTTGATAAATCCCACCACAGTCAGATGATCCAGGTTCACATCAACACTGGTAAGTCATGGTAGCTTTTCTCTTTCATGTGACCTGATGAAAATGGCACTATACCTCTGGTGGGGGGTCTTCTCCCATGACCCATCATTCCAAACAGGACTGATAAATGTAATGTGGTATCATGGCCTAGAAAAAAAGCAAAAACACTAGTCAAAAATCAGGAAATCTGCTTAGAGCGTGGGCTATAGTGTATTAACTATGTTTCTTTAATTGTGACAAATGCAATACTAATGTAAGATGTTAATAATGAGAAAGGGAGAGTGAAGTACATTGTAAATCTTGGTAGTAGCTTCACAACTTTTCTATAAACCTAAAACTATTAAAAATAAAGAGTTTAACCCTAGCCAGTTTGGCTCAGTGGATAGAGTGTTGGTCTGTGGACTGAAGGGTCCCGGGTTCGATTCTAAGCTAGGGCACATGCCCAGGTTGCGGGTTTAATTCCTAGTAGGGGCCATGCAGGAGGCAGGAGGCAGCCAATCAATGTTTCTCTCTCATCATTAATGTTTCTACCTCCCTCTCCCTATCCTTTCCTCTCTGAAATCAATAAAAACATATTAACAAATAAAATAAAAATAAAGAGTTTATTATAGATATAAAAGGCACCAGGACTCCAGGAGCATTGCGACAAAGAGTCCTGCACACCACACCCTAGAGCCTGGGGCCTCCATGTTACAAAACAGTGTTTTGTTGATGCTCCTGATGTGAGAGCTGAGTCATAGAGAGCAGGTTCTGCTTTTCCCCACAGGCACTTCAGCTCCTCACTACTCTTTCCTGGTCAGAACCAACTCCTGGTATTTCTGGCTACAGGCTCTGTATAGTCTGTCTTTTTGATGCAAATTGGTTTAGGAGTCTCAGTATCCAACATTCAGGTCTGAGGCAGCCTCTCCTCATTCTTTTTATTTCCTGGCAGAATCTCAGGCTCCTGGCTCAGGTACATCTACTTTTTTTTTTAACATTTTATTTTGAAATATTTTTAGACGTAAGGAAAAATCACACATAAAAATAATGGAGTTCTCAAATACACCTCACCCAGCTTTCCCTAATGTTAATGTCTTGCATAACAGAGCAGTTATAGAAACGAGGAAATATATATTTATACAATTAACTAATCTGCAGACCTTATTTGAATTTTGCCAGGTTTTTGTTTTTGTTTTTGTTTTTTGTTTTTTGTTTTGGGTGGTTTTTTTTTTTGTTGCTAATGTTCTTTTTCTGGGTCAGGGTCCAATCCTGGATCCTCTGTGGCACTTCATCTCCTCCATTCTGCAATAGTTCCTCAGTTTTTGTCTTTTGTGACCTTGGCACCATTGGAGTATATTGGCCAATTATTTTGTACAGTGTCTTTCTGTTGGGTTATCTGGTATCTTGTCATGATTAGATTGGGGTTAGATGTTTTTGGCAAGGATACCACAGAAGTAGCATGCTTTCCCCAGTTCATCATATCAAGAGGTACATGATGTTAATAAGTCTATTGTCACTGGTGATATTAATTTTGGTGTCTTGTCGGGGTGGTGTGTCTGCCAGGTTTCTCCGCTGTAAAGTTGCTAGTTTTCCCTTGGTAATAAAAATCTTGTGAAGAGATACTTTGAGATGATGCAAATATCTGGTTTCTCCTCACACTCTTTGCCTACTAATTTTAGCATCCATCCATGATTCTTGGCTACAACAACTATTGCATAGGGTTTGTGTTCCCACTATCCTTTCTACGTCTGTTAATTGGAATTCTGCTCTAAGGAAGAGGTCTCAAGGTGGGTTCATTTTTAATAATAACCATAAGACAACAATAATGCAGATTCTTTTGATACTAGGAGTACCCAGCACTGCTATTGTGACTTGCTATGTGTCCGGCACTGTGCTAAGCTTTGTCCCTGTAACTTGCCCTTCTGCCATTATCCCTCCTGCCCTCTGTGGTAATCCTGGGTTTTCTCTCTCCTACCCTGGACTTGTGGTATGTTATCCCTGCATCTCCAGTTCTGTGTGTAATGCCTGTCACATCCAAAGTGCCCAGAAACTCTTTGATCATGCTCCATGTTCTACATTCTTGTAGTGGCTCTTGGATAGCCAAGCCATGTTTTTGCCCCCGATGAAGTTCATGGTCAGTGATAAAAACTGGACCTTTTTCACAGGTACTATTATGCCAGGTGTCCTGAACTGTTTCTTTCTCCTCTAAACTTTGTGTGTGTGTGTGTGTGTGTGTGTGTGTGTATTGTTACTTTTAAAACAATAACTAATAATTTTCACTAATAAGTGTTTCAGGCTTTTGGCTGACCCCTATTAAATATGATTTTGTTGTTATACTGTTCCTTCAACCAATGGACATCTTTGTGATACCTCATCCTGTTCTCCAACCCATTTGCTCTCCTTTCAGCTGTGTGCAATCTAAACATTTTTCTCTTTCCAAACCATGGAGAGCAGTGCAGGGTAAGACAGGACCAAGTATGATACACAAAGAAACCCTGCTGGCATTCCTCAGCTCTCTGTATGTACAGTGATTCAGCCTGTAAGAATCTGCACAACTGTCACTGGATTGATATTACTACCAGCTTCACAATTACTGTGTTCACCTTTGTTAAAGACTTCTGGAATCTGGTATTCTTTACACCACAGAAAAATAAGATTCGGTGAGACAAAGGTCATTTGAAATTAGATGTTCTTTGTGACCTTTCATTTTGTCTCTCATTTATTAAACATGTAATTATTGAATACCTACTATATGACCGACACTGTTCTAGATGTAAGAATATATAGTGTGTGTGAACAAAATAGACAAAGCCCTGGCTTATGAATAACTAAGCAAACAAGCCCTGGCAGGGTGGCTCAGTGGGTTAGAGTGTGGTGTCACCCTTTACACCAAAAGGGTTACAGGTTCAGTCCCCAATCAGGGTGTGTACTGGAGGCACCCCATCGATGCTTCTTTTTCACATCGATGTCTTCCCCTCTAACCCCTTCTCTCTCTTAAAAAAAAAAAAAAAATCAATAAAAAACTACAAGCAAACAAAAACATGAACAGGTTCATTTTAAATGGTTATAAAAGCTGTGAAGACAATAGAGTGGGACTAATGGGAAAGGCCTCGGTGAAGAGGTGATAGTTGAGTTTGGGCCTAAATAATAAGAATAAAGGAGCCATAAGATCTGGGGGAAGAATAGTCCTGCAGAGGCAATAGTAGGTGCAAAGGTCCTGAGGCATGTGTAAGCTTGGCATATTGAGGCTATAGTTAGTGCGCTAGAACATGGTTATAATTCTAGTTACTTGGCAGATGCAGTTATTGCTTTTTTTTCTCCGTAGAAAGCATCTAATTTTATGCTTAAAATTTGGCCTTGTTTGCTCATATAGCTAACAACATTAACAACAAGGTAGAATGGAATTGTAAGAAGAGATTTAGCTCATTGCCCTAAGAACAAAGTACAGTATCATCCTTCCTTCCTATAATAAAAGGCTAATATGCAAATTGACTGAACAGCAGCACAACCCGTCACTATGACATATGCTGACCACCAGGGGGCAGATGCTCAACACAGGAGCTGCCCCCAGTGGTCAGTGCGCTCCCACAGGGCTGGCAAGTGCAGTGGTGGTGGCGGGAGCCTCTCCTGCCTCTGCAGCAGCGCTAAAGATGTCTGACTGATGGCTTAGGCCCTAGGGGGGTTGGGCCTAAGCCATCAGTAGGACATCCCCTGAGGGCTCCTGGACTGAGATGGCACAGGCTGGGCTGAGAGACCCCTGAGTGCACAAATTTTGTGCACCAGGCCTCTAGTCTCAAAATAAAACAAAACAAAATACTGGAAATTATGCATACACCAGGATTGGGTAAGAATGTTCCTGTCTTTCCAGGTGTACATTTCTTCCCTAGAGTAGATAAAATGATGTTTCATAAGAGAAAATCCCATCTGTACTGTAATAGGTTATTGTTTTGGATACATTAATAGCTACTATACAATACTTGAAACACACACTTGGTTTTTAGACTGAAGACCTTTTGATGACTGCAGACTTGGCATAAATCAGATTATATAAGTTGTTTCCTTGGTCTTTTTAGGAAAGCAAAGTAGAAAATAAGAGTTTCATAAGATCTATATCTGGAGTACTTCAATTTGGATTGTTGTATTCTAGTATTTTCAAATAATTATGTTTTTGACTGATTCTTTCCAAATGTACTTAAGGTAAAAATTTACTAACCCCTTCCCTCATAACTGTCATCAGAGAAGCACGTGCCAAAAGCAGAATGATCCATCTCCCCATGTCATCTCTCATTTTTTTGCTCTTTGCCTCAGAGCCAGCCCAGCGTATAGCATCCTTGGCATCCGGAGCACAAGAGTTGAAAGGAAATCTGTAGAAAATGCCTGGAATGTATGGCCGAATTACCTGATTCTTGTTTATCTCTGTGTTAAATTTCAAAACAAGAAATTCAGATGGTCCTTTGAACATTATTTTAGATAGAAATTTAGAAAGAGGTTAATTAAATTCTATTAATAATCCAGACAGAGTCATATTCTTTTAGGTTCAGAAGTAGGTAGTATAGCCAAGTATGGTGGCATAAATTGACTAAAAGTGAATTGAGAACAGGGTAAGCCAAGAAAATAAAGTTCATGTACATTAAGTTTGTATACACTATTAAGTAAGCTGAATTACAGAAAAGTAACTTATGCTTACTATTTGGATATGAGTTACATAAGTATATATTCATAAAAGCAATAGGAGTATCCACTTAGGTCATTGTCAGGATGCAGGTGAGGAAACTCTTGCCTGCCATCTTATAGAAAGTCCTGTCAAGTTCAGAAAGCGCATGCAACTGAAAGAGGAAGAAGGTATATTTTCTGCAACATGTTCACGTTCTTTCATTGTCAGGCCCAGAACCCAAATGTGTCCTCTGCCTCACCCACCCGTCACTCAGTGAGCAAACAGGCTGGTGTTCCAGTGGGCAGTACAACTCATGTACTGCTCATCTGGGTGATCCGTGTGCTGGGTAATTAACAATGTGTATGATAATATAGAAAAAAAATTTTGAAAAGCAAAAATTATTACATATTTCTAAAAATGTAACTGATAATACTGGGACCATATGCAGGACTTTTACATTACTACCCAAAAAAGATAAGCTTATTACTATTCAGAGGATATATTGGGTCGGCAACTAAGTAATTGCGGATTTTTAAAAGAAAATCAAAGACAATTTTTTCATAGAACTAAATAACTTTATTCTGTAATGTATTGCCCATTTTTATCAATGACCTTTTGCCATCTTTCAGGCAGCATCATAATCCCACGTTCAAAAAACTTCTGGTTTTTATTAGCAAAAAACTGAATCAGGTACGATTTGACATCATCATCATTATTGAAATTTTTACCATTCAAGGAGTTTTGTAAAGATCGAAACAAAAAGTAATCAGATGGTGCAAGGTCAGGACTATATGGTGGATGTGGCAAAACATCCCAACCAAGCTCCATTAATTTTTGCCGAGTGACCAAAGATGTGTGTGGCCTTGCATTGTCATGATGGAATACAACACCTTTTCGATTTGTCAATTCGGGCCGCTTTTCTTCAACTGCATTGTTTAATTTCATTAATTGTTCAATGTAGACATCAGAATTGATCGTTCGGTTGGGTGGTAAGAGTTCAAAGTAGACAATTCCTTTGTAATCCCACCAAACTGATAACAAAACCTTCTTTTGATGAATATCAGCTTTTGATGTTGTTTGAGTTGGTTCACCTGGCCTGCTCCACGATCTTTTCCGCTTGATATTGTTGTAAACAACCCATTTTTCATTGCCAGTTATCAGTCATTTTAAAAATGGATCATTTTCATTACGTTTCTTTAGCAAATCGCAGCTGCTAATGCGTTGCGTTAACTGTGATTCTTTCAGTTTGTGAGGAACCCATGTATCGAGTTTTTGAACATAGCCAAGTTGTTTTAAGTGATTTTCAATGCATGTATGTGATACATGAAGCTTCTCTGCAATCTCACATGTTGTACTGTGACAGTCCGAATTGATTATTGCTTTGATTAGGGCTTCATCAACTTCAACTGGACGACCAGAGCGTTTTTCATCTTTGAGTGAAAAATCACCAGAACGAAATTTGGCAAACCAATTTTGACACTGCCGTTCTTTTAAGGCTTCGTCACCATAAACAGCACATAACTTTTTATGAGCTTGCGATGCGTTTTTCCCTTTGAGGAAATAAAAAAGCAAAATATGACGAAAATGTTCCTTTTGATTTTCCATTTTTCAATGAACGCCAAACGAAAACTACAAAACAGATCAAAAAACTTTTTTTACTGATTAACAGCTGAATAGCCAACTATCAAATAACAAAATGTGTTTTACATTTGTACTACGTCTGCAAACCTAAAAATTCAACTGAAGCCATATATGTGTGAAACCCGCAATTACTTAGCTGCCGACCCAATATTATGAAGTCTGTTAGGTGGGGTTAAATTTGCTTGTTTTTCTAATTTGATGTGAGTTTTAATTCTCTATGTATTTACAGTCTTGGCAGACATGGTATGTTTTCTTCAAGCTATCATTGTAAACAAGCAGATAGCTTAGAAAAATTCATAGCTAGGTAATTTTATCCCCGATATGTGTTTAAATTTCAAAGGCAACTTGAGTTAGTCCTGAGCAACTTCATATAGCTGTATATAAATATACAATGACTTTTTTTTCTACAGAGCACATGTATCTTCTAAGTATTATATAAAAAGATTTGAAAAATCTATATAAAGGTATATTTGTTCATGTTTTTTTTCCTTCTTATCTGTAGTTTCTGATTTTCTTTTTTTTTTTTTTAATATATTTTATTGATTTTTCACAGAGAGGAAGAGAGAGATAGAGAGTTAGAAACATCGATGAGAGAGAATCATCGATCAGCTGCCTCTTGCACACCCCCTACTGGGGATGTGCCCGCAACCAAGGTACATACCCTTACCCGGAATCGAACCCGGGACCTTTCAGTCCGCAGGCCGACGCTCTATCCACTGAGCCAAACCGGTCCCGGCTGTAGTTTCTGATTTTCTATATGAGCATGTTTGACTTATGTAATTTTTAAATGCGTTAAAAAGATCTTCATATCTGCAGGTTTCTCTTCATATGTGGTATATTTCATTTTACACAGCAATTGAGCTTCTGAAAAGTTGAGACCTTGAACTTTTATAAGCTAAATTATTTTTAGATGTCCTAAAAGAGCTCTTAAGAAAATGAATAATTACCCTAATGTGTGTTTGTTTTTTTTTATTTCAATGATCACTTTATCTTGTTTTCTTAAAGCAGTTTATACCTTTGTATGACGTGTAAGGCCCAGGATAGAATATTCCTGAGTCTGATACTCTAGAACACTGGTTCTCAACCTTTCTAATGCTCGCGACCCACAGGTTGAGAACCGCTGGCAGGGTCGCCTAAGACCATCGGAAAGCACAGATATTTACATTACGATTCATTAACAGTAGCAAAATTACAGTTATGAAGAAGCAACAAAAATAATTTTATGGGTGGGGGTGAGCACAACATGAGGAACTGTGTTAAAGGGTCGCGGCATTAGGAAGGCTGAGAACTACTGCTGAGAGGCTGCCCCGTGTTACCCGGAGTGCAGCTGTGCTGGAAACGGCTTTTCTCAGCTGAGGAGAGGCTCATGTGCTCTCAGGGTCATGAAGGGTCAAAGACCCAAGCCAACCCCATCCTGCCAGCGGCCCCAATTCCTGCTGCTGTTGCTTCTCTGAGCCTGATGGTGAGCCTGCCACTTCCAAAGCACTGCTGGCTCGACAGCCGCTGCAGCTGTCCTGGGTCCAGCCCTGATGTCTGAGGCCGTGGTGGCAGTTTAACGGGAGATAGTTCCTTTCATGACCTGTTTAGCCAGATGAACTTTTGTGTTTGTATCTAACTCATGTCCACTAGACATTTCTGCAGAGCTTTAGATGGCAAGGTCCTTGGGAAAAGAATTAGTATGAACTCCATCTCCGTATCTGATCAGTGTTCTCCTTTCAGAACAGTGATTTTACCCATCCTTGAAAGTTTGTGTATTTTTCATTTGGTTGTGCAAGTCACTGTGTATATGCCGACATCAGAGGATCTGTGCTTTCTCTTATATTCTATGTGGAACTTGTATAGTTAGCTAATTATAATGTGGTCTAGTGAAAATCTAGCCTCGGCGCCAGAAAGTGCCAGAGCTGGTGGTCTTGGGGAGCCCCCCTCTGAATCTCTGTTTCTTTGTAAAAACAAAACCAGCCTGTGTGTCACTTTTAGAATCCAGCCCCCCAAAAACCTATGTGATGATGCCTTATAACTGTACCCCCTCTATTTGTCAGGTGCTGTATTTGTTTCCCTGGAGGAACAAACATGAATAAGTTGTGATCCCTACCCTAGAGAATCTTACAGCTTAAGGAAGGAAATAGACTCAAAACCAGGTCATTGTAAAAGGGTGTAAAAGGGCCGAAATGCAAAGGTTACTCAGGGAGCATCAGAAAGCTTGCTGAGCGGGCCTGGGTTATTGGCATAGAGGTTTCAGGGAAGCCTTCCCGCAGGTGCTGATGGCAGACAGAGGGGAGGTTAACCAGGTGAATCAGAGAGTGCTGGATATTCCAGGCAGAGGGAACAGAATGGGCAAAGACTCGTGAGTGAGAACCTGGAAGGAGAGATGTGGTAATGCTAATGGGTGTTTTATTCAATTCTCACTCGCTTTCCCTGGGGAGAAATGACTTCTTATTGAGTAGGATGCATTGGAGAGTACCCAAAGGAGGGAAGAAGGCAAGAGTTACAGGTTAAAAGTGTCATCATCTGTTTCCCTCTTCATTTGTCTGATTCTGTGTAGGTGTTTGGGACATGGAACAGCGGTGAGGCTGAGTGTCTTGTGTACAATATCAAACCCCCCTGACCAAAAAGAACTTACAAACAGTTTATTTCAAAGAAAGGAGGCTGATTTTTTTTTTTTTTTAAATAAAGAAAGTCTTTTTTAGCTCAGGAAGTCTGAATTGTAATTAAACAAAAATGGTCCATGAACTACACAGATCCCTGAGCGGGAGCATGTTTATCGTGATTTTACAGCCAGTAAAACCACGGCAGCATTCCTTCAAGCCTGTTCTTATCCTCACCCTGTATTCTTCACAATTATACACTTTTAGTAATGAAGAAATTACAAAGCCAGGTATCCAGTGGTTTTTTTTATTTCTTCTGCAATGGCCAGCGGAAGCAGGGGGTGGGCCAGGAATATAAGGGGTGCCTAATTCTTGTGCGGTATACTTTCATGCCATGAATTGCCAGTCCTGAGCCTAATCCAGCCCGTCATCCTCCTGGCTGGGAAACAGACTGTGCCCATACACGTCTAGTCCAGCACATCCTATCCAAAGGCCAGATGGCTTCATCAGAAACAATGTGACGACCAGGGGCCTCATCTCCCTTGCCTCTTCTGTTGACTCTGTCAACATATGGTGCTGAGGCCTGCGGGTGGGGTGGGGGTGGGGGGTGCCTGCAGGGTTTTCCATGGCTGCTGCGTCCTGAGCTGTTGGAAAGCTGTTGGTCTGAGCCTTTATCACCCATGCCCTGGGAGTGTCTAGAGGAGGTGTGCTGAATAGGAAGAGCAGTAAGGAGGTGGCTGGGAGACCTGACTTCAGTTCCGCCTCTGCCTCACACCGACAGCTTTGGCCTTGAGGAGGTCATCATCAGTGGGTTATAATTTCTCTACTGTGGAGAGGAGATTGGGCTTCGCTCCTCTCTGAGGTTCTCTCTAGATTTAAGCTGGCACAACCTTAACTGCGCCATTGCCTGATCTCTAAACGCCTCATCTCTGCCCCTCCCCTTTGGTTCCCTCTGACACCTTTCTTCTCCCCTCTCCACCTTCCTGCCCTTGCCTGACTCCAGTTTTTTCATGCCTGCCTCTCTGTATCTTGAGGGAACCCTTTGGTGCCTTAGGAGAGCTAGATTACCAGATAGGCAAACTAAACATGTGTTGAGGGCATCTGCAAAGCAAAGGCACCACTAGAAATGCTTGGAAAAGAATTTGATAGTCACTGCTTAGAATAAAAAAAAAAAATCAAAGCCAATCATCATGGGGGGGAGCAGGGAAGCAGGCTTTTCCTGGACTTCTTTATACTTACTTACGGTTTGTTATTTTAACTGAATTTCTATTTGGAGGAATACTATCATCTGTTCAGTACTGAAGACCACTGAAAGCTTAATCTTCCACCTCTAACCTTCTTGGACTCAGCCTTCTCACTAAAGCCTCCAAGAAGCAGAAACAAGATGCTACTTTGCTCCGTGCCTGTTTCTCTGAACCAGCCACGTGTGTGCTTGTTTAGTGCAATTGCATGTATTTCTAGAGCACTGGCTCAAAGCCGACTATTTTATTGTGTGCTCTCCGGGTGAACATTTCCACAGGCAGGTTAGGAGGAGAAACACTGTGTAGGACACACATACCCCACTCCTCCAGAACTTACCATCCAATGGAGACATAGTTACTCTCCAGAACAATTCAATACCAAAAGAGGCCACAGCTATTTAAAGAAAAAATCTGTAGGAACTCTTGAGAAAGAGCTGTTTCTGGAAGAAGCTCCTGCTAAAGAGACCTCAACAGAAAAGTGGTAGAGAGTTTTACCACATTGACAAAATGCACCCGTCTGAATAGCCTGTTACTCTGTTCCTAAATTCTAATCCCCTTGATTATGGATTGTTGGCTGCTACCCATTCTCAGAGCTGCCCCAAACCAGTTTCTCCCAGACTCGGACACTCTGTCTGTTCCTCCGTATCTCCCCAGCCCTGGTTTTGATCTTCTGAGCCTGCTCCTTCTGATAAGCTGCTGTAGCCACTCAGAAGAAAAACCAAGTTGAGAATTGGACGCAGAATAAGAGGGCATTTTTCCAGTGGACTTGGTGTGGTTGCTATGGGGAGCATATGGCTTTTGCAGAGTCCCTGAGTAGTCCCCAGTTCCTCGTTCTCACCACAGTCTGGTTAAGCTCATGTCATCACCATTGTCATCATCATCATCATCAAAGTGAAATGTACTGGGTGTTTATTATGTGGCAGGCACTGTGCTTAATGCAGTACATGCATGGATTTAGTAAATCCTCACCACAGTCTCTGAGGTAAAGGCTATTTTTTCCTTCTTATTGATGAGGAAATCAGGAGGCAGGAGGGACAGATGTTACGCAGTCTGCCTGGAGGCCATCCAGCCAACATTTTCACCCCAGCAGTGTGATTCCCAAGCTCTGCTCTTCACCATTACACTCTACTACGTGTTCCAAGGAGGAAGGGCTGGGCGGTGTGGTGGACTGGGGACAGCAAAGGTAGTATCACTTTGCGTTTGAGGAGAGGAAGAACTGATTCTGAGCTTCTTTTCATCAAGAAGAAAAGTTGCTTGAATTGTTAACAAGAAAAAATTCCAGAAAGTACTTCCTCTCAAGAATATTTCCCTGTGAAGCCATCTTTTTTGTTTGTTTTTGTTTTTATTTGTTCATCTTCATCCAAGGACATTTTCTCCATTGATTCTTAGAGAGAGTGGAAGGAGGGCAGGGAGGGACACACACACACACACACACACACACACACACACACACACACTTGATTAGTTGCCTTCCACTCGTGTCCCTACTGGTGCTAGGGATCAAACTTGCAACCCAGGTAATGCCCTTGACCAGGAAACAAACCGGAGACACTTCAGTGTGTGGGGGCCGCACTCCAACCACTGAACCACCCTGGCCAGGGCTTTCAGGCCATCTTTTTCATTTTCTTCCTCACTCTTTATGCCCTGTATTTGATCAGAATAAAAGGTGCCTGATATGGGTGCCTTTTCAGTAACGTGCACAGTATCACATTGCCAGGTGTAATGTCTACTCAGGTGGCATTGTTCTCACGCCTGAGAGAGATGGCAGATCAGCCAGGAAAGACGCTATCCGGTGTCTTATCTCCTTTCACTCTACAAGCAGGCAAGGTTACATGCATTGAAATGTGCCTTTTCAGGATTCTGATGCTGTTGGTTATAAGAAGGACAGTTTCCTGGAAAAAAAATTACGGTTTCCTCTGCTGCCTTTTTTTCTTTTTTTCTTTTTTTTTTTTTTTTTGCGGGGGTGGGATGGTGGGGGGGCGGGTTGTTTGCTGATGTTCATAACTGTAGTGATAACTGTGATTCATAAAAAGTTGTCCCTTAGTTTACGAACATTTCCCATGGATGGAGTTTTTAAGACTAATTTGATGTCTTGAGTTGAACCCAGAAATTTTTGTAGTTAGCTCAGAATTGCTATCTTCCAAAATGTAAGTCTACTTTTAAGATTCTCTTAATAACTCTGGTATCTAACATCCGCTTGTCATTTTACTTAATGATTCTAGTGCCTTGGGAAGCTCTGATTGCTCATTGATTTTTGCCTGTAAGAATACTTACCATCATGGAATTCCCAATTTAACCTGAGACCACCCAACTTTTCCCTACTCAGGCTTCAAGCCTCTTGCTGCTACTCCAAGGACAAGGAAGAGTTAGAGAGGGCAGGATTAAAACTGGACAGTAGAGATCTCTTTCTGAGCACTCGGAAAGGCTCTCTCTTACACTTCTTTCAAAGCCAAAGGCAGTTTACCTTTAGCTTCTTTCTTCAAGAGTCCCAATGCTCAGCTGTAAATGACCGGCTGAACGCTGGGGATTCAAGAAAGTTGGCCCTTCAGGCTTTCTTTGGAGTTAATGGAGCATCCTATAGTTTAATAGATGTGAGACTGTTTTAGAGATATCAGCTGCCCACTGGTCTGTTCCTAGTCTGTCTTTATAGTTCAGGTCAGGTCGGGAAGGAAAGGGAACAGAGGGTAAGGGAGAGGAAGGAAGGAGAAAGGTAGGAAGGTAAGAAGGTAGGGAGGGAAAAAAATGAAATGACTTCTCTCACTTTTCTCCCTTAAAAAGACTGCAGGAATACAAAATGTAGGTCAGGGGCATCTAAAGTCAGTGAGCCAGCTTGTTCTACCTGGAGCTCCGTTTACTTCCTACGAGCCCAGGTCTCAGTGAGGCTGCAGAAAGGATATGGCTTCCGTTTCCCAATCATGATTTCTGGAAAGCACTTCGTCTTGTTACCAGAAGACGTGGGTTTGAGTCCCAGTGCTATCACTGTCCATTAACTCAGTAATCTTGGGCCAGGAGTTGAAACTCTTGAACAGTTTTCTCCCCTAATTTCAGGTTGATGATAGCACTTTCTTCCCAGGGTAGTTGTGAGGATGAATGAAAATGATGACACATTTAAGTCGCTCTGTTAGCCAGCTGTCTGATAGCCTGTGGTTCTACCTATGGCTGGCTTGCTCAGTTGCAGCATGTGGCTAGCTACCTGAATCTTTACATGGGAACACTTCATTTTGAAGGGACTGAATTACTTGTTTAGAAAGGATTGATAGTGTAATGTATTTGGCTGTAAAAATGGGGGAGAACTTGTGAAGAAATCTCATGGTGCCCGTTATGTTTATTTTAGCATACACAGAGGAATCATCCTAAGGGTTAAGTTTTCACCTGTGTCGTTTGGCTTCTAAAATATTTGGGAGAAACTTTCCAGGTGGTTAATGATCCTCCTAGGTCAAAAACCTGTTTCCATATTCTAAGCCACCAATAATATTTTTGATAACGCTCTTTCTCTTTCGGGTATATTTTAGACGAATTGTTGCCCCCTAAGAATTCACACAGAAATTAGATATCATGTTTTGAACTATTTTCCAAGAATTTGGTGGGATGAGATATGGTCACATACCCACCCTTCAATAAGTAAGACCAGGTTATTTTCATTTCCTTCTCACCACATTTTTTGCATGTGTATCTTCAGTAAATAGTTGCTATGACTGTGAGATATACAAGGCAAAAAAACCCACCCACTCCAGTGGTTTAAGGGGGGCCCAAAATAATCCTTCCTCCATGCCCAGATTCAAAGAGCAGTTGAGAGATAAAGGAGTCAGGCTGGTGGACAGCCATATATCACCGGTATTACTGAACATGCTTTTTTGGAGAATGTGGCCTTGGGTCTGCCGCCAAATGGGCCTTCTGAAATTTCATCCTTGAATCAGATAGTGTTAACCGCTCTTTCCCTGGCATAGCAGGGCAGCGGAAGCTGGCACACAGCAGGGAAAGCCTCCTACCACCCAGCAGGAGAGGAGTCCAGAATGCACCATCGCTAGAGGCTGGCAGACCCCAAAGAGAAGGAGGAGGAAAGAGGTGGAGGAAGGCCAGGTCCGTTACGGTGGGAACTCTCTCCAGATCATGACATGAGGAGAAGGGAATAAAAGTCTTCTTGCAGCACCTGCTGTGGGGTCTTCAAAGGTGGCTCCCACGTGGCCCTGCCCCCCAGGGACATTCCGTGAGGAAGGGGGCTGAGGCATCCGTGCACCAGGATTGCCCTTCTTTGCCCTTCTTCATGGCCTTGGCTGATGCTTTAAATGTGGAGTAGGAGCATAGTCTATGTAGCTGCTCAGTTGCAGCATGTGGTGTTCTAACTGGTGCCATCCTTTTCCCTCCAGGCTCCCTTTCTCCATCTGGGGCTTCTTTAAAGCACCACTTTTAGGCTTTAAAATATTAATCCTGATTTGACTTTAAAAAGTATGAGAGGAACATTTCCTCTTCATAGAAAAATGCCAAACGCTCCTGCCTTCCAAATATCTGGTGGTGTATTTAACGTAGCCCAAAGGTGAATTTTACCCTCAGTTTAAGCAGGATACAGAATATATCACGTGGTAACACTCAGCTCAAACAGAAGCCAGCGCATTGCAGCTGCTGAAAAAGAGAGAGAGAAAAAGTCAAGTCACGTCACCACTGATGGGAATTCACTATTACTCTGAGTAGTTGCATAGCTTTGGAATTGAATTGTAGAACTTAACTGACAGAACTCCACAATCCCACCCACCACCCACCATCTTCTTTCATCTACTTTCCCCAACTTCTGTGCTCTTTCAAGAAAATAGAATGTTATAGAACTTGAGACAGAATTTTTCAGACTATGACATGCTTATTGATTGGTGTTCTCAGCCATTCTTTGGGGAGCTGGTTGATGACCAGAACCTGGGGGGCGGGAAAGGGAGGGGGGTTTTTTTGTTGGTTTTTTTGTGTGTGTTTTTCAGAAAAGCCTGCCCATGCATCCGGCCAAGTTGTGATAGCCACTCCACGTTGTTCCCAAGGGCTTTGGAGTAAGACCAATCCATGCATGTGCATTTGTAGTAGCCACTGGATAAGAGCCAGAGTAATGACTCCAGAAGTAAAGGGTCACAGCTCTAATCAGCTGAGTCATCCCAGCTCAGCCTTGCTGGCAAGGCTGCATTTAGCTTGCTTTGCTGCTCATGGCATTCCAGCCTGTCCCAGGCCCTTTCGCAGACCTGGGGGCTCGTACAGAAAGGGTAGGTCTGGGTGGAGACCAGGAATCTGGATTTGTAATAGGTACACCTAGCTCATCTTGATTAAGGTGTTACTTTAGAAAAACACACAAAAGAGTGGGTAACTCAAGCTCCTGCATACCAGCCTGTCAGCATTTATTCATGCAGAGAGGCCGTTGTGATCTGTCACATTGAGAACACAAAGCGTCCCAAAGGGCCTCCTGGCCATCCTTCAGGTGCCAGACTTCCTGTCTTCTACAGTGTCTTTCTGCACAAATGCCAACAGGCTTCACTCCCTTTGTCCCTGACTGCCAGGGATGTGCATGAACAAGAAAAATAAATATCAAGGACCAGACAAGTTCTACATGAAATTTTGTTTTGGAACATGAAAGCCAAACACTTTCAGGCCAAAAACACATATCTTTTCCTTGCCCTGGCCTGAGGTAACCTCACTCTTAACACCAACCATGAAAATTTTGGGTTAGCCTTTCCTAACTTTTTCTCTCTCGCTTATCTTCAAGTGTTTTGGTCTTCTCCAACTCTAAGTCATCTCTACTCCCGAACAGTTGAATTATTAAAAATAAGCACGACACAGATTTATGGCCATAATAGAAGGATTAGAGGAGAAAAAATAAATGGTAAGACTCTGCAAGGAAGTTCACAAAACATTAAAGCATTCAGGGATCTCAGAGATCTTCAAGTCCAAGAGCCTATTTTTTTTTCCCTATAGACTATGACTCAGTTAAACTTACAACTCAAAATCTACTAAACTTGTATGAATCATCATACATACATAATTGCCCTTTTTCTAAATTTCAAGTACTTTATGGGAGGGAACTTTGATAACTCCAGAATGTGGTCTTAGGGCCCAAACAAAGGAGGTACCAAATGAACGCTTGATAGGATAGTTTGAAGGATTTATTCTACAAACATTTGTTACATATTTTTTGTATATCAGGCAATTAGAATCTGACTGTTAGATGACAAGTATACAAAAGATCAATAAGGCACAGTTTCTTCTCTGGAATAGCTTACAGTCTGTTGGGTAAACAAATAATTATACCCAAATGCTTACCCTAGTGAACTGTGAATCAAGTAAGATGGGGTTTTGGAGACTCTGAGCAGCTAGCTCTGCCTTGGGGTGGGGATAAGAGGCAAGTGGCTTTCTTTGAAGAATATACAGGGTGGGGCAAAAGTAGGTTTACAGTTGCCCATATGGAGAATAATACAGTAATAAATAAATAACAGTACAAGAATAAACTTTCACATACAATTGTAAACCTACTTTTGCTCCACACTGTATTTGAGTTTAAATTTTCAATCAGAACTGAATATTAGAATTTTACATCAGGAAGGAAGGCACAGTCTAATACAGCCTTCTCGTTGTATAGGTAAGGAACCTGAGACCTGGAGATTTTAATTGCCATTGCTAGGATCCAATCATTGGTCAATGTCAGAACTAGAGTTCTACTAGAACTTTACTATTTCTTCTAGAAATAGACCTTTGGGTACCCAAAAAAATAATTGTTTGGGGGAAAATGGGATTGACTCTGCATATACTTGTTCCTAGAACAATCTAATGTTTTCAAAGCCGTGTGTGTGTGTGTGTGTGTGTGTATGTATAAAACCCTAATATGCAAATAGACCAAATGTTGGAACAACCGGTCACTATGACATGCGCTGACCACCAGGGTGCACACACAGAACATGGCGGGCATCGGCTGCAGTAGGGTGGTGGAGCAGGTAAGTGGGGGCACCAGACCAAAGCAGGGCACTGGTTGCTGTCTTTGGGGCAAGTCTCTGGTAGTTACTAAAAATTATTCACTTCCATGCACCACGGTCCCATTAGGCGCTTGCACCCGCTGCCAGCACCTGGCACTAGCCCCAATTTCTCGGTACCATCAGCAGGTGCTAGTGGTGACTGCCAGCATTGATCGCCCCTCAGGCTTCTTCACCTCCCCTGTTCCTGAGGGGCGATTGGGGCTGGCAGCCGCCTCTCACCCCTACTGCCAGCAACGGCCCCACTGCCAGCAACAGCCCCACTGCCAGCACTGGCCCTGCTCACACCACAGCCGGCACTGGAGCCACCACTCACACGTGCTGCCAGTGCCTGGTGCTGGTCCTGATCACTCAGCACCATCAGTGAGTGCAAGAGCCAGCTAACAGCCTCAATCGCCCCTGAGGGCTTCTCGACCTTCCCCTGCTCCTGAGGGATGATCAGGGCAGCAGCTGCCACTTGTACCCGCTGACAGCACAGGCCCTACTCACACCCACTGCTGGCACTGGCCCCAATCACTCTGCACCATCAGCAGGTGCAAGTGGGTGTAAGCGGGGCCAGCATCATCAGTGTGTGGGAAGTGTGGGAGTGGTGGCAGCAGGAGCAGGGCTGCTGGCCGCAGTGGAGGAGCTGGGCAGGGGCACGGAGGATGGGCCAAGACCCACCCCTGTGCCCACCGCAGCCTCATGGTTCACAGTTCCTTTCAAGGTGCATGAATTCGTGCACTGGGACCCTAGTGTTTATCATAAAGCTGTCTTAGAAGGATTTCTTGACTGTTAAGCATTTCTCTTTTGTATGAGCCTAAAGTAATAGCTCTCCTGGTACATGGACTAGCTACATTATTTTATATCTTATTACAAAAATGGTAAAAGACAGGGCAGTCTAAAACCTTGCTCATTGGAATAGTTTGTGACCTCCAGGTAATCTAAAAAATAGAAATCATTTCACTAAATATACCAGATCACATAACATAATTGGGCAGAAAAGAAGAGATAAAAGAATCTTCTTCACCTATTTTCTGAGCATAGTTTTTAGTAAATAATAGAACATAAATGGCAATGAATTATGTGAGTATTGAACCCTATCTTAAATAAATTTTTCTGTAAAATTACTAAAATAGTTCTATGCTTTTTGTTTTTAATTCTGATTATATGCTTAGATGAGAGAGTTGTACCTAAAATATCTGTTTTCTATAAAATGTATTCTTAAAAGTTTTGACTGTGTGTCCACAAAGCCCTTACAGATTTGTTTGTAATTCCTGATTAGTAGAATTAAGTAGAGTAATCTAATATGCTGACCAGGAAACATTTGAATGTCTTCCTTCCTTACATCTCTCTAAAATTATTATCTGGACAACATGCAAAACTGTGTGTGTGTGTGTGTGTGTGTGTGTGTGTGTGTGTGTGTGTGTAGTTTTGTTTCCTGGTATATGAGATTTTAGCTCTGTGACATTATGAGGACTTGGCCTAACATTTCTGAGATTTTTTTTTTCCCACCTGTAAAATTAGGAAAATAATTTACCTCAAGGAAATAGTCCTTATAAAAACTCGCAATGTGCTTGGTACATACTTGAATCACAGTAAATTACAACTTTAATTATTTTGCTGCATTTCCTGTGGATATACTATAAAGCAATAAGAACAGTCACAAAGAAAACCTGTTTGTTATTGAAGATAAGTACCCCATTCTTTCCAGAACATAATAAGAATATGGTAAATGTCATGCCTCTCTCTTTATTCTTCTGGGGTTCTGGTGAATACTTTTTGCAGCCGCAGGTTTTAATGATTAATTTTGAGGCCTGAACCTAAGCATTATTGACTAACATAAAAACCACAGGTCCCAAGAGTCAGTAAGAATGGATGTTGGTTGAGAGCCAATGGATGAATGATGTTGAATATATTAAATATTAAATGCAGAATCTTTTGGTTTGGTGAGTGTTGCTAACACTGCCAATTAAAATATTCAGTTTGATTTACAGAAGTTCACTTTTATCTGGATACAATCTATTTCACCTGACAGTTACTGTATAATAATGATAAAATACTGTTAACAGTCCAAATAATTTGCTAAAATTCTGTATTAATCTAATGAGAAAAATAAAAATGACTTTATTTAAATGCTTATAGTTTCTGCTGAATGTCTAAATTTGTATCTTTAATATTACTTTGAATGCTTATAACTTTAAAGTACTATAAATTATATTCTATAATAAATATAAAACTAAAAGAATAGAAATTTTGTGGGAATCTAGGTATCTCTCTCCTTCATTTTTCTGCTTTTCTATAATTTCCAAGATAGTATTCAAAATTCCCACTGTAAAAGCCTACAATTTTCTAAAATGCAAACATTTTTTTATCCTATCACCTTACACAGTATTGCCTGTGTTAGTTTTGTATCTACCACTGGAAATAAGTTTTTTTTAATCATATGTAGTGTATTACATTTTCCAAAATTCTGCTGAGGTGCATTTTTGAAGCAGACAAACATACATTTCATCACTTCCTATACATTTCTAAAAAATGAAAATAGTGAGATGAAACCACATCAGAAACTTCCAAGCTTAAGAAAATATTTTTAGAAAAGCTGTCCACAAATTACAATTATTTCACTTTCACAGGTCACAAAATTGGCCTTTATTTTGGGCTAAGAACTGTTCTGAGTGCTTGTGTATATATTAGCTCATTTAATCTTCCCCAAAACCCTATGAAGTAAGTGGTGGCATTACTACTCTTACTGCTACTGCTGCTACTACTACCACCACCCTATAGAGAGCAAGAAACTTGCCTAGCAACACAGCTGGTAACTGGTAGAGTCAAGAGTTGAACCCAGACAGCCTGGCTCTAGGATCTTCTCTTGTAATTTCTACACATAGGGTTAATTATAGACCCAGCTTCCAGAAACGTCCATAGATTTACAAGTATGATTTGTAATTGAATGATATTCTGAAAAATCACAGATATTTCAGAGTTTTCTAGTTTTTTAGCACTTAACATATCTAAATTATTTTAAATGGTGTCCCGACTATAGGCAGATATGCAAAAGCAATTGTCTCTCTAATCCTTGTTTTCTCTTAAGTTTTAGCCTCCAGGGGAATGTTGATAAATATGTTTTCTGATTTCCTTTTTCTCCCCAGTTTACAAATGAGAGGATTCTTCCATGAGTCCCCCAAAGTTAGTCATTTCCTGCTTTGTGATCTCAGGGCTCTTTGTTCATACTCTACATTTTAAGTAAATACTTTTTTTTGGTAATTAATCTGTTTATATGTCACTTCTTTCCACCACCTCCTTCCCCCTTTGCCTCCACGTGAGCTCTTCAAGAGCTGGAACCAGGTCCAGCTTATTTTTGTCTCCCACCAGCCTGGTGACAAACGGATGAATCATACTGCCTGGAGAGGTTAAGGGACTTGCCCAGATCAGCAGACCTGAAATGTGAACAGCTTTTCAACTCCCAGTCTAGTACTTCCCACTCATGTGCTGCCAGAGATGTTTTCAAATGATTTGGATGCTTGCTAAGGACTTCGGACACAGTTTTCATCTTATGTTCCTCTAGACTAGCTTATTTATAAAATGACACCAATAATAGTGTTGATGATTGTGGTGATGGTGACACCATCATCACCTATCCTACTTCATCCATTTGAGGATCAAATGAAATGATATTTGTGAAACCTTTGGAATTACCAGAACCCCTTCTACAAGGGCATGTATTGCTGTTACTCTAGTCTGGTGGTTGGCAAACTTTGGCTCGAGAGCCACATGCTGATCTTTGGCCCCTTGAGTGTGGCTCTTCCACAAAATACCATGGCCTGGGTGAGTCTATTTTGAAGAAGTGGCGTTAGAAGAAGTTTAAGTTTAAAAAATTTGGCTCTCAAAAGAAATTTCAATCGTTGTACTGTTGATATTTGGCTCTGTTGACGAGTTTGCCGACCACTGCTCTAGTCTGTCATTCTTTATGTGTGATTTACAAAGACTTTTCACATTCAGTATCTCACTATTTGTCACACTCCTGTGAAATAGATGGTCTCATGGCCATTTCACGGAGGAGAGAACTGAGGCTGAAAAGAGATGAAGTGCATCAGCTATGAGCACAAGTGGCTGAAGGAAGCCCGATCCCTTTCCTCTCCCGCACAGCCAGGAGAATGAGGCTGCCGGTCCCTCGGGGTGTGCCATGGTCCTCCGGGGAATCCTATGGAGTAAGTCCCCGGAGAGAGGCAGGGAGTTGAGACCAGACTCTTCTAACAGCAGGGCCATTCTGTGTGTGTGTTTAAATTCTGGCCAGATTTTTCATTTTATCTCGCAATGCAGGGTGTAGGCACAGAAAGCTTTATAAAATAAAGTGAGCAATTTCATTCTAAAGTGACCAACCAGCATTGTAATAGTCAGCAATAGCACGTGAACTGTGTGAGCCCAGGCAGGCTAACCCCTCCATTGCTTTTGTTTCAATGGGGAGTTCCTTACAGCGACTCTCAGAGGAAATGAAGGATGATAAATCCAGCTGCTGCTTCCTGTTTCTAGAATTTTGAGATTTTTTTTTAAGGGTAGAATGCTTTATTTTTAAACCAGTGGAAAATACCCTCAACCTGATCCTGGTTAGTATTTCCTTAAAGACTAGATGTACTTACTTGGGCTTTAAGAGTGTGTGTGTGTGTGTGTGTGTGCGCGCGCGTGTGTGCATGCCTGCGTGTGAGTGAAATTCCCATGATGCTGCCTGGGCTAGCTCATTCTCTGTTTTTCAACAACAGAGAGAAACCAATTAGAGCAGATTTTACTGGGCAGGAAGCGCTATATGAGATTGGTGACTGTCTGATTGAGGGGAGGCCTGTATTTTATATCGGTGGAATTGCTGTCTCAGTTCTCTTCTTGTGCAATGCAGTTCTGGTTTTACTTCTGCTTGTAACTGTGTTATTAGTGAATAAAATCCTGAGTCATTTAAACAACACACTATCTCCTCACATGCCATGGCGTATGGAAGGTAGCCATGAGATGTGTAGGTTACTAGGATGCAACATCGGAGGGTTTGATTCTATAACCAATGGCTTCATAAATTAAAATAACATAAATATTTTCTCCAATGCCAATTACTTTCAGTCCTAATTTAGAGGCAGCAAATGTGTATGTAAGTGTCTTGGTGGTAAGTAAAGTTGTGAGAGTATAATAAATATACAGCCCACTCCCTCACTAAACGGGAATCTTAGCTCTGACTTAAGTCCCTTAGGCTCCTCCCCACCCCCTTGATTTTCTAAAATCATAGCTATGGCACTACTCTGTCCACAGTGGGTAATCAGTACATATTGTGCGCTTGCAAACTGGCTGGCCCAACTTATTTACTCTGTAAGGATTGCAGTTACAGTTTATAAGGAATGAATTCAGAGCAAAAAGGAAATGTTCACTAAGTTTAAAGAAGAGTTTGTACTGGCTCTTTGGTCAGTCTTCATTAACAACGCCTTCTGAAATAAGCTACACTGTGAGACTAGAGCACACTGGGTGTTACACAGTAATCCAGTTCTGATCTCAGCTATGCCCCTTCCTCGTCACAACAGTTCCTTGGTTAAAAAAAAAAAAAAGAAGTTGATACTTTTTTTTTCCCCCTCTCAGCAGTTTGTAGGGATTGGATTAGTTGGAATCCATGCAAGTGCTTTTAAAACTGAGCCGATGATAAAGGCATTAGGTAATCCTGTTATTAAATGGTACTCAGGTTGTAAATTGATTTCACTTTCAGACTTTGCTCCTTGTGTCCTTAGGCACATCCTTTGAACACCAAGGTTTTATCTCCTTCGCCTAAGGGTTTTTTCTAATGATTCATAATATTTGGTGGGGGGAGATTTAATCTAATTTGAACTAATCTTTAAAACAAGCTGAACAGAGCAGGTATGGGCTTGGTCCGTCAGTTATGGGTTTGAATCCTGGGATACCGTATTTTAACTGCATGATCTTTGTCAAGCTCATACTTTCTAAACTTCTCAATAAAACCAGAACAGCAAGCCCCACTGCCTGGCTCAGTTGGAGTGTTGTCCAGAACACCAAAAAGGTTGTGGGTTCAGTTCCCGGTCAGGGCACATACCCAGGTTGTGGGTTTGATCCTTGGTCAGGGTTCAAACGCTGGCAACCAATTGATGTATCTCTCTCATTAGTGTTTCTATTTCTCTCCCTACCTCTCTCTAAAATCAATAAACATATCCTTCGATGAGGATTAAAAAAACAGAACTGTAATGCCACTGCTCGGGGAGGGTGTGACAACTTAATGAGTGCTTGGTTACTCAATACGGGATAGTTTTCTTCCTGTCTCCTTCTGTGTATTTGTAATAGTCTGTGCTGAAGGATGAGATACAGGCTGAAGTTACCTCTTCAAGACACCAGCAACACATGCCACCTCTCCTCCCCACCTCATCTGTTCCCTCCGTACTACACCAGGGAAATGAAAAGTCAATTAAGCTGCTTCAGATCACCAACACTCTGCTTAGGAATAATAAATACTTCTTTTCCCACCATCTTCCTCTCGGTTCTTTTATTTATTATTATTTTTTTTTTTTTTTTAATAAGTTTTTATTTTTCATATTATTACAAATGTTCCTTCCCCCCTCCCCACCATTGCTCTCCTCCACCAGGTTCCCACCCCACCCTCTGCCCTTTCCCCTCTCCCCATTGTCCTCATCCATAGGTGCACAGTTTATGTTCAGTCTCTTCCCACGCCCCCCTCTCCCCTTTTCCCCAAGAATCGTCAGTTCACTCCCCTTCCATACCTCTGATTCTATTATATTCAACAGTTAATATTGCTCATCAGATTTTTTAAATTTCCTTGGTTTTTAGATTCACTTGTTGATAATTACGTATTTGTTGTTCATAATTTTTATCTTTGTTTACTTTCTCTTCTGAAAGAACCCCCTTCAGCAATTCATATAATTCTGGTTTGGTGGTGATGAACTCCTTTAGCTTTTTTTTATTAGTGAAGCTCTTTATCTGGCCTTCGATTCTGAGTGATAGCTTCGCTGGGTAGCTTATTTTTGGCTGTAGGTTCTTGCTATTCATCACCTTGTATATTTCTTGCCATTCCCTTCTGGCCTGCATGGTTTCTGTTGAGAAGTCAGCTGACAATCGTATAGGTGCTCCTTTATAAGTTACTACCTTCTTTGCTCTTGCTTCTTTTAATATTCTCTCTTTATCTTTTGCTCTTGGAATTTTAATAATGATGTGTCTCGGTGTGGTCCTCTTTGGATTCCTTTTGTTTGGAGTTCTGTGCACTTCCTGGACTTGTAAGTCAAATTCTTTCACCAGGTGGGGGAAGTTTTCTGTCACTATTTCTTTCAGTATGTTTTCGATATCTTGCTCTCTCTCATCTTCTGGAACCCCCATAATTCTGATGTTGGTTCGCTTGAAGTTGTCCCAGAGGTTTCTTACATTATCTTCAATTTTCTGGATTCTCTTGCCTTCTAGCTTCTGTGGAGGAGTGTCTTCTGGCTCTTTATGTTCCAAATCTTTGACTTGATTCTTGCGATCTTCCCTTCTGTTTTTAGGACTCTGTAGAATATTTTTTATTTCAGACAATGTATTCTTTATTTCTTGTTGTTCCCTTATCATTTCTTGATGGTCTCTTTTCATATCCTCATAGGCCTTATCCATCTTTTCTAGGAAATTCTTGAAAAACCTTATAAGCGTAGATTTGAACTCTATATCCAGACGCTTTTTGTCCTCCATTTCTTTCGTTTGTGATCTATTTTGTTGTCGCATTTCGCAGTTACAGATGGGACAGGGTTTCAGGGTGGAGCCTGCAGCTTTGGCTTCCGTCAGCCCCGCCCTCTGCGGGTCCTTCAGTGCTCGCTGCCGGCGCCTCTGAGAGACAGGTGCCCTCGATTTTCGCCTGCTGCCAATCAGTCTATGCTCTCCCCCAATGAGCCCGGTATTGGGGTTCAGTTCAGTTGGAAGTGGAGTTGGAGGTGGCGTTCAGAGCAGTCTGGAGCCCCAGTCTCCTTCCCGTCAGGGCAATCCCGCGGCACAGCCGGCCGTCCCTTCTCTGGGCGCAGTGTGCGTGCCTCCGGGACCTTCTTTCTCCGCTACCCCGGGGTTCCGACTTACAGCCCAGCTCCCTCTGGCTGAGCCTGAGTCCCCGGGGTCTGGCCCAGAACGGGGGTTCAGAGCAGTCAGGGGCCCAGCACAGTCGGAGTTTTCTCTCCTTCCCGCTAGGGAACGCCCGCCAGGCACTCGGCCTCCCTCCTCTCCGGCTCCGTCCTCTCCGCGCGCGCCGCGTGTCTCCGTACCTTAGGCTTTTACAGCTCCTCCGTGCTTCCTTCTGGTTTTCTCCTTGCTTCTTGTTGTAGGATTTCCAGTCAGTCGACTTTCCTGTAGTTCTGGGTAATGTCCATTTTATATTTTAGTTGTATTTTATTAAAATTGTTGTGTGCGGCTGCGGCTAGTTGCCTACCCGAGCAGCCATCTTCTATTTATTATTTTTTAAAGTATGTTTTTATTTATTTCAGAGAGGAAGGGAGAGGGGAAAGAGAGAGAGAAATATCCATGATGATAGAGAATCATGGATCAGCTGCCTCCTGCACAACCCCCTACTGGGGGATTGAGCCTGAAACTCCGGCAGGTGCCCTTGACTGGAATCGAACGTGGAACCCTTCAGTCCTCAGGCTGACGCTCTATCCACTGAGCCAAACCGGCTAAGGCACCTCTCAGTTCTTTTAATGCTTGACCTACAAGGGGGAGTTTCAGTGGGTGAGAGAGCCTGACACTGTGTGGATTACTTGAACATACACAGAGCTGCTCACTCACGTGTCCATGTGCTGTGTTTTCTTTCCACAGTTATATGGGCTGTAGGATTATTTTTGCAAGGCACCTTTTTAAAAACTTTTATTTAGACTTGCCCCCAAAAAAGGACCCTTTAAAGTTTTATGATTGGTAGTTAGCAAGGTTAATATTTACCAACTTACTGAAGGGAAAAAACAAATAATATATATCCAACCTCTGTTTAAGAATTTCTGTAGGATTATGAGTTCTTTCCTCTCAGAACCTTTAGTAATAACCGCGTGCCACACACTTGAGCTAGAAGAAGTGTGTTTGCTGTATTGAACTTCAAGCTTAAAATAAGAAACAGTCACATGAAAAACACCTCTTTCTCACCCTGCTGTTTTCAACTTCCACCTCCCCACTCCTTCCCCACCCTAAAGCATACCCCTACCACCAAACCTGCCTCTCCTTCTTGCTTTTGCTTCGTTTTTCTTCCCAGCCAAGTTTCAGGAAGTGAACATTCCTTTTTCCTTTCATTTCAGAGAGGAAGGGAGATGGGGAGAGAGATAGAAACATCAATGATGAGACAGAATCATTGATCAGCTGCTGCTTGTATACCCCACACAGGGTATTGAGCCTGCAATCCGGGCCTGTGCCCTGACCAGGCATCAAACTGTGACCTCCTGGTTCATCAGTCAACACTCAACCACTGAGCTACACCAGCTAGAATAGGCATTTTTCCCCTTTTGTATTAGTTTTAGATAGCATAGTGGTTAGACAGTCATATTCTTTATAAAGTGTTCCCCTCGATATTTCCAATACTCAACTGGCACCATACATAGTTATTACAATACTCCAGGCCCGATGCATGAATTTGTGCACAGGTGGGGTCCCTCAGCCAGGCCTGCGATTGGGGCCAATTGTGGTTGGCCGGCTAAAAGGAGGGATTGCAGGAGGTTGGCTGGGGAGGGAGGAGGGGGCGGGGGGGGGGGGGGGGTGGCGCGCTCATGCGCACAAGACCATAAGAGATTGGCCCGCCACGGGAAGTTAGCTGTGGGAAGTTAGCTATGGTAGTGCACTGACCACCAGGAGCAGCTCCTGTGTTGAGCCTCTGCCCCCTGGTGGTCAGTGTGCATGATAGCTACCAGACAGTTCTAAGGCTATATAGGCTTTTATATATATATATATATATATATATATATATATATATATATATATATATAGATAGATAGATAGATAGATCATTGTCTGTATTCACTATGCAGTGAATACTTAACATCCTCATGACTGTTTTATAACTATCAATCTGTACTTCTCAGTCCCTTCACCTTTTTCACTCAGTCCCCCAAACCCTCTTCAACTCTAGTAACCGTAAGTTTGTTCTTTGTATCTACGAGTCTGTTTCAGTTTTGTTTGTTTATTTATATTGTTCTTTAGAGTCTTCATATACGTTAAATTGAATGGTATTTGTTTTTCTTTGAATGAAAGAGGCATTTTTATTTATTTATTTATTTTTTTATTTATATTTTTTAAATCAATCTTTATTGTTCATATTATTACAAAGGTTCCTCATTTCTTCCCCCCTCCACCAGGTTCCCACCCCACCCTCTGCCCCTTCCCATCCCCCATTGTCCTCATCCATAGGTGCAGTTTATGTTCAGTCTCTTCCTCCCTCCCTTTCCCCAATAGTAAATCCCTTTTCAGATAGTAAATCAGTTACTTAGCATTTTCTCATATCAATAATACCTCCACATGCCCAATGATACATTTCACATAAAAGACATTTCCAAATAGGTAAACCAGCCTCATCCAGGCCCCACCCAAGGCACTCACAGATCAACACCCCAGCCCTATACTAACTCAACACATCCAGATCTAAGCCTTCATCACTTGATTCAGCAGACCCTCAAGTTCCCACAAAAGTTTCCAGCCATGTCTGAGAGGCAGCCGTGGGCAGAGACAGGCGAGGAGTGAGCTGTTTCGGGCCTGGCTGCTCCGGGCCTGGCCTATGTTGCTCTGGTTCATTCCACAACCAGCTGCTCCGGGTCTGGTCATTGCCGCTCCCAACCGAGTTGCTCTGGACTTGGCTGCTGCTGCTCTGGGCCCGGCTGCTCCGGGCCCGGCCGCTCCGGGCCTGGCAGCTGCTGCTCCAGGCCTGGCCGCACCCGACCCGGCTGCTCCGGGCCTGGCCGCTCCCAGCCTGGCAGCTGCTGCTCCGGGCCTGGCCACACCAGACCCGACTGCTCCGAGCCTGGCCGCTCCCAGCCTGGCAGCTGCTGCTCCGGGCCTGGCCACACCAGACCCGACTGCTCCGAGCCTGGCTGCTCCCAGCCTGGCAGCTGCTGCTCTGGGCCTGGCAACACCAGATCCGGCTGCTCCGGGCCTGGCTGCTCCCAGCCTGGCAACCGCTGCTTCAGGCCTGGCCGCACCAGACCCAGCTGCTTCGAGCCTGGCCGCTCCCAGCCTGGCAGCTGCTGCTCTGGGTCTGGCCACACCCGACCCGGCTGCTCCGGGCCTGGGAAAGAGGCATTTTTAGTTCAAACTTTATTAGTTACACCGCTGTAACAGAAACTCCCAAGGAAAATGGATTAAATAAGATCAATATTTCTTTCTCATATAAAAGTCCAGAAGTGAGCAGCCATGGACTGGCAGGCCTCACACGTAGTTTCTAAGGTTGTGCCTGCCTCCCCATTTTTCCCAGCAGGAAAAAGAGAAAAGGAAGCCAGATCAAGTAGCCTGAGCTTACGAAGGTTGCCAGGCATGAACAGTCACTTCTTCTCACATCCTGTTGGCCCAGCTTAGTTACTTGGCCACATCTGGTGGCAGGGAGGCTGGGAAATGTTATCTCTAGTTGGGCAACAGGGCACCCATCTAGAATGGGTGGTGATGGTAGCAGGTGTCTGTTCCCCAAAAGTGGAACGGTAGAATGGTTTCTGGAGGAAACTAAATAGTCTTATCACAGGAACAAAAAACTGTTGATTACAAAGTGATAGTGGGAGAAAATGAATGTTTTTTGTTGTTGTTATTGTTGTTGTTGTTTTTTTGTTTGGATGTTGTTGGTGGTGGTGGTGGTGGTGGTGGTGGTGGTGTGTGTGTGTGTGTGTGTGTGTGTGTGTGTATGTTTTAACCCATCTGGAAGGTTTCAGATAGAACCTTCTCTGGAAGGTTTCAGCAGTTGCCATATGTAGGTAATAGGATTCAACATCTCTTACATTTTTTATTTTCTTTTACAGAGTATGCCACCCTGGGCAATTTATAGCTCTTATCCTCACCTAATTTATTTGTGGTAAAAATTGGTGGCCACCAGATACATGAGCATATCTCTAGACTACTATTTGTAGAATGGAATTTTCCCCTATGCTTTCTTGTCATTTATATATATTTCACATTCAGTACAACTTTTGGTATCATTCTGTCATCATTTTCTGAAAGGCTATTCTCTAAGGAGAATTATTTATTTCCTGCTATCTGGTAATCTTCACTCTTAGACGTGTAAATAAACACACTTGGCTGTGAGCGACTTCAGCAGTTTCCCACTTTGTACAGTGCTAACATTACCATTTTCTCCTGGTGTGGAAAGGTGTGGGTAATGGTTTATGTCTATTTCATTGCTTTTAATTCTAAATTTCTTATTAAAAAATAATTGTAATATGCATGCATGATCAAAGGTCAGCCCCAGTCAGAAAATGGGAAAGACTATCTATACTGCCCTAGCTGGTTTGGCTCAGTGGATAGAGTTGCAGACCAAAAGGTCCCAGGTTCAATTCCAGTCAAGGGCACATACCTTGGTTGCAGGTTCCTCTCTGGCCCGGGCCCTAGTTGGGGCATGTAAAGAGGCAACAAATCAGTGTGTTTCTCTCACATTGATGTTTCTCTCTGCCTTTCCTTCTTTCACTCTCTAAAAAAATAATCAATGGAAAAATATCCTTGAAGATTAACCAGGAAAAAAAAAAAAAAGACTTTACTGAGATATCATCTACTTTGAACTGATTATAGCTGTGAAATAGCTAAGATAGGATGTGTCTACATATTATTTGCCTTAAAAATGTACACTTGTGCCGAAACCGGTTTGGCTCAGTGGTAGAGCGTCAGCCTGCGGACTGAAAGATCCCAGGTTCGATTCCGGTCAAGGGGAATGTACCTTGGTTGCGGGCGCATCCCCGGTGGGGGGTGTGCAAGAGGCAGCTGGTCGATGTTTCTCTCTCATCGACGTTTCTAGGTCTCTATCTCTCTCCCTTCCTCTCTGTAAAAAATCAATAAAATATATATATATTTTTAAATGTACACTTGTGTTTATATGCCAGTCTTACACAATGGCATCAGAAAGTTCTAGCTCGTGTGGCCTGTACTTAGGGTGACGTTACCTCCCAGTTTTCCTAGAAGAATCCCAGGTACACCTTATCCTGACATTCCACTTCATTTAGCATTTGTCACTCTGAAGTTTTTCAGCTCAGAAATTGAATTTTATGTTTTCTTTTATTGCATATTGCTCGTCTCAGCTATCATAGTGTTCTTGGCATTCATACACCTACTTTGCTGTCACTTTAGATTAGGATGTATCAGGACTTTTTACCCTAAATAATTCTGGGCAGAAGAGTGGTTCACGCTCCATCCTTTCCAGAATATTTAAGATAGGGATGGGAAGATCTTTATGCTCTGGGAGGGCAAGGACTCTCTTGCTCTCCTGTGTATATATTTTCAGTCCCTATTATATTATCTAAGCAAAATATTTGTTGAAAAGCTTGATGGCTTCATGACAGCAAAGGTTTGGTGAAGTCTATTATGGGCAAGAGGAGTTATCTTCAGTTATGAGTCCCTAATAACTAACCCAATGTGTGGTGTTTGAGAATGCATCTGTGAATGAACAGCCAGCTACACTCAATCTTAAATGCTTCTTAGCCTTAGCAGCTGCTCCTTAATGATTTTAGTTCATCAAGAAAGCAGACATTATTATAAATATAGTTCTGATATGTGCGCGTGAAACACACAAACGAGCAAATTTTGTCTTGGTTATCATGTTTTTCTGGTGTTGGCTTTCTTGAGGAAGAGAGGAAGATTTAATCACTCCAAAAATTATCACACCTCAGATGGGTAAATCCTATCCCTTGGAAGATTTAGACCTTAGTTTATATCCAATACTTATACTTCAGTCTGGCATTTCCAATGGGTGTGCCATGCGTGAGTACCAGGTAGATGGCTGAAACATCTGTTGATTTGCGTGAACCTGAAGCCTGGGCCTGATTGTGTTCACTCTCTTCAGTTTATCCAAGAGCCTGTATGAATGTCCTCTTTTCTGTGGCCATGACATGGGCAGCACTGTTAATTATCTCTACAGTTAAAATAGCAGACTCATAAATACATTGGCACCTGAGTATGTAACACATTTTTTCAGAAATGTTGTTTTGCGTTATATTTTCAGAATTAAAAGGTTTTCATGAATTAGCAAAAAATAAATATCCAAAAATTTTCAGACTCAAAGACTTCACTCATGTAATCTGGGAAGAAGCAACTCATCTAAAATAAGTAATTGTATACTGAATTCGAAATTATGCTTATTTATATTTGTACCTTCCCAATACAAAAAGGTTTAGGGGTTTTACAAACTAAATTTTCAAGTATGATTCAGTATTGCAACTCCACTAATTCTTATTGACTGAGGGAGATGTTATATATTAGAACATAACTGAGGCTCTCTATGAAAACCCGACTATTTCATTATAATTTGGCGAAAGGGAAAAGACTGTTAATTCCACACACACCTTAGCTAGTGCAGGGCTTTCAGCTAAACGTCCTACCAGACCGGCTTTTCTAAAGGTCATTTGTAATTTTCACAGAAGCTGCACAAATAGATGCTAAGCCCTTAGAAACAACATTAAGTGACTTGAATATGAATAAAACATTCCTTTGTTTTATTAAATGCTTTGAAATAGGACAAAGGTGATATTTAGCCAAGTTTACCAATTCATCAATAATTCTAGAATAGGCTTTGTTTGTATTACTCAGAAAGGCTAACGTTTTGGGGGATTTTTAGTTAACTATGAGATGGTTTCTAATGCCAATAATGAATTCCACTGTAATAGAGATTATATTGTCAAAGGTCTTTAATGATTAAGAGTTTTGATTGTCTTTAATCTCTGTCATAATTGACTGATTTGTTTTGTTATTCTCTTCATGTCCCCTCTTATGTTTGTTTTCAAATACCATTGTCACAAGATGCACGCAGCACCCAGAATACTGAGTGCATCTTGTGACAATGGTATTTTATCCCCATCTCATTAATAAGAAAAATAAAGTCCCAAGTTTGCACAACTAGTAATGTGAGACATTATTTGTGTTCCCTTTTATAGATGCATTGGGAAGAAGTGAAAAAGTTATGAAAACGTAGGCAGGCTAACTCTTTAAGTCACATTCTTATCCATTTGGCTACCTACTTGTTAAGAATTGAATTCTATTTAAGATTATTAGCTCAGTAAAAAGAGACTCTAGGTTATTTGTGCATAAATTAGGCCAATTCTTTTTTTTTTTTTTTAATATATTTTATTGATTTTGTACAGAGAGGAAGGGAGAGAGATGGAGAGTTAGAGACATCGATGAGAGAGAACATCGATCAGCTGCCTCTTGCACACCCCCTACTGGGGATATGCCCTTGACCGGAATCGAACCCGGGACCCTTCAGTCCCCAAGCCGACGCTCTATCCATTGAGCCAAACCGGTCTTGGCGAATTATGCCAATTCTTGATTATCTTTGTACAAGTTTAAAACATTTGGTTTTGTTCTCATACTGTTACCCCTCATATCTTTGCTACCCCACTGCTTGCTATTATGTACTTAGAAAACATAAGTTCATTTTAATATTGACTAAAAAGAATTAAACTATGCTGTGTTTCCCTGTCTCCCCTAAAATATATAATGAAGGGTGTGTTGTTGTTTTTTTTTTTTACTTTGTTTTTTGTTTTTCTACCAGTTTGTATTTTAGTTTATTCCAGATACCAGATTCTATTAACATGAATATCACAGACTTCGTAGAATTCTTACGATGTTATAGGCTGGCTTCCTTCTGACTACATTGCACATCTCGAAATGTAGATGAAGACAGAACTGTTTTTGTTTCAGAAGTATGTTTCACCCCAGAAGTACTGTAAAAAGATAGCTATTGATCATCTGAATGTTGATAACCTTAAAGGAGAGATTTTCAACCTTTTTAATCTCATGGCACACACAAACTAATTACTAAAATTCTGTGACACCCTGGTTAAAAATCATTGCACTAAAGTAATGTTTTTAAAATTACCTAAGCGTATACATTTCCTTGCCCAAGCATATGATGGCTTATAAATACAATTTGACTACTTCAAGGGGATTTTTTAAATCTTTATTGTTGAAAGTATTACATATGTTCACTTTTTTTCTCTCTCATTAAACCCTTATAATCTTCGAACCTCCCCACCCCCATCTCAGGCTTTAAAAGGGATTTTTTTGGGGGGGAGAAAAAGTGATTCAGGAAGATATATGGGGGAAAAAAGTATTTTTCTTATGAGGAAAGATTTGATTTCAATAAAACCATGAAAATGGATGTAAAAGCACAAGGGTATGGAACAATGAAGTGGAGAATTAAAAGAAATCTTAGCGTCATCCTGGACACCTTTATCTCCTTCACCCTCCCCATACAATCCATTAAGTCCTGTTATTATTTCTGTAGCCTATTAGCTCATAAATATATCCATTTTACTCCCTTCTTCACCACTCAGTCATATCTTTACTCCCATTCTTTGCCCAGAGTAATGCAATAGTCATCTTCCTAATCTCACATCATCCCTCACTAACCTTACACTAGGCCCACTGTGATCTTTAGAGAGACAAATCTGATTTTCGGCCATTTCCCATCTCAGTTAAAAATATATCCATGGCTTCCCACTCCCCTTAGTTTGAGGTCATCAAAAACTTTCACATGGCTTCATATCTCCCTCCCTCTCTCTCTCTCTCTCTCTCTCTCTCTCTCTCTCTCTCTCTCTCTCTCTCTCTCTCTCTCTCCTCTCCTTCTCCCTCTCCCTCTCTCTCCCTCTCTCTCTCTCTCAGCATATCCTTCAGGTGAGAATTATAAAAAAAGGTACAGGGCCCTGAAAAGGGGCCTTTAAAGAGAGGGGTCCTGAGGTTGAATCTTCTTCCATCGCACAGCTGATCCGCCTGGGCCTGTCCCTCTTCTTGGTACCTCTTCTCAGTTGACCATTTTATATATTCAGTTCATTAATATTTCCCACCCTACACACTGTGCAGTCTGTAGAAAGGAAATGTGTCTCGGTTTGCTCACCATGTTTTCTCTAGGAATTTGCATCGTGTTAACACTTGGGTATACGGTATATAGTATTTTATGGATGAGGGGTGAGTAAGTGAATAACTAAATGAAGACTCAGGCTAAGGGTTAGGCTTATCATGTCTGCATAAAATTGAGCCAAATATCTTGGAAGCCAAAAGTAAGTGGAGAACATCTGGATTCCATGGCTCTTTATAACAGTACATCACAAAAGACAAACTTCTCTTAGCACTAAGTGGTCAAGAAGAGTTTTTATCCGGTTCTTGTATATAAAACGGCTTCTTCAACGCAGTGAATAATAGCAGCAGCCAAGTTTATTGAGCACTTCCCAGGTTCTGGGCACTTGCTCAACACGTGGATACGGTATTCTGATTTAAGTGTTTATTGACTCCGGTAAACTTTGCACATGGAGTTAGATACGGTCAGAACTTTTGCGAAAGGGCAGGAAACTCCTTGAGGACAAAGGAGAAGGAAGGCCCGAGGCTCTGGCAGCTTCCCTGTCTTAGGGAGTCTGCCCCTCAGGGCCACTGCCCTCCCTTCCCCCCACTCCTCCCTGCAGGTCGCCTGGCTGTGTGCTGAAATGGTGCTGGTCAGATCTTGGTCTTATCTTCTGGGGAGGGTGTGCCCACACTTATCTTTGTCTTTTGGTTTTCTGGTAGAATGTTTCTCTGTGAGCCAGTCTGCGCACAGATGGTCCATCAGAATGAGTTTCCTTCAGAATAGCCTATTTCAAAGAGTTTTATAGCATTGTCTGTCTGGACATTGAAGCATGTCTATCAGAGCTGATCTTTTTGACTTTGGCATAATTAATAGTGACCTTATATGTCACTGTAATTGATAGTGACAGCATTTGGCTCACACTTCTGCACATTCTCCTAGAATGCTGTTATAGGTCTGGGAGATTTATTCTATTACAGACATTTATTAAGTGCTTGTCCTTTGCCAGGCCTGGGACATGCAGATCCAGATAAAAGAAACTCTCCTCCCTTTAGGTTAGAAATTTAGGCCCAGGTGGAGGGAGAAAAGGAGACAGGCAGACAGGGGCCAGGCTCCGGAGCAGCCATTGTCTAACTCTGCATTCGTTTTCAGTCCCAGGCTAGGATCTCCTAACAACTGCCGAGTATTCGGAGACTTTTTAACTAAATTTGCTACTTACCCAAGGTATGTTGTTTTGATATCTGAGTATCTCTTACTAACTCTGAGAAGCTTTTTTTGAGGGTTAGTAAGATGATCACCAGGGCAAGGGACTCAGGTGCTTTCTAGTAATCTTTACAAACCAGGGATATGGACTGGGAGGCTGTTGCGGTTTGTATGCAGAGCAGATATCCATGGGTTTCTGTCCCAAAGATGTTTGCGAGAGAATGTGGCAAACTCCCCGGGACCATGGGAAGTTGCTTAGGATGTCAGGGAGCTCCATTTCAGTTCATTTTTTTTAAGCCCAATTTCAGACACATGCCAGTCACACTCTAGAGAAACCACATTAAAGGTACGTAAACTTAAAAAGGAAAATGGTCTAAGGTTTGGTCTAAGATGTTTATCATACAGATGGAAAGAAGCAGGAAATTTAGAAATGCAAAGCTCCTCTTAGAAGTCCCACTGGCTGCCTCGAAAACCCGGTTAAAGGTAGTTGGGATTATAAAGGGCTGACCAAAGGCTTGCCTGTGAATTTAGGGCGGCTTCTCTGAAGCCTTTGTTTGTTGTTTGTTTGTTTGTTTTCTTTTAATCCTCACCTAAGGATATTTTTCCACTGATCTTTTAGAGAGAGGGAAAGACCGAGAGAAACATTGATGTAAGAGAAACACATCATCAGTTGGTTGCCTCCTGCACATGCCCTGACCAGGCCCCTGGCTGTGGAGAAGCCTGCAATCAAGGTACATGCCCCCAATTGGAATCAAACCTGGGACCCTTTGGTCCGCAGGCCGATGCTCTATCCACTAAGCCAAACCAGCTAGGGCTTCTCTGAAGCCTTGAATAAGGACCATGAGCTGTCAGCTCTCTTTTTAGGGGCTAATCAGATCATTGCCCATTAATTCGGTCTGAATATTTCTTTTAGACTGCTTCCTCAGTAAGGACAGCTATGATTTTTTTTATTATTATTATTATTATTATTATTATTATTCCCTTTCTTATTTCTATACCTGTATCTAGCCTATAGAAGATACTCAGTAAATATTTGTGGAGGGAAATGAAGTTCCTAGTAGGGGGTATGCTAAATGAGATATGTAGGTACTGAAGCATTTGTGAAACTTTGTTGGCCAGAGTGGTAAGGGAATGATAGTATAACTTGTAGAAGAAACTCTGGTATGTGGCATAAAATGTGGAAGCCATTGATTTAGAGGCTCTTTTGTATTGTTTTGTGAACAGGATCTCATTTTCTAGTTCTGAAATGTGGGCCATCACTTTTAGAATTCAGAAGAAAAGCAAGAACATTCACAACAGTGTATTAACACATTTTTGTTCATTCCTCAGCTGTTTTTTCTTAGATCTACTAAAATGTATTTACAGTTCTGTTCTTTAGCTTTGAAGTAAATTTGCTTCCATGAATAGCAGTAATCTAGAGGAGAACCCCCAAATAGGTACTAAAATACAAGCACTAAAATAAATATACTTGTATGTAAAGCTATTTTTATATTTCACAAGTTCTGAATTTTCTATAGTTCTCTACTTTCAGGTATTGAATGGATTTATAAAAAGCTTTTGAAGATTAGCAAAATGGGTGCATTTTGCCCAACGTGAAATCTGCTTTTGTTAGATTTTTTTATGAGAAGTGCTTTGTAAAATCTGGGGTGTTTTTCTGTAAACATTTTTTCCATTATTTTTGAGGTATGGAAACCAAAGTAGTAGTAGAAGAAAGCTATTTTTTAAAGGATAATAACTTATCATAATCTTTCACAAGGGAGTAACACTAGTGAATTATTTCATGTGTATATAGAATTATATCAGCTATAGAATACCTTACATAATTATAATATCCATAGCTGCTAATACTTATATAATACCAGTAAAACAGAGCTCTTTTGGAAAAAGCTGAATCGTTCTAATTTTGCATATGATGCATTTTTTTTTTTTACCACATGAATTATTAGTATCTGAATTGACTATGGTGGGTGTGTATGCACATACATGCATGAATGAGTGTGTGTGTCTGTGTATGTAGTGTGTTTATGCTTATGTTTATATTGAATGTTGAGAAAGGGTTATTTATAGGGATGTTGTAATTTATTGCCTTTTTATGAGTTTGGCTTATTCAGTGAAGGATTTGAGAATTTGATCCTCACCAATCTCTTGGGTCTTCTCCCATTTGCTCATGAATAAGCCAAAGGAGCCAATTGTCCTAAAAGGCCAATTTTAGACAATGAAAATTGGTTTTTGATTGAGTAGGGAGCACATACCTATGTTGAAAAAAATTATGTATTAGATTGCTTAATCAAGCTATTGCTTCTTTATACCGTAAACTCTTTTCTTTAAATAACATTTCACAAACCTCAGAGGGAAGGTAGGGGAGGGTGGGTGTAAGGGGGAGAGATCAATCAAAGGACTTGTATGCATGCATATAAGCCTAACCAATGGACACAGACACCAGGGGGGTGAGGGCATGAGGGGGGTGGGATAATGGAGGGATAAGGACACATATGTAACACCTTCATCAATAAAGAAATGTAAAAAAAATAATATTTCAAAGCCAATTTTTAGTTTTTAAAATAGGGTTATTAAAAGCAACCTCCTAGTGCAGCTGGGGCTAATTATTTTTAAAGTTTTAAAATAGGTGATCATATTTTTCTGTTTAGATGCTAGAATTTTGCTACATCTCAATAAACTCAATGTGTTTTCCAATGGACACTAAATTACCCAGATTTACACTGCTAGTAACCGTGAGCAAAAAGATTTGAATCCAAGTATCTTGGCATCAAAAGTTCTCTGCTCTTTATAATTTGCCACATCCTGAAAAAAAGAACATTATTTTAATTGAAATATTTTTTAAATAATTAATGAAATTGAACTCAGTTTCATGTCAACCATTTATTTCAGGATTACTTCTGTGAACATACTGTTACATGTTAGTTCAAAATTCAAGAAATTGGCCTACTCATCAGTTAAAGACTGATGAAGATGGCTTGCTTTTCTTCTCAAAGATTCTTTTTCTGACACCAGAATTCAGCAAAGATCTTGAGGGGTCCTACTTTGTGTCAGAGCGTGAACTGGGTGTTTTCAATACATGACCCTGTAAGGTGGGTATTGTGAAGATTTTATAGATGAGGCATGCATACTCATACTCAGTGAGGATAAGTAAAATGCTAAAAAAAAAAAAAATTTTTCCAGAACTGGTTCAATATAATTATAACAACAAAGCAATCATTTTAAAACATATTAATACTTAGCATGTAGTCTGGCATGAATATCTACAAGCCCTATCTACTTTCACTATCCTATTTCTGTTGAAAAGACAGTTTAAGCAGTAAAATAAAGATTAACATCTAGCTTTTAAATTTTAACAACTCCATTTGGATAATGGATATACCATAAAAGTGTGTTTTTCGTATATTCATGGGGTTATCCAGCCATCATAGCATCTGATTTTGAACTTGGCTGTTGGTTATTGGTTTATTCCATTATTAATGGCCATACTTTCTGATAAGAAAACAGAATTATATATCATAAAAGAATTTAGATTCAATCTCTGATTTTCTGATTCATCCTTGTCCAGCCAAAGTCCAGTAACTTCCCCCTTTCAGGTCTAGTATAAAAAGCATCCTTGACTTCCTTGAAAAAATGTTTGCTTACAAGAAAATTAAGCTGAAACCAGTTTGGCTCAGTGGTAGAGTGTCAGTCTGTGGACTGAAGGGTCCCAGGTTCGATTCCAGTCAACGGCATGTACATTAGTTGTGGGGACATCCTCGGTAGGGTGTGTGCAGGAGGCAGCTGGTCAACGATTCTCTCTCATCCATGTTTCTAGCTCTCTGTCCCTCTCCCTTCCTCTCTGTAAGAAAATCAATAAAATACAATATATATAAAAAAAAAGAAAGAAAGAAAGAAAGAAAGAAAGAAAGAAAGAAAGAAAGAAAGAAAGAAAGAAAGAAAGAAAGAAAGAAAACTGGTTTTCACATGTGCCATAGAATGTGAAATCCACTTCCAGGTAATGTAATTCTTTAAGTTCTTTACAACAGGCATATCATAAAGGAGAACCCAAAGAATGTCTGCAGCTAATATATACTAAGTGTGCCTTCCTCAAGTTAACAAAATGAAGGAAAAGATCACCCTGATAACCATTTATAGTCATTCTGGGACCTGATTCACTAAAGAGATCCAACCTTAAGGTACAGGATTTGGAAAGCTAAATACTGGTCTGCCCTCCCCTTGACTTCCATGTTAGAAAGTCACTTGAAGATCATAATGTACTTAATATACCTTAGTATATGGACATATTTAATATACTTTATACACACACTTATACACATTTATATGAAAGGCAACTTTTATTTTCAAAGTGCTACTTTGTCTTTAATTCAGCTGATGGTTGAAACACCCCCTGGGTGGAAGGCAGGAAGTTTTTACCCAGCTTTTGATGATTCAAATAGGATAACACACATTAATTGAAGTCCCTTGTTAGAGATAAGAGCTTGTCAGAGGCTGACATTGTAGAAAAGCACTGGTTTCCTGCGTTAGGACCCCCAGCACTTCCTTAAGACTGCAGGTGAATCATCCATGCCTTAGTTTCTATCTACTGATGTACCCACAAGATGTGGTGTCTGTACAAGGACATACTACACTAATATAGTGAGTAACGTTAGAACAGCCATTGGGTGACTGTGTGATAGAGAAAAAGCCTGGGAGATGAAAGGTCCTGTTAGCTCTCTCACTTAATTAGCTCAGGGAGGTCATTTAAGCTGTTTGTGCCTCAGGCCTCCTCCTACTATTGGGCAACAGTAACGCTTAATTCACTCAGTTTCTGTAACACATAATTTCTTTCCTGGCTCTATGCCTTGGCTTTTGCCATTTTTTTTCCTGCTAAAATTGTATTCCTTACTTTCCCCATCACCCCATGAAGAGTCCCCCTCTTTCAGGTGTCAGCTTAAAAACCATCTCTCTGTGAAACCCTCCCCCTTACCAAATGCAGACGTAGGTTTGCCCAGCCCTGTGCCTCTCCTGTACTTGGTATTAACCAGATCAGAGCGACTTTCTTACCCTGTTGGAATAGCACGCTGAACTGCTTTTCACCCTCGTTAGACTGGGGGGCTTGCTGAGGGCAAGGGCTAGGCCACATCGTTTCTGTACTCCCCACCATGGCGACCTGAGTTCTGAGTGGATGCATGAAAGGTTGTCCTAGGGAAGGGGGTGATTACATAACTTAATTCCTTTGTGTCCTCAAAGCTAAGCATTACAGTGAGAAGGTCAGTCCTTCCACAGCCAGCCCGTAATCAACAGAACAGCCATTGGGTGACTGTGGGGTAGAGAAAAAGACGGGGAGACGAAAGGTCCTGTTAGCTCTCTCACTTAATTAGCTCAGGAAGGTCATTTAAGCTGTTTGTGCCTCAGGCCTCCTCCTACTTTCGGCAAGGATAATGCCTCGTTCGTCCAGTTATTGTGAGAATAAGTTGAGATGTTTTATAGGAAAGTAATTTGCAAACGTAAAGCCCTGATAACATGACAAGTAAAAAAGAGACGCAGTATAATCTGGTAGAAAGAACAAGTCATTTGACCTTAAATGAGATTTTAAGTCCAGACTCCACCACTAATTATTTGACTTGCACAACTTAACTCCTGCAAGCCTATTTCTTTATCTGTCAAGGGAAAGTACTAACGCTTTGGCAGCTTCGAGTACTGTTGTGAAGGTCAGACGGAATTCAGGCAGCGTTCCACTTGTGTTCCACCTGAATACATTCACCTGTTAGCAGCCGGAGCTTTTGTACTTTGTACGTACATGCTTCCGCACCTCTTTTCTGTGACAGCTTCAGTTCCTTGTCCTCCAGAGAGAGCGGGCCTCTTCTCTTGGGCTGGAGAGGTAGACAGCAAGGAGGAGGAGCACAGGCTCCCTGACCTGTGACCCCAGCCAGCCTGGGTGCACCTTGGGATGGGGGGGAGGCAAAGCCTCAGTCTGATGCCACAGCACATTCCTAGGGCAGCTGTTTCTGCTGCAGCTTCTTTTGTATATTTTTTGAAATAATATTGGAGTTAAAGCATACATACTAAAAAAAAAAAAAAAAAAAAAAAGGCACATAGCCTAAGTGTACAGATGGCATTTTATAAAATGACCATACCCATGTGCATGTAACCAGATCATTGAGTCTCATTGCTGCCCAATATTCCATTTTGTGAATATTCCACATTTTGTTTTATATTCTACTGTTGATGGGCATTTGGATAGCTTCCATTTTAGGGCTGTAGCAAATGGTGTTACTGGGAATGCTTTTTACATGTCTTTTGGTTAGTATTTGTATTTCTCGCGGGTCTATACTTAGCAGAAGAACTGCAGGGTCATAGAGTAATACATATATACAGTTTTAGTAGATAACGGACCCCAAAGTTTCCCAATATGTTGACACCAGTTCACACTCCCACCAGCAATGTTTAAGAGTTCTGATTGCACCATAGCCTGTCCAGCACTTGGTATTATCTGTCCTTTTAATTCTAGAAGTTCTGGTGGATTTTATATAATATTGCATGGCGTTTGGAAATAGGACCATTCCCTCAGCCCCGAAACCTAAAACTAACCTTTAATATATTCATTTTCAGCAATGCAGAATGCACAGAAGCAGGGGATTATGTCAGATGTAAAGGTCCTTTTACAGGGGTTGGTACCTAGAAGGAAGATGATAAATGATAACTGCTTTCATCATCACCATCACTAAACACCCTCCCTGTCTTCCAGGGGAGAGTAGGGCATGGTGTATACAAAGGCAAATAGCCATAGTGTCTGCCCCCAGGGGCTCCAGATCTCATTGAGGAGACCAACATTGGAACAGGTCATTATCACATAGGACGATAGGAGCTTGGAGAAGGAGGCAGTGCTTGAGCTGGAACTTGAAGAATAAGTAAGAACTGGGCAGAAAGAAGAAAGGAATTGGGCTGGAGGAGATGGCAGGGGCATGTGCCCTTGGTTTGGTGGGGAGTGCAGAGTAGACAGCGTGCTGGAAGAAGGGCCCCCTAAGGCGTGGTTTTCAGAAGCTGGGCTCTGTTGTTCCAGCCCTTGACACCTTTGGGATGTGGGGGCTGAGCTGGCAACTGTTGGGGGTTTGGTGTGAAGTTACTCTACTACTGTGTTCTCTGCCCCCGTCTTTTACCTCTTTCTTCTTCCTCCTCTCTCTCCTGGAAGCAAAGCCTGACCCAAATATGAAGTGTTTGAAAACCACCATCAAAGCTTTGACAGCTGTACAGTGTCACTGGTCACAGGGAACCCCACACTTTCTCTGCTGTAGGGTTCTTTAGGTATTTGTTTTTATTTTATTTTTTTATTTATTTTTTTCTTTTTCTTTTTCTTTTTTTTTTATTAAATTATTATCTGTGTAGGTATTTGCTTTTATTCTGAGTCCTGGCTTGGAGTTTTTATTCTTGTGTGGGCCCAGATTGCTTTGTGGTGGCAATGAAGTTTAAGAAAATGCTCTTCTGCCCAATACCCTATGGAAATAGTTAATAAGTGTTCCTGAGGAATGTTGAGAATGATGATGATAATGATTGCCAGGAGTTCATACATTCTTTCATCGATTGTGTCAGGCATTGCTACATAGCAATAAAGGAGAGGAACACGGTCCCTGTCCTCATTGAGCTTGTAATCTAGTGGGGGTCAGACAGGTACACAGTTGGTTCTACCACAGAGGGAGAAGGGCTGTGATGGGCAGAGAAGCGCCTCACCCAGACAAGGGGTCAGGGAAGGTTCCTGGGGAAAGCGACAGGAACTTGATAGCCTCGTGGAGGAGAGTGGGGAGGGAGTGTTCCAGGCCGAGGAAACAATGTGTAGGAAGAATGGCTGGTTGGAGAAACTGGAAGAAGTTATCAACCTAGAGCAGGGAGTCTGAAGAGGAGAGGTGTTTTCACCAAAGGAACAGTAGCAGGTGAAAGGTGAGTTGAAGGAGATCAAGGCTGGAGGCAGAGAAAGCAGTTATAGTAATCAAGGCTTAATAGATAAGTAACCAACATTCTCAGTACAGTGACTTTGAAAATTCCCTGCTCCCTCAGCCTCCAGCCCAAACATCCTGGCTTCTCTAGAGCCCGGTACAGCTATTTGAAGAGCGAAGAAAAAAATCCCATTAGAAAGAAATATGTACTCCCCAAAATCTATTTTTGCTAGCATCCATATTGACGGACCTTTAAAACCATGGTTCCTGATGGGACCATATGAAGTTTCTTTTTTGCAAGGAATACACCTGTTTGGGGTGTGTTCTCCAGTTTCTGTACATGAAGCAAGGATCATTCTGTAACCTCTGGCTGGGTGCTGTGTTGTACTTCTACAATAGATAAGGACTAAAAAGCTCACATGGCGCGTAGTGGAACTGTTTCTCATTTAAATTGGCCCACCGTGCATTCTAATAGCCTTGCTTCCTGCTTAAATCCCCAACCCGCTCATAAGCAAGATTCCTGTGGGGATGTTATCTGCCACTTACTCTACTGAGGTACACGTATTTCTTTTTCTTTGTCCCTCCTCTATAGTAATTTCTTACAAAGAAGACTGGGTGCAGGGCATTTCACACATAAGTCCTGAAGTCTGGAAATGCAATTCCTAGCAATTTTCAGAAAATATAAGTACAAATATAAGTAGTTGAGATGTGTTCAGAGTTCTTTCACTTAAACAATAACTTATCATATCAGAATTGCTATGATAATGAAAAAGATATTTGTTGTCTTTTATTAGGAAACACTATGCACCTGCTCTGTAAAGTACTAGTTGTGTGGGAAAGTTTCAGAGAAAATAAGACATAATATAAAATAGAACAAGCAGAATAAAAAGTGCTGATGCCACCACTCAACATTTTGTCATTCCAGGAGAGACACCAGTAATCAGCCATAATACTGCTTCCCACTGAAGCAAGCGCCAGCCTCAGAATTCTTTTCTACACTGCACTTGGGGCAGCTTTTGCATGCATAGATAAAAACCTATCTTCTGTCCTTTATTCAACAAACAAGTGCATTCCCAGAACCTGGGGTGCTCTCCTTGCTTTTTAACTTTTTGTTTTATATTAATTATGTAAATCCTTTTTCATACAATTATTGGAACCTAAGAACTTCCTGAGAAGGCAGAATGGGGTAATGTTGTTTTCAAGAAGTTGAAATTTTCAGCCAGAACCGATTTGGCTCAGTGGTAGAGCGTCGGTCTGCAGACTGAAAGGTCCCAGGTTCGATTCTGGTCAAGGGCATGTACATTGGTTGCGGGCACATCCCCAGTAGGGGGTGTGCAAGAGGCAGCTGGTCGATGTTTCTCTCTCATCAACGTTTCTAGCTCTCTCTCTCTCTCTCCCTTCCTCTCTGTAAAAAATCAATAAAATATTTTTTTTTTAAAAGAAGTTGAAATTTTCAAATTCAAGAAGATATAATTTGTTTTCCATCCATGCTTATAGAAGCCCAGTCCCATTACTTGTCACTATAAGCATTCCATTTTTCTTGGTTACTTTTAGAATGATTGTCCTTGTACCATATTATTTGTATAACCAGTTTCAGGACTGTAACGCTGGCAGCTGTTAGTAAATGGCACCTACATTCTTTAGTGTCCTGGCACCATAATTTTCTTCATTACTGCTGGGGTCATCAGCCTTGGCAGAGATTAAAGGTCTCATTAGTCCTGACTTCGTGTCATCATTGATCATTCCATGCCCACCTGTGTCTTTGGCCCTCTTCTCATTCCACATGTATTCCATTGGTGCTCCGACAAGGGCCAGAGTTTCAGCTGCATACATTGATAAATCTCAAGTATCTAGACTAAGACTCCTCTTACACTCTAGACCTTAATTTCAGCCATCCGTGGGACATTTCCACCAGGGTGGTAGGAGCTAAACTGATGTAAAGAGCTAACAAATACTTGTGGCCAGAGGTTGTGCTAAGAGCTTTGCAATCATGTCTTAATTTAAGCTTCCCAGCAACCCTTAGCAGTTATCATCCCCTTGTTACAGATGAAAAATATAAGGCTTGGAGAATCACACCATTTGTAAGTGGTAGGTCTGGGACTGGTCCACAGGCTATCCAGAGCTTAATGGTAGATCCAGACTCTTCATTTTGGCTTGTACAGTAGAAATCATCCCACCCCTCTACCTAAGAACTTCATTCTCAACCTTAAATTAGTCCAGTCCACAACATCCTGTTCTCATATCTTTCTTCAAGGTCCAGCATGTTGCAGGCCTTCCAATTCTGTCTCCTAAGTAAAGAGCTCTCTAATTTTTATCCCCTGCTTTCTACTCTAATCACCATAGACCTGGGGCAGATTATCATTATTTCTTACCTAGGAGGCAGTTTACTCCCCCCCTCCCCCCCCCCTTTTTTTATCCTTGTGGACTAGGAGAAAAGAACTAGTATGACAAATCACCATTTTTCTCAGTGATCTTCCTTTTAAGTTCATGTTCTACCATACTACCTGTCTTGGTTAAAAAGATAGGAAAAGTTAGTGTGGAGCAAGTGAAAGCTTTTTCTCACTTAATGCTTTCACATGCATCTCTGTAATCATGCCTTTTGCTTGTTTTCTAGGAATGTTTACCCTTGCGGAAGTTGCTTCGCTTAATGACATTCAGCCAACTTACCGAATCCTGAAACCATGGTGGGACGTGTTTATGGATTACTTGGCTGTCGTTATGCTGATGGTAGCCATCTTTGCAGGAACCATGCAACTTACCAAAGATCAGGTGGTCTGCTTGCCAGTATTGCCATCTCCTGTAAATTCAAAGGCACAGACACCACCAGGAAATGTCGACGTTACCACCAATGTCCCGAAGATGGACACAACCACTGACCAAGACCAACATGAGCGGGTGACAAGTGACATTTCCTTTGACACATCTGCTGTGACACCTGACATACCTCTCAGAGCCACATATCCTCACCCAGATCCCACAGTTCCAAATCAGGAGGCAAAGAAAGAGAAGAGAGATCCAACAGGCCGGAAAACAAACTTGGATTTTCAGCAATATGTATTTATTAATCAAATGTGTTACCATCTGGCCCTTCCGTGGTATTCTAAGTACTTTCCATACCTTGCTCTTATACATACTATTATTCTCATGGTCAGTAGCAACTTTTGGTTCAAATATCCCAAAACGTGCTCGAAAGTAGAACATTTTGTTTCAATATTAGGAAAATGCTTTGAATCTCCTTGGACTACAAAAGCGTTGTCCGAGACAGCGTGCGAAGACTCGGAGGAAAACAAGCAGAGAATAACAGGTGCCCAGACTCTACCAAAGCATGTGTCCACCAGCAGTGACGAAGGGAGTCCCAGCGCCAGTACCCCGATGATCAACAAAACTGGCTTCAAATTTTCGGCCGAGAAGCCCGTGGTTGAAGTCCCTAGCATGACCATCCTGGATAAGAAAGACGGAGAACAGGCCAAGGCCCTGTTTGAGAAGGTGAGGAAGTTCCGTGCCCATGTGGAAGACAGTGACTTGATTTATAAACTCTATGTGGTCCAAACAGTTATCAAAACTGCCAAGTTCATTTTTATCCTCTGCTATACAGCAAACTTCGTCAACGCAATCAGCTTTGAGCACGTCTGCAAGCCGAAAGTCGAGCACCTGACCGGTTACGAGGTTTTTGAGTGCACCCACAACATGGCTTACATGCTGAAAAAGCTGCTCATCAGCTACATCTCCATTATTTGTGTGTACGGTTTTATCTGCCTCTACACTCTCTTCTGGCTATTCAGGATCCCTTTAAAAGAATATTCTTTTGAAAAAGTCCGAGAAGAGAGCAGCTTCAGCGACATTCCAGATGTCAAAAACGATTTCGCATTCCTTCTGCACATGGTAGACCAGTACGACCAGCTGTATTCCAAGCGCTTTGGTGTGTTCTTGTCAGAAGTCAGTGAAAATAAACTTAGGGAAATTAGTCTGAACCACGAGTGGACATTCGAAAAACTCAGGCAGCACGTGTCCCGCAACGCCCAGGACAAGCAGGAGCTGCATCTGTTCATGCTGTCGGGCGTGCCCGATGCCGTCTTCGACCTCACAGACCTGGATGTGCTCAAACTCGAACTGATTCCAGAAGCTAAAATTCCTGCTAAGATCTCTCAAATGACTAATCTCCAAGAACTTCACCTCTGCCACTGCCCTGCGAAAGTGGAACAGACTGCGTTTAGCTTTCTCCGAGATCACTTGAGATGCCTTCACGTGAAGTTCACCGATGTGGCTGAAATTCCTGCCTGGGTCTATTTGCTCAAAAACCTTCGAGAGTTGTACTTGATAGGCAATTTGAACTCTGAGAACAATAAGATGATAGGACTTGAATCTCTCCGAGAGTTGCGGCACCTTAAGATTCTCAACGTGAAGAGCAATTTGACCAAAGTTCCCTCCAACATCACAGATGTGGCTCCCCACCTCACCAAGTTAGTCATTCATAATGACGGCACTAAACTCTTGGTACTGAACAGCCTTAAGAAGATGATGAATGTCGCCGAGCTCGAGCTCCAGAACTGTGAGCTAGAGAGAATTCCACATGCAATTTTCAGCCTTTCTAATTTGCAGGAACTGGATTTAAAATCAAACAACATACGCACAATTGAAGAAATCATCAGTTTCCAGCACCTAAAACGACTGACTTGTTTGAAATTGTGGCATAACAAGATTGTTACCATTCCTCCCTCCATCACCCATGTCAAAAACTTGGAGTCCCTTTATTTCTCCAACAACAAGCTCGAATCCTTACCCGTGGCAGTGTTTAGTTTACAGAAACTCAGATGCTTAGACGTAAGCTACAACAACATTTCAATGATTCCAATAGAAATAGGATTGCTTCAGAACCTGCAGCATTTGCATATCACTGGGAACAAAGTGGACCTCCTGCCAAAACAATTGTTTAAATGCGTGAAGTTGAGGACTTTGAATCTGGGGCAAAACTGCATCTCCTCCCTCCCCGACAAAATTGGTCAGCTCTCCCAGCTCACCCAGCTGGAGCTGAAGGGCAACTGCCTGGACCGCCTGCCAGCCCAGCTGGGCCAGTGTCGCCTGCTCAAGAAAAGCGGGCTTGTGGTGGAAGATCACCTTTTTGACACCCTGCCACTCGAAGTCAAAGAAGCATTGAATCAAGACACAAACGTCCCCTTTGCAAATGGGATCTAAACTGAGATAATACGTGCACATCCATGTGCAGGAACAACTTCCTAGATTGCAAATGCTCACGTACAAGTTATTGCAAAATAATGCGTTTTAGGAGTAGACACATCTTTAAAAATAAAACACAGAGAGGATGCATAGAAGGCTGATAGAAGACATAACTGAATGTTCAATGTTTGTAGTGTTTTAAGTCATTCATTTCCAAATCTTTCCTCTTTTTTTTTTTTTTTCTTTTTCTTTTGGGGAAAGGGAAGCAAGAAGTATAATCACTAATCTTGGTTTCTTTTTAAATTGTTTGTAACTTGGATGCTGCCGCTACTGAATGTTTACAAATTGCTTGCCTGCTAAGTAAATGATTAAATTGACATTTTCTTACTATATCACCTTTATTGAGGTGTCTTGATTTACTTTGCTTTAACTTAGACCACTAAAGACATATCAGGTCCAAGCTTTTTAAATATAGATTTGCTGAAATATTGATTCCTTTCCTGTTTTAATTTTAAGCACCTTAAATAAGCACTTCTTAAAATATTCAGCTGGTACAACTTGTTTCTGAGAATCCCATTTTATAGATTTTACACTCTCAAAAGTCTAGCATTCGGTAAAGGTGTGTGGCTTTGTTTATTTTTAAAGAATAAATAATGACCAAAAAAAATAATAGAAAATAGCATTCCTCTTAGTAATAGCTGTTTTCCCATAGCCTGGAGTTATGATTATATGGTGCATTTTTCTACCAATAATATAGGGTTACCAATAAATAGAAAATGTTTTTTAAAAATAAATTTGTCTGATTACAAACAACATAGAATTTTTAATGACTTAATGATTAACAACCTTCCACTGTCTATCACCTTTTGGAAGATAACACAGAATCAAAGTAAGTCTTATTTAATTTTTTGCCCTGTGTTCGCTGTTGGGGAGGGGCGGGAAGAACTTGTACTTCATTGGGTTGGAAAACTCCTAACTTTCCATACTCATTTTAGTGACAGGCTGTGTTTCCTGTGTTTGTCTGCAGGCAGGAGGGGTCATACCCGGGGAAATGCAGGCACAATGTCCATTTTAATTTACAGCTTTCCTTCCTTATTTAACTTACAAAGTGTCTAAATCCATTTCGGAAAATCAAAAACTTCCCTGCCACCTGTTTACGTCTTGGTTGGCAAGCATTTCATAGGCCTTTCTGGGGGAGTGTTTTTCCAAGACAGAAGTGTCTGGCACTCTGGATGGCAAAGTAGTATCCTCTCTACATAAGACTCAAGTCACTTAATGAAACACGGGGCGTTCTCTTGTCACACCTTCGATGGCTGGAAGGATGTTGCAGGGAATGTGAAAAGATGGCTCCCAACCCTGCTTTTCTCCCGAAGATCTGAACTCGGGGGGTACCGGCCTGTTGCCAGTGGTGGTGAACCTTTACCTGCTGCGCAGCTTGTAAGGACGTGGAGAAGTAGCCTCCCAGGGGGAAGCCTCTGCCCTGCGGCTCATTGAGGAACTGACCCAGCACCCTAACCACGCCCTCTCCTGAAAGACTTGGGGTAGAGGGGAAGATTCCAAAAGTCCAGCTGTAGACGGAAGGCAGTGGTAAATGTGGGGGATGAACAAATTCTCTCCTGTGTATTATACCTTTTCTCTCAGCATTCATTAATATAATCACCAGTATTGATGATGTGCCTACTCTATGCTTAGCCAGTTCAAGGAACTGGGGATTCGGTGCAAATAATACAAAATGATTGTAGCACAGATTATTTATGGAATCTGCATTGAATGAATAACAGCTGGGATGGGGGCAAAGATAGTTAAAGAGGGGCTTCAGGGAAGTTTTGCACTTCACAAACTCTGCTGTAAACACTCCTGGCCATGGCCGTCCCACAGCCTTACAGGGCACTGTTCGCCCTGCTTGCTAATGCCACCACCAGAAACGGGTACAGCATTTTCAGAGGGATGTCACACTGTCTGGCTTGTGAGGTCACGAGGCCAAATCTTATGATCCTTGCTTTACAGACGAGGAGGCTTGGCTTCCTTTCTTAAAACAAGAGCATGTTGTACTTGAAGGGAACAAGTGGCAGGCCAGCCACTGCTAGCTCAGAGGGCAGCACCGTAGGAGCAGAAGACTTGGCCACCGCCAGCTGCCTGTAGGCACCTGTTTTGTAATCAGTACTTGGGGTTCAGCCACTTAGAACAGATTGGTGTTACATGCCCCCAAACAATACCAAAGGGTACCTTTTCTCCATACCAAGCCTTCTGTGCACCTTATCAGCCCCTAATGATTTCCTTGAACTCTGAAGAGTTCATGGTCAATTGATTTAAATGCTGCATTCCTTGCCACTGTTTGCAAGTAGCAATATTCTAAAAGCAGTTTCCTAGGGAATGCTGATTCATCTAACAAACTTTAAAGGTTCTACGTCTTGGGAGTTTCAACAAAACAGCAGATTAAATTAGGAGCCCAAATATACTGTCCACCCCAGGTATCCACAAATTCATGTTGGCACCGCACGCACCAGACAGAGACATAGAATGTACACGTTGTGGCTGACTGGTGTTTTTTATTATCTTTTTTTTTTCAAAGGCCCTTGAGCTTCCTCTGAAGAAAATTATTTTCTGGTTTACTTTTCCTGTTTGACTTTGTTCCCTCAGCCTTCAATTGGCTCAACGGGGAGTATTTTTTGAACATAAGCTGAAAGTATTACAGGGACCACATTCTCTGTGGCGGAAACTTAATAACAGGTAGAAAGAGTTCGTTCTCTATAAGTCCTGGCCTTCAAGTCTTGACCGTTTGACCACTTTCTCTGGCCGCCTCCCCTGGACTCTGTTTTGACCAGCAACTCAACTCCCAAGTTGCTGATGGCAGCAGACTCCCAAGTGCCCTTGAGACCGACGCCCTGTGGTTGTTCCCTTTCACCTTGCTGAATGAAAGCCAGAGTGCTGTCCTCTCCCTGAGATTGCTGGCAGCGCTTGCGTCAGTAATTCATTCCAATAAAATGGTCCCTTTATCAACTGGATCTCCAAACAAAGGCTGTACTGACAAAAAGCCCCTTTCATGAACAGAAAAAGGAGGGTAAGAAAAAGGAAAGAAAGAAACCCTGGAAAACAGTTTTTAAATGTCCTCTAACTTGTGACTGCGACACAAAGAAGTGGCCCCTTTGTGGCCCCGGTGGGCCTGGCCAGCGGTGGCTCTCCTGGGGCACCGGCGCCAGGTGTTCCGAGTGTGTCGGCCGCAGGGGTAGGGGCAGAAAGCAGGCCACAAACCCTTGCCTCAGGTCAGGGCTGGCCTGGGACAGTCATGCTGCCAGCGTGGGGGAAAGCCCCTTCGCTCACAAATCGGAAAAGGTCCAGAGTGTTTTCATCCTTCTGACCCTGAAAATACAACGTATAGATTTATCACAGGCAAGCACGGTCTTGTGGAAATGCACACGGCTTTTTGCTGAGTCAATCCTTCAGGTTTGGTATGTTTTTTTTAATCCTTGCCTGAGGATATGTTTTTGGGTTTTATGGGGGTTTTTTATTTTGCTTTTCTTATTGATCTTAGAAGTAGAGGGAGGGAGGGAGAGAGAGAGAGAAACATTGCTGTGAGAATGATCCATTGCCTCCCATATGCACCCCAATCAGGGATTAAACCTGCAACCCAGATATGTGCCCTGACCAGAAATCAAACCCTGTTGGTGTATGGGACGCCACTGTAACCAACTGAGTCACACGGCCAGGCAGTCCTGCAGGTTTTGTGTCATAGACTTATGATCTGCTATCCTCCCCTCCTGCTGTGGGGCCCCCGATGGTTCCAAGTGCCTGCTGTCTCTATATCTGTCCTGTCTGTAAGATTCCAGGCTCTGGAGCCAGTGTCTGGATATGAATCCTGCCTCTGCCTCAGCTGTATGACCAAAGCAAGCTACTTCTCCGAGCCTCAGTTTCATCTGTAAATGGCCATAATAATAGTGTCTACCTTTGGCATGTTTTGTGAAGATTGAATGGGGTGATTTATGTTAGATACTGTGCCTGGCAGATAGTAAGTACTCAACAACATTCTGCTGTTATTTTTTTCCCTTGACTGTGACAGAGTGTTAGCCTGGCCTCATGTGCACTCTCTCATTCCTCGGCCATGGCATTTTCAGTGGACACTTAGGAGCACAGAATAAAATGTGTGTAAAATAAACCATTACTCGGGGCTAGATGTAGCCATGTGACTGAATTCTGGCCAAAAGAGTGGGAATGGAAGTGGAATGTGCAATTTCTGGATCTGGGCCTTAAAGGTAAGTGCATGCTGTCCCCTGCCTCGTTCCTGCTGGTCAATCTGCAGAGAAAGAAATGAATCCAGTGCAGACCAGGCACAGCCCAGCCGCCGAACAGAAGCAGCTCGGGCTCCTGACAACTTCCAGGAGCAAGGTTACAGAAAGGGCATAAACTATCTTGTTTACACCTCTTTTTAAAATAGATATTGTTATTGATTTCAAAGAGGAAGGTAGAGAGAGAGAAAGAGAGAAGCATTAATGCTAAGAACCATTGATCGGCTGCCTCCTACAAGGATTAAACCCACAACTTGGGCATATGCCCCGCCTGGGAATCGAACTGAACTGTGACCTGGTTCATAGGTCGATGCTCAACCACTGAGCCACACCAGCTGGGCTGTTTATAGCTCTTGAGGAGGGGGCTCTAATACATGCAAGTCCTAAAGGTTGCTACTCAAATTGCCCTGCAGGACCAGCACCTGGGGGGCTTCTTAGAAAGGCACAATCTTAGATTCCTCCTCAGACCGAATGAATCAAAGTCTATATTTTAACCAGGTGATATGCAGGCAATTTACAGGCAAGTTAAAATTTACGAAGCATTGTTCTAAATAACACAGGTATGGGCCAATCCCCTGGTCATCATCAGGAGCTGGGACTATTATAGGAAGAGGATGTGCTGGTGGCCAGTGTTTTCACCATTATTGGTTTCTGCCGCTCCCATCAGCCTCTTGCGGAGTGCTAGCTAGGGAAGAACTGGGTTTTGCTGGTGCTTGTGGCTTAAACCAATTTCCATGTCCCTCTACCCCTGTTTGCTCCTGCTGGCAACCATAACAACCTCAGGAAGGAGGGGTGCCATTGTCCGCTGCTCGAAGAGGCGGTAGTAATAGATATCATTCTCCCAGGATCCTGAGGCTTCGAAGGTCCTATAACTGCCCTAAGGACATATGCACCGGGCTCAGCCCATAGACACCCTTCACAAGTCTGGGCAGCTAACCAGCCCCATTTCATTGTTTAACCTTCAGGCTGTGACCGGGTAAGCTGCTCCAAGTTCACTCAACCATGGCATAACCTGCCCATTTCGAGCCTTTTCAAAATGTCGCTAGAAACTGCCAGATAGCCTGGCATGAAGTAGTTGACTGGAACATTTTCTGGGGAAGACCTGCCCAAAGAAATCACCTAGGTGTTAAGCCAAGCTGTATAGATAACTGTCAAGAAATGTATTTCTTTCAGTTTGCCAGTGGAAAACTATAAATAGTAGCCACACAATTCAGTACTTTAGACTGCAGGACTGCCTGGACGGAAACCTCTTCAAGATTAAGGTGACCAGACATTCCACTTTTGGCGGGACAGTCCCGATTTTTAACAATTTGTCCCTCGGTGTTTTAAAACAGACCCGATTACCGGGACTGTTTTTTTTTAAAATGCTGCGGGACAAATTGTTAAAAATTGGGATGTCTGGTCACCTTATTCAAGATGGATCTCCAACGGTTCACCCAAATCTTGCCGGCACGTTAGGCCTGCTGGCTCTCTACCTGGCTTTGGTTGCTGTGAAAACAGCTGGTCACCAACCAGAGAGTAACCCTTCATCGTCTTGAAGGTGGTGATGAAATCGTCCATCCTCTCCTGCTCCCCATGATGCTGTGAGGTAATATCAGCGCAGTGCCTGGAGTGCTCTGGAGATGAATGGCAGGTAACTATAGTTTGCTAGCAATTCGTCATCACAGTAGGCAGGGAATTCAGCTGACGACAGTGTTCCCATCTCTGCCTGAGAAGTAGCTGATGTGTATTTAAGACCATACTTTCTACTTACCAATTCTAAGTAACTGCTACTTTTTTAGGGGATTCTGCTTCAGGTTTCCTTTTCTGACGGTGGAAGAAGACCTTCTTAGAAAGTTGATAGGACAATATAATAGGTCAGATTATGCTACATGGGCACTTGGCTTCCTGGGAGGTGTGAATGCTCCCCATGGTACAGATGAGAAAACTGAGGTTAGGCAATCTGCTACAGTCATCTAGGCAGCAGGAAATGGGGCACTGCTAAATCTGTATTTACTCTCATCTTCACAAGACCACCATGAGAAAGGCATTAGCCTCACTGAAGTGATAAACTGACTCAGAAAGGATCACTCGTATCTCGTTCTGCACTGTAACTGAAATATAGTGGCAACCATACTTTAGTAAAAACTGCTGTTTGAATTTTAACCCTGCTAAGTCTGGCCCCTGTCTGATTAAACATGGAATACTTACCTCAGCTTCCAGGTGGAGACCTGGAGGCTAAGGCAATTTCCCCTTGCCTGGGACCAAGACCACAGGAGATTGATTCCCACTGACTCAGTAGCTTCAGGGATAGAAACTGTAGATAACCTTTAGAGATTAACCACTGAGCTCTGCTTCTGTATTATCGCTATCGCAAGATAGGGCCACATTCCAATGTCCAGCAGGATGTGACTGGGAACTGACCCTGCGGGCTGTCCCCAGTCTTTAGAACTTAGTCTTTAGGATTTAGGAACAAAAGGAAAATTCTTGCGGTTTAAACCTTTAAAAGGAATTGCCTACCCCTGAAATGGTGCAGTCATTTGGAGTCCACCTGCGTGTGGTGCTCTTGTGACTGTCCTGGCCAGTTCAATAAATCCTTGCCTGCTTTTTTTTTTTTTTTTTTTTTAATTAATCAGCCTCTGGTGGTCTTATTTTGAACCCAGGATTCGACCCCACAACAGTAACCAGCAGATAGAATCTCAAACTCAGGCTTGCCTACAACCAGACAACTACAGGACAGCAGGCTGGTGCTCTGTCAGCAATTCAGAAAGAGGTTTTGATACCTATATTGAGCCCTAGTCATTTTGGCTCAGTGGGTGGAGTGTTGGCCTGTGGACTGATGAGTTCGGGGGCAAGGGCACATACCTTAGTTGCAGGCTCCATCCACAGCCCGGGTTGGGTGTGTGAGGGAGGCAACCAATCCATGTTTCTCTGCCTCTCCCCCTCCCACTCTCTCTAAAAATCAATGGGAAAATATCCTCGGGTAAGGATTAACAAAAACAAAAAAAAGAGAAAGAAACCTGTGTTGACATCTAGTTACATAAATCTGCCCCAAGCTAAGATTTTTCCTTCCTGCATTAGGAATAGGCGTTTTTTTGATGTGTCTCAGCATCTGTCCTTAGCGTTACAACTTGTTTTCCTCTGTTAGGCTCTGACAGTCAGGAAAGGGCACTCCGCCCGGGGTAATGTAATTATTTTCCTTCACTAAATGTTCAAGGCATGCCCGTCTTTCCTCCTGGTCATTTACTCAGAAACGAGAAAGCTCCGTCTCAGCTGTGTGATGCAGAGTAACTGCGGGGGAAGAGACATTCCACAGGTCCGAAGGTGGGCACAGGAGCACGCTGTGACATTTGCTGGGCCCTCCAGGCAGATGTGACTTTTCCTGCCAGCGAGGCGTTTCTGACAGATGCTCCAGCTGTTACCAACCCAGGCAGGACCAGTGCCTGCATCACCCTGACCTTTATTTTTACTGGATCTCTTTCTCCTTCCGTTGAGGGTCACTGACTCCGCAGTCTGAACTAGGGCAATAATCAGATACTTGTGGGCTGTGGGTAAAAAGAACACAGTTTTGCATGGAAGAAGCTGATGACAAGAAAAAATGCAGAGAGCTGAGGAGGCGAACTTCCCCACCCCTGCTGGTACCTTCATACTCCCCTCACCTCCAGATTTGCATTTCAACACTTCCAGAATGTCTTGATTTTTTCTTTTTTTCTTTTTTGGCCTTCTTCCTTCCTTAGTCATTGTAATTTGTTCCAGTATTTTACCTAAAGTGAGCTCAATTTGGTGGAGTGAGTTTTAACCAAGACATGAATTATCATTTGGAAAGCATTTGTGAATGTGAGTAGAAATTTTTCACAGGATAGCTTCTACAATCAATGTAAACAGAAGAGTCTTCTCAGTGACCAGGACTAAAAATTAGCGTTGGTGGTGACCAAGAACTTCTTCGGATGGAGCAATAAGTAGCAGATCAGAGGCAGACTGGAAAAAGGCAAGGATGTTTTAAAATACTGTAAACAGCTCTTCTATTATTTACAGAATAAAATTAGCCCAATGGCACATTCTAAGCATGGCCTCAGTCCTTCCACCAGCTGGAGCTGAAGGCACAGTAAATAACACATGTGCTCAATTGCAGTGAATCAGGCCCCGGGGCAGTTGGGGGGCATTACAAGAGGTAGTAAGTTCACTACTCAAATTGAGTTCTTGGTTGCTAAAATTATCCTAATTGTATGGAATTAATTTTCTTGGCCTGAGACTTAATTCCCTGTGTATAAGCAGCCTCCTGCCACCAGCTCTTTGTCACCAGGACTGAGAAGCTACATAGTTGGTGGCTGTGGTTCAGGCTGGAACTGCCTCACTAGCAAGTCACTTCACATGGGTGGGTTTAATGAAACTATATCCCTCATAGCACAGTTGTCTGGATTCAATGCGTTACCACATATGAAGCACTTAGGACAATGTCTACCACATTGAGTGCTTAATACGTTTCAGTTGTTTTCTGATAATTAAATAGAGAAGGTAGCCGGAGATCGAGATGGCAGGACACACACAGGCTTTATTGGAGTCAGGGGTACCCCGGCCGGCTGCTTCCACAGAGAGGGGCGGAAGAGAGCAAGCGCTAGGGGTACAAGCACCTTTAAGGATAGGGGCTGGGGCTTAGGGCACTCAGCACACGCTGATTGGTGATTAGGGACCTAGGGACTTAGCTCAGGAATGTCTGGCCTCAGGTGGGGTTTACGTCTGTCCATCAACTGGAGGAAGGGAGGATCTATCATTTTCATTAATGTTTCTTAAGTATTTGGAAAATATATCCATAGGAAAAAAAATTAAATAAGCCTATTTATAGTATTACTCTAGAGGTAAGGAAATGAACACTTCCCAAGTAGAAACTAAGTGTGCTGTCCTCCCCTTTCAAAAGCCAGCAAAGCCAAGTTATTGGGAACTTGTTGCTTGTCTCACAAGCAACATTTCATTTATTTATTAATGTGTTTATTTTGCTTAGCAGATCAGAGTAACTACACTTTGTATTATTAAGAACCCCCTTTGGCCCTGGCAGGTGTGGTTTAGTTTGTTGGGGCGCTGTCCTGTACACAGAAAGGTTGCCGGTTTGATTCCCAGTTAGTGCACTTGCCTGGGTTACAGGCTCAATCCCTAGTAGAGGATGTGCAGGAGCAGTAGATTGATATTTTGCTCTCACATCACTATTCCTCTCTCTCACTCTCCCTTTCTCTCTCTCTAAAAATAAATAATAAAATTTTAAAAAGAATTGTCTTTGGTTGGTTCTGAGTGTTTCTAAGTAGCTCTCTAAACTTGGGTCAGACCCAATGGCCCATCTGCCCAAAGGCCTGAAGACAGATTTCCAAAGAATAGCTGCAAGGAGCTCTGTCTTAGACTAACTTTAGATTCTCCATAAAAATGTTGACTATTCTAGCTGTATAGTGAATAAGGAATTGATTGCTGGTATAGGGGAGCAAAAAAAATTATTTTCCCTCTACCTGTATTAGATTCATTGATCAGGCCCTGTAAATTAGACGGACTAAAGATAACAATGAGATAAATTTTTTATAAAGTTTACTAACAAGTACATTGTGCGTGCACATGGGAACACTTAGAGATGAGTATTCAAAAGGGTGCTCAAAATGTGTGCTTATATAGCATTTTAACAAAAATAAAACCAACAATACATTTTTGAGACGTGACAAAGCAAAGCAAAAGGACTTTGAGGTCTTCAGGGGTGGAAAATTATGGGGAGGCAAATATATAAAACTAATGGCAAATGAGGGTTAGTTTTAGCCAAGTTTCTTTTGTAGATTCCTCTGGTGCCATCTCTAAGCTGATAAGGGTCTAGAATTGTCTACAGTGATTAACTTCTGTCCTTTCTGGTAGAGAGGAGAGACAGGACATCTTTGCAAAGCTACATCCTGCTTTTGGACAAATAGGCGTGGGCAGAGAGCTCTTCTTGAATCTGCTTTTTCTCGATTGCCTTCAGCTTAAAATAATCCTTATTCCAAAATGACATATTTGGGGATTGCATGTTCCACCTCCCTTCACTGGACTAATCAGTATTTTGTTATTTCTACTTGGTTAATTTGTACTAAGACTGGTCATTGTGGTTGAAAGTATTCAAGCTTTTCAAATCTATTCAAGAAGATAAAAATCATCGCTATGATTACAAATAGTTGGTCATTTCTTCCTTTAAATAATTCATTTCAAATATGAATATTTATTTTTAAAATACCTGATTTGAAAATGCCAACTTTATATATAAGGGGATGGTCATTTGAAAAGAAACATTCTTTCTGTTCATCAGGGTTAGTTAGCTCTTCTTGGACTTAGGAAAAAGGTGGGTACTAGTATATACACAATGTTTAGGAAATGCATATGTTGGCCATAGCACAGCACACTTGCGCTTTGAACAGAATGCTTATTTTAAAAGTACCTTCTGTCCAGGTTTTCATTGAGCATCTTTGTTTACCCATCTACCCGTTTGCCAACCAGAGAAGAAGAAGAAAAAACAAGGTGAATAGATCTTTTACAAGGTAACATAATGCATACAACCTTTCCATTGCACTAACTCTGTCAGTGCCAACCCCCACCTAGATATAAAGGACGATGAGATATACACAGTTATCTGAGAGCCTGTGAGATCTCAACTTGACTTGAAAGTTCAGCTCAATTTGTTACAATTTTTAAATTAGAAACAGACCATGAGATGTGCAGGGCTTAAATACAGCAGACTTTTATTGTTTTATTACCTCAAAGATCAACCCTCCACCTACACCCACTCTTTGTTTGAAATGCTCCCTTTAGAATTCACTGTACCAACAAAGAAGGGGGAATGATAACGGGAAGACTGGGTGCAGAATAAAAAGAAGATTGCTCAGGCCAGTTCACTCACTTCTTCAAGAAATAATCTAGTTCCTATCTTATAGAAACTGGGCAATATGCAAAGTGCTGCAGTAAGTCAGAAGTATTTGAATTGATTCCTATCAAGAAACAATTCCATCCATGCAGTGTTTTCTGCCCTTGTTGCACCTTCTGATCCCTTCCCTCAACCTCTGTCCACAGAGGTGCAATACCTGTGGGAGAGCAGTCCGAGAGCACAGCCCTCAGAGGATCCAGGGCCGTGGCATGTTGAGACCCACCCCTCTAATCAGCTACATTCTCTCCCCTTTACCCTCTTGGTCCTCTATTTCCTCTGTGCCCACAGGTTGGCATTAAAGGACACAGCTTGCCCTTGTTTGCTTATACTTATGGAATCTTCAAAGTGTTCTGATGTCTTTTTTTCTAATTACAAAAGTCACACATGTTCATCGTTACATAAAAGTCAAATATTACAGAAATGCGTGTTCTTTGAAAACATGTCACTCCACCCCTCAAAACCCTACGCAGACTTTGCTTTTGTTTTAAATAAAAAGCAAAGTCTTTAAAGGCCTACTGATTTGCCTACTTCTTACCTCTCATCCTATGTCCCCCTCACTTACTGGTCCAGCATCACACCATTCCAGCTTCCCTGCACATCTGTGCCTTTGCACAGCTGTTCCTTCTGCTGGAATGTTCTCCCTCGGGTATCTGCATGGCTTCTGTCTTAGTCATCTCGGCTGCCATAATAAAATACCATAAATGGGTGGCTTAAAGCGCAGAAATTTATTCTCCCACAGTTCTGAGGGATAGAAGTGCACGATCAAGATTCTGGCCGATTTGGTTTCTGGTGAGAACTCTCCTCCTGGTTTGCAGACAACCACCTTCTTGCTGTGACCTCACATGGCCTTTCCTGGGTGCAACCTGATGACCTCATTTAACCGCAATTACTTCCTTAAAGGCCCCTCGAAATACACTGGGGTTAGGGCTTCAGCACAGGAATTTGGGGAAGATACAAACATTCAGCCCATAGCAGCTTCCTTCTTCTGTTCCAGTTGGCATATCACCTTCGCCGATAAGTTCTCTGGCCTTCTTTTTGAAACATTGATCTATTTCCCATAATTCTGTGTGATAGCTGGGTCCCCTGGGGTTATCCATGAGCTGCAATCATCTGGCAGCTGAACTGGGACCAGAGGGTGTAAGGTTGCCTCACGCTCACAGCGGTGCTGTTGGCCGGAGCTCTCTCTTCACGGGGAATCTCATTCCTTTGCAGTCTAGTCTGGGCTTCCTCACACAACAGCAGAGTCCATTGCAAGGAGTGTGGACTCAGAATGGTATGACTTGTCAGGGGCTGCAGTTGTCGCAATCTGCCATGCCACTCAATTAAAGTCACAGCTCCACTCATGCTGTTTTCATTGTTATTATCCTTTTTAACGAACATTGTTATTGACTTTTAGAGAGAGAGGAAGAGAGAGGGGGAGAGAAAGAAGAACATGGATGAGAGAGTGAAACATCAATCGGCTGCCTCCTGCACCCCCTTATAGGGGATGGAGCCGGAGATCTGGGCCTGCGCCCTAACTAGGAATGGAACCAGCAATCTTAAGTCACACGGGCCAAGGCCTTTATTACCCTTGATTAGCAAATTATAAATTCTACACAAGGCATTTCTGTTTTTGTTCACAAATACATCTCCATCCCCGAGGAGAGAGCCTAGCCTATGGTAGGTGCTTACTAAGTATTTATTAAGTGACTGAAAACATTAATTTTGTTAGTTTGGGCATGTTTTTACTGTTAAAAAACACTTTACCATAAATGATCTTATCTTACTTTTCACAGCATCCTCCGACAGGATATGTATCTTGGGACAGGAAATGTATCTTGGCTATCGCTTGGTAGATGAGGAAACTGAGGCCTAGACAGGCTGAGCCACTTGCCCAAGGCCACACCACTGATAAGAAGAAAGCTCTGACTTCATGTCCAAGGCTTTCTATCAGCCACTGTGCAACCGTCCAGGTGAAAAGTACCCTCTGCCGTTTATAGTATTTCCTTTCCCAAGACTTTGTGCTTGGGAGCTCTCTAGAGGAAATGGTTTGGTTACACAACTGGCTCCAGGGCAGGCGGCCAAGAGGAGAAGCATTATCTCCCTGAAATCTTCCCATGGAGGCCAAGCCTAAAGGTCTCCATGACACAGAGCTATCGAGACGCTGAAAGGCAAGGCTGTTGGGCCTATCTGTATGGACCTTGCTCTGGACGGCACCGCACTGTTTGTGTAGAGTTAAACTTTAAAGCCATGCGTCTAACCAGTGTTTGCCATGTTGTTCTGGTCTGGAAACGCCTGGATCTGAGCCTGTAGGGAGCAGAACACAACCTCCTCTCACACTTTGAGCTGCTGTTCCACTCAGAGAAGGTTTGGTTAAGGAGCAAATCTTAGTATCAAATAGAAGTGATGCCAGATGGAGAAAGTACTCATCTCTGCGCATTGAAATGTGTTTTCTTACTTTCTGGGGTGGAGAAAGCCTTGTTCCTTTTAGAAAAAGCTTGGGCGGCAGCTTGCAGAAATCATTTTTCAAACAGAAAGCGCCCTGCTGGTGTGCCTCTGTTGGCCGGAGCGCCATCCCATACACCGTAAGGTGATGGTCAGGGCACATACACAGGTTGTAGATTCGACCCCAGAGAGGGGCATACTGGAGGCAACCGATTGGTGTTTCTCATGTCTGTGTTTCTTTTCCTCTCTCTCCCTTCATCTCTCTCTCAAATCAAAAGCATATCCTCAGGTGAGGATTTTAAAAAATAATAAACTAAAAAATAAAATAAAGTTTCACCCCTTCTGCCTTATTCTCAACTTGTCATGGGGTTTTTAAATTTGCTACTTAATGTCATCCTAAGTAAAGGAAAATTAAAATTTTAGATTATTAGCATAAATTTTACCATTTGTCTTTTTATTGTGCAATGTTTGTTTTTTAAATTAAAATGTAAAAGCATCAAACTCATGCACAGAATTAGTGAAATTACACAATGTGTATTCTGTAGCTCAAACATGCATTCAGTTTTGTTCTGACCAGAATAGTGGAAATGCTGCACAAAACTAACTCAACTGTTTTTACTTCACCTGTTGATGTGTGCACATCCTACAGACACTCCACCTATCCTTTGCTGATGAGTAAGGAAAGACTGGAAGGAAAAATGAACTTTGGGTTGCATCTTTTCCTTTCTTTTATGTCATCATTTTCAGCCTAAGTGGTTGGCTCATACAGAGAAGTAACAAGAATGAAGGAAGGATATGATAGAATTTTTTATTTATTTGTTGAAAAAAGAGTGTCATTACATTCTGCATTTAAACTGAGTTCTGGTTTAAGCAGAAAGCATGGTCTCTTAGGACTGTAAGTGCCCTTTCCTCTCCTTTCTCTGCTATACATGGAGCTCACTTACCTTGTACTTGCCTTGAGTCCGACTGGACTCCCAGGCATCGTCGGGGACACCAGGTATTCTTAAAGCCAATGGAGCATCAGGAAAAAGTTGGCATTCCTACTCATCTACTGTGTTCACACATATAATATGTGCCCTTGTCACTTCAGCATGAGTTGTAAAATCCAAGTTCAAAGATAAAATTATTTAAAAATCTCAGGATGGTGACCACAGAGCATTAAACCAAGTGCACTGTGACTATATAGGTCTCTTGTTCCTACAGCAGCCTTGCTTCTCTCTGTGTGCCCAATGGAAGGACACGTTGCTTCCGGAGCTGTGACACACACCCTTCCATCTCTGCTCTCTCTTGTCTCACCACAGTCTCCATCTCTGGCCAAGAGAGTGTTAATGTTTGTTTATGGAGTTACCTATCCTGAAAGAGATCCAAAAAGGAAAATATTCTTTTTTTTTTTTTTTTTTTTCTTTTTTTTTTTGAGAGTGAGAGGGAGAGAAACATTGATGTGAGAGAGAAACATCGATTGGCTGCCCCAACCAGGGATTAAACCCGCAACCTTTTAGAGTGTGAAATGATGTTCCAAACAACTGAGTCACCTGACCAGGGTGGAAACCATTCTTTTCATAATTCATTCAACACATACATTTGAATTGTCTACTGTGTGCCAAACACAAACTCCTAATGTTTAATTATTCAGCTTGACTCTTAATAGAACCTTAGGTTGTATGGTACAGATCTCATAAACAGAGCAACCTGTAGGGTTATTGAACATTCAGATTTTCTTGCAAATACATGTCCTTTGAATGCATCCTGTCTCCTCCAACGTATGCCAAGAAGAGCTTGGCTTGAGCATGACTAATACATTTTAATGAACATTTTGTTCTTAGCTATTGTCATGTTTCAGCAATATTTCTTTCTGATTACCTTTATGTATTATCTTGTTTTTGTGCATGTTTTTTAACTTTTTATTATGGAAAATTTCAAGAATGTACCAAATTAGAAAGATTATCATAATAATCCATAAGAGCACTTCATCCAACTTAACCATATCACCTTATGATCAATGTTTTTTCACCAACACATTTTCCCTGATTATATTTTTAATTTTTTCCAGCTTTTTATTTGGAAAATTTTTAAATCTATAGAAAAGTTCTAAGAATTGTATAAGAACACCCATATGTTATTCACCTAGATTGCCCAACTTTTAACATCTGCCTCATTTGCTCTCTCTCTTTCTCTGTATACATGTGTATCTATAATAATAAAAGTGTAATATGCTAATTAGACTGGACAGTGGAACAACCTTCCAGATGTCCTTCTGGACGACCTTCTTGATGAAGCCAGGCCTGCAAGAGCTGAGGCAAGCTGCTGTGGCCGTGAGGGCTGAACCCTTTGCATAAATTTAATGCATCAGGCCTCTAATATATATATATATATATATATATATATATATATATATATATATATATATATATATATATATATACACACACACACACACACATAGTGATATGCTGATAAATGTTTAACAACTGGCTCTTGGCCCAAGGTGGGTAGGAAGAGTCCTAGTTGGTAGTGTTTGCTGTCCTTCTGTGGTGTTTAAATACTTCCACCATGGCTTATTTCAAGCTACCAGCAGTTTAACTATATATATGGAGCAGAAGTAGGTTTACAGCTGTGAAAGATTCTCACAGAGGTCGAGTTTTCCCCTGCAGCACCCCTACCAGCACCAGCATTCCTGTGCAGAGCTCTCCCTCCACACAGCAAATCTTAATCTGTTTTAGTCTGATGCTTTCTGCTGGCCTCACCCAGATGACTCCCTGAGACCCCACCCAAAACACAGGTCTGCAGGCCCCAGGCCGGTGGCGGCTGGCCTTGATGTGCATTGCAGCTTTTGTTGAGTGGCCTCAGACCCAGCATTGGCGCCAAGATCAAATCTCTATCAACATCATGGGCATCTACCTGGTGACTCACCAAGAACCTACCTCACACAACTCACTTACTGCCAGAGGCTCTTTCAGTGACCGAACTTAACACACAGCTGGCAGGAGGTGGATCTCAGGGTGCCTTGGACCTTTTGCTGACTTGACTCAGGCTTGGTATTGGTGAAAGCAAACACTGGTATGCAGCTGGGCGTCTCCCAGAGCACCAAGGTCCAGTGTAGGCAGCCACAAACTGTGGATCGCTTTGTAGTACCTAACAAGTAGCCCCGGGCCAGTCACAGGCAGCATCTGACATTGACCTGCACCACTATCCCTTCCAAGAGCCTCCAGAACCAGCACACTCAGTGGTGAGCTTCAGACCACATCAGAGCGCCAATCAATTGCCTCCACAAGTGGCACCTCCCAAAGGGAGACCTCGGTGGGCACTGGAGCCTGACGGGGCAAATTCTACTTTGCAAGATCAGTCCCTGCACAGCAGCTTGTAACTAGCGTCATTATCAATCAGATTTGTAGCCAAGGTAGTGAGAAGTTGTAGGTACCCTGGGGCCCTACTACTGTGATTGGCCTAAGATGGAGTGGTGGGCACTCTCAGGGGATTGAGCACATAACCTGTGGGATCTGAGGTTATCTCCAGGAAGACAGTTACTAGTAAACTGTAGGACCCAACTGATGTCACAGAAAATTGCTTAGTGTGGAAAAACACACACATCTGAGTGTGGCAGTAGTGTGAGAGTTAAGGAGAACACAGGTGAACATATCTTTTCCTTCTCAGTGGCTACTAATTGATGGTGTGATCTAGGCAGCATAATAGAAAATAGAAAATTTCAATTTTCATTGTTTACAAGCTCTAGAACAGGGGTCCTCAAACTTTTTAAAGGGGGGGCCAGATCACGGTCCCTCAGAGAGCTGGAGGGCCGGACTATATGAACTACTAATCCCTACTGTAACACCTTGGCTGCGCTCACTGCCCAAAAAACCTGGCGGGCAGGATCAGACTCCCCTGGGGGCTGCATGTGGCCCGCGGGCCGTAGTTTGAAGACCCCTGCTCTAGAAAGTGAGAAAGTTAGCCTAATTCATTCCGTGCTAAGGAGACAGTGAGTTCTTTCACTTGTCTCTGTAATCCTGTCTTATGCAGTCCTTTGCCATGCCATTTCATTTATTACCAGCTCATCTTCCAAGGCCAGCCTTCTTTCTTTCCTTCCTTCCTTCAATTCAATTACCATAATGCAAGTGATTTGTGCCAAAACTAATTTGACTCATAAATTTTCTGGCTGGTAATTAGGTCAGACAAAGCCAGAAAAACAGAAGTAAAAAACTTATTCTATTCTACCATCTCTTTGAACATTAAAACTGCAGCCGAAACCGGTTTGGCTCAGTGGATGGAGTGTCGGTCTACGGACTGAGGGGTCCCGGGTTCGGTTCAATAAAATATATTCTTTAAAAACTGCATATGTATTTGAATATTCATTCATCTGTAAAATATCTATTGATGAGATAGGCTAGGTGGTAAAATAGGAATGGAAAACATAAATATGGCCCCTGTTTTCAGAGAACTTATACTCTGGAGGGGAAAAAGGAACAATAAAGATATTAGTTAACAATTAAGGTATTTTCATGTAAATTTAATTGCCGTGAGAAAAGCCAATTACATAGTGTAATAGCGGGTGATTGGGAAGCTAGTTTAGACTGAGCACCAGCTAAGCCTTTCTGAGGGGGCAATGAGTGAGCTGAGACTTAAGCTAGACCTTCTCAAACTATAACTTGCATATAAACCATGTGGGAATCTGTTAAAGCACAGATTATGATTCAGTAAGTAAGGAGTTATGCCCGAGATCTGCATATTTTATTCCAAGTGACATTTATGCTGTTAAACCAGAGAGCACATTTTGGGTAGAAAGGATAATGAAGAGAATCTAGAGAAGAGAGTTCCAGGAAGAAGAAACAGCCATAGCATTAGTGCTGACGTGAAGAAAAGGCTGATATTTGAGTTAGAGAAACACCATTTTATAGAGGCTGGGAGTAGTGAGTGAGGGGTGAGGGATGAAGGGTATGGAATAAGGTCTAGGAAGTAGGCCAAATTATGTGAGGCTCATAGGCCTGAAGTTTTCATTTTACTCCAGTGTGATGGAAAACATTAAATGATTTCAAGGGGGCAAATAGTAACATGATCAAAATTTACCTGGCAACTATGTGAAGGATGAATTTTAGGGGAACAAGAGTGGAAGGAGAAGAGATTGTAAAAGAGCAGGGTAATACTCCTTGTGTGAGATGTCATTGGATTGGACCAGGGCAGTAGCAATGAGAGGAGCAGAAGATGGATGAGGATTTAGTGGCTGAGCCAAAGGGTCAAATGGATGGATTGGACATAGGGGAGGTGGGAAAGAGAAATCAAGCATGTCAACTAGATTTATGTTTTCATCAATAAGATTTAAAATCCAAAAGAAACCGTTGTATTTTTGGTAAATGAAAAAGGGAAAATCATCAAGAATGAATCTTACTTCTGAAGCATCTGTTTGTATGTGTGCTGATGCAAATTTTACTAGAATGAAGGTGGAATGGCAAATGTATCTGAGAATTTACAATCATTTGGTAATGCATAGTTAAAAACAACAAAAACAAACCAACAACAACACCCCCTGTCCTCCAAAATAAAAACGATACCCTGATGAGTGATGGAAGTTTCTGGCAAAATATGTTTTGCATTATAATGCAAGTTAAATAAACTCTTTTGCCTGCTCCTGGAATTTTCCAATGGAAGTAGATGATTTCTTAGAACAAGGATGGATGGAAAGTTAGGGTATTTCTGAAGACCCATTAGTAAAATAGTAGTGTTTTGCTCTAAAAAGATTGTTCACTTGTGGATTCCTGTGAATGATTTCTGTAATTAGAAAGAGTTTAAGAAAAAGTTACTTTTTAAAAACCCAGGTGAGCCTCTAACACATTTTTTTCTAGTAGCATTAATATGCTTATATTTCTGGTTGAAAGAATGGTTAAGATTGAATTATTATTTTATCCTTTTCCCCTTTGAAGTAGGTTTTTCCTTAAAGAAGTAATTTTGACACTGTAACTTTTATGTGAAATCACCCCTGAAGGGAGAGACCGAAGGAATATGAAATTTTGCTCCTAAACTTTGAACTCCTGTGACCTATCCCATGAGAATGTGGGGCTCAGGGCTTTTAGGATAAATAATTTTGGGAAATGTGTTCTTCCTAGGCTGTTAGGTTGACATGGCAAAATAAATAATACTCTTTGCGTCAACCTTTGTCCTAGCTTGATTTCTCAAAGCAAGGTTGCAGAAGAAACCATGGGAATTTCACCCCGAATGATACAGAATTGCATTTTTACCACCCAATAGTGCATGGAGTAGATATTCAGTGGACAGTTGAACTGCATTGAATTCCAAGAATGTTCTACAGATCTTAGATTGATTGCTTTCATCTTGCCGATAGTGAGCTGGAAGTGGAGGAGGAGGCGTCTAGCTGCTAGGCAAAAAGACATATGATTAGCAATCTCACCATTTGCTTTGAAATGGAAAAGATCAGTTTCTTAGATCAAGGCCCTGAATCTTTAAACATTCCCCATGCAATGATCTTGCTAACTCTGCATGTGAAGTTCAAAGGTTTCTATTTATTGCTGTGGCAGGATAAGCAGAGATCCTCAGGACCCCCACTTCACCTGGAGAGAAATTTGGGGGTCTAACAAATTATATCATAGGAAGTAAACAAATGTTCTCAATTAAGGAGAGAACTTAGTGATGAAATAAGATGCAGAAAGGAAACAAAAACTACTTCACTCTAATAATAATGCCAGAATTTTAATTGTTGTTAATCCACTGATTTTTTTTTTTTTTAAAGAGAGTAGAAGGGTGGGAGAGAAAGAGAGAGAGAGAAACATGGAGGCTGCAATTGAGGTATGTGCCATTGACTGGTATCAAACCCTTGACCCTTCAGTCAGTCCGTAGCTGACGTTCTAACCTAGGTAGGGCCAGAGTTTTAATAATAGGATCAGATGAAAAACATGTTAATACACTGACAAAATACTTCGCTCCTATGTTACTGGCCTGTTTTATCTTTGAAAAAAGAATACTAACTGTTGATATAAGAAATGTCCAAGCCTATCGAGAATGTTTATGAGTTTTTCTGAGCCATCCTGATAGCAATTGCTGAGAAGCAAACTCTCAATGGATTGAGAAAATGCTGCAGAAAATGGCAGTTTTGCAGCTTATTTCATACATTAGAATCAAAGGAGGAAATGCAAGGAAGTTTACATGAAATCTATTGGCAGTAGAGTAAGGGGATAGGAAAAAGCAACGCAAGGAAATTTCTGGGACTGGGTAAAAAGTAAAACAGAGAGACACACTTTTACATTGCTGAGTACAGGATAGTTCAGAAATAACATTTATAGCACATAGATGTTGTATTTGGAGAACAAGGTAAAAATGAGGGGCTCAGTGGTCTCCTGCCCTGAGGGGTCTGGAAAAGGAGGTTATTGTGACATTTCAAAGGTATGTTACCTTAAACCCAAAACAAAACAAAACACACAACCAAGCATTGCGCACACACACACACACACACACACACACACACGCGCGCGCGCGAGCCCTCAGTTAAAGATTGACCTTTGTCAAGGAAACTACAGGCCTAGGATGAGACTATTTGCCATGGCCATGACTGGCTTTTCGTTGGGAATTTTTATGTACGGACGGTCCTATGTGGTTACTTTTGGTCTCTGAGTTTGTAAGGCCACCAACGCAGGCCTCCCCTGAGTTTGACAGGTTGAGTAAGAGGCACCTACCTTTTTTGTCTACATGACCATAGGGAGATATTTGTCCTTAGGTAATTCAGGAGGAAATTTACTAGGCCAGCAGCTGTCCCTGGCTGAGAATAAAATGAATTGAAGGTACTCCGTGGTTTCACTGCAGGACCAACCCACCTTCTGAACACTTCAGAGCTAGCTGCAGGCTTGTAGCAGAGGGAATGCGGTCTCTGGCTCCATGCTGTTGGAGCCTGTGTGGTTCCCGCAGCCTTCAGGCTAATGGCTCCTGCTTTGTCTTGCACAGAGACAGGCTAATCATTAAAGAAATTCTTCTTGGGGCTTGAGTTTTACAAAAACAGCTCCTTCCATTTCCCCTTCCCTTGTCAAAACAAAACAAAAAAAAAAGCCTGAACTCTACTTTTTTTTTTTTTTAAAAATATATATTTTTTTGATTTTTTTTTTTTTTTACAGAGAGGAAGAGAGAGGGATAGAGAGTTAGAAACATCGATGAGAGAGAACATCAATCAGCTGCCTCTTGCACACCCCCTACTGGGGGATGTGCCCGCAACCAAGGTACATGCCCTTGACCTGAATCGAACTCGGGATCTTTCAGTCCTCAGGCTGACGCTCTATCCATTGAGCCAAACCGGTTTCGGCCTGAACTCTACTTTTTAAAAATGAATTTGAGGTGCCATAAAGGCTCTCATCTTCTTGTTGGCACCTTCTCGATTCAAGAACCTTCCCTTACTCCAAATTTGGCTTTTTGAAGCAAAACTCAAACTTTGAAGCAGTGACAAGCTGGGCAGAGGAAATCTTCCATCAACATCCCACTGAAGCTCAAGGCATACATTTTTTTGTTTCCATAGTTTTGCCTTTTTCTGGAATGTCATCCAGTTGGAATCATACAGTATGGATGGGAGTTCCACAGCAGATTTACCCATTCACCTTCTGAAGATGAGAGAGAAAGAATATGTGTACAGTTAGTTTGTTGCGTGTATAACAATCTTGGTTGCTTCCAAGTTTGGACAATAATGACTAAAGCTGCTCTAAACATTCATGTACAGATTTTTTATATGGACACACATGAGTTTTCAACTCTTTTTGGAAAAATCAAGGAGCACCACTGTTGGATCATGTGGTAAGGGCATGTTTAGTTTTGTAAGAAACTGCCGAACTGTCTTCCCACTTTGCATTCCCACTGGCAATGAATGAGAATTTTTTTTAAAAAAAATATATATTTTATTAATTTTTTACAGAGAGGAAAGGAGAGGGACAGAAAGCCAGAAACATCGATGAGAGAGAAACATCAACCAGCCGCTTCCTGCACACCTCCCACCGGGGATGCGCCCGCAACCAATGCACATGCCCTTGTCAGGAATCGAACCTGGGACCCTTCAGTCCGCAGACCGACACTCTATGCACTGAGCCAAACCAGTTTCGGCTGAATGAGAATTCTTTTTTTTTTTTAGAGGTTTTTTTTTGTTTGTTTTGTTTTGTTTTAATATATTTTATTGATTTTTTACAGAGAGGAAGGGAGAGAGATAGAGAGCTAGAAACGTCAATGAGAGAAACATCGACCAGCTGCCTTTTGCACACCCCCTACTGGGGGATGTGCCCGCAACCAAGGTACATGCCCTTGACCGGAATCGAACTCGGGATCTTTCAGTCCGCAGGCTGACACTGTATCCATTGAGCCAAACCGGTTTCGGCTGAATGAGAATTCTTGTTGCTCCATATCCTTGTCAGCATTTAGTGTTGTCAGTGTTTTGGATTTTGGCAATTCTAGTAGACATACACTGGTATCTCATTATTGTTTTAGTTTGAGTTCCCTATGACATATGGTGTTGAGCATCTTTTCATAGACTTATTCTCCACTTGTGTTCATCAAAGTCCTAAGGGGCAAACTCTCTGAGTACTTTTCAGAAAATCCCTCTTATACAGGGACTTCCTGTAAAGTGCCTCTCCCAGAGACATACTCTCCAGTTTCACCTTTCCTCAGTCCTCGGGGCTCTTCTTTGATGAGTTACCAGACAGATTTTTGTAAGTATAACACTTTGAAGAAAATATTTTCTGAAGTATTTTATTAGTGCATATGTTTAAGACATGACATTTTAGGCCGTTTATGAGAGACTGGAAGGAAACATTTCACCTACCCCAGGAGACCTTTGATGTGGATCCTATCGCTGTGGTTCACGTCATGAACTGCTTCAAATACTTTCTGCCCGTTCCTCCAGGCCATCCTCCTCCTGATTTTATCTGCTCCCCACACCCCTCAGTCCTTCCCCCACCCCAGCCCTTTAAACTCTGATTCAGCATTGTAATACACACCTTTACAAAATGTTAGAGTCCGCCATTGTAATTCCCCAACCTTTTCCTGATCCACTGTATTGATACACCTCAATTGTTTCTTTTCTGGCCAAGATAACTGGGGAAATTTATGGACTTAGGTTCACTACAAATTTCTATCCTGTTAGCCTGTTTCCTATCAATTGCAGTTAACATTATTTTAAAAACTTTTCTTTTGCTGAATGGCAATGGACATGGTGCAAGCTCTAGTTTTGCCTTAGATGTCTGAGGCTATTTGTGAAACAACAAACAGTGTTTGAAACAAATTTCTGCCAGCCATGATCTTGATATGCAGAAAAGTAAGAGACATGAGAAAATATCTATTCAATGATTTTAAAATAATCTTTTCTTTGAAGAGTTTCTGTTCCTATCTAGTTTACTCAACATTTCTATTAACATTTATTTATTTTTTATTTTTTTTAAAATATATTTTATTGATTTTTTACAGAGAGGAAGGGAGAGAGATAGAGAGCTAGAAACATCGATGAGAGAGAAACATCGACCAGCTGCCTCTTGCACACCCCCTACTGGGGATGTGCCCGCAACCAAGGTACATGCCCTTGACCGGAATCAAACCCGGGACCTTTCAGTCCGCAGACCGACGCTCTACCACTGAGCCAAACCGGTTTCGGCTAACATTTAAGAGTAACTGTTGATTATAATATATTTCTTTGGAATAGATAGCTTTAAATTAAAAAGAAACTGGTTTCCTACCGAAGGAAGAACATGTGTTGTCTAAGAATGTAAAACTAATCTGAAGGAAGATGTCTATTTTGTATTTTTGTACATAAAATGTGAGAACAGTAGCTCTTTTATTTATATAATCACTTTAAAAATATTTTTTTATTTATTTCAAAAAGGAGAGAGAGACAGAATGATGAGAGAGAATTATTGAATGGCTGTCTTCTGCACACTCTATACTGGGGATCAAGCCCGTAACCTAGGCATGTGCCCTGACCAGGAATCAAACTGTGACCTCCTGGTTCATAGGTTGATGCTCAACCACTGAGCCATGCCAGCTGGGCTATATATACTCTTTTCTCTTGAAGGAACCTTATTTATTTGAATAAAAATCTGTATAGCATCAAAAGGCATGCCATATACTTTTCCAAGTGCTTGTGATATGCTAAGATAATCAGACATGATCTAGACCTTAAAAAACTCATGTTCTACTAGGATAGATAAGACATGTATGCATATAATTATAATACAAATTTTAAAGAGTTACTATATGATTTAAAGTGCTGAATGTCATTAGAAGTTACAGATAAGCTACTGTGGGAATTGAGAAACCAGGAAGATTGCTTTCAGCTTCAAGAATCAAATAAAAGATTATAGAAAATATGTCATTTGAATGGAATTATGAAAACTTGGTAGGACTTGCTAGGAATATATATCAGGATAGGCTAGGTTATGCTGCACACACACAAAAAAATCCCAAAGTTTTAGTGGATTAACACAATTAATTTCTCATGCCAGCAACATGTCAATACAGGTTGGCAGAGCAACTATGCCCTTCATAGTCATGTGGGAATCCAAACAAATGTGGTTTTATTTCAACATATGTGCTCCAAGGCCCTGTAGCGGGAATGACACATTGCATAATGGCTTTTATTTTATTTTTTTTAATTTTTAAAAATACATTTTATTGATTTTTTACAGAAAGGAAGGGATAGGGATAGAGAGTTAAAAACATCGAGAGAGAAACACCGATCAGCTGCCTCCTGCACACTCCCCACTGGGGATGTGACCGCAACAAGGTACATGTCCTTGATCAGAATCGAGCCTGGGACCCTTGAGTCTGCAGGCTGACACTCTATCCACTGAGCCAAACCAGTCAGGGCCAGAATGACTTTTAAAACTCTATCTTACATGCCACAAATTATATAGTTAAACCGAACTTTAAAGGCCTTTCTGGTATTTGAAGCAGCATAGAGGAATCCTTGGAGATGGAGAGAGTGTATAAAATTTGTACAGGGGAAAGGTTTGTTTGAAAAGTAGTAATTGTACTAATAGTAATAGCTAATAGGCTTAAAAATGTGGTTTTTGTTTTGTTTTGTTTTTTTGCTGTTCCTAATAGACATTTTTGGAGGGAAAGTTTTAGTTTTACAGAAAAATTGAGTGGAAAGTGTTCCCAAATGTTCCCTCATTTCCGCCCCCACACCCAGAAGCTTACCCTGTTATTAGCATCTTCCCTTAGTGTAGTACATTTGTTAAAATTGATTAGCCAATACTGATATATTGTTATTAACTGAACTCCATGGTTTACTTGGATTTACTCTTCTGTTATATTGTATTTCTATGGGTTTTGAAAATTGTATGATGACATCAATCCACTGTTACAGTTTTGTACAGAATTATTTCCCTGCCCTCAAATCCCCTGTACTGCTCCTATTTAGCCTGCCCTCTCTCCTGCTAAACCCCTGGCAACCACAACCTCTGTATATATTCTGGCCTTTTCAGACTAGCTTCTTTTCCTTAGTAATATGCATTTAAGGACTCTTCATGCTTTCTTCATGGCTTGATAGCTCATTTCCTTTTTATTTTTTACATTTAGGTCCATATCAAAGTTGAGTGGGCAGTGCAGAGAGTCCCCATATATCTTCTACCCTTGCAGATGCACGATTTCTTCCAGTAAGGACATCCCACACCTCAGTGGTACATTTGTTACAATCGATGAATCTACACTGACACATCATTATCATCCCAAGTCCATAGTTTACATTAGGGTTCATTCTTTTTTTTTTTTTTTTTTTTTTTTTTTTTTAATAGATTTTTAGAGAGTGAGGAAGGGAGAGGGAGAGAGAGAGAAACATTGATATGAGAGTAAAACATCAGTCAGCTGTCTCCTGCATGCCTCCTACTGGGGATCAATCCCAAAACCTGGGCATGTGCCCTGTCCAGGAATCAAACCAGCAACCTTTCAGTGCATGAGACAACATCTAACCAACTGAGCCACCCTAGTCAGAGTATTATACACTCTTTGGGCTTTGACATATGTATAATGATTTGTACCCACCATTACAGTGTCACACAAAATAATTTCAAGGCCCTTAAAATCCACTATGTTCTACTTATTCCCCCCTCCCTCCCTTCCTCCAAACCCTGGCAACCACAGATCTCTTTGCATTTAACAAGAAGAGACAGCAACAACTTGGGACAACTTCCTCTTGTGGGGGATGGGGTAGAATAGGGCAGTTTTCTGTGGTAAAGGGATGGGGCATTACCTAGAGCAGTGGTCGGCAAACTCATTAGTCAACAGAGCCAAATATCAACAGTACAATGATTGGAATTTCTTTTGAGAGCCAAAAACCGACTTCTGCGCATGGGACACGAAGTTTCAGTCTCATTATACGTGTGCACCCGCACATGGTATTTTGTGGAAGAGCCACTCTCAAAGGGCCAAAGAGCCTCATGTGGCTTTCGAGCCACAGTTTGCCGACCTCTGACCTAGAGAGTATAGGGGGAGAACGTAAGAGGGAGACAGATGAAGCCTGAGGAGAGAGTATTAGAGAGCAAGATAGCATCCATTTGAAAGAGCCCCTGGGGACCTAAACTGGGAGACTTTGTCCTGTCTGCTCACTTCACCTTTCCCCATGTGGTCTTAGGGAGAGGTTACTAAGCGAGGGTCATAACTACTCTAACTTTATTTTGGTTATTACCAGTTGGTAAATACCAGTGTTCAAGGGGAGTTTGGACTCCAGAAGCTGGAGGTGGATCAATTTGAGAAAGACAACAAACTTCCTGGTCAATTGGTGGGCTCTGGAGGAGATGGAACTAAGAGAGACACAGACCAGATTCTCCCCCACAAATAAGATAAAGAGAAGTGCTCAGACCAGCAGGTGCCTCCCTCATCACGAGAGACAAGATGCCGACTTTGCCTTGGTCTCCTCCCCTCCAGTGCTAGCAAAGCTCATGCACGTAGCAGGACAGGAAGGGGTTCTGGAGACACTGGGCCATGTGACATTTAATAGCATTACAAAACTGTTTTAAAAGGATTTGTAGGTGTGGGGCCCCTTAGAGCACTGAGTGTTCCTTCCACAAACACTAAATTCTGGGGAAATTAACTCTTTTTGGTCTCTGACCTTAAGGATCTCATAACCTTCTGGGGAAGGCAACTGTGGAGAGATCATTCATTTCATTTCAATTAGATTGTAGAAAAGACCATGGATTGAGTCCAGTTAGTCCGTCACGTAAGAGATGATAAGAATTTGGGGAACAGATGCAGTGACAAGAAGGATGAACTCTGAGAGACGTTTTTGACGTAGTTTCAAACAGATTTGATAGACAATTGGGTACAGTGGGAAAGGAGGCAGAGTGCGAGGGGAAGAAGTCTTGGGCTCCTGTTAGATCATTCCAACTTCATCCCTAATTTAACAACAACAAAGGTGGAGTCTAAACGTCAGTATTGTCAAAGTGGAAGGAAGAACCGAACAGCTGCTCTGACTTGCTTTCATCATCTGTTCCACGTGGTTGTTCTTGCTTGAATTGACTGCCGGACTAGTTTAAACCTGGGGCCTTTAATGTTCCCAGGCGAGCCAGCGTGCCATTCGCCTCCAACGAGCGTCCAAGCTGCCCTTGCAGGGCAGACCCGACTATCACAACCAAAGAAAAGACTGCGTAGTCAGGGTGGGGCAAGGGTCAGGGAGCAACTGCAGCTGTAGCACGAGGGCCTTAAGTATTCTGTCTCCTGAATGAGGGTGTTGTTTTGCCTTTTTGGACGAGTGTGTGTGTGTGTTGGACAGTTTGGGGAGTCTGGCAGTACTGGAAAGGGTGGGGCAGGGAACTCACCTCAGGGAAGGGAAGAACAAAGAACAAGAAGGGCAGAGTAACTTGTCCAATACCAACAGCAAATACACCGTGTTCCTCTCACAAAAGTGAAACAAATGTCAAGATGAAGAAAATTTGTCCAGTAGGACAGTGAAAAGGTAGATAATATGGGCTCCTGAGTCAGACTGGCTGGACTGACCCCCTACTAGCCTTGAGGGCCTGGGCTGGTTAACCAAGCTGTCTGAACACTTAGCAAGAGTCTGGCACATAGTAAGTGCTTAGTAAATATTAGTGTCTGCTATTCTAAGTAATTTGGGCAGGAAAGGGAAATAAAAATTATTTTTCTGAACCTGAACAGGAAATTCAATTAGATTGTAGAAAATCCCGTGGAATGAGTCCAGTTAGTTCAACTTTTAAAACAGCAATTGAATTTAACTCCAAAACATGAGCCACAAAAGAAAAAGGAGATACATTTGACATCATCAAGATTACCACTTTGTGCTTCCTCCAAGGACATCATCAAGAAAGTGAAAAGACAACCCACTAAATGGGAGAAAATTACTGCAAACCATATCCTATATAATAAAACCCTAATGTGCAAATCAACCTAATGGCGGCACCACCAGAGGAATGACTGGTTGACTGGTTACTATGATGTGCACTCTCTCCCCGCCACCCCATAGAGGGAGGCGACCTTAGGCAGCAATTAGTGGCAGAGCCAGTGAGTGGGCGGTGCCAGGCTGCCATCAAGGTGGATGCCAGTGGGACCCCCACCCCCCTTTACCCCAGGTGCCCTGTAGATTGGCTTTGATTGCCAGCCAGGCCTAGGGACCCTACCCTATATATTAGAAACAGTGTGTTAGATTTAAAAATTAAAACCTGGCAAGGCTACTCTAACACTGAAAAAACAGGATGATGCAGCGATGACATGCGTGAATTCTGGCTTGCACATTTTGTGGTCAGCCCTGATTCTGACACTTATTACTGTGTGACACAGCCAATTACTTAACTTCTCTTTGCTTTAGTTTTTCCACCCATAAGATGGGGAAAATGGTACTATTGTCTCAGAAGGATCATGTTATTATGTACTATTTTTTATAATCAGGGCAAAAAATGTAGCTGCCCATACAACAGCAAGATGCCTTTCACATGTATGAAAAGTACAGTCACTGGTGCATGCAGCATCCTGGTTGCGAGAGGGATGTCCAACTGCCAGTTTAGGCCTGATTCCTTGGGATTGAGCCTAAACTGGCACAGGCTTGGCTGAAGGACACCCCCCCCCCCCCCCCCATGCACAAATTTCATGTACTGGGCCTCTAATATCTAATAAAGACATATCTAAAATATATAAAGAACTTCTATAATTTAACTAGAGGCCCAGTGCATGAAATTTGTGCATGGGGGGGGGGGTGTCCCTCAGACCTGCCTGCACCCTCTCCAATCTGGGACCCCTGGAGGGATGTCCAACTGTTCAGTAGCTGTATTATATATAATGTCAAAAAGTCTCAAACTTTTAAACAGCCCAAATGTCTACCACCTAATGAATGGATAAGGAAATGTAGTCTAGCCATGCAATGAAGTATCATTTGGCAAAAGAGAGAAATGGAGCACTGATATGTGCTGCACCATGGATGAGCCAAAGAGAGATCACATTTTGTATAATTCTGTGTGTATGGAATTCCCAGAGTAGGCAAACCAATAGAGATAAAAGGTAGACCAGGCATCCACTGGTGGGCTTGAAAGGTATCTCCTGCAGATAAGGGGAGACTCTTGTACTGTGGGAACGACAGTGTGTAACTCTGAGTCTCAGTTATGAAGAACATTGCAGCTTCTGTCTTCGTCTCTGTTGGATCACTCAGGGGAAATGAATCTCAAACAGCCTTGTGGAGAGAGCTTGTGTAGGGAGGAACCAAGGCCTCCTATGAAGAGCCAGCACCAACATTCCACCACAGGAGTGAGTCTTCGAAGACAGTTGGAAGTGAGTGTTTGGAACTGTCTTGGGAGCAGACCTTGCAGCCTCCGTCATGTCTTCAGATAACTGCAGACCTGCTGACACCTGGACTGTAGCCTCCTGAGAGACCTCAGGGCCAAACTTCCAACTCAGCTGCTCTAGAAACTCTGACTCACAGTAATTGTAAGAAATGTGAATGTTTATTGTGCTTTTATTCCACTAGGCATTGGAACAATTTGTTATGCAGCATTAGGTAATTAATACAACCCCTTGAGTTTCAGGAAGTCTCCCTACAGATGAAGAATCTGAGAGACTCCTACATTTTAAAAATTGAAAAGGAAGCAATATTTTCCTGCACTTCTGAGTCCCAAGGAAAGAGAACCAACTCTTGGTGAGAAAGGCACATCCAAACATTGGCCATTTCGAATGCATGGTATCCAACAGAGTGTTCCATGTTTTTGGTGTGGTCAGAAATTTGGGGTTTCAAAATGTGATTGGGAGAGAGAAACCAGGGGTAGGGGGGACAGCGGAGAGGCAATCTTCTTGACTATAATAAGACTGCAGAAATTCACTTAGGGTAGTTAAACTCAGCAGTGGGCAGCGCAATGGAAAAATTTGCAAGGAGTCCGACAACTCTGCAACACTATTTGCTAATAATTTATTTCATTAAAAAAAAACACACACAAAAAAACGTATCTTTGGTAATGTTCCAATTCTCTGAGAGCTCATTCATGGCAAGTCTTTCTCTGGGAAAAGATAATTTAAATCTTTCCAAAGCCTTTGCTCCCTAATGGAAGTAGTAGTTAGGGCTGTTCACAGTATTCTTGTTCCCTTTACTTCCTGGCATATGGTGGGCTGTACTTGACCACCCATTTGAAGATATCATCATGTGACTTGCTTTGACCAATGAAATGTGAGCGGAAGCTTGAAAACTCGGGATGCTTCACCATCTTATCTTTTTCCTGTCATGGCAATGAGCCATGTTCCTGCTAGTGTCTGGCCCAGGGCCCAGTGTGAGGGTGACAATGGTGTAGAATAGAGCCTCCAGCTTGAGCATTAATAAGAAATAAATCTTCAAATATAAGTCGCTAAAATGTTGGGATTAACTGTACCCTCAGCATAATCTAGCCCATCATGGCTGAAATGCTAATAAATGAGATTCATGTTTACCAGTCCTGCCTCCTCAGATGCTAGCTCAGCAGCTCTCAACTGGCTAAGAAGAGGAACTACATATGTTTTGCTGCGAGCCAGGTGCCTTCCACCATCTCAGTGCATTGCCATCATAGACCTTAGGGCAGGTATGATGAATCCTTTTTAATCTATAAGGTACCTGAGAAGTGAAATGACAAGCAGCAGCACTGGGACAGGAAGCCAGGTTTTCTGAACATAAAACACAAGCAGAGGCACTGAGCTGTCCTGGGGCCTCCTATTTCTGATTATGACCAAGGTGATATTAGCCTACTTGATAACTCGGCTGTGACTTCTCCCTGCACAGTCACTTTTGTATCCTCCTCCATGAATGTGAGCTGTGGGAAGCTTTACCTCGTCACGTTCCACCACTTAAAGGTAATTGTCACTCTCCCACTTAATGGGGAGGAAATAAATATAGATGACTCTTGAACAACACAAGGATTAGGGGTGCCGACCCCATGCAGTGAAATTTCCGAGTATAACTTTCGACTCATCTAAAATTTAATTACAATGTTCCTTGGTATCTCCAGGGGATTAGTTCCAGGACCTGCTTCCCTGACCCGTCACTTTAGATACCAAAATCTGAGAATGCTTAAGTCTTTTATATAGAACTAGAGGCCCAGTGCATGCAATTTATGCATTGCGGGGACGGGGGTGGGGGGGGGGGGAGGGTGTCCCTCAGTCCAGCTTGCAACATCTCCAATCTGAGATCCCTCTCACAATCCAGGATTGCTGGCTCCCAACTGCTCACCTGTCTGCCATCCTGATTGCCCCTAATCACTTCTGTTTGCCAGCCTGATCACCCTCTCACCACTCCTCTACCAGCCTGATTGATGCGTAACTGCTCCCCTGCCAGCCTGTTTGCCCCTAACTGCCCTCCCCTGCAGGCCTAGTCCTCCCCATTGCTCTTCCCTGCAGGCCTACCCCCGCCCCCACTGCCCTTCCCTGCAAACCTGGTCACCCCTGACTTCCCTCCTCTGCCAACTTAGTCACCCCTAACTGCCCTCCCCTGCAGGCTTGATTGTCCCCAACTGCCCTCCCTTGTAGGCCTGGTCCCTCCCAACTGCCCTCCTCTGCTGGCTATCTTGTGGTGGCCATATTGTGTCCACATAGGGGCAGGATCTTTGTCCATATGGGGGCAGCCATCTTGTGTGTTGGTCAATCTGCATATTACTCTTTTATTAGATAGGATAGAGGCCTGGTGCACGGGTGGGGGCAGGCTGGTTTGCCCTGAAGGGTGTCCTGGATCAGGGTGGGGGTTCCCTTGGGGCATGGGGTGGCCTGAGTGAGGGGCCTGTGGTGGTTTGCAGGCCAGCCATGCCCCTTGGTGACGCAAGTGGAGACCCTGGTATCTGGGATTTATTTATCTTCTATAATTGAAACTTTGTAGTATTGAGTAGAGGCCTGGGACAGCCAGGGTGTGTGAAAAGCTTGGCTTCCTCCATCACTGGGGAAACCCAAGCCTCCCTCCTGCTCTCTCTGTGGCCGCAGCCATCTTGGTTGGGGTTAATTTGCATGATCACTCCTGACTGGCTGGTGGACATGGCTTGTGGGTGTAGCAGAGGCATGGTCAATTTGCATATTACTCTTTTATTAGATAGGACTAGTAGCCCTGCGCACGAATCTGTGCACCAGTAGCTCACCACTTTCCTGTAGCTCTCCACCTGCTTTTCTATTCTCCTGTAGCTTCTTCTAAACCCCTATTCTACCTCATAGCTTACTGCTTGCCCCCTCCTGTAGCTCTCTGCTGCCTGCTTTTAGCTTGCTGTCCCAGCCACCTGCTGATCCATGATCCGATAGTTATGTGGTTGGTCATTATACTTCATGGTATGTTGAGCATTTGCATATTACATCTTTATCATATAGGATGGCATAGAACAATGAACACAGTTGGCCTTCCATATTTGCAGATTCCCAATTGAAGATTGAAAATATTGGGGATTTTAAAAAAATATATTTTATTGATTTTTTACAGAGAGGAAGAGAGAGGGACAGAGAGTTAGAAACATCAATGAGAGAGAATCATCGATCAGCTGCCTCTTGCACACACCCTACTGGGGATGTGCCCGAAACCAAGGTACATGCCCTTGACCAGAATCGTACCTGGGACCTTTCAGTCCGCAGGCTGATGCTCTATCCACTGAGCCAAACCGGTTTCAGCCAAAACTGGGGATTTTTTGGTTGAATTCCACAGATACAAAACTTGGGGCTACTGAGGGCTAATGTACATTTATGGAAAATATACAAGTATAAGTGGAACTGTACAGTTCAAATCCGTGTTGTTCAAGATTCAAGTGTACTTGGCATGCAGCCCACAAAAGGTATGCTAACAATTTTAGATACATTGAAATTTTTTTAAATTTTATTTTCCAATTACAGTTTAAATTCAACATTATTTTGTATTAGTTTCAGGTGTACAGCATAGTGGTTAGACATCATATACTTTACAAGTGTTCTCCCCAGTATTTTCAATACCTACATGGCACCATACATATTAGTTATTACAATACTATTAGCCTGGTACATGAATTTGTACATGGGTGGGGTCCCTCGGGATGGCCTATGGGGGGCGGGGGGTAGGGCCAAAACTGGCAGTCCAATGCTACCTGCTCTTGCCCTGTCAGTCCTAATCAGGAGAGGCCTATAATGCTGCTGTGGCACTTGTCAGCTGTGAGCCCTGCACCTGGTGCCTGTCCTGATGGGGGTGTGGGGTAGGCTGAGATGCAACTGGCCCTCCAGGCAGGTGGTGGGATTTTTTTATATCATTTATTCCTGAGCCACAGAGTCTGAGGCCATGGTGCCTGAGGCCGACTTCCAGGAAGCACTGTCAGGATCATGCCTGGGGTGCTGGTCCATCAATGCCTGGTCCATTCTTCTGAGATTGGACCTTCAGGACTACTGATGGAGTGAGTGGCCACTGGCTGGCAGGATGATCAGTCAGCTGAGTGGCTCTCCCACTGTGGGAGCACACTGACCACCAGAGGGCAGCTCCTGTGTTGAGTGTCTGCCCTCTGGTGGTCAGTGTGCATCACAGTGACTGGTTGTTTGGTTGCTTGGGCATATATATATATATATATATATATATATATATATATACACATATATATATATATACATATATATATATATATGTGTGTGTGTGTGTGTGTGTGTGTGTGTGTGTGTGTGTGTGTTTGGGCATATATATATATATATATATATATGCATGCTTGGGTATATATATATATATATATATATAGAGAGAGAGAGAGAGAGAGAGAGAGAGAGAGAGAGAGAGAGAGAGACTAGAAGCCTGATGCACAAAATTCATGCAAGAGTAGGCCATAATAGCCGCAGTAGCTGCCTGGATCCCTCCCTTGAACTGTGGCGGCTGCCTGGATCCCGAGAATGCAGCCCTGGCTTTGTGTGAAAGGTCCTCTGGTCTCATTAGCACATTATGCTTTTATTATTATAGATTATTGACTATTCCCTATACTGTACTTTACATCTCTGTGACTGATTTGTAGCTACCAGTTTGTACTTCTTAATCTTTTCATCTGTTTCACCCAGTCCCCTAATCCTCTCCCCTCTGGCAACTATCAGTCTGTTCTCTGCATCTATGAATCTGTTTCAATTTTTTTCATTAATTTATTTTGTTCTTTAGTTTCCACATGTAAGTGAAATCACATGGTATTTGTCTTTCTCTGACTGACCTATTTCACTTAGCAAAATACTCTCTAGGTCCAATCCATGTTGTTGCAAGATTACATTCTATTTATGGCCGAGTAATATTTCATTGTGTACATGTACCACCGCTTTTTTTTAATCCACTTGTCTATTCATGAAAGAAAAAGGCCCTTTTATTACTTATTTCTCACTTCTTGCACCTCTCCTTTGATTTCATATGGTCAGTAGAAAGCATTCTGCTCAATGAAGCTATTGATATTAAGGAATGAGTGATAGATAATCCTCTTAGCAGGCTGTTTGCATTTTATTTATATTTAATTTTTGTTAATTTTCACTCAAGGATATTTTTCTATTGATTTTTAGAGAATATAAAATTGAGGAAAGAGAGTTGGGGTGGGGAAGGGGGTGGGAGAGAGAGAGAGAGAGAGATTAATTGCCTCCTACACTCACCCCAAATGGGCGGGGGAATGAACCTCCAACGCAGGTGTATGTGCTTGACTGGGAATTGAACCCTTTACCTTTTGGTACCCAGGCCTATGCTCTAACCACTGAGACCCACTGGACAAGGCATTTTAAAACTTATTAACCTGCACCAGAGGAGTGTGGATGAGGTGTTTTTTTGAACTGAGGGGAAGGTGGTAGTAAATTTTCTCATAAGAATTTCCCAAAATTCTTATGTTGAAGTCCTGACCCTGGTACCTCAGATCGTGACTGTATTTGGAGATAAGGTCTTTAAAGTGGTAATAAATGTAAAATGTGGTCATTGGGAGCAGGCCTTAATCCAACATGACTGGAGTACTTTCACAGACATGCACAGAGAGAGGATAATGTAAAGACAGAGAGCAGATGGCCAACGACAAGCCATGGGGAGAATCCTCGGAAGAAACCAACCTTGCCAATGCCTTAATCTTGGACTTCTAGCCTCCAAAACTGTGGAGAAACAAATTTCTGCTGTTTAAGCCCCCTGTCTGTTATGACAGCTCTAGAAAATTAATACATACATCTACTCTTGTCATGGACCTTTTGCAGATTAAAATTCCTGGGGCCACATCCCAGATCAATTCCCTGAATTCCCCGTTCTTCTTTTTTATCCCTATGGCAAACCCAGTTTCAGGTGATGGGTTCACACTGGGGGAAAGAATGAACATTTATTGAATTCTACACATGCCAGGCACTTAATCTTCATGCTAATTTATAGGTAGTTATTATTACAGATCAGGGACTTGAGGGTCAGGGAGGTTACATAAATTAACTAAAGCAATTTTTCTTTCAACATTTATACCAATACCTGTATACCAGGCACTATGACCAATGCTAGGATACATCAGTGAATCAAAATGACTTACTCTCTGCTCTCATAAAGCTAACAGTTTAGTGGGAAAAACAAATTGTAAACGTGATAACTTATGAAGGAGCACAACATATTTAGTAGGAGAGCCAGATCAGTTTAATTCTATTAATTTACTGAGCACCTATTATATATGAGACATTGTGTTAAGTGCTCAGGAAGTATCAGTGAATATAATAGATATGGATTCTTTCCTCATAGAAATCACATGTCTAGTGGGAAAGAAGACATCAGACAAGCCTTACAAATGAGAGAGGCACAGATGCTATGAGAGATAATGCTAAGGTTACCTGGAAGTATTTAGCATAGGCATATAATAATTTAGTATAAAAAACAAGGTAGGCCTTCTGGAGGAATTGGTATACTTACTGAGACTTGAAGACTCAGGTAGCAGTTGGCCAAGAAGTGTATGAAGTTTCTTTCACTCAGTCTGGCTCCAGTTCAGATGATGCCTCCCTTGCTCTAGAGTCTAGACTCTTTCTTCCCAAACACCTGGCCATAGGCAGGTTGATCAGGTGGAACAGTGGGAACTAACCAGTGAGCTTTTTCTGTACTGTCTTGTCTAGATTAGCTATATGGGGGCATTTACCTCTGAAGGGATAAGCGTGGGAGCTTCCCATCTCAGTGGGTGACTTTAGGGCACTTCTTCTCCCTTCCTCTTCGGTCTGTGACAGACACTGGCGGTTGGCTTACCAAAAGTCTTTTTCCATATTATCCTGTATTATACAAGCCAGAAAATGAAAATATTTATTTACCCAGAATCCCTTGCTGGAATAGTTAATTATGTGACCCAGTTGTAATCAATAAAGAGAAACTACTGGGTAGACTTTGGGGAAGAACTTCTTTAAAGGGACAGATTCCACTGGCACACACCCCCTACCCCCTTTCCCCATGTTCATGTCCTTCTTCTTGCCTTAAATCTAAACGTATGAACTGGAAGTGCAACAGCCATCTGGTCACCACAGGGAGGAGAGGCCTTTGCTAAGGATGTTGAATCTTAAAGAAAGAACCTGGTTCTCTCATGGCAGCATGTTGGTCCTGCTTATGCCCTGATTTAACTGTTCCAAGAAGCTACTGAATCTCTCCCTCTTAGATTTTTTTTAAAAATTCACATTTTGCCCTGACCGGTTTGGCTCAGTGTATAGAGCGTCCGCCTGCGGACTCAAGGGTCCAGGTTCAGTTCTAGTCAGGGGCATGTACCTTGGTTTCGGGTGCATTCCCAGCGGGGGTTATGCAGGAGGCAGCTGGTTGATGTTTCTCTCTCATCGATGTTTCTGACTCTCTCTCTCTCTCCCTTCCTCTGAAAAAAATCAATAAAAAATATTTTTAAAAATTCACATTTTATTATTTTTAGTTTTTCAATTATAGTTGACATCAAATATTATTTTATATTCATTTCAGCTGTACAGCATAATGGTTAGACAATCGTACACTTTATGAAGTGATCCCCCAATATGTCTAGTAACCACCTGACTCCATACATTATTATTATAATATTATTGACTCTATTTCCTATGCTGTGCTTTAAAATCCCATAACTATTTAGGTGTGTTTCCCCCTATTGTTTTTACTTGCTACTAAACATATCTTTAATTCATTCATTGTCCTATGACTCTGGTGACAAAAAAATTGGAGCTTAAAAATTTATATCTTGTGGCCCACCTGGTGTGGCTCAATGATTGGGCATTGACCTGTGAACCAGGAGGTATAATTTGATTCCCAGTCAGTTCACATGCCCAGGTTGAGGATCAATCCCCCTTGGGGGGTGTGCTGGTAGATGACTTTTATCATTAATGTTTTTATCTTTCACTCGCTTTACCTTCTTCTCTGGGGTCAATAAAATGATATATTTTTTTAAAAAATGTATACCTTGGTGTGGGAGAATTGCAGCTGTTTCTGTATTCTGCTTCATATGAGAATATACCTGGTTGGAGAACTCCAGGTATTACCACAAACTGAACTGAGTCACACTTGTTTTTAGACTATTGTCCTCAGGGATGCTGAGCCATTTATCCTTTGAAGTGCCCTGATTTAAACACTCACTGTTCTTATATTCCGGTGCTTCATGTTAAAACAGGCAAGAAGTATTTAGGGAGTGGTTCCTCCCATTATCTGAACACAATAAAAATGGTGCAGATCCATTTTTAAAAAGTCATAGCTGAAGGACAAATGGAAAAGGAAAAAAGTGAGGAGGAAAAAAAAAGGCAAAAGCATAAAGGCTGGTTTCAGGTAGCCCGTGGGAGATTACCCTCCCTCTTGTAATGTCTCTATTGGTGGAAAGTACACCCTCCTGAGGAAAGCCCCCCCTTGAGATAGAAAATTCCTCCAGGTGTGTCTGTCCCTCCAAATATTTCATCTTGTAGTCACAGAAAGGTGTTTGCACAATGGATTTTGTAAGGCAGTCATATGGCTCCGCAGTATAATTTCAAAAGTATTTCCTTACTGAAAATGTCTGCCTTTTTGTTTGTGAGAATCTTTCCCCTTGGTACACAGTCTTGGAGTTTGTAAATCAAACTGTTTACCTTCTCATGGTTACTCTCTCTAATTCAGAAGTTTGGGTCTTTGTAAAGTAGATCCTCAAAGAGCCAGGAGGACTCCTGGGCTCAGCGGTATGTTCAGGGTGTTGTCTGCCTCACCATTTGAGTGGAGGAGACTTGCAAGGAGACAAGTTTATTGGCCTGGCCAGATCCCTGAATTGTGAACAGAGGGGAAAGGAGAGCAGCAGAGAATCTGGAAATGGGGCCGGCCACTTCCCAACATGGGATATGGAAGAACAGCTTGCCTCATCTCTCCTCCTTTTGGGTACCTGACAGGAGGCATTGCTTTGGGATACGTCAGCAAAGATCATTGCAGAGTGGAAAGTGGGAAGGCTGTCTTGATTTCAAGGAGCAGCGGGGCGCTGAGGCCATCTAGGAGAGAGGATTTACCTCATAGGTAAGACTGGAGACTGAAAGCTGTTGGGGGAATGACCATGGTCCATGCCACCTCCCTCCTGTGATCTCTCCGATTTCTGCTTTTCTTCTATGATGAGTCTGCTCTAGTTTTCTCTGTGTTAACAGGCCAGTTCCTCAAGCCAAATGCCAGGGAAAGTTGGTCCAAATGAATTTGCTCATTGACATGGCTCCTTTGAGTAGAGTTTTTTGCCTAAGGCATTTCATGAGCCATTAGCCAGCTGATGGGCAGCGTGCCTCAGGCCAGCTGCCCACCTCCAGTCCACTTAGTGGTCACTGATGCACAGACAGCAGCCTAATGCACTTTTCCTAACCCGGGGGACTGTGGACAGGAACAAGTGTTAGAAACAAGTGTTAGAAAACAGAATCTCTGGAACTTGCATTTACACTCAGACCCAATGCAATCAAATGCATTCTTTGCTTAGCTAGTCAACTCTCAAATTTCCTTACCTATAAATAGGGGATAATAATGAAAATTATTTCAAGGGTCGTGGTGAGACTTGAACAAGATCATTTATAGGCAAAAAGGCTTTGTAAACTTTTAGATATTATACTAATGACTAGGGGCCCAGTGCACTAATTTGTGAAAGAAATTGTGGGCTTCTAGACTGTGATGGGCACAGGGGGTGGGACTCAGCCAATCCTCCGCACCCCTACCAGGCCCCTCCTGTCACAGCCCTCGGTCCCATGTCTACTGGCAGCCCCGCTGACAGCCTGGAGCAATTGGGGCCAGCACCAGCAGCGGGTGCGAGTGGGGATGGTCCGTCACCAGGTGCAAGTGGCGGCTGCTGCTCCAATTGCCCCTCAGGAGCAGGGGGAGGTGGAGAAGCCCTCAGGAGTAATCAGGGTTGGCAGCTGCCACTTGCACCTGCTGACAGCGCTAAGCAATTGAGACCGGCGCCGGCAGCAGGTGTAAACAACAGCTTCAGCCTTAGCAATGGGTGTGAGCACATGGCGGGACTGTGGCATGTGGGAACAAAGAATTTTCAGTACCCATCAGAGGCTTGCCCCAATGATGGTGACCAGTGCCCTGCCTTGGTCTGGTGCGCCCACTCACCTGCTCCACCAATCTGACGTCACCAATGCCCGCCATGTTCTGCTTCCGCCAGCTGGTGGTCAGCACACGTCATAGTAACCAGTCATTCGGTTGTTCCGCTGTTTGGTCTATTTGCATATTAGGGTTTTATATACATAGATATTATTATTAGAAAGGGGTAACTTCAAGTCATTTTGACCCATTTGGCCTCTCAGAAAGACTAGCCATTCACAGTGTTTCCCAAACTTTTGACATATGTGTACCCCTTCTATAATTTTCGTAATGCTGAGTACCCCTCATACTCATGAGAATGTAGAATTAGGCGCAGCTAAGCATGGTGCAGTGCATATCACCACCAAACTCTGGTGCAAAGCCTACCCCCACCAAATTCTTCCCGTACCCCTGGGAATACGCGTACCACACTTTGGGAAACACTGATCTAGAGCAGTGGTTCTCAAACCTTTCTAATGCCTCAACCCTTTAATACTGTTCCTCATGTTGTGGTCACCCCCAACCATAGAATTATTTTTGATGCTCCTTCATAACTGTAATTTTGCTACTGTTACGAATGGCAATGTAAATATCTGTGTTTTCCCATGGTCTTAGGCGACCCTGCTAGTGGTCTCAACCTGTGGGTCTTAAGCATTAGAAAGGTTGAGAACCACTGCTATAGTTATATATATGAAATATATATAAAATCAGTGTTGAAATGAAAGAGGTGACAGTGAGTAGGCAGAAGTCATAAGATATTGGGTGTGAAGAACTGGGCAGTTCAGCCCACACAACCAAACTGGGGAATTTCAGCTCCCAGCTGACCTTCCTGCAGCTGCCTGTAAATACCAAGCTCTGTGTGTGAATAGCGGCTCTAATCCTGGGCAGAGTTTGCCTCTGGGCTCCCCTGGAATTCCCCAGCTCACTGCTGAGGGAGCTGAAAGAGGGTGGGGCACAGGACCAAGTCGTGTGGCTTTGCTAGTTTAGGCCCGATCCCTGTGGGACTGCTGGCTCCCAGGTCACTCCTTAAAGCATGGCGGAAAGAAAGAGTGACTGCAGGCATGTCTTTACCGGGTCTCCTGTTCCGTATTGGAAACCTGGGTCCTGCTTCCAGGTTAGGTTGGCTCAGGTTGCTCACATTTAGTTGGTCACGTGAAAATGTACTGAAGCATAAGGGGGGGGGGGGGGAATAATAATTTATTCATAAAAACAAAGTTTTGCAAAACACCCTGCACACTAGAATGTCTTGGTCCACCAAAAACCGTTTATTGAATTCTGCTGGCTGCGCTGGGCTAGGGCAGGCCCATGCAGAGACACGTGTGTGTGCGTGTGTGTGTGGGGGGGTGGGGGGTGGTAGTGGTGGTGTTAAATACGGGAGCAGAAGAAGGAGAAGCAAAGTTTTTATATATTCCTTTGAGAAGAATACAGGAAGGGCAAGCAATGGTGATAGAGGAGTGAGGAAAGAGATGACTCATTCTCCCCTGTGTTTGGCTAATTCCCTCACTGGCCTTGGCAGATAGGGCTGCTGAGTCCAGGTCCTGGGGCCCTGGCTTTCCTCTCACAGGGCTTTTCGTTCTCTGTAATTAGGACGTTGGAGAAGCTGTCATGATAATTACAGAGTCTAGACTTGGGGAACTACGGGAAGCAGTACGAGAATATTTAATTGCAGAGTTGAGAAGACACATGAAGGCGATGGGTTTTTTGAACGTCTCTTTTGAGAACAATGCTACACTGAGCTGTGTTTCTCCCGATTGCCCCGATGTTGCCCATTATGTAAGGGGAATCTTGGGTGTTTTCATCTGAATAGTTTGGGTTGTCAAAATATTCTTCTTCTGAAGAATCCCAGGATCTGCAGAGAAAGCTGTGTGCAGGGCTCTGATCTTTAGTTTTGCCCTCAGAGCATGTCAGCATAAAGGGTGCCGGGGGGCAGATGCTCTCAGAACTGAGTGTGTTGCCCAGACAAAAAGATACTGACTCATGTTTTCAGAGAGACAGGGAAAGTGTTTGGGATGGAAACCTCCTACCTTGCCAAGTTCGGTCATTATATTTCCCCTTTCATACATTCAATGGCATGCTTTCTTTAGCTGGTTGGTAGAAGACCTGAGTAGAATGTTTTTCTTCTTAACACACAGTAAATCTATATTCCAGTCTAACTAGAAATCCCCATTAATCAGTTTTTCCCCATATGGAAAGGACAAAATGATTGGTATTCGTAACAATGCTTAGAAAGTTCCAGGCCATCCCTAATTGCTTTTTAATTTTCCCAATGAAAGTATCATTATAGTTTCTGCTGATTATGCATATAAAACTAGTTTATTGTAAAGGCTGAACATTGAAAGTGAAAAATTCCTTTATAGATGTTTCACTCCATAGTTAATCCTCAGTTAACAGTCAATAGACTAGTACAAATCCCTTGGAAATGTTCATGCATATAAATATACATTTGTTTATAGACTATATTTATGCAAATAAGATGTGACTATGTATACTGTTGAGTAACCTACTTTTCACTTTACATGTCATAAACTGCTGTATAAAACATATAGAACTACAACTTTTTGTTTTATTTTTAAAATAGATTTTTAGAGAGAGAGGAAGAAAGAGGGAGAGAGAAAGAGAAACATGGATGTGACAATGAAACTTCCATGGTTTGCCTCCCACAGGCCCCCTTCTGGGGATTGAGCCTGCATCCTGGGCATGTGTCCTGACCGAGAATCAAACCAGCAATCTTTCAGTGCATGGGATGACACTCAACCAACTGAGCCATACTGGCCAGGGCCTACCTCAACATTTTTAATGGCTGCACAGAATTCTACAGCACAGCTTCATTATAATTGATTTTATTAAATATCTATTAATGAATATTTTAATGGATTCCTATTCTTTGCTATTATAATTAACTAGAGGCCTGGTGCATAAAATTGGTGCACTTAGGGGGGAGGAGTTGCCCCTCAGCCCAGCCTACACTCTCTCCAATCTGGGACCTCTCAAGGGATGTCTGACTGCTAGTTTAGGCCCAATCCCTGTGGGACTGCTGGCTCCCAACTGCTTGTCTGTCTGCCAGCCTGATCACCCCCTAACCACTCCCCTGCCAGCCTGATCAATGCCTAACTGCTCCCCTGCCAGCCCAATTGCCCCCAACTGCCCTCCCCTGCTGGTCTGGTAACCCCCAACTGCCCTCCCCTGATGGCCCAATCACTTCCAACTGTTTTACCCTGCTAGCCTGATTACCCACAAGTACCCTTTTCTGCTGGCCATCTTGTGGCAGCCACCTTTGACTACATGGGGATGGCCATTTTTGACCACATGGGGGTGGTCATCTTGTGTGAGGGCATGAGGGTTAATTTTGCATATTACCTCTTTATTATATAGGATTCTGCAATGACATTTTAAAAGTTCTCTGATCTTTAATAGATAAACTATTTTTGCTTCTTTGTGTACAATTAAGTTCATTGAAATATAGTTTATTTACAATAAACTGAACTCATTAAAAATATACAATTCTAGTTTTGACAAAAGAATTCAGCCACATGATACCACAGTAAAACGATAGAACCTTTTCATCACCTCAAAAAATGTCCTAATTTCCCCTTATAATCACCCACCCAGGCCCCAGGCAACTAACCTGTTACTCTAGGTTAGTTTACATTTTCTAGAATTTCAGATAAGTGGAATTATATAGTGTGAACTTTTTTGAGAATGGCTTCTTTCACTTATAATATTTTTGATGTCCATCCATGCAGCTGCCTGGATTAATGGTTCATTTCTCTTTATTGCTAAGTAATATTCCATTGCGTGGAGGGACCACGGTTTGTTTTCCATTCACTCATGGATGAACATGTGGGTTGTTTCTAATTTTTGGCTATTATGAATAAAGTTGCTATGAACATTTGTTTAGAAATCTTTCTGTAGACACGTTTTCATTTCCCTTGGGTCTGAACTTTATAAGAAACTGTCAAACTGCTTTCCAAAGTGGTCGTACCATTTTACATTCCCACCAGAAGTGTGGTAGAGTTTCAGCTACTTCTCCATATTTCACCAATACTTGACTTGTTAGTCTTTCTAATTTTTAGCCATTCTATTGGATGCATAATAGTTTATCATCATGGCTTTAGTTTGTATTTCTCTGATGAGTAATGGTTTTGAACATTGAGCTTTTGGCCATTTGTAAATCTTATTTTATGATTTATCTGTTAAAATATGTTGCCCATTTAAAAAAATTAGGTTGTATTCTTATTACTGCATTAGAAGAGCTCTCTATATATTCTAGATACAAATGGTTTGTCAGATATGTGCATTGCAAATATTTTCACCCAATCTTATATTATCTTTTTATTTTCTTAATGGTTTTCCACAGAGCAAATTTTTTTTTATTTTAATAAAATCCATGAATTATTTTTTAAACATTAAAAGAAAAAGAGAGAAAGACTAAATAGTGCTTAGTATAGTTTTTGCATTGAGTGCACACATATTTCAATTCCTTAGAATTGTGTTAGAGTATTGGATTAATCAAAATACTCTTTTTTTCTTATTGCCTTGAGTAACAGAATATTTTATACTTATGTGTGCTCATGCAGTGACTCTGAAATTTAAATGCCATCTTAAACCCTTTTTAAAATGTAGAAATATATCAGATCTCTGCTCACCATTCACATTTTTCCCCCTAAATGAGTAATCTACAAAGGTTTGTTAAGAATAAACATATATTGAGTGCTTACTATGTGTCAGACACTGCTGAATGGCTTAATTTATCTAATCCTCACAATAAGTACCCTATGACTTTTCACCATTGTTATTCCCACTTTATACTAGTAAAGAACTGTTCAAGTTCACTCAACTTACTCCAGAGCTAGAATCTAAACCCAGGTGTACATGTGTGTCTATGCTTTAACTACAATACACATTTCACTCATTCTGCGAGTTTCCTTCAGAGCATTAAAATAAATATATTATATGTCAATGACTCAATTAACCTAGCTATGTAACTAAACTGTTGCACCCTAAGATTATTTACTACCCAGTCCTTATTCTCTTTTCCCAACATGTCCCCCAATATTTTTGACACCAATACTTAACATCATTAACTCATGTTCCATGGTTTATAATAGCCATCTAGTGCATCTCCACCAGCTTTCTGGTCATCCTTACTTATAAGCATTTGTTGGCTGTGAGGGTAAAGTGTCTTGAGATAATATTCATTTCAGTCTTAACATTTTTTTCCAGTAGAGAGACTTCATTTTTAAACTCACATTTGCCAATATTCTTAAATAAAAAATTAGAAGTTTCTAATATTGACACTTCTAACTCTCTGGCAAGGTGTAGTTCCAAAGACAAAAATCTGGAAGGACAGAGAGAAGTTGCTAAGGGAGACGAGGGCTGTCCCTCCTAAATAATAAGACATTTTGCTGAGTCACAGCTGTCCTTCATTTTCAGATAAATTGATGGGAATTAGAAGAGGCATGCAGAGGGGAGGTCTCAGTGCATCACAGAGCTGGCTATGTGGAATTCAGAGGGATGGCTACAGCATATTAGTGCCACAGTTTTTGAAGGTCGAATATGGCTTTGTTATTAGGCCCATGACATCCTCCGGAGGTATTCTAATGGTTTCTGTAACCAATTGCAAAACATGGAGTAGGACCTCTTCCTTATCTCTCTGTGCTTTGAAAATTAAATAAACAGTCTGATGTACTGTGAACATTTTCTTCTTTCTCTTCTCTAGTTTCCTGAGCAACAAACAACAAAGAAATGACAGGGTATGGAAAAATTTATTTTGCCTCATATTAACTACCGAACTAAACATCATAAAATTATGGCCTTTCTTTAGTAATTTGTATCAGCAAACATATTTAGGCGATGAGAAAACTTTGGGGACAATGATGTACCATGTAAACAGAAACATCTACTACCTCCTGTAAGAGTGTTCATTAATTCCTGGGGTCAAGGCGTGTATTTTGTCAAAAACCACTAGAGCCAGACCATGCCATCTGCGTTCTGCCTCTCCCAGGCAGGTTTGGGGAAATGGGAGGAGTGGAGGGGAAAGTTCCCAGAGATTGTGAGTTTTTTTTAAAAAAAAGTTTTTATTGATGAGAGAAAGAGAAACATTGATGTGAGAGAGGAATGTCAAGCCGCGTCCAGGGGTCAAACCCGCAACCCGGGTATGTGCCCCACAGGGAATCAAACCGGTGACCTTTCCGTGCATGAGGCGATGCCGAACCAACTGAGCCACTTTACCTCGGGTGGGCTTGAGAGTTTTGTTCAGGACAAATACATCCCTGGGAAAAGCAGAGACAGGCCCCTTCCCAGGTACAACCCTCTTCTCTTACCTCATTCTGTCCTTCTCTCTATACCACTTTTTAGAGTTCCTGAAAAAGGGTGTCATTGGAAGGAAGAAGATTATAGAGAAGCAAGAGAAAAAAGCAATTTGAGGCTCAGGATGAGATGAGTGTCAGAAAGCTCCTTGGGTAAACTTTACTCATTTTCTAATCTTAGCTCGTCCACTTATCAGCTGAGTGATCTTGGATAAATACCTTCACTTCATTAGGCCTTCTTGTCCTCATGTGAAAAATCGGGGATTTGGATTAGAGCTAGATGATGTGGGAATGCCTTTCCAGTCTTGACAACTATGACTCCTGTCTGATTCATTTAATACTGCTTGCTGCTTCAAGACAGTAAGAAGCAGCATGTGCTTTTAGTAGGTGTCTGTTAATAAAGATCCATTAATCTTCCTTTTAAAACAATTCATTTCCCTAGCCATGCGTTTCTTTGAAAACAAGTATAAAGGATTGGATTGATCAGAATAATGTGCTTTGAGAAATATCTGGTGGCAGTAAGGCCACTTATTGATCATACTAAGGACTGCTTATTTTACCTTAAGGACTACAGACTGGCCAGAGGATGACTCCATGGACCTTTCCTTCCTCTAAGCCAGACTCCAGCTAGTCCACTCTGAGTGAGGATTGATGTTGAAAGGTGACGTACTCTTCTCTTTCAAGACAGGAGAGATTCTTACCTCCTCCCCGCCCCCCATGACTCCACTCGAAATAAAAGTAAACAAGTTCGAAACAAAAGTGTGTCATGGGAAGAAAAGAGGTAGAAACCAAAGGACAAGAGATCGCAACAAATTTCTAAAAGATAAAAAGTGAAAGGGGTGGGACTAATGGTTCAACTGGGCAGAAATGCCACAGATTAGAAGACACAAGATAAAATAATGATTAGGACCTTAAGAAAAAGCAAATTCTGAACAATAAAGTCACAGACCACACATGAAGCAAACTACAACCAGCATGAATATAAATTGTTAATAGAGTAAGAAAAGGCAGTCCATTTGACTTTGACCTCATTTCTGAGACCCAGGGGTTATAACATCCTCTCATATTAACATTGGACATAGTTGGTATAGATCATAATAAAGTATATGTGGTATATTGGCTTATTTCCATTTTTATATTTTAATAAACTTTATTTTTAGAACAGTTTTAGATACACAGAAAAATTGTAAAGGTATTACAGAGTTCCCCTATTATTGTATCCTACATAAATATCATTCACTTGTTATGGTTAATGGTCAAGTATTGATACATTATCATTAACTAAAGTCCATACTTTATACTCAATTTTTTTTTCTTTTCTTTTTTTTTCTTCAGTTTTTAGCTATCTTATTCTATGCCAAGATCTCACCCAGGATACCACATTACATGTAATCATTCTGTCTCATTAGGCTCTTTTTAACTGCAACAGTTTGTTAGACTTTCCTTGTTTTTGATGCCCTTGAAAGGTTTGAAGAATACGGATAAGGTATTCTGTAGAATGCCCTCCGTTTGGGATTTGTTTGATGTTTTTGTTACGATTAGACTGGGGTTTTGGGTTTTGTAGGAAAGACCACAAAGATAAAATGCCATTTTGTCACCTCAAGTCAAGGCTACATACTGTCTGCATGACTTACCATGTGGACCTTGATAACCTGACTGGAGTTTGCCAGTAAATGTAAATATAAAGTCCCCTTCTTCCCCCGTCCCCCTCCCCGGCCTTTTCAAGTTTACTGATTAGAAAGAGTAATTAGGCTTTTAGCCTCTAAAGTCAGCCTGTAGATAAGTAGGAAAGCATTTGTGTGTGTGTGTGTGTGTGTGTGTGTGTGTGTGTGTGTGTGTGTTTGCCCTTATAGAATGTAAAAATTAACAGTTTTGCTAGTGGTAAAATGTTGCTGACAAAGTGAAAGGAAGAGGAAAAGTCAAGGAATGGAAAAAGAGGACCAACACCTCCATTTTATAGAATAGGAAATCCACCAACACTCTACTTAAAAGAAATAGAAATTTGAGTTGTCATTTAAAAATATAAAGGTCTAGTCCCAGTAGAGGAAATACAACACCATCGTTGCTGTTAAACACTGAGAGGAAGAGGATAGTATGAGATACATGCACATTTTCATAGAGTGGATTCGTTGATATTGACTACAGTTGGTATCCCAGAAGAGAGAGCTAGAGTGGGGTTGTCAACCACCATCACTCCTCCTGGCTAACACCAGGGTTTGCCTCTGCAGAGGGAACCAGAGCAGAGTGAGGAGGGGAAGGCTGGTGCTTTTCCTTGGAAGTTCTTTTCTGCTACTTGACTTGCTACCCTGTGCATAAAGCATCTGCTTTAAAACCGGATGATGTGCAGAGTGGGTCTAGGACTCATACTGGACCACCGAGGATGGCCCAGTTTACGTAGCACCTGCCTTCCGTGACCCCAGCCAACCAGCCAACCGCCTAAAACTTCATTAGCACAAAACACTTTTGTTGAGGCAGGAACCTCATTTCTGATAAAGGGATAATCTTCTTAGGCCTTTGATTTGTGGAAAACACATTTTTAAAAAAGAACTCTTTGTTCCCTTGGAATAAAGATTAGGAAGATTTCAGTTGCAAAAGAGAAATTGGCTGGAAGATGAATCAACTGTCTCTGGCTGAAAAGTACTGGCAGTCAGTGAGATCCTCTGTGTGTTTCCTGTGTTTAGCATTTATACAGCATGTTTTAGTTTAAAAGCCCTTTACTGTCATTAGCTAATTACCTCCCCAGGGCTGCAGGGTAGTTAGAGGCAGCATTGGAACCCAGCCAGCGTTTAGAGCTGGAAGATGCTCATGAGTCTGTACCAGCCCTGACTCAGGGTGTAGTTGTGACCTTACTTCCTGCACAAGGATTGATCGGTTAATGTGTGGTTATCAGGCTCCAAAGCTCCCCCCCGCCCCTCTAGACTCCAGATCTTCTCAAGACATACAATTTACCGAGACAGAAGAGAATTATTTTAATAGCATGTCTTGTAAGTATCTTGAAAAGAGCTAAACATGGTTAACAGTTTTAGGTTCATTATTAAATCAGAATCCCCAAAGTGAGGCCCAAGTATTGGCACTTCCAGAAGGGATGGGGTGGAGAGAGGATGAAGATGATAGACAGAGTCAACTTTATGGTGACAGAGGGAGACTAGATTTTGGGTGGTGAGCACATAATACAATATATAGATGATATTATTTTAGAAATGTTTACTTGATACTTACATAATGTTACTAACAAATTTCACCCCAATAAACTTAATTTAAAAACTGCACTAGATGATTCTAGAGTAGAAGTAGGCTTGAGAACTCCTGACTTACATGGTCAATAGAGACTCCTTCCCCTATCCCCAACAATAACTATATCTACAAAGAGAATAAATACAATATTTGGATAGAGAGAATTTTTATAAACACTGATAGTTAATAATATTACATCTTGTTTTGTATCATATATATATATATATATATATATATATATATATATATATATATATATATTACATTATAAAAGTACCATGTTTTTCTGTATAAAAGATGCTATTTTTTCCCCCAAAAAATTATTACATTGAAAATATACACAGAAGTCAGCAGAAGAGGGAGCTGCATGGGTGCGTAGCTGCCCATACCTTGTCAAATAGTCTTCCTTCAATCATGAGCCTTATTGTTATTGATGTCCGCTGATGCCCTAATTGGAGGTGGAGGTGGAGAGTGAGCAGATGCAACAGGGGCCTGAGCATTCTGAGTCCATAAAGATGTCAAAAAATAAAAAGATAAATACTGGTAAGTGATTGCTTTACTCTGCAAAATTCAAACTGGAGTTAATCATTTATGCAAAAGAGCATGGAGATAGAGCTGCAGAGACAATTTGGACCTCCTCCCACTGAGTGTATGATCAGAAGAACAACTTCTTAAGATGCCAAAAAAGAGGCAGGCCTTAAGAGGAAAAACAGCAAAATGGGCAAACTTGGAGCAGAGACTTAAGACTTGGATTATGGAGCAGCGCCAGAGTGGCTTCTGTGTGTCAACCAAGCTTATTCAATGTCAGACAAGAATGTTTGCAAGCGAAATGAACATTGTTAATTACAGGAAGGGCAAAGTGGTGCTTCAGTTTCATGAGGAGAGAAGGATTGGCCATGAGAACACGAACAAAGTTAGCTCAGAAAAATCCACCAGTTTATGAGGACAATCTCACATTATAGACAGAGACTCAGAAGACAGCAGTGATACAATAGAAGTTAAAGAAATTGATATGTTTGGAACTAACAGTGATGAAGAAGAGAGCAGTGATGTAACAGAGACTAAGTAAAGTGATATGCTGTATAATATCATGGTACTGGTATGTAACCATTACCTGCGGTAATTACTAAGTAAAAAATGTGTTCTGTTTTACGTTTAAAATATTGATTTTTTAATTTTGGGTTGGAAAAGTGGGGGGCGTCTTATAAACAGAAAATACGGTAATCCATTTACATTTAAAGTAAGTATTGATGGGTATGTAGTTGTCATTTTATTATTCATATTTTTAACCTTCCCCTGCTCCTATTTCCTCACCCCCTTCTTCTTAAAAATGTCCCTTTAACATTTCATTATTACTGACTTGGTAGTGATGACCTTCTTTAGCTTTTTCTTATATGAGATATGCTTAGTCTTTAAAAAAAGATTACTGACATAGCTGTTATCAGGTTCCATATACAATTTTGTATCTTGCATTTCAAATTTAGTAAGCATTTTCCATTGTTTCATGCTTTAATAGTGATCTCTAAAATTGAAATCCAGTGAAATGAAGCAAACAGGAAAATGTATGTTCACAGTTGAACCAAAATAGAAATTCAGGTACCTGCAGAGCACTGGCCCACGGGAATACTCTCTACGCAGTGTCCCTGCAGAATACTTAGACCAGCAGCACTGGAACATGTGCTCCATTTCTGCAGTGAAAGTTTATCTAGATTTGGTGTGTGGTGCCCTCTACTGGCTATAGTAGGACTGTGCCTTTTTCTCTGTAAATAGGATATATAGTGGGTTAGGGCTCTAAATAAAAGGATTAGAATTCAGCAGTGGCCAACTGGTGGTCTGCGGATCACTAATGGTCCATGAGGTCTGACAGGTTGGTGATCACTGAATTAGATGGTATTGGTGCATGTTTGAATTTTGTATATCTGTATTTTTATTTTTATGTGTTGCCTTACTATAGAATTGAAGCTATCAAAATACAGAAGCCGGTGCTAGCTGGTTTGGCTCAATGGGTAGAGCATTAGTCTGTGGACTGAAGGGTCCTGGGTTCTATTCTGGACAAAGGCACATACCCTGGTTGTGGGTTCCATTCTCCATAGGGGGCGTGCAGGAGACAGTTGATCAATGATTCTCTCTCATCATTGATGTTCCTATCTCTCTCTCCCTCTCCCTTCCTCTCTGAAATGAATAAAATATATTTTAAAAATAAATACAGGAGACACTCTGAGTCTGTTTTCTTTTATTCATTCAACAAACACTTTAAAGAGTCTACCATGCGTGTAGTATCGTGCTAGGTGGCTAGAGGCACAAAAACGAAATCTCCATGGGGAGACACAGCCAGGTGAGATAACCTGCTACACCAGTGGAAGAACCTGATTCCCTGTAGATCCTTGTCCGCCTCTATCTAGGAAAACCATCCTCTTCAGTAAGTGTGCAGCTCGGGGAGAGACACGTGTGACAGAGCCAAGAAGAAAGGGGACACCTTCCCAGCATGGCAGAGCCACCAAATCGATTCCGTGGGCTTGACAGATGCCTCAGACAGCTTGCTTTTAATTTGCTTAGTGAATTAAAACATAGGATGGACCATAATGCATTAGTAAAATAAAATGAGTGGCAGTAACTCAGATGTTTAATTGAGCCCCTTAAAGGGAATACATCTAACTTTCTAGAAATGTACCATACTTTATGTAATGTGTACCCAAGAAAGGAAGCTAGCCCTTACGTTCTGAAAGCACCTTAGCATTGGAATGTTACCTTGCTCCTCTGGAAAAAAAAAATGCATATAACACTAGTCAAGTTTTTCTAATTTGAGGAAGGCCTAAAGCACAGGACAAAATGGGATTCTCTGAAGCATTCATGACCACTCCTTGGTATATAGTTTCCTTGGCTTACATTGTGTACAATTATGCAAGATGATCTGTAAATTAGCTAAGGCATTTAAACACACACACACACACACACACACACACACACACACACACACACACCCTGAGGTCCTGATGATAATATTGGGTTTCCAAGGTTGGTTCCATACACCAGAAACGTAAGCATGGCTATCTGGTATTTATCAGGCATATGGAACCAGCAATTACTGACTGTGTGGTCTTGGATTAGTAACTTACCTTTCTCTTTAATTTTACTCACTTGGAAAACCATGTAACTTCACCCTTTTGGTAAGAATTAGAAATGTGGAGTGTCTATGAAAATTTCTGGCACACAATAGCTGCTCAGCAGAACACAGTAGGCATTTGAGAATGACAGAGATACGACTTTGGGCTCTGGATCCAGGCTGCCTGGGTTTCAATCTTGGCTCTACTCTTCCTTCAGCGGTGTGAAGTTGGGCACGTAACTTTACCTCTCCGGATCTCAGTTTCCTAATCATTCAAGTGGGGATGACAGCAGTGCCTACATCATAGGTTTATTGGGCAGAAAAAGAAAAGAGTTAATACATGCAAAGAGCTTTTGAACATTTGTTAATATGTAAGACTTAATAAAGGTTATTATTTTAATGGCTATTCCTTTTAGCTTTCAGAGACACTGGCATCTTTTTGAAGTGGTATATTAACATCAGAGAACGACATCTTCCATTATGTATAAAACATCCATCAGCACTGTCACACCGGCTGTTGTCAGCAGATTTCCTGTGAGAACTGCCTTTGTAACCAGCTCTCTCTTGATAAGTCCTCAGAGGCTTCTGTAGGAATTGCTTTATGTTCATTTTCTCTGCTTTGCTATAAATGAGTAATTCTTCGTTCTTGACTTCCCTCTCTAAGCATTTATGAGTTCCCTAAAGAACATGGAGAGGAAGAATTATTTGGAGCAAATCGGGAAAGCACTGTGGAATTATATTAGAACGCCTCTCCGTAACCCCCCCATCACTTACCTACAGCATAATTATAGGATGCTGAGGTTTTCTGCAGCTGAAGCTCTGGGTACCCATTTTCAGCCTCAGTAAGTCTTCTCTTTATTGGCGATTTGGCTACTGCTCTTTCCCCTTAATCCATAGTGACAACATGCTACATACAGGGCACATAAAAGGGTAAAAAGGAGGCTCTCCACATCCAAGGAGTACAAACAAGGAGTAGACAAAGATATTGTGAACTCACGAATTATAACAAGAATCCAACGGTGATAACCGCTATTAGGGTAACACAGAGGGAAGGGGATTCTAACTACCAGCTTGGGGAGAGGTTTAAAAAGAGGCAACATTGACAATAAACCCTGAAGAATGGCAGAGGAGGAGAGGAAACAATAGGAGCAGAGAGAACAAGATGAGTGAAGGCATAGGAATGTGAAGATACATGGCTTATTCAGGGAACAGCAGATGGTCCTGTGTAGAGCAGCAGAAGATATGTAGGCTGGGGGTGAGGAGATGAGGAACAAAGGTCTCTGGGTACTCAGGGAGTCCGCTCATCTAGATCTTAGGTTCTGGAAATGGGGGGGTGGGACTTCTCTGACAACTTCCTCAGAGTCACCTCCCACTTCCTTCAGTCTTTTCCTGGCCTCAGCCCACACACCCCTTTTACCTCTGCACTTTAAAAGTCCTGTTCTCTTATTTTTTCCCAAAGAACTCCGCTGGTATGGCATTTTCTAACTTGTCACCTACTACAAAACATATGGAAGACAAAATGGCATGAGAATTTGTACAAAACATTGGCCCCTAGGAGTAAAAATCTGAGCCTAACTCGTAGGAACAGGCCCGGTAGCCTGGCTAGACTCTGGGGGCGGAGGAGGAGGATACAAAAGAGATAACAATGAAGTAAGAAAGCTACGTTTGACACATAGTTGGTGCTCAATCAATATTTGTTCAATAAAGTTGCCTCGTAAAAAACACTTCCTGTTCGGAACACAGGAAGGAAGAGGAGGAGTGACCTGTATATTCTGGCTCTCGGTGCATTTGTGCCAAGCCCAGGTTTCTTTTGGAGTCAGCAGTTCTTTGGTAAGTTTCTCTTTCAGGGAAGAAAGGGGTGTGTGTGTGTGTGACACACAAATGCAAAGTGATCCCGTACTTATTCCTTTCCAGTCTTTCCAAGACTAAAAGATATCTCAGGTTACAAGTTCATTCCTTTACCAGAAGGTAAATCAGGGAGGGGGAGATACAAGGACATAAAAGTTAAAAAATGTCAGGAAAAGCTCAGTTTCACATATGCACTTGGCACTTAGGAGAAAAAGAAGACTTGGTTCTAATCTCAAAGAGCTCTTAGTGTGGAGACACATAAAGCCAAGCAGATATTTAATACAGGGACATGGTGTTATAACAGAGGTCAGTCCCTGGAGCTCAGAGGAGGGGCTTTCAACCCAGCCCAGGGCCTTGCTACTCCAAGTATGGTTGCCTACCAGCAGGAGCATCTCCCAGGAACTTGTGAGAAATGCAGACTCTCTGGCTCCAACCCAGACTGGCTGAATGTGAACCTGGGTTTTAACGAGATCCCTAGGTGAGTCATATTCACATTAACATTGAGGCGGTGGGGATGAGACCGGGAAATATTTCTTAGAGGAAGTAAATCCTGAGTTGTGTTTTCAAGAGGTGTATGGTCACCCAGGTAGTGTTCCAAACAGAGGGAACAACATAAGTAAAAAGTTTAGTGGTGAGAAAAAGTACAGGGTTTGGGAACTGCCAAGTATAATAGTTTACCTCCTCCTCCTCCTCCTCCTCCTCCTCCTCCCCCCCCCTCCTCCTCCTCCTCCTCCTCCTCCTCCTTCTTCTTCTTTTTCTTCTTCTTCTTCAAATATATATTTTATTGATTTTTTACAGAGAGGAAGAGAGAGGGATAGAAAGTTAGAAACATTGATCAGCTGCCTCTTGCACACCCCGTACTGGGGATGTGCCCGCAACCAGGGTACATGCCCCTGACTGGAATCAAACCTGGGTCCCCTCAGTCTGCAGGCCAACGCTCTAGCCACTGAGCCAAACCGGTTTCGGCTAGTTTACCTTCTAGATCCAACTGGAGAGTATGGGAGAGAGGGGGAGGGAGAAATGTAGGAAGATGGCAGGTCAGGCAGGGGCCAGATCCTGCTGGGTGTGGTCTAGGTTAACAAGCTTTGTCTCCACCTAATCCATGGCAGAGACACATGCGCGCTCAGATTTGCGTTTAGATCACTGCAGCCCCAAGGAGCCTGAGAATGTAAAGGTCAAGGACAGAGAAGTTAATTAGGCAGCTGCAAATCAAGTGATGAAGGCTTAGATCTGGATGTGTTGAGTTAGTATAGCGCTGGGGTGTTGATCTGTGAGTGCCTTGGGTGGGGCCTGGATGAGGCTGGTTGACCTATTTGGAAATGTCTTTTGTGTGAAGTGTATCATTGGTCATGTGGAGGTATTATTGATATGAGAAAATGCTAAGTAACAGACTTACTATCTGAAAAGGGATTTACTATCGGGGAGAGGGAGGGAGGAAGAGACTGAACATAAACTGTGCACCTATGGATGAGGACAATGGGGGATGGGGAGGGGGCAGAGGGTGGGGTGGGAACCTGGTGGAGGGGGGAAGAAATGAGGAACCTTTGTAATAATATGAACAATAAAGATTGATTTAAAAAAAAATAAAATAAAATAAAATTTTCAAATACAAAAAAAAAAAAAAAATAATTAGGCAGCTGCAGCAATACTTCTGGGGAGAAATGAGAGTCTAACTCAGGTAGTGGCAGTGGGGATGGAGAGAGGAGCGAGCAAGTTTAAGACATTTCATGAGGCAATAAGCAGATGAAAGACCTCAGTGTTGATGGGAGGGTGTGGGAGGGCTGAGTCTTGACTAGATGAGTTGCAGGCTTCTTTCTGGCTGGGATTAGTGGGTGGTTGCTCAAGATGCCACTAACAATGGAAGAGTAAAGGAGGATGAGCAGGTTTGAAGAGGGAAATTAGGCGTTCAGCTTAGGTGAATAGAAAACAGGTATAGGAGGGGGGAAAAAAGAGAAGGAAACAAGGAAGGGCTGGAGAGCTCAGTGAATAAATCAGGGTGCAAGAGGAAAGTGATACACAATGTCCTGCCCATATTTGGGGCTACAGTGGTGCACACAGTTGGTGAGTTTTTCCTCCAGTCCTATTTCCAGAGACTGCCTTCTTGGAACTTGGTCCCAGCGACTGGTTGGACACGGATGAAGAGCAAATGGTTTGATTCATGGTTTCCTATCCGGTGACCAATTCATGTTGACACCATTTGCTCAATGCAAAAAATAAAAATAAAATTTTAACCTGGAGTTCAAGCTGCTCATGGTCAGAATGTTCAAACAGCTGTGCCTTTCCATATTGCCCTATGGATGAAAAACTGCCCACTGCTTCTAATACTATTTGCAAGGTGGCGGTAATGCAATGCCAATATTTGTGTGTGTTTGCACGTGGTTATCCTTCAAGTTCTGGACACCACCGTCACAAATCTTCCCTGTCTGTGAACTTGCATACTTTCATTTTGCACCTTAAAATTCAGAACTTGAGCCCTTGTTGGTTTGGCTCAGCGGATAAAGCGTCGGCCTGCAGAATGAAGGGTCCCAGGTTCGATTCCAGCCAAGGGCACATGCCTGGGTTGAGCGCTCGATCCCCAATAGGGGGTGTGCAGGGGCATCTCTCATGATTGATGTTTCTCAACATCTCTCATCATTGATGGTTCTATCTCTTTATCCCTCTCCCTTCCACTCTAAAATCAATAAAATATATATTTAAAAAAAAAATTCAGAACTTGATAATAGCCCGTCTTCAATCATTTCCATAATTGTTCTCTATTTAGCAACCTGTTCTCTGCATACAGAGTTCTCTAAAAGACAGTCTTGGACTTACGTGTCTTCAGGGCAGAAACTCCGAGTACTTCAACATTTTCTGATCAGCCAATAAAAAGCAAAAGGTCGACACGTGGTTTATTAGTTTGGGCAGGAGGAAGGTGTTCCAACCAGATCCTTTCTTTCCTGCCAGGATCAAACATGGCGGGCCCCCAGCCCTACCTTCCCGAACACCTAGCCCGCTTTCCCGTGACTCCAATCAGGCTTCAGCGCTCCTGCTTTTTTTTCCTCTCTCTTTTTTTTAACCTATCCTCCTCCTGGCGGCTCCGTGAGGGTCAGCACCTGGGAGCTTGACAGCGGACCTGCTTCCCGCCCCCACTCGCGGTCCCGCCCACTAGCCCGCGCCAACCAATCGTAGGCCGCAAACGGGCGACTGGCAACCCGGCTGGCCCCGCCCCCAACCTCGCTGTGGCCTGCGGCTCCCGGGCCGGTAGCGTCGCTGTCGGTCGCGCGCGGGCGGCTGGTGTGGGAACGCGGGTCCCCGACGCTGGTTGCCGGCCGCAGCTCCGAGTCCAGCGCCGCCAGGCCGGTCGGCCCGGAGCCCCCGCCATGGACTTCGAGGACGGTGAGCGCCGCCCCTGGCTGGCGGCCGCGGCGGGCGGGAGGCGGGTGGCCTGCGCTGGGGGTCTGTTTACCGTCTCAAGATGGCCGTGTGGGCTTTGTTCTGCGGGCCCGAGGCCGCCCGCCCGCCCGCCGCCCGCCGCCCGCCGCCGCGGGCCCAGTGCCCGGGGGTGGCCCCTGGGGGACCCGCGCGCCCCGAGTCTCTGTCCTCCCCGCGCCCGTTGTCCCCGGGGCCCTTGGGAGTTCCGCGCGGGCCAGGGCGGGGACGGGCGCGCCCCGAGCGCCTCGGCCTCCGGCCCGGCCCGGCCCGGCCCCGCGGCGTGGAGGTTGCCCCGACGCCTCCGACTTCCCGGTCCCGGTCCCGGGCGGGCGGGGCCACTCCACCGCCGGCCTGTCCTTGCCCCCAGGGCAGCCACCCGTTTGGTAAACCCTCAGCCCCGGGTACAGATGTCAGGGGCTTGTAGTGCACATTGAGAGCCCTGGGCGTCTTAGTTGGAGATGAGTTTAAAGGGCGTCTCCAGGTAGGTAGACATCTTCCCAGAACCGGGAGGAAGGCGTTTGTGGCCGGCAGACGGGAATAGCGGACTCAGCGCACACACCTGGCCGTCCATCCCCCACGTGAGACAGCGCTGGACCGGAGCGTGTGTGTCTGGGTCTGTGCGGCCGGGACCGAAGTGAGGATCCGGCACAGCCTTCCGTGCCCTTCGGACTCAGACCTCAGCCCTGCCCACCGCCGCCCGGGCTGGCCCTGGTGCTTACAATGAGCCGAATTTTAGCAACACCTCCCAGTCCATGCTCACACCCTCCCCAAGTCAGGCATTGGGGTCTTCACCCTGCCTTTGAATCTTGCCCAACTTTGATATAGGAAATGGTGTGAAGATAAAAATGAGTGTGTAATGACAGCATCAGGGAGTCGTGAAAGGGGGCTTGAATGATTCAACTGGATTTCATCCTGAGTAATCAGGCATTTCTGAATAAAGCCAGCTCACCAACAAACTAGTTGTAAGCCTCTAACCCAACAACAACAACAAAAGGGTCTTTAATATTGAACGTGGCGTGATCTCAGCATTTGAGTCATAATAAATGATCTTTTAATCTTTGATATCAGGCCACAGAGTGTTCTGCCAAGTTTAAGTATATAAAAAAGTGGGCTGGTATGACCCCTTTGTGGATACTTTTAAGTTACTTTGTAGTAGGAAGGTCACCTATTAGCACACTGGTGTTTTTGTTTTCGGTGGACTTTGACTCATTTTGATACAGATACTTTTAAACAGCGTATGAGTAGTTGAAGTGCTGGTAGTTGGGAATTAAATTTAAAAATGTATTCTATTATGTTTTCATGTCAGAGTTGGATGACTGCCAATACCCAAGGTACAGCAGAAGCTACTAAGGTGAAGAGTTGGGGAACAATGAGAGTGGTCCACTCCCCAAATAAGGGGATCCATTTTCTGTAGAGAACTGAAAAACAATATTAAAACAGTGTATTTGCTTCTTATGATTACCGTGCACCTACAATTCTAAGTAGTGTCAGTGATAATACTCCCTCTCTCATGCCCCCTCGTCACCCCATCACTATATTTAGGGGATGGTGTTTGACTGACAGAATAACTGAATCTAATCCTGTGTAGTGTTCCTGGTTTCTGTTGTATCCAAAATGACCATTTCAGTATTTATTAGTAAAATTAACTAAAGGATTTAATGGTTGCTAAGGTAGTTTTGACAGGGAAATTATGAGTGTGATTTTGGGTTATATAGCCACACACACGCATATGCATTTTTCAAATAAAATTCTGAAATCTTTAGAGAGCAAATTAAGTGATAAAAGAAATAGTAACTTTGAATAATTGCACACTTAATAGAATCAATTCTCAGATGTCCCTTGTGTTTGCATTATTTGATACATAATTTAATTTATGTATTGATACATAATTTAGTTTATCTGCCTGCCCTTTTGTTACCCTGCATAAATCAGTATTGGATCCTATCTTTTTTTTTTTTATAAATATATTTTATTGATTTTGTACAGAGAGGAAGGGAGAGAGATAGTTAGAAACATCGATGAGAGAGAGTCATCAATCAGCTGCCTCTTGCACACCCCCTACTGGGGATATGCCCGCAACCAAGGCACATGCCCTTGACCGGAATCGAATCTGGGACCCTTCAGTCCCCAAGCCGACGCTCTATCCATTGAGCCAAACCGGTCTCGGCAGGATCCTATCTTTTGGCTGTTTTTATGTAGTAGGTGTTATAAACTAATTTTTACATTACCATACTTTGAATGATAAATTTCTGCTATTTGGTGAGATAATTCAGAGAGAGAGAGTATGTTTTCCCATATGAAATATTAATGATTATTTATACCCCATTTGTACAGATAATTAAGTTAATGACATTTCAAAAATTGTGTTTCCTTTAAATAGATGGGTTTATAATGTAAGATTTATTTTGCTAATATTGCACTAATTTCTTTCTGTTAATATGTCTTCATAGATTACACACACTCCGCTTGCAGGAATACTTATCAGGCTTTTAATGGTGAGTATCTATTTTCCTTTGCTGTTAAATATGTTAGGGGATACGTTTCAGTTTTTCTCTTCATGCACATAAAGTACTGATGTAAAAAGCCAGTTTTACCTTGTTTTAATTGGTCTTTTTTGCCTCTTGATACATCACTTGTTAGGATTAATGTTATACTATAGTTAGTATTTGAATTAGGGAATTTGGGATCAGGAAAAGTTAGGGCAATTCAGATTAGCTTGACTCTTTTATTTGAGTAATGATTGCTTTAATTATTTCAAAAGGCTCTGAGTGCATTTTGAATGATAAGTTACAAGAAACTGGCTGAGATATTTTTGTTGAATTAGAGGCTTTGGTATTGAGTAATATAGATTAAATGGATTATTGGCTTACTTCTGTATTGCTTCTATTTGACCTTGTGTTTTGAGGTCATTTGCTTTATTATATTCAAATATGTTAGTGTTTAAAGAGCTGTTTAGAGGAGAACATGAAGAAGCTTGATTATGTATTAACATAAGCATGATGTTGGTGTTGTGACTACAGAGTTAGGTAAAATCTAGAGAGTTATGCAGAATATAATTGAATGTCATTTTGATAGTTATTAAGCAGAATGATACCACACAAAAAGGAACATGGAACAAGTTAAAGAGATTAAAAAATATGTTTTTATTGATTTTGGAGAGAGAGGAAGGGAAAGTGAGAGATAGCAACATCAATATGAGAGAGAAACATCCATTAGTTGCTTCCTGCACGCATCCTGACTGGGGATTGCGCCTGTAACCCAGACGTGCCCTGACCAGGAATAGAACCGGCAACCTTTCGGTGCACAGGGTGATGCTCAGCAACTGAGCCATACAGGCCAGGCCACAAATCAAATATATTTTAAAAAGCATTGCAAGAAGAACTCCACGTAGTGGAATTAAAATTCTGATTGCCAGAGAAATGCAAAATTCAATTGTACAAAATGTAATAAATTCACAAAATAAAACTGAAGCAAATGTACTACTAAATAAAGAAATGATTCCATTTTATGGGGATAATTACAGTCAGTTAATTTTAATTTATCATCTCTAAGAATTTAGAGAAACTTTGGGTTTGACGTGGCCTAATAAGGCTTAATATATAGGAAGTATTCAATATACAGGATTGGCAGAAGTTCATTCTTGTATTATTTATTGTTTAATTTGCATGCATATGCAAGTTAGATTGAAAATTGGAAAATTAGCTAGAAAACCATTTCATAAATTTAGGTATAAGAATTTTAAGACCTTGAACTTAGGAAGTGAAAATAGTAATTTAAAAAATATTAATAAAAAAAATTAAGACATTTCTAGAGAAAATTAGCAGAGCTTGCAGGCTGACTAGTAATGAGTAGAAAATTGACAGGGATGAATGAAAAATGAACCCAGGATTTTAAACTGGGGTGAGTAGGATTAGTGTTTTTACTGAAGAAAGTGATTTGGAAGGATAGAAGGCCATGATTTCTAGTAAGATATATTAGAGAGTTGGATTTAATATCTAAATACAGGATTTTGAAATGCAGGGCTAGAGATTTTATTTTTTTGATATACAGTGTTAACAAAAAGAGCTTTAGAAATTTCTATCATTGATGTTAGCACTTTTATTTTTTAAATTTTAGCTCCAACAGTGGTTCTTATTTGATGGTGATTGTTTAGGTCATTCCCTAGTCCTCTTGAATCTTAACTATAGGGCAAGTGGTCCCTGGCTGTATATGTATGTGTATGCAGGGGAAGGCCATGGGAGGAGCCAGGCCTGCAAGGGAGGGCAGTTGGGGGCTATTAGATTGGCAGTGGAGGAAGGGCAGTTGTGGGGGGGGGGGGGCGGGGATGACCAGGCCAGCAGGGGAGGGCAGTTGGGGGTGACCAGGCTTTCAGGGGAGGGCAGTTAGGGGCAATTGGGCTGGCAGGGGGCAGTTAGGCATTGAACTGGCTGGCAGGGGAGTGGTTAGGGGTGATCAGGCTGGCAAGCAGAAGCAGTTAGGGGCAATCAGGCAGGCAGGCAGGTGAGCAGTTGGGAGCCAGCAGTCCTGGATTGTGAGAGGGATGTCCGACTCACCGTTTAGGCTTGATCCCAGTGGGCAGTCAGACATTTCTTGCGAGGTTCCAGATTGGAGAGGGTGCAGGCTGGGCTAAGGAACAGCCCCCTACCCCGTGCATAAATTCTGTGCACTGGGCCTCTAGTGTATAATATAAAGATATTGCCTCTTTCATTTTAATTAATTGAATAATAACAGTACTGTGAACAATAAGCCAAGGTCATTGCTATATAAAAATAGTTCTGTCAAGTTTTGGGTACTCTGCAGTACCTGGCACAAGGTGAGTGTTCAATAAATATTAGTAAGTTATGACTTCTTATCTTTCTGAAATAAAAACACAGAATAAAAAAAACTAAAAACAGCCTCTGCTAACTCAAAATAGAAACTAGCATAAATAGTAAAATAAAGATTTTTGTTTTGTGTACCTGACAGAACCTAACTCTAAAGCTATTTTTAATACTAGAGGCCCTGTGCATGAATTCATGCATGGGTGGGGTCCCTTGGCCTGACGGGTGATTGCGGCCTGTTGGGGGGGCTGGCTGGCTGGGGGAGAGGCCACAAGAGGTTGGCCGGCCAGGCCTTTGCCCCCATCGGGGTCAATCATGGGGAGGAACCATGAGAGGTTGGCTGGTTTGGGGTGGGGGACTGTGGGAGGTTGGCTGGCTGCCCCCCCTAACCTCATTGGGGCTGATCTGGGGGGCTAACTAGGGGGAGAGATTGCAGGAGGTTAGTCAGTCTTGGGGAGAAACCTTGGGAGGTTGGCCAGCTGGGGGGAAGGACCATGGGACGTTGGCTGGCTGACCTGGGGGATGGACCACAGGAGATGGCCAGCTGCAGGAGGTTGGCTGTGGGAGTGCGCTGACCACCAGGGGCAGCTTCTGCATTGAGCGTCTGCACCCTAGTGGTCAGTGCACATCATAGCGACCCGTCAACCAATTGCTTGGTTGTTTAGTGGTTTGGTCGCTTAGGCTTTCATGTAGTATATAGACAACAGGCTCAGTGCATGACATTCGTGCACTGGTGGGAGGGGAATCCCTCAGCTTGGCCTGCGCCCTCTCATAGTCCAGGATTAAGGATGTCTGCTTGCTGGCTTAGGCCTGCTCTGGAGTGGCCTTAGCGCTGCCTTGGAGGCGGGAAAGGCTCGCCACTGCACTTGCCAGCTGCTGCACTCACCAGCTGGTAGTCTGGTTTCTGGCTGAGCATTACTCTCCTTGTGGGAGCACACTGACCACCAGGGGGCACCTCTACCCCCTGGTGGTCATTGTGTGTCATAGTGACCAGTTGTTCCACCGTTCGGTTGATTTGCATATTAGGGCTTTATTATTATTGGATGAAGCCTTAGAGAAGAGCATTTTATTTTAAAAATTTAATTTTAATCTCAAAATTATCCTGTATATATGATGTATGAGCATAAAATCATATTGTATTCTCACCAGCTCTAAAGATAAATAGCTGACTATTTTATTAGTCTAGAACTATGTTGTCTAATATGGCCATGTGTGACTATTGAGTACTTGCAGTGTGGGTAGTATGAATTATATTGTGCTATAAATGTAAGCTAAACACCCAATTTGAAGTTGTAGTATAAAAAATGTAAAACATGTCAATTTGTTTTGTATATTGATTAACTTTTTGTATTCTGTTACATTGAAATTTATTGATATGTTTTGCACTCCTGCTGGGTCTTTTTACTATGTATGATCCTGTAATATCAGGGATTAGATTTGGGAAATATTGGTTTATTAAGTTATTCAGATTTTCTAAATATATATTGACAGATTTTATTGTACAATATAAAAAAATCATTAATACTGCTACCAGTTTTTATCAGAAAAACCTTTAAATACTGAGCTGTCAAACTCAAGGTGGTAGATAAAAGTTTTATAAAATTTTAACTTTTGCTTGAATTTTATCATTGGCAACAAATATTTTCACTTACTTTCCTTGAAGTGACAGTTTTACTTTGTACATTTTTGAGAAAATTTCTGCCAAATAACCTAACCGAAAGCCATAGTTTTTGAATGCCAGTCTTTCTTTCCAGTAAGAAAGGTATTCCTTAATTAATATTCCTTGTAAAATGTGGTTAATTCAGCTCACAAAATACTCACAGAATGACTGTTCCTGGAGAGAACTGCGCGGCTTTGATATGTAGCAAAACTGCTTTAGGTGCTATGCATACTTCCCATTTTACTTCATAGAATATCAGAAAGTGGGTATACTCAAAGTCATTGATTTAATAAATTAATCATTTTTGATGCTTCATCAGTGAAGGGGGCATTTTTATTTTATTATTTTTATTATAAGTGTGCAGTATTGAAGAATACAGCAACTGCTAATACAGTTCAATGCCACTGCCTTGATTTATGCTACGAGACCAGCAGTTTTACCCATCACTGCTTTTGCATTTTTTAAAAATTATTATTTTTTAAAGATATATTTTATTGATTTTGTACAGAGAGGAAAGGAGAGGGATAGAGAGTTAGAAACATCGATGAGAGAGAGAGTCATCGATCAGCTGCCTTCTGCACACCTCCTACTGGGGATGTGCCTGCAACCCAGGTACATGCCCTTGACCGGAATCGAACCCGGGACCTTTCAGTCTGTAGGCTGACGCTCTATCCACTGAGCCAAACTGGTTTCAGCTGCTTTTGCATTCTTTAGTGCAAATTAATGTCTTAATATTATTTATGAAAATAGTTTGTACAGAAGGCAAATTAATGTCTTAATATTATTTATGAAAATAGTTTAACCTTGTGGACCCTCTGAAAGGGTCTTGGCAACCTCCAGTGGTCAACACACTATTCCTTGAGAACTGTTGCTCAAGAGTATATAAAAGATTACTAAAGTGAGACCCTGCAAAAGACTAGTGTACATTGAAGATGAGGTCACAAATGGAATATATGGTAAAGTATAATGAGCACCAGATAAGAACTACAGACTTGTAGATATTCAGAAGAAAGATGATAATCAGCTGAGGCTATATCAATAGGATTGGTATTTGAAATGGACTTTAAGAGATTTCAACAGACGGATACGTGGGTTAGTAGAGGAGAGTGTTTCAGGTAGAAGCAGCAGTTTGAAGCTAGAGGGGTAGATACTTATGGGACTTCGAGAACATTATTTCATGTCTTGGGACTTCAGTTCCATAATCTATAAAACAGAGATTGAATTTGATCGTTTAGTTCACTTCCAGGTTTAAAGTTGCAAGATTTCAAGTAGTATTTTTGTAAGGTTTTGCTCTCAGCGTCATTATTATTGTTGTTAGGAGCGGAAATATTTAAATGATTATAATTTAAAATGTATTTAATGTTTTTAAAAATATAAATTAAGGTATTTGTTTTGTATTTTTGCATAAAATTTGTGTATACTATTGGCATTTATTAGTGCATAACATAGGAAACATTCTAAATGGTTTTTAAATTTTTTCATTTTTATAATAAATTCATTTTATTATCTTTCGTATTTTTGTGTGAGATTGAAATAGAGGTAGAATTGCAGTGTAATAAGATATATTTAGTGCTCTTACTATATTTTTTAGTGTGTGCATTACTAGAATTAATATTCCCTTATTCAAAGTATTTGAGGAATTAAATATTCATTGAATCATTATTTACAGGCCTAGTACCACAAATTGGCCCCACTCTGTGATTTTTACTTTTTAAAAATAGCTATTTCGATTACCATATGAAATAATGAAACCAAGTAATTTAGATTCAGCTAATTGAAAAAAAGGTTGCTTCTGGGATTTTTAGACACATAGAGAACAGATTGATGAAGAAAAATATATTTACAACACAAATTTTCTCTTTTGACATTAAATGCTGATTTTTCTTGTAATTTTTAATTATTAATTATAAACTCTGTAGTATCTAATACCAGACCTTATAGAAGTATTCTAATCAAATAAGTATTGGTTAAATTGAAAGTAATTCTAATGTAGAAGTTTCTAGTTGCGGTTTTTCTTTTAAAACATTAGGTTTCTATAGGAAGTCTGAATTTTCAGTCAATTATCATCTCTGTGTTTTTTTTTTTTCATTGTCTAGTGACTGTGGCTTAAATGTTATTGATGAACTATTTCTCAGATGATTAATATGAATATCTTGTATTTTATGCAAAGATTCCTGAATAGAATGGTATATTTTACCAACTTTTTGTTATTGATTCTTTTAGGAATGGATCGAGATTATGGCCCTGGATCTTATGGAGGTCTGGCATTCAAGGATATTTATCTAAAAATTCTTCTTTTGGGTGCCAGTAAAGGTGAGCATCATTTAATTTTTTTCTTTTTAAACCCTTTATAGGGATGGATCGTGACTATGGCCATGGATCCTATGGGGGTCAAAGATCCATGGACTCCTACCTAAACCAGTCATATGGCATGGACAATCACAGTGGTGGTGGTGGGGGTAGCAGGTAAATTGCTTAATCACTTAGCCAAATAATTAGAAGATTATAAGATTCTGGATATTTTAATTTAAGAATTCCTTAGGCACGTTATGATACTTGAACTTCACTATTTGGTATTGAATAATAACCTTAAATGTTTAAAGGTGTTAACTAATGGTTATAAAAATTATCTTAAAATCACTGGCAGACATTTTTTTAAGAACCTCAGATAACTTACCATTTCAATACATAAATCGTTAAAGATTTTCTGCTTTTAGCAATGAATATTTCTTTTACTTTAAATTCTTAATCAGAATGTCCTGAACAAATGGTGTAAAATATTACTTGAAATATTATATATGAACGTTTTTCTTAATGATTTAAAAAAATCTTTCCTAATGTGGGGTGCTGTTAAAAGCAGCAAAGCAGCCTTTGACTAGCTTAGCCATGTTCAATTTCTAAGAAACATTTAAGATATCTATTCTTTTAAATTTAACTCTCAAGTAAGTTGTAAGAGCATATTATAATAATAAAAACATTCTTTATATCATATCTAGGTTATTTATTGTCAGGTACTACTGAAACCAAAAACCACTTTTGTTAGGAGCGTTGTATTAAAGTCATGAATACTATACTTTTTACTTACTTTAATGCACTAGAGTTCACATGTATTTATATTTTGCTTTTGATACTTGGAAAGCATAAACCTAGTTGAGCTACTATAGACTTTAAGGTTGACCATATTTCAGACAAAGAGAGTTTACTTTTTGAGACACAAAGATTCCTATTAAATAGTAGTAAAACTAGTTAGAGAACATTTAAAACTATTGTCTCTCATAAATTGAAGGATCCAGATTTCTTAAGGATGGATTGAATCTTGCTTACCTTCTTTCTGTTTCAAGTGTGGCACTATGGTCCATAGTAGAGAAACAGTTATGTTCAAGAAAATGAACAGTTATGACAATTTTGCTTATAAGATAGATGCTTTGAAAAATGTAGTTGCAAAGAGGAATACTTTTTATATGGTTACTAGGATTTAGAAGTAAATAATACCTTCTATTTATTTAGTTACCTGTAAATAATTAAAGTAATGTAACATTTAAATGTTTTAATATATCAATTATTGCCTTGTTACACTGTAAATGTAATGTGTATACATTATGTAGATGTTATTGTTTATCTCATGTGTAATTGTGGGCCTTTATAAAACTGTGTTGTAAAGTGTCAAGCATACTTTGGATTTGTGAGAAGATGATTCGTTTCTTCTGTTGATTCTATTAAAACCTTGAGGAGATTGTGTGCTCCCTTTTTTTAGCATAGTTTTATGTGATAATTTCCTGCCAGGAAATAATTTTTCAAATAATTGAAGATGTTATAAAATGTATTCTTTCTCATCTGCCTTGAAAATTCATATGCAGAGGGTATATGCTGGTGGTCCTTTTATGTTCTATTTTATGTGCTTATCCTTCTAGATTTGTTAGATTTACTAGTCTATAAGTGAAAAGAGACTGAGGATCGATATTGACCTTAGCCAAAGTTTGGCAGATTGTCAAATTTTATAACCAGAGATTTTTCTCCAAATTTGAACTATAAACATAATGAAGCAGTTTTGTGATATAGATTATTGAGGGTGCAAAAGGATCTCTTCTGTGTCGTAATAGCCTGCCTCTGTGTAGTCTTCAATTTGTGTCCCTATTGAAAGCTAAAATACTGTAAATATTTTTTTTTTTTTTCTAACATTGAGGATGGATTTAAAGAAAGTTTGAGTAGTTTGTGAAATTTAGCAAATGACTTTTTCTAAGACTAGGGCTGGGCTAAAATAATTACAGACAAATCTTTTATTTTTAATAAAATGGAAAAGCTGCTAAAAAGCAGATTTTTAAGCTAAGCTTTACTTAATTCATATTTAAAAACTGACTCAGGTAGCTTTCTATCTGGTCTCATGTTGAATTGCCCAGCCCTAATCAAGCGTGAACAAAAGTAGAACTGTGCAAACCAGTATGGTATAAATGAATTTTAGTTGATAAATGTCATCTGATAATTTGTCTTTTGAATTGTCTAACATTAGTAAGCTTACTTTTGTTTTTTCCCTCACTGTGCAATTTTTCCAGGTTTGGACCTTATGAGTCTTACGACTCCAGGTCTTCTCTGGGTGGGCGAGATCTGTACAGATCTGGCTATGGTTTTAATGAACCCGAACAAAGCCGCTTCGGAGGTAGTTATGGTGGTCGATTTGAGAGCTCCTACCGGAATAGCATTGACTCTTTCGGAGGTAGAAACCAGGGCGGGTCTAGCTGGGAAGCACCTTACTCCCGTTCAAAATTGAGGCCTGGGTTTATGGAGGACAGAGGAAGAGAGAATTACTCTTCCTACAGCAGTTTTTCTTCACCCCATATGAAGCCTGCACCTGTAGGCTCTCGGGGGAGAGGAACGCCTGCTTATCCTGAAAGTACGTTTGGAAGCAGAAACTATGATGCTTTTGGAGGACCATCAACAGGCAGAGGCCGAGGCCGAGGAGTAAGTACAACAGAATCTTTTCAGATTCTTTTCACTAGTCACTCTTTTAAACCCTTTCAAGACCGTGGTTTTCAACTAGGATAAACACTGTTCATCCCAGTGTATTCTGAAGCAAAAGCTGAGTCATAAGCTTAATTTTTAGGTTGACTAAAACTTTCTCCAGCATCTCAGAAAAGAAGTGACAGTGTGAGAGGATTGTTCATAAAGTTTTGCCAAATCTCCCTTTATTAAAAAGGTGAGGATGTTAGATTTGGTCTAAAAGGGATTAAAAGGAGTTGCATTTTTCCTTGTAAACACCAGCAGTTTTGTTAGTGGGACAGTTCTTGAATTATTGTAAAAGGTAATAACCCTTTTGGAGTTTTTTGAGTAGGTTAAAGGTGCAATGTATGATAAAATGTTTATACTTTGCTACTAAGCTCTGTTTCTTCAAAGCTCCATATTATACATTAAACATAAGAGATCAAAAGTTGGTTATAGTTGAGGGTAGCTTAGCTTTGTTTACATGGTGAAGAAGTTGATATGTAAAATAGGTTGTAGAATGATTTGTGGTCAGTATAATTTTGCTAATTCACTCTTAAAATATGTCCTATTGCTGGGTGTAATATTTTCTCAGTCATCAGTTTTAATATTGAAAAATAATTTCCTACCTGTAAATGTTTATGGCTCCTTCCTAGGAAGTGATATTTTGTAAATTCTTGCTTAAATGAGCAGATATAGTAGTCTTCAAGTGTTTAAGGTTATACAGTGTTAATTTTAAGGTTATGCCTATGTTCTTAGGTAACTTGACTAACATGAAATTTTACCTAGTAAGTGTATGTAGATTATGGAGTTATTATTTAGTTTGGTCATATAAAGAATACTGTATTGTGGTTTTTTTGTTAGTTTTTTTTTTTCTTTTTTGAGTCAGTGACTCAATATTCTCTTTGCAGAGGGAAGTACTTCTGATAAAAAATGTAGTAGGGCACACGTTTTGACTGTTTACTAGCTTTTGGTACATCAGTGTAGTGTTCATACTTGTTTAGAAATTTTTCATTTATAACAGTTAACTCTTATGTAAAATGCATTGCACCTTTAATGGATAATTAATCAAATTTTTCTGATGTGACTGTATTCTCTTCCTACACTAATTTGTTCCAATCCACTAGGTTAGATAGGTATCCTAAGCATAATATACAAACGTAAGCAATATGTTGCTATTCCTCCATATTTTATGATTGTAGGTTAAAGGAAAATAATTGGGGTAAAATTTGAAAACACCTAGCATTTTCCATGCTTTATTACTTACAGGCAAATGACTTTTTTCTTAACGAGACTTCAAATATCAATTTTCTGTTCACAATAGGAAAACAGGTATTCCTGTACTTTGTATTCACCATTCTAGTCTGAATGGACTTTTCTTTCTTTCCTCGTGTTAATGAAGTAGATGAACCAATAGGGTTTTCTTTTTTAATCTTCACTTGTACAATTCCCATTGGATCCTTCTCTTCAGATTACTCCTCATTCTTTATCTTATAAAAGTAAGGTTAGGAGAACAAATTCTTATGTACATGTGACCTCTTGGTGTAGTGGATTTTGTTAATGTCTAAAAGAGGAAGGGACACAGAGTCGCTTGGTTGCATGACTCTTCGTCTGTAGACTTTTGCTCCTCAGGCTTCTGGGTCAGAATATGTTTCTCTAGGTAAGAATGTGAATGGAACGTCAGATGTAATTCTTTATCTGAAGTGTATCTTGGAAGTTGATGCATGGTTATGCTTTAACTCTCCTATTTCATACTAATGTTCCATCTCGCCTTCTCATTCCCTTTTTCAACAGGGAGAAATCATAAATGATTTCTGGATCTTTTTTACTTCAAACTTCAAATATGGTCTTCTTTGTGTTTCTTAGTTATGAGCTAGGCTTTAGTAAAATAAAGATTTATTTTAAGGTCTTTTCATGGGAAGATATCAATTAGGAACTCTGAAGAGGAGTTGTCAGAGAGTTGTACAAGTGTTAATATTTTGACAGGCACATATGTTGTTTATGACCTCAACTAATATTGAATTGTAAAAATAAAAATAGGAAATATATTTGTTCTACTGGAAAAAAATACTAATTGACTGGATTCAAGTTCATGCAATAATTTATGAAATTTTCCAATGTGTTTATTCAGAGTGGACATGTAAATTTATTACATTCTGGGGAATTTTTAGGTAAAAATTATTAGATAGAAAACATGTACATTTTGTATGAATTCATTTTTTATATTTGGATATTATGTTAATGTTTTTTGATTTCACAAATTTGCAGCATATGAGTGATTTTGGAAGCATTCATAGACCTGGAATTGTTGTTGACTATCAAAATAAACCCGCCAATGTGACAGTTGCTGCTACAAGAGGAATAAAGAGAAAAATGATGCAACAATTTAATAAGCCCAGTGGAACCTTCATCAAGAAACCCAAGCTAGCAAAACCTGTGGAGAAGATGAACCTCAGCAAATCACCAAGTAAGAAAATATAATTGCTGAGAATACTTTTTACCTTTTTAAATCCAGTGCTTTTAGATAATTTTTCGTGTTTACATAGACAAGCTGCATTGTAATTATAGTGGTTAGGTTCCAGGATACCCCTAGTACAGTTATTATTCATGACATCAAAATTACCAAGAAACTTTATTTTTAACATTTTTATACTTTATTTAAAAAAAAATGTTTATATTGATTATAGAGAGAGAGAGGAAAGGAGAAGGAGAGAGAAAAACACCAATGTGAAAGAGAAACATTGATTGGTTGCATCCCACATGCAACCAGACCGGGGGTCGAACCCACGAACTGGGTACGTGTTCTGACCGGGAATCGAAAGAGTCATTGCCCTTTCAGGGCACTGGGTGACGCTTAACCAACCGAGCCACACTGACCAGGGCCAAGATACTTTTTAAGTTCACATGCCCTGATCTATCCCTTTTCCCTAAATCCTGGTTTAGGGTGGAGTTAGAATATTTAAATATTTAAATGGCTTCACACATGATTTTGAGTCAAACTGCTGGATGTTACAATGTATTTATTGTTGGAGGTGTTGAGGAAGTGTTATATTATATAGAATCCTCTTTATGAGGACAAAGGGAAGAAATGTTTCATGGTCCCAGGTACCAGGAAAATCTATACTTCTAGAAAATTAATTTGCTTTTAATCTTCTGGACATGATGACTTTTTTAGGTTGTTGGTTAATCCTCATCCAAGAATATATTTTTCATTGATTTCTAGAGAGTGGAAGGGAAGGGGAGGAGAGAGAGAGAGAGAAAAAATGAATGAGTGAATGAATGAGTTATGAGACACACCGATCATTTGCCTCCTGTATGAACCCTGACAAGTGCTGGGCTCGAACCTGCAACCCAGGTACACGCCCTTGACTGGGGATCAAACCTTGGACCCTTTGGTGCATGGGCTAACACTACCACTGAACACACTGTCCAGGATATCTACCCCTCCCCCCCCCTTTTTTTTTTTAAAAACAATATTTGAGAATAGTGTAGTATAGCTAAGAATGAAGCCAAAATTCTATACTCAGTTCATCCTTTTACTGTCAGGCATGAGGTAGGTATTTACGAACTATCTGTAAAATATTTAGGGATAGGAGGTCTTGTAATATATGCTATATGATTTGCAGAAAGCAGTAGAAGAAACCATATTCAGTCATTTCGCAGGAGGTAAAATATACTAATATGTCATAGCTTTAGCATATGAAAGGGAAATGCGGTTATTTCTAGTTTGAGGTCATATACCTGTATATTTTCCATAGGGAGTTTTAAGGAAATCCAATGGGAATATGGAAATGGTTAATTAATAAGAATATACATTTAACCTCTTATAAAATGATAAAAAGTAATTTAGATACTGAGTTTTAAGGTATTGATTTTAGATAATTTTGAAACATTAGCCTGTATATATAGCAAATGCTGCCTAAAACTTGTTTACTGTCAAGTTTATGAATCCTAGGTATTCATGATTTTATATTACGTATTTTTGCAAACATAATCTAAAAGGAAAACTTTAAGGGCAGATTAGTTTTTTTAAGTCTAAAGTTAAATGTATTATAAGAAAGAACTTGTTCACAGTGAGATACCACTTCACACCATGTGAAGTTGATGGATATAATAAAAACAAAGTGTTGGCAAGGAATGGAAAAATTGGGACCCTCACACATTACTGCTGAGAATCTAAAATGGCGCAACTGTTATGGGAAACATTTTGATAGTTCTTCAAATGAATAAATGTAGACTGACCATATAACCCAGCAATTCCACGCCTGGGCATATACCTCAAAGAATTGAAGAGAAATATTCAAACAAAAGCTTGTACACAAATTTTCATAGCAGCAGCATTCACAGTAGCCAAAAGATGGAAACAATGCAATTGTTTATTAACAAATGAATGGATAAAAGAAAATGTGATCTGTTCACACAATGGAATGTGATTCTTTCATTAAAAAGGAAGTAAGTACAGATACATGGTTCAGTATGTGAATGAACCTTGAAAACACTATGCTAAATGAAAGAAGCCAGACAAAAAAGCCATATATTGTAGGATTCTATTTATATGAAATATCTGGAACAGAGAAATCTGTGGAGACAGAAAGTAGATTAGTAGTTACCAAGGGGTTGGGGAAAGAGTAAGTGGGGAGTGACTACTTACTGGATATGGACTTTCCATTTGGGGTGATGAAAAATTTGAAACTAAGTAGTGATGATGGTTGGATAACATGCTGTACTTACTGTCACTGAATTGTTCACTTGGAAATGGTTAGAATGGTAAATTTTATACCAGGTATTTTATTACTTTGCTAGAGGCCCAGGGCTTGAAATTCATGCATAGGGAGGTGGGGGTGTCCCTCAGCTTAGCCTACACCCTCTCCAATTTGGGAAATCCCTTTCACAATCCAGGACTGCTGGCTCCTAACCGCTCACCTGCCTGCCTGCCAAGCCTGATCACCCCCTAACCACTCCCCTGCTTGCCTAATTGACACCTAACTGCTCCCCTGCTAACCTGATTGCCCCAACTACCCTCCCCTGCTGGCCTGATCAACCTCAACTGCCCTGCAGGTTTGGTCACCCCTAATTGTTCTCCCCTGCTGACCTGTTCGCACCCAACTGCCCTCCCCTGCAGGCCTGGTTGCACCCAACTGCCTCCCCTGCCGGCCTGATCACCCACAACTACCCTCCCTTGTCAGCCATCTTGTGGTGGCCATCTTGTGGCCGCCATCTTGTGATGTTGCACGATGCTACCTAGGCTTTTATTATATAGGATTATATTTGCATTAAAATGCTTTCTTAAAAAGAGGAAGAAACTGCTTTAATTAGAGTTCATACCTTTTGAGAAATTTTGGGAAAGCACATATAATATATATGAATTTTTATATCCATGGCTCTCTAGTTTTCATTTAATTCCATTTTAATGCAGCATCAGTTTACTTCAGTGTTTCTTAAAGTGGTATTCAAGATGATTTGAGGTCAGCAGTATTCAACCCATAAACCAATTAATAAAATTCGGTGACACACCAAAAGATATATAAAACTTTTTCCTAAACTGACCAAAAAATAGGTTTAATTTTGATTCATAAACGCTAGATGGCTATTATTGTGTTGTTCGTTGTCATGTTTTAAATTTGACAAAGGAAAAAGAAGTCAGTGCCACTGACTAAATAGTCAGGTATTGCATGTTTTAAACATTTTTGTGGCACACTGCTTAAAAATTGCTGTTTTACGTCATAGTGATTTTATTGCTTAAAATAACAATAAGGAAAATAAGAATAAGAAAAATGAATAAGGTACCTAGGACCAGTTAGAGAAGAAAAATATATAGCAAAGATCCCATAGATAAGTAAATATGACAAAATTCATGGTAATCTTGAACTTTGATTTTATTTATTTATTTATTTATTTATTTGAGTTCAATTTAATCTGATACCAACAAGTAAACTTTGCATGTCTGTATTTTATAAACTGGGACTGGGAAGGGAGAATGGAAATCTATAGTCTTAATATTTTTGTCTGATACCCTAGCAAAAATTGACCTAAAAAATGAAGAAGAAGAAGAAAAGCGGCGAATTGAGGCTCGGCGAGAGAAACAAAGGCGCAGAAGGGAAAAAAACAGTGAGAAATATGGAGATGGATACAGGTTTGTTCTTAGTAGTCAGAAAATTGGGCTCATTATAAAACCGTTTTCTATAAAAGGCAATTAATTGGAATGTAAAAAAATTCCTGTGCATTAAATGAAAAGTTTTGATCAGAGATATGTAGGAATGTTTTTGATATTTATATATAATTACCATTTAGAAAATATAAGAAAAAAGTCCCATTTAGTAATTTTAATTATTTTATAATATCCAGAAATACAGTATTCTTAATAAGAAATCTATGTCATAATATGAGGAAAACCACAAAGTCTTTGAGATTTTACTATATGGAGAAATAATAATAATAATAAATATATTAATATACAATATATGTGTATGCGCATATATATATATATATATATATATATATATATATATATATATATATATGGAGAAATAATACATACATACATACATATTAGAGGCCCGATGCATGAAATTTGTGCATGGGGTGGGGGCGTGTCCCTCAGCCCAGCCTGCACCCTCTCCAATCTGGGACCCCTCGAGGGATGTTCGACATCCCTCTCATAATCCAGGACTGCTGGCTCCTAACTGCTCTCCTGTCTGCCTACCTGATTGCCCCTAACCGCTTCTGCCTGCCAGTCTGATCAACCCCTAACCACTCCCATGCCAGCCTGATTGATGTCTAACTGCTCCCTGCCAGCCTGTTTGCCCCCAACTTTCCTCCTCTGCCAGCCTGGTCACCCCTAACTGCTCTCCCCTGCAGGGTTGATTGCCTCCAACTGCCCTCCCTTGCAGACCTGGTCCCTCTCAACTGCCCTTTTTTGCAGGCCTGGTGCCTCCCAGCTGCCCTCCCCTGCTGGCCATCTTGTGGTGGCCATCTTGTGTCCACATAGGGGCAGGATCTTTGACCACATGGGGGCAGCCACATTGTGTGTTGGAGTGATGGTCAATCTGCATATTATTCTTTTATTAGATAGGATAGAGGCCTGGTGCATGGGTGGGGGCCAGCTGGGGATAAAAGTGTGTTGTTATCCAGCTGGTTTGCCCTGAAGGGTGTCCCGGATCAGGGTGGGGTTCCCTTGGGGTGTGGGGTGACCTGGGCGAGGGGCCTGTGTTGGTTTGTATCCTTGAGTGGAAGCCTTGGCTGGCCAGGGCAGGTGGAAAGCTTGGCTTCCTCTGTTGCCAGGGGCAACCCTAGCCTGTTCTCTCCAGTTCTGTGGTTGCTTCCATTTTTCTTGGGATTTATCTTCTATAATTGAAACTTTGTATCCTTAAGTGGAGGCCTAGGCCGACCAGGGTGTGTGGAAAGTTTTTCTTCCTCTATTGCCAGTGAAACCCCAGCATCTCAACTGCTCTCTGTGGCTGCAGCCATCTTGATTGGGGTTAATTTGCATACTCACTGATTGGCTGGTGGACATGGCTTGTGGGTGTAGCGGAGTGATGGTTGATTTACATATTACTCTTTTATTAGGTAGGATATATATACATATATACACATACACATACATACACATATACATACATACCCACACACATATATATACACACACATACACACACACATATATATATCCTCACCCAAGGATATGTTTATTGATTTTAGAGAGAGGAAGGAATTGAGGGAGAGGGAGAGGGAGAGAAAGAGAAACATTAATTGGTTGCCTCCTTTACATGCCCTGTCTGGAAATTGAACCCGCAACCTTTTGGTGTATGGAATGAGGCTTCAACTGAGCCACCTGGACAAGGCCATAGTAATCTTGGGTAGGAAAATTAAATTTTACAAAAAGAATAATAAATGAGTAGATACTAGCTTTTTTAGATATTGAAACAGAAAGCTATACTAGAAAAAGGTAATCAGTGTAACTGAATTATTAACCTATAAGCAGATGTGTTATATGTAAGAATGTAATCTATACTAATTAGACCAGACATTCTTCTGGACAAAGCCAAGGTGGTATAGACTGATGCAGAGGTGGTTCGGGGTGATCAGGCTAGCATGGGGGAGCAGTTAGGGGGCGATAAGGCTGGTAGGGGAGCAGTTAGGAACAATCAGGCAGGCAGGCAGGCAGAGGTTGTTAGGGGCGCTGCAGTCGGACATCTCCTGAAGGGTCCTGGATTGGAGAGTGTGTAGGCTGGGCTGAGGGACAGCCCTTCCTCCCTCTCCTCCTCTTCTCCCACCCCCCACCCCCCCGTTATGAATTTCATGTACCCGGCTTCTAGTGTATAATAAAAAAGATAACTGCAAATGAAAGGAGAATTGCTTGAACAACTGAACAATAGCAAGAAAAATAGTTTAGATCCTCTTCTTACACCAGCAAAGATGAATCCAGATTAATTAACCTAAAAAAATGGAAAATAACAGGAAACTAAAATGGAACATTTTAATCCTGCAAGAAGGTTTTGTTTTCTAAGCTTAAAAGTTTTATAATAAATTGCAAAAGTTTTTGTTTGTTTTTTTAAACAAATTTTATTGATTTTTTTACAGAGAGGAAGAGAGAGGGATAGAGTTAGAAACATCGGTGAGAGAGAAACATTGATCAGCTGCCTCCTGCACACTCCCTACTGGAGATGTGCCCACAAACACATGCTCTTGACCGGAATCGAACCTGGGGTCCTTCAGTTCCCAAGCCAACGCTCTATCCATTGAGCCAAACCGGTTTCGGCAATAAATTGCAAAAGTTTTACAATAAATTACAGATTTGTTAAGATACAAATTTTAAACTTAAAAGGAAAACAAATGGACTTGGAAAATATAAACATGAAAAATGATTAATGTTTAAATTAGATAAATATCACTAAACCAGAATTAAAAAAAACAAACAAGGAAACAAGATGCCCAATACATAATTTGGTGAAAGAACAACAGCTATATAATAATTCTATGGTAAATAAACTAGAAATTTAAATAATAGTACAGCATTTTTATTAACTAGGAAGAAATAATGTTGATTAACTGGGATACAGTCAAAAGACATAATTTTCTGGTGACTATATAATATAACTACTGGGAAGCAATTTATCAGTTTTTAAAAATGTCTTGAATTTTTTTATACTTTTTATCTCTTCAAGAAAATAACCTAAAAATGTAGAAGACTTTAATCTGAAAAGATACTCATTACAGCATTATTTATATTAGCTCCAAAACCAGCAATAGCCTGTAACCATTCATATGTAAGGTTAAACACATCCCTTCATGACTCTTATGCCTTTGGTTATAAAGCCTGAAACAATATGCAGAAAATGCAGGCACAATAGAAAAATACAGGATGGGGCAAAAGTAGGTTTACAGTTCATATGAACAATAATACCGTAATTCATGACTAATAATACAAGAATAAGTTGTTTCATGTACTCATAACTGTAACCTATTTTGCTCCACCCTTTATATACGCAAATGTAATGCTATGTATAGGGGGGAAAAGAGACTACTAGGAAGTTTTTTTGAAAAGGCAGTGTTAATATTTATCTTTATTCCTCTGGGCAGGATACTACTTATGCTAGGGAAATAAAAAATATAAAATTGAAAAAGTAAATTCAGTATTTTTCTCATTCAAAATACAGTTTTGCTCTATAAAGGTTAACTTGTATGTGTAGCATGAAGGGAATGAAATATTTCAGCTAAATGAATTTTCTAGATGTCTAAACTATTCAAAAGATAACATTTTAAGAGCAGAATCTGCAAATTCTTTCAAGGAAGTATTTTTAAAATGTATGAGTTTTCTTCCATATTAAACAGGATACTTTGTTATTACTTGGTTTTAATATATACATTGGTTTTGTTTATGTAAAATGTAGTAAAAGAAAATTTGTTGCATCTAATTCCCAGACTTTTTGTTTGATACTAGTGGGTAAGATATTACTTGTGTAATCTTTGTGTCTAGTTTTAATAACATTTAACAATGTCCTTTTGGTTTGTTACTTCTAATTGTTGGGATTTGGGAAACAACATAATTAAGCTTATTTAGAATTAACTCATAGAAAGAAAATTTAAAGGGCAGCTACCCCTTGTGGTCCTTGGGAATATTTCCCACTTTGATATTCTTCTTTTGACAAGGATAAAAGGACGTGTTTACTTTGTTGCAGAAACAAATTAAAATAAATGTTTTGTATCAAATGTTTAGGAGTTCAAAGATGATTTTATATTATAGGATTAATTTTTTCATTTACCCTATGAATACTTTATCCAATAAAATTATAGGTTTGAATATGATATATCCATGTTAATATATATTGTGATTTGGAGAAAATAAAAGAAGTGAGCTTTCATCTACTGTTTTTTCCATAATTCTGAATATAAACTTGATGACATAAATAAAAGAGTATTATTAGTTCAATTACATTGTCATTTTTGGATAAATATCTTTTTTTAGTCTGGGAATTATTAGTCTGGAATTATGTCAATTTATCAGAGCAGTTTTTGAGTTAGGATGAGAGATTTACAGAAAGGAACTATTCTTGTGAGATATATATATATATATATATATATATATATATATATATATATATTTTTTTTTTTTTTTTCTTGGATATTTGAGTGTTTTTAATATAATAAAGAAGTTGGAAAGATAGGGAACTGTAGGAAAAGGAATGGGTTTTTGAGAGGTGCAAAGTATATGGTGAAGAGTGCCATAAGAAAGAACTAAGTCATATAGGAGACTCTACATAGGGGTGCAGGGAAATGGATCAGTGGATTTTAACAGATTTAGGAATGGTGCGGGGATAGTAGGGGCGTGACAATAGAGTTGTTAGGCAGCTCAGGTAGAGGTCATGGTTTGAGGTAAAAAGCAAAAAAAACAGGAATGTTTCTTTCATATTCAGGAAATGGAAAGCTATTTAGATTGAAAAAGACTAGTGGGGTGAAAGGTGTAAGCTAATTGAAACATTTAATGAAAACATACTATGTTCCAGATACTATTAAAGTTATTAGTGGGTGAAACCAAATGATAGGACAGAGTAAGTGCTATTCTAAAGGGTACTGAAGGCATTTTAACTTTTTTTGAGCCATAAGGAGCCAGTGAAGCTTTTTGAGCAGTAATGTGCTGTTGCTTCCTTTAGGAAGCAACAATAATCCTAATATATAAAAACCCTGGGTCTGTCACAATGACTGGAGGCTCGACCAGGCTAGCCCGTGCAGCAGGCTCTGGTGGGTGAGAACTTGTGGCAGCGGAGATAGGGACTGGGGAGGTGGGGCCAGCAATCACACTCACAACTGCACACATGCACAGACACACACAGCACCCACAGCCTTTTCTCCCTTTCTTTCCCTCCCCCTCAGCTTACTCTCTTAGCCTATCTCAGAATGAGGAAACAAAACAGACTGGGCCTAAAGAGGCCTGGATGGAAGGGAGAGTGAGTAGAGAGGGTGGAGTGGCCCCCACTGGCCTCACCCCCTCTAGCCTCGCCCCCTCCTATCCAGGAAAGAGGAAGAGGGAGGCTGGGAGGCCTAGAGGACTGCTGAGAAAAACAAAGAGAGACAGAGACTGGGCAAGATCAGGCTGGCAGAGGAGAGCAGTTGGGGATGAGATTAGGCTAGCAGGGGAGGGCAGTTGGGGGTGAGATTAGACCAGCAGGGGAGGGCAGTGAGGGGTGATCAGGCAGGCAGGCAGGCAGGTGAGTGGTTAGGAGCCAGCGTTCTCAGATTGCAAGAGAGATGTCCGACTGCTATATTTCTGCTAAATTGGCAATCAGAAATCTTCCAAAGGGTCCCTGATTGGAGAGGGTACAGGCTGGGCTGAGGGAACACCCCTTCCCTCCCACCTCTCACCCCCACCCCCGCACGAATTTTGTGCACTGGGCCACTAGTCTATATCTATAATAATAAAAGTGTAATATGCTAATTAGGCTGGATGAAGCCATAGTGGTGGGGGCCGAGGCAGAGGCAGCCACCGCAGGGGCGGGGTCCCTTGCATGAATTTTGTGCATTAGGCCTCTAAGTATATTTATAAAAGCCTAAGTGACCATTTGATTGGTTGCTATGATGGGCACTGACCACCAGGAGGCAGACGCTCAATGCATGAGTTACCCCTAGGTTGTCAGTGTGCTCCCACAGTGGGAGCTCCATAGATGCTGGGCTCATGGCTGATGAGCACAGCTATGGCAACGCAAGCCTCTTCTGTGGACACTCCCCCTATGCCTTTCCCATCTGGGCCAGGATTGGGACCGGCATCGGAACTGACTGGGTGCGAGGCTGCGGCCAATTCTAGGTATTGTCCTGGGACAGGTGTGCAGAGACTGCAGTGGAGAGGCAGTGAGCCTACTGAGCCTACTATGCGGTGATGGCCTCAGCAGGCGCAGTGGGGCCTGGATGAGCGTGAGCAGAATGAGTGGGAGCGGTGTGGCAGGGCTCAGGCTCCTTCCTGCTGCCTGCTCCTGCATGCACGGCTACATACCTTGAGGAATGTCTAATTGCCAGTTTTAGCCCGATCCCCGTAGGTCAAGCTGAGGGACCCCACTGTGCATGAATCTGCACCAGGCCTCTAGTTAATTGAATAATTACCATGTGCCAGGAAGTGTTCTAAGCTTTATAGGTATTATTTATTTGTTTTTAAAATATATTTTACTGATTTTTACAGAGAGGAAGGGAGAAGGATAGAGAGTTAGAAATATTGATGAGAGAGAAATATCAATCAGCTGCCTCCTGCACACCCCCTTCTGGGGATGTGCCCTCAACCAAGGTATATGCCCTTGACCTGAATTGAACCTGGGACTCTTGAGTCTGCAGGCTGACGCTCTATCCACTGAACAAAACCAGTTAGTGCTTATTAATTTTTTTAATCCTGGTCTCATTAAGATAAGAAAATTAAGGCCTAGAGGAAGTTAAGTAACTTGTCTAAGGTCACACAAGGGGGCTAGGGTATTAACCCAGAAGTTGGCTCCAGATCCCATACTCTTTATCAGGAAAATAAGTCTAATAGTAGTGTAAGGAATTAATTGGAAAATGGAGCTGGAGACAAAGAAACAAGTTAGGAAATGGTGGTTATAACTGTAGGAAAAGGAAATGAGAATATGTAAGATAGGAACAGTTAAATGGGAGAAAATGAGGTACTTCATTTTGGTTTGGTTCCAGAGCTTCTAAATTGTATGCATTTGTCCAGACCAGGACTGTTAGTTATCTGAAGTGGTCTTTAGGGAACAGGACTTTGGTCACCCACGATTCCAAGGGAGTGAATTATGGTTGTCTGATGTGCCACCTGGCTGTGTTGATACTATTTTGGTGGTTTGGAAACTGGAGGATGGAACAGTGTAAAACAAGTAGTGGAACTTTGGAAATTGATACTTCTCACGGTTTGCTTTGGCTTTCTAATGATCTAGGCTTGAAATAGAGAGTTTGGGATTAGATGAAGATATAGATATTCCATCTTTCATACTCAGAAGCTCCAGGGTGGGTCAGAAATGCAAAGTACTATAATGACATTGTTATCCAAATAGGATTCTTAACGAAATATTATTTTTTGACTTAAGCTAAATTTACATCATCCATAAAATGGAAGAAAGGAAATCATGCTACTAAAATTAGTTTCATTGTTATCTTTATATGCACTCTGTAAGTAAATAAAATAATATATAAAGAAATACTTTTTTCCTTTCCAGAATGGCATTCACATGTTCATTTTGTAAATTTCGAACGTTTGAAGAAAAAGATATTGAACTGCATCTGGAAAGTTCTTCACACCAGGAAACATTAGATCATATTCAGAAACAAACTAAATTTGATAAAGTAGTTATGGAGTTTTTGCATGTAAGTAACTGTTTTTAAAGTGAAAAGCACTTTATCTGAAATTTCAATTTCTTATTTTTTTATAGTTCTCCATTTCCCATATTATGTTTCTAAAATTTTAATTTACTCTTTACTTTGTTATTTTAAAATGAACCCGGAATTAGATGTTAATTCCTATTGTAAATATAATTTAGATTTGTTATTTGAGGGGACATTTTATATTTCCTAGAGTAATTTTTGGTACAGGTGTCTAAAAAGGAATTCTTTGAACACTTAATGCTAAATCAGCTATCATCCATTGTGCTGAGTACTCTGATATTTTATTTGAGCCTCAGAACAACTCCTTTTTTTTATCATGAAAGATCATGCTCAGAACAATTTAATGACTCAGTAAGTAATAGAGTTTTAATTCAGAGCCAGAGAGCTAGGTGTCTGTTTAGTGCCCTTTATATTATGAGTGTGTGGTCATCAGTTCAACAATTTTTCTTGAATATTTATGAAATGTGCTGTGTAGGCACTGAAGACCCAGACACTGCCCTCATTGAATAGACAACAGTTGGAAATAGAACACACTCATACACATGACACAGTTAAGTGGGAGGGCCAAGAATGATAGTATGTGCAGAAGGGGTTTGGAGTAAGGGAGGATAGCTGGGTTCAGGGATGCTTAAGGAAGGAGCTAGAGCTGGACTGCTAATTGTGCATACAGTTAATTTGGGCAGAAGAGATAGACTTGTTAGAAGGCTAGAAATACAATGATCACTCTTCTATATCCTTGCAGAATTGTGTCCCTTAATTATAATTTTTTTGTAATTCATTCCTTAACTGGTTCTTGTCATTTAGGACTTAAGTGTTCATCTGCTTAGAGAAAACCTCTCTCTCTCTCTCTCTCTCTCTCTCTCTCTCTCTCTATATATATATATATATATATATATATATATATATATATAATTTAAAAATATATATATTTTAATTCATTTCAAAGAGGAAGGGAGAAGGAGAGAGAAATACTAGTATATAGAAATATCAATGATGAGAGAGAATTATTGATTGGCTGCTTCCTGCCCCTCCCCTACTGGGAATTAAGCCTGCAACTGGGGCATGTGCCCCACCCGGGAATCTAACCATCACCTCCTAGTTCATAGTTTGACGCTCAACCACTCTCCAGACCAGAGAAACTTTGACTTGTCTACTCTCTTTGATTTCTCTTACTCTATCTGCCTAGAATATGTTTGAAAAGTGAATACTTTTTGTAGTTTATTGGTACATTATGATAATCTTTTCAACTAAATTGTAAGCTTCTTGAGAACATATACTAGTTCTTATATAACACATACTGTTTCATAGGCCAAGCATGGTGCTGAGCATATGCTAAATGCTCACTGATAATTTTTGAATTATTTGTATTTTGTTTCTAGGAATGTATGGTGAATAAATTCAAGAAAACATCTATTCGTAAGCAACAGACAAATAATCAAACAGAAGCAGTCAAAATAATTGAAAAAGATGTTATGGAAGGTAAGTAAACAAATTGCTTTAAAAAATTTACATGTGTATTTTACACTGTAACGTATTTCTATGTAAATGATGCCCACTAGAGTGATACAGTACATAGTTATGTTTGATAGCACTGAGTGGGTTATAAGAAATGAACTTTGACTTCCTGTTCTCATGTTTACAAATTTATCACTTTCTACCCTTGTGGCCTTCACTTCAGTTTTAGAGGAAAAATCAGCTTTACTTCTAAATAGAAGTTCTGCTATCTGCCCTGTCTTTCTTATCCATATCATTTCCTTAAGGACTTTTCCTCTTCTGTTTTCCCTTTTCTCTTTTAATTCCCTCCCTGAAGCCTATTCTTATCTTAAAAATAAAAAAAAATTAAAAAAAGCCAAAGGAGCAGAGGAAAATAAAAACGAACTTCTGTTCACCTAAAATCCGCCTTTCTCTTTAAATAGCCAAGTCCACACTGGTCTCTATTTCTTCACTTCCCATTTATTGCTTTACTTATAGTAGATAATTTTCTGCTACTATTAGTTGACTGAAACTGCCCTGACAGAGGTTACCAACTTCAATAAATTGTTTTGAATCATTATCTTCTGCAACATTTTCCACTGATAACTTTATTCTATGTGAATCCATTTCCTCCCTTGGTTTCTCTGATATCTCATGGCCTTGATGTTCTCTGTATTCCCTTGTCATTTTTACTTTGTGTGCTTCTCTTTGTGTATCAGGCTTTTAGAAGTCAGTATTTCCACTGAAACTGGTTTGGCTCAGTGGATAGAGCATCAGCCTGCTGACTGAAGGGTCCCGAGTTCGATTCCGGTCAAGGGCATGTACATTGGTTGCGGGCACATCCCCAGTAGGGGTGTGCAGGAGGCAGCTGATCGATGTTTCTCTCTCATCGATATTTCTAACTCTCTATCCCTCTCTCTTCCTCTCTGTAAAAAATCAATAAAATATATTAAAAAAAAAAAAAAAAAAAGAAGTCAGTATTTCCCAGTATTCTGTCATTTGTCCCATTATTATCTCTCTATTTCTTCCTATTATTATTTGCAGCGCTTAAATTAACACTTTTGTTAATTACTTACGCATCTATTGCACAAATCTCACTTTGGAACTCTAACGTTATACATCCAACTGCCTATTCACATCTCTTCAGCAGTTCCACAAAATCAACATATCCAAAAACTCTGACCTATCTTTGAGCATCCTCCAGCCCATGAAGAAAAGAAAACAAATACTCTACAAATACCTTCTTCATTATGTTGGAAAGTGATCCTCCCATCAAAGCCAGAAATATGAAGTTAAAACCTGAGTGCTTATTGTGATTTGATTCTATCTGTAGCACTGTGATCTTTAGGTTCCATCTTTTAAATGTCTGCTAAGTCTGTTTATCTCCTCTTTAAATCATGCATTTATTCAAATCTTTGTGTGCTCTTTTGACAATTATAATATTTTGTTAACTAGTTTTCTTACTTCCAGTCTTTCTGACATCTAATTCTACTATATTGCATCATTACTTCAAGAATTTTCAGTGGTTCCCCCATTCAGAATAAAATTTTTCTCTATTCTCATCTTTTGTCCTTTCTTTATACTCTGTGCCCCAGAATCACTTACAGTTCCCAGAAGGAACCATTTTTCTCTTAAACCTACCCCTTGCATATATTTATATTTACCTGTAATAAATATCAATTACTATGTTCAAGTTCCAACATATTTTGTTCCTCATGAATCCAATTTTGATGTCTTTTCCCTTAGTCCTAGCCACCCACATTCATAATCATGAAAATTCTTATTTTACAAAAAAAATCACATTTTTTTTTTTTTTAAATATTTTCTTTTTGGGATGAATGTATAGGCTTCAGACCATAATTATATAACATGACTAAGAAATAAAATGTAATTATACTTTATAATTTTAGTCTTTTGTCTTTTATGTGCAGATTTATGAGATATATAGAAAAACTCAACATTAACTATATTCTCCAATCCTACTAGTATTTTTGGAAGGAGCATAAATAATGATGGAAACAAAATAAAACTTGATTTGTCTGAAATAAAAATATATGAATCATTTCTTATTATTTATTGGATTGTTTGTAGGTGTCTCTGCAGATGACCACATGATGAAAGTAGAGACTGTTCACTGCAGTGCTTGTAGTATGTATATCCCTGCTTTATATAGCTCAGTTCAACAACATTTAAAGTCTCCAGATCATATCAAAGGGAAGCAGGTAAGTTTGCTTCTATCCTAGCATCTATCCTAATGAAGTCTTTATATCATTCTTCAAGCCCTTATTCTTTAAAGGCTATTGTGTACAATCCTGATAATCTCACCTGTGAATTACTGTAAAGATAGCTAGAGAGAGGCAATATGAACAGTAGTTGAATTGTGGACTCTGGATCAAGACATTTTGGGTTTGAATTGTGGTTCAAGACATACATGTAAGTTAAATTTTTAAAAATTTATTGACTTTACAGAGAGGAAGGAAGAGGGATAGAAAATTAGAAACATTGATCAGCTGCCTCCTGCACATCCCCTAATGGGGAAGTGCCCACAACCAAGGTACATGACCTTGACTGGAATCAAACCTGGGACCCTTGAGTCTGCAGGCTGATGCTCTATCCACTGAGCCAAACCAGTTAGGGCCATGTAAATTAATTTTAATTTTTTTATGTGTAAAGTGAGGATGAATAAATCATCCTACTTTTATGTGACTATTTAAAGACTAGAGGCCCGGTACATGAAATTAGTGCACTCAGGGGTGGGGAGGGTCCCTCAGCCCAGATTGCTAGAGAGTGCAGGCCAGGCCAAGGGACCCTACCAGTGCAGGATCGGGGCCAGAGAGATGCAGGAGGTTGGCCAGTCCAGGAGGGAATGCAGGGAGAGCTCAAGGGCATGTCCAGCCTGTCTTGCTCAGTCCCCAGCAGCAAGTTAACCTACTGATTGGAGCATCTGCCCCCTGGTGGTCAGTACATGACGTGGTCAGTACATGACATAGCGACTGGTCGACTGTTCCCTGGTGGTCAGTGCATGTTATAGCCAGCAGTTAAGTGGCCTTAGCATATCATTAGCATATTACATTTTGATTGGTTGAAAGGCCAGTCAGACGACCAGACACTTAGCATATTAGGCTATTATTATATAGGATTAGGTTAATGACAATATAAAAGCACTTAAAATAGTGCTTGGCACATAATAGGCATTCAGAAAATCATAGCTGTTATTGAATTGTTTCCCACCCCCCCCCCCTTTTTTTTTTTACTTTTTTAAGTTGATACAAAATGATTGTGTGTAGTGTGTGTGTGTGTGTGTGTGTTTTAGAACAGAAAAGGAAGGAATGATTTGATTATAACATTTTTCTGTAGTTAGGAAAAGTGAAAGTAAAAAGTAGGATTATCAGTTACTATCTATTCTTACAATTTTTTAGAAGAATTTACAAAAATATTCTAGGAGAATTTTTTTGTTAGCATATTTTTGCTTCTATATTGGGTTGCTTTTATTTAGTCCATTTTATTTCAAGTAAAAATGTTTATATTGTGCACAATTTGAAAAGCAAATTAAAAAAATGTAAATATTAAAGAAGTTTTTTTTTTTAAATTGATTTGAGAGAGAAAGGGGGAGAGACAGTGAGATACAGGGGTGGGGGAGGGAGGGAGAAAAACTGATTTGTTGTTTCACTTATTTAGGTATGTATTGGTTGATTTTTAAAAAAATAATTTTTATTGATTTCAGAGAGGAAGGGAGAGGAAAGGGAGAGAGATATAGAAACATTAGTGATGAGAGAGAATCATTAATTGGCTGCCTCCTGCACACCACAACCCTGAATGTGCCCTTGACCAGAATTGAACCCAGAACACTTAGTCTGCAGGCTGATGCCCTATCCACTGAGCCAAACCAGCTAGGGCTATTGGTTGATTCTTATATGCTGTGACTGGGCATCAAACCCCACAAACTTGTCATATTGAATGATACTTGTTTTAAATAGAACATGTTTAGTTTTCAAATTCATATTTTGTATTAAAGTGAATCTCATTTAACTCAAACTTTTCCAGACTTTTTTAAAGCTACTTTAAGCACATATTTTAAAAATCTTAGTCTTTCTCTTTTGATATTCCTTAGACACTTTTTCGAAACTAGACATTGTATAAATTACCTTTTCTCCCTTATGTAAAACTAAAGGCCTGGTGCACAAAATTTATGTACTTGAGGGGGGGGTTCCCTTAGCCTGGCCTACACTCTCTTGCAGTCTGGGAGCTCTCAGGGGATGTTCAGGCCTAAGCTGTCAGTCAGACATCCTTAGCGCTACTGTGGAAGTGCACTGACCACCAAGGGGAAATTCCTTTTTTTTTTTTTTTTTTTTTTTTTTTTAGGGGGCAACTCTTGCTTGAGCATCTGCCCGCTGGTGGTCAGTGCATGTCATACTGACTGGTTCCGTTGTTCAATAGATTTGCATTTTAGCCTATTATTATATAGGATAGGATAGGATAGGATAGTCTTATGATAGTTATAGCTCAGAGGTAGAGTAGTTACTCTAGCTCAAAACTTATTCTTTCTTTCTCTAGCATGAAAATTAATAGTTGGAGTAGTTAGCACTGGGCTAGGTGGAAGTAGAATAAAAAGGAGGGAAAGCAATTGTTTAGAATACCTAGAATACCTATATGGTGACTGGGTGTGTGTTATTGAAGCTGATCTGCTTATTGACTCTTCATTGTTTTAATCCATAGAATATTTATGTGTGGTCACAGTAACTTACTTCTTTATGGCTTAATTTGCCAGAAAATAAATCATTTAAATCTAACAATTTGAGCATCCGATGTAACTTTAATATGGAAATATTTTTTTATGACATGACTTTCAAGTACTTAAAGTGTATCCTACTTTTTATAGGTTTATAAGGAACAAATAAAAAGAGAGAGTGTCTTGACTGCTACAAGCATTTTGAATAATCCAATAGTGAAGGCACGATATGAACGTTTTGTCAAGGTAAGATGTTAGGGTATCAGCTCTTTAGTTTATATTGTAGTATTATAATAATTAAATGGCGATAGTAGCTCTTTATTATATTTAAATATAGTACAACATTAGAAAGAGTTGGTCTTAATATCTTACATATATGTAAAACATCTGTTTTTCCTAATTGTTATGGTTTGTGTCAGGAGAGAGCCATAAGCCATTTTTTTCCTTAAACCCTTCCTAGCTTTGGATCATTTGAGAAGTGCACAGGAGTTTGATAAGAAGATCACAATGTCAGCTTTATTCTCTATTTTTAGAAAATAGTTGACTTGAATATGTTTTAGATAGGTAGTTATGTGAAAGTATTTCATTACTAAATTACACAGGCTTATGTCTGCTGGGATTCTTGTCCCAGCATTATGAAAAGTTTAGCAATCTGGAGAAAGGTTTTACATAGATGATTAAAGAGTCCAGAGACGAAAGATACTTTTGAAAGGCATTGGAGGTCAGAGGAGCTTCAGCTAAAGGAGCTAAGGACTCTCCTTGTCTCAGGACCCCTTGCTCTTTATTAACACAATTTGTCCTAAGGCAAGGTGGAGATAATTCACTTCAAGGGGTAGGGTACAGAAGCATTGTCAGATTGGGGAATAGCCTACAGCTGTTCAGGTGTTTGACCAAGGAGGCAATAACATGTAGATTAAGATGCCCTGAGCGTCTGGCAGCAAACAATCATCCTATTCAGGTTTGGGGGAAGTGCCTTTCCAGTTGTTCAAACAAGTAATTACATATGTGACTCAGCCCTTATTGAGCCCCCAAGTTCCATCAACCTTTTTATAGAACTGTTGTAGTTATGACATGCTAGAATTGGCTCCTGGCAATGTTCATCGACCACTGTTACTGGTTTAGGTGGATAGCAACAGCTTTCCCCTAGTTTATCATGTGACATAGAATAGAATAGAATGCATCCTTTCTATTACTAGGAAGACCCAAAAGAAGGGACCCAGAAGGGATTGAGTTGTGCACGTCCAGTTTCTTCCAAGTATACTAGTTGGATAAGTAATTCCTCTTCCTTGGATGAAGTTGGAGGGGAAGCAGGAGATCATCTGTGTTATTTCAGAAAAACCCTCCCTCATGGAATCAGGAGGCCAGGAGAAAGGTTTGCCCCTAATGTCAGGAAACTCACTTGTGAACAATTAGATATATCTGGCCCACTGCTGCTCACAATTTTTGCCCTATAGTACTGAGGAATATTCTCATCACATAAAATCCTTTACATATTATGGACACTTATAATACAAACAGTAACTTAATTACTCATGAAACTAGAGGCCCGATGCACGAAATTTGTGCACAGGGGGGTGGGGGTGGGGTGGGGTGGGGTGGGGAGAGGGAGTGGTGGTGTCCCTCAGCCCAGCCTGCACCCTCTCCAATCTGGGACATCCCTTTCATAATCCAGGACTGCTGGCTCCCAACTGCTCGCCTGCCTGCCTTCCTGATTGCCCCTAACCACTTCTGCCTGCCAGCCTGATCACCCCCTAATCACTCCCATGCCAGCCTGATTGATGTCGAACTGCTCTCTGCCAGCCGATTTGCCCCCAACTTCCCTCTGCCAGCCTGGTCACCCCTAACTGCCCTCCCCTGCAGGGTTGATCACCCCCAACTGCCTTCTCTTGCAGGCCTGGTGCCTCCCAACTGCCCTCTCTTGCTTGCCTGATCACCCACAGCTACCCTCCTTTGCAGCCTAGTCCTTCTCAACTGCCCTCCCCTGCTGGCCATCTTGTGGTGGCCATCTTGTGTCCACATGGGGACAGTCATCTTTGACCACATGGGGTCAGCCATCTTGTGTGTTGGAGTGATAGTCAATCTGCATATTACTCTTTTATTAAATAGGATAGAGGCCTGGTGCACAGCTGGAGACCGGCTGATTTGCCCTGAAGGGTGTCCCGGATCAGGATGGGTGTTCCCTTGGGGTGTGGGGTAGCCTTGGCAAGGGGCCTGTGGTGGTTTGCAGGCCAGCCACGGCCCCCGGCGACCCAAGTGGAGGCCCTGATATCTGGAATTGGTCTTGTACAATTGAAACTTTATAGCTTGGAGTGGAGCCAAGCCTTCTGCTTGCTCCGTGGCTGCCACCATTTCTGTTTGGATTTGATTACCGCCTATAATTGAAACTTTGTTGCGTTGAGTGAAGGCTTAGGCCAGCTAGGGCAAGCCGAAAGCTTGGCTTCTTCCATTGCCTGTCAAACCCAAGCCTCCCTCCTGCTCTCTGGCCACAGCCATCTTGGTTGGGATTAATTTGCATACTTGATCTGATTGGCTGGTGGGCATGGCTTGTGAGTGTAATGAAGGTATGGTCAATTTGCATATTACTCTTTTATTAGATAAGATAATAGAAATACATATTAGATTTTCATTTTGAGTATTTTTTATTAGTTAATCCTCACCAGAGAATATTTTTTCCATTAATTTATTTTTATTTTTATTTTTTTAGAAAGAGTAGAAGGGGATGAGGGATGAAAGAGAGATAAGAGATAGAGATAGAGAGGTAGAGGTAGAGGTAGAAAGGTAGAGATAGAGGGAGAGAGAGAGGAAGAGAGAGAGGGGAAGAGATATCAATGTGTCACATAGTTTGGTTGTCCCCTGCATGCACCCCAATGGGCAGGGGATCGAACCTGCAAACCAGGTATGTGCCCTTGAAGAGTTGAACCTGAGACCTTCCATGCACAGATCAGTGCTCCAACCACTCAGCATCACTTGTCAGGAATAGTTTTTGAGTGTTTATAAAATAACTAGAGGTCCGGTGCACAAATTCATGCATGGGAGGTTGTGTTGTGGGGGAGGGACTGCACAAGATTGGCTGTGGTGCGAGGGAGGGACGATGGGAGGTTGGTCAGCCAGGGTGGAAAGGGACCATGGGAGATTGACCGGCCAAGGTTGGGTGAGGGACTGTGGGAGGTTGGATGGCAGGCAGAGGGGCTGAGGGTGTTTGGCTGGCCAGGGGATGGACTGTGGGACGTTGGCTGTGGGAGTGCACTGACCACCAGGGGGCAGAGCCTGCATTGAGCATCTGCCCCTGGTAGTGCTTGTCATAGTAACTGTCATAAAGTTCGCTTAAGCTTATATATATATATTTTTTAAATCATCCTACACTGAAAAAGTTATGTTGAAGATTTATGAAAGGTTCTTGTTTACATTAGTAACTAAATCTTTATAAATTAAAGAAGTTTTATTTATTTGGCTGTTGTGATTACAATCAATGGTAGTTGGCTCTAATTCAATGCCAAGGTATCTCCAGTTTGTTGTGTGGTGAAGAAGGAAACTTGATTCAATGCAAATCAGCTTAATTGTGATGCAGATAGTTGTGAAAACCTCAGAGCTCTGAGGCAGCCAGGGTGTAGGTTCTTCTCTACCTAGGCAGCTCTGTTCTGCTCCTGTTTGTCTACTGTTCTGGGCCAGTCTGCTCTGGCCTGCACTGGCCTGCTCTGGTCCACTCCAGTGAGACATCTTTGGTATTTCAGCTCAACCAGGGAGATACATATATTCATTCTGAGATAGAAAGGGGAAGTGCTCTCTCAGAGTCCAAGGAGCTGGTCCCTCATGCAAATGTGGACTCCAAATCCTCACAGTTTGATTGGTCTAAAAGGCACTGTTCTGATTGATCATAATAGAGATGCACAGCTTCAGTTGGATAGGGAAAGCCTCAGTCCTGTTGGTTGAAATAAGATTCCAGGAATTCCTTTATAAGGGTTGGCACAGGTGGCAGGAGCAATGCATGCAGGCAATTTAGTGCAGGCTTCTCCCCAAAGTGCAGTTTGTATGACATTCCCCTGTGTAGAAATGGCTGCTAGGCTCTGTTGTTATTTATTTGTTTTTTTAATTTGAGCCTAGTTAGCCACCAAAAGCCCTTCTTGGTAGTTGTTTTCTTTCTCAGGGTTTACAATGCTTAATAACCATTAAGTTATCCTCAACTAAGTGCCTTCCAAGTTGAGTAAATCTCAGTTCTTTTGGTTTATTCCTTAGGGGCTTGTTTTCAGATTTGTTAACTATATTTGTCATTGTTTACTACATTCTTTTATTTTTATTGACTTTTTTTAGAGAGAAACATCCATTTTGTTGTTCCACTTATTTATGTACTCATTAGTTGATTATAATATGTGTCCTGACCAGGAATCAAACCAGAAACCTTGGTGTTTCGGGATGATGCTCTAACCAAGTAAATTACCCGGTCTGGGCTTTACTACATGTTTGACACCACTTTTAAAAAGCCAATGCAGCACTGATTGAAATCCAAGTTTTTGGGACATATGGCATCAAAAAGATAGGAACTAAATTAGGAAAAATTAGATTTTTATCCTTGCTATATCATAAACTTGGTAAGTTAATGGTTTCTATTGATGTATGAAAATAATTTTTAAAGAGAGAACACAAATTAGAATTTCTACATTTCTAATTCAGTGCAAGGAAAAAAGAGACATCACTGGTGGGAGTGTCTTGCTCATGGACCTATTTTGGAGAAAGTACCTGAACTGAGAACTCAAGATCCTTTACTCTGAATGTGATCTATGGACCAGCAGTATTGGCATTAACCCTAGAGCTCATTAGAAATGCACTTTCATTTTTAGTTAATGTCAAGCCTATTGAATAAGGATCTTTATTTTCACAAGATTTCAGTTGATTCATTTGCATTAAAATTCAAGAAGCACAGATGTCATATTGCTCAATGATTTTCCTTTGTTTTGCATTTCTGTCTACTTAATTTCCTGTTGTCATTCCCCAGAATATCCTCTGTTTGTAGTCAGCTCTGGTCATGGCTTAAAACTCTTACTTCCAGATGCTCTCAGTCTGACAAAATACCCTTTTTAATTTTTACCCCATGAAGATATCACTTTATCAGTTTCTTTCAGTTCTCCAGTTGTGTCTTGTTCTCTTCACTCCCTGGCCTGAGCCACACCAGCACATCAGTTATTTAAATAAAAATACTAAAATACAATTGTGTCTATGAATGTTTAGTGAATTAAAGATTTGTCCATTTTTTTAAAGAAAAATAGGTAGATTAGCCAAAACCGGTTTGACTCAGTGGTAGAGCGTTGGTCTGCCGACTGAAGGGTCCCAGGTTCGATTCTGGTCAAGGGCATGTACCTTGGTTGCGGGCACATCCCCAGGGGGGCGGTGTGCAGGAGGCAGCTGGTCGATGTCTCTCTCATATTGATGTTTCTGGCTCTCTATCCTCTCTTCCTCTCTGTAAAAAATCAATAAAATATATTAAAAAAAAAAAAGCAAAATAGATTATTTTCATTTTCAAAAACATTTTAAGCTATATAAACTTGTTATTGCTTTCTTTTTAAATACTTTTTTATTCATTTTTTAGAGAGAGGAAAGGAGAGGGGGAGAGAGGGAAACATTGATGAGAAACATCAATTTGCTGCCTCCTGCACTCCCCCTGCTGGGGATCGAGTCCACAACTTGGTTATATGTCCTAACTGGGAACTGAACTGGTAATTCTTGGTGCATGGGATGATACTCAACCAACTGAACCACACCAATTAGGCTCATTTGTTTTTAAAGATATTCTGCAACAGCAGTACATTGACAACTAGTATAATTAAGTAGAAGATAACTATCTGAAAAAAAATATTTTTATTGATTTCAGAGAGGAAGGGAGAGTGAGGGAAAGAGGTAGAGATGAGAGAGAATTATTGATTAGCTGCCTCCTCCGCACATCTTACTGCAGATGAGCCCATAACGTGGGCATGTGTCTTTGACTAAAATCAACCCAAAACCCTTCAGTATGCAGGCCAACACTGTTTACTGAGCCAAACTAACTAGGGCAGAAGTTAGATATTTTACTTCATCTACTTAGTTTCTACAAAAAGCCATCTATTTGTCTTTGTTCTATACACACAGAAAATTTTAGAAATTCAGTTAAAAAAATAGTGCTTTAAGCCTTCCAGTTTATCAGTATAAAGTAATGACTTCAGAAATGGATATACTCACTTTGGCATGAATAGGTACTCAATAGATATTTAGTGGTTTTGTCACCTATATAAAAAGCCAGCAACTGTAATGACAAGAATAACTGGTCACTATGATGCCCATTGCACCCAGTGAACTGGCTGATCAAGGGGTGGGGCTGGTCAGCCAGCCCCCCATGGCCTCTTGCCCCATCAGGCCCTACCGCGATAGGCCTCTCCCACCCCAATTGAGGGGGGGGTAGCTGGCCAATCCCCCCCTGTGGCCCTTCCCCTCTGGCTGGCCCTGCCCCTGATTGCCGTTCCACTCTGATCAGCCCTCAGCCCCTTCCCACAGCTGGCCCTGCCTCTGATTACAGCCCTTACCCCAATAGGGGATGGGGCTGGCCAGCCAACCTCCTGCAGCTCTTTCCCTTGGCTGGCTCCACCCCAGATAGGCCCCAACCACCTAAATCAGGGGCAGGGCTGGTGGCCAGCCACCTGCAGCCCTCCTCCTGGCTGTCGCTGGCCCTGATGGGCCCCGCCACTCCGATTGGCCCGTGGCCCCTCCCCCAGCCAGTTCCACTCCCGATCATCCCCCCTACTCCGATCAGGGGCAGGGCCTACTGGCCAACCACCCATGGCCCCTACCCGAGGCTGCTGGCCTCCGATCGACCTCCCCCCACCCCATTCAGAGGCAGAATCAGCCAGCCATGGGGAAAGGCTGTGGACAGTGGGCCACACCCCCAATTGGCCACCCCACCCGAATCATAGGCGGGGCCTGCCTGCCAATTGCCTGAGGCCCTTCCACCCAGCTGGTCCACACTGTTTGGGTCTGATTGGGGCTGGCTGGCCATCTGGCCAACCTCCCACTGTCTCTTTATCCCGACAGGTCCCGCCTCAATCTGTTCCACTTGGGTTTGAGCTGGCTTGATCCCACCTGTGCACGAATTTGTGCATTGGGCCTCTAGAGTTAAAATATAAAGCTTTAAAAGTATTTTGATGATACAGTATATAAAAATTTCAATGATATGAAATGTACCAATTTTAAAAGTTGTTTCTCATGTTTTTTAGGGTGAGAATCCTTTTAAAATTCAAGATCATTCTCAAGATCAGCAAATAGAAGGAGATGAAGAAGAGGAAGAAAAGATTGGTGAACATATTGAAGAGGAGGAAGAAGAGGAGGAAGAAGAGGAAGTGGGAGAAGTGGAGGGAGTAGAGGAAGTGGAGGCAGTAGAGCAAGTAGAGGGTGTAGAGGAAGCAGAGGGTGTAGAGGAAGCAGAGGGTATAGAGGAAGCAGAGGAAGTGGGGGAAGTAGAGGAAGTGGGGGAAGTAGAGGAAGTGGGGAGAGAAGGTGAAGGAATAGAGGGAGAGGGAGACACAGAGGGGACGGGGGAAGGAGTGGGAGTGGAGGAAGGAGGGAAAGAAGCAGCAAAAGAAGAGCATGTCAGCCTCCCTGCTGACCAACCAGAAAAAAATTAAATATAAGGTATTAGATATAAAAGAAGCTTTAAATTTCTGTTCTAATGTGGAAAAGGGTAAGAATTTTAATAGTTTAAAACATGAGCGTTAACACCCATGTTGCATGCATTCCACACATTAAAATTTTATTTTATATAATTTCTAAATGTTTGGCATTTGTTTTAATAAAATGAAGGTATTAGTTTAGTTTTTATAGTTATCCAACTTAGACTCGATAAATTGTATAATTTGTAAGCTTAATTTTTATTACTTTATTGGTGTTAGGATAACAGATATGTATTGTTAGTATATCTATTCTAATCATTTGAACTTAAATGCTGCTCTTGGGAGTGTATATTCAAGTGTGCATTAATGTTTTGAATACTTACCCTGGAAGAGATTTAATTGGGCAAGTATTTTGTGCTCTGTGTATTTTTTTACGGCATTGAACATTGAATAGTAATTTGCGTTAAGATACGCTTCAAGGCTTTTTGTGACCATGTTTCCCTTTGTAGTAATAAAATGTTTTTTTTACAAAAATTCTACCTGGATTAGCAATTTTACATGAAACAGTTCAGCAATTAGATGAGTATTTAAAATCAGGATTTGCCTAATGCATGAGTTCAGCTCACATGTATTTTAAGATGATTGAGAAGACTTGAATTACAGAAAAAATTTACCTCAATCATATTTTAAAATTTATTACTAAATATTTTTTAATATGTCAAGTAGAGGTCATTCTATAACTTACCTACCGTATTTTCCGGCATATAAGACGACCTTTGAAACGAAAAAAAGTCAATGGAAAATCGGGGGCAAAAGACCAAAATTGCACAAAAATTACCTGCAGATCTTGATGACAAAGTAAGTCTTTTCTTTGAAATGGGGGGTAGTCTTATACAGCGAAATATAGGCCTAAACCTATGTTTTAACTGTAAAATTAGGGGGTCGTCTTATACGCCGGAAAGTACGGTATTTATACTTGCTTTAATTAATCATTTCTTGGTGCCTGTGTCAAATCTTGAAATCTTTTTGAAAATACATTTGAATACAAGTATAATTTGGTTAATTTTAATTAAATTAATTTATTAATTTATTTTTTGCTCCGATTATTACAGTTGTTCATTTTCCCCCCCCATAACTCCCCTCCACTCAGTTCCCACTCCATCCTCTGCCCTTACTTTCCCACCGTTGTCCTCATCCATAGGTGTACGATTTTTGTCCAGTCTCTTCCTACACCTCCCCACACTTTTTTCCTCTCAACTATTGTCAGTTTATTCCCTTTCTATGCCCCTGATTCTATTATATTCATCAATTTATTCTGTTTCTCAGATTTTTTTATTCACTTGATTTTTAGATTCACTTGTTGATAGAGATGTATTTGTTGTCACTTTGTTCATAATTTTTATCTTTTTCTTCCTCTTCTTAGAGAGTACCCTTCAGCATTTCATATAATACTGGTTTGGTGGTGATGAAGTCCTTTAGCTTTTTCTTGTCTGTGAAGCTCTTGATCTGACCTTCAATTCTGAATGATAGCTTTGCTGGGTAGAGTAATCTTGGATGTAAGTTCTTACTATTCATCACTTTGTATATTTCTTGCCACTCCCTTCTGGCCTGCATAGTTTCTGTTGAGAAATCAGCTGACAGTCATATGGGTGCTCCCTTATAGGCAACTAACTGTTTTTCTCTTGCTGCCTTTAAGATTCTTTCTTTGTCTTTTGCTCTTGACATTTTAATTATGATTTGTCTTGGTGTGGTCCTCTTTGGATTCCTGTTGTTTGGGGTTCTGTATGCTTCCTGGACTTGTAAGTCTATTTCTTTTCACCAGGTGGGGGAAGTTTTCAGTCATTATTTTTTCAAATAGGTTTTCAGTATCTTGCTCTCTCTCTTCTCTGGCACCCCCATAATTCGGATGTTGGTATGCTTGAGGTTGTCCCAGAGGTTTTTTACACTATCTTCAACTTTTTGGATTCTTTTTTCTTTTTTCTTTCCTGGTTGGGTGTTTTTTGCTTTTTTGTATTTCAAATCTTTGACTTGATTCTTGCGGTCCTCTAGTGTGCTGCTAGGTCTCTGTATAATATTTTTTATTTCAGTTTGTGTATGTTTAATTTCTAGTTGGTCCTTTTTCATATCCTCGAGGGTCTCACTAAATTTCTCAGAGGTTTCTAAAAGATTTTTGAGTAACCTGGTTTTGAACTCTATATCCAGTATTTGCTTTCATCCATTTCTTTCATTTGTGATCTGTTTGTTTGTCTCCACATTTTGGCTGCTTCCCTGTGTTTGTTTCTATGTACTGGATAGCTGCCAAGTATCCTTGGGTTGATAGAATGGCCTTGTGTGGTTGGTGTCCCATAGGGCCCAGTGTCTCAGCTGACCCAGTCACATGCGGTGGATAGTCTTGTTGCACCCCTTTGTGGGCTGTTTGCACAGTTTTGTTGTTGTTGGTATCACTGGGAAGAATTGATTTCCAGGCCAATTGGCTGTGGTGACCAGCTGTGTCTACACTGGAAGAGCTGTTACGCAGGAGACACCCTTATGAGGCAGGACTTGCTTCAGTAGGGCTGTGGTGCTCACCGAGTCTGCCCTCTGTGTGTGTCGCTATGGATGTGAAGATTTTTAATCTGGTATGATCTCACTCTGACCACTGGGTACACTGGCTCTTGGATCTTCAAGGAGGTACAAGGTCAGCCACTGTATGGGGCTGCCCAGCAGGAGCTACAGAGACATCTGCAGATTCCTTCTCTTCATATGGGGTTTGGAAGTGCCCAGATGAGGCCCAGCTGTGATGCAAGGCCTCCCCTGCTGCTCCTTCTTTTGGAATTTCTGGGGCTCTCTGACCCAGCTGCAGTTTGTTTTAGGTGAAAGAATAGGCCATTCATATGCAAAAGCTGATGCACACAGCTTGGGTGGGGTTGTAAATTGGATGGGGTGGGATATCTGGGAAACAAGAGCGGAGCAAACAGCCATGGCTTCCCTGAACCGGAGAAGTCCCTGGTTCTCCACATCCCGTGTTCTCATGCAGAAATAATGACTGCTGTGAGTATCTCTAAGAATAAGCCACCCTCTCAATCCTTTCCCGATCCCCGTATGTGCCTGGGTCCCCCTGAACTGGAGTTCACAGCAAGCAGGATTTTATATCATCCTCCCCGTTTAAGAGCAGTACATCCAGATGTCAGCACGTTCTGAGCCTCTGCAGCTCTTACTGGTCTCAGTGAGCTTTCTTCACCTCTCCAATCGTGGAACTTCCTTTCAGCCAGCTTTCCCGCAGTTCTGGGTGGTAGTTGTCCTGCCGTTTAGTTGTGTTTTTGATGTGGTTGTGAGAGGCAGCAAGAATAGGTGATTACCTATGTCGCCACCATCTTGGTTTCTCCCATTGGTTGCTTCTTGTATCTCTGATTACACTTTGATATCCATCGTATTTCTGCTGATGGACATAAAATGGCATGTAGTCATGCTGACAGTGTTTTAGGCCATGTGGCAGTTACAGTTCATGTTATAAATCAGCAGTTTGTCTTTGAGGATTGTGGCCCTACTATGATAGCTGGGTCTCTGTTTGGTGTGCAGTCAGGGAGCCTGCACAGCTGAAGGGCAGTCTTGGCAGTGGTAGATTCAGTCTGCATTGCACCCTTTGAGGCCTTTTTGGAAACAGTCATACTAGTCTCTCCAATTTCATTTCCTTTCTGATTTCTCTGGGTTTTGTTTAAAATTTTTTTCTAGAAAAGTTGTATATTAGCAGTCAGGTGAGGTTGTGCTGATGGTGACAGGAGATGGCCTCCCTGGTGACTGGGAGTGTGGAAGGGTACTACAAGAGTGTAGTGATGATTGTGGCAAGTTCTAGATCTAAAGTGCATACTGTATTCAAGTCATGAGTCTGAAGCTCTGTTAAAATCACAGAAGACATATCAATAAGAAAATAATAGCAATGAAGGTAATTCTTAACCACAGTAGAAATTCAACAGGGGTGCTGTGAAGCATTTCTAGAAGATATAGTAAAACAGAGAGTACCACAGGCACAAGCAAATGAAAATTAAGGAATTTTTTTCCATTTTAGAGGAGCTCTGAGAGAGATGACTACAGTTTGATAAGCCACATTTTAAGGACTGAACAGTTGTCAGTCCCTGGCTTGGAGTTGTTGGTATATAGTATTCCTCTAAGCTAATGCCATAATATAGTTTGTTGCTTTCCAAATAGAATGAGACTTCTAATATAGTAGTTTCCCAAAGCATATATGGGGGCCATCGAAGTGCGGCAATGCCGTAGGTGTCTAGTGGGTACTATAAAGAGCTTTGATTTCTAATACTTAGAAAGCAGGCAAATAAAAACCTGGTGGCTGTCTAGTTCCCATTATTCCTACTGACTGCTCTTCTCTCATTCCTCGCATACTTAAGATGATGGTCTGTGTGATCAAAATCTGCTAGGGAATTTCACTCAAACAGAAAAACTTCAGGAAACAGTATTGAAAAACCTAGTAATTGGCCGACTACCATCTGTACGCTTCCCACTTCCTGTTTTTGTACGGATTTTATATTTTTAAAGGGTTGTAAAAAAACAAAGAATATGTGACAGATACTTAATGTGCCCGTCAAAGCCTAAGATACAAACTGGCCCTTTACAGAAAAAGTTTGCTGATCCCTAAGGTTCTCATTTACCAATAGAGATAGGCAACCCAGAAGCAACAAACATTAAGGAAAAGAGCCACATGGAAGATAGGCAGTGAACTTAAATAATTCCTGGGGAAACAAGGCAGGAAAAAAAAGAGAACTTTTAGAGTAAGGATAATTAGTATTATCCTAATGTATAAAAAACCCAGGGTCTGTAATGTCCAAAATGACTGAAAGCTCTACCAAACACTAGGCTGTGCGTGCTTCAAATGGAGACTGGTAAGGGGGCTGAACTGCTGACCTCATGGAGAGAGAGAGAGGCAGGGCTGATATGAAGCTGCCATGGCTACTGGCGAGGCCCTCTCTCCAAGAGTTCATCAGTTCAGCTCGCTCACCAGCAGCCTGGAGTGGCTGCTGATCAGGTGTGTCTCTGATCAGGCCTGGAGATGCTGACTGGCATAGAAACTGACCAGTCAGAACCAAATCTGGCTGAACTATGGGGATCCAATGGCTGCCTAGGAGGCAGACCTTTTGATGCTGACTGGCATAGAAAGTGACAAATCAGAACCAAATCTGGGTGAACTGCAAAGAGCCAATGACTGCCTAGGAGGCAGAGATTTTGATGCTGACTGCCATAGAAACTGACCAATCAGAACCAAATCTTGGTGAACTACGAAGGCAGAAATTAAGGTGGGGGCTGAGGAGGGGGTTTAAGGGCAACATCTATTTGGTGTAAAGTGTAAGAAAGCGGTTCAATTTTTTAATGACCAGTTTGACAGTATAGTGCATGTGGCTAGCTATCTGCCAAGAGGATCTCCTGATGAAAAAGGCTTTTGCCTCTCATTTAAGCAATTCTATATAATCTATGTATACTAATAAAAGGGTAATTTGCTAATTAGACTGTGGAGCAGCCATCTTCTGGAGTCCAGCCATCTTCTGGACAAAGCCATGGTGGTGGAGGCTGACGCAGAGGCAGTTAGGGACGATCAGGCTGGCAGGGGTGGGCAGTTGGGGACGAGATCAGGTTGGCAGGGGAGGGCCATTGGGGGCAAGATCAGTCTGGCAGGCAGAGATAATAGTTAGGGGCAATCAGGCTGGCAGGGGAAGGCAGTTGGTGACGAAAAGGCTGGCAGTTGGGGGCAAGAACAGGGTTGCAGGGAAGGGCAGTTGGGGTGAGGTCAGGCCAGCAGGGGAGGGCAGTTAGGGGCGATCAGGCAGGCAGGCAGAGGGCTTAGGGACAATCAGGCAGGCAGGCAGGCAGGCAGAGGCAGTTAGGGGTAATCAGGCAGGCAGGTGAGCTGTTAAGAGACAGTGGTCCCAGATTTCGAGAGGGATGTCCCTGATTGGAGAGAGTGCAGGCTGGCTGAGGGGAATCCCCCTCTCCCTGTGCACAAATTTCATGCACTGGGCCACTAGTACTTAACAATAACTAGTCACAATTATAATAATTAGTTTTACATGTTATCCTTATATAGAATAAATCATATTCAAAGAAATTTTAGAGGTTACTGTGTTCATATCTTGAAAATAAAAAAATACAGTTGAGCCGGGACCGGTTTGGCTCAGTGGATAGAGCGTCGGCCTGCGGACTGAAAGGTCCCGGGTTCGATTCCGGGCAAGGGTATGTACCTTGGTTGCGGGCACATCCCCGGTGGGGGGTGTGCAAGAGGCCAGCTGATCGATGATTCTCTCTCATCAATGTTTCTAACTCTCTATCCCTCTCTCTGAAAAATCAATAAAATATATTTAAAAAAAAAATACAGTTGATTTAAAAAAATACTTTAGGGTATGTTGAATAAAACATGTTCAAGAGCCAAATTACTGAGCTAAAATTTTGAGCTGAGGGATACTATAAGAATCTTATAAGACTATAAGGCCAAATAGTATGAGAAAATTTAAAAGACATAGAAGATTCAGGTAAATGCCATCCATTTGAAGTGAAACTTAAGGTTAGGAGCAACATGTATAGCAAATTCACTATTGAAAACCTACATATGTCAGGTGCATGGTAGGTGCTCAATAAATATTTTTGATTAATGAGTGAATTTTGTTTGTGTATATATTAGTTCCAGAAGATGAGAACACAAATGTGAAGAAATTACATAATAGGGACAAAATTATTCTGATGAAAGACTGACATCATATTAAAAGGCTGGAATACTGAGGGAAAATAAAAAAGGGGACATACACTCAAGATAAATTCTGACAAGTTTCTGTAAACCCAGGATAAAAAGAAAAATCTTAAAATGTCTAAAAAGGAACAATTTGCTTATAAGGGGAATAGTGACAATGATCTTAGACTTATCGGTACATTGGGATGCCAGAAGATGATACTTTTAAAGTTATAAGTGAAAATTGTTTTGAATTTGGAATTATGTTGAGTCAAATTACATAATATGACACCCAACTATGTAATGAAAATGTTGACTTGGAGAAATGCACAGATTTGTAATCGGAACTAAGTATTTAAATATAGCTCTTTCAGAAATGATCAGATGAAGACTTCAAAATTGAGGACACTTGTTTTGAATCATACAATTAACAAACTTTAATACAGTATTTCTTTTCAAATCTGAAAATGACCATGATGTAGATCACAAAGAAACCATTCAGACTGCATCCAGTTACCAATGAGCTAGAAATTAGCAATACATCAGTACAACTCTAATCAGCTATATAAAAGAAAACATTTTCTTAGTTTGCTTGTGAATGCTTGTGTTTTCTTAGAATGCTTGTGTTTAAACAAAATAAAAGTTTATGAAATTTTGAGAGATTATTTTAGTTAAGCTATTCCAGGTTATACAGAAACCTGAAATACCTCTCAATTTGTTCTCTGATGCTAGCATACTCCTTATTTTAAAATATTGTCCATCAAAGATAACTACAGACGTATCTCAGGAACAAATGTAAATCATTGAAGAAAGAGCAAATTAAATCCAACAAAATTGTCATGATAAAGGAGGGTTTTCTTAACACAACGTAATGTAACTCGGTACAGTTGGAAATCTATTACTATAACTTTTTAAGTTAGAAAAACACAATCTTGATAGATGCTTGAAAAACATTTTCTAAAATTTAACACATTCCAGATTTAAATTTTGTCAGACTAGGAATAGAAACTTCACTTGGCTAAGGATATCTACCAAAAATGTTCAGCAAATGTCCACATTCAACTCAGAGAAAGCCTATTGGCTATACAACAGTCACTTATCCCAAAGAAATTGAAATATTATGGAGAGGCAACACGGCCATTGTTTCAGGCAGTATGATTGTGGAGACAGTACAGAATCAATTGGAAAACTATTAGTGCAGTGATAAGAGGTATTTTTGTTTAGGAATTTAACATATTTGTTTGCAGCACAGATCCCTATGAAACAACATTTTTATGAAGGGTATAAAACACCTGAATAAATAGCTAAAATATCCTGTGTTCTTGTTTGTAAAAACTCAGTTTTGTCCAGACATCAATTACCTTGAAGTGAATTTATAAATTCAATTCCAATGGGATTTTGTTACTTAGAATTAATGTTGGTTGTGAGAGCAAGTTAAAACTAATAGTAGCTTCATAAGATTGAAGTGTCTCATACAAACTCAGGAGGGCAATATAGGGCTGGTGGTGCCCTTCCAGGTTTCAGAAACGGATGCTTCTGGCTTTCAAACCTCTGATCTCCAGTGAGCCTGTCTATTCTGGTCAATGGACAGGAAGTGAATAACAGTCACATACCTTAACTTTGAGAACAGTTCCCCGAGATTGTACCTACATCTATGTTAATCCCATTGCTTAAAACATGAACACTCCTGCCAAGACGGCTGGGATTTGTATTTATTCTATATGCCCATGTTTCCAGATAAAAAGCAGGGGTCCTATTAAAGGAAAGGGGGAAATGGACATTAGGGTACTATTAGCTATATTAGAGGCCTGGTGCATGAAATTCGTGCACAGGAGTGTGTCCCTCAGCCCAGCCTGCACCCTTGCCAATTTGGGACCCCTCGAGGGATGTCCAACTGTCCATTTAGGGATGTAAACTGCCTGTGAGAGGGATGTAAACTGGCAGTCAAACATCCCTCTCTCAATCCAAGACTGCTGGCTCCAAACTGCTCGCCTGCCTTCCTTCCTGATTGCCCCTAACCGCTTCTGCATGCCAGCCTGATCACCCCCTAACCACTCCCCTGCCAGTCTGATTGATGACTACTGCTCCCCTGCTAGCCAGATTGCCCCTAACTGTCCTCCCCTGCATGCTTGTTTCCCCCTCCAACTGCTCTCCCCTGCAGGCCTAGGTCTCCCCACACCCCTCATTACCCTTCCCTGCAGGCCCGCTTGCCCCCAACTTCCCTCATCTGCTAGCCTGGTCACCCCTAACTGCCCTCCCCTGTAGGCTTAATCACCCTCAACTCCCCACCTGGTCCCTCCCAACTGCCCTCTCCTGCTGGCCATTGAGGTGGCCATTTTGTGTCCACATAGGGCAGGGGTCCTCAAACTTTTTAAAGTGGGGGCCAGATCACGGTCCCTCAGAGAGCTGGAGGGCCGGACTATATGAACTACTAATTCCTACTGTAACACCTCAGCTGCGCTCACTGCCCAAAAAACCTGGCGGGCCGGATCAGACTCCTCTGCGGGCCGCATGTGACCCACGGGCCGTAGTTTGAAGACCCCTGACATAGGGGCAGCCATCTTGTGTGTTGGAGTGATGGTCAATTTGCATATTACTCTTATTAGATAGGCTATGCCATTCAAGTGACTCAGAAATTCATATGCGAAGTAATCAAGAAAAACTAAAAATAAATGAGGAAAATTTGACTATTTCTTACTAGAAACAAAACTGCAATACTGCATCAAAGAAAAAAATCAAACAGATTAAAGGAAAAGACTAATAATATATATGTATATTTATGGTATATAATAAAGATAGTTTTATTTTTTATTTATTTGTTTTGATATTGGAAAATGTTAATATGTTTTTATTTTTATTTTTTAAATAAATTTTTATTGTTCATATTATTACAAATGTTCCTTCCCCCCCCTCTCCATTGCTCTCCTCCACCAGGTTCCCATCCCACCCTCTGCCCTTTCCCCACCCCCCACTGTCCTCATCCATAGGTGCACAGTTTATGTTCAGTCTCTTCCCACATCCTCCTCTCCCCTTTTCCCCAAGAATCGTCAGTTCACTCCCCTTCCATACCTCTGATTCTATTATATTCACCAGTTAATATTGTTCATCAGATTTTTTTTTTAATTTCCTTGGTTTTTAGATTCACTTGTTGATAGTTACGTATTTGTTGTTCATAATTTTTATCTTTATTTACTTTCTCTTCCGAAAGAACCCCCTTTAGCAATTCATATAATTCTGGGTTGGTGGTGATGAACTCCTTTAGCTTTTTTTTATTAGTGAAGCTCTTTATCTGGCCTTCGATTCTGAGTGATAGCTTTGCTGGGTAGATTATCTTTGGCTGTAGGTTCTTACTATTCATCACCTTGAATATTTCTTGCCATTCCCGTCTGGCCTGCATGGTTTCTGTTGAGAAATCAGCTGACAATTGTACAGGTGCTCCTTTATTGGTAACTACCTGCTTTGCTCTTACTGCTTTTAATATTCTCTCTTTATCTTTTGCTCTTGGAATTTTAATTATGATTTGTCTTGGTGTTGTCCTCTTTGGATTCCTTTTGTTTGGAGTTCTGTGTGCTTCCTGGACTTGTAAGTCTAATTCTTTCACCAGGTGGGGGAAGTTTTCTGTCACTATTTCTTTCAGTATGTTTTCGATACCTAGCTCTCTCTCATCTTCTGGGACCCCCATAATTCTGATGTTTGTTCGCTTGAAGTTGTCCCAGAGGTTTCTTACATTATCTACAATTTTCTGGATTCTCTTGTCTTCTTGCTTCTGCGGAGGAGTGTCTTCTGGCTCTTTATGTTCCAAATCTTTGACTTGATTCTTGCGATCTTCCATTCTGTTTTTAGGACTCTGTATAATATTTTTTATTTCAGACAATGTATTCTTTATTTCTTGTTGATCCCTTATTATTTCTCGTTGATTCCTTATTAATTCTAGTTGATCCCTTTTCATAACCTCATAGGACTTATCGATGTTTTCTAGGAAATTCTTGAAAAACCTTATAAGCTTAGATTTGAACTCTATATCCAGTCGCTTTTTGTCCTCCATTTCTTTCATTTGTGATCTATTTCGTCGCATTTTCGCAGCTTCCCTGATGGGGCGGAGTTTCAGGGTGGAGCCTACAGCCTTGGCTTCCATCAGCCCCGCCCTATGCCCACCCTATGTGGTTCCTGGGACTCGTTGGGTCCTTCAGTACTCACTGCAAGCGCCTCTGAGAGAAAGGTGCCCTCGATTTTTGCCTGCTACCAAACAGTCTAGGCTCTCCCCCAATGAGCCCGGAACTGGGGTTCAGTTCAGTTGGAAGTGGGATTGGAGGTGGCGTTCAGAGCAGTCTGGAGCCCCTGTCTCCTTCCCTCCAGGGCAATCCCGCGGCACAGCCAACCGTCCCTTCTCTGCGCACAATGTGCGTGCCGCCAGGACCTCCTTTCGCTGCTCCCCCGGGGCTCCGCCTTACAGCCCAGCTCCCTATGCTCCCTGGGGTCTGGCCTAGAACTGGGGTTCATAGTAGTCGGAACTGGGGCCCAGCACAGTTGGAGCTTTTATCTCCTTCCCGCTAGGGAATGCCAGCCAGGCACTCAGTCGCGCCTCCTCACTGGCTCCGTCCTCTCCGTGCCGCGTGTCTCCGTACCTTAGGCTTTTACAGCTCCTCCACGCTTCCTTCTCGTTTTCTCCTTGCTTCTCGTTGTAGAATTTCCAGTCAGTCAACTTTCCTGTAGTTCTGGGTAATGTCCATTTTATATTTTAGTTGTACTTTATTGAAATTGTTCTGTGCAGCTGCGGCTAGGTATTTACCTGTGCAGCCATCTTGGATAGATTCCAAAGATACAGTTTTAAATGATGAGTAAAGAAGTAGCTTGTGAATGAATTGGATTCAGAATAGCCATACTGGGGGTACCTGCCTATGTCATACTATACACAAAGATACATTTCAAGTGGATTAAAGAGAACGCTTAAGAAAACCAAAAAGTACATAAGTGCTAAAATGTAGGAAAATCATAATTTTGGGGTGCAGGTTTTCCTAAGCAAGATATAAATCCAAGGCGTGGCTCAGTGGTTGAGCATCAACCTATGAACCAGAGGTCATGGTTTGATTCCCGATCAGGCATGCCTGGGTTGTGGGCTTGGTTCCTGGTAGGGGGCTTACAGGAAGCAATGGATCAATGATTCTCTCATCATTGGTGTTTATATCTCTCTCCCCCTCTCTGAAATCAATAAAAATATATTTTTAAAAAGTTATAAACCCCAGAAATCAGACCTAAGGAAAAATAGCGACACATTTGGAACATGAAACGACTGCAGGGTGAAAGACCCTGAGCAAAGCTGAGGGGAGGAGACATTTGCAGTATGTATATATGACACAAAAGTTTGTTAATAAGGAACTTCAGCATATCAATTATTACATTGATAAATATTCAGAGATTTATAATACCCACTTTTGGTGAGGAAAATAGGCCCTCTATCAGATGGTGAATGACTGAACAATTGTTTCATCAAAATATTTTTACACAACAAATACCCCATGGCCAACAGCAATGGTAATGTGCCATCAATTGTAAGATGCATTCCAACCTAAATATAGTAAAATGTGGGGGCAGGCAGAAAGTGTCCAAGAATTGCTGATGCAGGGTGCATCTAGAAGAATGGTGTCCCAGCATTATTTGTAATAATGAGAAATTAGAGACAGACTAAATATTCAGCCGTAAGGGGAATAAATTATGTATAGTCCTAATAATTGAATACTTTAGCCATTAGGAAGAATGAGAGAGATCACTATGGTTTGACATGAAAATGTCCCAAGATTATATTGTGAAGAGGAAAAAGGCTACTTACAGTAGAATGTATGTTTTTAAAAAGTTTTACTTAGGAAAATTATATATGTATATGTAATTATATAAATTCCAAACTGCATAGAAATACATAAGATAAATGCAGAGTAACTTTATAGTTATGAGTATGCAAAACACTTTATTCTTGTATTAATTATTATATAATTTTTTTGTATTACAATTGTAAACCTACTTTGCCCACCCCATATACTTAAGTATACTAGTATATATAAAAGGCTAAGTGGTCAGTAGGTATGGCACGCACTGATCACTAGGGGGCAGATGCTCAATGCAGGAGCTGCTGAGTGATGGCAACTTTGCCGAGTGCACCCTTGCACTCCCGACCCCTTGGAGGATTTCAGACTGCTGGTTTCTGCCCGATCCCCACAGCCAGGCTGAGGGACCCCACGTGCTGGAGGGACCCTGCTCACTCTGCAGAGGACCTTTGAGCCCTGGTGCTGTCCAGGTACAGTTGGCCAGGGAGGGACTGCAGGAGGTTGCCTCCAGGGCATGTCCAGCCCATCTTCTCCAGTCCCGCCCTACCGGCCACCTTCTAATGAATTGCCTTCAATGTGCATGAATCCATGCACCAGGCCACTAGTACAAAATACAAAGTCTGAAAGGAGACATAGTGTTTACATGTGAGGATGGAAACGGCCTCCAGACAACTCCAGGGTGAACTGGAAAATGGTGAGTTTTTAATCTTTCGGATTTTTGTCTTTTAAACAGCAGAGGAGCCAGTTTTGGGGAAGGCGGTGAATCTATCTGGGGGCATGTGGAGATGGTATTGCCTGTGGGACAGGGAAATGGTGATAGCAAGTCAGGAATGGGACACGTGGGCATAGAGCTTAGGAGAGCTGACCATCAACTCACAGTGTTAACGCCTTCTCTTTCAAGTGATGATTTGAATATTTGTGTGTCTGACACAAAAATCTAACTCCTTGTGGCAGCAGATCTTGCTTCCCTGCTGTTACCTATCCCTATTTCAGATGTAGCATTTTCTAGTTTTGACCCTCTTGGGGAAAACGTTTAAGTGAAGAAAAGCCTGTTTTTTCATCTACAAAATGAAGATTGTGTTACTGTCCTTGCTCACTGCTACAAAAATTAAATGAGTCTGAGGAAACCTTAGCACTGCCCGGAATGCTTATTTGGCTCTCAGAATTGTTTCAGTATTCTTGCTGTTACCTACGTATCACAGCTAATGTATTTATCTTTAATTAGCAATAAAAGAGCAAAGGAAGTATTAGCTTGGGAAGTCCTTATGTGAAATTAACACAGGAATTTAGTGTGGTTTTTTTTCTTTTCAAATTCATTTTTGATCTTTCATAACCTGTTTTGTAGATTACAATATAGCTACTCATTACTCTATAAAGTTTGCCCAGGATTTTGGTCAAAATGAACAAAATCACAAGCTGATAATCAAAAGGAAATAAGTCACAAGTGTCTCACCTCACAGAACCAATTATAGTTATTCCCAATAACTTTTTCCTTTGGCATCGGAGATCCTCAGCTGACGAGGATAGAAATAACCTGCTCATGTTGGAGCTCTTAGCTCAGCCCGACAAAGAGTAACAGAAATCCCCTCTGCTGGGATTTGAATGGCTCGTCAGCACCGAGGTCACTGTCACTGTTAAATGACAGATGTTTTCCTGAAAATCCCCTGCATCTCTTCCTGTGACAGGAAGTTCAGCGCTGGCAACAGCAGGGTGGTGTTCTTTAATAACTGTTAACTTTATTCTTTAGAGAGTTTGCAAAGATGTCTTATTGCTCCGGGAGGACTCCCTCCACACCCACACCTGCATTTTCCTTTTGCATAATGCCTACAATTTAGAGCCACCAGGCTCTCTGTTGCATAGCTTCCGTACCCTTGGTTCAGTATAACCAAAATGCTCATAAATCTCCTTTTCTTCCAGTAGCTTTCTGCAGCAGCTGGGGTATGACAGCCTTGTCCCTGATCTGTAATTCCAGACAAGTCCAGGGTGAACTGGCAGACCAATCCAGAGCTACTACGTCAGATAAAGTGATGCTGTTTGCACAACTCAGTGTCCTCAAGAGATACTCATGTAATACCCCCAATTTGTATTCTGCATAAAACTCCTTTTACAAGACATAAACTTCCCAGAGGGAGCAAACGTAGCCCGCTAAAAGATGCTGAACATATGACTGTGTAATGTAATTTTAAACTCAGAAGGAATTGGCTAAGCCTTTCCCATACTAGAAACCAAAAGCTATAAAAGAACCCGCAATTTCTTTTATAAGTATAGCATTCTTAATTTTGGGATTCTAATCAAGCCATGTTCTAATTCTAGTCAAGCAATGCTAGACATATGATGGATGAATATAAATATTTGAATTGTATATATTATGAGATTTAAGCACTCTACTCACATTTATCACAAAAAAATTTAATTGATTTATTATCTGTGCTTAATTGACTTACATTTGAAGCAGCTAATTAAATGATTTCTATAGACACACTAATTGCATTAGAGAAACTTTGACTAAATGATGTATTTGTGTTTTTACTTGCATGGTACTTCCTAATTCTCCCCTCATTCTCAATCAGGGATTCTCCGTCTTGGCCTGTTAATGTTTCAGACGGATGCTTGGTTGCGGGGGCCTCTCCTGTGCCTTAGAGCAGTGTTTCCCAACCTTCTCTCATGATGAGAATCACCTGGTGGAGTTGTTAAAACACAGATTCCTGAATCCCAACTAAGAAGTGCTAAACTAGAATTTTTGGGAACATATAGGTAAAATTGCATACCTAACTTAGTGCTCTGTCTTAGAGCACTAAGTTAGGTATGCAATTTTACCTATATGTTCCCAAAAATTCTAGTTTAGCACTTCTTAGTTGGGATTCAGGAATCTGTGTTTTAACAACTCCACCAGGTGATTCTCATCATGAGAGAAGGTTGGGAAACACTGCTCTACTTAATAGATTCCAGTGGCACACTCAGCCCTGACAATCATGGACCGGTGTCCCCTGGGAGGCAAAATTCGGCCCCAACTGAGAATCATCAGTCTAGCTAAAAGTAGTTGGCTGTGGGATTTGAGCTCTAAATGTTCTGTTTGGAGATATTGGGATTTTTTTTTTTTAAAGTCACCTTAAATTCAGCAATTCTGGGAAGCATTCCTGGGTTTCCTCTTTCTCTGCAGTACACAGATAAGCTCTGCTCTAGACCAGTGGTCGGCACACTGCGGCTCGTGAGCCACATGTGGCTCTTTGGCCCCTTGAGTGTGGCTCTTCCACAAAATACCACGTGCGGGCTGGCATGTACAGTGCGATTGAAACTTCATGGCCCATGTGCAGAAGTCAGTTTTCGGCTCTCAAAAGAAATTTCAATCATTGTACTGTTGATATTTGGCTCTATTGACTAATGAGTTTGCCGACCACTGCTCTAGCTCTTCCTCTCTTTACTCTGTACTCTGGGCCTCTGCTTTCCAGAAAGGATATTGTTTGTTTGTTTGTTTGTTTGTTTTGTTCCTATCTCCAGATAGCACAGTGCATGACACAAGGAAGAGGCTCAAAAAAAACGAACTGGCTGGAAGAATGACTGTTACCTGTTATTTTTCTCTTGGAAGTATATGCCTCTAAATACAGACCTTTGTTTAAAATAACAGATGTGGCCGAAACTGGTTTGGCTCAGTGGATAGAGCGCTGGCCTGTGGAATGAAGGGTCCCAGGTTCGATTCTGGTCAAGGGCATGTACTATGGTTTCGGGCACATCCCCAGTGGGGGGTGTGCAGGAGGCAGCTGATCGATGTTTCTCATTGATGTTTCTAACTCTCCCTCTCCTTTCCTCTCTAAAAAAATCAATAAAATATATTTAAAAAATAAAATAACAGATGTGTCCAGCTGCTTTATATTTTGCTTTGTGTCATCTGTTTAATTTTTCTAAGCCTGTGAGACTTTATTTTCATGATGTTTCATTTATTCACCTAATATATGTGGAGTCCTTACTATGTGCCAGACACTCATGCTAGGAGGGGAAGATGCAGTTATGAACAAAATGGGCACAATTCTTGTCCCTAGGAGTCTTACAGATTATTTAAAAGCAGTTACAGTTCAGGAATGACTTACTTAGGACTGTCAGACCACACTGGTTTCTAAACAAATAAACATGGAGGGCCAAGAAGCCCCCTAGAGACACAGCACATAACTAACATGTTGTATGGTCCTCAGGGAGACCCTTCTGGTCCAGAGACCCTAAATGACTCCTAGCTTTCCCCACACCTTGGGACAGCAGAGGAGGAAGTGTGGTCAGAGGTGGTGGGGTTATTGCCGGAAGTAACAGGAGGCAGTGCTCTGCTCTTTAACTGGTCTCTTCCCAGCAAGCACCTGCCAGGAGAAAGCACAAGATTTTGAGTAAGAGAAACAAAAGTGCTGAAAAGCTTGCTTTCTCTGGTTACAAATGTTTCCCTACATTTCATTAGGATTGACCACTTGTTTGTGGATACTGACGAGATATAGTAACAAATGTAATTCCAGTTCTGTGTTAATCTGTACCTACCTGCTCACTAAGTTACTCTCTGGGGTTATTTTTTAAAATATGTTTTATTGACTTCAGAGAGAGGAAGAGAGAAGGAGAGAAAGAAACATTAATGATGAGAAGAAGAAAAAATCACTGATTGGCTGTTTCCTGCATGTTTCCTTTTGGGGACTGAGCCTGCAACCCAGGGATATGCCCTGACCAGGAATGGAACTGATTTTCTAGTTCATATGTTGATGCTCTACCATTGAGCAACACTGGCCAGGCAGGAAATTTTTCTTTTAATCCAGAACTCGATCCTTGGCACTTAGAATGGTGGCAGCACTCCATATATACACATTGAGGTAACTAATCAGCCAATCAATGTTGCCACAAATGCATAAGCATCTTCATGGGTGAGCAGCGATATGTAGTAAAATGGGAAAGAACAGGTCATCCTCCTCTATTTCATATTATATTAGGACTAGTGTCTCAGTGCATTGATTCATGCACATTGAAAGGAAATTAATTAGGAGAAATATTTTAATATTGCTATTCACCCTTTCTCTATAATAGAAGTGTCAACCAAATTCACGATAGACAATGGCAAATGGAAACACGTGTGCAACTGGCCCCAGGGAGAGCTTTATATGTCAACTTAGCCTTTTATATATATAATAGAGGCTCAATGCACGGAATTCATGTAAGGGCAGGCCTGCCTTCCCCCGGCTGCTGGCACCAGCTTCCCTCTGACACCCAGGACCCAGGCTTCCCTCGCAGCCCTGGCTTCATGCTAAAGATCGTCCGGAAGGATGTCTGGTCTAATTAGCATATTATGCTTTTATTAGACAGGATAGAAAAACTTGCTTAATTAGACCCGCTTTCTGACTTAGCTAAACTCTTTCTAGTCCAGTGAAGCACCCCAACTTCTCTTTTAGGTAATTGTCAGCAACACAGCAGATTATTATTGTGGATCACGCAGGGAGAACAAAGGGTAAAATATTTTACTGCAGCAGTGTTGACTGTGTTCTGCGCAGTGAGAAAAACCTGAAGTTATTTTCAAGTTCCACTATTTCTTACTTCTTTTCAGTTAGGTCAAGTTTCTAACTTGCTTTTTTTTTTTTTTTTTTTTTAATGTATTTTGTTGATTTTTCTTACAGAGAGGAAGGGAGAGAGAGAGAGAGCTAGAAACGTCGATGAGAGAGAAACATCAACCAGCTGCCTCTTGCACACCCCCTATCAGGGATGTGCCTGCAACCAATGTACATGCCCCTGACCGGAATCGAACCCGGGACCTTTCAGTCAGCAGACCGATGCTCTGCCACTGAGCCAAACTGGTTTCGGCAAGTTTCTAACTTTCTAAATCTCAGTTTTCCTGCTAATGAAAAGAAAATAGGATTCCACGGAGTCTCCTAACTACCTACTTCAGGACTTCTGTGAGGATCAAATGAGATAAGGCATGGGAAAATGCTTTCACAGACACTTGGTTAAAGTATACAATGTTTCTACCTGTGTTCCTGGTCTGAAGAAACTCCAAGGAGGCTAGTCACTAGGGAGAGGAAGCAGGTGTTGCTACATGACATTACCTGGTGCCCACTGTGACCGTTTCCAGGCTGTGCTGGGCTATGGGCCTCATTTTGCACCATGGGGTCTTGGCAGCATTAGCTGTGATTTGATGGGGTGTCACTCTGGGGGAAGCTGAGTGTTGGTTTGTGGGCACCAGGTCCATGGTGCTGTTTATTTTTAAATGGCCAGTGTGCATCATGCCACCTCCTACAATGAGCGCCTGCCCCTGGTGGTCAGTGTATGTCAAAGCTACTGGTTGGACGGACACTTATCCTTTTATATATATAGACTAGAGGCCTAGTGAACGAAAATTCATGCACTCAGGGTGTCCCTCAGCCCAGCCTGTGCCATCTCAAAGTCTGGAACCCCTCGGGGGATGTCCGACTGATGGCTTAGGTCTGCTCCCCTGTGGAAGTGCACTGACCACCACAGATCAGCTCCTGTGTTGAGCGTCTGCCCCCTGGTGGTCAGTGCATGTCATAGCGATTAATCATTCTCAAATGTTCCACTGTTAGGGTCAATTTGCATATTACCCTTTTATTATATAGGATAAGGTTTCTCAACTTCAGGAATATTGACATTTTGACCAGATAAATTCTTTGTTGCGGGGGCATCCTGTGCATTGGAGCATGTTTAGCAGCATCCCTGGCCTCTGCCTACCAGATGTCAGTAACGTCCCTCCCCAATGTAAAACAACCAAATTGTGTCTAGACATTGCCAGATGTTCACCTGGGAGCACATCTCCCCTGGTTGATAACCACTTTGTTAAAAAGATCCAAAAGCAGGGAAACTTGGGCTCCTATGTCTTACAGAGTTTTTGGAGATATAGTTTGTTTTTATAATCTGCATAATCTACCCCAAACTCAGTGCACACAGATATATATATATATGTTTTGTTTTATTTTTCTCACTCATGTGCCTGCAGTCTGGCTGGCCTTGTGTTGATCTTGGTGGGCTCAGCTAGATTTGACTTCAAGTTGCAGATTTGATCCAGGTCTGTTGCAAGTATCTCACACATTCTCCTTGGATCAGTGGCTACCTGAGTCACATTCCTGGTGGAAAAAAGACATGCAAAAAGGCAAGCACAATCATGCTGGCATATTTCAAGCTTCTGCTTTTGCTGTATTTTCAAATGTGTCATTGACTAAAGCAAGACACGGCCAAGATGAACGCCAAAGGGCAGGGAGACACGTCATCTACAGTGGGAGGTGGAGGGGATCACATATTTATTTGCTGAATGGTAATCCAAACGACTACGCAGATCTTGCAGTTTAAAAATATTTTTATTGATTTAAGAGAGGAAGAGAGAGAAACATCAATGATGAGAAAGAATCAGTGATCGGCTGCCTCCTGCATGCCCCCTACTGGGGATCGAGGTACAACCTGGGCATGTACCCTGACAGGGAATGGAACTGTGATCTGGTTCATGGGTCAATGCTCAACCACATATCCATACTGGCCAGGCATAAGGTTTTCAGTTTTAATGCACAGTTTTCTATTTAGACATACAGCCAATAGAGAATAGAGCAGAATGATAACCACACCTTGACAATTTCTCATTGGGTCCTAGCTCTTCCCCAGACTCTTCCCACCTTGGTTGGTTCAGACAGCTGGTAGGTAGCAGAGCTGGACTTCACACTTGGTTTTATCTGATCACAAAGCTTGTGCTTATAACTTTGTTAATGAGTAGAGTTTAAGTGATGAAGCATTTTTAAGACCATGGAATCCACAGAACTTGTTACTCTCAAACTTAATCAGTTACTTGAGCTTGGGAAGTGAGTGATGACCCTGAAATTCTGCTATCTAGTAAAATTTCATATTTTTATTAATTTATTTAAATACTTATTGAATAGCACATATAATGCACTGTGCTAGGTACTATGTGTGAGAAGCATAAAAAGTGACACATTGAACCTGCACTTGTGAAATTTTCAGCCTAGAAGGGAAATTAAATATGCATAGAAAGAGAATAAAAGTTAGAAAGTGATACATATTAGACTGTACGGTACACAAGGCTGCAGGTCATTCTGTTTTGGTGTGCCCTTTAATATTCTTTTTTTTAAAAAAAAATATATATATTTTATTGATTTTTCACAGAGAGGAAGAGAGAGGGATAGAGCACATGTGTCAAACACAAGGCCCGCGGGCCAAATCCAGCCCGCCAGGCCTTGCAATGTGGCCCGCACCGCACTGTCATCACTGCACTCCGCTGTCAGTTTATGACATTGTCAGTTTATGACTGTTCAGTAAACCATTCGGCCCGCGATTTAGGCTGGATTTTAGATTTGGCCCCTTCTCTGATTGAGTTCGACACCCCTAGGATAGAGAGTTAGAAACATCGATGAGAGAGAATCATCGATCAGCTGCCTCCTGCACACCCCCCACCGGGGATGCGCCTGCAATCAAGGTACATGCCCTTGACCGGAACCGAACCCGGGACCTTTCAGTCCCCAGGCCAACGCTCTATCCACTTGAGCCAAACCGGTCCCGGCACCCTTTAATATTCTTGTACACAATAGTAACTCAGAAAAAGAGAGCTGTGTTCCAGTTGAAGCGTTTATGGAAGAGTTTGTGGGAAAAGTAGCATTTAACCTAAGGCTTGAAGGATGCAAATTATTTGGACATGAACTGGGAGTAGTGAAGGTAGTGAAGGACGAAGGATCAGCAGGAGCAAGGCACAGAGGAAGAGCAGGGAGTGTCTAAGGAACAGTGCATGCTTCCACATGGCTGCAGCGTAGGGCATTGTATAGGTTGTGGAGCCCATTGGTGGCAGATCAAGGAGGTCCCTGAATGGCCAGAGAAAAGGGTTTGGATTTTATCTGAGGCAAGAGGGAGATTGGAGTAACACGAGCAGAGCTATACTTCAGGAAGATAAATTTGTTAGCAATTTTAAGATATATTGGAGACTGCAGTTAAAAGGTTAGTGTAACATTTCAGATAGACATAGCAAGGGCCCAAGGAAGGCCTAAGCCAGGGTGACAATGGAGAGAAAGCAATAGATCTGAGAAATGTTAATAGGGGAAGACAATGCCTGTGATTCATTTAATGCTGGGGACCAGCGAGAGGAAAAAAAAAAAAAAAAAAAAAAAAAAAGCAAAGATGGGGTAAGGACTATTAAAAGAAATCAAGCTCACTGAAAATTGACTGGTTTGTGAGTACAAAGCCCGTTGGGTTATGGCCGTTCTGAGTTCGAAGGCATTGCTGGCTGTCTAGGTATGAGTAAAGTGTGGGTGGTGAGGCTGGAGATTCCCCATCAGCAGGACGTGATGCTGAAGTCCCAGGGCTGTGCCAGGGAGAGCGCGGATGGCGCAGGTTCTGGGAGCCAGGCCCATGGTGCCCTCTCGCGGGGCATTTCACTGCGTCGGTAACCAGGGTTCAGTGTTTAGATAATATTGGTCTTGATGCGATAGAGGATTTTTTAGAACCCCTATGTTTTGGGGTGTATGTGCGCGTGTGTGCCTGCGGGCGTGTGAAAGGTACTGTCCTCCAACGATTTAGTGATTTCCAAGTCTCTCCGAAGTAGGTTTTGTTTGTTTGTTTGTTTTTAACAAAGCAGCTAGCCACCGGCTGCTCAACAACATAATTTATTTATTAATATTTTTTTACATTTGTAAAATTATCTTTTTTTTTTTTTATTGTTTAAAGTATTACAAATAGTAGTACCTATGTCTCCTTCCCCCCAGTTGACCTTCCCCCAGCATCCCCGCCTTGGCACATGCCCTCACCCCCCTCCCAGTGTCTTGCGTCCATTGGTTGTGCTTGTATACATGCATACAATCCTTCTGTTGATCTCTTACCTCCCTCCCCTTCCATCCTCCCCTGCCTTTCCGCTGTAGTTTGATAGTCTGCTGTTTGCTTCACTGCCTCTGTCCGAAGTAGTTTTTATAGTGGACGGTAGAGGGCAGCAGAGCCCCACATTTCACAGGAGACTCAGGTCATCCTTCAGAAGTCCCTTGCATCTCTTCATCCCCTTGCATCTTTTTTTTGTTGTTGTTGTTAATGAAACCATATCCCCCTTTAAAGCTGGAGGACATAATTCGTTTCCTAAGCCGCTATCTTTGGGTACAGAGCATCTGAAGCTTTACTTTGCTGGTGGTGGTGGTGGTGGGGCTCTCTCTAAGCTGATTATTCACTGGTGACGGGCGGAATGGCGTTAGACTTGCAATGGGGAATTTTTAGCTGGAGCATTCACTCCATCCTGAAGACTATGTTGCTGTTTTTTTTTAAAAGAAAATAAATTGGGCTCATCTTTTAAGATACATTTTGTATTATAGTTACTGTCATGGTAAGTGCAGCTTACTGCTATTGGCTGGGTTTCCTCAAGTACAGCTGACCTGAGACAAGGGAGGACAAGGAAGCCACACTCACAAGTGTGACCTTATTTCGTTGGTTTCTAACCTAACTCACTGCTGCAGCCTCTAGTCCTTTCCAATCCGTCATTTCCCGTCCTGGCCTCCGTCCACCGTCTAGACTGCCTGTGAGGCAGGAGGCACCGATCGGAGGCTTCTCGTTTCTGTCCCCGTGCCTGGCCGCGCTGTCTCCCACCAGGTGATGTCACTGCTGGGCCCTGGGCTCTGGGGCCTCCCGTGGCCCTGCGTGCAGAGCTGCGGGACTGGCTTCTCTGTGCGACTCTTTGGCACTGGCACAAAGGCCGTCTCTCCCTCGCACATCCCTGTATCCACAGCACTAGCACTATGCCTGCTATGATCATTTTTTAAAATATGTTATTGAAGAAGCACCAAAGTCTTTCCAGCTCAATGTCTTATGCGATTTTAACTAAACATTAAAAAAACAACAACAGTTTGTTTTTACCCGTTCTTTTATTTGGAATTCTTTTCTTTCTCAGCATGAGATATGTGCCTGTGGAGGGAAGCACAAAAGGCAAACTCTCCTGGGTTCCAGGAGGAAGGCGGGGGTGGCGCGCAGCGAACTGGGTGCTCCGTGCGGACGGCTGGGTGGGGCAGGCCTGTGGCAGGCAGGTGCCCTGGTCCCATGACGCTGTCCCGCCCTTCTTTGTGCCGTCGCCCTGAAGCCTCCAGGCTTTGTTCATACTGTTCCCCTTTTTGGATGTTCTTCCTCTTTTCTGGTTCAGAAACTTCTTTTATCCCGCCCTATTTTTCTTTTTTCCCCTCGTAGCATTTATCATTTCCTATCAAATCACGTCGCTCACCTGTCCTGTGTGTTGCCTATTCTCCCGTCCTCCTGGTAGAAGGTCCGCTCCAGGGAAGCAGGGATTTTTATTTGCTCACCCATTGACCCCAACCACCTGGAACACTGCCGAGACCAGAAGAGCTACTCAGTAAATATTTCCCAGATTTACAAATGGATCCTTGAAGGTGCGATTCACAGGTCGTGCTGCTGCCTCAGTGAAGCCTCCATGTCTGACTTGTGCTCTCAGTCCCGGAAAAAGTGTGTTTATCTGCCCTCTACGTTACCAAAGCACTTTGTTTGTGTTTGCAGTGTAGCACATATGACCACCATGACCGTTGCTTTATATATCAATAAGAATGATAAAATAGTAACAGAATATTAATTGGAAGTTTTTTTTTTTAAAAAAAATACGTTTTTATTAATTTTAGAGAGAGGGGAAAGGAGAAAGAGAGAGAGAGAGAGAGAGAGAGAGAGAGAGAGAGAGAGAGAGAGAGAGGAAAGAAACATCACTCGGCTGCTTCTATACACCTCCTTCTGGGGATGGAGCCCACAACCCGGTCATGTGCCCTGACTGGGAATTGGACCCTTGACCGCTCAGGGCCTGGGACAATGCTCCAGCAACTGAGCCACACCTGCCAGGGCTAACTTGGAAGCTTTGACTGAGGCACCAAGATGCAATAAGAATAAAAATTCAAAGTCAGGTACCATCCAAAGATGGACATTTCCATGAGCTTCTTGACTCTTAGAAAAAAAAACCCACCCCCATTGTGGACATGGAAGGATCAAGACCGGGAGATGGGGGCTTGGTAAGGAGGGCTTCTCTGGAAGGGCGGACCTGGGCTCTCCAGCCACCGCCGGAGGGGCAGGGAGGGCACTACCCTCAGCTGAGTCAGGCGGGGGCGGGGGGCGGGGGGGTGGAGATGTGTGGCTCTGGCACTTCCGGACACATGTGGTTGCTCTCTGAGTCTCGCCCAGAAATGATAAAAGGCGAAGACTGGCTGGCCAGCAGCTCCGACAGCAGAGCAAGGAGGCTGCTCCTGGAGTTTTTTTTTGGGGGGGAGGAGAGCCTTTCCCTGAGAGCAGACATGAGCCATGTGGGGGCCAGTCTGGAGCCATTTAAAATCTTCCCCCAGATTGCTGCCTGGAGGTTCCCCTCCAGGAGAGCCAGAGAGAAAAGGGATGGCCGTCCAGAGGAAAAAACACATTCCCTTTGTAAGAGGAAGAGTAGTCAAACATTCCTTTTTTTTTTGGGGGGGGGGGGGGGGCTTTGAAGAAATTGTGAGACAGAAAGAGCCATCTCCAAACACCCCAAAGCAAAGAAGGCCTCAAATGCAAGAAACTGGCCCCAAAGAGAATTAGTCAAAATCAGAATGACTTTCTGCCCCTCTACCTTTCCCCCATCCCTCTTTGCCTCCGGCGGGGTGAAACCTGGTGACAAGCCAGGGGACAGGAGAAATGCCGAGGGCCTGGAGGCACTGCAGGGGAGAGAGGACGATGGGCGAGGCCTGTCTTTCTCCCTAACCACCACCGCCAGCCTCCAGCAAAGCCCTCGCCAGAAACCATTTCACACTGAGCCAGGCCGGAAGCTGTGCTTCTTCCATGGGACTGGACATTCCAGTTTCGGAATTAAGATAGTTTTCCTGACTTAAAGTGACTTGGGTCTTTTCATTGCCTAGGAATCTTCAGAAATGTGATGCTGTCTGAAATTTTGTCTGGGGCCAGAGGGAGAACTTTCCCTCTGCTTACATTAAAAAAAAAAAATCGGAGAAGAAGGGAGATAGAGTGAGAGATAGAAACATCGATGATGAGAGGGAATCACTGACTACTGCCTCCTGCATGCTCCACATTGGGGATGGAGCCCACACCCGGGCATATGCCCTGAGCAGGAATCAAACCCTGACCTCTGGGTTCATAGGACGATGCTCTACCACTGAGCCATGCTGGCCAGCTGCTTACATTTTAAATAACAGTCGAACCCTGCGATTACCTCCGCTGAGTCCTGCTTGCTCACAGCGTCAGGGCTGGTGTTCCTATTGGCTAATGTTTATTGTGTGCTCACTGTCTTCCAGGCGCTATGCTGTTAATAAGTTTGTCTCATGGTTCTGCTAACACCCGATGCGAGAAGCACTCTGATCCTATTTTACATGCAGGAAAACTGAAACCGAAGGACACGAACTAACTTCCCTGAGGTTTCCACACACCAGTTTCAAGTAGAGCAGGCATGTGAAGCCAGGTGCTCTGACTACGCTTTATCCTTTACCGGGTTCACATTTCCTCAGTAATGGGGCTGCTCACATTCCTCACGCACAGCACGGGGGTGACACTTAGTGCTCTACCAAGTTTTCATTAGTGAGGGGTGTGTAGATGTTGGTAATATTCTGTAGTAACACATACACTAGTCAACACAACAGCAAAAAGGAGCGTGGGCTTTGGAGTTGATGGACCTGGGTTTGAATCCTGGTCCCGCCTTCTCATAGCTGTTCGGTCTTTGGGGAAATCACTTAGCCTGTCTGTGCCTCAGTTTCCTGGGTTGCAGAGTAGAATAATGATGCCATCATGGTGGTGTGCTGAGGACCACGGAAGATCATCTACCCTAATAAAAGGGTAATATGCTAATTAGACCAGGTTGGCTGGCCAAATTTTAGATGTCCAACTTCCTTCTAGACAAAGCCATTGTGGTGGGGGCCAAGGCAGAGGCAGTTAAGGGTGAGATCAGACCGGCAGGGGAGGACACTTGGGGGCAAGATCAGGTTGGCAGGGGAGGGCAGTTAGGATTGATCAGGCAGGCAGGTGAGCAGTTAGGAGCCAGGGGTCCCAGATTGCGACAAGGACTGTGCCTAAACTGGCAGTTGGAAATTCCCCAAGAGGTCCCCAATTAGAGAGGGTGCAGGCTGGGCTAAAGGGAATCCCTACCCCCATGCACAAATTTCATGCACCGGGTCGCTAGGTAAATACATAAAACACCTGACTGTACCTAGCGTGTAGCGCCCAGGAAACGTACTTGCCGTAGCATATGGCTCAGCAATATGAGGACGTTGGCTTCCTTGGGTGTTGTGCTATGTTGGATTCTGAATCAGCAGAGGTGGAGTTTGGCCACGACAGACAGGTGGATCCAACCCTAAGCAAAATCGTGCAGTAGGATTGAAGCTCCTGACCCGTTCAGGTGCTGCCTGGCGTCGTGGCTGGCGGGACGCTCCTGTTGGTGGGCTGTTCTCCAGTGTTTCCACGTGCACCGCCTCCCCTTGGTGGCTGTCATACTACAGTGGGTCCCTGTGCTGGTTCCTCAGTCTGCTTATTCATAGGAGTTGTAGCTACATAATGTAATTAACTAGTGTTTAAATGAAGCACGACTGTGACAAGATTAGAGCACTTTTGCAGTTATCCACCTGCCTTTGGTTTTCCATCTCATTAAAGGGAATTCTGTCTTCATGCTTTCTTCTCTTCCTTTTTTTTTTTTTTTTTTTGAGAAATAGCTGACTGAACCCATTCATACTAAGACATAAATGAGTGCTGCCTTCCTCAGGGTCAGTGGCATTTTAATAGGAGTTTAGTGCTCTAACTAACGGAAGAAAGCTCTAAATGTGGGAGAACCAAGGGCAGGGTGACTGTTTCACCCTGCCCCAAACACGCTGACAGTCCTCCTTGATCCCTCCTCTGCATACTGAGGAACTGAGTGCTGTTTCTGCTCTAATGGGACATTGCCTTTACATGCCCATCCCTGCCTCCGGCCAGAGTAAATGTAGGCTACTTGTCTGTAATGTAGGTTCAGCATACATTATAAGTAAATTAGAAGCAGAACTGGGAATAGCTTCTCCAGCCCACAGAATAAGTTCCCAATTTTTATCCTTTTGTTGCAAACCCCAGGTCCAGAGCTACTCAGTCTGTCTACTGCCTTGTGAATCCCCTGAGGGTGAAACGTGTCTTTCATTTACCTTGGCACACTGCCTTGGTAAATGCTCATGGAACGAAACACTTGATTCCCACTTAATGTATGATCATTTTAACTTCCCTTTAATGCAGAATTAAGAACGTGATGCAACTGAAATCACACAATTATAAAGGACTTAGGGAAATTGTAGTCCAGCCATCTCACTTTATATAAGAGGAAATTAAGCCAAAGAGAGGTGAAAGGAGTTACTTAAGGTCATACAGTGAGTTAATTCCAGACCTGGATTTAGAACCCAGGTCTCCTGACTCCTAATCTCAGGATCCTTTGCTGTTCTAGCTGTTATATTTGAAAATATATAATAATGAAAGTGTAATATGCTAATTAGACTGGACGTCCTTCTGGATGACTTTCTGGATGAAGCCAAGGCTGAGAGGGGAGCCCGGGTCCCAGGTGCCAGAGGGAAGCTGGTGCCAGCAGCTGCGGGGAAAGGAAGGCCTACTCGTGCACGAATTTTGTGCATTGGGCCTCTAGTGTATTAATAATATCCAACATTTATTTAGTGATTACTGTAGTCCAGATGTAATTAATAGCCCTTCACATTTATTAACTCATTTCATCCTTGCAAGAATCCTGTGAAATAGGCACAATTATTAGACCATTTTACGAATAAAGAAATTAAGGCATAGAGAAGGTAAGTAACTTATTTAAGTTAATTGGTTAACTTCAAACTAGAAATTTTGGCAGAAGATGCCATGAATAAATGAATGTTTCTTTGATTCTTCTTTTTTTTAAAATATATTTTATTGATTTTTTACAGAGAGGAAGAGAAAGGGATAGAGAGCTAGAAACATCGATGAGAGAGAATCATCGATCAGCTGCCTCTTGCACAACCCCTACTGGGGATGTGCCCGCAACCAAGGTACATGCTCCTGTCTGGAATCAAACCTGGGACCCTTCAGTCCACAGGCCGACACTCTATCCACTGAGCCAAACCGGTTTCGGCTGATTCTTCTTCTGATTCTTCTTCTTCTTCTTCTTCTTCTTCTTCTTCTTCTTCTTCTTCTTCTTCTTCTTCATCTTCTTTCTTCTTCTTCTTCTTCTTCTTCTTCTTCTTCTTCTTCTTCTTCTTCTTCTTCTTCTTCTTCTTCTTTTAAAATAAAAACTGAGATAAAATCCTAACTAATAAAGAGGGAATATATTAATTGACTTATACCATCACAAAGATGGTGGTGCCCACAGCCAATAAGGAGGAAATATGCTAATTGACTGCCACACCCTTAAAGATGGTGGTGTCCACAGCCACAAGATGGCAGCTCCCAGTCTTCTCAGCCCTTCCGGGATGGCAGGTGTGCAGCAAGGATGACCTGGCCATTCCACAAGCCTGCCTCCAGAGGTCCCCACCCCCCTCCATCCCCTCCACCCCCTCAGCCCCTCAGCCACCCAGGGCTGGCCTGAGGTACAGGCAAACCTTGGATGGTGGCTGCCCAGCCACCCAGGGCTGCCTGAGGTTTATGTAACCAGGACCAGCCGAGGCTTGTGCTGCCGGCAGTGGCAGTAGCAGAGGTGTGATGGGGCGTTGCCTTCCCATGATTCCCAGGTCACCTCCTGCCTCTGAGGAATCCCAGACTGTGAGAGGGGGCAGGCTGGGCTGAGGGACACTCCCCTTCCCCTGTCCAGTGCATGAATTTTCATGCACTGGGCCTCTAGTTCAGTGTTTTTCAACATTTTTTGGGCAAAGGCACACTTGTTTCATGAAAAAAATCACGAGGCACACCACCATTAGAAAATGTTAAAAAATTTAACTCTGTGCCTACATTGACTATATATAAAGTAATTCTCTTGAATAGGAATCAAATAAACACAAAGAAAGTATTTTATAATTACTTTATTATGAAATATTAAGTAAACAAAATAGTGAAAATTTATAAAATTCTTGTCTTGTCTGCACCTACGGCACACCAGGCAACATCTCGCGGCACACTAGTGTGCCGCGGAACAGCGGTTGAAAAACGCTGCTCTAGTTGATAAATAATATCATATTAGCTTCAGGTGTACAACATGATTTTATATATATACTAGAGGTTGGGTGCAATAAATTTGTGCACTTGGGGTAGGGTGGGTTCCCTCAGCCTGAAATCCTTAGCTGAGGAGGCGGGAGAGGCTTTGCTGAGGAGGCGGGAGAGGCTTCTGCCACACCACCTCCGATGCCGTTCACCAGCTGTGAGCCTGGCTTCTGGCTGAGCGGCACTCCCCCTGTGGGAGCACACTGACCACCAGGCGGCAGCTCCTATGTTGAGCGTCTGCCCCCTGATGGTCAGTGCATGTCATAGCGACCAATCATTCCACCATTCCATAGCTTTGCACATCAGCCTTTTATTATATAGGATACATATTTTTTAAATTGATTTTTTACAGAGAGGAAAGGAGAGGGATAGAGAGTTAGAAACATCGATGAGAGAGAATCATTGATCAGCTGCCTCCTGCACAACTCCCACTAGGGTTGTGCCCGCAACCAGGGTACATGCCCTTGACCGGAATCGAACCCGGGACCTTTCAGTCCGCATGCTGATGCTCTATCCACTGAGCCAAACCGGTGTCGGTCTATATAGGATAAATATTGACATGATCACCATAATAAGTCTAGTTATCATTTAGCACCACAGTTATCAAAAAGCCAAATTCTTTTTCTTATAATGAGAATGTTTAAGATTTAATCCCTTAGCAGTTTTATTTTGTGAATGATATTCTATTCCATAATTTTATTTACAACTGAAACTCAAATTAAAAATGAACATCATTGCCCGTGAGCCTCTTATAGACACCAGGAAAGTTTCAGCCTTGTGCTCCATGTTGTCTTGCTGTGTGAATGAATCTTTATGAGTTGGCTGCCATTGGGTTCCCCTTAGATTCTCTTGCCCACAATTTCACCTGGGAAAACCAAGTCCTCCAGATCACACCAAGCATGTCAGAATGAGGCTTCTGGGATGCTTTGGCTTATTCTTTGTACAGCTTTTCCTAGTCGGCTTAGGCAGCATTCTTTTTGGAGCAATAATGACAACCTGCTTCCCATTGAACTTTTTTTCCAACTTGCCTACAAGCCAGACTTGGATTTTCTGGAAAGATTTCAAATGAGAAACAAGAACAAAGATGATAATTTCTTTCCAACTGTCACCCACTTCAATTTCCTTGGATGCTATTATATTTAGCTCCTGTTCTTGGGCCTTGAGGTCCAAGTTTATCTCCAGATCTAGGAGATCCTGGGAGATGCTGGACTACGACTGGTCTGACTTCTCACCATTGGGCTACAGCAGCTTTATGCTCAAGGATTTTTCCTTGGTGAGTGCTGGCCTGGGAAGAGGCCAAGAGCTCATCAAATCTCTCTTAAAAAAAAGTATGTTTTTAGAGATTTCAGAGAAAGGAAAGGAGAAGGAGAGAGAGATAGGAACATCAATGAGAGAGAAACATCAATATTGATTGCCTGCCTCTTGCACATCCCCTGCTGGGGATTGAGCCTGAAACCCGAAATGGAACCATGACCTCCTAGTGTATGGGTTGATGGTCAACCACTGAGCAACACCAGTGGGGCCATATATTGATATTCAAATTTGTGTTTTAACTATTTTAAATAATGTAAAAGTTAACTAAAATGGTAAAAAGAAAAATGCATCAATCTGGAGCAGACCATTATCTATCCTGTCTAATAAATAGGGAATATGCTAATTGACCATCATACCCTCACAAAGATGGTGGTGCCCACAGCCAATAAGGAAGGAATATGCTAATTGATTGCCATGCCCTCAAAGATGGCAGCACCCACAGCCATAAGATGGCGATGCCCAGTTCCTTCATCCCACCAACCAGCCAGGGCTGACCCTAGGTACAGTCAAACCTCAGATGGCAGCTGCACAGCTGACACCTGAGGTGCAGGCAAGCCTTGGATGTTGGCTGTCCAGCCGCCCAGGGCTGGCCTAAAGTGCAGGCAAGCCTCAGATGACAGCTGCCCAGCTGCCCAGGGTCAGCCTGAGGCACAGGTAACCAGGGCTGGGCCAAGGCTTGCGCTGCCAGCAGTGGCAGCAGCAGAGGCGTGATGGGGGTGTCATCTTCCCCTGGTCACTGGGTCGCCTCCTATCCCCGAGGGCTCCCAGACTGTGAGAGGGGGCAGGCCAGGCTTAGGGACCCCCCTCCAGTGCATAAATTTTCTTGCATTAGGCCTCTAGTATTTAATAAAAGCTTTTGTAAAAAGAAAATAAAGGCTTTAAGAATCCAATTGGAGACTAAAGAAAAGAAGCCACAATTTTAACAGCCATAAGAGAAACTTCACTATAAATAAGTCCCTTCAAAATGATCATCTTGAAACTATAGAAACCTATTCTAATGATGTTATTCTTACATTATTTATAAAACACCTCTTAAGAATGTCCTCTAGATTCTATTGCACTTGTTGTTGTTGGTGATTATACTGGTCAAGTTAACATGTAAAATGAACTGTGACAGTAATATTTTCAGTAATGAAAAAGTTGTCCTATTTGGGGGAATAAATCTGATTTTTAGAAATATGAAGAAACAGGTCTCATGAAAACAGCAAACAAACTATTCTTGGTCAAAGACAGAAAGCATGACCCCAGTGTAATGTGACCAATTTTCTCATGATGGGAAACACCCCCAAACTGGCTCTTAGGGTGGCATCGGTCGTGTGTGTGAGATGAATTAGAAAGGCAGGTAGGACTCAAGTTACAGAGGCCAGAATTGCAAAGCTGATGAGCCTGAATGTAATTTTTAATTCAATGAAGGTTTTTGAACAGTAGAATGACATATATGGCAAAGGATGGAGGAAAATAAACAATATTTGGGAGACCAAATCAGATATCTTTCTAAAGATTGAGGACATTATGATATGCTTGAATTGTACTGACAAAACAACCCTTTTAGGAACAGGAAATGATTTGACATAATTTATTAGTAGCTGATATTCTGTCCTTTCAAATTAAAAATAATTTCCCTTGATGGAGAGGATGAAAATGGGGGAGGGTAAAAAGGGAAAGGATTAATTGTTGATTACCAGTGTGATATTGAATCATTAATTGATGATTAAATCTTTATATTTTGAAAATAATACCTTAAAAACCTTTTATGGCATTACATTTGTATCCTCTGCATCTTCTATAATGCCTAAAATTTAGAAATCAGGGTATAGCTGATGAGTGGTTATTTACCCTTAAAGATTTCTTTTCCGACTTGAGGGTACCAACACTCACTAGGTAAAATTGGAATTTTATGAGTTATTCTAGATACGTGTCTTTCCTATGCTATTTACATTAAATATGTAACCAAGACCTATATTGCCTCACAATTGTTGCCTTATTTTAGGTCCCATGAACTTTCTATAAACATCAACAATCTTACTGATTTTTAAAAATACAGTCTCAACCCTGGTAATACATTTATTCATTCATTCATGTTTTAGTACTGCAAATACAGTAATTACCAAATGGCTTTCTAAACCAGGCACTATTTTTGGCTCTGGATACACAATAATGACAAAGTAGACATGATCCCTGATCTTCATAGATTTATAATTTAATAGGAAAATGGGCATATACCTATATGTGATTATGAATTATAATCAGTACTCTGGAGAAAAAGAATAGCAGTATGAGAATGACACTAGTCAAATTAACCTTTCTAGAGGTAAAATCTGCTCATGTCTAACATCTTACTTTTACTCCAGCTGCCTTCAGGATCACGTATTGGCTCCTTAACAGGGCTCGTGAGGAACCACAGATTGTACCCGATGTCTGCCACAGTGCCAAATTCATAGAGGCTCGATTAGTTAAATGAAGGAATAATACAAATTAAAAATGATTTTAAGACAACCCTGCATTTGCTTGTATTAAGAAAGTTTGTTAGTTTTGAAACAGATTGCCAAATGCTTCATTAAAAGGAAAAAAAAAATGCTTTCTTTCATCAAATTTTGAGCTCAGAATGTATTTAGAACTATTTTTTTTTTGTCCTTGAAACACTGCCAGAATTTTAACTGAAATATCAGAAATGTGCTATTACTATAATGTAAAAAACGTTGCTTTTTTTGTGGCAGGAGAAGTCTGTTGTAAGGGTAGTGAAAAACAGATTGACATTTGGTCATTATTTCTTATCAAGGGTGTTTTACTTGTAATGCTGTTTGACAGCTATATTCTAGGTCTGACAGCATTGAACCAGCGTAATTCCCACTGAACTGCTCTAAATAGGCAGTATTGCAATCAGTTTAACAACCCCTGGAGGCAATAAAATCTCTCCTTTGAAAGAATACTCAAGGGGAAGAAATCTAAGATTTATAAAGGGCAGCAAGTATTCAAGAAAGGGGCAAAGTTTATGTGTGAGCCTGTAATTGATGTTTCCTTTGTTGCAAAAGAAAGCTGGAGGATGCTTTAAGAATTAATCTTTAACAAGCTCTAATCTGCACTAACAAGTGTGTTCAGATGAGTGAAAGAGATATGTGGTTCTGAGTGTTAAGTTGCTTCTAGCCAACTAAGAAATTTGGAGGAATCATAAAAGTATGAGAAGTACACTTTAAAATTAAACTGTAAGTCTTTAGCCATGTCCCTTTGAAGTCTATATCAGAGGGTCACCATCACTATAGTATAGACAATGTTGATTAAGCTTATGATTGGCTCAGGGTTTGAACTTGGTTCATATGTATGTACCTGTAGGAAAAAAAATTCAGTCAAATATAGTATCACCCTCATTCCAAATGAACTTGGCAGTTCTACTTCTGTTGGTAGTAATTTAAACGCCCATGTAAGCAGGATTTAAATCAAGACAGTTCTAGCTTTAATTCTCTGCTTCTATCACTATTAGCTATGTATCCTTGGGGTTTTCATATCCTTGTTCACAGTTTTCTCATCTGTAAAATGGGGCTGGCAGTTTTTACTGATTGGGGAGATTTGAAAGTGCGTAGCTTAAGAAGAGTGCCAAATGTAATGTGGCCACAGTGCAAGAGCTGCCTTAATTGAGATTAAACCTGTGGTAGGCAAACTGCGGCTCAAAAGCCACATGCAGCTTTTGGCCTCTTGAGTGTGGCTCTTCCACAAAATACCACAGCCTGGAAGAGTCTATTTTGAAGAAGTGGTGTTAGAAGAAGTTTAAGTTTAAAAAATTTGGCTCTCAAAAGAAATTTTAATTGTTGTACTATAGATATTTGGCTCTGTTGACTAATGAGTTTGCTGCTACTGTTCTAAGCAACTGGGAGTTTCAAGAAGCTTGATCCTCTCGGCCATTATCTGAGGCTGGTACCATAGTTTCGTAGAGGATGTTCTGAGGGTGGGGAATATTAGAAGAAATAGGCTGGGGTACATAATCAATTTGTTATTTCTCTGTCTTGGGTCCAGTTGCTCGGGGAGTCCCTTTAAACCCATCAGCGGACTCCAAGGAGCTTGGGGGCACTACCATCAACACTCCAGTCACTCCTATCTCCTCCTCTCCATTTTTAATAGATGATTGTGTATAAGTGCATCTAGGCTCATTATTGATTCTTCCTATCTCACCACCTATATCTCTACTTTTGGCTGTAACTTCCATAGTGTTAGTAAAACTAGGTGAGGCAAAATCCTAAAGGCAAACAGCTTTCTTTACTCTTCAAACTGTTCTTCACCCTCCATTTAGCTTATTAAATTCTCTTCATCTTTTGGGTCTCAGATTCAATATTATGTCTCCAGCAGGCCCGATTCCTCAAGAGCTGAGAGGCCTCCTCCTATGTGCTCTCCCAGAGACTCTGTTCTGGATTGTCACATGGCAGGTAGTTCCACGTTCAATACCTGTTTCTTTACATCTGAGCATAGGAAAGGATCACACCTTATCCCCTTCTTGAAGGTGATGTGGCCATGTGGCTTGATTTGGCAAATAATCTGTGAGCAGAGTGACGTAGATTGCTCTGTGGTTAAGGCCCTCTCTCTTTTCCTCTGCGATGGCAATTCTGAAAGCTCGAGTTGATGATGGCGGTGCAACCGTGAATCATGGTGTGGAGGTGGGCAGTTGTTATGGAGACTTGCCAAGACACACAATAGACATTGCAGAGTGAGATGCATGCATTTGTTGCCTTTTGGCCACTGAAATTCTTAGGGCTGTTGGTTACTGCAAGGTATCTTGACAGATCCAGTCATTGCGGGGCCATCATTCTGTTTCCTCACCTGTCTGTAAGTCTTACTGCAGGAAGTAGTTGTCTTGTTCATCATTCCTTCCCTAGAGCCTTGTTACAGGACTGCCTGACATATGGTAGGCAACTAATAAATCATTCATGGAATGAAATAATGATTCTACATCAAGGAAGGGCCTATCTGAAGATTTAATTTCTACGGTAGCCAAACCCTTGGCATGGTTCTGATGTCAGGAAAAGTGATAACGGAATATTATTTGAGGAGCAAAATGATGATCACGATTCCATTATCTTAAGCTTTAGACAATTATTTCTCTAGGAAAAAATGATATTATTTTTTATCATTGAAGAGAGCTAGGTACAGAAAGAAATAAAATGCATACTTCTCTTCAATGTTTTTGGATATTAAACCTTTATCAGAAATAACATTTGCAAATATCTTCTCCCACTGGGTTGGTTGCCACAAACTTATCTTTATTTATGGGTAAATAACAGCAGTGAAAGATGCCAAGAATTAGAGGGAGAACCTTATGATATGAGGTCACATTAAAACAATTTTTACTAGGAGTTCATTCATTCATTCTTTCATTCATTCAACATTGTATTCTAACTGACTTTGTGTGTTATTATGGTGGGTGTAAGAATACCATCTGACACTTTTCCTTGAATAGCAAACAGTCAAGTAGAGGATAAACAGGGACCAAGCTAACTAGAACACCATGGGATAAGTGCAGTAGTAGAAGTGCCCTTGGGAAAGAGTATAGAAGAAGCCTAGGTTACTTCTGAGTTTGGGGACGGTGAATTCACAGAAGTGACATTTTAGTTGGGCCTCTCCATTGGTTTAAATTCACCTTTTATCTCCAAAGACCATTTTCTGTGTTCATATTCAGGCACAAATGTAGCCATATTCTGGGCTTTGTCAGCATCCAGAGCTGTACCAATTTGGATACAGTAAAATCCACAATTGCACTCTGTGACCAAAGCCACCAGTCTCTCCATTCAGTTAGGACCAGTTAAAGCTGTTCTCCAAACTTATCAGGACTTTCACTCTCAGATCCCCCCCCTTTTTTTAACTTCTCTTTTCCCCTGCATAGACCTCCATGGACCAACACTCTCTTGTTATTATCCTTTACTCATTTATTATCCTTTGGTGGGTTCTATAGTGCCTCCCTTGGAAAATTCCACCTTGGATAAAATCATGTGTGGCCTTCTCTAAGCTTATATTTAATCTGCTAGAGAAAATCATAGGCAGATTTGGGACATTTAAAAAGCGTAATTTCCACTTCAACATTTCTCAGTTATCCATTTATGTTTCCTTACTGAATTGTTTTAATCTTTCCTAATGGATCTTTTAAATTCTTTTTAAAAAATATATATTTTATTGATTTTGTACAGAGAGAAAGGGAGAGAGATAGAGAGTTAGAAACATCGATGAGAGAGAGTCATCGATCAGCTGCCTCTTGCACACCCCCTACTGGGGATATGCCCGCAACCAAGGTACATGCCTTTGACCGGAATCGAACCCGGGACCCTTCAGTCCCCAAGCAGACGCTCTATCCATTGAGCCAAACCGGTTTCGGCCCTAATGGATCTTTTAAACCTTCTCTATCATAATATTCTCAGACCTATCCCCTTCTACCACATGTTCAGCAGATGACCTTGCTTATTACTTTTCAGAGAAAATATAAACCAACATGTAGCTACTTCTTTAACTTCCTGTAAGCAAACACAAAAAAATTACTGATGACTCCAGCCTTCCTTTTCTCTTTCTATTCTGTTAAAAGAATCTGGCTTCTGTCTATCCTAGGCAAATAACTTGGGTATAGATTTACATACCAGGTTGTGGAAAGAAGAGGGAGTATGTTTGTACTATAAGAAAAGGGCCGCCCTAACCAGTTTGGCTCAGAGGATAGAGCGTTGGCCTGTGGACTAAAGGGTCCCAGGTTCAATTCTGGTCAAGGACATGTACCTTGGTTTTGGGTACATCTCCGGTAGGGAGTGTACAGGAGGCAGCTGATTGATGTTTCTCTCTCATCGATGTTTTTAACTCTCTATCCCTTTCCCTTCCTCTCTGTAAAAAAATCAATAAAATATATTTTTAAAAAAGAGAAAGAAAAGAGCCTAGGAAGGAATCCTGAGGAACAGCACTATTTAAGAAAAAGACGGAGGAGGAAGAGCTTCTAAGAGGGACTTAAAAGGAGCAGTTAGGGCGGGAAGAGGAAAAACAATTGTGAGGTAAGGGAGCCAAGGGGAAAGTGCATCCCAAACAGGAGAGATTCAACATACAATCTTCAAAACCTTGGAGAAGTCAGGTAAGACACAAACAAAGACGTGTCTTTTGAACTTATCAACACATAGGCTCTTAGGAGCCCGGATAAGAAAGCATCAATGAGGAGACAGGGCAGCAGCCAGACTGGAGCGGGTTGAGAAATGGATGGCAAGTGAGCCACTGGAGATTCCAATGATAGGTTTCTATTTGAAGAAATTCAGCTCTCAAGGAGAGGTTTAAACGGGAGGGAAAATGGAGAGAATTAAGGTATAGACAAAAGCTATTTGTCTTTTTGATAATAGAGACAGTATAGTTAAATATACATGGAAAAAATGAGTAGAAGAGGAGAGGTTAAAAATATAAATAAAAGAGTCCCTGGCCAGTTGGCTCAGTTGGTTGGAGTGTCAACCCATCACCAAAAAGGTTCCAGGTTTGATGCCCTGTCATGACACTTACCTACTAATTTTCAGGTTTGTTCTCTGATCATGGGCATATGTGAGGCAACCGATTGATGTTTCTCTCTCACATTGATATTTCTCTCCCTCTCTCTCTCTCTCTTCCTCTCTCTCTCTCTCTCTCTTCCCCTTCTTCTCTTTAAAACACATTCTTTTCAATGTATCTTATTATACCAAGAAAAGGTACCACTCTCCAATCAAAATCCTAGTAGACATCTGACTCTCCATTAATTTCCTGTCATCTCTTCCTACTTCCTTTTCCTGGCAAATTCCAGGTCTTCACTTAGACTTCCCCTCCCCTCCTCCATCAGTGTGGGTGTACTTCCTGCACGTCCTCATTGTGTTATGTGAATCTTCTGCTTTAGCACTTACTGCTTTATCTTGTTGTTGCTTTTTATTAGACTCTAAAGTCTATGTCAGTGATTTTCAACCTTTTCAGTTCCTGGCACACACAGTAAACTAATTACTAAAGCTCTGTGGCCAATTTGACAAGTAAAATAGGTATACTTTTGATTTGTTCACACTGGATGGCTACTGTTGTGCCGACTATTGTCATTTTTAAAATGTGATAATCTAAGAGAAAAGTGGCCCTCACTAGTAGTCAGGTATGGCATGTTTTAAAAATTCTCTGACACACAAGTATGTGATGGCACACTGGTTGAAAACTACTGGTCTATGTTGACAGTCAGGGACTGTGTCTGCTTCACAGATACATCTCCAGGGCTTGGAACATAGTGAGTGCTGAATATATATTAGTAGGATGAATGAAGAGTTATAATTGATAATACTGGTATACCACTTGAGGAATTTCTATATTTACTACCAACTTTAATTTTCAAATACAGCCCTGAGAGGTAGGTATTATTGTCTCTATTTTACTGATGAAAAAAATAGGGCTTAGAGAGTTTAAACGCCTTCACTCAAGATCATCCACTTACAAATGGCAGAGTAAGACTCCTGCTTTTCTTGTTTTTGTCTCACAGGGAAGGAGATTTTACTTGCACTAATTCTGGCTGAAATAGCAAGGTCCCCATGTTGAATGCGAGATACTTTCTGATTTTAATCATGTTGGTTTTGTAACACTCCAATCCCTCTAGGAGATTCCCAGTGTAATGGTTTAAGGGGGGAAAAAAGGAATGTTGGAATCAGGCTACCTGTATTCAAACCCTGGCTGCTGCCTCTTGTGAGCTTGGGCAACTTCTATAACCACTCCTAGCTTCATTTCACTCAAAGGAAAAATGGGAACAGTTGTACCCAAGTCCTCACTTAACATCATCAATAGATTCTGAGACTTAAGAAAAACACCATTTAACAAAACCTATTTAGACGTAGGCTAATTGATACAAACAAGATGAAAAGTTTCTATGGCATTTTCATCAATACTATAACAAAATGATGCTGAACATAGCAATGTTATTTAAGGATTGGGTGTATCTATCTCCGAGGTCCTTTCTTTTATTTTTATTTTTAATATATTTTACTGATTTTTTTACAGAGAGGAATGGAGAAGGATAGAAAGCTAGAAACATTGACCAGCTGCCTCCTGCAAACCCCCTACTGGGTATATGCCTGCAACCAATGTACATGCCCTTGACCAGAATTGAACGTGGGACCCTTCGTCCCCAGGCCAATGCTTTATCCACTGAACCAAACCGGTTTCAGCTTATAGGTGCTTTCTAATCAGGCTCTTAACATCGAGCCTGGCTCAGATGACATAATAATGTCATCACCAAATCATTATTATTATCATGATCATCACCCTCATTTTAGCAGTCAGTGTATGGGGGTGCAAGGAGCAGGGCAGACTCAGAGCTTCCTGTTTTCTAGGCAGAGAGCGCTACCTTGGCTTGTCAGTTGACTTGTGTAGACTGGTCTTGCGTTCCATGTTCGAGAAAGAAACCCTGCTTCCAGGCACCAGAGGACTGGAGCCCATGGGCAAGTTCCAGTTCAGAATTTGGAGGTGTGCATGTTTGGGGGAGGGGGAGAGGAAGGTGGTTGGGCTTAGAGGAGAAACCAAAGATAGGTCTGTCCAATAAGAAAGGACAAGCAAGCCTGAATAAAGCCGGAACAAATTTAACAGGGCTAATAGTTACTGATTATTTAGTCTGTGTCAAGTACTTTAGTCTGTGTCAGGTATTTAGTATGTGCTAACTTATTTAGTTCTTATAACAAACCTGTGGGTTGTGGCTTTATCCCTATTTTAGAGCTGAGGAAACTGAGGCTCAGAAGGGCCAAGGCCCTTGCCCATGGCCTCACAGATGGCAGCAGCAGGGGAACATATGTGGAGTGCGGGCCGGAGCTGGAAAGAGCAATGAAGGGTGTTTGAACGTGGTGTTCGGCTGAACACTCGGAGCAGGATGCTTTTGTTTCTGTGGGCTATACTGACCACTCAGGTGGTCCCTTAAAGGAGCCGACAAATCTGGCCGCACATCGCATTCCCCCGGGAGCTTGTTAAAGGTACAGATTTCCGGTTACACTCCCAGAGGTCCTGACTCAGGAGGTCTCAGGTATGTCTAACACATCCATGTTTTTTTTTTTTTTTTTTTTTTTTTTTTTAAATATATTTTATTGATTTTGTACAGAGAGGAAGGGAGACAGATAGAGAGTTAGAAACATCGATGAGAGAGAGTCATCGATCAGCTGCCTCTTGCACACCCCCTACTGGGGATATGCCCGCAACCAAGGTACATGCCCTTGACCAGAATCAAACCTGGGACCCTTCAATCCCCAAGCCGACGCTCTATCCATTGAGCCAAACCGGTCTCGGCCACATCCATGTTTTTAACAATCCCCTCAGAAAATTCTGAAGCACTCGGTCCCCTGACAGGTATTTTGAAGCCACCACTAGCTGGAGGCAGTATGTGGTTTTATGCAGGCATTTACTCCCACAAGTCACCCAGGGCCGCCGTAGCTAAGGAATCTACTGATAACCGAGTTCTGGTTGAGGAAGGGTTGGGACCACGCCAAGAAATTCCCTCGCTTTCCCACATCCCAAGCTTCCCAATGGAGCCTGGGTTAATAGCCTGCGCACGCAGAATACAGCATGGCAGTAATTTGGGCTATGAACGGTATTCCTGTGAAGCTGCCTCTATTCTCCATAGAATGCTGCTGGCCTGTTATGTTAGCTTAAAATCCTGAATATTGGGTTTGAGTTCCTATTTGTGTTCTACACGAGTAAAGGAGCAATAAGCATTTTGTCTGCGGCAAGCTAAATCATCCTCAGGGAGCAGTTTGCATCATTAGAATGGAATGAAATAAGTTGTCACCAGCAGCTGCCAACAATATTTCTGGCGACTTAGAGAAAGGTTCTGTTTAGCAGGCATTTTTTGAGTTGTGTTTACTTTTGTACAAAAGTGGAAGGAGGCTGGGTGTGCTGGTAGACTCATTTTCTTTTTGATTTCATTTACTTTTAACAATGGGTTGTCTGGGTAAGTATGGACAAGGCTAGTACAGTGCATGATGTCAAAGCAATAATTTAATGCTTCAGTAGGAGGCTTCAAGATCCAGCTCTCTGCAAAGAAGAAGTGTGTAGCATGCTGAATGCTATTCATCACCCAACTTTCTTGTCCCATTGTGAGGCACAGCGTAAAAACTTGGCTGGAGGGGGATTGGGGGGGGGGGAAGGACGAATGCCTCTTGAAGTTTTTGTTTTCTGCACCTACTTTATCATCACCAATAGGTATAAGTGACTATTAGTTCCTGGTCTAATGACCAGCAATAAACTCCTAACTGGTCTCCTCTCTCTTCTTTCCCTTCTATACACAGTTTTCTGTTCAGTAGTCAGAATAAATATTCTCCATCTGATTATGTCACACTGCCATTTTCCCAGCAGATAGAACAATTTTGGGGCACATGGTGGATGTCCAATAATTGTTTGTTCAAGAAATGAATAACTGTTACTCTCTTGCTAAAACAAAACAAAACTGTGTGTGTGTGTGTGTGTGTGTGTGTGTGTGTGTGTGTGTTATCTTGAGAGTGAGAAGGAGAAAACATATATGATAAATATGTCAACATTTTGGGAATCTGAATGAAGATATATAAAATGTACCATTTTGCAATATCCTATAAATCTCAAATTATTTCAAACCCTCCCCATTGCCTTCAGAATACAGATCAAACTTCTTAACAGGGTTATAAGTTCCCCGCCTACTCACTCCTCCCTTAAATACTATGCTATACATTAACCTATGGTGGGCAAACTGCGGCTCTCGAGCCACTTGCGGCTCATTGTCCTCTTGAATGTGGCTCTTCCACAAAATACTATGGTCTGGCCGAGTCTGTTTTGAAGAAGTAGCGTTAGAAGAAGTTTAAGTTGAAAAAATTTGGCTCTCAAAAGAAATTTCAATTGTTGTACTGTTGATATTTGGCTCTGTTGACTAATGAGTTTGCTGACCACTGCACTAAACTACCATACTGTCAGTCTCCAGTTTGCCACATCTCTCATCTCTGAGCCTTCACACTTGCTGTTCTGTCTGCTCAAGTATCTTCCCTTTGCCCACCCCAGCTGCTTTACTTTAATGTAGTGCTTCATTTTCATTCTTTAGATCCTAGCCCTTTCTAGCATGTCTTCTCTGGGTCTCCTAAAATTGAGTTACTTGCTCCTCACTTGTGGTCTTTTAGCTCCTGACCTCCCCGACCACAACTCTCTCTCCACTGAACTGTATTTACTGATTTGCATGTCTCTGCTTTCTGTTCAGCTAGGTTATAAGCTCCTTTGGTGCAGATATACCTATCTTACTCACCACTATGCAGGTCCTATCAGCTAGCACAGGTCGTGGCACCTGGTATGCAGTAAGTATTATTGGCTGTTGTTGAGTGAATTAATCAGATTGATATTAACAGTCTGGAGAGCTGAAGGCATAGTCTTGATTTTTCTTTGTGGCTTTAGTTGGGAAGAAGGTCCTACAGACACGTTCATTGGCTCTGAGAGGGGTGGATTCTTTGTTTCAGTTCCCTCACTTGACAACTATGCAGTTATCACTCTGGCTCAAGATTAATTACCTGGGTTATAACAATAACCCTCTTCTTTTCCTTCTACACACAGTTCTCCATTCAATAGGCAGAGAAGTTGAAGGTCAGTATGTTTACGTGACTTGTTTAAAACCTTATGATGGTTTAGGAACAAAACCAGAATAAAGAAACCATTTTGAAGGAACTATTTTATTCTCCTACCTTCTCAGTAGCCCCTGATTAAATAGAGTTTGATTCTGATTCATATTTGAGTTTATTAACAGAACAATGCTATGCTAATTTTTGCTGTATTTTTTACTGGAGGTATTTGCAGAGATCATACCATTATCCCCTCCTTGCCATTCTGGGGATATCTGTGTTTCTCAATAATCAACATCCTGGCCCTATTCATTCTTCCTAGAGAAAAGGATTTCATTGGCAGGACAATATATAGTTTTACTGAGGACTTAATGTCTCAAAAATACATGTTCTCAATGAGTGTATTATTATTATTATTTTTTTAATGAACTTAGTTTATAAAGACACAAATGAAAAGGAAGGGAGCTGAAGATTGTTCAGCCCTGGAAATCTGTGCTATCCCATAATGTGTTCTTAGCAGTTGGCCTTCATCATTAATTCCTTGATATTGTTACCGTGCTTTGCTGAACATTCAGGAATCACAATGGCAAAACTTTTTCATTTCTTCTTCTTTTTTAGTGCCTGTTTGCTTAGCCGTTGCATGAACTGCCTTCTTGTTTCCTTTGTGGCAGGTCCCTCCCCAACATGCTGTTGCTGTGATAAGGCGTTTATAAAGCACATTTTTCTCCTCCCGGAGGCAGCAACTCCCAGGGGTTTCCCATGTGGCCCTGGGAGCACCTCCCAATAAGTAAATATTCTTTGAAGAGGGAAGTGTTACTTTTGGGGCGGAGGTCCTGCAGGCAATCACCTGGACTTGTGCTTTGGCAGGGGCACAGGCGGGAGGACAGAGAGGAAGATGGCTTTAGAGACAAGCAGCTGGGACCGCTTTCAAGTAGCAGGTGACACGCCCCTGGAGGATGTAACTGGAATGCCTTGTATGCAGCTGGCTGGGAAGAAGTCTCAGCACACTCCCTCCCCAGGACCACAGCTCACTGCTCAGGACCGTAGCTTTTAAAAACATTTTGAGCCCAAAACAGGTTTGGCTCAGTGGATAGAGCGTCAGCCTGCGGAATGAAGGATCCCGGGTTCGATTCCAGTCAGGGGCAGGTACCTTGGTTGCAGGCATATCCCCAGTAGGGGGTGTGCAAGAGGCAGCTGATAGATGACTCTCTCTCATCGATGTTTCTAACTCTCTCCCTTCCTCTCTGTAAAAAATCAATAAAATATATATATAAAAAAAACATTTTGAAATAATTTGAGATTTATGGAATATTGCAAAATGGTACATTTTATATATCTTCATTCAGATTCCCAAAATGTTGACATATTTACCATATATGTTTTCTCCTTCTCACTCTCCAGATAACACACACACACACACACACACACACACACACACACACAGTGTTTTTGGAATAATTTGAGAGCAGGTCACAGACATGCAACTTTGCTCCTACACATTTATTTAACTACAGTATGATTAATCTGCAAATCCCACATAAATTTTGTCAATTGTCCTGTTTAAGTGATGTTGTGTTCATGATAGTGATAAGTCTCAATGGCAATGTCAACTTTGACCACCTGGTCAACATGGAATTGACCAGATTTATCCACTATAAAGGTACAGTTTTTCTTTTGGTAATTAGTAAGAATCTTGTGGGGAGATATCTTATTTCTCATCTATATATTACCCACTAATTTTATCATCCATCAGTGATTCTTGCCTGAAACAATTATTACTATGGTATTTGTCAAATGGTGACTTTGAGTTTCATTATTTCTTCCACATATATTAGTTGGCATTTCTTTCTTTTTAAAAAAAATATATTTATTGATTTTGTACAGAGAGGAAGGGAGAGAGATACAGAGTTAGAAACATCGATGAGAGAGAGTCATCGATCAGCTGCCTCTTGCACACCACCTACTGGGGATATGCCCACAACCAAGGTACATGCCCTTGACCGGAATCGAACCCAGGACCTTTCAGCCCCCAAGCCAACACTCTATCCATTGAGCCAAACCGGTTTCGGCTTAGTTGGCATTTCTTAAGGAAAACTTTTGTTCATTTATTTAGTTATATTTGCATGGCCTCACAGACTCATATTTTGAGTTGTAATTTGTTACTGTCATTTTTTATTTTGATGCTCAAAACTGACCCAGATTTGAAGCCCCTTGAAGCTGGCTTCTGTGTTTTTCTGACATGTCTCCATTAGTTCCCATTTCTCCACTCTTTGGTATAGCAAAGAGTTCTAGGCTCATTTTGTACATATACTTTTTCAACTCTGGAACTAGCCATTTCTTTACAAAGCCCTGATTCTTTTTGAATTAGTTAGGGATACTGACTTCTTTTCTCTTAGATGATTAAATAAAAAAGTGACAACAGCCAACACAGTGTGAATGAATAAAAATTAGTGTGAATGAATAAAAATTATATCTATTTTTTTTGTGAGATCAGAATTTTAGTAATCAGTTTATGTGTGCCATGAGATGAAATGGTTGAAAGTTGCTGATGTACACATATGTGATCAACATTGCTCTGGGGAAATCAAGCACCAGTATTCTATTTGGATAGAATATTACTACACTACTGTGGTCTGAGAATGTTGGCTAATATTAATGGATGTTTAATGAAAATTCTTTTGTGGTAAAATACATAGAGCACTTAGTATGCTAATGGGTATTGTGACTTTTCTTTCAAGAGAAGGCTATAATATAAGATTTCCCAAACTTATTTGTCTATGGAATCCATTCTCATGGTGTGTCTAGATAAATTTGTGATTCATGAAACCCATTTAGGGAATTGCTGTTTTTTATTTTATTGTATCACTAGAGGACCTGTGCATCGTGCACCAGTGGGGTCTCTTGGCCTGGCCTGTGGGGATCGGGCTGAAACGGCTCTCCGACATCCCCCAAGGGGTCCCGGATTTCGAGACGGTGCAGGCCAGGCTGAGGGACCCCACTGGTGCAATGTCGAGCTGGGGAGGGGCTGTGGGCAGCAGGGCTCCAGGGCGTGTCCAGCCCACCTTCCCAGCACTGGTCGGAGCATCCAATAGTCAGTGCATGTCATAGCAACTGATGGGATGGTTGAAGGAATGGTTGGACACCTAGCATATTATATGGCTTTTATTATATGGGATTTTATTTTTAAATTTAAATTTTTAATTACAGTTGACATTCAAAATTATTTTGTATCAGTTTTAGGTGTACAGCTTAAGGGCTACCCAATCATATACTTTACAAAGTGATCCCAGTATTTCCAGTACCTATCTTGCACCATACATAGCTATTACAATATCATTGACTTCGTTCCCCATTCTCTACTTCATATTCCCATGAGTATTTTGTAACTACCAACCTGTACTTCTCAATCCCTTCACCTTTTTCCCCAGGCCCCCAAACCCCCTAAAATTACTGTTAAACACATACTCACTTATACAGTAGGTAGCTACGTCATCCTATTGAAGTGGAATTTTTGGACTGGAACTTGGATTCTTTGCCCACCAGAGTCGAACAATGAATACACAGATAGAGGGTAGTATAGCAAAGGTGGAAATTTATTGAACAACAAGTACGGACTCCCATGTGGGGTGAGGGAAAGAGTTCACAGAATGGACTCCCGTGTGGGGAGGGGGGAAAGGGTCCCACCCTATCCCTTCTTCCACAGTTTATAAAGGTGGCGAGTCCCTGTGTCTGTATATCCCCTCTGATTGGCCATTCTAGCAACTCCTGAACTCAAAGGTCAAACACCACATGGGACATGTAATACCCTCCTCCCTCCTTGCTCTTTTGTTTCTGGGCTTTCTTTTTTCTTTATTTTGTAAATATAGACCTTTTTGGCTACTTCCAGCTCCCTTGTCTTATGTAAATACAACTGTTGCTGCTCCCTGCACCTGGCTTCCTTGTGTTATGGAGATGTACCTTCTCCCAATCTGTAGCCCTGTGTTTTCCCATAGACTCCAATTCTAAAAATTCCCTAGGCGTGCCTATATCCCCTAAAATTCCCGTTTCACTATTATAAAAATTCCAGAAAACATGATTTACTCTGTGTCCCTGAATGGAATTCTGATGAAGTGGTTTGCATTTAGAGAAAAGAAGCCAAATGTATGAGTTCCATTTTCTCTCAGCCCCTGATCAAGGGGAGGCTTTGAGTTTTTGTATTTCTTTTTTTTTTTTTTAAATATATTTTATTGATATTTTACAGAGAGGAAGAGAGAGAGATAGAGAGCTAGAAACGTCGATGAGAGAGAAACATCGACCAGCTGCCTCTTGCACACCCCCTACCGGGGATGTGCCCGCAACCAATGTACATGCCCTGGCCCGGAATCGAACCCGGGACCTTTCAGTCCACAGGCCGATGTTCTACCACTGAGCCAAACCGGCCTCGGCAAGTTTTTGTATTTCTTATCAGTGAGGAATTGGAGGCATTTACTATTTAGCAAGTGTGCTAGTCACTCTGAATATTTATTTCTTTTTAAAAATATATATATTTTATTGATTTTCTCAGAGAGAAAGGGAGAGGGATAGAGTTAGAAACATCAATGAGAGAGAATGGTCAGCTGCAACCAAGGTACATGCCCTTGACCAGAACCAAACCCGGGACCCTTCAGTCTGAAAGCCGACGCTCTATCCACTGAGCCAAACCGGTTTTGGCTGAATATTTATTTCTGATAGACATATCTCTAATATCTCCTGATTCCCTAATGGTTCTTGCCCCAACCCAACCAAAGCTGGTTGTGATCCCAACTCCTGAGATGAGTTTAGAACACTTTCAAAAATGTGTGTGAGATAAAGGGGTGATGCTCAAGTGTTAGTGGTACACAAACTATGCCACTGTATATTACATTTATGTCTCTATTCCTTTCATGAAAAACTTATTTATTAGAGAAACTGACATAGTTAGTTAAAGAATCAACAATTTTTACATTGAGCTCATTTTTCCTGAAAGCCACACAACAAATGCAAATTAAACTAATTTTTTTGCAAGTAGATGATATTTTACAAATATTTTATTCATCTAGAATAATAAAGTTGACTATCAAATCTTTTCATATGGTGTCTCTTACTGTCTGATCTATGTTTACTAATCTACTAAATACATTCCTCTACCATTTTAAAAAAATATATTTTTATTGATTTCAGAGAAGAAGGAAGAGGAAGAGAAAGATAGAAACATCAATGACCAGAGAGAATCATTGATTGGCTGCCTCCTTCATATCCCCTATTGGGGATTAAGCTTGCAATCCAGACATGTGCCCTTGACCAGAATCGAACCTGAGACCCTTCAGTCCGAAGGCTGATGCTCTATCCACTGAGCCAAACTGGCCAAGGCTCCTCCATCAATTTTAAGAACAAAACATTTTGAGTCCCTGAATGAGCTTTAGATCTGTAAATCAATCTCGTGGATCATTTTAAATTAATAATCATAACCAAATAGATAAGCAAGAATGACTATAAATTGGGTTAATTACTATAGCTCAAGTCTTAGCTCATAATTTTGACTTTCAAAGGCTACACAAACCAATTTTGTACTCTTAGGTTATAATGAGCAGTCTTTATTCTTTAATCAGTTTGCCCCGTATCTAGCTGTCTAATGTAACATTCCTTTGAAGTCTAGAAAGATCTAACATAATTGAAGAAATGTCGAACTACTTGACTCTTTTTTTTAATATAAAGGAATTAAACATTAATCAGGCTTGTGCATCTCAATTAAGCCAATTAAAACTATCACAGAATGCAGTGCTTACCACAATAGGTAGCTTTAATGCTTGAATACATTATCATTTACCTAATGTTCCCATCTTCATTACGTTTGTTCCTCAAAAAGTAAATACAGAACTGAAGTCCATATTAGAACGTTACCAATTCTTACGATCTGGCAAAGCCCTGGCGAAAGCAGCACTTAAAATGGTGTTTATTTAGCTACTGCTGTTAGTGCTGGAGCGTACCTTCAATCTTTCTGCCAATAAAAGGGGCTCTGTAATTATGGTGATGACTGGTGCCTTCATCCAAATAGCCCATTAACGATGCAATTTGCTTCCCTAACAACTGGGAGCCACTCTTGGTCTTGCAGGCTATGGTATATGCACAAAGTCCATATAATTACTAATAATTTGTAACAAGTGTTAATTGATAAACAGCTCCCTCTGGTAGCTTAATTAAAGCTGTAGGATAGCTAGGCGATTTACAACTGGGATTGATCTCAATTAGTCAACAAAATCTGTGTAGTCTGTTCAAAGGAGAGTAAGGAAATTTAGTCTAGTGAGGCTTTGGGGATTTTGTCTTGTCTCCTCTATTTCTTCTTCCTACAAGAAGAGAAATACAATCAGAAGGGCGGCCCTGCTTTGTGGGGAGCGATCTGCTGAGCTCACAGGGCGCATTACACGTAGGCTCTTCAGCATTTGTTCTTCCATTTGTGCATGTATTCTCTGTCAGGTTCCTGAAAAATATTCAAGCGTTTGCTTTTATTACACCCAGTGGTATACATTGCTGAATACCAGCCCTGAGGGACCTAAAAGTAGAAGGAAAAACCAATTTTTTAAAATGTCAGGGTTTGATCTCGCAGATCTGTTTGCAAACTGGCATTTCAGGGCCATAATTAGAAGGAAGCTCAGGAAAGGTGGCACAGGGGATTCGCCAGAGACTTGGCGGCCTGGGGATCTTGCAAAGCCAGCTTGGCTGCTTGAGGACGCAACTTATTTTATCATGTGGGCTGATACAGTAAAAACCATCTAAGCGTTGCTGAAATTGCCCCTATGGAATAGAAGAGGAAAAAACGTGTCATCTGTGCTCAGTGAGATCACAGACTGGCTGCAAACAGCTGCTGAAACATTAATTAATCTGTTTGCAAATAAATTGTGGATCTGTATTCACTGAAATTGCTGTTATAAACAAGCTGGGATGCTGTGCTTTCCAGATTTGCCTGTGTTTTAATAATTTTTTTTTCATATGCTGTAAAATCACCAGGGCCCAGATACTGTGTGTTTACTTCCGGAGGCTCTGAGCAAGTGCACTGACATTATCTCATAGATCAAGCACGCCAAACTCTGGGCCCGAGGGCTGAATGCGGCCCAGACAATATAATGATATGCAAGAAACATTTTAATAAAAATTTTGTACCATTTTTTTTTTTTTACAATACCCTGTTATACATAATCTAGAGTAATATGCTAATTAGACCGGGAGACCTTCCGGGAGACCTTCTGGACGTCCTTCCGTACAAAGCCATGGTGGTGGGGCTGAGGCAGAGTGGTTAGGGTGATTAGGCAGGCAGGCAGGTGAGTGGTTAGGGGCCAGCAGTCCCGAATTTCGAGAGGGATGTCCAACTACTGGTTCTGGATCAGCAGTTGGACATCCCTGAAGGGTCCCAGAATGGAGAGGGTGTGGGCCGGGCTGAGGGACACTAGGCCTCCGTGCATGAATTTCATGCTCTGGGCCATTAATTATTAATAACGAACTACGAGGCTCACTAATGACTGATTACTATAATCGCATTGCATTCATTTCCCTTACATGCAGATGCACCATTCTCTCCACTAATACTAGTAGTGAATGTTTTAACAGCCTATTGCCACATCCTTAATCTTGGAGTGACTTATTTGGTGTGTGCAATAGAAAATATATTGCTTTCAGTGAACAAGAAAAATAGGTTTATTTGTGTTACACTTATTAATTTGTGCTGTTATTCAGTGTCTGGTAAGTTAACATTCAAGAAAAAATATTAATTTTATTAAAATGTTCTATTATTTTATGTTAATGATTGCTCATTTATTTCAGCCCTTTGTATTCAGCATGCCTCTATGGAAATAAACCCACACTTCTATGAAAATCGAAGCTTTCGTTTTTTTGCAGCCCACATAAACTTAAACCTCGTTTATTTGGCCCATGTTAGCCTTTGAGTTTGACATGCTTGTCATAGATGCTCAGCTTGGAGACAATTCAGGCCAGTTGTGGTACTTCTGAAGGCTGTACAATATTGTATGAAAAGGTCTGCACCTCATTTAAGTCAGATTTGTTAATCAAAGAGAATGAAATATTCTGCAAAGCAAATGGATGTGGGTTTAGTAATTTTGTAATTTTAAAGCATTTTGTGTCACAGTTGCTTAATTTGTTCTAATGAGGCTGTAGCTAATTCTAGTTGCTTTGACACTTAGAAGATTAATGTTGGTTACCAGTGTTGACTCATCTTTAAAAAAGTGATAGGATATTTAGCTGGGACAGAGAATCTGAGTTTATTTTGCCAAAAATTTGAAGTTCTGATGCTTCCTGCCCCCTGTCCCCCCACTTTGTTTTAAAGATGATTTTAATTCAGTGACTACTCACGTATCTACTCTTCATTTACTCAACCAATACTTATTGAATGACTGGTATAAGCCAATTACTCTGTTAGGTGCTGGGAAGCAGAATATAACTGTTGCTCTCAAGGGGCTTATGGTCTATGCAGGGATTAACAAACTCTTTCTTAAAGAGCCAGACAGTATATAATTTAGGCTTTGGGGGCCTGATGATTCCTGTTGCAACCCCAGACTCTGCTGTCAGGTAAAAGCAGTCATGGCCAATTTACAGATGGATGGGCATGCTGGTATTCCAACAAAACATAATTTTTAAAAATATATATATTTTATTGATGTTTTACAGAGATGAAGAGAGAGGGATAGAGAGTTAGAAACATCAATGAAAGAGAAGCATCAATCAGCTGCCTCTTGCAAACCCCCTATTGGGGTTGTTCCCGCAACCAAGGTACATGCCCTTGACCCGAATTGAACCTGGGACCTTTCAGTCTGCAGGCCAACGCTCTATCCACTGAGACAAACCAGTTTCAGCCCAACAAAACATTATTTACCCCAAAATGGAGACAGGCTGGATTTACTCTTGGGCTGCAGTTTGCCAATCCTTGATCTAGTGGGAAAGAGTCAAGAAAAAAGCCAAACTACAATACATCCTGACCACGATCCCTTAAAATGACTGGGTGCTCTTGAGGCACAATGGGAGGATGTACTATCCAGGTTTGGTGCTGCTGGTGATTGTATGTTAGGGTTAGGGTAACAAAGTCTTTGGAGGAACTCTGACTGAAAACATCTGTATGAGAAAAAGCTACTTGGACAAAGGGACAGAGAAGGGAGGCCTAGTGTCCCTGGCAGAGGAGACAAGATGGGTCGATGTCAAGGTTGTGACACAGAATGTTGTGTGTGGTGGGGTCATTAAGATTGTTTTTCCATATTCTGATTTTCTCCCTTCTTCCAAACACACTGAGGGGGTCACACGTCTCCATCCTGACCCAAATGGAAGCACAGTCATGTGGCTTGGGTTGGCTAATGAAATGTGAGAAGATTTAAGAGCCAATGCTCAATTGACTTCCCAAGTTCATGTCCTTTGCTGCAGAGGTTATACGTAGAAGCTCTTGTTGAGACAGGACCTCCATCTGCCTTGGTTCCTGAGAAGTGATGTGACAGAGTTCCCAATGAATATTTAATGTGAGAACCTAATAAACCTGGATTGAGTAAAACCATTGAAATGTTGAGGCTTGTTTTTTTATTCTGGCATAGCCTACTCTGTCCTGACTGTTGCATTGTGTTCCTGGGGTTGAAACTGCTTGTGGAAGGCTTTTTTTTTTTTTTAGGTTCTGGGTACTGGGGTAGTTCCAAGGACTTAAAAGAGTTTACAATCTACTGGCACACAATTATGACACAAAGCAAGATGTGGTAAGTGGTTTGAGATAAGTAAAATGTGCTAGGGGACCACAGAAGACAGAGGGTGCATTCTCAGGGCTATCAATAAAGAGCTGTCATCTGAACTGGGGTATAAAGAAAAATTAGAGTTTTACAGGCAACCATATGCAATGAGGTAGAAAAGGCATATGAGTGGGAAACAGAATGTGACAAGGTATAGAGACCAAACATTGTGAGTTAAAATTATGCAGATTGACAGTCAGACAAGAAAATCATTCAGTTGGGTATCTTGCTAAGGGATTTGAACACTTGTGAGCAGAACAGTTGCTGTAGAGGCAGAAGCTCTGGTTTCTAGTGCTCTTGTTACAAATGATGAGCTGAGAGGAGAAGGCTGTTTCTCTCCGTGGCTACTGACTTGGCCTGTATTGAAATGTTGCTCTCAGGCTGCCACAGTCCTGGTCCGATCCCGATTCTCTCCATGAAGACAGCAGGTAGAGAACCTGATGATGTGAGTGGGACAAGGTGTGGCTGGATTCCAGGAAACCTTATGATAAAAGTTAGTCTGGGCTTAAAGATGGTGATACTGAGGGCCAGAGAAGTTACAGAAATCACTTGGCTAGTTCAAGGCTGAGCCTGCATTGGAATGAAAGTTTCCTGACTTCCCAGGGTGCACTTGAAGAATATAACCCTGGTTACGAATCTTTGGTTCCAGAAGCAGGGTTCCATTCCTTCAATTTTTGCAAATTCCTTAAAAACCCCATTTATAGTTATGTTACCACCTGATTATAGTTACTCTCAACACAATATTACTTCAGGAGTAATACACTTAAGAAATTGTATTAACAGCTGCTTCTGAGACAGTGAAGTGCAGGGCATGGAATCAGAAGTCAGCCCAGATCTAGTCTGGGTTCTCAAACCTGTCAACTATAATTCCTTGGTGCAAGACTCAATCTCTTTTAGAATATTCTCAACCAACTCCTCAAAGGGGCTGGAGAAACTACAGTCAAATCTTTGTAAATAAACGGGATGAGTTTTGCTGCTATCAATTTTAAGAAGTAGTTTTCAAAATTCAAATAAAAAGGGAGAGATCGCTGTTCTGAGGTGTGGGAACTGCCTGGTCAGGATGTGGGGCTGGGCTAGACTATTTTACTTTCCTTGGGAAGTCTCTCAGGTGAAGAGTAGGATGTAGCTTTTGCATCTCCACCAGATCTTAAGTTTACTTTTACTGGAGGAACTTTTCCACATTTATTTCCATTGTTTTTCTTTCTCACTTATCTTGGAATTCATTGAGAAATGTGTGCTACTAATGTTAGTGTCTTCACAGAGTGAGGTAAAGTGGAATTGCATTATATATGAGTCACACCTATCCAGGTACGTCTAGCTCTACATAGCTGGAGTTGTGGTGGAGGGAAGGAGAGAGAGAGAGAGAGAGAGAGAGAGAGAGAGAGAGAGAGAGAGAGAGAGAGAGAGAGAGAGAGAGAGAGAGAGAGAGAGAGAGAGAGAGAGAAGAAGAAGAAGAAGAAGAAGAAGAAGAAGAAGAAGAAGAAGAAGAAGAAGAAGAAGAAGAAGAAAAGAGAAAGTAAGAGAGAAAAGAGAGGAGAAGAAAAGAGAAGAAGGAAGAGAGAAAAGGGAAGGGGAAGGAGGAAGAATTAATTAGGGCAACTAAGTGATGCCACTCCTCATTGCATATAATTAGTCTACAGTCCTGTATAAGAAGTGAGATCGTCATCTTCTATTTTCTGTTCTCTCACAGTATCCCTGTGCCTCTTGTAGTGGAGCATATTGCTGTGTTGGGCATGATTATCATGTTTAAAGGTACACATTTCCCCCACAACATGGTTGCTAACTAAGCCAACAGCTTCATCTGTGCTCCGCTGAAATAGCTGCAATCTGTTCCGGTGCTGGAAGGAAATGTTATTCTGTTGGAACGAATGAAAGATGCGTTGTCAGTCTCTAATGTAAACCTTTCTTGAGAGATTTTCAAGGGAATTTTGACTGTGCCATGTGTCTACTTACCTCTGCTGGCTGCTGGGTCACCCTCACACCTTGGCAATGTCTTGGGCATATCCCACGGCCTTTCCAGTCTGGCTTTAGAGTTGGCTCATTTTAAGTCATTAAATGGCCAGTCCAGTTTAAACCACAATGTCATTCTCTCATTCAACTTCAAACTTCTTTGTTGTATTCCTTTTAGGCTTTGGTCCCACTAAAAAAAATCTGTAGACCAGCAGGAGAAGATGGGTGTCTTGTTCCTTCATTATTACTCTGCTTTATTCACTTACCCTTCTTGCCCCATTTTTTATGCTCCCAGCTCCTCCTGTCCTAGGGCAAGAGGAAGAGATGAGGGGTTAAAACAGCGATGCTGTACTTGACAGGCGGGGATAAAACCTAGCTATGGTGCCTTCCGGGTGGCAGATAACGGAAAGTTGGCTACTCGTTCTGGGAAACTTTTGTGGGTTCTTCGGAGATCCCTGTGGGTATCTCTGGCACTACACTGATTCTCAGTATTGGCGATCCTTTCTCTAGTTGAGCTCTTAAAACTCTTCACATAGTTCCTGCTTAGTAGGGTAGACTGCCAGCCTCATTTTGTTGGTGTTATATTACCCAGGCAGATAGCCTTCCTCAATAGAGATAGACTTTTCAAGACATTAGCTAATGAGATGACCCCTTAGTTCAGAGCAAAACTCAACACCCTTGCTCTACCAAATTCTGGAAGAATGAACTGCTCATATTGCTATCTTTTCTGGTCACTATGATCAACACAAGTTTTAATCTTCACCCTGGGGACATTGTTAGCATCTCCCAAGGATTTCCCCGGCAGCTCAGCAAGAGGAGGCAAACGTGTCAGTCCTCTCTTCTGGAAGATAATACTCATTTCTACAAGAGATTTTCTTGAACTTCCTTTCTTACTTGGCTTAGGAGGGGTCACCTATGAGAAGAAATGGCACTGTACTGCTGACTGAGTTGACAGCTTCTTACTTCAATGGGCATCTTCATTTAGAATGTACTGAGTTCTCTTAAAAAACTAGATTTGGGCCGGGACCGGTTTGGCTCAGAGAATAGAGCGTCGGCCTGCGGACTGAAAGGTCCTGGGTTCGATTCCGGGCAAGGGCATGTACCTTTGTTGCGGGCACATCTCCTGTCGGGGATGTGCAAGAGGCAGCTGATCAATGATTCTCTCTCATCGATGTTTCTAACTCTCTATCCCTCTCTCTTCTTCTCTGTGAAAAATCAATAAAATATTAAAAAAAAAACCCCAAAAAACAAAAAAACAAAACAAAACTAGATTTGGGTCACAGCACTAGTTTTTTTATCTTATAGTAAGTTTTTCAAAGATGTATATTGTTTTTTTGTAACAGATGTAAGGATATTTGTTATTCTTTCCTTTGAGCTCAGTTTAAATTTCAAGACCACTGGAAAGTCCCTTTCAACATTGTGATAGAGTAAGATGTGAGATTCTTTGCTTTGTATACTAATTTTAAGAGCCATATTCTCACTTGCATAGTTTTGCTACATATATATGTGATTAATACATATTTTTTAATTGAACTATGCCCATATCCATACTTGGAGTCATGCAAGAGAAATCCTGTGGCCTCCAGAGAATCCTCCTTCTCTAGTCTAAAATAAAGTCTTAAAATAGGAACTGTCTCTTCCGCTACTTTTCAGGAGAGGCCTGCTAGGACAACATTGATCTTAACATTTGTCAAAGATGGCAGAGAAAGGGAAAAATAAACACAAAATATCCATAAACTTTACCAGCCAATTAGAAACACTTGTCCATATTAATAAAACATAGCAAATGAGTCTAGTAGGACAGGAAGAGAATACGATTAAATTGAACCAATTCAGGAATATAAAAATAATTTATTATAAGATTTGCCATATAAACAGGTCAAAATATACTGTTTAATTATAAAAAAAATTATACATTTTTGCTCAAATTAAACTTTTTTTTTATGGTGGAAATAGTTGGGTTTTCCCTCAACATGATAAATATATATATTTTAGTTAAAACCCTGCATCATTGCCAGCTGATGAGGCTCAGTGATTGAGTGTCGACCAATAAGCCAGGAGGTCACAGTTTGATTTTAGGTCAGGGCACGTGTCTGGGTTGTGGGCTTGATCCCCAGTAGGGGGCATGCAGGAGGCAGCTGATCAATAATTCTCTCTCATCATTGATGTTTCTAACTCTCTCTTCCTCTTCCCTCTTCTCTGAAATCAATAATATATGTTTTAAAAAAAGATTGAAGGCTTTCAAGTTCAGAGGCACATTTGGTTGACTTTGGAAAGAGTTTAGTTAAAAAAAAAATCAGCATCATTCTTAGTAATAAAACCCTAGAAGCATTCTTACTCAAATAAAAAATAATATAAATTGCCAACAATAGTCATTAGAAAAGAAAAAGAATGTGTCAATATTAAAACAGATTTGAAAAATAATTTCTACTTGATATAATTATAGATCTGGGAAATCTAAGATAATCAACTGGGGAAGTTTTTAGAGACAATAAGAAAATCCAATAGGTAACTGGGTATCTAATTAATACACAAAATTAATAGCTAACAATTAGAAATTAGTAAATATAATGGACTAAAACATCTCATTTGCCAAAGCTATGCATATGATTCATTATTTATACCAATAAATAAATTCAACAAGGAGGGTGTAGGAATTATATGAAACAAAACAAAACAAAACAAAACAAAAACCTTTGAGTTACCTTGAGGAAGAACATGAGCATAATTTGCTATAATTGAGAGGAATTATTATCTCTTAACTCTCTTCCTCTGAGGTACAAAATCACAACTGAACAAAACAACTTTGCTGAGGGACATAGAAGAAGGCTAATAAATGAAAAAAAAAATACATTTTGTTATTATATAGGAAAACTGAATATTATAGACATGACAATTCTCCCTAAATTTTCTAGATATTTAAGAAATTCTAATAAAAATATCAAATTTTGGTTATCTTGACAAAATAACACTATAATTTATTTATAAAAATAAACATGAGAAATTTGTAGGGATTAAAGAGGGAGGACAGCCTGATAGGATAATAAACTACTTTCCAAATCTATAGCTTTGAAAACAAAATAGATACTCCAAAAATAGAATTAAATCTATATGGGAATTGATAAAAGAGATATTTCAAATCAATGCTATAAAAATATTTAGTAAAAGATTTTATTTGAGACCTCTAGGTAGCAATTGTAAAAAAATGTTTTTAAAGCAAATTTCTAGTTCTAGGACTGAGTAGCTGGGAGGAAGAAGGTCTTTAAAAAATAGTTGTATTTTTCTATACTGATTTAATATGTTTTTAAAATCCTCACCGGAGGATATGTTTTTATTAATTATTTTAGAGAGAGGAGAGGGAGAGAGAGAGAAAGAGAGAGAGAGAGAGATCAGTTGCCCTGACTGGGAATCAAATCTGCAACCTAAGTATGTAGTCTGACCAGGAATTGATGTACAAGACAACACTCCAACTTACTGAGGCACCATCCAGGGCTAAATATGTTGTTTTAATTAAAAAAACACACACTTTTATTGATTTCAGGAAGGAGGGGAGAGGGAGAGATAGAAACATTAATGATGAGAGAGAATCATCTATCGGCTACTTTCTGCATGCTCCTACTGGAGATCGAGCCCGCAACCCTGGCATGTGCCCTGACTGGGCAGTGAACCATGACTTCCTGGTTTATAGGTTGACCCTCAACCACTGAGCCACACTGGCCAGGCTTTGTTGTTGTTTTACATCAGCCATATTACTTTCACAACTTTAAAACAATTTAGAAAAGTTTTTAAAGTTAATAAAACTCCAGGGTTTGAAGCAGAGGCTATTAGTGCCTCCCCACATTCCTCTCCCTTCCCACTTCAGTGCCAGTGCCTGACTTCAGGCTTCCAGGATCCGCACATTTTCCTGAGAGCTTTTCCTGGCCCCTGAAACCCCTACCTACCCATTCAGCAGGCTGCGAGTGCCAAGGAATGAATGTACTTCAGGAGAAGCCTCAACCAATGGCTGACAGGGGAGTTGGTGCATGATATTTCAGTCCCCATACTATCTCAGAGTGTTTTCAGTCAAACTAAGTTCCATTTATCCCATGTGGTAACTGGCTCGATATTGCACTCTTTATTGGCTGCCTTTGTTTTCCTGTCCTACTCCCTTGCCAATGTTTTCTCCCTTTCCAAATGAATTGCTAGCACCCACATTCTTGTCTTATGTCCACTTTTGGGGGAACTAGGACTGGGTATCCCTGTGGTTGTGGGGCAGAGAGGGATGTGCTCAAACATTGAATTCAATGGTTGAGCAGAACTGTTTCCAACCATTTGATGCAGACATTACCCAAGTATGAGCATCTGTAAGCCACTAATGGTGTGTGGGTTTGTGGAAATCAAGGCATTCTTTATATATAAGGCAAAGAGCTGCTTGGAGTGCCAGGCTAGTGCCCTTCAAGAGTGGGCTCTTTTGGTTTCTTCTCCTGAGTCTCCTGGGAAGCTGTTATACACTGAGGGACTAAAGAATGACACATGAAGTATTCAGAGAACTCACCTGGATGGTTTAAAATATTAACAACAGCAGCAAAAAGATTGGAGAGAGAGAGAGAGAGAGAGCAAGAAAGAGAAAGAGAGAGAGAGAGAGAGAGAGAGAGAGAGAGAGAGAGAGAGAGAGAGAGAGAGATCAATTCGTTGTTCCATTTATTTATATACTAGAGGCCTGGTGCATGAAATTTGTGGACTGGAGGGGGGGGGGTTGTTCCTCAGCACAGCCTGCACCCTCTCTAATCTGGGACCCTTCGGGGGATGCTCTGACTACAGGTTTAGGTTTGATCTCACAGGCAGTCAGAAATCCCTCTCACAATCTGGGACTGTTGGCTCCCAACTGTTCACCTGCCTGATTGCCTCTAACTGCTCCTGCCTGCCAGCCTGACCACCCCCTAACCACTCCCCTGCCAGCCTAATAGATACCTTACTGCTCCCTTGCCAGTCCCATTGCCCCCAACTGCCTTCTGCAGTCCCAGTAACCCTCAACAGCACTCCCCTGATGGCCTGGTCACCCCTAACTGCTGGCCCCTGCCAGCCTGGTCACCCCAAATTGCCCTCCTCTGCAGGTCTTGTCCCCACCCCCCACTGGCCTCCCCTGCAGGCCACGTTGCCACAACTTCCCTCTCCATCAGGCCTGGTCACTCCCAACTTCCCTCTCCTGCAGGCCTGGTCCCCCCCAACTACCCTCTCCTGCAGGCCTGGTCCCCCCCAACTGCCAGCCTTGTTGCCCCTAACTGCTTCCCTGCTGGCCTGATTGCCCACAACTACCCTCCCCTGCTGGTCATCTTGTGGTGGCCATCTTTGACCACATGGGGGTGGCCAACTTGTGTGAGGGTGTGAAGGTCAATTTGCATATTACCTCTTTATTGTATAGGATTCATTGGGTGATTCTTGCATGTGCCCTGACCAGGGATCAGAGCCGCAACATCAGCTTATCAGGACTGGATGGTTTCTTGCTATCTTCCACGTCCCTGAGCAGATATATTTAATCCATGAAAGATGGTTGGAAGTGTGTATATGTGTGTGTTATGAGGGAGGGGAAGGGGTTCATTATAGAATCTGGGGACCTTTTCCACAGGCTGTGGTGGAGGTGTTTGTCCCTGGTCCTCAGTGTCCCAATCACAATTCGGTTTTACCCACACTTGTGTTCCACTAGGATTTATAGAGCTGTCAGCTTATAATTGGACTGAAGGGCTGAGCTGTTATGGACACAGAATTTTATTTGGTTGTTGTGTTTTGAACAGTTGAGCATTTTACAGCTGGGTTGGTGAAAGGTTTTTATGCTATTGGTGTCATGAAACATTTTATAGGGAGGGATAATTGAGTTTTTATTTTTACTAGAAAATAATGCTATCAGCCTGGCTTTGGGGACCAAAACAGGGAAGAGCTGCATTAATAACCAGAATTCAGGAAGCCCAGTAATTATGAAAACTACATAGAGACAAATGCAAGAAAACAACAAGACCAGAGACAGCAAAAGCTAAGTTTGATTCTTCTGTCAAATTCTGACTGGAACAGTGAAACAGTCAAGGACATTATTAATCTATTCATTTATTTCAAAATTTGCAAAACAAATCCCTTCTTACACATAGTATTTGCACAACATGAAATTATTATTCAATAAGTTGACATTTTAAACCTATTACTGCCTAAACCCATCTATTACCGAGCTATTCAGAGCACTAAGTTAACATTTACCAACACATTCATCCTCACATCATGGGGAGATCAAGCTGAAATCCTTTATTTCATATTCAGATCTTGCCAGGTCAGGATTGAAATCGGCTACCTTTCTGATACTTTACTGAAAAGCCACTGTGAAATCCACAAAAGAATTATTATCAAGTTACTGCAGTTATTCAGCTAGATGTTGACTTTGATATGTCAAATCTCTGATCTTTAATAGAAAATTGATGGTCATGCCCTGAGGGTCAGTCATATGCACGGCCAGGATAGGCCAAGGTTTGCATTAAATTACAGCCAGTCTAGTGGTCTCATTCCCTGGCAGCCAGAGTCAAACAAAGCAAATAGATCCCTTGCTAGTTGGGTCTCTTCATTGTTTCGTGTTGGCATATGGATTTAATTCTGTAATGGGGGACTGCTGAGCACAATCTGCCTTATTGATTTTCTGAAGAGAGTTTTTCCCTCAGAGCACCCGGAAGTGCAATGAAAGAAAAGCAACTGGCACAATTTTTCTTTTTCTCTGCCTTGGATGGCAGAGCTCGCAGCAGATTGATTCTGCCACTAGAAATCATATGAAGATGTTAAATTATACCATCAATCAGTGTGTTTTCTGAGGATCAGCTTTCTCTGTGTTAACAGGCTAGAGCACAGGAAGCAGTAATTCTCTATGTTTCGATCGTGAAGTAGGTTATTTGGCCGCGACGCTCCCTAGATTTGAGCTCTGCTAAAATGGACTCTTTCTATAATGGCGATGGCTGATATGCTCCCATTTCCGGTATTGGAGGCAGAAAGGTCTGCAGAGAAAGGTCATAATTTGAGGCTTGTAGGTTTTCATGGGAATCCCATTGTCAACAGAGGAGCTCAGCCTGTGCAGAGTATGGGGGTGGGGATGGACCCTCACTCTCACCCCCTCCACACCCAGGGGTGCAGATGAGGACAACGGGATCCAGAGAGGCTGAGGGTTCATAGGGCATCTCAGAGAGAATGTGTGCTCTAGTCCAGCCCACTAGGTTGCTAAGCAAAATGTTAAGAGAAATAAAATAAAATTGGCTATGTCATTCCTTGATCCTATTATTCTAAGCCTCAATTTTCTCGTCCATAAACTACCCCTTCCTCATAGGGTGGTTGTGAGAGTTACATGACAGAGCCTGGTTTACAAGAGAGGAGATGGTGTCCAGGAGCTTCTCCCGGGACAGGAGAGTGCTTGGCTCAGGTGGCTGCGGCCCCGGTGGGACAGACTTGGGTTTGGACCCCGTCTCCTTCCTGCCTGCTCAGAAGCCGTGATCTCTGTGTTGCCATGAACTGAAATCTGTGAGGAAGGGGGGACAGCCTTGTCCATGTGTTTTGGATGATCAGCTTTCAGGTTCAAACAGGTAGGGCCCGTTTTGGTTTCTTGGTATTTGGTCAAACCCACTTCAATTCCATTGCTGATATCTAAGCAAAGAGAGTCTTGCCTCCAATTAGAAAATGCTTATATGAGGTGAGAACAAGAGTATGTTGTCAGACTAGAGGGGGCCAGCTGGTTACAGCATATTTTATTCATGTCATTAAAGAGACAAGTGTGGAAACAATAGGGTATATAACTTCTTCCCTTAAAGTTGTGCTGCTAACTAGATACATCTAAAATCCCTTTCTGATGCCACCATGTCTGAAATATTTTGGAGAGCAATCCTATATAATAAAAGCCTAATATGCAAATTATCCCCTTGGGTGGTCATTTGACCAGGAGTTCAACTGCTCGCTATGACATGCACTGACCACCAAGGGTCGGTGCAGAATATGGAGGGCGTTGGTGATATGATGCTGGCACTGGGCAGCAGTGGAGGCGCTGCCAGCCCTGATGGGCCCTGATGAGAGCGGGACTGTAGAGCAGGTGAGCGGGTCGCACCAGGCCAAGGTGAGGGTTGGGGAGGTGGACTGGGGCCACCACCCAGTTCCCAGGCACTGAGAGAGCTGGGTGGGCCCCATTGATTGCCCTGCAGGCAGGATGGTGGAGCAGGTGAGAAGGCCAGGCCAAGGCAAGGTGTTAGGCCGGGTTACAGGGCTGTGAGGCTGCAGGCATGATCTGGAGCCCAATCTCTGCAGGCCACCCTGAGGGACCCCACCCACGCACGAATTCCTACACCGGACCTCTAGTGCTGATAATAACAACCCTATTAATTACTATAGTTACATTTGTGCTAAGCACTTTGTGTGGGTTTCCTCACTTCGAAGATGGAGCTCTTTTGAATACCTTCCTGTCCTGCAGATGAGAAGAGTAAAGCTTAGGAAACGGAAATGAGATTCCTGGAGTCCTATGGGAAGCAGCCTTCGAGGTGTGTCTGGTTCCCAAGACCCAGCTCCCTGATGCTATGCCTGGCCACGCTGTTTGTGGGTGCAGAATGCGAGAGGGAAAACCATGGCTTTTAGCTGACTTTTTGCAGCAATTCCCTGAAAATGTAAATGGATGCCTCGGAGATAAACTGACATCTATCCTGTCATTTCCTAGGCTCATTCATTCGTTCATTCATCGCACATTTACAAGTAAACACCTTGTGCCAGGGGCTGGGGAGAAAGAAAGACAAGTCTTGGTTCTTGTCTCATAACCAAAGTGCAGGGTTGGTTAACATGGCAGGACACGGCAGTAAACAAGGTAAAAAAACAAACAAAACAAAACTGGTATTTTGCCCAAGAAGAGGATGTGAGAAAATTGGGTAGGGTTCTGTAAGGGGACACTTCCCCCTTTTATTCGTGATCTTTCTGTCCTTTAAGACAAATACCCAGGCTTTACCTTTGGGGAGACAACACTGCGAGGATCTTAAAACTGCACCTTCAGGAAGGTCCTCTTCCAGATTTGTGGGCGCGGAGGGCTGGCAAGGACATTCAGTCTGACTCAAAATAAATACTACTCATTAGGTAATTTCAAAATGGGCCATGGGGAGGCTCTTTGAAAACCCAGACTCACCTGAAGCCACCCACATTTGCAGTTGGCACCGTCCCCTCCCTGCACATTCCCGGTTCCCCACCCCAGCCCCCAACCTGAGTGTGTTTTAATGAAAGAGGAAACTAAATGTTCTCCCTGCATTTTAAGGCATCGAACTCTCCGAGAGAGAGCAGAGTTATGCCTCACAGCCAGCGCTGGCCCCGCGCTCACCCTGCCCCTTTCATCTCCCTTTGTTCCGGGGCTGAGATTTCCCCACCTCTCCCCGCCTCGCCGTGGCTCTGAAGGATGATTGCCTTCTGGAGGAGCCCTTTCCCCCTTCTTCTGTACCCAGGCTCCGTGTTCAATGAACATCAAACAGCCTCATCATACCCTGATGGTTTAAATCTTTAAACAGAGCGGTAACAGCCGGAGTACATCCAGACCGCTCGCATCCCGGAGCCCTGTCACCGTGCGTTCCCGCAACAATCACCGGGAGAGGGAGGCCGCCGCGCGCATCAAGTAGCGAGTGTTGTCTCCCCGGACTCCATGCTGATGCTCTGATCAGGACTCCGGCGAAATTCTGTTTGAAATGAGAATAGACTCATTTTCATCCGACGCTGCTCAGAGGAGTCCCCGGTGGCTCAGCACGCCAAGGGTCATCATTAGAAAGCCGCCTTCAAAAGAGCGGAGGCTTCGCGTGGCAGAGCCCTCTCCCTTTGTTAAATTTATAAACATTTATGTAAAAATGTATACATTAATTGTTCAGGCTCCGCTCCAGCCTTTCGGAGGAAAGCTGGGCCCGGGAAATGTACTTGGGGGAAATAGACTCATAAAAAAAAACACACCCCAAGTCAGGAGGAAAATGGCCTCGTTTTGACTAAAAATTCAGAAGAATTCAGTGATCAAAGGCGATTCTTACTCCCAGCTGTTCAAAGGGACTTATATGGAAGAAGAAGAAGAAAAAAATCGGATGTGACCAAGAATAGAAGAGAACTCATTAAGAACCTAATGAGACGGTGACAGGTGAAGCTACACGTTGCTTAAACACCGTTATCTTCTTCTTCCCTACCCCGTTCCTAGCAGCCACTCATCTGTTTTCCCGGATTCAATCTAGATTTTTCTATAAATCATAAAAGGCAAGAAGAGTTCATCAAAGCGGGAACACTCCTCAGCCCGGAGTCACTGGGCCCGGAGTCACTGGGCATGGACATCATTAAGATTTCACCCACCCGCTCGGCCCTCGCTTTCCTGGGGGAGGTCTGTCTGTCCGTCCGGGACACAGACACGGGCATGGCATCTCCTCCTCCCTCTCCACCAGCTTCCTGGGGAGAGAGAAACCAGGAGAGTGGGCACGTGGGCCAGGACAGGCATGATTTGGGGGAAGTTTAACAAGAAGCCTCATAACCCCAGAGAGGAGGTACGTTTTTGGTGTCCTCAGAGACACAAAAGTAAGGGACCCTAGAGAGGCATGACCTTGTATGTTTTCGCAGCTTTTGTTTTGCTATGCTGGTGTCTGTAAAATACTAAATTGAAGCACAAGAAGTCTCTCTCTCCTCTTTTTCCTCTTCTAATTCTCCTAAGCAGCTTAAATCCCCCTTCCCTTTCCCCAGGCAAGGCTGGCCTGTGTTCCCAGGCTCTGACCTTCCTGACGCTGGCCTTCCAACACCAGTAGCCGGGTTTTTTTTTTATTTTATTCTTTAAGTGCTAGAGGAGTCATGAAAAATTCAGACACTGGGTTTCCCTGAGACCAATCTGGTGGCTTTTTCTTTGTGCTAACTGCTGCTTTCTATGCATCATTCAAAAGGTACATACCAAGTTGTCAGCCCCTGAACTGCTACTCGGTGTTAAACATGAATATTTGTAGCTTAGCAAGGGACTAAATTAAAAAAAAAATTAATACTTGACAAGCCCAAAAGAAAGGCATAACAGGTCCAGAAGTATCCATTTGAAAGATTTTTTTTTTTTTTTGTAAAAAGTCAAAACTTTTTGTGCAACCGGGGACTGTTTCTGAGCCACAAAAGGTTTGCTTTGAAAAAGCACTGATTACTGCACATCTAGGAACATCGATTATGATTACAGCATCGCAGATATGGCAGCAAAGTTGTGCTTTTTTTTTTTATGTGGATGGTGAGAGAAATATTCATTCCGTGCATGCGCCACTAATCATATATGACCAGGAGAAGCCAGGCGGGATGATATAAGACTTTTCCCAATTGCATATCAACTCTACCTACAATGGCAAAATTGCCTTTCCCCACATTTCTTAATTAGAATTAGAATCAGCTTAGAACTAACAGAATCTCTTATTAGTCACAAAAAGAATGGCTGCCTCTCCAGTTCAAGTGGCGTATCTGCATAACGTATAGCCTTAAGAGCTTAGAGTTGCTGGTTCTCTTGGCTGACTGCCTTTAACTCTCCCATATTAATGAGTTGTTCTAAATTTAGTCTGCTGTGACAAACTAATATTAATACAGTATTTTATGGCCCAGAGCATTGTTAATACATAAGGAAAGAAACCCGGAGTCAGAGAAAGGGGGCGAGGGAGCGAGATTACTTTGTGTGATTGTCAAGATACAGGATAATCCAAGTATGTAGATATTAAGACTTAAACATAAGGCACTGCTTATGGATTTATATTATGTGAAACATTTTCTATTATTTTAAATCCTCGAGGCATTAGTTTCCTATTTTCAGGGGTTTATAACTTGGCCGCACACGTTCACTCTGGGCTGAAACTTGGAAAACTGGGTCTTAACCGGGGAACAGCTTGCTTGCTTATTTATTTATTTATTTATTTATTTATTTATTTATTTATTTTACCCACCCAAATTAAAAGTCAGGTTGGCCATCTTTGACCCAGGCCAGGGGCAAAGGAGAGCACAGGTGTGGAATACAATTTTGTATAGAATCCTAGCTTGTTTCAAAAAGCGAATACCAAGAAAAGACCCAGGGGCAATTTCATAAGAAGAAGGAAAAAAAAAAATAGGCTACAAAGGCAGTCAATAAGCATCACGAAGGGTTTGTTTTCTTAAATGCAGACAGTACCTTTTAAGTGTTCATCTTGAGTAGCAGCCTATGTGTGGCTATCGGTTTGGGTGGCCCCTCCTGGGTAGAAGGCAGATTTGTAGTTTGTAGGAGATGCAGAGGTGTGTGTGTGTGTATGTAAATATGATTTCTATTTGTCATTTGTAACTAAGAAATAGAAACATTCAATGTGGGATCGACTTGGTTCTCCAGCAAGATGCAGTGCTCGCTTTTTAATGGACCCACAAGTTCAGAAGAAGAAAAGCGAGTGTCACAGTTATTATCACAGGCAGCTGCAGGCTGCCAGGTGCATCAATCAGGGAAATGGTGAGGTGCCCGTGAGTGAGGGAGCGGTGGGCTGGGAGCTTGTGGCAAAGACTGGTTGTGAAACTCGATTTTGAAGTCCTGTGGGACAGAGAAAGCAGCCCGACTAAGCAGTGTTTCATCCCAACTAAAAGCACGAAGAGCTGACTGCAAAGCCAGCCCTGTGCTTGCCTCCCAAGGTGTGTGGGTGTCTGTTCGGCAGGTGTTTTTTGAAGAGTCTTTTTATACCTTTAGAAGGGGAGTCTGTGTGGGAAATTGTCTTTCTATTTCTAGGATACTTTGTAATTTATAGAAAAGTGTCATTTCTTGGAAACAGGAAAAAATGTTTTCCTTTGATATGTGTTTAATGCTATGGCACCAAGGTCTGCTGGTAAAAGTCTCTTCTCCTCTGTTCACTCTGTCAGTCCAAGGCTGACTGATTCATTGCGAGGACTTTCTGTACCGAGCTTCTCAGAGGAAACGCTGGGAAGGGTTTCTGCCTGGGATTTTACAAAGACAGAGAAATGTCTTTATAAGGGAAATGGGAACTGACTGCTCTTCAGAGTAGAAGAAAAACTCAACTGCCCCGATCCAGCAAGAGACCACAAAACCTCTTCCCTGAGCGTAGAAGTGGCTGAACGGCTGCCCCTCCACGGGGCGGCCCGAGGAAACTTCGCAGCAGGTGGAACCGGGAGGCCTGGTGCTGGATGACATGTTTCTGGGTGCAATGCATCCGAAGAAATTGAAAATAGCAAAAACAAGGCAGAATAATACTGGCATTTGAAAAGCAATTGAGTCTTCCGTATAAACATGTAAATATAAGGCTGAAACTCAGAAATGTCCACTTTGAGGTTTCCAGTTCAAGGAGACCGGCATCTCTTTTTGTAAAATTCTTAACCTCCTAATAGCCTTCCTGTTAATGGGCTAACATAAAGCATAAACCAATAATCAGATGCAAATGAGCAGTAACTAGCTGCTAAGGTGAACAACTCCCCCCAGGGCCGCTGATGATGGAATTTCAATCCCTGCTGCTGCAGGGTGAGCAGTGGTATGGCTAATGCTGTGTGTCTGCTGGATTTCATCTCCTTCAAATGCGTGGCTCACATTGTTTAGATTTAGCTGCTGGTTCTACATAACAGATGCCGATGCATTTTTGAGCGAAGAAGATGAATTTTTGCTTTGTCAAAAGAGAAAATAGCTTTTGTATTTTATGTTACACCTGCTGAGTTTCACAATCAAATATAAAAAACCAGCCAGGAAAAGATACTATTGGATTTTTAAGCTGTGAATTCTGGTTTCCTTTAGCAGAGTTGGGCCGAGAATCTTGAATTGGGTGTGGTTTTTAAGAAGATCTGAGTTAATTTTTGCATGGTCGCTTCAGGAGAGATAGTTTCCTATTGTAGAATTGACAAAACAAGTCCAAGCTCTGGGGAAGTTTTTCTTAGCTTTCCCTTGGGATGTAATTCTGTGTGTGTGTGTGTGTGTGTGTGTGTGTGTGTGTGTGTAGGGTTGTACTTTACATTTACTAAAGCCATCTGTTAAAATTGAGACATCTTTCCACTATTAAGGCTAAAATTATGTAGTCACTTAAAATTTTAACTTAAAAAAATCTTTATTGTTGAAAGTATTACAAATGTTCTGCCCCCTTTCTACATTGACCCCTGCTAGCCTGGCCCCTTAAAGAAAACGGTAGCACAAATTCACATGGCTTGACATTGGAAATATCGTAGAGAGTAAAAAGTCTACCTCTCAGTGCTATCCTCCACTTCTGTTCTTGTTCACAGATGTAACCAGTGTGAGGATTATCTTGTTTCTTCTTGTAGACATAGCCTATGCCCATGTTGTCTTTCCCTTTTATACAAATAGTAGTGTTCTTCACACACTGTTCTGCACTTTGGTCTCTTTCTCTTAGTAATTGATCTTGGAGGTTTTTCATATCAAATCATAAGAACTTTCTATTTTTTGGGGGCAACCCTATTCCATTAAAATTGTACCAAAATTAATTAAACTAGTCTTCAACAAGTGAAAATTTAAGACAGTTTCAATATTTTGCAGTTAAAACACTGCAGCAATATGAGCCTGGCACATATGCCATACCACACATATGCAAAAATAAATAAATAAATAAATAAAAATAAATAAAATAAAAAATCTGTAGGATAAATTCCTAGACATGTAATTGCTGGTCAAAGGAAATGTACATTTGTAATTTTAATGGATAGTGCCAAATTATCATCTGCAGAGCTTGTACCGATTTACACACCCTCCAGTATTGGATGAAAGTGCCTCATTCCCCACACCCTGACCATGCATTAAGAGGCCCATGGAATTTAATGACTTTGGTCAATCTAATAAGTGAAAAAGGAAGATGCTTCAGTATAATTTAAAATCATGTTTCTCCCATTATTAGTTGAAGTAAGCATTTGAAAAGATATGTAATGCCTATTTGTAATTCCTTCTATGTGAGTAATCTGTTTATATTTTAAATTCTATTGAACAAGTCAAATCCCATGTTTTCCACACCTTGACTCTAAACATCTCAAGTTGATATAAACATGAAGAGCATGATGGGATTTGGTTGACTGCTGTCTTTCAAAAATTATAAATTCCTGATTTTATTTGAAGATTTGAAGACAGAGATCAAAAACAGGATCTTAGCTGGTATCAAGTAAATGCTTTAGGTTGTCTGGGATTGATATTGTGCACCTCAAACATTTTTTTTTAGGAGAATTCATATCTGCTCTTACACCCCAGGATCTATTCATGTAGGTATTTGTCTGTGCCTCTATTAAATATTGGTTGACTCTGGTCAGATGACTCATATACTGATCTTCCAATGAAGATAATAAAACAAAGCCTGGAGGGATTGTTAGGTAATTGCACCAGCTCTATTTTAACTTTTAAAATTGGTGCATTACTCCTGCTATATTTTTAGCTTTAATAATTCTTTTCAAATTTAATAATTAAAAAAAAAGGTACCAGGGGAGTACCAGTGAATAAGAGAAGTATACCCTTATTTCCAACACTCAGAACTAATGCTTAATGTCATATTTGCTTGTGGTCTCTTAAAATAATTATGTAACTGACTAAAGCTTCTTTTAACCCTCTGTTTTATTTCTTTCCTCTCTATTGATGGACAACCACTGTCCATTTTTTAAAAAGCATATATATATGTATATATGTGTATCTCCCATATAATAAAGAGGTGATATGCAAACTGAGCCTCATGCCCTCACAAGATGGCTGCCTATGACCAAGCTGGCAGGGAGGTTAGTGAGGGACAACCAAATGACTGAACAAGCAGGTTGCATGGGGCAACCCAAGGGGGGGGCGCAGTTAGGGGTGACCAGGTTAGCAGAGGGGGGCAGTTGGGAGTGACCAGGCCCACAGAGGCGGGCAGGAAGAGGTGACCAGGTCGGCAGGGGTGTGGCAGTTTGGGGTGATCAGGCTGGCACTTAGAGGCAGTAAGGGGTGACCAGGCAGGCAGGCAGGTAAGCGAACCATCGGTCCAGGATTGTGAGAGGGATGTCCGACAAGAGGTCCTGGATTGGAGAGGGTTCAGGCTGGGCTGAGGGGACCCATTCTGTGCACAAATTTCATGCACCAGGCCTCTAGTGTATATATATCCATAGATGACATATAGTACTGTTTTGAATCCTTTTTAAAAATATAAGCAATGTATCATTCTGTATCTTGCATTTTTTACTCAACATTATAGTTGTGTGTTTGAGATCTATCCATGTTGACATATGAATATATCTAATACATTTCCAGGTTATTCTTTTTGCATATGCATGATATGTCATTATACGAGTATTCTATACTTTGTTTATCTTTTCCCATATTGGTGGATATTTAGGTCATTTTTAATGACATGCATAAAGATTAGCTCATGGGATCCTTAGGTAGACCAGTGACACAGGTGAGACAGAATAAGTGAGGAAATTCAAACACAGAGAGATTAAGTGACTTGGCTTAGATAGAACACAGGTTTCCTAATTCTTCTTTTAAGGTCCTGCCTTGACTTTATATAGCTTTTCATTCTTCAAAACACGGAGCACTATTTAACAAATCATAAGTGAGTCCACTCACACAAGTTTGGGTTGAGAATGCCCTGTACTTCCTTCCTGGAGACATATCTATGTCTCATATACATATATCTGTTTTAAATTTTTCTTCTTTCAAATGAGTTTTAACACACTAATTAAGAAATTATTGTCTATAAAACAGATATTTTAATAGACAAATACAAAAAACCTAACAAAATGTTCCTTGTGCATATTTAAGCTCAGAGAAAAATGTTAAAAATCTCTCACATAGTAAGTTTCTCAAACTTAGTTCTTCTTATAGGGATGTGTTCTTGATATATGGCTGACATTTTCATCCAGGACCAGGAATTTAGTATACTTTTTCTCAAAATTTCAAATTTGATTTTCTTTTTCAATGACTAAAGCATTTGATGAGATAGGATAATATTACATTTTTTTCAAGTAAGAATTTTTATCCTACATACCAAGATGACCTTGGTTAAACGGTCATGAGAAGCTAAAAGTCAACAATGCTCAACAATGAATACACTTTTAAAAAGAAGAATAATTTTAAATATAGTGTTGCTCATAGACTTATAGAATTCTTGAATGGAAAGGACCAAAGACCATAGATGTATGACTTGTTTAAAATCTCACAGGGTGCTAGCAGCTATACCAGAGCACATGAGGACTATTTCATAACAAAATGATTTGATTTCAGTTTACTTATTTTTCTAGAAAAAGAAAGACTTAATGTTCTCTGGGTGTGTTCAAAATTAAGAAAGGACATTCTGGTAACTCCACGGGGTGAGGACTCATGGAGGCTTGTACCTGATGTCCACCACACTTTGTCCCCCGCACCTTTCCTCTTTGCTGACTTTGTTTTAAACCTTTCACTGTAATAAAATTCATGTATGAGTACATCTAAAAAAAAGAAAAAGAAAAGAAAGGAGAACAACATTTTCTAAGTAAGTTGATTAAAATAGGAATATTTCTCTTTACATGTATAAAGAGATTTAGTTCAAATATCAGTGTGTATCTGGTGCTGAGTGTGACACTACCATCACAGCATATCTCACTGAGCATGATCTATTGTCAAAAGCACAAACTGTCACAGCATCGCAGTCTTGGTGGAATTGCTTCTTCAGAAAGAAATTAGCCTGTATGGATAGCATTACCACCAGAAGGCTTTCAGTGGTGGTAGAACATTGTCAAAGCTTAAACTTTACTTCTTTGGGGAGCAGCACATTCCTGTCTGCCCAGAAATGTTCTCCTACCTGCTCCCAGAGAGCCCTGTGTATGTCATCATCATAAACATTTATTAGAATATTTCATAGTGACCCGATTATGTCTGCCTCCCCCAACTCGGCTGCTGGAGCCATAGGCTTTAGAAGTTCAGGTCCTTCCTTTCCAACATGACATTGCATGTGTCTAGCAGAGTTGTGGGTGCAGAGTAGGCAGCCATAAAGGTTCATGAAGAGACATAAAAGATGAATGAATGGACAAGTGCTTTAGTAGGAAGACTGTGTCATAGGAGGAAATTTGCACAAAGTTTGATTTACAAAGTGTAGCATACAATGCCTATTACTGCTAAATGCATAAAATGTATTACAATTCTGTGAAGTTTGAAAGTAAAGATTTTCCTCTCCACCACCTGCTAAATTAAAAGTGACTAGTTGAATTTTCTATTCTAGGATATAGCCATACTACTGAATTGTTTAAAAACATTATAAATCTTTTTTTAAAAAAACATTATAATTGACTTTTATGACAAAATGATTATCTAGAATTAAAGAAAGAAATGATAACAAACTTCCTATGCAATAACTACCTCTGTGTTTTTAAATTTTTTTATTGACAGAGTGGAAAACTGTATTATCACCCATTTAAATTTCATAGCTAATGGAAATAAACAGCCCGGCAGGCGTAGCTTAGTGGTTGAACATTGACCTATGATCAAGAGTCACGGTTCAATTCCCTATCACAGTTCGATTCCCTGTCAGAGTATATGCCCAGGTTTCAGGCTCTATCCCCATTGTAAGGTGTGCAGGAGGCAAGCTGATCAATGATTCTCTCTCATCATTGATGTTTCTCTCTCTATCCCTTTCTCTTCCTCTTTGAAATCATAAAAATATATTAAAAATAAAGGAAATAAACATATAAAACTTTAATACACATCACTATTATTAGATTATCAAATGATAGAGCCTAAAATATCTAAATGTCCTGCTGGTAAAGCTACCCTATTACTATATTTTACTATTTATAATATAATTTTAGAAAGAAAGCTTAGGCATTTGCAACAAAGTAAAAATGAAATTAAAGTTTTAATCTAAAATAACTGTGGTTTGTAGTTGAAGATTCTATTTGATTACCTTATACAGGTCTCTCATTGAAGCTCCTGAGTGCTTTCTCATCCCAGGGCCCACTGGAGCCTTTTAAAGAGTTTTCTCACTAGAGGGCAGCATTTGACTAAATGTCCAAACAGGTTTCCTGGCAAACAGGGAATATCTATGTAGATCACTTTAATAACTCAGTTAGCAGCCTTACATGGATTTCTAATTCGATTTGTTGGGTTGGTCCCAATCTGGTTTGATAACCCTTTAGAAAGGAGTTTTAGGGGTTTATTCCACTAATAAATATGAATTGTTTTTAGATAGGTATTATAACAGGTTTGTAGAAGTCACACTTACCCCAGAGCTTCTGTTGCCTCGCTTTGTAAATGCACATAAATTATTAAATTACTTATTATTGTAACCAAATAAAACATGAATGGAGTTACTTGTTTATCAGCCCTCTTTATTTTGTTTTAACCTCTCCAATCACATCTATTTCCCAGCTGGTCTGACACTGAGCCCTGCAGAAGTCTGTGGATGACAGCAAGAACTGCTACAGTGTGGGAAGAGACTGAACAAAATCTGTGCACCTATGGATGAGGACAATATGGGGTGGGTAAAGGGCAGAGGGTGGGGTGGGAACCTAGTGGAGGGGAGCGATGGAGGGGAAAAAAAAAGAGAAACATTTGTAGTAAACTGAACAATAAAGATTTATATATATAAAGAACTGCTACGGGAGGAGCTCTCTTATGAAAGGTGGGCTTCCTCTGACCTGGGCCTTGAGGGTAACGGAGGTGGAAGCGGTGTTTGGGAAAAAATGCTTTCCACACCCAGAGAGCATGCCCAGGGGTTGGTCCACTGGGTGAGGTCTTAGGCCCCCAAAGTAGCCTCATCCTTGATTTTCAGGAGCGAGAGAGTAAGCCATTGCTTGGTTCTCATTGTTATTCTGTCAGTGTTGGGACAAAACCTCTTCTTTTATTCCAACCCGGAGCTAAATGTACAGTGGAGACATGAGGGATATACAGTTCTTAATGGAGATTAGATACGACAGACAATTTCCAAGCTACAACCAACCATTTGTTAGTGGAATTGCTAGTTTTTTTTAAAAAATAATCTTTTTTTTAACATGGTGATTTATTGTTCAAAGAAACTGTTCAAACAGTCCCAACAGAAATTTACATGCATAAACATACATGCATAGTCACAGGTATACACATGTGGCTATTGTGCCATTGAATTTGTATTTTGAAATCTTTTTTTAAAAAAAATATTTTGTTGACTTTCCAAAGAGAAGAAGAGAGAGGGATAGAGAGTTAGAAACATTGATGAGAGAGAATCATCGATCAGCTGCTTCCTGCGCACCTCCCACTGGGGGTGTGCCTGCAACCAAGGCACATACCCCTGACCAGAATCGAACCCAGGACCCTTCAGTCCGCGGGCCGACGCTCTATCCACTGAGCCAAACCGGTTTCGGCTGTATTTTGAAATCTTGATATAAATTTATTTTAGTGGTGACATGTTTTTCAGTGATAATCACATCTGAGTTTTCATAACATTTGAAAAGCACACTTGCTCTTCCTGTTCTGATTTAGGTTTGGATGAGTTATCAAAAAAGTAGCTTTAAAAATGTTCCTTTAAGGTGTTACATTGGGCTTCTGATATGTATGTAAGCAGAACTAAACTTTTCAAATATTGTAACTGTTGGACAAGGTAACTTAGGAGTAATACTTTTCTCAGAAAGGCCAGAGAAAATATGAAAGCAGAAATGCTACTTTATAAGATGATGTACTTGCAAAACTTTTGAATTCTTTAGACTTTTGTGCCTACATTCAAATAATGCCTTACTAGAATCTACCAGATTATTTTATTCATTTTAAGAGGATCAATTTAGGAGATTTTGACCACTTTAATGCCATTTTATGTGTTTAATGAGGTTTTATTAACTATCATTTATTTATTGCCAAAAAAGGAGAACTTAAACAGTTCTTCCAATTGCTCCAAGATCAACCCTGATTTATTTGTTATTCAGAGTATATTTGATATTAATATTCACACATTTTGAGAATGCAATCTTCTAGTAGAAATCATTGTCTCCCTTTTTAAAAAGATCAAACAAATAATCTAACCAATTAGATTTGGTGTATAATAATTCTTATATTGTAAGCAACTAATTAAGTGCTAAATTTCTGTTTATGGTTGATTTACATGGTTTTAATAAATACTTTTGGTACTCTCAGATACCGTAAGTGATTGATAAACCAAAGTGTTCCATAGCTTGTACTTCCCACCATTTCCTCCTCAAGTGTTTGAAGTTTATTTTTGAACTTTCTACCGCTTTCTCAGTCCAGATAATATATTGTATGTCGGTGGACAAAGTGAGAGAGACAGAAGTTGGAGGGCAGAAAGAGAAATACAATCACCCAAACATTTGTCCATTCACAGAACAAACGTATATTGAATGCCTGCTCTATGACAGGCACAGTGTACTGGAGACACAGAGATAAATAAAACACAGTCCCCGTCTTCAAAATATTCATAGTCAATTATAGGCAACAAAAAAGTCAATTAATTACTGTGGTCCACCGTGACAAATGCCTTGATGGCAGATACTCCCTGGGGATTATGGAACCATGGTGAATGGACATCTAAACTCCAAAGAGCAGGGAAGACTTTCCTGGTTAAGTGATGCATGAAGGAACTGGTAAGCATTAGCAGAGGAGGGAGAGAATGAAGGTGGGGAAAAGGGAGTTGCAGACAGAGGGATTGGCATGCATAAGGTTTGGCAACTATAAGCAGTCACTGTTTGAAGCCGAGGGGTTTTGTGGAATATTGGGGGCTGGAGATTTAGGTAGGGGCTGCATCATGAAGGGCTTTGTTAAAGGATTTGACACCATTTCTCTCTACAGCTGCCTCTGCTATCACCAGGGGAAGTCGTGATTTGGGCTCCCAACCTATCATTATTGGGAAAGACTGCTGGGATGACACCTTTCACGCAGGGATAGAAGAGAAAAGTCAGCAATGGAGGGGAAGAAAGAAAGACTAATGCTTGAAAGTATGAAATCTGCCTGAATTCTAATCTCAGCTCTGTCACTTACTAGCAGTGTCACTTTGGGAAGGTTATTTAGACTCTCCATGTCCCGGTATTCTTGTCTGTAAATGGGAATAAAAATAATCCCTACTTCAACAGTTATGATGACCAAATAGTTTATGCTTGTGAAGCTGTTAGACTTGTGTATATATATATATATATATATATATATATATATATATATATGACCTAGTGAACAAAATTCATGTATGAGGTGTGTATGTGTGTGTGTGTGTGTGTGTGTGTGTGTGTGTGTGTGTCCCCTCAGCCCAGACTGTACCCTGTCCAATCTGGAACCCCTTGAGGGATGTCCGACTGCCTGTTTACGCCTGATTTCAAGGGGATTGTGCCTAAATGGGTAGTCAGACATCCCTCTCACAATCCAGGACTGTTGGCTCCCAACCACTTGCCTGCCTGCCTGCCTGATTGCCCTAACCACTTCTGCCTGCCAGCCTGATCACCCTCTAACCACTCCCCTGCCAGCCTGATTGTCGCCTAACTGCTCCCTTGCCAGCCCGATTGCCCCTAACTGTCCTCCCCTGCTGGCCTGGTCACCCACAACTACCCTCCCTTGCTAGCCTGGTTGCTCCTAATTGCCCTCCCCTGCCAGCCAGGTCACCCCTAACTGCTCTCCCCTGCAGGCCTGGTCCCCCTCAGCTGCCCTCCCCTATAGGCCTGGTTGCCCTCAACTGCCCTCCCCTGCTGGCCCATCACCCCTAACTGCCCTCTTTTGCTGGCTTGGTCACCCCTAACTGTCCTCCCCTGCCGGCCATCTTGTGTCCACATGGGTGGCCATCTTTGATCACATGGGGGCAGCCATCTTATGTATTAGAGTGATGGTCAATTTGCATATTACCTCTTTATTATATAGGATATATTTTTATTTATTCCAGAGAGGAAGGGAGAAGGAGAGAGAGAAACATCAATAATGAGAGAGAATGCTTGATCTGCTGCCTCCTGCTTGCTCCCTACTGGACATGTACCCTTATCTAGAATCGAACCTGGGACCAGGCCAACGCTCTATCCACTGAGCCAAACCAGCTAGGGTGACTTGTGCCTTCTTAATTAACATATTAATAAACCTGTTTATTTTTTCAAACCCCAAAACATGTTTTTTGACAAATATATCCTCCTCTCCCAGCGATTTATATATAATCATCAGTGAAACACAAAATAAATCTAGAAATGTTTGCCCAAGTAAATACTGTTGCACATACAAAGAGGGTGCTACAGAAAGAAACAAACCGGGGGAGGCAGGCAGCTTTCCCAGGAAAGTTCACAATTGCTCATTAGCTGGTATACGAAAGTCTGGGTTTGGATATGAGAGGTGATTTGGGTCCTGTTGTTCCAAAGTTCAGTTTGTTTGAAAAGTTGATATACTTTTCAACTTTTAATAAACATTTTTAAATATGGAATATTGAATGTCTTATGTGAACCTGGCATTTCAGGAGGCTACAGGTCACTTTACTTAAGTAATTAAGGCCAAACAGATAAGGTGAGTTACTGAAACTCTCTAAGCTTGAGTGTCCCCAGCAGTAAAAATAAAAAAGAACAATGACCTATTCATAAGGTTGACATGACATTAAACGAAACAAAGTATGTATAGTACCCAACACAGTGCCTGGTACACAGTAGCCTTGGTAAATAGAGGAAACCTGCTGCCTGACTGTCTGTCCACATACGCTCAGTATGGAGCACTCATTTGTGCTCTGGTTCAGGCCAGTGCCTTACATTCCTGCCTCATCTTCATCCCATCATCAGCAAACTCTTAGGGAGCCCCAATCAGGAGCACAGTGGAGAAGACAAAACACGTTCCAAGAACCAAATGCACATGGGACTGTTTACCTGTGCCAAAGAAATTGAGAGAAGTTGTACCTTCCTGATCTGGGGTGGCTGGAACACTTCATGAAAGGCAATAATAATGGCCAGTATTTTCCAGGCATGGTATGCACCCCCATTTTATATATCACGCAACCGAAGTACAGATCTATAGAACAGAGTGCCTAAGGTCACACAGCTTGAGAGAGAGAGAGAGAGAGAGAGAGAGAGAGAGAGAGAGAGAGAGAGAGAGAGAGAGAGAGAGAGAGAGAGGATTCAGACCTAGACAGTTAATTAGTTTATTACTGGGTACCCATACTTGTGAGCTGAGCCTTGAATAACATAATGACAACAACAGCAATAATATTAATAACTATTGTTTTAAAGCAACTGCTGTGTGTCAGGTAATTTGTTAGTACATGATCATATTTAATTTTCACAGTAACCTGATGGAACAAGATTATACTTTGAGGGTAAAGAAATAAAATCTTAGAATTGCCATTTGACAAATGATGACAAAAGACTTGCAACTATTAAGTAGCAAATCTGGGATTAAAAATTAGGTCGAACTGGCTCTGGCAGTGAAGGCTTTTTCCTTGTATGATAGAGACAGGTACAAATGGAGAAGAAGACCATCCAGGTAACTGTGGCATTGCAAGGACCAACAGGGACAAGTTTGGCAGTGTGTGTGTGTGTGTGTGTGTGTGTGTGTTCATGCACTGTGCATATGCATATGTGTATAGAGGAGATAATGGACAATAAAGCTTAAAGCTTGGGAGAGGCTTCTGGTATTTAAAACAGGACATTGAAATCCTCCAATAATCAAAGGCACTTGTGGAGTAGGTAAGGCCTGTTGTCAGCCACCCTGATCCTAACACATTACTTCTGTCAACTGTCCGAATCTCCTTAGGTTTGCGACCTTGCCTCTCTTTTATTTTAGCTTCATCTAAGAGTAGAGTTACCAGATTTAGCATATAACAACACAGAACACCAGCTGAACTGGAATGTCAGAGAAACAACAAAGCATGTTTTGCTCATGTCCCATGCTACATAAATCTGAGAGGCACATTTCCCAGATGTGGAGCCTCGTTGGAGGCCAGAACCCAGCCCTGGTGACAGCTTAATAAACTGCATCCACATATCTCAGGGAAGGCTGCCCCCTAATGGTGCTCTATCCTCTGTTCTGTGTTTGGTCACCCAGAAGAAGCCCAGCCAGACAGGCTCCACCTCCTCTCAACTCATAATCCCACATCTGATGACCAATTAGGAAAAGGGATGCAGCATAAAACCAGCTTTGATACTAGGCCGACAACTGTCGGTAGATACGCTGCCTTGTGAGCAGCACACCGTGTGTTCTTTGCTTGGCTTTGCTCGCTTACCAGGACGTCTTGTGGCAAATAGGGCACCATTGACTGCATTCACTGGGCCTATTTTTGAACCTCTCTTTGGTTGCTATCCGCTATCCACACCCCGCCCCCGTCTGAACATGGATGCGGGCATGCTGCCAGCAGAGCAGATGGCCGCGAGCCTTGGCATGCCAGGAAACCATTAGGTTCATCAGTGTGAGCAACAGGGGGTACGTTTCTCTCTGCAAACGTGGAACTAACAGCCTCTGCAGGGCAAGGGGCAGATGCCCTCTTGATTCGGGTGGGCTGACCTTTCGGTCCCGGCATTGTTTCCGCGGAGCTGCAAGTTTAGAGCACAGCACGAAGGAACGACCTCAGAGGCGTCTGAGGAGGAGAGGAAGGGGCTTTGGAAATGGACCAGAAAACCTCACGTCTCCTTGGCTAGAGGGCGTAGAGGGCCAGGGCTGTGTGGGTGACAGATACCGGATTCCCCAGGAGCCTGCTTTCCACTTCTGTGGAGTCAGCCCCCGTAGAGAACCAGCAGGCCCAACACAGGGCGGCCGCCGTGTTCCAGTTTCCTACCCTGAGGATCAGCTTTCACTTTAAACCTGAGTTCTTTGGCATTACCCGGTGCAACCGACACAGGCAGGTGACATGGAAGCAGCTTGCCTTCAATTGGTACTGAGGATTGACAAAGATAGGAGAGAAAGGATGTGCATTTATTAGAAAGATTTATAGGTGTGCACTTGCTTTCTTTTAACACTATTTTCTGCTTAAAAATCCTTGATTGTTTAAAAAAAAAAAAAAAAAAAAAAAACAACTTCAAAACCACAGCCATGTGTAAGCAAATGGATGTCTCTTTTAACCCACATGCCTAAGAGATAGCCACTATTAATAATGTGTTGTATATTGGCTCAGATATTCAATTTTTCCTTGAATAGCAAGTGTCCCCTTTGAAGTCATAATTTTCTTTTGATCTAGATTTCCTCCTCTTCATTGAAATGTTTCCATCAAGGTAGAAGTCAGTAAAAATACCTGTGTTTGGTGAGTACTAAACTGTCACGCATAAATCTTTTATTTACTTCTAAGTTCAGCAAAATTGCTGGGCTCTCCTATTTCCAGGTTTAATGGTCACTCTATCAGTTTGGTGTCATATGATCTCTTGTTTTGGAATATTGATGTGATTTATGTGTCATAAAATTTTTTCTTAAAACTTTTTTTTTAGTTTATTGTATTATCCTGTATTACCTTCAGATGTATAGCATAGTGGTCAGACAATCATATACTTTACAAAGTGTTCTCCCAATATTTCCATACCTACCTGGCACCATACATGGCTATCATTATAACTAGGGGCCCGGTGTAGTCGCACATTCCCATCACAATCCAAGACTGCTGGCTCCTAATCGCTCACCTACCTGCCTGCCTGATTGCCCCTAATTTCTCCCCTGCTGGCCTTGTCACCCCCAATTTCCCTCCACTGCTGACCTAGTCACCCCCAACTGCCCCCCCCCCCACCAGCCTGGTCACCCCTAACTGCCTCCCCTGCCGGCCTGGTTGCCCCTTACTGACACCCCTCCCTCCCCCCCACCAGCCTGGTTGTCCCTCACTGGCCCCCCTGCCAGCTTGGTTCCCCAACTGTCCCCCTGCTGGCCTGGTTGCCCATGCAGCTTGCTGCTCAGTTGTTTGGTCATCCCTCACTGCCCCACACAGCCTATTCAGTTGTCTGTTTGGTTGTTTCGGTTGCGATGGTCGCCTAGGGTTAGATAGATAGATAGATAGATATTATTGACTATATTTTACATTTCTCTATTTTATAACTACTCATCTGTATTTCTCAATCCCTTCACTTTTTCACCTAGTCCCCCAACCCCTCCTCTTGGCAACCATCAGTTTGTTCTTTGTATCTATCAGTCTGTTCCTCTTCTGATGCTGGTCAGCTTTCCTCCTGCTGGACCATCACTCTAGTACTGACCTCTTTTCTGACTTTAAACTATTTTTAATTTAAATGTGTGCTGGACACAAGTACTTGGATGTCTCACATGCACCCAGATCTTGAGTTTCCTCATCCGAACCTCAATCCATTCATGCTGAATGCAGCATCATCATCCATCAGAGGATTCATGTCAGAAACCTGGTTTTCCTTACTCTTTCTCTTCAGAAGCCACATCCAGTCAGTCACCAAGACCAAGAGATTTTACTATCAAATCTTTACTTTCAGAGACATCCATGCTACCTAAATTCAATCCCTGCAAACAGGACAGTTATATCCTGCCAAAATTCAGTTCCAGTAGAAACATTTTGCTACAGCCACTGAAACCATGTCCTCCAAGTGCCCAGCTTAACCAGGTGTGGACCTTGGAGATCCTAGAGGAATGCATTGAGTCTCCCCTCCAGGAAATGTATCCAAATATCACTCCTTTAGCTGAGATTTTTGACCGGGTGTACTCTCTGAAAAGTACCTGCAGCAAACCTCAGAACTAGACAAATCTATCTTAACAGACAACTTAGTGCAGATTGAGTAAGGAAGGCTGTCCTGAGAGAAAGGCTCTGTCTCTGCTTTAAGATGAACCAAGAGAGTGTCTGTGGCTAGGGCCAGATTTCAATTCAGGAAATAGTTTTTAATCTGTTCAAATGTCAAAACAAATATATGGTCAAGGCCCCAGAGTTTTCCCCATCTAATTAGGCAGTTGGGGAACATAATGGAATAGATTTAACTAGATGCCTGACTTTACCTTACACAACAACCCTCAAACAACCATAGCATGCTCAGCTCTAACAGTCCTGTGTCCTGGTATTTCATAACCCAAGACAAACTATGGCATAAAGTATGTCAAGGTAAATGACTAATGCTACTTGTTGCTTGAAGTTAATATTTATGAATCACTTAAGAGCTGGACCAGTACTTCTAAAAATAACAATAGGGTTGGGATAGATACTTTGTAGTTATGCATCTGGCAATAATTACCAACCAGTACTAACTGTCTTTTAAAGAAACATCTAAGTACAAAAAACTTTTGACCTTTTTTTTATCCAAATGTATGCTGGACAGTCTCTAAGTAGCAGCAGGAGTGGTGATGGAGTGGCTGGGTAAGTCTTCATTCATTGCATTGAAGTGCGCTGTGTTTTATTTTTCCCACCTGGAAAACAGGTTAGGAAAGAACACTGATATTTCCAGAGGTTATCAAAGAAGTGGGAAGTGTGCTGATAATATGTTATGAAAACAGATTTTTGAAGAAGCTAAGGCTCAGAGCCATTTGGTGTCATTATTCCCCCGAGAGTTCTACATTTGGTTCTGAGTAGAGTTTGGGTTTAAAAATGACAAGACTTGGAGTAGTAGTCCTTAGATGGGATAGGGCAGGAACCACCATGCTTGAGGAAAATAAAGCATACTGTGTTTGGGCCATTGTGAGCTGAAAATCCTGAATTCAGTCAGATAGTTCACTAACTTTACCTCTCTGTCTTTTTTATAGCTTCTGGATTTCTAGGATTTAACAATAGTTTTATGGGTGTGAGTGACAGGTCCACATCTGGAAACACGTGTTGTCCTGGTCATATGACACCTTGGGATTTAAAAAAAAAAAAAAAGGGAAGATGGTGTTCTTTTTTGAGGAAACTGAGTCAGTATTCAGCATCCAAGTCATTGCTGTGCATTTATAAAGTAGGAAGCCACCAGTCTCGTTGTTAGCATTTGGTATTGAACTGTGACTGGCTTGAGGGCAAGTATTAACTATCCTTGTGTTTCTTCATGTTCCTCATCAGCTAGACACAGAGTAGATACTCTGTATAATGTTCAGGAATGGAAGGTAGAGATCAGGGCATGCTGTTGGAAGGTGAAACAGTGAATTGGCTTTGCAATCAGCACAAGTGTGTAGATCTTGAGTGAGCAGAAAGATTCCATCACCTCAATGATGAGAAAGGCAATTTATCTAAAAACCATCTTCTCATTTACAATTGAAAAGCTAACAGAGAAGCAATCAATTTACTTTAGGCTGGCACTGTAGCCAAATTCCATCAAGGTTCTGTTGTGAGGTCAAGCAGGACAATATATCTTGGGTGAGCCAGAGGCCTTCAAACAGCCAGGCTGGCCTGTGTTTCCATACTCATGACTTTAAAGAGTGTGGGGAAAGATTATGTATGAACTGTCCAAAACCAAAGCAACCATTTTACAATATTCAGTCTCATTATATCAGCTGCTTTAATGTAGAAATAAAATTTTCAATGACTTTTTTTTTCTGCCTGGACAGCTTTCCATATTTATTAAACCTCTATATAAGCTAAGAATTGGTCCACAAAGAGTTTCTTCATGCATTTGACAGAAAAGCCAGAGACCTAACTAGACATAACTCAAAAAGGAAGTTTGGAGGAAATCTTAAACTCTGACATGGAGCAGGAAACCAGGAAAATTCTAAAACATCTCCAAGTAACAGAGATGTGAGATGCTGCTTCTCTTTTGCACGTGGGGCAATAAAGTGACACTGCAGAGGATCCGAGTTTTGCCAACCCCATCACAATTAAGCAGACCCAACCAATCCCATACATTCCAGTACATCTTTCCTTTTGTTCCTTCAGATCAGAACTACCTTTTCTTAAGCCTTGGTGACAAAATGAAAAATGGATTTTTGAAGGCAAAGTGTTTATTTGGTTTATCACTTGTTTCTGTCTTTGAACTTCCTTGTCAGAGCAGAGTCTATAGATATACACCAACTACCAAGTGGATTTCTGGTTTGGATGAGTATAGAAAATGAATCTTTTATATCATTGCATCATAAAAGCTTTTCTATTGGCCTGGTCAGTCATTGCAACCATTGTCCTGGTTAATTTTATTAAAAGTATAATATCTAAGAGAATAATTTTCTTTATTTTTTTCCTTTAATATTTATTTTGTAGATCAAAGAATTGTTGCCAACAGTCAGTGGTCCATCTATAACAGGACTTAATAAGAGTTTTTAAAAAGCTTTTTTAAGAGCCTGGTTATATAACATGAAATATTAAGAATGCATGTCCACTGTTTTTGAGCAGAGTCAATGCAGCAAATTTTTGTGGGATAAAGAAAGCATCTTGATTTCAGGAGACTCAGTCTAAGAAGTAATTATAAAGATATTTTCTGGGGTTGCTTGTGGGTGTTTTAAAAACTTAAACATGTTTTATTTACATAAATAGTGTGTGCAAATTTTTTCCCCCCTAAAGAATGACCAGCTGTTTCTTTCTGCACAATGAGGGGGAGCAAAACTGCAGCGGTCTTAGCTTTTGTCAGAAAAAAATTGGTTAGAGGCAAGGAGGAAGCCCCCAGTGAAGTTTATTAAATCCTAGACTGAGTGATGGTGTGTGTGTGTGTGTGTGTGAGTGTGTGTGTGTGTATGCCCTGGTGAATCACATTTAAAGACAGGATCTTTAAAAATTTCTGCCTTGGCTGGGTAGTTCAGTTGGTTGGAGCATCATCCCATACACCAAAAAGGTTGTGGATTTGATTCCTGGTCAGAGCACATACCTAGGTTGGGGATTTGATCCCTGATCAGGGCACTTGTGGGAGGCCACAGATGTTTCTCTCTTTCCCTTCCTTTCTCTCTAAAATCAATAAATACATATCCTCAGGCGAGGATTAAAAAACAATTGCCAAATTTCCTTCTTTGGGATGGTATAAATTAGATCTCAATTATGGGCAGGGATGAAAATAGATGGCTGTGGGGACCGGTTTGGCTCAGTGGATAGAGCGTCGGGCTGCGGACTGAAAGGTCCTGGGTTCGATTCCGGTCAAGGGCATGTACTGTGGCTGCGGGCACATCCCCAGTAGAGGGTGTGCAAGAGGCAGCTTATCGATGATTCTCTCTCATCGATGTTTCTAACTCTCTATCCCTCTCTCTTCCTCTCTGTGAAAAATCAATAAAATATATTTAAAAAAAAGAAAGAAACAGACCACCTGTATCTTCCTAAGGCCATGTCTGTGTGTCTCATCCCAGAAGTCACAGACCTTTGGAGGACCCTCCGTGCCTGGCCCGCCTGTTGGAAGTAGAGGGAGAGCCTGCAGGTCACCTTTGCTCCACTCTGGCATCTCCTCCTCTGGATGTCTACCCGCTCTCAGACAGCCTGCCACTGCAACTCTTCCCATCTCTGAGGTCCCAGGGGACAGAGAGGTTCCTGTTGCAGTTTGTTGCTGCTTAAAGATTTTCCAGGATTTAAGTGTAATCCCCAAGGTGTCGTTAAACACACAGCAGTAAGTGCAGCACTGGAGGGAGGCAGTGGGATTTCAGTTTCCTCTGAGATGATCACTTTTATTGAAGGAGCTCTCTTACTCAAGGAAAGAAAGAGGAGAAACAGTAAAGAACCAACTGTGGTTAAATAAGAGTTACTATGCAGTCAGCTTGCCAAGGATAGTTACAGAAATAACTGAGCACAAGGAGAGTGGGTCAAATAATTAAAAGTTCAGGTGTGTGATGCCACATTGAATATGGTCTTTGGGGGTGCATTTCATGTAGAACTCTCAGATTGAATTCTGTACATGATATGCATTTCAAGAACATCGAAAAGCTAACACACACATGAAAATGTTCAAATTTCATTAGTAAGTTTTCAGATGGCCAGAGTGGATGGAGTGAGTCTATTTGGTCCAAACAATCCTGGTGCTGGGATGAGAAAATAAATATAAGCCAGACCAAAAATAGTTAAGTTTCTCTGATATATTGAAGAATAATGAATATCAATAAAAGTGATATGATCTCTCAACAAACCCTGAGAAGGACTAATAGACACATTTTTTGAAACCGAAATGAAATAAATTACAGCCAAATGAGAAACAGTTAATAAGCATTCAGTTCATAATCCAATAGAAATGACTTTTAAAAAGGCTAAAGATGAATTCATGGGTAGAAGATTCATGAAATCTAATTAAAGGAAGTTCAGGTTTTTTTTGTGGAAATTTGTATTAGTGAGGATAGCCTTCACTTCTTGGAATTAGGCCTTGAGTGCCATAGGGGCGGTCTTTTAATTTTCCTTTAAATCATGAATGGCTTTCTTCTCACTTTATCTAGCTGATGAACTCCTATACATGCTTCACAACCACCTCAGTCTGCCTTTGGGAAACTATCAGACTCTCCCCAGTTCCTGCCTAGTTGTCCAGTCCTTTCTTTTTCTCAACTATCTTCTCACACAGAAGCCTCTATGATGGCATGTGTGCTGTATCTGTCTACTCCTCTCCTCTCTCCCTCCCTTGATTGGGACCTCATCTGCCCTTGGCTTTGAGCACATTCTAAAAGAGAAGCTCAGTGTTTATAACCTTTTTAAGCTAAAGAGATAAAATTCTATTTTAAGGTTAAATTTTGTAGCCATTTTGGAGTCAATTTAGCACTTATCTTTTCTGTTGAATGCCCATTACCTAGACAACCAATTTGTCCTTATTCTGACTAGAAAATAATAAAAACTTCCATGATTTATTTAGAATTTCTGCAGAAGGTTTTTAATGCTCCCTTAAATTGTCCCCCTCTCCTTAATATCCTTGCAAATTACCTTAAAAAAATGCAGGTTGAGATGTGACACCTCTTTCTTTCAAGCTTTATACTAAAGTCAAATTCTTGAGTATGACACTCAGGATCACTCCAACATGATTTTCATGCGCCTTCAAACCCCATCTGCCACCACATTCTTTACTGTCACTGTTCCCGGTGTGATGTGGCACTTAGACTCTCTTCTTTTGCCTTTTCTTTTCCTTGATCACCTGCCTCCGCCTTCCCTATAGCTGAACGTAAATATCACCTCAATTGTCCCCCAAACCCTTCCACACCCAGGTGATTGTATCCCCATTTATGTTCTCTTCTCCACTAGACTAAGTTCATTGAGCCTTTGAAATCCCTGGCACAAGACCTGGCACCGAGTTGACAAAACAAAAAAACCCACAAACAAACAAAAAAACCCACACACATTGTTATCTCCTACACCTGGCATAGTGTTCAAAATGTGTTCAAAATGTGGGATCAAGAATTCCAAATTCTGATAAGAAGAGGTTAAAAATATTAGGTTGAAAATAGCTTTCTATTTCATCTTTCCTCAAGAGTGAAAGTGAAACAGATGGGAATGTCTGTATTTAAAGGATGTTTCCATACATTATTCTGCGTAAAAGACACCTAGGAGCCCACTCAGTCATGAGAACTCAGGCCATTCAGCCTTTGTTTTCATTGCTTTCTCAGGTATCTTGTCACAGCCGGGCACAAAATAATGCTAATTGGATGAGGCTTATCTAAGGACATCTTGTTAAGAAACTAAAAAAGTATGTGGAAGGTATAGAGACAATGAAGAAGCCTTAGGAAAGGGAGGTAAAAAGTATTTAATTTTTGCCAGAAGACAGCTGAACCAGTCCTTGAGCACCTGGTAAGAAAATAAAGGGCATTATTTGCCTTCTAAGATGTCACTGCAGCCTAAATATGCCTCCCACTACCAATATTCAAGTAACTTGTTCAGTAAATAGGTATTGAGTGTGCCTATGTGCCAGGCATTCTGCCAGGAGCCCCAGGACCCTTTCAATCTATAGAAGAGGCGGACCATGGATGTTACTACTGCAGTAGAGTGTGTACAGTGGTATGAGAGAGGTGGAGAGCAAAAGAGGGTATGCACACCTCCTGTGAGTGGGTCTGAGAAGGCTTCAGGGCACATTTGAGTTGTATCTTGAAGGATGAGTAGGTGTTCATGGAGTTCTCTTGGAAATCATCCTTGATAAAGGACATGCCTCTGCAAAGGCATAGTTGAATGTAACCTTATGGGGATGTAGAGTAGGTTTTGTGCGTGTTTGTATCAGTGACCTCATTTTCCAGAGCATAAACTTCCAGTCTCTTTGATTGGAGTATAAATGTCTAAGTGCAGCTTACTTCTATGTCTTTGGAAACTTTGCACAGCTTTTAGAGGGCTCTCTCACTCCTAATCAAGGCTAGAATTTCCTTAGACATTCTCACTGCTACTAACCAGAATTCTTACAAGTGGAAGTGGTCAGGTAGAACTTGGGGATGCCCAAGGAGGGGCTGGTTTGCTCTCTGAGAACCCTCTCTAGTGCTCGCTGAGTGAATGTAGTCATTGGACTGTGCCAGGCAGGCTCTGTCCCAGGAAATTCCATTAATTGCTTTAGTCCTGCAGGTGCTCTGGAACTGTAGGGGACATCCAGGAGAACTTCTGACTGGTGGCTGGGAACTTTGAACCTGTTGCCCAATTGTTGTTTTGGCAAACCGCAGGCCCTTTGAATAGGATGAGTTGGCATGAAGAATTAGGAGTGGTCCAGACAGAGTTAAGAAAGAAATACAAGGGTAGAAAAGGGGCTGAGCTCTAACAGGCTAGAACAGTAAATCATTGGGTCACATTTTCTCATTTCTCCCCAGGCATCCCTTTCTTTGTGGTAGCCAATCATTACCACAGTGAGTCAATTATGAAAAGCCAAAAGAGTATTTTCTCTTCTTCCTTTCATATTTGTACATCCCTGTAGCACATTGTTTCATTTGATTATATGCTGCTAGTGATAGTAACCTATCATCTGAGAGTAATTTTGATTCATGCTCAAAGCACCCTAGTACATTTGCTGATGAATTGTTCCCGATGTTTAGGGTGGGCACACTTTGTGTCAGGCTGGGTTTGTGCTCATCGTTGAGCTATGAATTCTATACCCAGCACATCCTGCAGATCTGGCTTAGTCTGTAAAAGGCACGGGGAGCCATGTTCTCAGACTAGCAGGGCTAGCAATGGCAGGGCCGCTGAATTGCTCTTGCAGGTTGGGAACTTCAAAACTCTAGGGGGAGCCATTGGCACATCTGATGTAAATGGCACCCACTAGGATGGATTCAATTGCAATCTTTTTCTCCCGAGTCTTGTAGTTCTTGGGCTACTTTTTGAATCATATCTCTTCTCACGTTTATTTCTCCCTTCTTTCTTTATTCATTCCCGAGGCCAGCTGGGGTTTTGCAGATTTGTATTTGGCTGTCTGCATGGCCTAGTATTGTATTCCTCAGGATAGGGTAGGTTGCACTGCAGTAACCAATAGTTTCAGAATGTCAGAGGCTTAAATAACAAAGGTGTATCTCTTGCTCACTCTTCATGTCTGTTATAGGTAGACTGTAGGCTCTGCTGCAAGTCATCCTCAGATCCAGGCTGAGAGTGACATCCATTATTCCTCAGAGGAAAAGGGGACAGGGTAATCCACATAGAGATTTTTTAAGTTTGCATTTCCGTTTCACTGGCCAAAGAAGTTTACACGGCTATGCTCACTGGGAACAAGGGCAAAGGAACATAACCTTATCATATGCCCCAAAGGATGAGCCCAGAACATCTGGGAACAGTCCCCATGACAGCCACAGGTACAGTGCAAAGGAATGGTGGGGCCATGGACTTGGAGCTCCATAAGACATAGGTTCAAATCCTAGTTCTGCTTCTTATGAGATGTTAACAATTTGCAAGCCAATTAAATGAGCTTTCTGAGCCCCAGTTTCCTCCCAACATAATAGAGACAACAATAGCATTTTCCTGTGAGTGGTGGTGATACAGTTCCAGTTACACAGTAGGATACCCAACAAATCTCTTTTCTCTTGTGCCCCCCTCTCCCCCCCCCCCTCCCCGGCCTTACTGTCCACATGAGATTCCCCATGGCGCCAGGACTTTGTATCAGTCTGTTGAATAAGGGAAGACACTGCCCCCCTCTCTCCCATCTTGCAGCCAGCAAATAAGTAAGCCTTGGTGACAGTTGCCAAAGTTCATGAAAATAGCTATTAGGAAGGCAAACTGTGCTTAGAAAATTATTAAATGGACTTTAAGCTCATTAGGAATTAAAAACAGCACCAGAAATATTCACCTTTGACATAAAGGGAAAAAAAAAAAAAGTCCTTGAGAGCCACCTAGCCTCCCTCTAAAACGCAGAGCTGCCGGCCCTCTGTAAATGCCCAGAGGACAGCCTGGGTCTGGCCGCAGAGGCTTCGGGCCGCACGGCAGATGCCGGTGACTTCAGGATACCTCTCCTGCTTGGCAGGCGTCCCCGCTTTATTTATGATATCAAAGCTGCAATGCTGTGGTCTCTTCTGCGGATGACATAAAAGAGATCCAGAAGTCATCCAAATCATCTTGTAATTAATGTTACCACGCACGCCCAGGACATTAAAATGTTAACAGTGTTAGAATCGTGTGCTTTGGAATACGAGTGAGGGCTTTATTAGAGAGAAATGCTCAGCAGATGTCATCCACCCTAATTGAGGACATCAGGGTGCCTGCTGCTTGTTCTTATCGGTGGTGCAGAGCTTTTTTTTTTTTTTTTTTTTTTTAATTTATTCATTTTCTTTACTGCTAGAATCTGCTCTCATTATTAGACTATCTTGTCACTCATTTGCATTTCAAGTACTGGGACTGGGCCGAGGGGGGGCGGGGGGAGCGGCTCTCTGCCTTAGAAGAACACTTCAAGGGTTACTCTATCAAATAGCAGCACAGTAGCACAGTGAATCTGACATCTGGGTTATCTTATTCCCAGATGCTCTGTGGTGTCATTAGCAGGATTAATCTTAGCTTTAATTTCATAATGATTCTTATTCTAATATATGTGAACGAACACAAAGTCTCTTGACTCATTATCACCAATTTACCCAAGAAATGTAATCAGGCGCTTACATCCACCAACATTTATTTTTGCTAATACATCTAAAATTGTAGATTAAGCAAATACAGTTAGTTCCAGCTGAGTGAATGCCTACCGAGGTAGCACCGGAGTATTTATGTTTTAATTAGGCCACATTAATGGTGTTATTTTTAAATATGTACTGACCAAAAATGGGTTCACGGGGAATAGTAAAGCCGCTGCTGGAGCAGCGTCCAGCTGTAAAATCAGTCACCGCAGCGTTACATTAGAAGCCATTACCCACTTCTTTTGCAACTTATTGAAATTCCCTCTGCTAATTATGTTTTTAACCTTTATAAATAAGATGGAGATACCTAGTCTCCATTCCAAACAACTCTGCTCCCCTAAGGAGACAGAACGGCAAGTCCTCAGTGGCGAGTATAATTATAACACGCCGCTGATTTCATTCCCATCCAAGGTTACCATGTAATACTGTCAGTCTCAGTTTTTGAAGCAGAGCAGGCAACAAGCCATTTCCCCTCTCGTTTGACCCTAAGTTTAAGGAATATGTTCAGTGGGAGTGGGGTGGGGGGAGGAAGAGATGAGAAGGCACCAGAAATCCCCAGCCCCTCCTCAGGTACTTTGACACGGGGCCGACTTTTTTCATTTACCAGATGTTGTCACCCAGCCGCATGTAGTGCTTTATTGTTGACGGATAAAACGTTCAAACATTTAAAGAAATGAAAGTCAGCTTTGCATTTTCAATTAATTAATTAAAAGCACTGTAAATGCCAGCTTGTTAATTGCTTTGCACCTGCAAGCCAACACAGGTTTTTGTGCACTCTTTCTTTGAATATTAAATTTTTTTTTCCTCGCATGTCTTTATAATGCTTGGGAAGTCTCTCCAGCAAACATATTAGTAAAGAGTAAATATTGAATCTTAGACAAAACTCATGGCTTCATCTTTCACTGTACCCAGAATAGGATTTAAAGGAGGATTTAGATTTCCAAGGCTTCTAATTAAGTAGCGATAATCAAGCTTTCTGCTGAGGGTCACTTCCTGGGAGTAATTTGAGTTATTAAAATGCATGTTTTTGTTTGTTCTGCTTTGTGAGCTAAAACTGATCCCTTTTAATATAGCAGCAAATATGCAAATTGGTGTTTCATTATATTGTGCAATTTATGGCAATCTTCTCTAATTTACTGAAAGGTCAGGAGCCTGACCTTGTCATTCAAATTTTTCTTTCTGGTAAAGCTAAACTAATTACGTGGAGTACTTTTTTTTTATTTTTTATTAAACTTTGAAAGTGTGCAGCATGGTAAAGAATGTGACAAATTTAACTTTCATTTAGCTCTCATATTCATCAAGGTGGCCTTCAGTTTAGTGTGGATCCCAGTAATGAAGGTGATTTAGGAGTCAGTTGGTTTTAAATACTGCACGGAAAAAGGAAAGAACCTAAAAGACTCACCAGGCCTTTATATTATTTTTGTTCCTTATTGATGCTAGATAAGCCTTCTTAACTTTTTCCATTTCTTTACAGAGTTTCATTTGACCAGAATTTCCATCTCAAATATTTTTAAATCATTGGTAGCACAAGCTGGTTCTAATGAACTATTTACTTTTATTTATTTATTTTATTTTATTTAAAAAATATATATTTTATTGATTTTTTACAGAGAGGAAGGGAGAGGGATAGATAGTTAGAAATATCGATGAGAGAGAATCATCGATCAGCTGCCTCTTGCACATCCCCTACTGGGGATGTGCCCGCAACCAAGGTACATGCCCTTGACCGGAATCGAACCCAGGACCTTTTGGTCCATAGGCAGACACTCTATCCACTGAGCCAAACCGGTTTCGGCTGAACTGTTTACTTTTAAATTTTAGGCAGCGATTCTCACACATTTGTTTGCACAGGAATCACCTGGATTTCTTGCAAAAAATTTGATGCTAGGGTCCCTTTTCCTCAAAATTATGATTCAATAGGCCTGAGATTGGCTTCCAGTAATTTGCATCTTACTCAGGTGGGCTGTTCTCTGTACTTTGCAAAGAATCCATAGCCATTTGACTCTCTTCCATCCAATACCTTCATGGGCTTAGTAACTCACTCATTATATATATATATGAATAAAGGAATAAATCAACATCTATTATGTGCCATGTATAACCATTGCCCATAAGGGGATAACTAGGAAAACACATGCATATATGGTTATAGGGCAGCATTAAAGGTACTACACAGATACTACAAGCAAAGTTATGATAAAATACTTTGAGAACATAGAAGAGAATTAACTATAGTTGGGGAACATGTAACAGAGGAGATTTTATTTAGACTAGACTTGGAAGAGTGTGAGTTTTTTCCAAGCAGAGAAGATAGGAGAAAGATACTGGTGGCCATGGAGGAGCTTGAACAAGGGTTCTCATACATGGGATCACGCATGGTGTGTTCAGGGGAGAGTGAACAGCCTCATGCAACCACGGCACATGTTGTGTCATGGGTTGGTAGTGTGAGTAAGGCTTTCAAGTGTCTGGGGTCAGATTTTGCAAGACCTGGAATATCTCAATGCTAAACAGCTGGGGTTTTATTTGATGGGCAGTGGGACCCCAACATAAATTTTACAGTGAAGGACGAACTTGATTAAGTCCATGTTTGGTAACAGTTTGGACAACAGAGATTGAAGACAGGAAGGTGTGTTAGGAGGCTACTCATAGCGACTCATATGTCCATGAAGACCTGAGAAGCACGGGTAAGGGCACACAAAGGTCCATCACTGGAACAGTTGACTTTGGAATGACTTCATACAAAAGTGTTTTGTGAAAGTTTGGGAAAAGCTCCATCTGATAACTATTCTTGGAGATTCAAAACTACAATTCAGCGAAACCGGTTTGGCTCAGTGGTAGAGCGTCGGTCTGCGGACTCAAGGGATCCTTGGTTCGATTCCGGTCAAGGGCATGTACATTGGTTGCAGGCACAACCCCAGTAGGGGGTGTGCAGGAGGCAGCTGGTCAATGTTTCTCTCTCATCCATGTTTCTAGCTCTCTATCCTTCTCCCTTCCTCTCTGTAAGATATCAATAAAATATATTTAAAACAAACAAACAAACAAACAAACAAAGAAAACTGCAATTCACATTAGCTTATTAAAGGCTCTGAGAAGTTCTGTAGTAATGAAATCTGTCTGATTTTGCTTAAACCAGCATTTCCAAAATGTATTTTTATCATGTGGTAATGAGTTAATTTTATCCCTCAGAAAGATATGTTTAAGTTCTAATTCCCGGTGAAGTGACATTATTTGGAAATAGGGTTTTGCAAATGTAATCAATTTAAGATGAGGTCATGCTTCATTAAGGTAGGCTCTAAACCCAATGAATGGGTTTATGAGGGGACTACAGGGAGGATTTAGAGAAAGACATGCACAGAGGAGAAGGCTATGTGATGACAGAGGCCCAGATTGGAATGATACGGCTACAAGCCCAGAACACTAAGGATTGCTGGCAGGAAGAATGGTTTTGCCAATAGCTTGATTTTGGCCTTCTAGCCTCCAGAACTATGAAAGAATCCATTCCATGTTTTAAGGCATCCAGTTTATCGCAATTTGTTACTACAATCCTAGGAAACTAATATGTACATGGGAATCTTTAAAACAAACAAACAGCACAACACCAATTAACATTCTGAGAATCACTAGATTAAAATGTGTAATTTAGAACATATATATTTAATTAGCTGCAAGTGGAGGTGTCAAACTGGCTTTAGAGTTGGGTGTAAATCTCAAGGATCAGGATAGATGAGAAACATTTGGAAGAAAAGCAGGCAGTGGGGAGTTTAAGCCTGAGGAAAAAATGTAATTGGCCAGAGATAGAATTAAAAACAAACAACCTGGGGTGAGGGGGGTGGGGTGGGGAGTATCTACACTTGAAAGCAAATTGAAGGAGAGCAAAAGAATGAGAATTTAAGAGACGTAATAAAAGCATAATTACCTCCCCCCACCCCCCCAAAAAAAGGGGGCAGAAAATGAATAAAAACACAGTCAGGGATACAATGGTTAGGAAATCACTCAGAAGAAAATGAGCTGAAACCAGTTTGGCTCAGTGGATAGAGAGTCGGTCTATGGACTGAAAGGTCCCCGGTTTGATTTTGGTCAAGGGCATGTACCTTGGTTGCAGGGCACATCCCCAGTGGGGAGTGTGCAAGAGGCAGCTGATCAATGTTTCTCTCTCTTTGATGTTTTTAACTCTCTATCCCTCTCTCTTCCTCTCTGTAAAAAATCAATAAGATATATTAAAAAAAAAAGAAAATGAAAAAGAATGAAGTGATAGAAATGATTAAAGAAAAGGTGATGGATATGGAAGACAGACACATCCAGCATATACCCAATTGATGTTTATAAAAATAGACTAGAACCAATGAAACCGTTAAACCTTTAGGAATAGAATGGTGGAAGGTTTCCTGAAATAAAGGCGTGACTCTGCAGATAGCAAGAACACTGTCCCAGGACAAGTCTATGATGATCAAGCCACACTATGGCACAGTCTGCTGACTGATAAGATAGAATCCCATGCTCATCCAAACAGCAAAAATAGAGCAGAGAGGGAGAATTTCTCTCTGCAAATCTAAGGCGAGGAGTGAAGACAAGGTCAATTGACTAGTTAGCAAGTCTCTGATAACTAAAGATTCCTTATTGGTTGGTAGAACCTAGATTTTCATAACTCCTTCATGGACAGTAAAATATAAGTTTAAACAAAACCAGAGAAAGGAGAAGGAACTGATTTTTTCCTTAACCCAAAAGAAAAGAATAAAAAATCCCTGCTATTCTTTTAATAAAAGGATTTCTTTAGGGGAAAGAACTGACTATAGGTTTTGATACTATTGTCATATTTTCCTCTCCAGGGGATTCAGTAAAAAATAAATAAATAAATAAAAGCCATTTTTCTAAGATATTGAAAAATTATTAGTGAAAATGCTTGGCATTATTTCTTGATATCATTATAGATATAAATATTTACAGAACTGGGATGATACTAATGCATAAACAAAATAAAATTTTTCAGCTTCTAATAAACATTAAATGCATTAAATGTATTCAGAATCAATATTTTAATTGTGATTAATGTTGATTCCATCAATCTTTGGGAAACAGCTGATTTATTTTATGGATTATAGGGTTTAATAAGAAAATAAATTCTTATAAGTCTTTGAGTTCTAGCTTTTAACTTCAACATTTCTGCGTCTTTACTCTGATTGGTTTAAATACTTTATGTAGAGGGCCACCTGGAAAGGCACATGGGCAATTTTCTTTAATTATCGTCAGCTGAACTCAGGGTGTAGGCAGAGCCACACCTTGGGAACATGTTTCCTCAAGATGGCGGACATGTTGTCAGCTTGGCTTTCATATCAGCCCAGGTGTTAGCAGGGGTGGGACTAGATATGTAAATCCAGGCATGCTAGGGCCTACTTAAGAATGCAAATAAGTTGGTGTTACTTCCTAGTACAGTATTGGGGGTATAAAATAAATGTGCTGGGTGGGGTCATCGTCTTCTTCCTGCCTCTCCAGCAGACAGGATGGCGGCCCACCCAGCTCCCAGCTTAAAATCTATCTCTGTGTCTTCTCTCTTTATTTCTAATATTTCTCAATCCCTGGCCGCCTCCACTTAGAACCGGTTCAATCATCTCTCTTTCGGTGGGGGACACGGAAAAGAGAGATCCCCGCTGCATCAGGCCCCTAAGCTTGTTTACAGAATTGTCTTACACTCAATTCCTTACAACATATTTCTTCCAAACAGGGATATGAAGCCTGGGTCCCTGTTAGATATTTTCTTACTGAAATGCTTTCCATTTCTTCTAGAAGTCTTGTCTTGGTAGTATGTCCTATTAATTAGTAAGAGGGGAGTTGGGATTTGAATTCAGAACAATGGAATGAATTTTGTCATCCTTTCATTTTTTCTGAGTTATTCTTTTGCAATGTCTTTATCTTTTCAAGATTTCCTTTAATAGTTCTCATAACCAAATTTTCATGGCATGAAAATACTGATGCTTTAGGTTGGTGAAGGAAGAACATACAGACAATGACTCCATGCTGGTTGTGTCCCCATTGAGAACCCAAAGACAAAAAAAGAAATGTCCAGAATCCTGTGAATAAAACATACATGGTATCTGCCCCAAAGCTATTTTAATTGATTAGACCTCAGCTTCATAATCCCTCTTAAGATGAGGGCCTTCAAGTCACATCCACAGAAGTGAGAATGTCTCTGAATAGTGTTTTAAGCTAATGGTTCGAGTTTAATTGGTTGGAAGAGTGACAACAAATTTCAATGGAGAAACTTGTTTTTAATTTGGGTTTTCTTTAAAGACCCTATAATAGTGGACAGTGTATGTGTGTGTGTAAATTCAGCTCAATCTACCCAATAATGCAACTCATGCTCCAGGTTTGGTACCCAAGGCCCATTACAACATAAAAATGTAATTTTATGTTGTCAAGTGGTTGTTTTTTAAAATTCTCTTGAGCATAATTAAGCTACAGTTAGTCTTGCTTCCTTGCTCTCCACATATTAGCTGGGACTAGGAAATCTAGTGTTAGGGATTGAGTGGTTTCAGGCTTCCTTTGAACTCTGTTGGCTAACTCAGGTTTGTGTGTGCGCGCATGCGTGCGCGCATGTGTGCATGTGTTTTAGCTTCCTAACACTCAAAAAGAATCAGGAAAACCCTCTGCACAGCAAGTTCCACTAGAAAGAAAAGGAAATAAGCCCAGGGCAGCATATGTGCAAGGACCTCACGACGCCACAGGCCTTGCACCAGAACAGGAGAAACCAGGGGCAGTTTCCATCATCTCATAAATTGCATTACCACCTGGCACACCAGAAATTTGGGATTATCCTTGATTCCTCTCTTGCCTTCATCCTCTACATCTAATTTATGAGCAAACCCTTCTGATTTCACGTCACAAAGTATATATGTGAAGTCTTCTTCTCACCCTCTCACTTCCATACTCCTGTGCTAGAGCCATCTATTCTCTGTCTCCCGGCTCCATCTTCAGTCACTCTGGATTCTTTGCTTTTTCAATTCCTATTCTTTGTGTAATGGTAGACTCAGCCTTTACAGCACTGGCCCTTATCCAAGAAGCAGGTGTTGAAAAAATTCAGGTGTGGAGAATATCGACTGTTAGAAAACACACGCTACAAATGCCAAAACTAAACGAGCTGTTCTTCTGACTCTAAAATCTAGAGCGGGAGGTTGGTGAAGGTGCCACATCCTGTTGTCTGTTTGTTTCTTTGGATGAGAATGTTACTCCCTCCACTTTGGCAAGAATCTCCCCGAACAACAAGCCAATCGACTGAGAACTTACCAGTGGGGTTCTATGTAGAATCCCATTCATTAGTCTATGCATTTGTTCATTCGTTCCTTCATGCCAACCCCTATGATAGCATCAGGTGCTGTGCTAAGTGCTGGGGATGCAGAATGCACAGATGGGTCTCTGTAGTTTGGAGGCTTATAGTCTAGTCTAGATTTATTTAGTTACAAGTCAGGTGAGATCCAGAGACAAAGTAGCTTGTCTAGAACCAGGGAATGTAATGGGGTAGGGGTGGGGTCTACAAACAATTTAGCCTGAATCCAGTCCTACCTGTGAAAGCAGCCTTCTGGCTGAGACCTGAGTGAGGCCTTAAGGCTGGGAGCAGGGAGGCAGAAGGAGAGAAGGAAGAGTCTACGAGAGACCCGTAAGAGATTCAGGATTTGAAAATATCAGTGTGGCTGAAGAACAATGAACAAAGGATAGAGTGGTAGAATGAAGCAGGAAGTGTGGCTGGAGAACAGTGAACAAAGGATAGAGTGGTAGAATGAAGCAGGAAGTGTGGCTGGAGAACAGTGAACAAAGGATAGAGTGGTAGAATGAAGCAGGAAGTGTGGCTGGAGAACAGTGAACAAAGGATAGAGTGGTAGAATGAAGCAGGAAGTGTGGCTGGAGAACAGTGAACAAAGGATAGAGTGGTAGAATGAAGCAGGAAGTGTGGCTGGAGAACAGTGAACAAAGGATAGAGTGGTAGAATGAAGCAGGAAGGGTAGGGAGGAGCCAGATTCCTCAGGGCTTCTTAGGTAACTTGGAATTCGGACTAGGTCCCAAGCATAGGAGCCATGGACAGTTTCAGGTAGGGAAGTGACATGATCAAATTTCTTTCTCTCTTCCTTCCATTTCTGTTCTCTCTCTCTCTCTCTCTCTCTCTCTCTCTCTCTCTCTCTCTCTCTCTCTTTCTCTCTTTCTCTCTCCAAAATAACTGTTTCTGTTCCATTTTCAGATAAATGCAGGCTATAATACCTTCAAATATGCATATTCTCAAAGTGTTCACCTAACATAGTCTTCTGTTGTCAGTAAGCAGCCGGCATTCCTTTAGGTTAAACACTGAGGCAGGTCAGGCTTAGTTAAATAAGACAAATAGGGAATTACTAATACCAAATTGATAATAACCTGATTTAACATTCCTTGGCCATCAGCCCGACCTTGAGTAATAACTCTCACGTGCACAGAAGCCAAAGCACCCTGCTGGGTGGGAAGGGACAGTGTATGCAGACCAGGCTTCAGCCAGGGATCTGCACGGAGAGACCATCTCCTACTGTTGCAGTGGCTGGGAGTGTGGAGGCCGCATGAATTATTCATCCGAGGAAGACAAATTAGAGTCAGAAACAGGTGTTCTGTCTTCCCTCGCGAGGACTCTGCCAATTAGGATAAAGAAGGAACTCTCACTCCATCAAGCCACAGTCTCACTCTGATACCCTGGGCTTAACCCAGGTTCCTGAACTGGGTTTGGAAATGGATTAGTGGATGATGAGCTTGTTTGGGAGGTGATTCATTCTTCCAGAGGAAGGGAAAGTTAACGTACCCGTGGTTTTCAAAGTAAAATGCAAGGCTCACAGGGGGTTGTTTTAGTAGTGTTTGCTGTGGAAAGCCTGTTAAACAATATAAGTTCACTTTACAGAAGCAGTGGTTGCTTTCAAGGTATAAAAGCTTCTCTTCAGACATATTTTCAGACTAGAACATTCCTCGCTGGGGTCTCATTGTTTTAGACGATGTCTAAAATGACAGAATGGCAAGGAACTTAAGATTTGGTTGGTCTAATTTGCCAAAGTTATTCCAAAGGCCCCTCCGCCCTGGGAATGCGAACGGACTTGTTCCTGTTCTTAAGCAGTTTAAGTAAAACTAGTCGTGGTGAAAGCAAACAGCGTTGTCACATCTGCTCTGTAGCGGTTCAGGGATGGGCGGGCTTGGTAGAACACTGGGAGGATACAGTGATGGTTCAGAAGTCACTAAACAAAGCTGTGATTTTTTTTCTTTTTTTGCTTTGCATTCTCATTTGTTCTCAGGATGCATCTCAAGTATAGGAACAACTAAAACTAAATGACTTTCTTTTAATTATTGAAGATAGGTAATCAACCAATCAACAAACATTTATTCAACATGTGCTATATATTCAGCTTGCTAAGAGCTGCGGTAAGTTCAGAAATTGTAAGACTTAGATTTCAGGAGAGACAATAATAAAGGTAAGTGTTAATCTCATACCATATAGGCCATATCCCTAAGGAGTGGGTTCCTGCAGGGAAAATAAGGCTTTGCTGGTCAAGGAAATTGCCCGGAGGAGCTAAAATCATATTCAGTAAATAGGAGGAGAGATGCCAATACAAGAATAAAGTGTAATGCATCACTGGGTGGCATGGCCAAAAACGTTTTGTTCCCCTTCCTAGTGAGAAGGTTTGCATGGTCCATGTGCTAGTTGGCTCAGGCTGCCACAGCAGAACAGCACAGATGGGGGCACCTAAATATAGAAGTTTATGCTCTCGCAGTTGTAAAGGCTAAAAGTCCAAGAGTAAGTCGTCAGCAGGGTTGATTTCTGGTGAGGCCTCTCTTCTTGGCTTGCAATGGCTGCCTTCTCGCTGTGTTCTCACGTGGCCTTTTTATGTGTGTGTACACCTGCTGTCTCTTCCTCTTCTTATAAAAACATGAGTCTGATCGAACTAGGTCCTACCCATATTGTTTCATTTAACATTAATAACTCCCTTAAAGGCCTTATTTCCAAACAGTCTCATTGGGGTTGGGGCTCCAGCACATGACTTTTGGGGGCATCATTCAGTCACTTTCATATCTGGAGGGACCTAAAGCATGTGTGTGTGTGTGCGTGTGTGTGTGTGTGTGTGTGTGCTCATCCCTATTTTCTGAAGATTCTTTAGATGCATAGGCAAATTCTCGGGAGAACATAATTCAGCTATAGAGACTTGAGGAACCAGAGAAGAGTGTTTTTCTTAAACCAAAATACATATAGAAAGCACAGGTCTTAGGTCTAAGGCCATCACCTCAGTGACCCACTCACCAGTCCCCTCCATTCCTCTCCCTCTTCTGTTGCCACATGGACTCTTTCAACCACAAGCTGCAGTGAATCCAATCACCCTCTTCATCTGCTTCTTGTTGTGGGCAGTGGCGAGGTTGACCAGACAGAACAAGAATGACAGACTTAGCTCCTAACCCCACCTGTGCCTAAGACAATTCTTTCATTTGTCCTAACTCAGCTTCCTTTTGCATGCTACATCAGTTAGGATCCCAGACAGAAAACAAACAGCACACACCAATGTGAGGGGAGTTTATGGGAGCATGGGGAAGTGCCCCAGGACTAGCAACAGAGGGAAAGCCCCTGCTACTCAGCCCCATGGGAGGACTCCACTAAGACTGTGCTGTAAGGAGGCCTCCTACCAGGAGCTATAGCCCTCAGAAGAGGAACTCTGCCACTGGCCCTCATGGCTAAGCAGAAAGACCTGGGAAAATAAATACCCCAAGCTGAAGAGTGGATCTAGAAGGCAAAAGGAGAACTCACAGTATACATTCCTAGTGGAAACTGTTCCAAATATGTACTGTTCTTCTCAAATTGTTTGCCTCTTCCTTAGCTAGCTTTCTTCTAGAACATGACCCTATTCCATTTTTCATATTGAAAATAAGAGACATTTCTCTTATTCTTCTTTCCCTACTCCCCACTTTTAGGTTATAATTGCTGTCATTTACCTTCTTCCATAACATGTGGGCAAAAGGTTACATTTACTCTTCCCAAGACAAAAACTCTACACCCATAAAACACCGCATACCACTCTGGAGTCAACTACATAGATTACCTTTATTTATTTATTTATTTTCTGTGTCTTAAATTTCTCTAAACTATGTGGCTCTTTGCTTTTAAGTTTATAAACATATTCAAAATTCTCCAAAATCTGCCATATCTGCTTCCTCCTTTTTGTTACTTGCCTTCTGAAATAAAGCCTGTCCTCACTGGCTCCAATGCCTCAGTTGCATCACCTGTAATCTGAATTCCGGTCCTCTTCCTTCCCCTCATCCCACTGAAAACACTTGTTATAGTCCCCAGTGACTTCCTTGATGCCAAATTCAATTTCTTGTTTCAATGATCATCCTGCTCCTCCTATGTAGCATTTAACTCAAAGGATGGGTGAGAGTTAACCAGGTGAAGAGGGGATGCAGGAAGGAGAGACTTGAGTGCTTCAAATTCTTATTAAGGTTTTGCATTTTCAGAAACTATTTCATAATAGACAGACATGAAACAAATATTTATATTTGTTGAAGGGTAAAGTGAACAAATAGAAAATCTCCAGTGTTTTGATGTTGAATAAGCATATTATATATATATATATGCACACACACTGAAAGAAGCAATAATAATACACTCTAGCAAAACAGCAACAACAAAAATCAATGAACAAAATTTAAGGAATTCTGTTACAATGTTGTTGGTATCACTGGAGAAAAGGTAAGAGGGTACAATAAAGAAGAATACAGATTTATGATGTTCAGGTTGAAAAAGGATCAATCAGCACGAAGTACAATCATTTTGCTCAAGGAAAACAGTAAAACTATTAACACAAATTAGCATAGAAAAATGTACACCTATTGCCTATCCTAGGGGGATCAACAGTAATATTACAGTGTAAGTTATTTAACAATATATGACATACTACAGATCAGCTTGACCTTAGACATGTACACAAAATTAGTATAGCTAACATCACCTACAGTAATGATGGGAGTAGAAAAGGATAATTAAGTTACCTCTGAAGTAAAATGTCTTTCTATGTAAAAATAGATACACTAAAGTAACTTTACTCTACAAAAGAACTCCCCCTTTCAATATTTATTTACACCATATTTCCTTTAAATAGTTAATTCTAAATAAAAATGCTGATAAAGTTTAAATATGATTCTTCTTTACCTTTATGCATTCTTGGTAGGGAAGAGTGATCATTATCATTCTTCAATGTCATTTGGGTTGGAGAACCTCACTGAAGGATAATATGCAATGACTTATCAGAATGAGGAGTGAGAGTCCAAGTGATAATTGAAAGAACTCATCTCCAAATTCAGAAAGTCTCTAATTAAGAGAGTTTCCAGCCCCTATAATGGCTTCAGCTGAGTCACAGATAGTATGTAAGCCATTAATTCAGAAAATAAGATATTTTTATGCTGAGCTTTAACATTGAATTCTCTTTTCTTATCGCTGGACTATAATTAAAAATATGTTCCCAATTGTACTAACCACATCTAAACTTTGCTTCTGTGAACTTTCTGGCGTATTTTTGGGAACGTAGTTTCCTCCCTGGATCAATGAAGAAATCTAACTTGTGTTGTGATCTTTCCAGATTCGTCTAGCAGCCTCATGGAGCAGAGTGCGGAAGGTGATCTCGGAGAAGGTGAGCATCCTGTTGTAACTTGTGCTGTGATTGCTCAGTCTAATCATGCTATTTCCAGGCCCATGCTCTTTGACTCTTTCCAAGGCCATGTCTTTGACAGAGCATTACTTGAATTAATTCTTCTGCCAGATAGTTTCTCTAAGTCAAGAAATTTAACACAATGCACCTACAGGAGAACTAGGATGACTCACTTTTAAATGTAATTCCCCATAGAAGCAGGACTAATGTCTGGAGAATGTCAGGGTCCTCCGAAAGGTTCTTAAGGTAAAAAGTTCATACATTTTTGCTGGAAACTCAAGGGGTGGCATGTTCAATTGACACAGATTAAGGAATTGTCTAGAGGAGAACAGCTATTCTGCGCTCTGAAAGAAAGTTCCCTCCAAGCTGACAAAATTGTTGAGCTGTAGGTCTGATATGTTTGCACCATTCCCTAGGAAACAGAAAACTTAAATTAAAAAAGTAATTAGAAGTTATTGATTCAGAGATGATAGATTAAACCTTGAATCAAAGAATATGAAGTTTTAAATCAAAGATATGATATATACCTGTTTGATGAACTAGCCCCATACTTTTTCCATATCTTCTTTTTCATATGAAATATTTGAACAGTACCAAAAAGTATAAAGGGTAATACAGAACCTATCTCACTATCTGCATTTAAATTGACCTTGGGTCTTCTTAAATAGAACTCATCCTCTTTTTCTGTTCTATGAAAGAGTTGTATAAGATACAGACAATAGTTTCATAAGAGTTGGGGGAATGTTAACTGTAAAACCAGTGGACTTGGTATCTTATTGTGGGAAGAAGTTACAGATTTTAACTACAGGGTTAATCTCTTTAATTTTAACAGTCTACTAGTTTCTAACTTTTTGAGTCAGTCTTAGAAATTTAAGTTGTTCCAAAACTGTACATTTCATCTTTGCTTTAAAACTTACTGGCACAAAGTTGATGACAGGATTGTCTTCTATATTTTAGCATCTGCACTATATCTGCAATTAAATATTTTTTATTTCTATCATGATTGGAAACTCATTTTTCAGTTTTTAATTTTTGCATGTCTCATAAGCAGTTTGTAATTTTGTCTTCCCAGAGAATCAGCTTTTGATTTGTTGAACACTTCCTCTGTTTCTCAGTTTTCTATTTTATTAATTCTTTACTCTTGTCTTTGTTCCTCAACGTTATGATTAAAAGTTGGCCTCTGGAATCAGAATGTCTGGATTTATATCCCAGCTCTGCTTGTGTCTCATTGTGTGACTGTGAGCAAGTTATTTAATCTCTGTGCTGCAGGTTTCCCATATATAAAATGAGGACATAATAATACCTACCTCATAGGTTTGTAAAGATTATTAGTTCAGTTTTCATAACTGCTCCATGTATGCTTGAAAAAAACCCAACATGTAGCCTCTTTTGTTTATAAGATTCTTTGTGTCTTTTGGGAAAAGCTTATTAATTGTTCAATTCCTCTGTAGGTTGACTTTTTTTTCTTTTTGCTTGATGTGCATTTTTTAAATGAGGCATATTAACATATCCCATATAATAATGGATTTGTAAATTTCCCTTTGTAATAGAATACATGTTTTCTTTATGTTTTGAGTGTAGTACATAACTGTATATGTCCTTGGCAGGGTTTCCATTTTTATCAATAATTAAGAACTATTTTTTCTAGACCTTAAGCTTTCCACTACTTAGGGGCACTGTATCACTTGACCATAAAATGACTAGGTTTGCTACTTGAAGCACCTGGACCCATAAATTCCATAAATAGGCATAGGCCTGGGTATAAGTTTTGATATGGAAACCTGTCTGTCGTTATCAGCCCTCACTGATAGGCCCTGACCATCACCACCTGATCCTTACTTTGAACCTACCCCACACCCACATAGCTAAGATCCACCCATCTGCCCCAGAAGACCTGTATCACCCTGTAATCCAATGGCCTTTATAGAGATTTTTTTAATAATTGCATTTTGCCTTGATTCTAATTTGTATATTATTAATATTGCCACAACAGGTTTATTTCAGTTAATATTTGCTCAGAATAGTTTTGTCATTTTTTTAGACTTTCAACTTTTTTATGTCATCACTAGAGGCTCTGGTACTCCAAATTTGTGCTGGGGAGGGGGAGGTGTCCCTCAGACCAGCCTGCACTCTCTCACAAGTCAGGATCCCTCCTGTAGGGTCCCTACGCCTGGCTGGCGATCAGGGCCTAATAGGGCTTTCCTTCCCCCAGTTACAGGCAGTTGGCCCCACACCCGTTGCTGTCACTGCTTGCTATCTGTATGGCGCCCCCCCCCCCCCCGCCCCCACCTCCCTCTGCAGGCAGCAAAAGGTTAGGGTGCAATTGCTTGGCTGGCCTGGGCCTCCCTCTTTGGGGTGATCGCTGGCTGAACCTACACACCCGCCATAGCATCACTGGCTGGTGGCCTGGACCTCTCTCTGTGGGATGATTGATCACGGGGGGGGGGGGGGGGGGAGGGCGGCAGCGGGGGGGAAGGGATGTCCCTAGAATGATTGCCCTGCAGAAGGAGGCCCCATCCACCCACTGCAGTGTCACCAGCCAGGTAGCCTGGGCTTCCCTCTTTGGGGTGATCATGGAACCCCCCGTCCCCTCTGCAGGATGATCATGGGGCGATGGTGGGACCCCTTGACCAATTGCATTGCACCCGCCTTGGCTGGCCTGGCACCAGTGTGTGTCATAGCATGGTAGTCTGGAAGGTCATCCAGATGGTCATTCTACTGTTCAGTTATTCAGTTGATTTGCATGTTATTTTTATTATAGACTAGGTGCACGAAATTCATGCACTGAGGGGTGTCCCTCAGCCCAGCCTGCACCTTCTCCAATCTGGAGCCCCTCGAGGGATGTCCGACTGCCCGTTTAGGCCAGATCCTACTTGGGATCTGGGAGTTGGACATCCCTCTCACAATCCAGGACTGCTGGCTCTCTGCTGCTCGCCTGTCTGCCTTCCTGATTGCCCCTAATTGTTTCTGCCTGCCAGCCTGATCACCCCCTAACCATTCCCCTGCCAGCCTGTTTGCCCCAAACTTTCCTCCCCTGCAGGCCTGGGTCCCCCTCAAATGCCCTTCAATGCAGCCCTGGTCACCCCCAACTTCCCTCCTCTGCTGGTCTGGTCACCTCTAACTGCCCTCCCCTTCAGGCTTGATCATTTCCAACTGCCCTACCTTGCAGGCCTGGTCCCTCCCAATTGCCCTCTCCTGTTGACCATCTTGTGGTGGTCATATTATGTCCACATGGGGGCAGGATCTTTGACCACATGGGGGCAGCCATCTTGTGTATTGGAGTGATGGTCAATCTGCATATTACTCTTTTATTAGATAGGATAGAGGCCTGGTGCATGGGTGGGGGCAAGCTGGTTTGCCCTGAAGGGTGTCCCAGATCAGGGTGGGGGTTCCCTTGGGGTGTGGGTAGCCTGGGTGAGGGGCCTGTGTTGGTTTGCAGGCTGGCCATACCCCTCAGCGACTCAAGTGGAGGCCCTGTTATCTGGGATTTATTTATCTTCTACAATTGAAACTTTGTAGCCAGGAGTGGAACCAAGCCTTCTGCTTACTCCATGGTGGCAGCCATTTCTGTTAGGATTTATTTATTTTCTATAATTGAAACTTTGTAGCTTGGAGTGGAGGCCTAGGGCAGCTAGGGCTTCAGAAGCTTGGCTTCCTCCATTGCTGGGGAAACCCAAGCCTCCCTCCTGTTCTCCATGGCTATAGCCATCTTGGTTGTTTTTTTTTTTTTTTTTTTTGCATATTCTCTCTTAATTGGCTGGTGGGCGTGGCTGGTGGGTGTAGCAGAGGTATGGTCAATTTGCATATTACTATTAAATTAGATAGGATGTTTCATGTGTGTTTCTTGTAAACACTGTATAATAAATGGAATTTGTTTTGTTTTTTTAACATTACAAATATATTAGAATTTTCCATTTTTTATAGATTATAGTGAATGTAAACCATTGCTTTCTTTGTGATTACTGACATCTTTAGACACATTTCTATTATCTTAATTTAAAAAATTATTACACTTTGTTGCATTCCTTTTCTATCTTCTTATCTTTGGACATATCATTTTAACTTGTCCCATCTTTTCCTCTCTACAGTTTGTGATTATCCGTCTCATTTCTATTTTTATTAGCTATTTTAAAAATGTTCAATGTAAAAAAAAATTGTCATTTTCCTAAACAGTATATAAATTTTAAGATGGTTATAATCTGAGCTTTTCCTTCATATTTTCATGTTATTTTAATTTACAATTTTAGGTTCACCTTGAATTTAATTGCACCAATTTTAGTTATCATTATTCTTAATAATAGTCAATTTTAATTCAAATTTATTAAAAGTGTATTGGTTTCTTTATTTAATGCTGTTTCTTATGCATGGTGATGTGTCTTAAAAAGGGGATATGACTAAACTATCCTTTTGTTTATCTGCTCTCATTTTTAAAGACCAATTTAGCTATATAGAGAATTCCTTATTGGAAGTAATTTTCCCTAAGCATTTTGAAGATATTATTTATAGCTTCTGGCATCTAGTACTTCTCAAGCCTTCTAAGGAACTAATTGTCATTCCTTGTTATATGTTCCACCTTTCCCTCTTTGGTATCATTTAGGATCTTCTCCTTAACCATAATGTTCAACAGTTGCACTGAGATTATATCTAGGTTTGGATTTAATTTGTCTGGCTTAGGACTTGGTGGGTCTCTGCTGTCTGAAGACTGGTTGCTTATTAGGGGACTTACCAGTTGTGGGGAAAAGACCACACTCACATGCATTGTAGATTTATCATATAATTAGCTACAGATATGAAAATTGAGTGGAATCAGATAACCCCAGTGAATGGGATCAGATAATCAAAACACAACTTGTGTCTCATAGATATGGCCCTTTTGGCACTTGCTTGATTCCATGTTCACCTAGCAATCTTCTAAATCATTGGTATAAACCTATAGGGAGACAAGATGCTCATCAGGCTAGTATAAACACCAGATTGTCATGAGAGCTTAAAGCAGGGACCCTCAGCCCACTGGAGTGCCAGGCAATAATCCTCTGCTGGAGAGATCCGTCAGGTCCTGGGAAGAAAGGCTGGGGCAGCCCAGGGACACTCAGAAGCTTGGGGATCCCACTATTTAGTAACTCATGCAGAAGCACTTCAGCATCTTAGGACTATTCTACCGGTGCACATACATGAAAAATCAGCTTACTCCACACTATCTTGATAAGTCAGATTTTCAGACGTTCAGTTGTAAGACCCGGAGTTCTGCAACAGTATGGTAACCATAATTGCCCGCATCTCTAAATGTTAAAAAGAAAGAAAGGAATGAATTAGGGATTTTTTTTCCTCATCCACATGCACATCCCCTGTGGTTTCCCAGGGCCCAGGACACGAACACAGTGAGTATCTGTGCAAGTGGGCTCAGAGCATACAGCCCCTCTCAGGCCTTCCTACACATCAGACTCTTGTTTCCTGAGCATTCAGAGGCTGCTTGCCATCTTTCTGGGCTGTGATCTCTTGTTGGTGCTGTTTCAGCACAGTCTTGGACTTTTAGAAAGAGGTAATTTAGAGCCCTCTGTACTTGACAATGTGACCAGCCAGCCAGTGGGGGCTCTTCACAATGATTAAGCTATGATTGAAGAGATTCTGGCTTCATTCTGTAACCTGGACTCAAGGCGGGACTGTTTAGAGAAACCTAGTTGTTCTGTTGTAGTACTTTCTAGAAAGGTGTATTGCAATTCTTTCTGAATGGAGGGCAGTTCCCTCCTGGTTGTCCTGAGCTTGAGTCTTTGGATGCAGCTGTCTTGTGATGAGCAAAAACTTTGTTTTGTTCTTTTGCCTCCTGGAATACCTTCCCATTCTCTTCCTTCTTTCTCTTTTCTCATTCCCTCTTTCTATAAGATCTGTGCATTGAGTGCAATTTCCTGCATTGTTTTGGAAGCCATTGGTGATCTAATTCACAAGAAACATACCACATTCCCAGTGCTGCTTATAAATGGTGAAATATGCATCACCAATGGAAGGTCATGGTGAAGCCCCACATGCAGCCCATTGCAGCCTAATTCAGTCGAAACTCTCCTGAATGAAAAATTCAATTAGCCAACCTGCAGGAACATGTACTAGTCAGGGTGTACTTGAGAAACAGCTTATTGTAGATCTGTTCATCTGAGATCGACATTCATTTTTGTCTGTCAGAAGGTGTCACACAGCAGGAGAAATTCATTCTAGATCAAACAACATGTGTGCATGAACACTCCTTTATTCAGCACCAATACTAGCAGGTAGTATAAGATCAAGTAAAGAACAGTTTTCCTGTCTGCAAGAAGTTTACTGTCTAATTGCAGTTCCAAGGATAGCACCCAGAAAATAACTGAAGAACAGGACACAGCAGTTAATTGTGTTAAATAGTATGGAAGACTCTTAAGAGCTATAGAAGTGTGCCTATGAATGGTCTAATTGATTGCAGAAATGGTTAATGGTCAGTTTCTACACCTACAGTTGCTAGGTGGGACCCACATGCAAATAGAAGCTGACTCTTTGCCTTCAAGGAGCTTACAGTTGCTTGCAGGGGTGGGGAACCTTTTTTCTGCCAAGAGCCATCTGGATATTTATTACCTCATTCACAGGCCATACAGAGTTATTAACTTAAAAATTAGCCTGCTATATTCGGTCCAACATTTAATTAACTCACCTATAATGCCTTGCCATTGCCAGACCAAATGATTTCATGGGCCTTATATGGCCCTCAGGCAGGACGGTCCCCGCCCCTGCTTAGGCTGATGAGGCAGACAGGCAAACTGAAAAATGAGGAACACTTAGACTCTTCAAAGCTTCAAGCACTTTCAGGCCCAAGGGCACTCCTTTTCTTTCTTTCTTTCTTTCTTTCTTTCTTTCTTTCTTTCTTTCTTTCTTTCTTTCTTTCTTTCTTTCTTTCTTCCTCCCTTCCTTCCTTCCTTCCTTCCTCCCTTCCTTCCTTCCTTCCTTCCTTCCTTCCTTTCTTCCTTCATTTCTTTCTTTCTTTCTTTTTTTTTTTTCTAGTTTAAGTTTTCCTAATTTGAAATTGATATAGCAACATCAAGTGGTTTGGCTGAAACAACCTTCAGGGGAAATAAAAATGGAGACTTTATCAGTTAAAAAACAAACTCTGAAGCTTGAAGCCAGATGCTCTACCTCTCTCCACGAGGTAGAGGATGGATTAAAGGGAAAAAGGGCACAATCAAAATCAGAACTGGCCGTGGCCAGCAGATCTACAGCAAAGGTCAACTTTCAAAGTCTCTGCAATTACAGATTAAAACAGTAGTGTTTAAATGGAGAAGTAGCCACAGGTAGACAAACTCCTGCCCCACTAGCACTCATAAAAGTCTTTTTTTTTTTTTCTATTGGGGAAAGTGATGACTTGGGATAAGCGGATGGTCCCAGCTTTCTTTTGGTTTCTTCAGCTTTTTGGAAGCAGGTTGGAGTGGCTGGCAACGCCTCAGTTCCTCCTCAGTCCCCACAAGATCCATTCGGTTTCCACCATTTGTATGCTCCTGACTCCCAAATTGACATCTCTGTACCAGTCCTCACTCCTGAGTTTTTGCTTTGTGTATTTAACTGTTTCTGGGTACCTCAAACTCATTAGGTTTAAAATGACACTCACCATTTTCCTCACCAAACCCACTCCTCGGACTGTTTCTATTGCAGTAAGTTCCATCACTGTCCACTCAGTTGTTCCAGTCAGAATCCTGGGAAGTACCCTTGATTTTCCGATATTGTGGCTTCCAATATAACATACTCAACCCTTTGGAGCCACTCTCCTTAGAATTGCCCTTCTTTGCACCAAGACTGCCTTAGCTCACTTCACATGTGATACACTACACCTGCTCCCTCTGACCTGCTCCTCAGCCTAGGGTCCTGCCTTCCTTCCAATCCACTCTGGACTCAATGAAAGGCAAATCTGATCAGGTCATTTCCTTGTTTACAATTCTGCAAAAGTATCTCATCAGTTTGAAGATAAAAGATGGGCTTTTCAACATAGGTTATTCCTCCTTATTCAGCTCATGCTATGTCTCCATGCCCACCTCTGGCCTCTTTCCTCCACACCAGCCATCCTCAGGTTGCTGAGTCTTCTCCTCCTGCAGACTGTCTGAAAAGACCTTTCCTCTCTTCACCTGGCTCAGTTCTATCCTGTTTTCAAGACTCTGCTCTGATGACACCTTCTCCCGGGAGCTTTCTCTGCCTGACCTTCTTCACCACCACCCGCCATTCCCTGCAGCCTGTTTCCTTCATGACACTATGTATTACAATTATTCATTTCAAAAGCGTTTGGCTTCCATTAAACTTTATGTGGAAAGAAATATGTCTCGTCCATTTGTATTTCCTAAATTTAGCTCAAGCTCAGCCCACACATACTGAAGAGTCAGTAACTGCTTAATGAATGGATAACAGACATGCTATTAGGTGGTAAGTGAGTGATAGAACATTCTGGGGAGGATGATAGAAATATCTTGAGCCAAAGTGCAGGAGTGAGAATGTGAGCGAGGTTGGAGGACTGGTGTTTTAGAGGAAAGTACAGTCAGGTGGGTGGGGGTCAGATTTTGGAGAATGTTCTAGGCCAATCTCAGCTTCTTTTCATTGAATGATAAACTCTTGCCACCACTTAATGTTACTACAATCAAATGAACTTGTTTGCTGAAAATAGTATCACTAAGTCCCAACTGCGTTCAAGATATTATATATAACTACGTAAGATTTGGTTCGTCCAGTTGGACTCTTCAGCGAGATTGCATGTCTTTCTGAGGGCAAGGGCAGTCTTTATATATATATATATATATATATATATATATATATATATATATATATATATATATTTTTTTTTACAGAGAGGAAAGGAGAGGGATAGAGAGCTAGAAACATCGATGAGAGAGAAACATCGACCAGCTGCCTCTTGCACACCCCCTACTGGGGATGTGCCTGCAACCAATGTACATGCCCTTGACTGGAATTGAACCTGGGACCTTTCAGTCCGCAGACTGATGCTCTATCCACTGAGCCAAACCAGTTTTGACAAGGGCAATCTTTTTAAATTTCTTGGTCATAATTCTTATTTTAAATTATTCAACCAATATTTATTGAAAATCTACTATGTGCTTGTAGCTGTGACAGATCTATACAAAGGATGATACATTATCAGTTTGATGAGGGTGACAGCAATAAACAAATATTATAACATCACACATAAGGGCTTTACCGGAGTTCTATAAGCGATGTTTAGGCCATGTGAATAAGGGAGTTAGTAATTATCGCAGGGAGTCAGGATGGACTCAGAGGTAATATGAGCTCAGCATGCTCCACTCCATTTATTCCATTTATCGTTCTTCTGTGGAATTTCCTCTAAGCATCTTGATAGAAAGTCCTCACTTTTTTTTTAGTGAAGCTCGTAGCTATGCAAATGGCCCCCCTCCCTCCTCATTTTGAACCATTATCCTAGATGAACGCTATTTCTTACAAAGGTACTTACTATCTCTCCCCCTGCACTGTTAGTGCATTGATTGACTCCAGTTCTGGAACTACACAGAATACGTGTAATTAACAAGAGAACTTTGTCATTTCCTAAGAACATCTTTAGTTCTTTTAACCACTTCTCATTTGAGCTGGTCTCCAGGCATTTTTTAGATCTGCTATTTCAGGTTTCCCCGTTTCACTTACATAATTGCTGGATGTCTTGATGTTCACATTTTAGAGCAGTTTTTGGAACTCAATAAGTAAAATCAGTTAATATCTTCAAATGTTATGCTGCCCCCTAGAAAAGAACACGAGATGAGTAAAGTGGTGTAGCCTTTATGTCAGCTCCAAAGCACTGAGTAGAAGTGGAAAACCTACTGGAAGGCGACTAGGAGACTGACTTCATCCAATCTCCTCATTGCTCAGATAGTGAAGCAGGGATCCAGACAAATAAAGTGGCTTTGTAAAAGTTATCTTTGGTTAATCCTCACCCAAGGATATTTTTTTTCCATTGATTTTTTTTTTTAGAGAGAGTGGGAGAGAGAGAAAAAGACAGAGAGAAACACCAACGTGAAAGAAATGCATTGATTGGTTGCCTCCTGCTTGTACTCTGACCAGAGCTGAGTGGGAGGGTGGGGAGGGGGAGAGGGAGGAGCCTGCAACCAAGGTACACACCCTTGACTGGAATTGAACCCAGACCCTTTGATATCCAGGCTGACACTCTATCCACTGAGCCAAACCAGCTAGGGCTAAAGTGCCTTTAAAAGTGTACACAGTTCGTTTATTCTCTCGGTCTTTGTGTGTTTCTAGTTGGTAGTTGAAGAAGGGGCACCGGAGAGTGGGAGCTCATTGAAAGATGAAAGTGCAGTAATCATTTACTCTAATTAAAGGGGAATCTTAAAACACTTGCTTAAAGCATTTCCAAGTAACTGTTTGTATAATTAATGCTGTTGCTTTCTCTCCCTTTCAACAAAGCCTCAGGGATTGGCTACTCTGACCCACAGTTTTATCTGCTGTGGACAGTCTCGTATGTCTGTGATTTATTGGGTAATGATTTATATTTGCAAGGGAATGCTTGATTGGCATGGGCTGGGTTGGCTTTGCTAGAGAAATTTGCTAATGAAGCCAAGGTTGAGGGGTTTAGTCCCTGTGAGCCCCTTAGCTTTGCTGTGATCCTTAACTGTGGCCGATATCTCTGATCCCCACCACTCATCTCACAGGTGTGGGCTTTTGAAATCAACAGGGTGCCTGGATAGAGTGAGGAGGTTTCATTCCTTTCAAATGCTCACCTGTAGTGGAAAGCCACATAATAACGATGATGATAAGGATGGTAGCCAGTGTTTATGGAATACTAAATATGTTGCTAGAATCATGAAAGTATGCTTATATAAGCTCTATCATATTTAATTCTCACAACTCTGTGAGTTAGCTCCATTTTAAAGATGAGTCAGTTCAAGTTTAACTGACTAATATGCAATAGGGCTTGCCTAGAATTTGAACTTAATCTGTCTGACTTTTGCCTATAGTCATTGAAAAGCTTGATTATGCATGGGGGGTGGTTATCTGAGTTCCAAGTCATGTATTAACTCCTCTATTATTATTTTATTATTGGTGAGCTTTACAGGCATTTAGCATACGGCTTAAAGCCGTGGTCGGCAAACTGCGGCTCGAGAGCCACATGCGGCTCTTTGGCCCCTTGAGTGTGGCTCTTCCACAAAATACCATGATCTGGGTGAGTCTATTTTGAAGAAGTGGCGTTAGAAGAAGTTTAAGTTTAAAAAATTTGGCTCTCAGAGGAAATTTCAATCGCTGTACTATTGATATTTGGCTCTGTTGACTAATGAGTTCGCTGATCACTAGCTTAAAGGAATGGAATCCAAAGCCAGAATTCTTGGGTTCTATTCCTCAGTCCTCTTTGTGCCTCATCTTTCTCATCTGTAAAATGGGAAAAATAATAGCACTTACTTCTTAGATTTCCTGAGGTGGGATTAAAAAAATTAATGCCAAGAGGGTGTTTAAATAGCCCCTCACGTTTGGTTTGTTTGCCTGGTGACCTAAGAAAGAATGCATAGCAGCACCTTGGCTTTTGAAAGGTGTGTTCATTTATATGATCATTTTATTCCATTTATATTATTGTATCACCCCCAGACTGCAAGCCTGCATGCTCACAAAGAGACGGCAAGAAAGCTGGGCAGGAACCAAGAGGCACTGGGCAATGTGTATTGAAAACAACCATGGGCCACTAAAAAAAGTTCAAGAAGGTGTCCTCATGAAAGTATGAAAGTTTCCTCAGTTCAGACTCCTCCTTCCTTCCTGAGCGTGCCAGGAGCTCACCAGTGATGGCAGGCCATTGTGCAATGTCCTTCGCTGGGAACACAAAGCCTGCACAGTGTGTCCCCTCCTGTGGCAGGCCTGTGCCCGTGCTTGTCTGGCTCAAACAGAATCCCTGGGGGGCCAGCAGTTTCCTTACATTAGGTAGTAATGCTCTTGTTAAGGATAAATGGATGCTTTTGTCCATTAGGTGAATGGTCCTTTGATAATGGGATTGCAATCAGGCCAAGGGTTTTATTCTATTTTGCTAGGAGAGTGAGAACTATCTAAAATAGTCTTTTTTTTTTTTTTTTTTTTTCTTGTCTGGTACTAAAAAGTGACACAGTCAAATCATTTTGGCTTTCCATTATAATAGAACTCAAATTATGTATATGTGACAGATGGTTTTACTTCTTCTATTTTTCTGTTATATTGTCTTTTAGTAGATTATAAGCTTCAAAATAGATCTTGGGGCTCCATCACAAACCACGGTCTGTCGGTGTTCCCACAGGTACCAGCTGGGTTGAGAGGTGAGGGCGTACTTTTTCAGCTGGGGTCCTGAGTCTTTTCTTCTATACTGAGGTGGCTTATTTTTATACATCTGTGGTCAGTGTGGCCTGAACCTGGAGAATAAACCCAGTTCTGGGTGGCTAGTAGAACTACTGGCTGTTGAGGCTCTTCGGAGTCTTATTAAGACCCTGAAAACTTTCAGGTTGAGAAAAAAAAAATGAGATCAGCTTCTCAGACTGAGGGATGAAGCTCTATTTTCCAAGGATCTGACCCCATGGTGATAACTTGTTTGTCATGATTACCTAAATAAAGGCATGCGTGGGGCCAGCAGACGCTACTCAGATGGTCTCCTTTGCTGCCATGAGACAGCTGAAAAAGAGAACCCTACCCCAGGGTAAAGGCTACCTGCATTTTCCTCCAAGGAGTTGTAAGAAAGAGAGGCTTTGGGGAACTTTCCTAGGTTCCTTCCCAAACTACATACATTGAAAACCAATCAAAATACTGCTGGCTTGTTGATTTAGACCCAGGGCCTGTATTGACAAGTATAATCTCCCTCTGGGATAAATTAGTGAAGGCAGGTTCTTTGGATATAATTAGTATAACATGCACATTTAAAAAAATACTGTTTGCATTCTGTTTTAGTTGAGTGATTATAGGTTCATAATTAGTTGTCTATTTATAGGATTGTTCTTTATTTATCTCCCCCTCCTTAAATGTTTAGGGGAGAATATGTCCTGGGTATAGATATATTTTTGGAAGAAGGAAACATTGTCTGAGTACTTATTCTGTTGGGTATTGTGTTAGGTGCTTTGTATAAGTTATTGTTTAGAACAATTTTGTGAGTAAATTTTAAAATCCATGCTTTACACATGTTACCAATAGAGAAATCAAGGCTTATGATCTGGTGGTTAATATACTTGCTGGGCTGGGATTCTGACCAGTCAGACTCAACTTTACCGTGCAGCGTGGTCCTGCTGAATCGGAAGGTGGATGTGAGGCCAGGCTTTAGGAAGATGCAGGCCACTGGACAGGCTGCTGTACTAGGGCACAGCAGCAGACCTACTTCATCAAGTTTTCAAATTGCACCCTTTGCATAAGTTGCCTCAGGTGGGAGGCAATTTTAGCAGAATTAAACTCTTTAATGGGTTTTCCTCCCCATGCCTGGAGAATATTTTTGGTCTAAGAGATATCTTCCTTTTCAGGAAGATCTGTTCTATACAACAGACCACAAGCCAGAATGTATTTCTGGTCTCACAAAAAAAAAAAAAAAAAAAAAATAGAAGATGTATTAGGCTTTATTGCACCACTCCCTCCACCTATCAGACATACTTTAAAAAATGTAGTTCTTAATTCTATCTTGACACAATTTAGAATTTTTATAAAATGACTAGACTAGAAAACAGCCATTAAAGCAGCATTGGTGAATGTTGATCATGCCTTGATAACTGAACACGCAGTTCTGCTTGTCAAACTTCTCATGCTAAAGGGCCGACGGTGCAGTTGAAAGTGGCGACTTTCCCTATTCCTCCTTTTAATACCTTGAGCTTGAATATTAATATTATCAGGTGAAACATAAGTTTCAGACTTGCAAATTTTTGTCAAGAAATCAAAGGGAATAGAGAATTGTAAGGGCAAAGGGGAGAGAAGGGTAAGAGATGAGAGGACCTCTTAGTGCCAGCAAGATGGAAATCAACAGGATAATGAGGATTGCTAGAGTAAATAATTTCCATCTTATTCCCAATAAGAATATTCTCTCCCTCACCTTTCAAATTCCCTGCTCACCTCCTGTGCATCCAAAACAAATGATTATCTGCTCTTCATTCCTGAAACTCACCCTGAAGTGGGTGTAGTTTATGGAATTCTGAAGTGTTTCTCTCTGGGGCTCTCTAGCTGAAAGCTGGTAGAACACCGGCATTAACATGTATGTTGTTTTTGAACATGTTTTGCAGAGCCCTATTTGTTTTCATCATTTGAATTTGTGAGCGTAGTAACAGCTTCCAAAGTGTATTAGGCTTTTTTATCTTGGGAATTCATGGATAACTCTGGAATTTCTGCAGAAAAACAACAGATTCTGCATAATGTGTCCAGTTAAAGTGAGCAGAAATGCAGAATGAAGTGGATAGGTCGTGTATACTTTCCCATCTTAAAATGATATATTTTTTTTCTGTTTCACTTCACTGACCACTTTCTCTGGCCACATCACAGGCATGATCTTGCAGCATTTCTTAAAGCAACACTCCAAGTGTCTGGCATGAGTTTAGCTCTTCTTGATATGGAAGATTCAGCAGCTGCACCAAGTTAGACAAACTCTAATGGATGGACACAAAGTAAAACACCCTCTTTATTGCCATTGGTCTTCAAGGGCTGGAGGGGAGCATTAGGACCTGCTACCCATTGGGGATGGTTCTCATCACTTATCTGGTGTGGTGTAAAATGAGCCACTTGATTACATAACAGGCACATCTTTTCTCTCTCCCTTGTAGGTATGGAGAAAGCCCCTCAAGTTAGAAGCTCAGCACCTAGAGCCAGTTCTTCTGGGACTGGCATTGAAAGAGGCTCTGGCGCTCAGACCTTAGTTAAGTGTAAGCTGCCTCTGTCCCCTCATCCTCCTCTGTTGGATTTGGAAACTTGGACTGATGTCCATTACCACCATAGGTTAGTATTTGAAAACAACAGTGAAAAGCATTTACCAATCCTCAGTGTTATTTAATGGAATAGCATCTTGCATTCATAGGTTTTGTGGCAGAACAGATAGTTTATAAACTTCTTTTTTTATTTTTTTTTATTTTAAAATTGTGATTAACTTTATATACTAGGTGTACTGGTTATTTTGCTTCATGATGGTGCGTCATCAAAATAACTTTGCAGTGTCTTCTGGCCCATTCTGGTCATGTCATGATCAAAGTGTGGTTCAAATTGATTATTTGTTGTCTGTAGCAATCACTATTAACAGTTTCATCTGGTTTTAGAAGCTTATAATACATTACATCTTTCTGATCCCACCAAACGCAGAGCACTGTCTTTTCTGAAGTGATTTGGCCTTGCAGTTGATGTTGTTGGTTGACCTGGATCAACCATTATTTGTGCATTTGGGATTCTCAAAATAAATCCACTTTTCATTGCCAGTCACAATTTGATGCAAAAAAGACTTTCTTTCATGCCGTTGAAGCAACATTTTACTGATGACTTTTCGGTTTTCCATTTGTCTTTCATTCAGTTGATGTGGCACCCATTTTCCTTCCTTTAAAACTTTCCCCATTGCTTGTAAATGATCAGAAGTTGTTTGCTGAACAATGTTTAATCTTTCTGCAAGTTGTTTTTGAGTTTGACAAGCATCTTCATCCAATAATGTGTGTAATTGCTGGTCTTCAAATTTTTTCAGTTGACCTGGTTGTTCTTTGTCTTTCACATAAAAATAATCACTTTTAAAATATTTAAACCAGTTGATCACAAGTATCTTGAGATGGAGCATGTTCACCATAAGCTTCCTGAAGTATATGATAACTTTTAGCAGCACTTTTCTTCAAAATAAAGTAATGAATTAAAACTTCCTGCAAATGCTCTTTTTTGGCACAAAATTCGTCATTTTTAAGCGTAAAAATATCTATAATGTTAACACCTTCATAAAATTTGACATATGAAGTTTTGAAGCTTGCTGTCAAAACAACAAAAGAGCATACATATCAAATCATATATATATATATCAACATTTGTGTAACTCCATCTATTGAAAAAATCTGTATTTACTCCTAGTAATTCCTATTTGTATCTTTAAAAAAACTATTATTGTTGGAAGTATTACATATATCCTCCCTTTCTCTCCATTAGCCCCTTCTAGCCTACCCCACCCCACCCCAAGCCTTTACCACACTATTGTCTGTGTCCATGGGTTATGCATATATGCATACAAGTTCTTCAGTTGATTTCTCTCCACCCATCCCCACCTTCCCTCTGGGATTTAATAGTCTGTTCCATGTTTCTGGATCTATTTTGTTCATCAGTTTATTTTATTAGATTACACTTATGAATGAGATCATGTGATACTTGTCTTTCACTGAGAAGGGAACATAGTTATGTCAATGTTGCTCAAGGAAAAATGATGGATTATCTATACTAATAAAAGGGTAATATGCAAATTAATCATGATACCCTCACAGTAACAACCAAACAGCAGGCTGTGTGGCGCAACAAGGCTGGGAGGGGGGTTAGCAAGGGACGACCAAACAGCTGACCAGCAGGCTGCATGGGGTGACCAGGCAAGAAGGGGTGTTAGTGAGGGACAATGAAACAACTGACCAGCAGGCTGCATGGGGGACTAGACTGGCAGTGGGGGAGTTAGGGGCAACTAGACCAGCAGAGGGGACACTAATGGGCAACTAGACCAGCAAGAGGGGAGTCAGTTAAGGGTGACCAGGCCAGCCAGAGGACAGTTAGGGATGATCAGGCTAGCAGGCAGAGGAGGTTAAGGGGTGATCAGGCTGGGGGGGCAGTTAGGGGTGATCAGGCAGGCAGGCAGGCAAGCAGGTGAGCAGTTAGGAGCCAGCAGTCCTGGATTGTGAGAGGGATGCCCAAACGAGCAGTTGGACATCCCCCAAGAGGTCCTGGATTGGAGAGGATCCAGGCTGGGCTGAGGGGACCCCCTCTCCCCCCATGCACGAATTTCGTACACCAGGCTTCTAGTACAACATAAAAACATTATTGTCTACAATGCTTTCTTTTTACTTTAGAAAAGTATATGTGATCTCAAACTTTATTTAACTACTAGGGGCTCAGTGCAGGAATTCATGCACCTTGAAAGGAACTGTGGGCCGCAAGGCTGCAGTAGGCACAGGGGCGGGTCTTGGCCCATTCTCCATGCTTCTGCCTGGCCCCTCCCACAATGGACCCAAGTCCCCTGTTTGCTGGCAGCCCTGCCCCTGCCCCTGCTGCTCCTACTCGCTGATGCTGCAGAGCTATTTGGACCAGCACCAGCAGTGGGTATGAGTGGCTGCTGCTGACCCTATTGCCTCTCAGGAGCAGGTGAGGTGGAGAAGCCCTCAGGGGCAATCAGGGCTGGTAGCCACTGCTCATAACTGCTAATGGCACTGAATGATCAGGATCGACACTGGGCACCAGCAGTGGGTGCAAGTGTTAGGCAGTATTGTGGTGCATGGGAGCAAAGAATTTTCAGTAACTACCAGAGACTCGCCTCGATGACAGCAACCAGTGCCCCAACTTGGTCTGGCACCCCTGTTCACCTGCTTCACCATCCTGCCACAGCCAATGCCCACCATGTTCTGCACGTGGTCAGCACATGTCATATTCACCAGTTGTGTAATTGTTCTGGTTGGTCCACCACTTGGTCTATTTGCATATTAGCCTTTTATTTTATAGGATATGTTCATTAGTCCCATTTTATTCAGCAAAGACTTAAAAATAGCTGATATTTACACCTTGGGATTTTTAAATTCTTTTATTGTTTTTTACCTTGTTGAGAGAAAATCTGACATTTTCTTCTTTCAATGTGCTGCAACTCCTTGAGTTAAGTGGTTGTGTTATTTGGAACTGTGCTTAGTGCATAGTAAGTGATGAATGCTTATTTGTTAATGCAGTTGTTGACTAGTAAAATATAATTTAACAGAGACAGATGTATGTAGTCTAGTTCTATAACCTGGGAAAGGTCAATCAGAATGACATAACAGTCTGGATTATGGAAGATATGTAAGGAACTGCAGAATGTTCTGTTTGCATGTCCCAGCCAACTGAGGAGGTAAAGGAGATGTTTTCCAGTTGGCAACCTGAGAAGACTGCTTTAATCAATAGATTTAATCAGCTAATAAACCAAATTTGAAATTAATTTTTCTCCATGGGTCTACCAAAATACTTAAGAATTATTTCCTCTCAAGCTGATTACATATATATATATATATATATATATATATATATATATATATATATACTAGAAGCCCAATGCACAAATATTTGTGCAAGGATGGGCCTTCCTTCCCCTGGCTGCTGGCACCACTTTTGCTCAGGCCCAGACCTGTCTTTCCACTTTCTTATGCTGCCTAGAGACCCGGAACTGCTGGAGTAGTGTGGAATGCCATGGCGACGATGCAAATGTCCTGCCCCGCCCAGCTGCTCAGCACCTGCATATGCAAATTAACCCAACATCTTTGTTGGGTTAATTTGCATGCCCACTCCTGATTGGCTGGTGGGTGTCACAAAGGTACAATCAATTTGCATCTTTCTCTTTTATTAGTGTAGATTATGCTGGCCTTTGTGGTCTCTTCTTACAGCAAATTAGCCTGAGCCTGACTGGTGGGGGTCTAGATAACAGGTGGCCAAAGTGACACCCCTTCCTTGTAACATGCTAACTTTACTTTCCAAAAGAAAGCAGCTCTTTATCTTGAAGTAATACATTCTAGCTTTGTAAGGTCTTAGGTAAACTATATTGCACTTTTAAATGTCTGAGGATGAAAATAAATATTTGCTGAACTGAATTGATATACTAAAGTTCTCAGATGAAAATAAAACTCAGCTATTTAAACTCCTATTGGCAGGTTGCATTCTTAATATATAGGTTTATAGAGACCAACTTTTCTCAGTGGCTGCATTTTTTTTTCCACACCGTGGCCCTGTTTCTCTTGCCCTTAAAAGGAAAGTATTCAGGAAATAAACTCTTATGATTAAAACCACCTCCATCTTTCCAAGCTAAATCCTGAAATCCCATAGCTGAGGGCCTGAGCTCCTGAGGAGGTGTTTGTTCCAGCCTGTGAGAGGAGTGGCAGCTGTCAACCTGCCTTCTTTCTTGTTAGTTGGGAGTGGGAGGGTGGAGGATGTCAACTCTATCACAACCCAGTTCTCCATTTGAATACATAAATGTAGAGTTCCTTACCTTTTATAAGTTTCTATCTGACAGGTAGGCTCAGAAAACATCTTTCCCCAAAACTGAAATGTTGATATAAATATCTGAAGAAAAATTTTAATCACAGTATACATTGAACAGGCTCACTGATCTTGTATACCTGGAAAAAGATTTTCAAACAGACTTTGTCAGCTCAGCCCTGGCATTCCTTGTCAAACAAAAGCATGCCTAAAGACACATTTCAAACGCCGGCGATGCAGCACTTGCTAACCTGCAGAAAATCGAAAAGGAATGCAGAGGCCAAGAACAAACAGAATCGGAACCAATGAGAAATGAAGCACAGTTCTGAGAAAGTGTTTCAGAGAACCAGAGATGTTTTTAAGAGGCTACATCAATAGCTAAACATCAGCAAGTCAAATTTCATTTTTTTTGTTTGTTGTGATAGTCTTAAGATTTGTAATGAAGAAATGAAAGCTGAGATGCAGCCTCAGCTAGCTAATACTTAAAATCTAGAGAGTAGGATAAAAAAAAAAAAGGTGGGAAGAGAGATAAATCTTATTTTTGGCTTATACAAGTTGAGTTGTCTTCAGTAATTTCAGAATTTAAACATTTCAATCAACTTCAGATTTGGATCAGGCACCTTCAGCAGAATTAAAAGTCTCATTTTTTTTATTATTTTTTTTTTAGCTCTATTTGGATCAGTGGATAGAGCATCGGCCCATGGAGTGAACAGTTCCAGGTTTGATTCTGATCTGGGCACATACCTTGGTTGCAAGCTCGATCCCTGACCCTAGTCTGGGTGGGTGCGGGAGGCAACCAATTGATGTGTCTCTCTCACATTGATGCTTCTCTCTATCTGTCTCTTCCCCTCATTTCCACTCTCTCTAAAAATCAATGGAAAAATATCCTGGGGTGAGGATTAACAAAAAATAAAAATGGATTTATGCTGAGTGCAAAGACAAATAAAATAAAATAAAAGTCTCTTTCTTTTCTTTAAGGGGAGGCCCCATCTCTCTACTCAGAGCCATGCCACTCAGGTAACTTGGGTTGATTACACAGTGATTTTATAATGTGCACAACACAAGCCCAAGTTTACTATTTTCAAATAAAATCATGTGGTTTCCTATGGCTTGAATATTTTTTTTTTTTTGTCCATTTTCAATGTGTTATTTATAGTGCAATTGGGCCTAGACTTCACAAATACATTTCTTGACTTCAAAACAATTTTTAAATCACTCATAAAGCACATACATTTCAGGGGTATTTTCCGTACCATCGCACACACTGCCCTGGAAAGGCACAGGAAAATGACAGATTTGGAAATGAATAGGTACTCCATGTAGAGGACTCCCTGGAGCCATGGTCACAGATCTGGGTCCAAGGGTATGAGGCTGGTTTCATGAAAGGAGTGGGGGGGGGGGGGGGCTTCACTTTAGCTAATTTTGGGACACTGACATCTTTTACTGCTCCTTCTGTTCACATGAATACATAAACGAGGACACAGTAAAGAACAAAGCTTGCTTTTGATAGCATAGAATGGTGATGATGTAAAATCCTGCCTTGCATGGTAATATTTTAAGAAATATGTTAGTGTTACCCAGTGAGATGACTGGAAAGAAGAATCTCATGACACTTATGGGCTTTTTATACATTTCAAACTAAGCTTTTCAATCTTAGTTTGTTACTAAGGGAAAAAGAATAAATAATCTAAACTTTGCTTATTTCTCATAATTATTGGAATAAAATAGGACATCTCTTTGGTATAGCAATTGTAATGATTTGACAATTTTATTCCTTCCAATTATTTGCAGATGCATTATTTCTTAGGCATGTGACACTGGACAAGTAAACTTCTCTATGCATCAGTTTTCTCATCTATAACATAGAGAAAATAATAATACCCACCAATAGTATTGTTGTGAGAGTTAAATATATATATATATAGTTAATGTGTGTAAAGTACCTATATCACTTCCTGGCACATAGCAGGCATAAATCTATGTTGTTATTATAGTAGTATCTATCATCCTATATAATAAAGAGGTAATATACAAATTGACCATCACTCTAACACACAAGATGGCCACCTCCATGTGTTCAAAAATGGCTGCCCCCCTGTGGACACAAGATGGCTGACACAAGATGGTTGGCAAGGGAGGACAGTTGCGGGGGACCAGGCTTGCAAGGAAGGATAGTTGGGAGTGACCAGGCCTGCAGGGGAGGACAGTTGGGGGGAATCAGGCCTGCAGAGGAGGGCTATTGGGGGCAATTGGGCCAGCAGGGGAGCAGTTAGGCATTGATCAGGCTGGCAGGGGAGTTAGGGGATGATCAGGCTGGCAGGCAGAAGTAGTTAGGAGCAATCAGGCAGGCAGGTGAGTGGTTTGGAGCCAGCAGTCCTGGATTGTGAGTCTGACATCCCTCTAAAGGTCTCAGATTGGAGACGGTATAGGCTGGGCTAAGGGACACACTACCCCATGCATGAATTTCATGCACCGGACCCCTAGTCTATAATAATAAAAGTATAATATGCTAATTAGACCAGACAGCCAAATGACCTTCCAGATGTCCTTGGGATGAAACTTAAGTGGTAGGAGCCAAGGCAGAGGCTGTTAGAGGCTGTTAGGCAGGCGAACAGTTAGGGGTGATCAGGCAGGCAGTTGAGTAATTAGGGGTGATCAGGTAGGCAGGCAGAATGGTTAGGTATAATCAGGCAGGCAGGTGAGTGGTCAGGGGTGATTGGGCAGGCAGTGGAGTAGGTTAGGGGTGACCAGGCAGGCAGGCAGGTAAGAGGTTAAGAGCCAGTGGTCTCAGATTGTGAGAAGGATCCCAGGTTACAGAGGGTGCAGGCTGGGTTGAGGGACTCTCCCCACCCCCAATGCATGAATTTTGTGCACCAGGCCTCTAGTCCTGTGTAATAAAACCTAATATGATAAGTGTCCAGTTGTCCAGTCTGTTCAACCAATCAAAGTATAATATGCTAATGACATGCTAAGGCTGCTTTAACTGTTCACTATGACATGCACTGACCTCCAGTGGGCAGATGCACCGACCCATAAGCTAGCTTGCTGCTGGGGTCTGGCAGGTTGGGATTGAGTGAGAGGAGCCAGACATGCCCTGCAGCCCTCCTTCGGTCCCTCCCCAGCTGGCCAACCTCCAGATCTCTCCCTGGCCCTGATCATGCACCAGTGGGGTCCCTCAGCCTGGCTTGTACCCTCTAGCAATCTGGAACTCCTAGGGGGATGTTGGAGAACTGGTTTTGGCCCGGTTCCACAGGCCAGGTCGAGGGACTCCACTGGTGCAGGAATTTGTACACCAGGCCTCTAGTAACTATATAAATATAAAATATCAATTATCTTTTGTTTAAAATAGCTTTATTGAGTTATAATATACATATCATAAAATTCACCTGTCTTAGATATACTTTGCAATGATGTTTTGTAAATGTACAGATGTGTGCACTCATTGCCACAATCCAGTTTTGGTTATCTATTCACTGATTGATGGAATCTTGCATTGTTTCCACTTTTTAGCTACTTTGAATAATGCTGCTATGAACATTCACATACAAGTCTTTGTGTGGACATCCATTTTCATTTCTCTTGTATAGATACAATTTTAATTTCCATTGGGTAGACACTTAGTAGTAAAATCTCTGGGTCATATGGTAAATTTATTTTTAACTTTTAAGAAATTGCTTAAAAGTAGCTGCATCATTTTACATTTCCACCAGCAATGTTTTGAGAATTAGAGTTTCTTCATGTCCATGCCAAACCATTTTTTTAAGAATATAGTTTTACTGATTTCAGAGAGGAAGGGAGAAGGAGAGATAGAAACATCAATGATGAGAGAGAATCATTGACTGGCTGCCTTCTGCAGCCCACAACACAGGCATATGCCCTGATCAGGAATCGAACCATGACCTCTTGGTTCATAGATGGACACTCAACCACTGAGCCATGTCAGCTGGGCCGAGCCACGCTTTTTAATTGCCTGCCTTTTTTTTTATCATAGTTTTTCTAGTGAGAAAGACGTGATATTTCATTGATATTCTAATTTTGATTTTACTAATGACTTATGATGTTGAACATCTTTTCATGTGCTTATTGCTTATTCATATATCTCCTTTGGTGAAGTATCTAAAGTCTTTTTTTTATTTTTAAGTTTGGTTCTTTGTTTTTCTATTTTTGTTGTAAGAATTCTTTGTATTTTCTGAATACAAGGTCAATCAGCAAAATAATTTGCAAATCTTTTTCTCCCAGACTGTGGCTTGCCTTTTCATTTTCTTATAATGTCTTTTGGACCTCAAAGCTCTTATATAGATTATGCTTTTATTATTGCATCTAAGAACTCTTTTTCCAACTTAAAGTTATGAATGTTTTCTCCTATATGTTCTTCCAAAGGTTTTGTAGTCTAGTTTAATTCTTATAATTAGGTATATGAAAACTTACTCTTTCACTGGGTAAATATTTAAGGTATGAATACATTTATAGAAAGATTTGACCCTTGTCTTGAAGAAGTTTATAATCTTGTTGGACAATAATTGCACACACAAAAGAACCCAGCACATTATTGCTATGGCAGGTTAGGTAAACTGTGTAGAAGGTGCAGAAAGATCCAAGTTTGTTTGTGAGAGTCAAGACCTTTTGTCCATAGAAGTTACTGATGGAGCTGAGACACGAAGGAGTAGGAGTTATCCAGGTAGCATGTTGGGAGAGAGTTATCAGGCAGAGGTAAGAGAACATGCAAATGTATAAGGTAGGTCAACAAAATGGCTAGAAAGGTAGATAAAGTGGCTATAAAATCAAAGGTCAGGTGGGGAATGGAGGGTGATAAGGTTAGTGGGTAGGTCGAACCAATTCACATAGGGTTTCGAAGCTCATGCAAAAGTTTGTTTTATCACATGCCTTTGGAGAATTTGTATAGGTGAGCAAAACCATACTTGCATGATGGAAAATAGTAACTTTGGTTGCAGTGTATATACTACACTGAAAAGGGGGTAATAATGATATATTTCAAGGACCATTCATTCCAGATTCACTCTGCCAGGCTCCACCTAGTCCCACAAATCAGAAACTGGGTGCTGCATTGCATGAATTTACACTTTTCTAACAAAATTGCCAGGTGATTATTATGCCCTGAAAAAGATAGGTGCCACTGGGTTAGAGAACAGAGCAGTTAGGAGGCTGTGGCTATAGTGGAGATGAGAGCCTTAACTCAGCAGTGGCAGCGGGAAGACAGAATAAGGGAAGGATATGATAGAGATTGAGAAGGGGAAGACTAGGAAGGAATTAGACAGGTGGTGGTGCCACTAACTTAAATGCAAAATTCAACTGGAGGAATATCATGGTGGAGGTTAGTGGGAAAGGAAGATAAGTATTAGAAATCCAAAATATGAGATGCCAGTGGAACACCCAAATGGAGATATCCAGCAGCAATTATATCCAGATAGTTCTTTAGTTCAGAAAAGTTGTTTGGGCTGGAGATAGGAGATTAGGGCAGTTTTAGATAATACTTACAGCGATGGGTTTGCACATATTAGAAAATACAATAAAATCATTTTGTTAAGACTGGTGGAACATGCCCGAATTCCTCATTAAATGTACAGAAGCACATCCTGGAAGCCAATTAGCCTTCAGCTTGATACCTCATCATGTATTAATGCATGAGAGTTTAATTGCTTCTCATCTTGAACTGCTCTTCAATTCATTGGCAATTTTACTCACCCAGAGGTAGGTAAGTGAATTAGTTAGCTGTAACAAACCCCAGATTTTCAGTAGCTAGACATAACTACTACAAAAGTCTATTTCTTCTGTAAATAATAGGCCAGTACAATTGGCAGGGAGTTTCCTCCATGTGGGATTCAGGGACTCAGTTCTTTTCAACATCTGGCTCCACCATTCTCTAAGGGACTCAAGAGATCTGCTTGCAGGTGGCAGCGGGGAGGACAGAGGGCTAAGAAGGCACATCCACTTCTCAGCCACCTTGGCCCAGAAGTGACCTTGGATTACATTCCATTGGTGAACACTAGTTATGTGGATTCACTTAGATACAAGGAGGCTGAGAAATGTCTTGCCTGATTGGACACCTGGTTCAGTGACAGGTTGTTTTTTGTTAAATTCTCACTTGAGGATATTTTTCCACTGACTTTTAGAGAGAGTGGAAGAAAGAGGAAAAGACAGAGAGAAATACCTATGTGAGAGAAACACATTGATTGGTTGCTTTCTATATGCACACCAACCAGGGCCAAGGTTGTGCCCTTGACCTGGGACCCTTCATTCTGGAGGCCAATGCTCTATCCATGGAGCCAAACTGGCCAGGGCTTGGTGACCAGTCTTTATAATGGAGAGGGCACATTAATTATTGGAGGATGGCTAGTCTTCTTTAACATAGTAGCCATGTTAGATTGGAGTATGCTCCAACCTGATATCTGGAGTAGACTAAAAAATGCTCCACGAAACTGTCTGATTGTTGATTAACTGGAATTTTGGAGCCCCTCCTATATGCCCAGCACTATTTTAGGTACTGTAGGGGTACAATTAAAGCATACATGGATTGACCAATCAAAAGGTATTTATCTGGCACCAGAGCATAATGAAAACTTAAGTCTAAATTATGATTCTTATCCTCGAGGAAGCAAGAATGACTTCCATAAAGTGATCAGCAAAGAGTACTAGAGAGAATATTAACCTTTAAAAATAGGTAACATTGTGACACTGTTTTCGAGAATAAAATACCAGAGGACCAGAGCACTTAGGACAGGCACTTTTGAGGAGGTGGAGTGAGGACTAAATTTTACGGGATGGGAACCAGATGGTTGGAGTGGGGAGAAAGAAGCATGTCAAGAGGAGCAAAGCAGATGTGAAGGCACAGGGGCAGCATGAAAGCAGCAGTCATGGAGCATGAAGCCTGTCTGACGAGAGTGGAGAACACATGGGGCTATCAGCCATCTCAATAAAATCGCTCTTATTTGTTAATGCAGCATAAAAATAGTTACATAGATTAGCATCAATCTTGTCTTCATGGAAGAGGGACTTTTTTGGAAATAGAGTGAGTGGGTCACAGACCTAGAAAATAAGTAGTGTTTTTTACTAGTAAACCTCTAAAACAAGTTCACAGAGGCAGATGCTTTAAATTGCATGTTTTACTGTTTCTAACATTAGCAGCTCTGTGTAACTTGCCCAGTCTTTGTAGTGGGCTCCAGGGTAAGCAATAGCTGTTTTTTATTTATTCAACGATAGTTCATGATTCTTCTAGGCCCAGGGTCTGCAAACTGCGGCTCTCGATCTATATGTGGCTCTTTGGCCCCTTGAGGGTGGCTCTTCCACAAAATACCATGGCCTGGCGACTCTATTTTGAAGAAGTGGTATTAGAAGAAGTTTAAGTTTAAAAAAATTGGCTCTCAAAAGAAATTTCAATTGTTGTACTGTTGATATTTGGCTCTGTTGACTAATGAGTTTGCCGATTACCGTTCTAGGCTAAGCCAGTGGACAGCTAGTGGGAAAAAAGGCTATCTTGGTTGAATGGGGTCATCTTATAAAGAGCTTTACCAGTCAGGTGGCTGAGTTCAGACTTGATGTGGTAGCTACTGGGGAGCCATTGAAGCTTTCAAATAGGTAACTTTTTGAGAATGCCAGTGAATGAACATTCATCTTCCCTCAATATGCAAATGGCTGGAAGTGAGGAAAGCTGGTGGAAGAGATTCCAACAATTTTAGAAATGTAGGTGTGGGACTGAGGGCTAGTATTGAAGGAACAGAGAAGTACAGGGGAAATGGGGAATGGGAGGGAGGAGGCAAAGTCCTAAGATTCCGGGCCTGAAAGAACATCAGGGATGTGGAAGGAAATTAGTGCATGGCAGAGTGTGGGGAGGAGCGTGAAGAAGATCCGGTGATTACTGCGGAGACTTGGAGTGACAGTGTGACTGGAGAGAATGCTCGCTGTCTCCTCAGTCTCTCATTAGTAAGGGGAGCGCATTTGTGGCTCAGTCCCACCACTTGCTCCCCGCAGTGTCCCTCGGCCAGCAGGCCTTGCCCGGAGCCTCCTCAGTGGCCCAGCAGCCCTCTAATCTGAGGATAAAGGATCGAAAGCCAAGACTCACGGCTTTTGAGTAATACCTAATTTTTATTGACAGTCCTGAAAAGTTCTAGATGCACTTAGCACCTCCAAAGAAGCGCTAAATGATTTAACATTTTGGGGACAAATTGGTTCTATTAGTCTCTAGTGCCAAATTCACCAAAAATAGCTCATTAGCTGTGCATTGTGATTTCACTAGGGTGCCCTGGTCTTGGCTGGATTCCAAAGAACACATTTGTATAAAAATGTTCCCATTATGGAGTGTGATACCTATTAATGGAGCACCATATGCAGCAGAGCAGCTCCCCTTGCCTCCTCCCTGCCTTTCAACCTGAAGTTGATATTTTCCACCCATTTTTGCCAAGTGACCTGCTTCGTAGGGGTTAAACTTTACCTAATGGGCTAAGGCCTGAGATGCTGTAGCAATCAATCTTTCATCTGGATTTAAGCACCTTAGTTTTCCCTTTCTCTGTGCCCACTGCCAATCCTGACCCTTTCATTCTCTCCTAGCCTGGGGCGAAGGAAGGGAGGGGGGAAGGGTGAGAGTGGGCTTCAAGCCCAGACCTACAGCTGTGCCTGATTGACCGACAGTTCTGTTGTTAGCCACAAAAAGGCCACTTTTAAAGGCTAAAGCAAGAATGACCAGCTGGTGTGACAGGCCTTGGGTTTTTGCCTAGTTGCATTAACATTCATCAGTTCCGGTCCTTTCTCATCAGGTTCATGATTTCAAGGGTGGTATTTTCAAACCCTTTTATTTTTTTTTTATGGAAGTTCCTGGCTATCAAATGCTATCTGCAGTTATTATTTTTTTTAAATGATGGCCTCCATTTTGTAGGTAGCTTTAAACTTTTAATAAAAATGGCTTAGAGTAAAAATAAATGGGAATACTTGTTATTCATCAGGAGAGACCTGTTGAGAGGTTTAATAGCAATAAAAAATCAAGACATGGTAAACTCAAGAATAGATAGAAGCATTTGTTTGAAAGAGGGTGTTTTCTGAAGTTCTAGATCTGAGGCCCTCTTGGTGCCTTCAGTGTTTAAGTTAAACATGGTGTCTTTGGGTCTGGATCTAGGATTTCTTCTTTGTCTAGTCCTGGTTTAGAAAAACTGGGAATAGCTCTAAAGGTTGGTATCACTGGGAAAGGTATATGTCAATAAAAAAATGTCATTAGTACCAGGTTTTTCTTTCCACACAGAGGTGCATTCGTTTTTAAAGTAATGTGTTAACTTAGCAAAAGAACAATGAACACCGTGGAGTGGCACTGTGGGTGATGATGTGAAAATGAACAAGGCAAGCTCTGACCCCAAAATGTTTACATTCAACATGAACAGAAATTTAAAAATTCAGGAGATGAAGAGTGCTAACATGAACAAGCAAAGAAAAACAAAACAGGAGGTATGAGGAGAATGCTTGACTAAGTTGGAGGATGGCAAGATTGCCTCTTGGAGATTTCGAAGTTTAGGGCTTTGTACCTTCACACGCATTATACTGGTTATTCTCTAGTGGGATTTGGCCCGCCTGAGAGTCTACATAGGCATATGATTAGGAAGAGTACAGCACAGTTCACTTTCATTTTCAAAAAAACCACAACCCCACGCCAATAAACCACAAATTAGTTTTAGTTCTATTTGTGAAAAGCCTCAATTTTAATTGAACTCCTTTTTTTAAAGAGCATAAAATTATGTGGAATTTATTTTCTATTTTCTTTGAATATATGTTTCAAAATAATAAATTATCTTGGGTCTAACATGGGTGATCTTTAAAAAAACATAATTCAGAATACTATTAAACTTTATTGATAGATCAAAGAGGTCTGTATAAAAATCTTTGTGTAGAGCTTCCTAATCATATGCCCATAATTTTATTTTTTAATTAAAAATGCTTTTATTGATTTTTAGAGAGGAGTAGAGAGATGGAAACATCAATGAGAGAAAAACATCATCGATTAGCTGCCTGCTGTACACTCCTCATAGTGGATTGAGCCTGCAACCTGGGCATGTGCCTTGACCAGGAATCGAATCGTGACCTCCTGTTTCATAGGTCAATGCTCAACCGCTGAGCTACACTGGCCAGACAATAATTTTAATTAATGACTCTCAGTTGAGAATTTGTGGGGCAGGTCGCAGGAATCTATACTAGATACAAGTCTGGCAGTGATACTGATGAGCATTTTGAATTTAGAACATTGCATTGTATCTAGAATTGGAACACAATTTTTTTTTTTAAAGCACAATCTGTGTATACACCATTAATTGCTGTTTTTATTCCAGGTATTGTTAACTGGAAAAGAGAAAACTTTCTTTCTTAATGTATTTCTACAACCAAAAGAGAGTGATGCTGCACAAATCTTAGGAACATCTGAGAGAATGACAATCACAGGACAGGTTCCACTACTTTCTTTAGACATTAAAGTGACCTCTCCTTTCTAGCAACACCAATAAAGGCCAGTTAGAGCCCAGCATGTAGGAAGGTCCTCAGACTTCCTCAGAAGGTGTGCTTTGTGGATGGATCTTACTGTGGTGTGTGCAGGGGAACAGGGTACAGTTCCATTTACAAGTTTGGATAACATGCACTTTCACATACATTGTGCTGGTTGTTCTCCATTTTGCTCTTCCCCACCTCACCAGTGAGATTCGTTCTCTGTCCTTTTCTTGGCTGCACAGGGCTCCAGGCAGCTGCCCCCTCCCTGCCTGGCAGAGCTGTGTCTCCCAGACTACAGCTCCTGCGGGCTGGCCCCGCATATGCGGCTTCAGTTCTCACCAACCTCCAGTAACACTGTTGTCTTGCCTTTCTCCTCCAGGCCCACAGTGGCAATGGCTTCGCAGTATTTCTAGTGCTGGACACCCCACAACCCCTCATTAGATCACCGGACCCTGCTCTGTGAATAGTTCTTTCTGACTGTTCTTCAGAAGCCCATCTGAGTGGGTCTCTGCATCCCATCAGGACCCGATGAGACATGAGTCACATTCCAAAGAGCTCCCTCGTTCACACAGAGGAGCCCAGAAGGTTTCTTTCTTTAGAGACCGAACAGAGCGGCTTAAAATGGCCAAGTACCAGAATAGGAGCATCAGGAAGGGGCACTGACTAGAGGAGTTCTTCGGGGGAAATGCTAACAGCACAAAGGGATGTAGAAAAAGCCTATGCTGACTGCACAGAATGGCTGGGAACACTAAAGAAAGGAAACCATGAGGTTGAACTTGCATTCACAAGAAAACATTTTGAAAATAGACATTGCAAGCCAAATGAAGACTCACAATCATATCTCCCAATACAGCCATGGACTGAGCTGACAGCGGATCAGAGTGAGAATAAATATAGTAACTACTAACTACGGGCAGGGCACTGTCCTTGCTCTGGTCGCCGACGTTTCTGGCATCTGCGACAGCCTTTGTGTGTCACCGGGAAGGTGGGGACGTGCCGATGACAGCTCTGCACGGCGGGAAAAGTTTTAATGTGCTGTCGGACTTTTTCAGTCTTGTCGGGGTCCCGGGAGGCAAAACTTGACTTTGTGTTCTATCTTGTTTATGATGTATGTGGATATTTTAAAAGATATGTGCTTTCCATAGTGGTATAGAGTCACTTGGATTCTTCCTTTTGGTATAAGGTTACATCAACCAAAAGTCAACAAGTATAATATATTCTCAGAGTTTAGCATACACTCGGCACTGTGGAAGCCTCATGTGCTTGATTGCTGTACATACGCATATCTGAACCAGCCGCCGAGGTAAGAGTCCGTGTTCCCCTCCCAAGCATTTTACTCTACGATGGGGCTCCAACTGACCCTGAGCTCCTCTAGACCCTGCTGGCTGGGGGAAACAAGAGCCCTCTCTGAACACGTGAGAAAAGTGCAAAGGGGTTGAAGGGCAAGTTACCATTCATATACAGAAGTCAAGCAAGCTCTTTTGGAGAAATGAGAGCTCTATCAGTGTTCACTGCTAATAGCCAAAGTAACAGCACGGAGCTCCACTGTCCGAGGCATTTCCACGAATGGGGTGACGTGATTCTCACAGCCCTTTGAAGTATGCTGTCTTATTATCCCCATTTTACAGATGAGGAAATGGGGCACATAGAGTTCCAATAACTTTCTCAGGGTGCAGGAGTCAGGACGGTGTAGAACCAAGTCACCACTGGTGGAGAGAAGCAGGAGGAGGACACATGTAAGAAGGGTTTGGGAAGACAGTTATCAATACTTTGAGAAGGTACATGGGGCAGAGAGGCAAGAGCAGGCATTCCAGTTGAAAAGAAAATGTATTTAAAGTCAAAGTGTTCAGCCCTAACCCTATCTTGTTAGTAGTTAAGTTTCCATGATCCCTATTGCCACCATACAATACAGGCTAATACCTCAGTCCCTAAGCGACCACAGGAATCTGGAAAACTGAAGGGCGAATGGGTAACATCGTTGACCACAACCCTCAGCTTGTGACAAGAAAGGGCTGGCAGTGGAAGCAGCCGCAATCCACGGAGTGTGAACTCCAACTGCCACATAGGAGGGCCTCACGTCCCCCCGCCAGGAGGGCCTGCGGGTGAATTCAGAGTAAGTTCAAGTTCTCTTTCCACATCCATGATTCATCGTTAAAAGAGTGAAGCTACTGAATAAAAGTGAAATTGGGTTTTTGAGGCCTCTGGTAATTTTCGAGTCATGCGTTCCGTTGGCTCTGGCTCAGTCGGCGTTACTTCTCGGTGTGATTTTCCCTTAAAGTGGGGGTTTCTGAAGCAGGTGTTCTCGGTGGTGTAGGGGGTAGGGGTGGGCAGCAAAGTCTTTAAGGTGAACCTTCTGGACGTGGCTGGGAGAAAAGAGACTTGATCACCTAACCAATATACAATATATATCTTTAAAATATATTTTATTGATTTTTTTACAGAGAGGAAGGGAGAGAGGTAGAGAGCTAGAAACATTGATGAGAGAGAAACATCAATCAGCTGCCTCCTGCACACCTCCTACTGGGGATGCTCCTTGGCATGCCCTTGACGGGAATCAAAACTGGGACCCTTCAGTCTGCAGGCTGATGCTCTATCCACTGAGCCAAACTGGTTTTGGTAATCTACAATATTGGTTGAGCACTTACTCTGTGGGACTCAAACTGTGCTGTGCGTGTTTAACAGGAGGGAGAGTCTTTAAAAGCACAAAGGCAGTGTGGTCAGGATTCGTCTTCTCCCTACACTGAGCCACCTCAGAGACAAAGGTGCTTCCATTCTTCAAACCGGGAGCCACAGCGCTGAGCGCCGTGTACCAGGAAGAGCCCTGCCGTGTCTCTCCGCAGCCATGGAGGCGGGCAGCGCTGTGCTGATGGCGAGCTGGCCGGAGGAGAGACAGGCTTACTCAGAGAGCTTCATTGGGAAGAAATAATGCATGTAAATGAGGGGGCCGTCATGATGTAAAAGCAGACTGTGACTGTTCCCTGTGGGCCTTCCGGATAGGGCCTCAGGAAGCTGTTCTGAAAGCCAGCACCGACTCCAGGCAGAGCTAGGAGGGTGGGCTTTTCATCGTTTCCGTCCACACTCGGTTTCTCATTCTTGAGTCACCCTGTTTTAACAAAGGCACTTTTCTGTCCTCCAAACACAAGTTCATAAGCAGATGCAAAATATTTCCATTTGGACATGAGCCAAGGGCAGGGCACCCTGCTTTGCGCTGCCAAAGGCCCCTGAGCCTGGGGATCCAGCAACTCTGCTCACACCTCCATGGGCTGGGCTTCCCTTCTCTGTGCAGCCTGGTGGCTCTTGAAAGAATGAAATCTCCTTACTGAGTGTTGAGTTCTGAACCAGTGATACCTCAGACCCTCTCCTGGAGGGACAGCTGACGAACCCCCAGAGAGAGCTGAGGGGTGCCAGGCGTTGGTCAGGCCGGCTGTCCCCTGATATCTCAACACCTCCCCACCTCCGCTATGACAGGCAAAAGCCAAGCGTGCCAGCCATAGTTCAGTGTCAAGAGAGGAAGGACTGCAGTGACAGAGAAGGAAAGGGGGACAGGTGGTGAGCTGGGATGAGAAGGCCGCCGGCCAGCTCTCTGAGAGAAGGTAATGCATTTGATGCCCTCTAATGGCACTCCCGACTGAGGGGCCATATGGAGCCCTGGACACCGCACCATTCCCTCTCACTCCCCAGGTGAGCCCACCTTTTCCTGACGAAATCACAGCATCAACTGGGTCAAGCAGGTGCCACTGGTATTTCCTACTGCTCTTATTCTGAAGGGGAAGCTAAACATATAAGGAGGATCCTGGCAGCTGCTCCCAGTATGTCTTTTATAGTTAGAGTCTGGCCAGGCTGCTGTAGCATTTGGGAATGTATCCTTTCAGATCCCTGCATTTTAGAGATACTCAAGGTTAACCCTTTAAGCCTTGGGACAAAAATGGGGAGGACGAAGGGCAAATCTGGCTGTCAATGCACCTGGAGAAATTGCACTGCTTTTACCACTCCTACGCCTCTACCCGCCACTGACTCACATAGCTCACAGCTATGTTATGCTCCTGGACTCCAAGGGTGTTTGAGTTTGTAACCCCTACTACTGACACTTTTAAGTGGCTTTTTGATGGACACATTTCTAAAAGATACTGCACTTTCTGAAGCAATAATATACAATGAATGTAATTTTCTTTCTGCCTCACCATATACTTTAGCTGTGTTTCTGGCCGGAGCTGTAAATTCAGAGTTAGTGGACACAGCGCACTGACTGGGCTGGCCCTCGGAGGCTTTGGAGCGTGCTCTGAAAGTGTCTCCGAGGCCAGGTTTCCCCTTGGTTGACTGTCTGATGCTGGTGAAGGCCAGGTGACCTTAGGGCCACAGCCTGAACTCCAGAGGAGGGTAGGGTGGCAGCTTCCTCAGGCTAATGAACAAGGGAATCAGGGCTGATGCTTTCTCAGCCTTTACCATATCCGGTCCCCGGCCTTGGCTCATTCCAAGAATGTTGGGGAATTTCTGCCTGGTGGACACAGCGACCAACACTGTGCAACGTTTCATCAGTTGACCTTCTCTTCCTCCAAACTATCGTTTCCTGAACTTTTGAGGTCCTAGTGGCTTGGGGTCTCTGACCCTGTGATGGGATTGTCCATTGAATGGCTCAAGTAACTTGGGCACATCTGTTGGTATGAATGCTCAGTCTGAATGGTGTGTGTGTGTGTGTGTGTGTGTGTGATTGTATGCACACACACAGAGTCTGACTATGCTAGAGGGTGAGGAGGAGGCAGTGCCCCTCTCTGCCACTCTTCCTGAAGCCTCCCTTGCTTATAATACATATTTGGCAGGAGATGCTATATCTCAAGATGCAAAGTACAGCCACCTACCCTGATAGCGCCCTGCTGCTGTCTTTTGAATGGCTGTGCAAAGGCAGGAACTGCAAGGGCAGCTCAGAAGACAGCTCCAGGGCCGCCAAGGGGTGGCCTTTTCCTTTGCATCAAAGTCTTTTTCTGTCACCTCCAACGTCCTCCATACTGTTTGGATTCAGAAGATGGTGTGTGTGTGTGTGTGTGTGTGTGTGCGTGTGCGTGTGCGCGCGCACGCTAGGAATGTGGTTTTCAATCTATCCCCATTGATAGTTGCAGTTAGTGCAACCTTTCCCTTGACCCCTGATTGCCCATCACACTGAGCTTCCAGGGCTGTGACCTATGTTTGTTCTTTGGTGAACCTCCCTGATTATTTTAATCAGATGTTGAGGGGGTGGGTAGGCATTGTAGGCATTGCTTTGTGCCAGCATCTTGGTATAGAGATCCTCTGTCCATGCTTTAAAGAGAGAGCAAGAGAGCAGAACGGCCACATGCTAGAGAGCAGACGAGTTCATTCTGAATCTTGGCCCCTCCTACCAGCCTGAATTTGGCTTCTTTGGTATTTCCTTAGTTATAGAACTTCTGTTAAGCTAGACTTCAGGCAGTTCTCAATGATGGTTGTTCTATAGTTCAGTTGTAATTTTGATGTTGTCGTGAGAGGAGGTGAGAACAGTGTTTATCTACTTGCCCTCATTTTAAAAAAACGTTTTTATTGATTTTTAGAGAGAGAGGAAGGGAAAGGGATAGAGAAATAGAAACATTGATGAGATACATCATTGATCAGTTGCCTCCTGCATACCTCCTATACGGGATAGAATCCACAACCCAGGCATGTGCCCTGAGTGGGCATGGAAATGTGACCTCCTGGTTCATAGGTCGATGCTGAACCACTGAGCCACACCAACCAGGCCATCTTCTTGCCCTCTTGACTCAGTATATTGACTCATTCCCATTTTCTTCTTACTCAAATTATCCACACAGTCCCTAGCATAAAGCGGTAGGTCAACAAATGTGGAGTGAATGCTCCCTTCTAGACACTGTCCTTACAGGTGGTCTTTTTTTCTTTTCTCCCTCCCCTGGAAATTTATCCCAGACTATTCAAATTTTTCCCCCTGGAGCTGCTGTGATCCTGATTACTCTCCTGGAAAATGACTTCTACAAAATCTGCCTCTTCCCCTGGGGGGTGGCTGGGAAGAAGATACAGGTAAAGAGAGAGACAAAAGGAAAAATATAGGAAGATGTGTATTCTTTCATACAAAATTCTTTCTTAATTACAGTGTGAGCTAGTGTCTCTTCGTGCTGAGAGCCATTAAAAGTGACCGCCATCATCGACGGTGCAACTGGAGGACCAATAAGGTTTGAGAAGCAAGACTGAAAACCTTCTCGACAGGAAGTCAACTGTATTATTTTGAAGTGAACACAGCTCCGAGCAACAGCAGATGCTTAACAATGAAGAGCAGGTTGATGAGATGCCTCACTGCGCTGCCCGAACATGACCTGGATACTTATCGGCAGAGATGGGAGCCATTTGGGGGACTTAGAAATTCTGGTCTTTGACCTATGGGTCTGTAATATATCAGGCAAACTTTTACATCGTGATGCATCTGTTTGTATAATACAGAGTGGGGTCAGGTGGGACCATCCCTTCCAGCTACTTAAAATGTCAAAGGCCAAATCCTGCACTATGATGAGCAGTTATCAGGACTCCGGAGCCAGCTTGTCAATAGATCCTAGCCACTTCCTTTTTTTTTTTTTTTTTTTTTAAACCAACATACAGTTGTTTATTGGCTGCACACTATTATTATACTGTAATCCCTTTGCTTTGACAACGTCAGGTTTGGTCCATGATTGCAATAGCTTTTTTGGTGTCTCTAAGGAAAGCCATTTAGATTTTCTTTTCAAGATTTCCACAGACAGGTAGTGATTAGAATATATTGTCAAATCTCTTAGTTTGTGTGTGTGTGTGCGCGCGCGCGTGTGTGTTTTGTCACATAGCTCACCTGCCAACTTGTTCTTGTTAATTCAGCTCTTGTAGCTCTTGCCTGTTTCTGCGCTTAGTTGTGGGAAGACGAGGTGAGTGAGGCTGAGTAGGAGGTAGCAGCGGTAGCTGCAGCAAGATGAAAATGAACGATATTTTCAAATCCTGAGCAGGGCGGCAGAGGCTAATAATTACATTAAAAAGGCCCTCTGCAGGTAGGTGCAAATAGGCTAGTCTAAACAAGTGCGGCCGTTTTAATATGGGCTGTGGGAGATGTCATTACCTGACGAGACTGCCACCTTTCACCTCCAGCCATTGTGATCCGCTAGGTCTCACTAACGGGAGAGCGAGGAACTTGTTTGCAGGGGATTTGTTGTCTCACGCTCAGAGGCAGCTGAGAGACTTGCCAAATGACAGGAAGACGCGTACATTCACAAGGTGTGATTGCCTAAGTGTTTGTCTGTGTCTAATTAGTTTGCCTTTGCTGGTTGGTGGCTCCGCAGCCAGGAGGCAGATTGACTCCGCGGGCTGTAAGCAAAGAGGGCTGATTGGTGTTGTTATCATTTGTTTATTTAACCCTCCCTCGAACCAGAAACGTTCTCTGGAAAGGAGAGCCTTTTCTGCTGCCTCAAAAAGAAAAAAAAAAAAAAAGGCATTTCAAAAAGCAACCCAAAAACAAAAGGAAGAAAAGGGGGAAAGGGGAAGAGAACAACTCCATCACAGCTGGGACAGCCTCCTTTATCCAGTGCCCAGCCTGTGAGCCTGCTGGTGGCACATGCTATTTGTTCACGAGAACACGCAGAATGCTTTGCTTGGAGATGATGGGCTGGATGCTCCAGATGGAAGAGGAGAAGATTCACCAGAGACCAATGCGGCTCTCCCCTCTTCAATTTTATAAGCAACCATGGAGCGGGAAGCCCTGGCCCAGGTCTCTTCTCCCTCCCTTCCCTCCCCCTGCCGTGGCTGCACACACCCTGCAGAAAGATGCGATGAGAAGTTAATTTAAAGGAGCGATTTGCTGTGTCTTGCCGGTTGCCTTTCTGGCTGTGTGTCAGTGACTCAGCCACAGCAACCACTCTGGACAGACATTTCCTGGCCCTGGATGTTTCGGTCCAGGCCCCAGGGAAGCCACGCCCCCTTCCGCACCCTTCCTGCACTTTCCCTCAAATCTGAGCCAGGGCTCCGGGCCATTCCTTCAGGTAGGTATTCATAAGCAATCCAAGGATGGCACATACCTTTACATCTTCGTTTAGTTAGCAAAAATTATACAAGAACTGTTATAAGAACTGATATTTTGCTTTTATGGGTCTGCTTCTTCCAATATGTTGTCAGCTGCTTATTAGAGAATTCTGCTTATTAGCCTAACGTAGTAACCAGCGCTAAGTAGGCCCTGAATAATCATGTGCTGAATGAATGAGCAGGCTTACAGCAGCCGACGGTAATGTGCATTTATACTTTATTCTTAAGCTCAATCTCTTTCAACGTTGTTGTTACCCATTAAAGGACCGGTCTGGATCTTGTGCGTGAGGACAGATGACAATAATAGCCTGCTTTTCTTTAGTGCTTACTATGTACCAGGCACTGCACTAACTGCTTTATATACCCAGTCTTGTTTTATCCTCACAAAAATCCTCTAGGATAGGTGCTGTCATTATGTCCAGTTTATAGATGAGTAAACTAAGTCTCCACGGCTCTGAATCACCTGTCCAAGGTCACGCTGCTGCTGAGTGGTGAACCCAGGACTTGAACCCGATTCTGCCTGACGTGGCAGGCTGTTCCTGTAAGCAGGGAGGATGCTGCCTGAAGGCCCTGTGTGTGCACCGAGAGCCAAGCAGCAGCCATGACAATTTTAATTTTAATTTTTGCTAATCCTCATCCAAGAGAGAGAAACATTGATGTGAGAGAGACACATCAATTGGTTTTCTCCTACATGTGTCTCAATGGGGATCAGGGATAGAGCCTGCAACCAAGGGATGTGCCCTTGATGGGAATTGAACCCACAACCCTTCAGTCCTCAGGCTGATGCTCTAACCACTGAGCAAGCCAGTTAAGGTGATGAGGACAGATTTGTAAAATATATTCATACCTCATGGGCTCTGAGTGTGGCATTACTGTTCTTTGGAGTCTGAGGTAGCTCATTGAATCAAGGAAGACTTCTCAAAGATATCACATTATTATCACTACTACCGTATTTATTTACTTTTTATTCACATGGTATACTTTTTAATAGACATACTTGGGAGAAGAAAAGCCCCAGGCCATGAACCGAGACAGTAAGCCCCAAAGGAAGGGAGAGTGGTGGGCGGAAGCTGTCTGCCGGCTCCATCTGAGGAATAAAATGATGCTATTGAGTGGAAGCAGAAGTGGAGGCAAATGAGCAGCCCCACCAATGGCAGGAAGAAGGGATGTCAGGGCATCAAGGGGAAAAAAAGATTTCTCTGGTAAAAATGAGAGTTAGAGTATTAGGTTAGTTTTCCCTTTCCCATCCTGCCCCCCAGATCCAAATCAGTAATTAAGCAATGTCAATAATTATGGATTCAGACTGGTCTCAAAGTCCCTCTTCTGTTAATATTTCCCAGGCATTCTTTTCTCCTTTGATAGCCATGTTCTTGCCACAGGTAGGACTTCATATTTTCCAGCAAGCCCACTTTGCTCAGTCCCCACTTCTTGCAAGCACTGTTTGCACAAGATTAGAGAAAGGAGGATAATTAAGAGAGAAAATAACTAACAAATATGCATACTCAGCCTTGCCCAATCTACATCCCCACTGGACCAGTGTGATCTTTTTAAAAAATATATATTTTTATTGATTTCAGAGACAAAGGGAGAGGGAGAGAAAGATAGAACATCAATGATGAGAAAGAATCATTGATCAGCTGCCTCCTGCATGCCCCAACTCGGGACTGAGCCTGCAACCCAGCATGTGTCCTTGCCTGGAATCGAACCTGGGACCCTTTAGTCCTCAGGCCGATGCTCTATCCACTGAGCCAAACTAGCTAGGACTCTGTGTGATCTTGATGGTATGTTCAACCAGAATAAAGGGAAGTGGGAGGAAGTAGGAGGCTTGCCTTTGCTTGGCCTCTGCTGAGCTGCTGTGGGATCTAGCAGGCACTCTCCTGAGTGACAGCAGCAGGCTAGTCCCAGGACGCTGGGCAGTCTCGCAGGGCCTGAGAGCTGGGAGCCTTCTATTCTGTGACCACGGTCACCCCAGCTTTGGGCAACTGTCTCATATTCTTTGCTCCCTTGGTAGCCTTGGCTAGGTAACAACCATGTAGAAGTGGTTGTTACATGTCTAGTTCTTTCCTCAGTGCAAGCTTGGGAGATTTCTCTACAAGGACAGTGCTCTGTACTTTATGTGCTTTTATTTAATTTTGTGTTTAAAAGGATTCATTTGATAACATTTATAGTGTTGGTCCATGACTGATAGGAAATACAAAAACAAAACCATAAGTATCAAAACTTGTCCTTTATCACAGATAGTTTGAGAAATACTAACATGGAGCATTGCTTGGCCTTGGCAAGATTGAAAAGAAGGAAGGAAAAGTCTCATCTTTTTTTTGCATCTCATTACATATCTATACAGGGTGGGGCGAAAGTAGGGTTACAGTTGTAAGTACAGGAAACACAGTTTATTCCTGTACAGTATTATTTATTAATGATTGTATTATTTTTTATATGAACAATAGTAAACCTACTTTTGTCTCACCCTGTACTTTTCCCCTATTCTGTTAGAATCTGTATTATTCCTTCCTGGATGCCTTCCTTTATTTATACACACACACACACCCTCAATGTTCATGATCACCAGGCTCATTTGTCTTAAGATTTGACTTCCACTTTCTCTAACAATAGGCTAACTGAATCCATGGCTATACTAACTTTTCATTGTTTTTCTGTAATGCATTCAAAGGAATGATTCAAAGTATTTTAAAACGTTGTGTTAGCAATTGTGATGGTTTTTATCTGGGAAGGAGCTTGCTTGGCACACATGTAAAACTGGCAGGGTGCCACAGTAAACCACGCTGCCCTGGCACCTCTAAGTGGGTCAATGAGCCATAAAAAAAATCTCTGCAATAAACTGAGAGAAGAAACCCTGTCCGGTCTCCTGACACCATTATCAGTGACTTTATTTTCCAAATGGAAGGATAGTCATTTATTTGCTCAACAAACATTTGTTAATCTAAAATAAGAAGTGAGATCCAGCCCACTATCTCCACAAGTACCTCCAGATTTTATAGGCAATTCCCTGGAAGTCTCTGTGTTCTTGGGAATACAAATCAGGGGCCTGCCTCCTACCTGCCATCTCAAGCTAAGATTGGCAGAATCCATCAGTTTATTCTGTTCATCAGATTTTTTTATTCACTTGATTTTTGGATTCACTTGTTGATGGGTATGTATTTGTTGTCATTTTGTTATTCATAATTTTTATCTTTACCTTTTCTTCTTCCTCTTCTTAAAGAATACCCTTCAGCATTTCATATAATCCTGGTTTGGTGGTGCTGAACTGTTTTAGCTTTTTCTTGTCAGTGAAGCTCTTTATCTGACCTTCAATTCTAAATGATAGCTTTGCTGGGTAAAGTCATCTTGGTTGTAGGTTCTTGCTGTTCATTACTTTGAATATTTCTTGCCACTCCCATCTTGCCTGCATAGTTTCTGTTGAGAAATCAGCTGACAGTTGTAGGGATACTCTCTTGTATGTAACTATTAGTTTTTCTCTTGCTGCTTTCAAGATTCGCTCTTTGTCTTTTGCCCTTGGCATTTTAATTATGATGTGTCTTGGTGTGTTCCTCTTTGGATTCCTCTTGTTTGGGGTTCTCTGCGCTTCCTGGACTTGTAAGTCTATTTCTTTCATTAGGAAGGGAAAGTTTTCTGTTATTATTTTCTGTTATTATTTCTTCTAATAGGTTTCCAATATTTTGCTCTCTCTCTCCTTCTGGCACCCCAAACATTTGGATATTGGTACGTTTAAAGTTGCCCCAGAGGCTCCTTACACTATCTTCATATTTTTGGATTCTTTTTTCTTTTTGTTTTTCTGGTTGGGTGTTCTTTTGTTTTCTTATGTTTCAAATCTTTGGTTTGATTTTTGGGGTCCTTTGATCTACTGTTGAATTTCTGTCTATTCTTTACTTCAGACAGTGTATGCTTAATTTCTGACTGGTCCTTTTCAATTTTGGGGGGCATTCTCATAAAGATCTTTAAAGGTCTCACTAAGTTCCTCAGAAGTTTTTAGCAGATTCTTGATTATTGAGTAACTTTATAAATGTGGTTTTGAACTCTATGTCCAGTAGTTTGCTTTCCTCCATTTCTTTCATTCATGACATGTTTCTTTGTCTCTGCATTCTGATTGCTTCCCTGTGTTGATAGAGTGGCTTTGTGTGGTAGGTGGCCTATAGGGCCTAGTGGTTCAGCCTCCCCAATCACCTGAAGTGGATACTCTTGGTACACTCCTTTGTAGGCTGAGTGCACAGTCTTATTGTAGTTAAGCCTTGATTGCTGTTGATATACTGGAAGGAATTTACCTCCAGGCCAATTGGCTATGAGGACCTACTGTGTCTATAATGGAAGAACTTCTGTGCTGGAGACACCCTTATTGGGAAGGACTTGCTTCAGTGGGGTGTTAGTGCTCACAGAGCTATGCCTCTTGAGTGTGTCATTTATGGATGTGAGGAGTTGAAATCTGGTGTCATCTCACACTGACCACTAGGTACACTGGCTTCTGGATCTCCAATGGCCTGCAGGTCAGGTACTGTCTGAGGCAACCCTGCAGGAGCTATAGTTAGGTCTGCAGATTTCTTCTAGACTGACCAGAAATTCAGTTTGTTAGGTTAAGCTGCAATAGGGAAGACAATTTATATGCAAAAACCACTGTGCACAGTTTAGGTGGGTTTGTAAATTGGAGGGGGCAGGGTTTTGGGAAGTCACTAGGGCATTGCAAACAGCAATGGCTGCCAGTCAGCTGTCTCTACGTCTCTGTGTTTCCAAGTCCCTGCATCCCGCACCCCAGTGCAATAAACAATAATTCCTGAGTGCAACTCTGCAAGAAAGCCACTCTCACTTTCTTACCCAATGGCAGACAGTCCAGCTTCTCCCCGTAAGGGTCTGGGTCCCCATAGTCTCACCATAAACTGGAGTTCAGATTAATGGGGAGCTGTGTCTCCCTTCGGAATGAAAGAAACAACCTCCAGCCCGATTCTTGCCTGCGTACCTCAGCTTTTCAGTGCTTGTACACGTCTCAATGCTCTTTTTCTTACCTTCTAGTTGTAGAACTTCTACTCAGCCAGCTTTCCCATGGTTCTGGATGACAGATGTTTTGTATTTTAGTTGTAGTTTTTGGTGTGGTTGTGAGAGGCAGCACGTTCATACCTTATGCCGCCATCTTGGTTTCTCCAGGAAAGGTTTTTTTAGATGCTAAAATCCAATACAAATATTAGGTATAACTGCCATTAGCTATTTGATGTAATTTTGTAATTGAATCATGAGGTGTTAGCCATTCAAGGCAAAAGATCCTTATAAATACCAAAACATCATTAGGTTGATAGTAACATAATTGTTCTAATTTGCATATCTTTAATGATGATTTCCATGTACTTGTTTGGAAGTTTTTTTTCACTGTAGACATTGTTCTTTCTGACCCATATTGCTAAAGGTAATCTTGTGATTTTTTGCTGATAATATTAATTTCTTTCCTGATTTTCTTTAGATGGACTGCATTGTCAAACCAACCTGAGCTTATGTCCTACCTCTGCGACCTGCAAGCCATGGGAGTTAGCCATGGAATCTTCCTCTCCACCCCTTTGCTTTCTCATCTGTAAAATGGAAACTGAAAAGCCTACTGTGTAAGGCTGTTGGGAGAATTGAGAGTTCAATTGACATAGCTGCACATGGCACTCAACGAACGGTTATTGTTAACTGGTCTTTAAATTAGACCTTTCTCCTAAATTTGATGACTTCGTAGTAGGTTACTCTTTTATAATCTTGTCACAGTTCTGCCATGCAAAGCCCCCTGATCTCAGCTTCACTAATTTGCTATGTGTAATGACTCTGATGAAACAAATTGTAATTACCCTGGAAGATCACTCAGAACATTAGCACTGCTGCCGTGGCTTATTCCTGAGCTGTATTACTTGCATGCTAATCTTTAGCACCTCCTTTGGTGACCAAGCCAAATGCTTAGGACCACATTTACTAGTCTTGCAATGGCTATCACGAGCTAGAAACAGAAGAGTAGGTGACTGTCTAACTTAAAATAAGTTATTTCTTCACCAATTTCCCCCACTCTTTTAATGTTGTGATTGATTCTTAGTCCAGTGGGAAAATGTATATAGTAGCCATGTATCACATATACATAAGCATGTCCTTAGACAAGAGCAGGCAATTTACATCATTCATTTTTTTATGGTGGGAGTTTATAAAATTTCTTCAGTTTATGGGAATTGTTATAAAATCTAGAAAATTAGAAGGAAAACTGGAGGAGACTTCTTCTATTTAGTGTTGGTAAAATAGCAGTTAAAGTGCACTTCTGGGTAAATGAGTAATAAAAATTGTCAAATCTAAAGTTGATTGACCGGAATTTATTCTTAGTTTTACAATAGATCTTAATCAAAGGGTTATAGCTGTGAGGGCTTTCCTGACAAAATATGTATATATTTAAGTTTCATTGGTTACAGAATTACATTAGATCTAACTGATGTAAATGGAAATTTATTCAGTGGAAAAAAAATCCCACCACCATAATACATTCATTTGCATGTGTAATGCCAGTTCAATCTTTCTCATTTTTTCTTCTTCTTCTTCTTTAACTCTCTCCTTCCAAATGCTGTCATTCAGGATAAAAATGGATAGCAGCAAAAACATTCTAATTAAGATTTTAAGCTACATAAAATATATAATCCTAGGCTTTGACTTGATTTCGTTTAAAAAATATGTCAACAGCCATGGCATACATCTGATAGGAGCAAACTTATCAGAGTGACACTTAAATCCTTTCTCTGACAAAAATGGGAGGATGGGTTTCCTCATGTTATAAGATACTGTTTTATTCTAATACAGTAGTTGCTTTGAGGTTTGCCTTTTGTCTCTTTTTCTTCTACCCATCCCATGGCACATCCATTTTCTGGAAAATGCAAAGAATTATTTTTTTTAAAAATTGAGTCCTTAGGTGTTTTTTTTTTTTTTTTAGAACAATGACCCTAAAGCTGCTAGCTCAGGTTTCTCCTTGGCTGTGATTCCAAGGGGCAGTACTGGAACCAAGACCAGGTGTCCCCAGGACTCCATGAATAGAGGATGCTGTGTGTGTCTGCAGAGCCACTTCGCTGTGCAGATCATGGACGTTTCAGTGGAATTTGGAGATTGGTGGCCCCTTTTACAGCATGGGGGTGGCATGACAGGAGTTGTAGACTTGAGTTGAGATTGGGAATTCTGGAAATGTCCTGGTGGTGATAAATCCTGCTCTTCACAGGGGAAAGAGCTGCTCCTGTCTATCTATATGCTTATTGATCTATCCTTACTACAGGGCAAGCTTTTGGGGGATCTACAGGATGGGGTCTATTTTGGTCAGATCACAGTGGTCCTGGATCAGGTAAGGCATTCTAACACATCTCCTACCATCCTTTCTGTGTGACCTCAGCTTCCGGTTACTGCCTGGCCAGAATCTTCTGGTCATTCCTGCTTGACAGATGCATGGTCCAGAGTTAAAACAAATGCTCCACCCTTTAGACACAGTTGGTTCAATTCATTCTCTCCATTGATAGGACTTCCTGCATGGTCTCCCTGTTAGTAGTCAAAGTCTTAAGGACATTGACAGAATAAAGAAGAATGTAAACCTGTGATTTTTCTGCCCAAGTTTGATGTAACATGTTAAAGTAAAAACATCCCTTCCCCCAAAGAATTCCTCAATTATAGAATGGGTTTCAGGAGTTAACCCACCCCTTAGCTTAGGCACACTTGGAATATCATATACCTACAATTATTTCTTGAAGGCTGACTCTGGTTTTGGTTGCTTCTTGTTCAACATTTCTCAAGAGTTTTGTGCAGTGAAAGATGGCACATGCAGCATCCAAGCCTGGGTTAGTGCCTTTATTTTGGTACTCTCCTCTCACCTGGGCTATCATCGTATTTTCACACTATCTGGAAATTTCCTTTTGCTTCTAATTCTCATCCGATAGATTACACACTCCTCAAAAAGAAGGTGTTGCTTATTTTCCTGGGAGTATTTCTGGCCTTAGCGATGCTTGGAATTAGGAAGTGTGCCTAAACTGATGAATCAATGAATGATATAGTACACGAGGCACTGTAATAATTATTAGCATTTTTTAACTGGTAAGCATTCAGGGTGGTGTTTGGTACTTAAAACCCACTTCCTTCTTGGACGTACTTAGGAAGTTATTTACATAAGGTAATGGCTTTTATTAGAGTCAAGGAAAACCCAATTCAACTGTCGCAACTACCCTCTCCAGTAAAGTAGGATTGGACTCCCCAATAAAGGTTCCTGCTCCATCCTCCTACTCACCCATACATCTCTCAGAGCAAACTCCAGGTCCACGTGGCCAACCAATGGTTGGTCAGGGATTTAGAGCAGATGGCTAGGAGGAAGGCTGGGCCTGCAGGGCAGCCCTGCCTCAGGTGCAATGCCCGAGGGCACAGAGGGCAGGGGATGTGCCCTTAGGTGCAAGCACAGGGAGGGTACTGGACTCTGCGATGGCGGAAAGAGGCTGGCCTTGGGCGGCCTGAGGAGTGTGCCAGTGTGGGAAGGGAGTGCCCTCATCCAGGTGGATGGGCACCACCTTTCTCTGTCATGACCTTGCCCGCTACTGACATGTGGCCTAATGAATGTCAGTTTAGCAGCTATGCTGGTGGGGAGGAGCTAGGAAGAGGTTGATAGAGAAGCTGGAAGGAGATAATTGCCTTCCTTTATGTGCTGAGGCAGAAAAGGGGGAGACACAGGGAAGGCGTTCCCTCCCTTTTGTAGATAAAACCCAGCGTGACAGATTTCTGTGGCCTTTAGGGGTGACTCCATCTGACTGGAAGGGTCAGCACGTCAACCATGAATACCATATGTCGTCCTCATTTCGAAGACAGCGTAAACGATGAGACAAGCTAATAATAGCTCCTGAGGAAACAAAGAAGCCCTTCCAAGGAAAACGTTCTTAATAGAACGTCCTTGCTGACTGATGGATTGCACCGCCCGGCTTCCCCTTCCCTAGGAGCAATGGCAAATTTGGCAAAGTAAGCTCTGCCGAAGGAAATTTGGTAGCACCCCAGGGAGATGAATGGGCTGGGGAATCTCCACTGGGGCCGACCTCGTCCTACTTTATGCAGCAGCAAAATTGACAAGGTGCTCAGGCATCAGAAAAGCTGCACATTACAGCACTTGTCCTTCAGTGTATCCTCTCTCCTTATTTACATATTTCCCATAAAAGGTACATCTTCAGAGTTCAGCTCCTAAAAGCATACATGCTAATTTTCCTACAGATCTATTATGTATGAATGAGAAGAGTCTATTCTTTCCTTGGTGTGTGGGGGATTTGTGCGTGTAACCCCCCATTAGTGTTAATGGCAGATCTATGCATAATTTCCCTGACTCCCAGAATCCAGGGCGCCTGACTAAGCCACATGCAATTACTTACATACACAATGACAGGGAGCTGAGACGGGGGCTCAGGAAGCTGGGTTGGAAGGTGGGATTTCAAGTTCTCACACGTTAGGGGTCTGTGTTCAAAACAGAAGGATGCAAAGGATAGAAGAGATGTGCTTATTTCAAAACACCTATGGAACATCTCATGGCTCCTGGGTGTTGGATAGCTCTGTCTCACAGACTGAGCTGGTGGGAGGGAGCCAGGGATTGCATGGCTCTGCAGGGTGCCTGGCTCAGAGAAAGTGCATAATCCTTTCTTGTGTGATTGAATGAATGAACAAAATAAGCCTTTTCTTAATAGGTTTGGTGAATCTCTGGATTTTGGCTTTTGATTTGCCTCTGGTGTTCTTAGATTTGGGGTTGGAAGCCATGACTTGCTACTTTGAACACATGTTTCCTAGATGCCAGGAACTTTACCTGCATTGTTACGACGGATTCTCCTAACAACCTTATTACAGTAGTCCCTCCTTATCTGTGGAAGACATTCAAGACCCCCAGAAGGTGCCTGAAACTGGGGTAGTATTTAACCTTATATATACTATGTTTTTTCTATATAGTACAAACATACCTTTTCACTTGAAGGAAGCACTTTATGGCTTCTCTTTGCCATATTCTAATTGCTGGCATCAGTACTCGTTCACTTTGGGGCATTATTAAGTAAAATATTGTTTATTTGAACACAAGCACTATGACACCTCCACAGTTGATCTGATAACTAAGTGACCAATGGAGCATGTACAGGGTGGGCGCACTGGACAAAGCTTCACTTGCCAGGCAGAATGGAGCAGACTGGTGCAAGATTTCATCACAATACTTAGAATGGCCTGCAATTTAGCACTTAGGAATTACTTGTTTGTGGAACTTTCCATTTAATATTTTCAGTCCATGGTTGACAGTAGGTAACTGAAGCCACAGAAAGCAAAATTGTGGCTATGAGGGGGAATACTATATTTCAATTTGGAGATGAGTGAACTAACATTTGGAGAGCGTAAGTTACTTGTCTAAGGTCTTACAGTCAATAAGAATTTGAACTAGAACTTGAACTTGGGTCTTTTGATGATAAAATTTGTGTTCTTTACAATAGAGCCTATTTCTCTGTTATATTATCCCATCCCTTCTTTCTTGAATCTAGATTCTCCCAACTTATTCCTAGTTCTCTGAACGACACAAAAAATGTGAGTTCTGTTAGAAGAGTAAGAAAAAGTAATTGTGGATAGAGTGAAAAACAAGGCAAGACAGGTGACTTAAGAGCCATTGTTTCTCCTTCTTGGGCATAAGTTATAGCTCTCTGGTTCAATAAAAGTACATTCCCCCACGCTCTAAGTGGACTTTTAGTTCCATAGACATAGATATATCACATTTTTCTGTGGCATAATTGTCACCTTATTTTTTTTACTTGGCCAAATAGGTGTTAACCTTATGGCTTCAAGATAAAATTTGAATAACTATCTGTGCATTAGCTTTGCCTAACAGTTGGCCATTTTCACAGTTTGCATGATATAATTCTATAATAAATCAATGTAAATACAATTCTATAATGAATAAATAATAATTAGTATAATTAATACACATTAACATGTGGTTTGTCCTGATTGACAAATTATAAGCTAGTACCCTTGAAGCTTCCTGAACATGTGGCATCCTGTATAATAAAAGCTTAATATGCTAAGTATCTGGTCGTCTGGTGTGCCATTCAACCAATCAAAGCATAATATGCTAATAATATGCTAAGGCTACTCAACTGTTCACTATGACGTGCATGACCACCAGGAGGCAGACAGTCAACCAGTCCGCCAGTTGCTATGACATGCACTGACCATCAGGGTGAGATACTTCTACCAGTAGGTCAGCTTGCTGCTGGGGTCTGGCCAATTGGGACTGAGCGAGATGGGCTGGACATGCCCTGAGTCCTCCTGCAGTCCCTCCCTGGCTGGCCAACCTCCCACACCCCATCAAAGTCAGTCCATAAGGCAGGAGATTCACAGAGTCTTAGCTTCATGGTTCCAGGATTGGCTGAATAGTTACATTTTACCCAAAGTAATTCAAAACTGCATGATAATCACTTAGGTAAGATTAGGATTTTATTTGACAGTATAGGGAGGAGAGAGAGCAAGATAGAGAACGAGAGAGAGAGAGAGAGAGAGAGAGAGAGAGAGAGAGAGAGAGAGAGAGAGAGAGAGAGAGAAAGAGCCATTCTTTTTCTGGAGAAATAGTTTGTCAGTTTACTAATTTACATTGAGAGTGGTGTTAATTAACTTACTATGGAGGAGAAGCTACTATTTAATGTTGTATTCATTACAATGTGTGTAAAAGCTCTAGACTGCTGTGGCTAGAAAGAGTATATTCTGGAAAATGGGATCTCTGTCAGCCAAAGATTCTCAGACAATAAAAGATGTTCCTTAGAATTCTGACACTATCAGCCCATACACTTAAATAAATGTGTGGAGATTAATGTCTGCTTGCAGATGGCCAGCTCACTCAATGTACATTTGGACCCGTGTATTGTGAAGGCCAAAGGTACAGTCTGTGAATCACTATGTATGAGAAGAATGGAGGCAAACACATTGAAGCTTCTTGTTTGTCTGAGTTTCTGATCAGTGAGCAGAAAAATAGTCCCTTCTCCCCACTTAACCTTGATGTTGCTGTGTTTCTACATCACATATTTGGGAGGTTCTTAATGCATCATGGTATTAGCTGGGCTACCCTCTAGCTATAATTTACTATGTGCTGAGTTATGACTAGTTGGGAAAGAAGTCAAATCATGATGCCATATATAATGAGAAGGGGCAGTAGCAGTCAAAATACCTGGTATAATCAAGAAAAGTGAAGACTGCCTCGAATTTAACTATAAAGGAGGGCCTCCCCAGAAGTCAGTCACTAAAGGCCGAACTGTAATGAAAATAAATGGCTCCCAATTCCTAATTTCCATTCTCCAGTGCCCATAGGCCGGCAGAGGGGGCGGGCAGTTGGGGTTGATCAGGCTGGCAGGCAGGTGAGCAATGAGGATCCAGTGGTCCTGAATTGTGAGAGGGATGTCTGACTGCAGGTGCGGAATCGGGCTCAAAACAGCAGTCGGACATCTCCTGGGGATCCTGGATTGGAGAGGTGCAGGCTGGGCTGAAGGACCTCTCCTTCCCATGCATGAATTTCATGCACTGGGCCACTAGTTTATTGATAACCATTCTGACAGGTGTGAAGTGATATGTCATTCTGGTTCTAATTTGCATTTCTCTCATGATTAGTGATGTTGAGCATCTTTTCATAAGTCTAATAGACATCTGTGTGTTCTCTTTGGAAAAGTGTCTATTCAGGTCCTTTGCCCATTTTTTAATTGCATTATATGTTTATTTATTTATTTATTTATTTATTTTGGTGTTGAACTTATATAAGTTCTTTTATAAATTTTGGATATTAACCCCTTATCAGAATATCTTTCTCAATTCAGCCGAGACCGGTTTGGCTCAGTGGATAGAGCGTCGGCCTGCGGACTGAAAGGTCCTGGGTTCGATTCTGGTCAGGGGTATTATGAGGTTTGTTCACTCTGTCTGGTGGGGACATAAAAAGAGCTTTGGGAATTTATCCTGGGTTTGGGAGAATTTACTTTCAAGCATGTGTAGATCAATCCTCAGCCGAACACTGGAGGGGACACCTCTGCATATCTATAAAGTCCCCCCACCTTACTGCCGCTCCTACCTCTCTGGTTTTCTACAATATTTCACAAGCTCCAGCTGTTTTGCCTTCCTTAAGTTCCATACCTGTCTCTTTACCTAAGTGAAACCTTTGGGCTCTGTTTAGGCACCCTTCCCCGTGTTGCAGCCCAGAAGCTTCCTCTAAGTAGTAGGCTGCAGAATTGTAGGGATTAATTACCTTGTCTGCTTCCCTTTTCTCAGGGATTTAGTCCTACACAGCCTATTTTTCAATGTCAAAAACTTTGTTTCATATATTTTGTAAAATTTTCTAGTTTAAGGCAAGAGTTTCTAGTATTCCATTTTGGACATAACTTGTGGCTCTAGTGAACAAATCATACATATTAAGTAAAGTAATCATACATATAGTTAATGCTTAAAATACATAAACTGTTACTAATTTTCTCTGTTATTTCAGAAAGTAGATCTAGAATCAAAGGACAAAAGTGGTAGTTTGAAAGATTTTCTATCCTACTTTTCTAAAAATGGAATATGGAAGGAAATTATAAGGTCTTATTTGCTTTTAATCACAGGAAGTAAATATATAGGCTTTAGAAGAGAGGCTTTCTTTTACAGTAATTCTTTATTGAAGAAATGATCTCTATATTTCCTCCCAAATTTTATGATGTTTTTTGCATAATGTCTCATAACTAAATAGTGCTAGAGTTGAAGTAGAGATTGATTCCTGTGAATCCCAGGTTAGTGAGACTTCTATGAGAAATCTTTAGAATTATCTCTTTAATTTTAGCTAAACCATACTTGAAAATGTCTATGAAAAAGATTTAAACTTATAAGGTTTAGTGAGAGAATATTTGCTAAATGTAGAACTTACAAAGATTTTGTTGTGTGTCTACTTAGACACTATTTTTGTCTTTGTATCAATATCCTAACCATGATAAACCATCAATGATTTTGCCTGGCTTGTGTGGCTCAGTGGTTGAGCATCATTCCATGAACTAGGAGATTGAGGTTTGGTTCCTGGTTAGAGCACATGCCCAGATTGGGGGCTCAATCTCCAATGGAGGGCATGCAGGAAGAGGCCAATCAATGGTTCTCTCTGATCATTGATGTTTCTATCTCTCTCTCCCTCTCCCTTCCTCTCTGAAACCAATAAAAAATATATATTTAAGAAAATCAATGTTGTTACTCAAAAGGTGAAAGAAGCCTAACTGGCCTAAAGATTTTTCCCAAGCAGTGTTCTTACAATACTTCAATGAGTTACTGGGGCATAGAGTAACTGAGTTCCTGAAAACCAAACCAATTCCTAAATGTGAATTTTCTTTTAAAAATTATATGGAGTTGAGTGAAGAAGATAAAAAAAAAATAAGACAGTGGTGGGATATTTTGTATAATATAGTCTGGACCTATTAAAATCTCTAGATTGCTTGAGTTATGTGAGCAGATCACCTTGGACTACATCACGGATCTCCAAAGTTTTCCACTTAATGAAATAGCTCAAAAGAAAGTTCCAAAGGCCATTTGAATCCCAGGAGCTCATTCTTCAGCCTTTGTCTCTAATTTGCCTGAGAAACACTTTGGGAACTCTGGTAAGAGAGGTGGCAACGTCACCAGCTCCCATTCTGGGTTTTAGAATGCATCTTTTCCAGCCTTTTAATGTTACAAACTACACAACTGAGGCTCTGTGAGATGATGCGAGTTGCTTGGATCACCAGCTAGTTATGGGGAGAGCTAGGAGTACTGTTACATTTAAATATTTACAAAATACCTATTGTGTGTGCTGCATCCAGTTCAGTGCTTGTTACACCACTGTGAGCCATCCTTCATGAATTATAATAACATGGAAAGAGCTTGTCAGGATTTATAATGTTTTTTATGCTATCTTAAAAAAAAGAAGCCTCTCTGAACTTATCACTGAGATATGTTCAAGGAAATTTAGTAGCTGTGGTGACAGGGAAGAGTCCTAGTCAGAATCAGCAGTGAGCAGTTGTATGCCAGTGCGTGACGTGTTGCTATTGAGAGGGAGATTTCCATGTGAAAGTGGGACCAGAGGTCAGGGACCAAATACAATGGTCAAATGTAAAGTAAGAACAATTAATGTGTCTGGACACAAATTAATTGAGTTCTTACCAGATAAATAGTCAGGTCATACTGACACTTGAATTCAACATCGCAATAGCCAGGAAAGAGAGGGCATTGAATTGGTTACATTATTATTCAAAAGCGAAGGGATGCTGGTGTTGTCAAGTACAAACTCTTGTCAGATGCCTTTACCTGCTCAGATCTCCAGTTGCTGTTCAAAGTTCAACTTTCACTAGATGTGAATTGCACAATTATGTCAGCTTCTCAGGTTCAATCCAGACAACACCAGAGAAAAAGGAACCATATTCGGTAGAAATAAGCAAAAGCTGTTTGCACTTCTGGAGTGAAGGAGAAACAAGGCATGCTTAGGTGGGACAAGACAAGAGATACTATCTAGGAAAACTGCCTTCTGAGATGCCAATATCAACGAAATTTGGTCTCCTCTTTCAACTAAAAATTTTCAAACATTCTAAGTGAGAGAGACAGGAATTTAAAGTACTTTACTAAAGTTCTCAGTGTTTTTTTTTCTAGAGAAAAAATAGGTCCAACCTTTGTGAACCAGAGTCATGCTTGTCTGGCCGTAAAACAGGGACTTCTTTTGTATATAATACTTTGGGCAAATTAGGAGAAAGTGTCTTACATAAAAGGGGTCTCCTTTGAGTGGACAAAAGAGGAAAGTGGACGGCTTCCTCTCAGCTGCAGCAAGAGTTTTCAATCCTGGGCCTTTCGTCAGACCTGGGGGTTATTGCAGAGGTGTGAATTAGCAGATACCTAGGTATAGAGTAGGAGGAGGGTGCCAGGGAATCCAAAAGAGCGGAGGACCAGAGGGTCCAAGTGAAGGCAGAATCCAAAGGAATTGGGCAGAAAGGCAGGATTTAACCGTAGAAATCAGGTTGGAAAGGCAGGTTTCTGAATGGAAGATGGCAGATGGGCTGGATGATTCTTAAAGGGGCAGAGCCTGTCAGCATGCTGAGCTGGATTAGAGGCATCAGTAATATTTATCAGCAGAATTTTGGAGGGAGGAAACCAACTATAAATACTAGCTAGCTCTGCAGCAACACCGCCTGGTGTCCAATTCTAAAGGGCTCTGGCTGAAAACTCACTTATTCTTCACTTCTTTTTTCCTCTCAGATCCCACATTCTATCCACTAGCAAAGCCTGTTGTCTCTACTTTCAAAATATGTCCAGACGGTGACCACTTTTCACTGCCATGCTTTTGTCCAAGCCATCAAGACAATATTCTAGCCCATCTCTGCTTTTGCCCTTGTTTCATGCCATGAGTGTATTCTCATCACACGGCCGTTCTAAAGGACCTTGCACTCCTCACTCAGAGCAAAACCCTGAGTCGTTACAACGGCTTACAAGGTCTGTGTGATCTGAACCCTTGTCCTCTTGGACCTCATCTCCTGACACACCCGCCTTCACTGTCACTTGAGCCACATTGGCCTGTGTGTTTCTGCTTTGCCTCAAAGACTTTGCACATTCTGATCCCTCTGTCTCAGGGAACACCCTTCCCTCCATTAATCATTTCTTTCAAGTTTCTGCCACAAATGCCATCCAGAAGGGGACTTCAGATCATCCCATGTAAAATAGAACCCACTACCCCCTGCACTCCCCATTTCCTCTCTCTGATTTATTTTTTTTCTTAATAATTCTTGACTTCTGCTGTAATATATATCTTAACTTTATAGGGGTACAAGTTACATGCAGTTAGGTGAACAAATTTTAAGTGCATTAAAAGTTTGTTTCATTGCAGAAAAATATCAACTGTGTAAACATGCTACATTATGTTTATTCATATTTGATAGGTAATTGGTTTATTTCCAGTTTAGGACTATCGTAAATGAAGGCATTATGAACATTCTTTCATAGTCTTTTTATAGAATTTTAATTTATATTTAATAAATAATAATTATTAATGGGTCATTAATGCATATGGCTGCATTCTCATGTCCTCACATGGTCACCTCTGGGTTAGTTGCTGTCTGTCCTGGGTTGGTTGCTCTCTGTCCTGATTTCTTCTTTTTATAAAGACACCAATTGTATTAAATTATGGTCCACCCATATGACTTTATTTTACCTAATTACTTCTTAAATGCTCTATCTCCAAATAGGACCACATTCTGAACATAACATTTTACCATTAAAACTTTCAATTCTTGAACATGATACATATCTTTCCATTTATTTAAATTATCTTTAATTTATTTCAGTATTTTGTCGTTTTCAATGTTCATGTCTTGCACATATTTGGTAATCTAAATGTAAATATTTGCATTTAATATCATGGGTACTATTATTAAGAACATTCTTTTTCAACTTAATTTTTAATTTCTAGTATATAGAAATTCAACAAATTTTTGCATGGTGATCTTTTAAACTGATAATTGCTAAACTCAATTATGCTTGTAGCATTTTTTGATAGGTGGATTCCTTAAGATTTTTTATTTTTTATTTTTTTTTTTACAAATAATCATGTTTTTTGTGAATAAGTACTGGCTTATGTCCTTGTTTACAATCTGTATGTTTTCATTTCTTTTTCTTGCCTGGCTGTTCTTGCTCGTACCTCCTATACAATGCGGAATAATAGTGGTGAGGACAGACATTCTTGTATTGTTGCTGATCTGAGAGGGAAAGTATTCAGTTTTTCACCACTAAGTAGCTCTATTTTTTAAAAAAATATATAGATGACTTCTATCAGCTTGAGAGATCTCTGTTACTGCTATACTGAGTTGAATTGTGTTTGCTGATGTTGAATTATGTCAAGTTAATTTTTTGTATCTATTGAGATGTTCATTTGGTTTTTCTCCTTTATTTTCTGTGATTAATTGAGTTAATTGGTTTTTGAGTGTTAAACTAACTTTACATTCCTAAGACAAACTCCATGTGATCAAATATTACTTGGTTTTATTTACTAATATTTTCCTTAAATTATTGGCCTGTAATTTTTTTTTTCTTGTATTGCCTTTGTCAGCTTATAAATTCAGTTATGCAACCATATACAAGTTGAGAAGTGTTCTTTCACTTTTGGAAATGTTTTCTTAATATTGGTAATGTTTATTTAAAAAATATTTGGTAGAATATAAAAAGCCATCTGGGAAGACTTTGAATTATAGATCCCAGTTCCTTAACTAATACAGGGCTATTTGTAGTTTCTATTTCTTCTTGTTTTAGCTCTGGTAATTTGTATCTTTCAAGGAATTTGCCCATTTTATGTATGCTACATAAAATGGCTACAAGCATAATTGAATTTAGCAATTATCAGTAAAATATGTCAATTTTAATGGTATAAAGTTTTCAGACTAGTCCCTTATTGTTTTAAATATGTATAAAACTTGTAATCATATTTCCTCTTTTTCTTATAATACTAATAATTTGTGTTTTATCTTTACTGTTTAAAAAGAAGACTTTATTTTATTATTTTTAATATATATATATATTTTTATTGATTTTAGAGAGGAAGGTAGAGGGAGAGAGATATAGAAACATCAATGATAACAGAGAATCATTGATTGGCTGCCTCCTGCACACCCCCTACTGGGGATTGAGCCTGCAACTTGAGTATGTGCCCTTGATAGGAATCAAACCTGGTACCTTTCAGTCCGCAGGCCCACACTCTATCTATTGGGTAAACTTGCTAGGACTAGACTTTATTTTTGAGAAATTTTAGGTTTAATAAAAAATTAGTGTTAAGTACAGAGTTCCCATATACTCCCTCCAATTTTCCACTATTATTAACAGCTTACATCAATGTCATTCCCTTGCTACAATGATGAGCCAATATTGATACATTATTATTGACTAAAGTTCACAGTTTATATTAGGGCTCACTCTATGTATTGTACTTTCTATGGGTTTTGAAAAATGTGTAGTGATACATATCCACCCTGAAGGTACCATACAGCATAGTTTCACTGCCCTAAAATTTCCCTGTGTTCCACCTGTTCATTTCTCCTTCCCTTCCTCTAAACCCCTGGCAACCACTGACCTTTCTACTACCTCTACTGTTTTGCTTTTGTCAGGATATCATATATTTGGAGTCATTAAGTATGTAGCCTTTTCACATTTCACTTAGCAATATGCATTTAAGGTTCCTCCTTTTTTTTTTTTTTTTTTTTTTTTTTTTTTTTTTTTTTTTTTTTTTTGTAGCTTGATAGCACATTTCTTTTTCTTTTTTTAATTTGTCCTTCTACAGGCTTACCAATGTTATTATTATTTTCAAAGAAAACATTGTGGTGTTATTTCTCTGCTTTATATTTCACTATGATGAGGAAGCATACTGTGTGTAATTTTGTATCTTTGAAACAAAAGTACAAAGACTTGATATAGTTTGTATGATTCACGCTGATGAATGTCCTATGTGTACTTGAAAAGAATGTGCATTCTGCTCTGGTTGGGTGACATACTGTACTAATGTCACATAGGTCAAAGTGATTGATAGAGCTATTTCAGTTTTCCATATTCTTACTGCTTTCCTGTCTACTTCTCCAACTATAATTGTGTGTTTCTCCATTTTTCCTTCTAGTTGGGTCAGGTTTGACTCCATATATTTGAAGCTCTGTTGTTAAGTACATGAGTGTTAATTTTTGTTGTGTCTTTTAATAAATTGACACATTTATCACTTTCAAACATCTTTTTCTAATTTCCAGTAATATCCTTGTTTTAAATTTCATTTTGTCTGATACTAATATAGCCAAACAAGCTTTTGCATGTTTACATTTGCATGGTTTATGCTCTTTAATCCTTTTCCCTTCCACTACCTGTATCTTTATAATCAACTGTGTTTCTTATAGTTCTATTCCCCCCTTTTATCAAGTTTGAAAATCCTTGTTTTTAATTATTGTATGTACACCTTTATATTTAATGCAATTATTCATATTGCTGAGTTTAAATATACCATTTTGCTATTTATTTTCTATTTGTTTCCAATGTTCTTTGTTCCTATGTTTCTAGCCTATTTTGCAAAAATCAATTTTTTATTGTCCCGTTCTGTTTTCTCTACTTTTAGTTAGCCCACTTGTTTTATTCATTTATTTTTTAGTAGTTGCCCAAGGCCTTACAATATGTATTCTTTACCTTTCACAGTCTATTGTAACCTGACATCATACTAGTTCATGTTTAGTGTGAAAGCCTTACAATATTATATGTTCATTTACTTCCCTCTTCCTCTGTACAACTTTTGTTAAATATTAGGTGTATATTACTCTGTTACAGATCCCATAATACCTTATTATTTTTATATTTTAAAGACTTTAAAAAATAGTCTATTATATTTTCCCATAATTTTACCATTCCTTATGTTCCTCATTTATTTCTGTAGATCTGTCTTTCCCTCTGGTATTATTTCCCTTTAGTCTGAAGAATTGCCTTTAGTATTTCATGTAGTGTGATTTTGCTGGCTATGAATTTTTTCCACTTTTGTTTATCTGAATATGCCTTTATTTCATCTTCAGTTTTGAAGTGAATTTTTATAGTTGAGAGTGTTTTGGTTTTTTTGTTTGTTTTTTCCCCCTCTTTCAGCAATTTAAAAATGTTATTCATAGTCTTTGGCTTGGATTATTTCTGCTCAGAAGTCAGAAATTATTCTTATGTTTGTTTCCCTGTAATGAGTATTTTTCTCTGGATTCTTTAAAGATTTTCTTTTTATCTTTGATTTTTCCTATAATTTGACTCTAATGTGTTTTGGTATAGTTTTCTTTGTATATTCCTGTTTGGGCTTCGTTGAGGTTCTTTTTACATTGGTAGGTGAGGATTTTTATTAAACTTACAAAAAAATGCAGTCATTATTTTTAAAAAGTAGTTTTTCTGCCCCTTTTATCGCTTTTCTTATTTTCACACTCAAATCACACATGTGCCTTTCTTGACACATTTGATTATGCATTTGGGAGAATAGGTATTTATTTTGGGCTAAAATAGGAGCTTTTGGAAAGGTCCATGTCTTGTCTTATTTTTCTGTATCCTCATAATATCACATAACATATACCTGGGAAAAGCTCAAAACATGTTTGAGGAGTTAATGAAACCAGTGATATAATAACTATTTATTTACTCCTTACCATATACACCTAGTCTTTTAGGTACTTTCATGTGAATTACTTATTCTTACTTCACAACAATCCTGAGAGAAAGAGAATATAGACCCTACTTGTATGGAGGAGTTAAACTCTGGCTCAACGTTCAACAAGATTGCTCAAGTTTACAGGCTTCACACAACTGGGGAGCTGGCACTAAACCAGCACAGAAGCCTCTTCTTTGTGATTAATGGAGAGTGTGCACAGCATTGTCCTATAGTACTCAATTCTGCCTCTCATCCTGTATCATCATTCATTAATGAGAGGAAAATAAATTGTGGGTAACACCAGGAATTGAGGAAGCAGATGGCAAGATAGCCTTAAGCTGAATGGAACTGGGCATGCCCAGCAGGGGTGTGCTCCAACTGAGATGGGCAGAGAGAGGGCAAGGCTGGGGGCAGGTGCCCCATTTGCACCTACTCATGCAGTTTAAGAGGATGGCAACGACCAGCCATCCCAGTGATACTAGGAAGCTTGTTAGCTGCTGTTTCTTATCTATTTTGGTCTCTGCAAAATTGATCAATTTTAGCCTCCACCGGGAGTGACTTGTAAGGGCTTAGAAAGAAAGAACATTGCATATGAATTCTCAGGGTAAGCACTTCCAGGCACACCATCAAGGTAAACAGAAGCAGAATTTTTAGTTTATTTTCTGTTCTGTGCTTCTTGTGATCCTGGTAATTTTTGCTGGAGAAAGGGGTTACTACCTCTTGCCTTAAGAAGAAAACGATGATTAACTAATTATTTCTATTTCATGCTACTATTGATCAGTCTAAAAATCTATCTTTATTTATATCCAAGTACCTCCTGTTTATTTATTGATCTGTTTATCTATCTGACATCTATTTCTCTTTACTGCTCTTAAATTTTACTCTGCTTTGTCAAAAATCTTCACTATCCCCATTCCAATTTATGGCATTTTAAAATGTATCTTGTTAGTGCATATTTTGGACGTTAACATAACTTCGGGTACTGAGGGGAAGTGAGGAATCTGCTTAAGTACTTAGGAGAAGCTAAAAAGACTATTAACAACCCAAGTCCATAAAATATATCTGTTCCAGTCATGCTGGTGATTTTTTATTAGTCCTTCAAATCTGTAACAAAGATCTCTAGAGCAAGACAAATGTGCTAGTAGAGAGCAATTTCCAATTTCTTAGCTAACCTGATTTTGTTGATTCATACATATGCATGATTCAGTGCTGTTTCTGAATACAAAAAAAAAAAAAAAGGAGGAAGAAAAATTCTTTGGGGCTCTGCTTCCTTTTCATATTATTTATATTCCTTGAAATGCCCTTGAAATTTCATTTGCTAAGGGAAGCTAAACAAATAATTGCATACTAAAAGGGAAATGAGACCAGCAAGCTAGATAATTTGTAACATCAAATATTCTTTTTCCACGGTTAACATTTTCTCTGAGAGGAATCAGGAGGAGTGCACAGACCAATGTATCTTAAATGCAATAACTGGTAGCAATGCCAAATGCATGAAGGGAAAATACCTCCGGATACACTTTCACAGTTCTGCCTCATCAGAGCTGAATGCAATATGCTACCACAATAATGGGAGTCACGCTTGTCATATTCCCCCTGATCTCTAAAGCAGGATGCCAATGCGATACTAATGCACCTTGCTTCTTTCTCTGGCTATCAACATTCTGGGGTGTGTGTGTGTGTGTGTGTGTGTGTGTGTGCGCGCTTTTTGTTTGTTTGTTTTGTTATCAGGACCTATTGCATACTTTGAAGTTTCCTCTGAGAACAAACTTGACAGTACTCCGAGGCCAGTGTAATGAGACAGGCACCATCACTTAGATGGAAATCAATCATGACCACAAACGGAAAGAATAGTAACGTTTCAGACATTATTTGGGATTTGCAGCATCATTCTCTGCGGGAAGGCAGGAAGACAGTGTGGGGCTGACATTTAACTTCTCTGATGTGACACTCAATGTTTCGAACTCCACCATCAGAAGTGTCTGCATGTGAAACACATGTCTCATTGACTACGCACTGAGAAGTATCTTAAAAATGAAATATCATTTAAATGAGCAGGTTTGAATTCGGGAAGAGCTTGATCCCAATCTCACTCAGGTCAGCGGACTGTTGATATTCTTGTTTCCAAGCAGATTTCTCTGTTTATGTAAGAAGTAACCATATTTTAACACTCTAACTTCACAGTATGGTGAGAGCTCTGAGTGCTAAAAGAACGTTAAGGAAGGAGTTAGTCTACTTATTGGAATTGAGTATCTGGTCTTAGTCTGATCACCCAAATAGAAGAGAGTTAAAGGTGAGAGAGAGATGGAAAGAACTGGAGTAGGGAGAAGAGAGGTGTGAGAGTAAAAACTGATAGCCTTCAGGCCTAAGTCATTTTTTTTAATAAGGTCTGGGAACTCACCTGCTTTATCCTCCTTTAGTTACTCCCATCACCCACTGTGTGTATTGTGTACACTTCCTTCCCCACAACACTCCTCTGGTTGATTATTCTCATATTCACCTCCACAAACCCACTGCCCATTATTCTAGCTACTCTTTCCTACTGTCAGAGACAAGCTCCCACACTCCCTACATTTTAAGGGCTCTGCTGCAGTTTTCTGCTGAAAATCATGGATGTAACCTGGCTACAACAGAGGGATTTAAAGGACCAAAGGGCAAGGGGAACAGAGGAAGAAAATTTATAGAAAAAAGGTAGACCTTTAGGAAAATTAGTTCCCACCACCCCTGCTGAGCTGGAAAGGTTCCTTCCATGGAACCACAGGGAAGTTGAGAGGTTTGCACAAGAGCACCGACCGTTTTGCAAAGACATCAGGAATGAGCGCAGGGTTGGTCCAGCATACACAGAAACCGAGCTCCAGTCACAGAGAGGCACACTTCTCCAGGTTTGTCGTGTGAGTGAGGTGCATATAGGTTTGCAGACTAATTTCTCCCAGGAATTCTCACAATAAGCACCCTATGCAGCTAAAGTGAACATGTGTCATTAAAGTTCTTTGTACATCCTTGAAATAAGAGTGAAGCTAGTAGCGAAGAGCTTGGACTCCAGCCAGACTGCCTGCATTTGAACCTGGCTCTGCCATAGAATACCAGTGATTATAGTACATGTGTCCCCATCTAGAAATGGGACTAACGGTGGGACTCAGGGTTAAATAGATATATCTATCACGTAGAGCAGTGCCTGGCATAAAGTGAACATCACACAGGCATTTGCTGCTATTATCGCTCTTTAAAGCTGTGACCTAGTTTCTGGGGAAGGGATGGTTGTCTCCACTTGGACTTTGTTGTTCTTTTCCTTCTGTATCCAGGTCAGGCCAGCTACGGTGGCGGGGCTTCTGCCATGATCCTGGCTTGGGTTTCAAAATGCTCATGGTTACCTCAATCTATGTCCAGTTTTCTTTTCTTTTTTTGTTTGTTTTTGTTTTATTTTCTTCAGTGATTTACCAGGATGTTTCCAGCAGGCTCTGGTAGAATTTAAGTATCTGGATAATTTGCACACATGAGGTGGCAAGGAAAGGGGAGCAAAAGGTTGCAGAACCCTTATGGGTTCTTACAATGGCGAAACTTGGTTTGAAGTTTCTGCCTCCTTCAAAGACACCGACTGGAAGCTCCAGGGAGCTGCTGCTCACCACTTTGATTTTGGGGAGTAGAGTGCATGAGCCCCCTATGTCCATCTAACACAGGCTGTGGGAAAGGCTGGTGAGACTGTCCCTTCATTTGGGCCCCTCTTCCTGCTGTGGATCTTAAAAGTCATTGACGCAGAGCATCTTAGTGGGTATCCCATTGGCACACTGCCTCTGGCAGGAGAGCTTTCTGTGAGAATATGCCACAGAAATGCTAGGAGAATTGGTTAATTATTTAAAGAAAAAAAGTAAAATAACTGGCATAGTGCCTGACACAAAATACAGCACCTAGTAAATGATCATTCTTCCAGGCATTGTGTTACACACAAAAAGGATCTCTTTGGGGCATTATCTCAAAAGACTAATGAGCCTGTAGCACATGTAAATTACCAAACAGTGTCTGGCACTTGGTAGGCAGTCAATATTTACCTATTCAACTATACCTCTTCCTTTGCCCAAAATCAAATGACTATGTCAGGGCAGAGCTGGGTAGCTGGGTCTCTAGGTACCCAATTAAGTGATCTTTACTCATGTTGTTTCCTTTCTAGAAACTTAAATTTCAGGATTTCAAAAATCACGTGTGGAAAAACAACACACAACTACTTTTAAACTGGAGAGAGATTTTTTTTAAAGAAAGAGTATATATTTTGTTTAACTGTATTAGAAATCAGAGAGGCATTGATTAGATTTAACTGTGTTCACCCGATATATGGTTGCATGTAAATTATTTCTGGGAAACCAAAAATATATTTCAGGCCTTGCTTTCAAAGAATTTACAATCTATTGGGGGAATTAATGCCTATCTGAAAAACCCCATGGGTTTATTGTCAGAATAATGTGATTTTATAAGTAAATGTGCTTTGTAAATGCAAAATCAAAAGCAAATTATTTAGACACGCAATATTAAATCAATTTATAAAATATATACTTATAGATAATACTAAATAATATTAACCCAAGTTAATTGACTAATTCTTTCTTCAATTATATCTAATCTGCTTTAAAAAAAAGCCTAGCACATTTATTTTATGAAAGCACCATTGACCACACAGGTTATTGCCATGCTTTTCTTTTAAAAAATTGCCACATAAAGCATGTCCAATGATAGTTGTTTTTGCTTCTCTTAATTTGATTCATCATAATAAATTCCTGGGATTGGAATTGCTATGTGTCTCATCTGCTTTTTAACCCTTTTATAAATTTTTAATTTCTAAAAGTTCTGTTTCTCTCTTTCTCTAATCTGCCTGCCTGGTCATTTTTTTCACAGCCTCTTATTCTTTAGTCATGCTTTTATTATATTTATGTAAAAATGTTAAGCATATACTTATTTCATATTCTCTACATGGTCATTCAATTGTCTTCCATTGTTGCAGAAGTAATTGACTGATTTTTTATTTCTCTGAATAATTGTTCATGGTGGCTTAATTTCTCAAATGTGTGTGCGTGCGTGTGTGTGTGAAAGAGAGAGAGAGCTGGTGATCCTTGGAACTTTTTTCTGTAGTATGGTTTTCCCTAGAGAATTATTTCATGATTCTGCCAGATTGGGGGAATGCTTTAAACCAAACTTAGGACGTAAGTATTTGGGCCCATACCATCATGTGAATTTTAGCCCCGAGCCCAGAAGACTGGAATGTGGTTACAATCTGCATGAAGGCTTCTGTCTGCGCTCCTATGAGGCAAGGCTGAGATGGAAATTTTTCTGAATCACCTCCTTGAGGTTGCTGGAAGAAATTTTCATGCTTACCCATCAAAAGAGTTTCCTTTCGTGGTCCCAGCTTTATGTGGGAGGGTCTCCGATACAACTGCTTTGTACGTGGCCTATGCTTCTCCTGCAATCCACAAAGAGCCTACGAAAGCTCAAGCCACCAGTTCTTCAGGTGCCTCATTTGCTCCGTGTGACCTGACCTGTGAGGGTTTCACTTCTTTTCACTCCAGTTCAGTTATAGCTTGAAAAAATTGCTCAAGTTTTTATGTCTTTTCCTAGTAAGATATTTTACTTTACCATATTGTTACTTGCTTTTCCACTAACCATCATATAGTATTTTTCTAAAGCATTTCACTGTAAAAACAAATATAATTCCCTAACAAAATAGAAATTATCTTACTTATAGTTATCCCCTCGAGATGGAAGTTTAGGGTGCTCCTCCAGCCATGTTCTAACAGTAGGAAATGAGCTCAGGGAATCATGTAGGGAACAAAGTACCCTTATCAATCTGGCCCCATAATTCCCAGAATTCAGAACTTCCTAGAGAAGTTAGCTTGAGGAAGAGACTAGGATCTGAGAACCTTCCCCAGCCCCCACCCCCACTTCCTACTTTTGGAGTAATCACATTAGTAAAATGAGTTCCAAGATACTGAACTAGCTGCCTGTATGGAAGTTTTAGCCCTTCCTCATTATTCCAATTATGGCAATATGGAGAATCTGGGTCTTGATTCTGATACAGATTATACCACTAATGAAGAAACAGAAGCAGAGATTTGGCTTTTCCCAAGAATCCTGAGTGTTTCCTGCCAACTCTACCTATGTGGCATGTGGCCTAATATATACAATGTTCTCTGGAAACAAATAAGCCGTTTCTCTATGGGAAAGAAATATGTAAGGCATGAATAAATTAATATATTGTCCTTGTCAGTACTTTTCCCAGGACAGGTGAATAGAATCATCTATAAGGCAAGGAATATAGAGAGAGCAATAGCATTAACTCCCTACACATTATTTCTTTAACCATTCCCTTATTGTCAGACATTTAGGTTGTTTGCTTTTGCTGATACTACAGTGAGTATATTTGCATGCCTCTCTGACCACGTCTTGGGTTGTTTTCATAGAGTAGATTCCCAATGTGGACTCAGGGCTCCAAGAGAAGAGCATAGTCAGGGCTCTTGGTAGACAGTATATTAACCAAGTGAATTTGACAAAGGCCGAATGATCTGATTTATATACTACCCAGTGGTCGTGCCATATTTTGCCATATTGTGCTAGCATTTAGAATGGTCTTTCAGAAAGTTTTTGACAAATAGATCGAAAAGCAATGGAATTTAATTGTTTCAATTAAATTTTTTTTGTAAGAAGCAATGCTGTCTAATTTTCATTATATTGTTTGTATATGTTCTTTGCTCATTTTTATTGATATATTGGCATTTTCTTTTACATTTGTGATATAAGCTTCTTTATGCTGCAATGATGACAACCTTTTTAATATTTACTGCAAGTATTTTTCCTAATTTTGTTCTCAGCCTTTTAATTGACTTTGTAGAAGTGTGATGGGTATTGCTGTTTTCCACTTAAATTTGTCTCCTCCTTTTCCATGTGTAATTAGAGAATACATATTCCAAAACTCTTACAATTAAATGGAACTATGTGGCTAATTCTGCCAATGGGATGTGAGCATAAGGGATGGTTACCATTGTTTGCCCAGGTTTTTAAGACAATGGGAATGCTTTATTCACACTCTTCTCCCTCCTTACTAACTGGAAATACAGATGTGGCACAGGTCCAGCTCCAGCCATGCAGGAAATATCAGTGTCTTACAAGACGGCAGAGCAAGGAATTGGAAAGAACCTGGAAGAACCTGAATGGCACATCTTGGATTCTTAGGTGAGACCACAAAAAATGCTTAAAATACATATATGTATTGATTTCAAAGAAGAAGGGAGAGGGAGAGAGAAACATCAATGATGAGAGAGAATTATTGATTGGTTGCCCCTTGCATGCCTCTTCCTGTGAATTGAACCCACAACACAGGCATGTGCCCTTATCTGGAATAAAACTCAGGACCCTTTAGTCTGCAGGCCACCACTCTATCCACTGAGCCAAACCAGCTACGGCAAATGCTTTTTATTTAAGTTGTGATGTTGTTGACTCTCTTACAGCAGTCTACCTTTACTCCGTCTTTTGTTGTAGAGAAGCCAATATTTTTAATTAACAACCATTTATGACTTTCTTCATTGCTTTTATGTAGAAATTTCTTTCTCAATCCAAGATCTTGTAAGTACTTATTAATTTTTCTAGATTATTATGGTATAATTTAAAAAAGTGTAATCCTTGAATCCATTTGGAATTGGTTTTGATATAGCATGAGGTAAAATTGAACACAGTTTTAAAAAAAATCATGCACTTGTTTTAGCACCAATGGTTAAATAATCTCTCTTTTCTCTACTGTTTTATGGTTTCATTTTACTATATGCTTATACAGAGTGTTATTTTCGATATACCTATTCTATTTCATGCATTCCTTTTAATTATTGTGAAAGTGATATATTTTAATTATTATAATTCTATAGTATAATAGTAGAGTCAGTATTTTTTTCTTTGATCTTGTTTCTCAAATTTTTCTGTGCTATTTTTTTTACACATGTTCTTATATTAATTCAGAATCCTTTAAAAGTCATTTCCCTCTTCACTCTACACCAAAAAAAAGTCTCATTAAGATTTTGATTATCATTGCATTTAAACTTCCACATTATTTGATTTTTTTTTTACAGTATTGAATTTTCCTACCCACTAAAATAACATGTCATTCCACTTATTTGTTACAAATAAATAAACTTCGTGGTTTTTAATACAATCCCATAAATCAATTTGTTGCAATTACAATATAAACAAATTTTATATATTAAAGAGGTAATATGCAAATTGACTATCATGCCCTCACATAAGATAGCCATTCCCATGTGGTCACAAGATGGCCACCACTAAGATGGCTGGCAGGGGAGGGCAGTTGGGGGTGATTGGGCTGGCAGGGGAGCAGTTAGGTGTCAATCAGGTTGTCAGGGGAGTGGTTAGAGGGTGATTAGGCTGGCAGGCAGAAGTGGTTAAGGGCAATCAGGCAGGCAGGCAGGTGAGTGGTTGGGAGCCAGCAGTCCCAGATTGTGAGAGGGATCCCAGATTGAAGAGGATGCAGGCTGGGCTGAAGGACACCCCATCCTTCAGTGCACGCATTTCGTGCACTGGGTCTCTAGTTGTAAGATAAATATCCTATATAATAAAAGAGTAATATGCAAATTAACTGTCATACCAAAACACAAGATGGCCACCCCCACGTGGTCAAAGATGGCTGCCCCCATGTGGACACAAGATGGTGCCACAAGATGACCATCATAAGATGACCACCATAAGATGGCCTGCAGGGAAGGTCAGTTGTGGGAAGTTAGGGGTGACCAGGCCAGCAAGGGAGAGCAGTTGGGGGAAACCAGGCCTGCAGGGGAGGGCAATTGGAGGAAACAAGGCCTTTAGGGAAGGACAGTTGGGGGGACCCAGGCCTACAGGGGAGGGTATTTGGGGGGGACCAGGCCTGCAGGGAGGGCAGTTTGGATCCAGCAGTCCTGGATTGTGAGAGGGATGTTCAACCACCTGTTTAGGCCCAATCCCAGTGGAATCAGGCCTAAACAGGCGGTTGGACATCCCTCAAGGGATCCCAGATTAGAGAGGGTGCAGGCTGGGCTGAGGGACACCCCCTCCCCCTCAATGCATGAATATCATGCACCGGGCCTCTAGTAATTAATATATTATGTTTTTAATATAAATTGCCTATTTTTCTATTATATTTTCTAAATAACTATGCTGATATATTGGAAAGCTTTGTTTATTGAATATTTGTCTTATGTGTGGCCTGTATAGAAACTTCACTTAGGTCTCAGCTGGTTTTCAGCAGATTCTCTGTGCATACATTTCTCTGTGCTATCATAAAGCCCCTCAAGTAAATTCTTTACAACCACTGACTTGGTTTTATTCAGTGACAATTCTGCTCTTTACTGCTTCTAATGCAGACCTTAATTCTTCTATTTCATTTTTAGTTTCTTTATAATCTTTACTGATTCCATCCAGATCTCAGACTATTAAGGTTATCATTATACCTTTATCAGCTCCTTTGTTGAAAGCATTGCTTTTGGGTTTTTATAGAAGTGTAAAAAGAAATGTGATTGTACAACATTTTAAATAGTCTTTCTTAAAATACTCACAGTGATAGGACTCATAGGATTCTTAAGTATAGGAAGCCCATATTATTAATATAATTCATTGTTAAAATTTAATGCTTTCTTATATATGTTAAGTCTAACATGACCCTTTTTTATTTGTCACCCTATGTTTATTTTTATTTAATGTGCTTAATAAATAGCACATTATTTGATTTTCACCTTTTGGGTACACTAAATCTTATTATGCCAATGATGTCAATGAAGGTCCAATGAGAAACAAAACAGTAGACTCTTAATTGGGTAGTTTGAAGAGAATGTAATAAAAAGACTATTTATGAGGATATGAGTGAGGAGCAGGAAAGACCCAGAAAGAACATGCTAAACTCCAAAGCTAGTGAATCAAGAATGACCAAGAGGAGGAGTGGTTATCAGAATGCAGAAGGAGTACTGTGTGGAGAGGGTCTCCTGGCTGAGGCTGTGCCTTCCATTGAGGGCTACTCCTAGAAAGTAGGAAGCAAGTTTAGAGAATAAATGACCAGCCTAATTCCTATCTCTGGATCTCCTTCTGATGCTCTCCCCTGGCCCAACTCAACTGGAAGCCAGAAGGCAGGGAATACTATTAGTTAGGCCATATAAGTCAGCCCCCAGGTGCATAGACAGGAGTGGAGAAAGAGAAATCTGGAAAGGTAGGCAAACAATATCAAGTATATCAAAGAGACCTTATACTTTCATTGGCTCAAACATGACTCTCCATTCACTGGCCAAGCCTCCATTTGGTGAGTGCTCTGGATGGAAACCATACAAGGTCAAGAGTACATTTCGTGAAGAAAGTGGGCAAAGATAGCCTGGAAGGACAATTCACAAGAGGTAGCTGAATGTGACCAAATCTCACTGGAGGCTGCAGAAGAGATGGTTAGATAGCTCAAATACGTATGGAGCTACTCTCTGGCGGGCTTAGAAAGCTTCTGCCATATCTCATAGTTAAAGAATTATGATGCCAATAAAAACTCAGATCTTCTCTTGTATATCTCAATAATTTAAGGAGATTCAAGTATATAGACGAAAGCTAAGCATGATAACATCACCTATTATCTTCCATTGTTTTTTTTCCCCCCTGAGGAAACCTGTAGGAACTTTTCACTTAGTCCCAAAAAGTACTGGACTAAAAGTCTTACATTTGTCTTTTTTTCATTTCTCTTCTCCAGGCTCCCTCTCTGGTACAATATACCACATTGTCCTAATTTCACAAAGCCCCTTGGGCAGAGGTTTTCCTTTATTCTTGTTGACTTGCTCTGTAGAACCTTCCAGTGTGACTTTTGCCCTTCCCTTTTCAGATCACTGAGGAACGGAGGGCAGGTAAACAGGAAAGAGCCACAACCTCCGATTCAGGCAGAGGGAGGGGGAAAGTGGTGGACAAGTGAACAACTTTCTCACATCCTCTCTTCTCTTTTCTGTTTTACTCTTTTCCCCTTACTAAGAAGGGAGAGGGAGGACATATGAAAAGGCTCCCAGAAACTACCTACTAATCTGAATTACTGGGCCAGATTTGCCCCATGGTGGGTACAGCACTTACAAATTCCACAGAGGAAAGGGCATTTGCAGGAAACTGATGTTACTATTACATTTGCATGATGGAGCTTGATATCTTCAGAGAATAAGGGTACAAAGGTGTGTGAGTTTTTCCCACTGAAGGTTTTTTAAGCCCACTTATTCCTTTTGAGTGAGGGGTGTACATGTGGAGAAATGAGCTGATGGTGGGAGGGCTACGGTCCTGGCTGGAAGTGGGTAGGTGTGTACCTGCACCTTGATGCCTGTGAGTCCCCAGGAACCCCACCTTGGGATGTTCCTGTGAATGTGCCATTTCCTGGGGTTTTCAAGGGGTACGTGTGGTGGCAGCATGATGTCTTTCCTGACCTGCCAACCCGATTTCACGGAGTTTTTGAAAAACAGTCCCCTCAGGGAAGTCCATGGCTGTCTTGACATTTGGGATAGAAAACATTTGCCATGTAACCTTTACATGAAGGACTCACAGCCAGGGAGAAAGCTGGCAGATCTATTTGCCTCCATGTGAGCATTTGGGATGATGCTTAAAGGGAATCTTTTAAATGAAGCAAGGACAAGTAGAAATGCAGTGTGTGTGTGTGTGGGGGGGATAAAGTTAAAAATGAGAATGTGCCCATCAGGAGTTCTATCTGATAATTCAGATTTTTCTCTTTGAATCTGAGGCCTGGACAATATTTATTAAACACAAAGATATGAACTGTCATTGGCCTAGAGAAAGTTCATCCTTCAAGATCTCTGTTGAGGCCAGGGAGTTGAGGAGGGAGGTTTGAGTTGGAACATGGTTAGATTGTAGGGGCAATGCCTGCCTGCTCACCATTAAGGTGTGCTTTCTTTGACCTTCCCCATGCAAAAACTCCCTGAGAGAAGTGGTTTTTGATATTGAAGGGATGAGGTTGGGGAATGATAGGGGGCCCTCTCAGTTCTGAAAGACTTATAAAATGGGACAGAGCCTTTGAAAGGGCATGTGTTCAATAATAAAGAGGAAAGAAAAGAAAGAAAGAAAGAAAGAAAGAAAGAAAGAAAGAAAGAAAGAAAGAAAGAAGAAAGGACATGTGATTTGACAACAATTCTTCTAGCAGCTTCCCCTTAGCTTAGCATAGAAACAATTTTGTTGATTTTTGTATCCCCCACACAATCATTTTAGGAAGAAAGTTCTCAAGGAACTTTCGTTAAGTGAGAGAATGTGCAAAAGAAACATGCTAAATCATAGTAGGAAATAAAACAATTCCCTCATAGTTCCTTGTTTGCTCCCCATTGTGGCAGAATGACCCAGAAGAGCTGGTATTGGAGACCAGAGTCCTTATCTCCGATCTCTCCCTCTTTATCCAGGGCTTAATTCTGTCTGTGCTCTCAGAGTTCATCTGGGTTTGATGTGGGGTGGTGGTGGTGGGACCTCTGACTTATCTACCCCTTATTTATGTGGAGTGATTCCACTTAAAATTTTTAAAATAGTTTTTCATAGTATGTAAAAACAACAGCTCTCCCCTCATTTCTCTGGGGCTTCTGTTTAGAGCTGGCAGATTGACTACATGTATATCTCTCCTCTTTGACTTGAATTTTTTATTAAAATAATATTCAAAATTATATAAACCCATAGGGAGAAAAATGCTGCAAAGGAAAGGAGACAAGAGTAGACAAGAGAGGCTATGTCATTTTTGGAAGACAGGAAGTAGACAGTGAGTGGTGGAATGACTGAGCAGAGCAGAGGATGTTAAAATACAAGTCCTTTCAGAGGATAATACCAATTAGAAATGAGCAGATTCACCCAACGAAACCCAAGCGTGAAAAAATTAGGGTTAGAGACCAGGTACCATATAACATGGTAAGAAAATCAGGAAACAGAATGGAAATCAGGAGAATTCACGGGAAGTTTGGATATGGAGTGTTTGAACATCCAGGCTATTACCCACTCCAGAACAGCAAGTTTACTCCTTGCCTCTACTTCCCACAACCCACTGCCCCTCTCCACATTCACTGCAGAGAGCAGGAAGATGTCTGGATACACTGATCCAGCGAGGCTCTGATTTGGGGAACAAAGGATGAGGTGTGGAGGCAAACACAGGTTTTATCGTGATATTTGGCATGTTGACAAGCAGGGACCTTGGTATCCTTTGTCTGCCCAGCTCACCAAATAGATGAGCCCAGACACATGTGGGCCCCAGGGGGAAGCGTAGAGGAGTCTTCTCTTAGAAACTGAAGAATCCCAAAGTCAAAGCCTGTGGATGTTGATGTTTGAAGATCCTTCAACTAAAAATTCAATTTACCGAGAGCAAAGCCCAATATTGCAAAGGAATTTTGCATAAATCCATACAAAGTCCATGTAAAGGAATTTTCCATAATCTTATTGGTACTTTATTCTTAACATGAACAGAGGATCAAAGATTTCCATATACCTGAGGAAAGCCTCCAACATGAAAGAAGGAGACTAATATATGGAAAACAGAGGCTATAAATTGTGGCCTTTAGAATACGGGCTAAGGAGAGGCATGGGATGGAGCACAACAATCGTTCTTTTTGGTCGTAGTACATTGGTACATGTTAAATCAGTTGTTCTCTATCTTGGCTGCACCAAATGCACTTGGGAACTTTATTTTATTTTTATTTTTTAATATATTTTATTGACTTTTTACAGAGAGGACGAGAGAGGGACAGAGAGTTAGAAACATCAATGAGAGAGAGTCATCGATCAGCTGCATTGTCCTCGCAGCCAAGGTACATGCCCTTAACTGGAATCAAACGTGGGACCTTTCAGTCCACAGGTCGATGTTCTATCCACTGAGCCAAACTGGTATCAGCTGTACTTGGGAACTTTAAAAGTGTGGATGTCTGGACACCAACCTCAGAGATTCTTATTTTATTAGTCTGGGGTGGGGTCTGGGTATTGAACGCTTAAAATCTCCTCAAGTGGTTCTAACATGCATCCAAGATTTAAAAAATGCTGCTTTAAAATATCAATTTATTTTAGTAAGGTTAAATAAATAAAAGTTAATTTTTTTATTGAAAATGTTATACTGCTTAAGAAAAAAGGAAAATGAAAAAAACTGGGCTATAGGATCAAATAACAACTCTAGCCTGGCGCTGAAGGCCCTTCCTTCTTCCCTAGCTCACCTTGCTAACGTCATCTCCCACAGCTCAGTGCTCAGGTCATGCCCACACCACACTTAGCATCCCACACACCTTGACTCTCTTTCATTTGATTTTTAAAAATATATATATTTTATTGATTTTTTTACAGAGAGGAAGGAAGAGGGATAGAAAGTTAGAAACATCGATGAGAGAGAAACATAGATCAGCTGCCTCCTGCACACCTCCTACTGGGGATGTACCCGCAACCAAGGTATATGCCCTTGACCGGAATTGAACATGGGATCTTTCAGTCCATAGGCTGACGCTCTATCCACTAAGCCAAACCAGTTTTGGCTCCGTTGATTTTTGTTCATGGTTCTCAAATGAGGAGTCTCCTATTGAACACTCTTCTTTGCCTATTGCTGTTGAAATTATCCTTAAATGTCCTGTTCAATCCCCGCTTGCCATGACCACCTCGCATAAAGTCATCTTCCTTCACTGGTCTTTACGATGACTTGCTTTCTGTCTCATTGATTTCATAATGAATGTCTTCGTTGCTATGGACATCCAAAACCAGCTAATGGGTCCCGTGGCCATTCAGGTTTGTCTAACTTCCCCAAATGTGTGATTGCCTAAGTGCACCACACTTTCAGTAGCTTACTGTTTCCCACAGACATTACTAACATTATCTTATTCAATCATAATGGCCCAAGTATCATATCCCTATTCCACAGAGAGATTGTGACCAGCCTGGCATTGCCCAGGTGGCCAATGGCAGAACCGAGATTTACACTCAGGCCTTCGAAGTCTGTTCGAGTTCCAAAACAACACCTCTGCCCTTGCTCTGAGATGTAAGTAGGCAAATCTCCTGCTTTCCTAATATTGTAAATTGTAATACATCACAAATGAGAGCCATATATTACGCTTTAAGAATCCAACGATTGGTGCAGATTCAATGCTTTGCACACTGTAGGCACTTTAAAGGTGTTTGCTCATTTGTGGTAATAATAATAGGGAATAATTATTGGGCCAGGTCTTTATAGGATTATCTCATTTAACCATGACAAGAAGTATATGAAGCCGAAACCAGTTTGGCTCAGTGGATAGAGCGTCAGCCTACGGACTGAAAGGTCCCAGGTTCGATTCCGGTCAAGGGCACATGCATTGGTTGCAGGCACATCCCCAGTGGGAAGTGTGCAGGAGGCAGCTGATCAATGTTTCTAGCTCTCTATCCCTCTCTTTTCCTCTCTGTAAAAAATCAATAAAATATTTTTAAAAAAGAAGTATATGAATTGGTACAATTGTCATTCTCATTTAAAAATTAATAACCAAGCTTGAAAAAGTAAAGGGGCATGCACAGGGTCATACAGCCTGTCAGAGTGGAGCTGCATCTGAAACCACAACTGTCTGAGTCCAGAGCTCAGGACTTTCTTGTCTCATTTCTTCTCCATATGAAAGCACTAAGAACAACTCTCAGTATGAAGGTTTCTCAATCCAGATTTATAATAATCATTCTTTAGGTTTCACTGAGACACAGTTGAGAGGGAAAGCAGGAAAAAGTGTTACTAATCTGGTGGATGGTATTCACCATAGTGGTCTCAGCAGACTATCCGAACCAAGTCCCACCCAAATTAACAAACCGGTGGGTCAACTTTGTCTGGAAGTCCATTCCTGCTTCATTTTTGAGATCAGCTCAAGTTCAAGAAAAGCTAATGTATCTGTCAAGTGGAACTTTAAATCTTGTGAAAAGAAAAAAAAATTGCCTGCAAACAACATTCATACCTTGGCCACAAAGTTTTAGAAAATAAACACCACACACACACACCACACACCACACACACACACACACACACACACACACACACACACACAGGCACACACACACACATACACATACACACACTTTTTGTCACGTGGCAGTGGCTGTGAAGTAAATATATCCCAGTGCACTGATCTTACATCTTGTCACATTAATGTTTCAGAGCACTCAATATAAATATTAAAACTAATAGCTTCACTCTTCAGCTATTACTCCTCCATCCCCTGAAATCATCATAAAACTTTCAAAGCCTTTTAGAACATTTACACACTCGAATCTGATGACAGGGAAAGGAGATTCACACAACGCAGCCCATAAGCTTAAATAATAGCGGAGAGCTGTTTATAGAATACATTTTATTTATTCATCATTTCAAGTAAAGTTTCCGTTTTGATGGAGGGGGGAAATCAAAGTATAGCTGTCAAGGGAGAAGGCTGAAGTATTGCTTTTCTATACTGAGGACTACTGGCTAAAAAAGAGAAGTCCATGAGAATCTCAGTCCAAGGTCAATCAATGCTAAGACTGTGGGTACGTAAACAGCTAATGGATTATAAAGACACATACCAGTGTTATGAATTTTTAAAGAGCAGCTCTTCAGCACAGAACCCCATAAATCAATGATGACTTATTGGCTGGATCAATTATGCAAACTTTTAAAGCATTTAATGACAGGTAATGAAGGGGCCTCTGGAGGACACCAGTCAACAGTAGTGTTTTTGTGGTTGTAGTTACATCTGCTTACGTGAGTTGGGGAGAGGTCATCATTCCTAAGAAGTAATTAAATGTTAAATCTAGGAGTCTGCCCGAAGCGAAAGAAAAGAATTACTTTAGTCTTCATACAGACCTGAAATGGCTAGAGAAATGGGCTGCCCCAAATGTAGTCATAGGCGGTCCAGGTTGGTTTTAGACTGGGGGTGCAGCTCTTACGGAGCTTCTATTTCTAATTACTCATTTGGAGGTTCCCTGGCAAAGCAATTTGAGCAGAAAGGAGAAAGATAATGTTTAAAAGAGGAAAACTTTATAGCATGGGTGATGCCATAGATAGGTTCTTATGCTTATTTATTTTGAAGTTAACTTTTAAAAATCCGTTGGAGGAACAGACAGATAAGCAGAGATGGGATAATAGTGTGAGATTCCGCTCCACCAAGAAGCAAACGAGAGAGAGCTACATGTGGGTTGATTGATCCCACGGAAAGTCTCACATCATCACTGGTGGCATTACAGTGCTTTAATCACAAATTAAAACAGCGACCCCAGTGAAAGACGGATGACTTTGGGGGAAATAGTCCTTTAGAGTTTAAACATTGATTTTTCTTATTGTATAACTTCAGATAAGTCTTTAGATTATGAGAAAGACAAAAGTTAAACATGTCATTCAATCCTAAGCATGGTTCTTTAAATCTAAGCCACTGACATTGATGCTGAATTTCTGTGTTAACATAGTTAAAGAATCACTCAGATCAGATAAAGCCTTTGGACTGAATCTGAAAATACAAAAAAAAATTCAGATATTCTTACATAGCTCTTACTCATTTTATTGTGCAGCAGAAGGATCGTAAAAATGAAAAGTATAAAGTAAGTTGGTTGTAAAGTGCCCGAGTTTAAGTAACTCTGGCCTGGGATTGTTTTCTTTTTCTGTGTCCTTAGAATTGTTGCTGGGCTTTCAAAAATGCTTTCAGTTAAGTAGGAAGAAAGGAAATATTTTAAACACATTACTGATTTTTTGATATTTCATTTTCTCAAGAGGCTAACTACCAGGCTCACGTAAGGAGTTTGAACACTTTGTGTGTGTTCAGTAGAGATAGACTTCCCTGGAAATGAAGATCACAGGAGAATATGGCTCAATTTCTACCCCAAACAGTGATATATATATTTACTTCAAATTCATATTCATTTTGCTAAGGAAAATGAGTTGAATACACTCATAACTGGAAAGTACATCATACTTTGTGTTGATAAATAAACAAGAGTTCAGAGTTATGAGGTAAAGAGATGTGTGAGTTCAAATTCTGGATATGACATTTACTGGCTGTACAACTTTTGGCAAGTTTCCTAATCTCTCTTATCTAAATACTAGAGGCCTGGTGCACGAATTGTGCATGGGTAGGGTCCCTAGGCCTGGCCGGCAATCAGGGCCAATTGGAGCCTTCTGGCTGCTGGCTGGGGCCTTCCTTCATTCTGCACCATCCCGTCATGGACAACATATGTCATTGCAAGTGATTGAACTCCCAGTCTCCTGGTCAAACTCCTGAGGGGACACTTTGCATATTAGCCTTTTATATACACAGATATAAAAGCCAATTGACCAGAATGATAGAACATCTGGAATGGCTGGTCACTATGATGCACACTGTAGCAACCAACCAGCCAGATCAGGACCCTGATTGGACCCCATTGTGGCAGGCGGTAAGATCCCACCCATTCACGAATTTGTGCACCAGACCTCTGGTTTTATATAATCAGCTATAAAATGGGTAGCATAATTTCTATCTTGACAAAAACCCCTAGCATGTAGGTACTCATTAATGACAGTGGTTATATTCTGCCAGATCTGAAATATCACTGGGAGAAATAATTATAGAATGACATCAGGGTAAAGGTTGTTACTAAATTCAAGGAAATAAACATCTTTCCACAAAGGAAGTTGCCTTTTGGAATAATAATAGGTGTTAACATCAAGGTATTTATTATACATTAGGTGCTTTACCTGCACTAGCTCATCCAAGTCTGTCACAGCATTATTATTACTATTTTACAGATGAGGACATTGTATCTCAGAGAAATTAAACTTGCCCAAAGTCATTTAGGCATAAAGTGATATTCAAAAGTAGATGAAACTGTGTTTGGCCAGAGTCTACTGTGTCACAGTGCTGAACTTGTAATTGGCTTTAGTGAAAGCAAGGGACTGAAAATACTATACCAAAATTTTTCTCATTGATATGCATGGCTCTTGTAGAAATAAAAATGGACAAGTTTCACTATAGTGGATTTCTTCCACTTGTCTGGGAAAGCAAATAAGGCTTGCAACAGTGATAATGAGGCTGACATTTACCCTAGGTTTAAAGAAACAGGAGGCAAGGGTGGGCTGCTCAGTGCACAGTGTAGTGTACATGACTTATGGAGTTATTCTATCAGACAGCAGTAGCGTTGTGAGTAATAAGTGGTCTATTTCTCTGACCCAGGGGTCTCATGTCTTCTGTCAGTTTATTTATATAAAACTATGGCAGGATAACTTGTTAGCTCCAGAGTAGAGTCAAATTTCAGGCCCTTCACAGTTTCAGACAGAACACTGCAGAGGAACGGTCATAGCTGTCATACCTCCACAAGGAAGGAAGCATCAGAAGTGTCCCCTGGTACATAAGTTCTCAGGATTTCCCAACAGAGTGAGGGGTGGAGAGTGGGATGGTGGAGTCAAAACTTTCAGAATATCTCATGTTTTGGTGTATCCTATCTAATAAAGAGGGAATATGCTATTTGACCCTCAAGCCATCATAAAGATGGAAGTGCCCTCAGCCAGTAAGGTGGGAATAGGCTAATTGACTGCCCCGCCCTAGAAGATGGTGGCACCCACAGCCAATAAGGACAAATATGCTAATTGATTGCCACGTTCTCAAAGATGGTGGCACCCACAGCCACAAGATGGCAGCGCCCAGTCCTCTCAGCCCCACCCGGGTGGCAGGTGTATGGCAAGGCTCCACCTGCTTGTCTCCAGAGTCTCCCAGTCCCTTCAGCCCCCCAGCCGCCCAGGTCCACCTGAAGCACAGGTAACCAGGACCGACCAAGCCTTGCACTGCCAGCAGAGTTGTGATGGGGCATCGCCTTCCCCTGATCACTGGGTCCCCTTCCTCCCCTGAGGACTCCCAGACTGTGAGAGGGGGCAGGCCAGGCTGAGAGACTCCCCACCCCTTCAGTACATGAATTTTCATGCACCAGGCCTCTAGTATTTTCATATACATAAGAACTGGAAAGATAGATACAAATAGAAACCCAGTAAAATGTTACTTCACATATATCAGAATGGTCAATATGAGAATTTCATACATACCAAGTGATGACAGAAGGTGGTGCAGTTGGGACTATACACCACTAGTGAAACTGCGAATTGGGACAATTTATACCTCAGAGAGCAACTTGGTAATACTAATAAAGCTGAAGATACCCACTCATTGTTCTAGAAATGCTACATTTAGGTGTATACCCCTGAGAAACTTTCACAAGTCAGATGTATAAGAGTATTCACTCTAGCATTGTTTTTAACAGTGAAAATTAGGGAAAAAAATCTTAATATTCATAAAGAAGAGAATGAATAAATAGGTCAAGGTATATTCATAGTATCCAATTGCTTAAGCAAGTAATATCAATATGGATCAATCTTAAACACATAGTAAACTAATAAAAGTAAGTTGACGACACATGCTTAGAGTATGATGTCATTTGCATAAAGTTGTAGAACACAGAAATGGCAGTATATATTTTGGGGACACATTCACATGTCAGAAGGGTATAAACACATGCACAGGATGAGCATTTAATGGTATGGAGAAGGAAAAAAAAACATGTCATAAGAAAGGATACACAAAGGTTCCTAAATTGTAGTTGTGATGTGTTATTTTTTTAAGCCTACTGGCAAGTACTGAAGAATTTGTTACATTTCCTTCTTTATCTTTTGTGTCAGAAATATTTCATAAAAATAACTTTTAAAAAGTATTTATCATTTATATTGAAAAAGAACAGATAAGTTTTGGGGAAGCATATCAGAGTAACTTAATTAATGGTACAGTGATTCCTACTTTAGAAGATTTAGAATTTTTGTAATGTCAAAATAGATTGATTTGATCATCCATCAGTTGGACAATGCATTTCTGAAATCATCAGTCATTTTTATAGTACTGAATGAAATTCTAGAAAGTTTCTCCCTAGGATCTGCTTCTTTTTTGAGTCATTTGTGAAGTTGTTCATGTTTTAGACATTACATTAATAACATAGTAACATATTAACAATGTAATTAATAATCAATTAACAAAACATACATTGATTAATAATTATTTAATGTACATGCTCTATAAAGAGAGAAGTGTCTAGACCCTTCCAGGTTTCAAGCTTCATTGATAGAACAGCACCAATTCAGAAGAACACCTGCTAATTAAATTGAAGTGGCTAAGCCACCAACTTGCTGGAACCAATCTGACTTCCAAAATACTGATCACTTATGAGGAAGACAGTCTAAGCATGCCAATGAATACTTGGCAGGCAATACAATTTACAAAATAAAATTACACAAAATGTCTACCAAGACTCCTTTCTGACATTATTCACAGATGGTTAAAGTTGGGAAGTGCTCTATAAATCAACCCCCTTTCCTTCTATTCTGCAATAGAGGAAAGGGAGGCCCAGAAAATGTTGTGTTGCCTGCTCAAAGCCACAGGAGAAGGAAGACTAAAACTAGAGTCTTTGGAGAAGTGGTATTTCTTCTACCATGTTCAATTTTGAGACTAATAATATACCTTATCAGTTGTATTACTACAGTGATGGTTCCAGAAGTGATTCCACAGCACAAGAAGTAAAAGAAGATATGGTGAACATAAAAAGAGCTAAAGAAGTTCTATATGGCCAAGACCGGTTTGGCTCAATGGATAGAGCGTCGGCTTGGGGACTGAAGGGTCCCAGGTTCGATTCCAGTCAAGGGCATGTACCTTGGTTGCGGGCACATCCCCAGTAGGGGGTGTGCAAGAGGCAGCTGATCGATGACTCTCTCATCGATGTTTCTAACTCTGTCTCTCTCCCTTCCTCTCTGTACAAAATCAATAAAATATATTTTAAAAAAAGAAGTTCTATATGATTAAATGATTGAGGTAGGGTATATATTATATATTTATATGAGTTTTCGACATGAAGGGAGTTACTTTGAAAAGAAAAGAGAGAGGATAAAAAGAGTTTTTATAAGAACGTTTGACTTGCTCTGCTTTTCCATGAAGAATAGACTTTTTCCAAAATTTAGCAGAAAATATTTTATTTGAATGTAAAGTACTTTTGGATAGTATTTTAAAAACTGTTAAAGATTGTGACAAAATCTTGGTCTTAAAGGTTTTTGAAGTAAAAGTGTCAACAAATTCTCAGTTGTATGATCCAGTTAGGCCCATTTGGCTGTTTAACTTTGCTCTCCAGCTTCAGAAACTCAAGGCTTAATATTATTCTAATTTAAAGGGACACTGAGTGACTTTGCTAGAGAGAAAAAGTTCATATTACAGTTCTTATTAGATGTAAAGAAAATCAGGTTCCTCCTGACCAGCCCAAACCTTTGCTATGTCTCCACTGTGTAAGGGGCATGTGACTGACTCAGCCAATGCCTTCTTTAACTGACATAAATCCAGATGACTGATACTGGATGGGATGGTCTCTGAGTCATGAATGGTATGGGTTTTGTTAGGCGTTGTATGTTTTGTACAGTTACGTTCAATAAACATTCATTGAAGGTCCCATCGTGTGCCAAATGCAGAGCTAAAAGTGCTAGGGACTTGTTGCATAGGTTACCAGGCGACCAGAAAATACACAATGGGTCCTCAGAAGATTCAGGAAAACCCTTCATTTGCAGATGCATGAGTACAGTGACTCAGGGGAGTCAGTCTCCAAAGCCTGAGTGTTGAATATGGGGGAAGCTTTCCCTTTTATCCTCTCCGTTTCGTTGTCCCCCAAATAGGGACCAGGATTGTGGACTTTTCATGGCTTTGCAGCCCCCCATGGGTTGGGATGGGGGTAGTGAGATTATACCCAAAGGCCTGGCCTAGCTGGTGCCCATGCTGCCAATCCCCTCTGGGTTGTGTATGGTTCATAGTTTATGGACTCTGTAAAATGGAGGTATTTCAGGAAACAGGTTCTGCAAGTCTGGACAAGCATCACAGGGAAGAAAGGGGCTTAATTATAAACTAGCAAGAATGTGCATCAGAATACTGGTTACTGGCACAGATTCAGATTGCTAGTCCCCAAGTTGTCTTTTATTCCCCCTTACTATGCTTTAAAATGAGATAGACAGACATCACCATCACAGAGCTTCAGTCTAGAGAAACAGACTGACATTAAGCAAATAACCTCAAATGTGACGAATTGCATTAAAGGAGAACTAGATGCAGAGGAACACCGAGGCAAAGTCACTGTGTCTTTCACGTTAGCCTGGAGAAGGCTACTCCTGTCTCATGGGATAAAGTAACATTTTAAGTCCATTGCTCCTTGGGAAATAGGTACTCATTCACCTCATAGGTAAGTACTTAGGAAAACAGATTTCATTGGCCTATTTTTTTTTGTGTGTGTGTCCATCCATAGGGAGACTATGCATTCCTAAAGGACAGTTAACATTTGAGGAATGGTTAATTTTGTGCACTTAGTTATAAAATCTGTTACCCATTTAGTGTATTTTATTGGGATGGGGATTAAGGCATTTACATACCTTCATTTTACTTGTCATTATAATCAATTCTAAACCTAGTCAAAATACTCATGTAAATAGGTATTGTGGATGGGTTAGTCATATCATGGCTTTCGCTTTGCCCAAGTTCTCCCAAAGAGCAGGCCGTGTGACACAGGCTTCCATGGAGGTAGTTCCATTTAAAAAAATATATATATTTTATTGATTTTGTACAGAGAGGAAGGGAGAGAGATAGAGAGTTAGAAACATCTATGAGAGAGAGTCATCGATCAGCTGCCTCTTGCACACCCCCTACTGGGGATATGCCCGCAACCAAGGTACATGCCCTTGACCGGAATCGAACCCGGGACCCTTCAGTCCCCAAGCCGATGCTCTATCCATTGAGCCAAACCGGTTTCGGCGGAGGTAGTTCCTTCTGAGAAGTAGTGCCAGAGACAAAAGTGGGGAACTCAGGAGAGTGAAGCAGGGAAGGAAGAGCAGTCTGGGATATATTATTCAGCTGCTACCACGTAGGAATCTGGAGCTCCTTCATTTGGGGGGGGGGGGGCAGCCTCTGAAACCCTGTAAGTGTGCCTCTCAGTGCTCAGCTACCTGCGTTCATTCACAGGTTCCCCGCACATCCCTCACTGGTGGAGAGCCGCCCGGGAGAACCACCTTCCTCAGCATGTCCCGAACAGCTAAGCTGCTGCAGCAAATGCCCACATCTTTGGTGGCAGAGAAGTCCAGAAAAAAAAGCAAGGTCACATCTGAGACAGTTGCTGTCAGGTTCTATCTGGTTGTGACAATGCTCAGATCAAGGGGGAGGAATGGAACGTCAAGCATCCTTCGCAAAGGACTATTAAAAGTAGTTCCTTCTTTCCATGGCTGAAGGGTGGGTGTCACAGCATCTATTACATAAGACAATTCTATTGGACATGCAGAATTTTTCAGCGATCTCATCCGAAGCTGTCCTTGGACAGAATGATGTGAACGCAGGGTACAAAATGGATCCAAGGATGTTGCTCAGGGATTTAATGAGTATTTGTCAGCCAGATCTCTGAAGAACGAGAAAGGAATGCTTTCAAAACGCTGATGTCTGTCGACTGACCTAACACCATTTTTTTCCCACCTCCTGCTAAACCCATGTTCTCAAGCTTTTCTATGTGCCACACTATGCTCGATGCTGGGAGCAGAGGATGAGGAAGGCATGGTTCCTTGCCTCAAAGAGGGCTCAGTCAATGGCGGAGAAAAGTAAACTGATAAGCTACACCAACAATACATTCTGAGCCAGATCACAGATTTGAAGAGAGTGAGAAGAGCACAACCAACTCTTCCTGGGATGCTGGGAAGAATTCACAGAGGAGAGGTTTGAGGGACCAGGATTACCGCCACGCTTTACAGAACCCATATGCTTGGTTTCCCCCTTCTACATACTTGTAACTTGTTGGATATATGCAGAAACACAAGAATTAATGCCCTAATGATTTGTATTATGATGTGGTGCTAATTCATGTGAAGTCAGTCCTGTCTTTAAACAGTTCACATTTCAAATTTTTTTTTTTTAACAGAATGGAGAGATTCCATCAAGCGTCTTCTTAGTTGCTAAGAACTTCATAAATTCCTCTTTGTAATTGAGTTGCTTTCAGACAATAATTGTTAACTGATAAACAGGAGCATTGTCAGGTGTGGAATCAGTGGTGAGAGAAGATATTTTCTCTGTTGCACTTACAAAGAATCGCCGATAAGACCTCTGATCCCATTAAGGATATAAACTCTTCAGATGACGTTGATGACAGCCCCATGGGCTGCCTGAGTCCTCACCAGCCTGGCTGTTCACAGCACCTGTTCAGCCAAAGGGGGATGAAATCAATGCGAGAATTTCATGGCCTCTAAGAAAATTACTGCAGAGAGATGACCCAGTTCTTTGATGGTGTCACCAGAAGACAGGCCTCCTTGAGAAATGAACGTAATGTCATCCTCCAGCTGCTTAAATTCTTTCTATGATATGCATTTGCTTGCAAATGGCCTTAGCATTTTAGCAAAAACGACCACTTGCTTTTCCTCCCAGATTTGGGCTCGCAGCATTTTTAAAGCAGCAGGCAGAGGCAGGCCTGACAAAAGCAGCTTGCCCCTTTGCATCTCATAGGATGGATGAAGGCATTTTTGCTTGGATCCCAGAATGACTAACAGCTAAGAAAGCAGCACGAGTGGATTAGTAATTCCAAACTGAATTGCCCCCTCCCCTTCATTGCATCCTCATTCATGAGGATCAAAGTCAGTGGTGTGCGCTTGAATCCTGGGCCCCTGAGCTCTGCATTGCTACCAGTCCTTCCCTGACCCACACTAGTTCCTGTGTTTGTGCGTTCTGGCTTTACTCATTTTCACGTCTGTATTGACTTCTGAAATCTCTTCAGAGGATCCTGTGTTGTTCTTATGGAAGATCTAGGTGTGTGAGGAGAGAGAAAGTGGGTGATGGGAGTTGATAGGTAAAACAGAAACCTAGATCAGAGGTTATAGAAATCTTTGCAAATGAATACAATTCCATGGGATTCTTTGCTGTTCTGTCTCCAGTATAATACCAGGACACCTTCTCTCTATTTCCCGCTACTCCCCACACCATTATTTCTATCACCTCCTTATCTCCCTCTCACCAGGATACAGGAAAATATGGTGGAGAAGATATTGCAAAGATATAATAACAATAACAGCAACAGCAAGTGTTTACTGACCATTTACTATGTGTCAAGCACTATTCTAAGCACTTTTCACATAGCTCATTTAATACTCACAACAACCTAATGCTCCCTTTAAGTGAGGGATGGAAACAGAGAGCTAAAATATCTTGCATAAGGTTATATAACTAAATTAGAGGCTTGGTGCATAAAATTCGTGCATGGGGGAGGGGTCCCCTCAGCCCAGCCTGCACCCTCTCCAATTGAGGACCCCTTGGGGGATGTCCAACAGCTGGTTTAGGCCTGATCCTGGCAGCCAGACATCCCTCTCACAATCCAGGACCACTGGCTCCCAACTGCTCACCTGCTTGATCACCCCTAACTGTGCCTCTTGCTGGCCTGGTTGCCACTTACTGCTTCCCATGATGGCCTGGTCACCACCAACTGCTCCCTTGCCAGCCTGGTCACCCCAAACTGTACTCCCTCACCATACTGGTCATGCCTTACTACCCCCCACCCCCAGCCTGGTTGCTCCTAAAAGCCCCCCCCCCCCCCACCAGCCTGGTCACACCTCTTTGCCCCCCTCTGCTGACCTAGTTGCACCTCACTGACTCCTGCTGGCCTGGTTGCCCCATGCAGCCTGCTGCTCACTTGTTTGGCTGCCCCTCACTAACCCCCCTGAAGGCCTGTGGTCGCCCCCTGACAGCCTGTTCGGTCATCTGTTCGGTTGTGATGGTCACTTAGGCTTTTATATATAGATATATCCCTTTCTTAGTCACCACTCTTCTGTTTGGGATAACTGTAAAGGATTAAATAAGAAAATTATATAAGGAATTAATATTCATTCCAATGATTTCTTTGCCAAATGGAAAAGCAGTTATTAGAAATTATTGGAGGGGGAATATCTTATGCCCTTCCAAGGGGAATAAATTATTATCTTTAGCTACTCTGTCCTGAAAATATCCCCTCAGAACATGTGAGTTCCTGAGCCATCCCTGGGGAGCCCCATGTCCAGACAGGTCATACTAAATACTTTGCCATCCCAACATGAATGCATGGCCATGCGAATACTATGAACTGTGTCTTTAAGTAAGCTCCTACCACACACCTTCCCAAGGGCCTACATCTGGCCGTACTTATTTATGAGCACTGGTGTGTTACCTGCTGTTGCAGGCAGGAGGGTTGGATAAGGTGTAATTTATAAATGACACTGGGATCTCATTCTAACCCAAGGTACTTGGGACAGAGCATGTTTGTGGCTTCCAGCATATCTTTGGCTCTGAGGACAAACTTTGGGAATTTAGCTATATTTGGGTCTTTAACTTCCCACATGCCCACTTGCAGTTGTAGTCTCCACGGAGAGCCTGTGATATGGTGTCATCTGGAAGAGCTTCCTTGAAAGAGCTCTTTGGTCTTTATCATTCTCAATAGGCAATCCTGAAGAGCAGTGTGCAGATGTGGGCACAGATAGAAAATTTCCCATCACTCAATCTGACTCTGACTGTGGGCTTAGGTTGAATTAGCCAAATGGCTTACTTGTTAATAGTAGCTGAAAGATGAAACAGGGAGGGGCCGGAGACCAGGATGCCAGGACACAGGCTTTATTGAAGAGAAGAGTACCCCTGCCAGCTGCTTCCAGAGAAAAAGTGGAAGAGAGCGAGGGCCGGGGTTCATGCACTTTTTAAGGGGAGGACAGAGAGGGGACAGGTCTTAGGGCACTCAGCACACACTGATTGGTGGTTTCATGTAAGGCCTATGATTAGGGACCTAGGGACTTAGGAATCGGGTACTTAAGGTATTTGGCAGGTGCTGATTGGTGGTTCAGTGCTCAGAAATGTCTGGCTGCAGGTGGAGTTTACCTCCGTCCATCAGTTGGAGGAAGGGAGGATCTATCAGTAGCCAACAGTGAGAGTAACATGGTACAGCATGGGGTGACCTCCCTAAGAGGCACCCAATCAGTTGGCTCCCTGAGGTTCCTTTGGGGAGCTTCATGGGGGAAATGACTAAGCTTAGTAGGCTTGCATTGGGTGGTTGGTGGTGAGGATTGGGCATTGGTGCCTGCCGACCAGCAGCATGAAGAGGAAATAGTGCGAGTTCAGGCCCCGTGCATGTATGCCTCCGGTGTGTGCTTCTTGCATTTGGGGAGAGGCAGCTCCACACCATAAAAGCCCCCTGAAAGCCACGGAGGTACCTCTCTAAAACACATAATGGACTGCACTGAAAGCCTGGTTTTGACTGATGTGAGGTTTGGGACTCTACCCAAGTAAGAATCCATGCAGCAAGGAGTCCAGAGAAGCCAGATGACCTAGAGTAGGGCCAAACTGTTTACCAGCCGATGTGTTTTTGAAAATCTTCCTTAAAGGGTCATGGCAGCGGAAAATATCCTGCTGTTAAACGCATCTGCAATCCGCTGCTCTCCCAGTCCACCTACAAAAATTTTGACCTTTAAAGAAATGATGGAGAAGCTGCTGATTTTTTCTATGGCACTGAAGCTCAGTCTATTTTAGGCTCCAAGGCAATTGCAGCCCCCTTTGCTCCCTATTTCACATCACTTTTAAGTCTCATCCTGGCCACTGTGAACCCTTCAGCCCTTCTCCCTGCTCAGACACTTGAGTGGGGATCTGAGATTTGCAGATGACATGTACATTTCTTGGTTGATGGTTGCTGAAGCAGTTTACCAACCTAAGGCAGTTAAGGGGAAGAGGGTGGTGGTGGGAGCGCAAATTACAATAGAATAGCTGTAATGCTACCCTAAGTTTCTATTTTCATGCAAATGTGTAACTGCTTTCTCATTACATTGATTGAAAGGAAGGTAGCTTAGTATCCCTGTTGGTGTGAATTACCATATTCATGTTTTTGATGACCAAACAATTGGCTGATTTCCATTGTTTGTCACTCCTATGACTGCATAGTACTTTAAAAAGCCAGGTAAGTGTTGTTAAATATACTGTCTCCACCCCAAAATGTCCAAACACCAAGATAAAATCTTAGCTGCCTCTCATTATGACAATATGCACCAAGGATGCACCATTTTGGATCATCTTTCATTTGAATTATCTACAAAATATGTAAATTACTGAATCTATGAGAATAGTTATTTCATTGTCACTTACTGAAATATTCACTCACTTTAAAAAGACCATTTTAATGAAAAACAAGCCTTATTTGATTGTTAAGCAGACATGATACATGTATAAATATAATGTGAACTGAAACACACGATAATGAGATTTCCATCAGGAGGATTACTGGGGTCCTGTGTTCAGACACCGAGAAAAGCCAAATGGCTATATCAAGCCCCCATTTCTAATCTTCAAAAGCAAATTTATTGAAGTGTCTCAATTTTGCCGCACCCTCTCACATCTGCATATGGGCCGAGATTCCTAATCCTGTCACACTGTATGGCTGCAGATTAAGAGAATGTATAAACAATGGCTCTGTCGCTACAAATAAATACAGACTGCTAAATCAAGTGTGCATTTTATAGCACAGAGATTCCTTATTGTAAGCAGATTTTGTACTAAACATTGTTCAAGTCCTCAAAAATCAAACACACAGTGATAGCGTCTGATAGTTTCTCCCTTTACCTAATCTAAAAGGAAGTTCTCCATAAGTAGAACCTATAGTATAAATGTTTTGGTAAGAGATATAATGCAAATTTAAGGGAGTAACACATAAAGAACACTCCACCATGTGTCACTCATTGTGTTAGACACTTAACATACATTATTCCAGCTAATAGGAAATCAATAAAATAAATATTCATTGAGATATCACAACATTTCAGTGTTCTGTGCTGAAGAAATGTCATTTCTATGTGTTTGTCCCTTTGCGGGTAACTTTACTACTTTTTTTTTTTTTTTTTTAAGCATTGTATTAGATAAGAGAATGTTTGTGAAGGAGTCTCTGAGTCCTTTGCAAATCCCCAAGTCCATAAATCTTCTTTAAGTAAACAAGTAGAGAATAAAGTCACGGTATCTAGTTAAAGGACCCACTCCTGCCTCCCAGGGCAGGTAGTTCAGATTCATGCCTCAGCAAAATTACAAATTACTACATGTCATGGGCTTTCAGGGTCATTTAAGAGCATTCAAAACCATGAATGTTAAACCCACAGTTGCCAAAGGCTCATTGCACTATCCGTGTCAGCATGATACTCAGTTGTTATTCTAGGTGATAATCATAAGAGGTCCCCATTTAAATGATCCAGCACAGTTTTTATAGGATTTCAAATTTCTAACTACTTTATGTTTGTTATGCCTTTTGAGTTCCATCTACTAAAATTCAATACTAAGTAAAGCCTAGATGTTATGATGGCTCCTCAGAGAAATTGGAGGAAAATCATTAGAGACAATATTTACAAAGTATTGGGACAAGGTTGAGTTATGTCTCCCTGCAACTTTCCAAACAAGAAAAAAAGTAGAATTGCAGAAAATATGATTGTATTTCTGAAGTATATAAGTTAGTCATTTAAATTATGAAATGTAAGACAGTTGTATTGATTTTGTTAATGGGTGAAAAATATCACAAATTTCCCCTCAAGACAGACAATAAAAGCAAAGAAAACTATGATAGCTTTGGGCTTCCTCTACCCCCTATATCATATCTACCTGGGTCATGTTTGCTTTCCTACAGGAACTTGTGTGTTTATGTCAATACTAGAGACCCGGTGCACAAAATTTGTGCGTGGGGGGAGGTTCCTCAGACTAGCATGTGCCCTCTCGCAGTCCTGGAGCCCTCAGGGGATGTCCAGCTGCTGCAGAGGCAGGAGAGGCTCCTTCTATCACTGCTGCACCTGCCAGCCATGAGCAGCTTCTGGCTGAGCAGTGCTCCCCCTGTGGGATCGCACAGACCACCATGGGCAGCTCCTGTGTTGAGCATCTGCCCCCTGCTGGTCAGTGTGTGTCATAGAAACTGGTCTTTCTGACATTCAGTTGATTTGCATATTAACCTTTTATTATATAGGATTTGTTAAATTTAGAATCCCTAGAGCACTGATTTTTAAAATTCTAAAATCTCTCAGTCTATAATTGTGTTCTATTTTTATGGTAATAATGGTAATTCAAACATGTCAATATAAAAGTCTTTCTTTTGGTATCTTTGGAGATCAATTTCTTAGAGACTATTTCTTCAACAGCCATGTGTATATTTTCTTCTCTATATACAACCCAACCCTTTCCCCTCTCCCCACCCATGGCTTCACCTTTTCCTTCCTGTGGTTCTAAATTCCTAAGAGAATCCTGGAAGCAGTCTCAAATGTCTCAGACCTAGAGGAAACCAACCAAGCTCAAAACTTCAGGACCAATGATAGCAACTCATGGGCTCTCACCAAAGGCTGATATGTCAGTTGCTACTCAATGCTCATTGTTTTGTTGTTGTTTTTTTATCCTGAAATTCAATAACATACCCAGAATAGAATGCAAAAAGAGCATATGTTTCTTGTTTATAAGGTCCAAGATGGGGAAGCTCTGATATACGTCACTTCACCTGCTATTATAACCGAGACAGGATTGCTCTGCTCATGTTTGGCTGGATAGTGGGTTGAGATGATCTAGAATGGTTTAAAATAGTAGAAATGCCCTCTGGGACAGAAACACCAACATCAGCCCTGAATACAGAGCTAACCCTGGCAAGATTCTCTCTGGTAGCAGCTACACCAATGCAGCAATTTACTTGTTGTCTATAAGAGTTAAAACAAGCAGCTTCCAGTTGTGTTCAAAGTGCTCAACCAAGTGGCCTGGGCTTCCAGGAATTGGAGAGTTTTCCTCTTCATGTGCTCTTATGTATATACTAGAGTCTCAGTGCATAAAATTCATGCATGGGTAGGGTTCCTAGGCCTAGCCAATGATCAGGGCCAATTGGGTCTTCCAGCTGCTGGCTGGGGCCTTCCTTCCCTGGTTGCCAGCTGCCAGCTTCCAGCTGGGGCCTTCCTTCAATCTATTTCAGAAGACCAAAGAAAAACCAAGTGATGCTTTAAAGAAAAGGAAGGACACTGATTAATATGCTGGTAGAATCAGGAAAAAACTTTCCAAATCTGAGTGAAGAGACATGCAGGGGGCTTCTCTTTATATCTCCCTGTGTTCCTTGTCCCACAAATATGGATTATGCTTCTGGTCCTTTTTCCCAGGCCTTGCAAGAAGGCCCCCAGGTGTTGGGAGTCTCCAGGCCATATCTGATAGTTTGGCCTGGTGCCAGTGTTAATAACCCTCCCTCCGGGGCAGTGCACTGTTCACAGTGCTTTGGCCTCTATAACAGGTTCTGTAAGACCAGTTTCTGGGAAGGAGGTAGTGACTTAATTATTGTTTATCAAGAATGTACACTGAGTTTTCTGGCATGGATTCAGATCCCTAGCCCCACAAATATCTGGTTACATTGGAATTAGCCCTTTTTAGACTTCTCAATTCTGCACCACCCCCTGGCGGTCAGTGCACATCATATTGAGCTATCGAACTCCTGGTCAAACTCCTGAGGGGATACTTTGCATATTAACCTTTTATATATATAGATCATTTGCTATAAAAGTCAGAGTTCAAACTGGTCACTTTTACTTGAAAGAGTTCATGTGCCTAATTCCTAAATCCCACATGTCCTTCATGTTTTTCCCCCCTGAGGGTAAACAGAAGCTCAGAGAAATAAAGAGGCTAAGCCCGAGTGCAAAGGAGATGAAAGATTGCAACCCCCAGGTACCTTGGTTTCCAAGGCCAGAGAAATAAGAACAGTCTTGCAGACAGAATGTATTTGGCCTTTAGAAAAATAACTCTAGCAGAAAAACATGTGTTGGCCTCCTCAATATAAGTCCATATCACATGTAGTAGAGCCATATATTAAGATAATGCATTTCACAACTAAATCTATCAGATCTATAAAAGGAATTCTCATAGGCAAGAAAGACTACGTAAATTAACACCTGCTTATATCTTTGGTTGTCTAAGTACCTTTGAACAACAAGCTTGTGAGTATGGACTCATTTACATTACTCCTCTAACTAATTTATTTAGACTTAAGATCTACATGCCAAAAATTACATCAGAAATGTTTCTGATTTCAAACTATGTTTTCCTCTGGAAATAACAAATCACAGAAGAGTTTACACAAGTTAAATAAATGCAACCAAACACGCTTGTACTTCTTGGAACTGTGAATGATCTGGTGATACTGAAGAAGCAATTACAACCTTAATTGGCATCAAATGATAAGCAATTAGTTTCATGGTAAATATGCATTCCTTCTATTATCAAATCTATTACCAGTATTTGCATTAGAAATGTGTCATTTAGCCTTGTAGAAGGAACCCAATTTCATTTGTTTTTAAAAAGCATTTTAATTGAGGATTAAAGCCCAATTTTTAATGAAGATTATAGAGAAGAATTTGTTTGTTTCGTTCAGATAACACCAAAACAAATGCTAAGCATCATTGATCTTTAATGTTACAGTTCCCTGAATAAAAATTAGTCTCAGTTATTTAAGTGTCATTTGAATGAGATTTCAAAAATTCAGGTTCAGTGAAAAACTTGGTGCATTTTATTAAAGTATTTAGTTATCAACTAGAAGCCGGGTGCATGAAATTTGTGCACAGGGATGGGGGGTGTCCCTCAGCCCAGCCTGCACCATCTCCAATCTGGGACCTTTGTGGGATGTCCAAATGCCCGTTTAGGCCTGATCCCACTGGGCAGTTGGACATCCCTCTCACAATCCAGGACCGCTGGCTTGCAACTATTCACCTGCCTGCCTTCCTGGTTGCCCCTAACCGCTTCTGCCCGCCAGCCTGATCACACCCCCTAACCACTCCCCTGCCAGCCTGATTGATGTCTCACTGCTCTCCTTGTCAGCCTGCTTGCCCCCAACTTTCCTCCCCTGCCAGCCCGGTCACCCCTAACTGCCCTCCCCTGCAGGACATGACATTATTACCTCTCTGTCCATGAGGGAAAAATAAGGAAGGAACTCTTTCAGTTTCTCACCACAAACATATTCAGTCTTCCACTTGAGAAGAGGAATAACTTAACCTGAGGAGCGTGTTTGGGAGAAGTAGTTGAGCTGGTGAAACTCAGTCTCTGTTGCTTTTGCTTTCAAGTAGACCCTATCCAGGGTGAACAAGCTCATTCTCCCCTTTAGAGGCAGCCTGTAGTTCTGCTCAGCCAAGGACTGAAAGGCAAGTCTGCCTAATTCAGACTGGGGTATTGGGAAGTCCTTTGGGTCTTCATGTCTATGGCATATTCTTTAGACCAGAGACCAGCTGGCTCTGTATATACTTTCTTCATAGGTTCACTTCTTGGGAGTTGTTTGTAGTCCTCAAGTGTAGGATTTTCAAGTGTAATCCAACAAGTGTAGGATTTTCAAGTATTCATCCCTTCTTAGAACAATCTCAGAAGATAAAATGTTGGTTGAAGAGAGCACTTTTTTATTCCTGCTGCCATTTATGGGATGCTTATTTTGTGTCGGGCATTTTGCCTTTCTTAGCTGGTTTAGTCTTCACTTTAACTCTGTGTAATGGATATTGTTTTCCCACTTTTCATGTTAAAAACCAGAGGCCCAGTGTCCCACAGTGGCCACGTGGTTGCACCAGGTTTTGAGCACAAGTGGTGGACCTTCAAACCCTGTGCTCTTAATGATTATGCCACTTTGCATCTTAAATCAGTTCCATACATGCTTTCCTTCATGTATATTTTTTAACTGATGATGTTCTCATGTGAATGACTTATTCCTGAAAGGTTTTCATAGCAGTAATGGTGCTAATAATGTATAAAAATTGAATGCTTACTATGGATCAGGCGCTGCTGTACAGCTTTCCCTGGATGAACTTATCTAATTGTCACAGTGCTCCTGTGAGTTAGATCCTATGACTTTGTTTGCACAAGGAAGGAAACTAGGCACTGCAGGTCCAAGGACTGTAGATGCTGGGTAGAATAGTTACTGGGACACTGAAAAGTTTTCTTGTACCCCAGTGTCTTCTCTACTTACATATTTATGTTTGCTATTCCTTCATCAGACAACACAGCATTGAAGGAAAGTTAAATATTTTAATACTTAGAGGTAGAGCAGGTGTCAGGAATGCAGTCTCAAGAGCAGGTTCTGATGGGGTGATAGGCAAGGTCTTCCGAGGCAGGGGATACCCGGAGAAAGGGAACATCACAAAGAGAGGGGAGAAAGTAAGACATGAATGAGGAGATGCCGATTTCCTGCCACTCAAATCTTCCCAGGGAAGGCTCTTTTTCTATTGCATTTTTACCCAGTAACTCATTCTTTCTCTAGAGTTCTTAAAAGCAGGAACTATTGAGAAAGTAGCCCATCTGAAAGTATATTTCCTGCTGTTCATCTTCTTCCAGAACTGGCTTGAAGTTTACTTTTTGGTACCCTAGAGACCTAGCTTCTTCTTGCCTTCTTCCAGTGTGGTCTATTTAATCTCCTGTTGTGTGGGAAATTATGTTCAAAATCCCCGTGATCCTCTGTCCATAGTAAGTTATGCATGTAGTGACAAGTACATGCCACAAGGTCTTGAGATTATATTTGCAATGTGTTGCTGCCTACTGTTGATCAAGATAGGCTGGAAGAAAAACATTATTTTCAGGTGTGAAAAACCGTTACCTTTATCAAATAATTTTTCTTGCATTTCCCCCAAGATGTTGTAGCCTATTTAAACTTGGGAGGTTAAGTTTGTAGCATTCATTATGACTGAAAATTTAGTTCACGCAATCATGATGTTCTCTTTATTAGGTGTTACCATTAAACAATATTAAAATAAACACAATGTGGCTGGTCTTTTGTAAGTTCCATGACATGTGTACTTCTCTGACTGGTTTCTTAATTGCATTTATTCATCTTTCCAACTGCCGGTGCCATGGCCACCCGCAATATTTGCTGAATGAGGATATGTGGTTTACATTTTATATTGTCCAGTGATAGTACTTGATGAGGGGCATCTGACTTGAGTGGTTTGAGGTGTGCTGTGGCTTGAATTATTATTTTTTAAACAGCAATTATTTATTTATTTCCCCCCCCCAGGTTTTTTTTTTATTTCAAGAAAAATGATTTTATAATAATATTACATGCAATAAACCTTAATATTTCAAGAAAAACAATCTTAGAAATATAATAATGTTTCATGTAATAAACCTTAATATCTCAAGTAAAACGATTTTAAATATGATAATGCTACATGCAATAAACACCAATTGTTCAAGAAAAATTATCTTACATATAATAATATTACATGCAATAAACATTAGTATTTCAAGAATAAAAGGATTTCAAGTATAATAATATCACCAAAACTGTACAAACATAGTATAATATCACAAAAGTTATAGGAAATATTAAAAATCTGCAAATAACAGGATTGCTTCTATTATATTCTAGTGTATTTTTTTTCCTCTGGCTCTATTTTTGTTCATCAGTTTATGTTGTTCATTATATTTCACAAATGAGTGAGATCATCTGATACTTACCTTTCTCCAACTATCTTATTTCGCTTAGCATGATGCTCTCCAGGTCCATCCATGCTGTTGCAAATTTTAAGAGTTCCTTCTTTTCTACTGCAGTGTAGTATTCCATTGCGTGGCTTGAATTCTTGACTGTCAGCTTGCCATAATCCAAGCTCTTGTCTTTGTTAAAGGATGATAGTGGTTCTTAAACAACAACAACAACAACAAAAAACAAACACAACAAAACAAAAAAAAATAAAAAAAATCCCATGACAGGGAAGGAACAAAACTATCGAAATACCATAGCATATCCCTTAGTTTTTGTAAATAGTGGAGAGGATAATGAAAGATTGAAAGCAACATATCCAAAACAGAGAAACCAACCATGTGATGAAAGACCTGTGCCTGGCTGTTGTAAAACAATGAAAAAGGTAGCTTTCCTCACCATTTTGTTCAGGAAGTTGGAGCAGACTGAGTCATCCAGACCCAGTGTCAGGGGAAGCACCAAACACTGATACAGGCATACTTGGTATCTTTAAGATTTTTTTAAAATATGAAAACAATGTTTCCTACAAATTTAGTGGAGGAAAATTACATATAATCCCATCAGCCTAACAATTTTTGCACATATCAAATTCATCCCTCCATACATCTACAATTTTTTTCATAATCACTAAGGATTGTATAGTCTGTTCTCTAAACTTTTATCCATAAAAGTTATAGGGGGCCCTTTGTTCCATGTTTTTACATAGCGATCTGTATCCAAAATTAGGTAATAAGTTTCATATTATTGTTTTTATAGGAAGAAACATGCATATATGCCTCCTTTTTTGTTTTTTTTACTATTAAATAATAAGAATATATTTTCAGAGGTGAGCTTACTGATTCAGAAAGGTATGAACATTTTAATGGTCCTTAATAATTTGCCGTGTTGCTTTCCAAAGAGGTTGCCACTCCAACAGTGCCAGAGTAGTCCTTTAATTTCAGTCTAACAGCGGGGTCACCATTGTTGTTATATTTTTTTATTGTAATGGAAACCTTTAAAAATTTAAACTAAACTTGATTGTCTTTCAGGAGCCGCTGCTGAAGCAACACCTCAGTGTCTTTGTTCTTAGAGGGAAATGAGCTAAGGAGGAAGAGCCAGCTAAAAACACCACTAGACAATTTGTGCTCACTGGATCCACTGGGGGAGAGACTTTGCAGAGCGGCTTATGACATTTCCTGGCAAAGGGGACACCATGCCAGTGCTACCTCAGGCTTCAGGCCTGGAAGACAGGTACAGCCTTGTCCGTGTCCAGGAAGAACATGGGTAGCAGGAGACCTAAGAGTGAATGAAAATTGAATTATCTTTACTTCTAGGACTTGTCTATTGAGAAACAGCAGTGCTGGCAACCATTTACTACCAACAAGAGGCAGTTCCAAGAGAAGAATATAAAATATGCTCTGCTCAACCCCACGAAGCTCAGAGTGTCTCACAATGGCCAATTTATTATTTTTACCCTGTCCAGTGACATGGAAGGATGCATCAGGGAGCTGCTAGCCTCTGTGATGAATAACTTAAGTCAGGCTGCAACATGTGAAATAATTCAGCTGACCGGGATTTATAACACTAGCTGGGATCTCTTTTTTTTGCTTTCTTTGGGGTTCATGAAGCACAGTGTTGCGAGATACCACAGGAGTCCCGTGATGAAGTTACATGTCTATTTCTCTTCCTTATTTTTATTTTTTGGCATTTTCATATTATTTTATTGCCTGGTTCAGATGTCTTTCTAAGCAGTGTCCAGTCTCCGAGGGGACTCATCTCTTCTGACTTTGAAAATTAGAACCACTGGAAGATCAGACCCCTAAACACTGTGTTTTTATGCTCCCTTCTTCACATACCCAGTCCCAGATGGTTTTGACTGCCTGACGCTGTGTGGACTGTGCTGGGCTGCAATTTATTTTGCTCAATTATTTATGTGCACTTGCCCAAATAAGAGGGGTGGCAATGCAGCAGTGGGCTTACCTCTCAACCCATCTCATTCCTTAAGTCACCTGCCAGTTTGCAGGATGGCTGGCTAGATTTGCAAAAGGAGGTTCCATCTGCTGCTATTGGAAAACACAGCCTGCAGTAGCTACCTGTGGCAGGACACTTCTCTTTCCTGGAGGTGAGCTACAGGCACAATTCCATGGCACCAAGGAGGGGTTTGAATCTTTGAATCTCTTGGGACCAGGACATTGGGCAACCACATATCCTAATCTCCATACACTACATAGATGCTATAGCTGGAAGGGACTGCAGAAGATCAGCTGGTCACCTTCTCATCTTCATTTTTGTAAAAGGCCAATGATTTCTAAAAGCCATCCTTCCCTAAGGATGGTCTGTGGCCCTTCCAATTCCTGTTTGAACTTGAAAATTTTAATGAGATCCTTCAAGCAATTAGAAAAGAAGAAAAAAAACACTTGCCAGAGTGGAATTTGGAGGGTAGTTTTTTTCTTCTTCTTCCTGTTTGACTCCTTAATGTCGCTGAATTAAGCCCCAGTGCCTTGAGAGGTTACTGCCTGACCACAAGTTAAATATTTTAATATTCACTGATCAGGGAAAGTACCATGAGCAATTAATGCAAGATCCTTGAGTGGCTGAGGGCATTAGTAGCTCCATGAAATGTAAATGCATTCTTAATTACCTCAAGTCACAGCACGCCCAAGTAGTTCTTTCACAAGAAAAACACAGCTTACTGATAATGAGCACAAAAATTACTATGAGATTGGTGGGACAAATCTCTTAAACCTCTTTTCTGTTTTGTTTTGTTTTTTTTCTTTCTCCAAATTTTAATGTGACTTTGCTAATTTGTCTGTGTTGCCCTTTATAGATTCTATAGATAAATGTATAGATAGCATCAACGGGGATTTGGGGGGTTGGAATTCAAGCAGTTTCTATCTTAGGGGCTAGCTCTCAAGGTTATTATTATCATTATGATGTGTGTTATTGTATCCATGCAGCCTAAGGGGTCTTAAGAAACCCTGGTTATACAAACAGTTGTGGAGTAATTTTGTTTTTAAATGTTTATCTGTAACCTCATTCTATGGCCACGGCATCCTCGGGTATGAAACGGGTATTTCATGCCATCTTTCAATGGGAAAAGAGCAGGACAAATGACTTGTCTTGGGCCATTCAATAGTCCTCAGTCCCCTGGCCTTGAGCCCTTGTCTTCTCTTTCACAAAGCCACCTGGTTTCTTTTCGTGTGGTGCTGGAAGGGACTTGAAAGCTGCATGCTCAGGCGATCGGAAAGTGGCTTACCAGAGGTGCTTCCTCGTCACTCTCATACTTTAATGTCACCTGACACCAAAAACTCATTCCGGGAAACATCGAATGTGAATTTGACTAGTCTGCTGACAACAACCTGCCATGTATCAGAAAATTACTCAAGCTGATCCCTCTAATAGGGTGCACATGGTGGTGGCAAATGGGACCTTCATGGAGGTGCCTTCCACCCCCATGCACTGAGGCACGGCTGGTCAATGATCCTCATCAGCACTTGAGCATTCTCTGTGAGTTCTGGGACTTGAGAAGATGCGCCAAGTGCCCAAGTGCAGTGTTTCTGGCCATCAACAATGCAGTCTGTTCAAGGCTAGGTCACGCTGAGGTCATGCTGAGCCCAAGTGGCTGGGACTTCAGCAGAAGGGAACAGCAGTCCCCCACCTGTTTCTTGACTATCTTCAGCAGGGTGTGTGCTGAGCTTCCTGACACGAACTGTTGTGCGATGTGACAACCCCAGACTTTGCTGGGGTTTCAGAAATCTAGGCCAGTTCCTTCATGACTGAGAGCTGGAGAGGAGACTGGGAAAGGATCATCTTTGTATTGAGCCCCTCTGTCACCCTCTCCCTCACAGCTGCCCCCAGCAGAACATGTGCTCCCTCCCTTTCCCCTGAGTGACACACCAGTTCCAGAGTGCGAAGCTGACACTGGGGCTGGCTTCCGAAGCGTGAGACCGGTGCAGTCACAGAGGCGCTGAGCTCAGAAGGGCCCCCCACTTACTCTGCTGTTGCCTCTTCAAGTTCTCAGTAACTTTTGAATTGGGGGCCTCACATTTCCTTTTTGCATTATGTAGCCTGTCCTGCCAACACCATTGGGTTTCCTGGCATCTGAAGTAGGACGGTTGGAAGGAAACTTAGAGGCCATTCTCTGGTTTGAGCCTCAAAGGCTACAAAGGAGGACATGCAGAGTGGTCACTGGGGTGCCTGGCCTGAGGTGATCCAGGAATTTAGAGGCAGGCAGCAGCTGGGCCCACTCTCTTCACTGCTAGGTGGGTGCTTTTTAATATTTCAAAAGAAGAGATAGAAGTTACCAAGAGCTCAGAGACCAGCAGCTCTTTCTTTTTTTTTCATTTCCTTTGTCCTGATTTTCTTTAAGATAGCGGAAAGGCTGTGGCCCTGCCAGTGGGAGCTTCTTCTGTCACCAATGTTGGGCCAATGTGCTGTCATGCACGCTATTCTTCACCCTTTTTCTCACCAGAAGAAGGGCTTTAGGCTCCTGGTTCCCCTCTTTTCTTCTTTTCCAGGGCATGAAAGAGCTTCCCATAGCCTCACTCCACCCGCCAGCAGCCAGAACAAGGGCTTGACGGGACCTTTGACTAAAAGTAAGAGAAGACTCCAACCCATTTGAATTAAACCATAAGGAACATCTATGACTTCACAGAAGTTCCAAGGCAGGGACACCCAGAGTTGGTTATATAGTAGCCCACTGGCATCATCAACACCGTGTTCCTTTTACCTTTTAGTCCCACTACCTTCTGGGTGTTCCCCTTCCACCTTCAGGCTCTCTCCTCTGTGACCGGAAGGTGGTTGCAGGATTTCCCACATGGGATCCAGGCATGATAATGTCCAGAGAAAGAAAAGGGCAATTTTTTTCTGTTTTTGTTTTTTTCAACTATACAGAAAAATGTTGACCAGCAATGCTTCCCTTAAGTCACAGGTCTATGCCAAATGCTCATTGGTGAGAGGAACAAGACACAATGTTAGAAATGTATGGAGATTTATCTTTGATTGTTATGATAATGATTGGTCTTTACTGGGTGAGGTGCAGAGAGGCTAAACCAGTGTGAATATGTGGAGTAGTCCCACACAACAAAGACTGTTCCCACCCAGATTTGGAATGGTGTAGACAAGTCATGATTCATCTCCTGGGGATAGGCATGGAGCAGGAAGCTAATTCTTCTGAAGCATGTGGCCTTCTAGAGGAGGGTGACCTCCTTTACAAACTGGGGTATCTATTGTAAAGGAAAAGGGGAAAGTAATCCTTCCTCTGAGATCCAGCTGTGTTCAATGGGTACCTGCAGCCCTAGTAAGAAGTTAGAGGCTTATGGAGAGAGTCACTAAGAGAGTGTGCATCTGGCTCCCCTATGTCCTGTTTCTTAAACCGGAAAGAAGTGGACACCAGCCAAACTCAGACACATCCCCTTAACCCAAACTCAGGCAACCACAGTTGGTATTTTTTCATATAATTTCATATAATTTCATATATATATATATATATATATATATATATATATACATATATATATATATATATATCCTTGTCCTCAGTTCCTGGCCAGAACTACAAATCTACATAATTTCCTAATTGATAAAGGTACTAAGAGCATTTTTTGTCCTAATATTTAGTGTTTGATCTTGGTTCCTGACACAGATCCCTTAAATCCCTTGGAATTCCCAGGGTGATAGGAGTATCTTCTGTTCTAATGAGATGACTGTCAGTGTGATTCTTGATAGTTTCAGGATGGGTACTAGTCAACTGAAAGACCAAACCATGATTGGAAACTTAGAATTCAATCTACTACCCCCAAACTGTGGGAAGGGGAGAGGGGCTGGAGATTGAGTCAATCAATTGATCATGACTGTGTGATGAAGCCTTCATAAAAATTTCTGAACTATGGGGTTCATAAAGCTTCCAGATTGGTGAATGGGAGTTGGGAATTTTAAGAAGAGAAACAAAAAAGCTTTCCTAAAAGCTTTGAAACGTCAAGAACTTCTTAGGATTCTTACTGCCATGTTAATGCTATTACTCAAGTTCTTTTCCCCTGAACATAGCTGAGTTTCTAAGCCATTTTTGAAAGTGACTGTAACTACATAAAACCATAGTTATAGAAAACTGCAATCTGTTGCTCTTTTCATGGTGGAGCCTACATATCATTTACACTTCACTTCTCTGTGGGTGGAAAAGCTTTTTTCATGGTTTATTTAGCAGGAATTCATTTTGATCAGCAAGATGAGTGGTACTTTACAGCTGTTTGCAATTACTACCTCGGCTCTGCCAGAAGTTTTAACTATTACACAAACTGAAATACCAAATGAGTTGAATCAAGATGGAGGAAAGAGAAATGCATATTTCATAGGTTCATTTATGCCACAAGAAATTATCCATCACTTTTTAAAAAATTCTATGTTTCTAAATTTAAAGTCACATCTCAGGGTAATTTCTAATAATCTTTCTAATATAAAGTTTTTTGTCTTTTATCAATTAAGGAAAGTACAACCCATGATATTAGGTTTCCTGTGACTATTGGGAGGTCATCACAGCTTAAATTCCATATGTATAAAACCTCTAGGTTAGGAAAAAGAATACAGGCTTTAATCTGCATATCTGTCTCTTCAAAATGTCCATTGTGAAAGTACAATGATCAAAATACTTCAATTATGGAGAATAAAATGACAAATATTTCCCCCTTCTTATCAACATAAACTTGATGTAACAAATCCACATCACGAGGAATTTAAGAGCCCTTTTGAACTGTCAATTAGATTGATGCAACCAATTTGTGGAGAGTAAGAGTTGGGAGCTAGAGAAGACAGACTTAGGGTCAAATCCTGTCTCTCGCAATTCCTATCTAGGTGACTTTAGATGTGCAAAATGTGCAAAATGTGAGTAATAATAACACACTCTACCTCATGGAGTAATTGTGAGAATTAAATGAGATCATCCATATAAAGTGCTTAGCACAAATTAAAGTATTCCATAAAGAAACAAAGACATTTTTGGAACTAATTATTCTTGGTTTTAATGTCAGGAATCATGCACTTAATGGAAAATATGCCTCCCTCTCATATCTGTTAACCTGGGCCCACATAAATTGTGTCCCACCTACCCTCCACCCCCAACACACATGCATATTTAGATGATAAAACAAGCCCAGAGGAAAAAGTCTTGGGATTAGTTCTAATTGATTCTGATTGGGTCACATGTCATCCCTAAACCAGAGGGTGCTGCTCTCTGATTGGCTAGGCCTGAGTCATATATCCTGGGGATAGAGGAGGAATCAATTTACTTGATCCATATCAGTTGATCTCAGGTAGATCTTTCAGCAAAACATGGTTGCTATTTCCAGAGAAAAAGAATGAACAAAAATATCAAAGCTACAGGCTTTTCTCTTCCCTGGAAATTGACCAGAGGGTCCATGGGATAAACTGATCCAGATTACAATTATTTGTAGAAAAGTTCCATGCTTTCAAATCACCCTATTCAAACTGACTGCAATTTTTAAAACTTGACTATGGTTTTTGGATATAGCACTCCAGTGAAAGGTTAATGCAATGTATTATTAATACATGTTAATAATTAACAACTACTCTTAGGGATACCCTGCTCTTCGCTTAGCAGAAGATGTTAGATAATAGACAAGCAATTGATCAAAAGGTCAGAGGGTTGCATGCATTGTTGTGATGTAGCAAGCAGAGAACCGCTATGAATATCCCAGGATTTTTCTGTAGGTATCGACAAAGCAAGATTTGGTTCCCAAACATTGACCCGAGTTTTAGTTTGGTGAACTTTGGATTTTCCATTCACATTTAGCTTCCAGTATTTTCAAATGGAGGTTAATGGAAGGAGATGACCCAACGGATAAGGATGGGAAAGATAATTCTTTTTACCACATGCCTTGTGATATACATGTAGTATAAACACAGAGATAAAAAGAAATGCTGATAAGTGTATTAACTTATGAGGCTAAAGGAAGGGTATGAAAGAGATTGGGATCTGATTTAACATTTAACTTGCTCTTTATGTATATCCCAGGGAATTAAAAAATTCCCCCACCAATATGAGTATCTGCTACATGCCAGCCACTATGGCAGTGCTTTCCCATGTGTGGTCTCATTTCATCCTCACGAGAATTCTGGGAGATGTGTAACATTCTCCTTCTTCTAAAGATGAGGAAATTGAGGTCAGAAAGGTCAAGATCATAGAACTTTTAGTGGCAGAGCTGAGAAATGGATCCAGGTCTTTCTTCCAACTCCAACTCTCCCCGCTATATCTCTCTGCATATATCTTTGATTCAGTTGGAAAATTTCCCATTTATTATAGACAAGAGTACCTTTTTAAATTCTTGAATAACACAAGGATGGATTTACTTAACAGGAGCAAAAATTCTGAGCACTGACCTTTGCCCTTTCCTGGAAGGCAGGCCACAAAGGCACAAAGATTTGAGAATCTGGAAAGTGGAAACATCTATAGAGTTGGGGTCAATGACTAATGCTTGCTGCTCATAACCCAAGTATTTTGACCACTGTTCAGTTCTCCAGGATAGTAGATTAGGGGTCAAACTAGAAAGAACTGGTAAATAGCATGGATTTTGAGTCATAAGGACCTAGATTTGAAGACAGGCATAAACAATTATAACTGATATGAATTTGGATGTTATTCAGACTTTATTGGGCCTCATTTGTGGAATGAAAATAATAAAAATCATGCATACCACATAGGATTATTGTGAGAAGTAATTAAGATAATAACATAAAGCACTTAGCACAAGGCTTGTCCCATGATAAGAATATTTAAAAAAAAAACACCAATAATTTTATTAACAATACTAATAGTATTAAGACTATTGCCATTCCTTAAGATTGATTAGTGAGTGGTAAATCCCTGTTGTTGATGGGGGAAAATGTATTAATTTAATCCCTGTAAATATGAAGTGCTAAGTGAATTAATGGGAAGCAGTGGGTACAAAAAGACAAGGAATGAGGAGCAGGCAGCAGAGAGTGGATTGCTGGGACCACAAGAGTGAGGAGGGCCAACGGCAGAGCTGGTTTCCAAAAAAAGGAGCATCCCCAATACATGGAGTGATGGGAGCTGTGATTTTCCTACATCAGTAAAGTCTTAAAGAGAAAAGCCTTTCGTAACAACACTAACCAGAAATCAGGGATGTAGGGTTAAGTCCAGTTTAGAGGAGACTGGAGAAGAATCTGGTTTGTGCAGTGAATGAAGAATAAAATGACAAGGAGGATAGTCTTGAATTATTTTTAAAATTGGTATTTGCTCAGGCCGCCTCTGTATGGAGGAGCCCTGACTTGAGGTGGCTTTTATCAGCTGCCACCATTTCCTTCCTGCTCCTTGTGGTCATCCAATAGGGCGAACCTCACCTAAGGTTAGCGTAGGCAGAAGACCCAACATTTGCATGAGCTGCTGGGCACCCAGGGTGAGTTCATTTCGTAATGTTCAGGGAAGGAGCATACCACCCTGCTGACTGGGGAAGAGGGCCCTACAAGGTTAGGGAGAGGTTTCAAGGTCTTTTCAGAAAACACTCATGTGCCTTTGGAAGGCGCTGACCCAGGGAGACAGGGAATCCCACATCCTTAGAATGAGGGGATGGTACCTGGCATATGGCAGTACACGTTACAGGGTCAGGAGAAAGTAAAGGAGGAAGGAAGGGAGAAAGGGAAAGACAGAGAGGCAGAGTTAGATCTTTGGCTTTAAGCTTGATTATTTTCGCTGTGAAAGGATCATGCTCCAGGGTCAGATCACAGCCACCTGTTAGCTAAAAAGTAAAATTCAACTGAGTACATTTTAAAGATCTTATTGGCTTCATGAATCACACAGCATCCAATCTCACAGACAGAAAGGAGTTCTGAGGAGCTGGACAAATGAAAGGAATTTATAGGAGAAGGGAGCAGGAGCAAGGAAGTTATAGCAGACATTCCCCCCTCCCTCCTCAATGTGGATTGGTTACTGCAGAGGGTGGCAGGGGGTCAATCAGGCAGATTACCTAACTAACTGATTGAACTAGCGTAAGATTCCGTTTCTATAATTCAGTCTTGAATTGATGATGCGGGACGTAGCATAAGCAACTGTTGTTTTGTTTTTAGCACCTGCTAAGAAGTTTACATTTTAATTTTTATTGCAATTTTTCTCTTTGCTCGATGTCTCCCTGATATACCAAGATCAATGGGTTTGCAGCATGAGAACTTTGTGCTCCCCAGCTGAATTTTCCTGGAAGAAAGATTTTCCAGATTTCTAAAGAATGGGAATTTGCTCATAGAGAAACTGGTCTCCCCTGTATTGTTAGCGTCTCTGACACAGAAACACACGGAGGATAATGACATCTAGAATTTTCTGTGTAGGCTATTTATAGAACAAAGCCAGAGAGGATATTGGTGCCCCGTTAGTCACCCAGGATGACACCCCTATTCATTCACTCATCCTGCAAAGGCTGCCTGGCCCTGTGTGGGCTGCCGGGGGCTGACATGTCCCCTCCCCCAGATGTCGAGCTGCTTCATAATCACCGAGCAGTGGCACCTCACACTGTCCCATTAGACAGGCGTGTGCAGCTCGCTTGTTGGGCATGTTGATGCAAGCTTGGGAAGGAAAACATAATTCACTTTTGCCAGTGACAGAAATGTTAACACTTACTTGAAATAGCTGATAATCTGACACAGGAGAGTTAAAGGATTACTGCATTTCATTTGGCTAATAAGAAAAGCTGTTTAAAAGCTACATTAAAAAGACTTAATGTATGGTGACTGAGCCCTGCTTTAATGTATTCTGTGTCAGCAACTATTAGAATGCCTTTCCCCTCTTATTATGTGACCACAGATTTCTGCCTCTTTTTCTCAGGGAAGAGAGAGTAATAGGAAGCAGCATCCATTCACAGAGATTGTCCGAAGAAACATTCGTCTAATAAGTATTTTTTGAGCACCTACTGTGTGCTAGGCACCAGGGCATGCAGTAGGGAATCAAGAACAAAAGACCAGTGGCACGTTTGTGGAAAGAATAGATTGGCAAAGACAATTGACAAAGGGTTTTTAAAAAATCATGTTGGAAATGTAGTTGATATATGAAATATTCATATTCAACTCTCATTGAGCAGATGGGGAGACTGAGGCCTAGAAAGGTAAGTAACTTGCTGAGGACACCTAAGCTAATTATTGGGAAGTCTGGGTCTGGGTGCCTGATTGCTCGCTTCTCATTTTGGCTCTGGAGCACTGTTTTCTGCAGTCTTCCCTGTGGGGGAGGACAAGTGCTCTGAACTCATCACCCTCCCTCAGGATAGCATATCGGGCCCTCCCTAAGAACTTCATCTACATTAAGGGGAGAAAGATTGGCAGTGATGACTAGGGCTGTGACCAGTGATCAGACATGATTGGTTAACCATATTAAAAGAGCTACTGTATGTGATTGAACTTGTAACCCTACACTTGTGGGTGTGGGGCCATTTTTTTAGGTAAGGACAATTGGACAGGTGCCGAAAGGCACAGATTTAACCAGAGGTAAGGGTTATGATGCAATTCAGCCTGTACTTTCTCACTAGGTTCTCATCCCAGATCCCAGACTCCCTGTGGTTGCTGATTTACTATGATGATAAAATTGGGTTTGCAGAAGGGGTTCAGGCACACAGATAAGAAGGCTTTCTGATGGAAAATAATAGGAAACTTAACTGCACTAATTTAGACCCAACTGGAAAAATGCCACCTGAGTTAGAGGACATTAAAATACCAAGCACAGACATATTTCAAGGAAGAAAAACAGACTGCAAGGTCCAGTGGGGTAGAGACCATGCCTATTTTGTTCATTACCATATTCCCAGCCCCTAGCACATTCATAGCCAATGCTGAATGCTTGTCAAATGAATGGAACAGTAAGCCAGGAAAAGTAATAAGACAACTATTTCTCCTCTCAGATGAATATAGTCAGGGCTGGCTACATAAACCCTGGGGCTCAGTGCAAAATTAAAATATGGAGCCTCTGTTCAGGAGGAATAATGTTGCTAAAGATACTAAAATATAAAGCTCTTTTTTCTTTCTTGTGCAGTCTTTCTTAGTTTGTTTTGGTGCTTCTTTATTTGCTTTTTAATGCCATTCTAAGTAAAAGCAAAATTGAAATTGTTAGCATGAATTTTACCACTCATCATTATATTGTACAACATGCTTTTAAAATGCAAATATATGAACATTTAATATGTTTGCCGAATCACTGGAACTACTCAATTTATATTTCATAGCTCATCTATACATATGTATTTTGTTCTAATAGGAACAGTGGAAACAGTGCACAAAATTAACTTTTTTTTTTTTTACCTTTTGGGGAAAAAGTCAAATTTTTTATATGTGCACATTCTACCTTTGGCTTACTGATGATTAAGAAGGCACTGAAAGGAAAAGGAATTATGGGTTGCCATTCTTTCCTTTCCCTATGCTATCATTTTTAGCATAAGTGGTTGGCTAATATAAGGAAGTAAGAAAGAATATGATAGGATTTCTGTCATTTATATTTCTTAGAATGCTAGTACTTTCTTTATGTATTTGAAATAAGTTCTGTCAACTCACTCATGGAGAGAGCACATTTGCCTTGTGCTCACTTTGAGTCTCCATGAATTCCCATATAGCATGTGTCCACTGGAATTCTGTGAGCATCACACACGCCAACTGCAAATGGGTGACTTGGGAAGGAAGACATGCACATGGCGCATGGCTCCTCCACTCCTACTCATGCTCCATTGTTCCATTGGCTGCTAAAATGCAGAATCAAAGATAAAATTATGAAGAATTTTAATACAGGGGTTGTAGACACTGAAATATGCACAGTACAACTGCGTAGCACACACACCTAGGAAGCCAACACTAACGGCCAGTGTCTCCAGGGAGAGTTCTGACCCAGCTCATTCTAATATATGGCAGAAGCTCATCTGAAATTAGCAGTAGCCATTACCAAGGACTCTAATGACAAAACAGGTGAAGTAACAATGTTCATTCGGTAAATATCTATTGATTGCCTCCAAAGGAACAGAACTGTGTCTTCTCCAGGTTTCTTTGTCATCCAAAATTTATTCCCATTTTCTTAATTGCTTGGTTAGTACAAAAATACATTTAAAAAAATTCATGTAATTATTAGAAATTAGAGGCCTAGTGCATGGATTCATACACCGGTGGGGTCCCTGGGCCTGGACTGCATCCTCTTGCAATCCGGGACCCCTCAGGGGATGTTGGAGAGCTGATTTATACCCAATCCTAGCAGGCCAGGCCAAGGGACCCCACTGGTGCACAAATCCATGCACCGGGCCTATAGTATGCTTATAAGATTTTTGGTTAATCTCTTTCTGCCCTCCCTGCTCGCCCTGTCCCTCTGAGATTCATCGGTCTGTTCCATATTTTCATGCCCGTGCATTGAGTGTCTATCCTTTCATGGTCATTGCACATCATAGCTGCCAGTCTAACAGTCTAGTGATCAAATGGTTGGCAGGTTGCTTAGGCTTTCATATATATATGCATATATTCCAAATGAGCAAAATCTGGATAAATCATGTTTTCCCACTTATTAGAACCCCTTCAACTGTGGGCCTTCAGATTTGGGAAACCCCGCTGGTGAGGAAATTCACTTTTGAGGAAATGAAGACCTTAAAAGAGAATACAGAATAATGAACACAAAGGTCACAAATATTTATATGAAAGCTCTTATAAATGCTTGTGTAGTAACAATAATTAAATCATTAAAAAACCTTAACTATAGTTAATCAATGACCCCTTCCACAAATCAGCAATAATTCATGGTATACTTATTTGCCTTTATCTTATTTTGCTTAACTAAAACTTTTCCGGACTCTCTTCCCAACTATTTCAATAATTTGGCTGTAACTTGTTTTGTTTCACTAAAGGCGATATGCATGCTAACAAGCCTTTTTATGTGCTCCACACCTTCCAGCCAAATGTCTCAGGCCTTTCTCAGTGTGTAGCTGGGTGTTCTCTTTTCTGAAGTCCCCTCTGGCCCCTGCAATGCAGTCAAAGTGACTCGGCCGCAGGAAGCAGAAAAGACATTGGAGAGTCTCAGTTGTGCTCTGCCAAGGAGATAGTCAGCACTCTTCCCTCTCTGAAAGGCCTTGGAATTCTACTGCTTCAGTCTGCGCATGCTAACATCTCTCCTAGGCTCAGCACTGCTAGTCTCTCCTCCTCCCTCCTGAGAGAGAGGTACGATTTCCCTTCATCTTCCCTTATCTTTCCCAAGGCTGCAATGCAAAATCTCCCCCTTTTTCTTTGCCATCTGTTTTACCTCCCCTTTCTATTCCCAAGCCCCACTTCTCTCCTTTTAAAATTACTCCCAAAAGGACTGCCTTGTGATTCATGTGTACTGGAACTGAGTGGCTAAAAGGGTTTATAGAAGTAAATTTGTGTACAATTGAATTTTTCTTAAGGGGGATTTGCAATTACTAGGGATAATTCTCTGTTTCTTATTTGTACGGAAAGAGTGTGTGCTTGGATTAGGTAGATTAAGTTTAAAATGTTAGCTCTGCTTTCTTAGTAGCAAAATGACTGACCTTGGGAAAATGCACACAACCTCTCCGAACCTTGGATTTCTCAACTTCCCCCAAAATGAAAATAATATTTGCCTTGCAGGCACCAGGGTGTGTTGTTGAATTCAAGAGGCAGATTGCAAAATGAATAAGCATAATGATGCCAGTAATGCAAATTGGTGTGTTTATAGAGAGAAGGGCATGGAAGAATTTTCAACAAAATGTTGATTGTATAATAGCTGGATTTGGGAGACATTTGATTGCACCCTTTTCCTTCCTGTAATGCTTGAATTTTTTACTAGTTGCTTTTTTTGGCCAAGGAAATGGGAAAATGTTCCACCTTTAATAGCAAGATTGTTGTTGCCTTAATATGTATATACTAGAGGCCAGGTGCACGGATTCGGGGTCTCTCAGCCTGGCCTGTGCCCTCTGAAATCTGGTAGCTCTGCTGCAGAGGTGGGAGAGGCTCAGGCCACTACAGCTGTGCTTGCCAGCCATGAACCCAGAATCTGGTACCTGTTGGTCAGCTGAGTGGCACTCCCAATGTGAGAGCACACTGACCACCAGGGAGCAGCTCCTGTGTTGAGTGTCTGCCCCCTAGTGGTCAGTGCATGTCATAGTGACCAGCTGACCGGTTTTTCAGTTGCTTAGGCACACACACACACACACACACACGTTTATGTATATATGCTTATATACATATAACTGTGTGTGTGCTTATACATACACATATAGATCACTCCTATAAATAGGTACAATTTATTAAATTTCTACTAAATGGCAGGCATTGTGCTTTCATGTTTGTGCCCATTGTTTAATTTGATCCTTACAACATCTTATAAAGTGTTGTTACCCTTATCCTATCATGATGCCTCATTCATAGCAGGTACCTGGCAAATGCTGGTTTTCCTTCTTTTTTCTATGCTATGTGATTGCTTGGATTTTTTCTTATTATATTCATATCACCTGAAACAGAAGCAATAGCTGATATGTTTTCAGGGCTTTGGGGCACTGAATATTGCATTAAACATTTGGGGAGATGGTAAAGAATTCTAGGTAAATATTTCACACACACATATATTATATATATATATATATATATATATATATATATATATATATATATATATATATATTGGAAAAAGGCTTTAATTTGATATCTATGTAATTATTTAGTTAGCTTTCTATTTTTTGAATGACTGCTCTAAGTAGCTTTATAAAGGACAAAAGAGATTTGCTCAAAACTGACACATATCACTTGTTACCTTTTGCTACATAAATATTAACTAGGGTGTTTTCTATTTAGAAGGAACACAGTGGCAAGTATTTATAACGTGACAGCTGGAAACAAATAATTTACGTTCTTCTTTAAAACATGTCTTTTGCACCCTTCCTAACATTAACCACCCAACTTTCAGACCCCACAGGTCAATAATTATTCATGAGTTGGGACCCATCTGCAGCTAGTAAGTGCCTTGTGCAATTTTCAGGTCACTTTTGGAGCTGGAGATTTTCCGTTCTGTCTCATGGAAATCCTTTCTGCAGAGCGCCAGCCAACACTTCGCTGTGCTCCATGGGGGACAGGCCATTCCGAGCAGGACTGAGAGAGAGGGGAAGGGGGAGTTTCAACCTTTCCAGATGAGAATGTGAATTTATTCTTTCAAAAAAAGTAAACCTATGAAAGAAATATTTACAATGAAAGAAAGTGTGTCCAGCGGTTCCCAACAGCTTAGGGCTGCTGAAGTGTCCTGGGTGACCAGGGCAGAGGTAATGGGAGGTAAGATTTCCATTGCCGCTGAAGGGCAGAGTGGACCCGAAAATGCCAACACAACTTTTGCATTTCTCTGACAAGCCTATTTCCAACAATCCGAGCACTGAATTGCTCTAAAGATGCAGATGCAGAATCATCCTTTCATACAGATGGTCTAATGAATACATACTGACTAAATACACCTTTATGACAAGCTTCCTCCATAAAACAAGAAGACCAATCTGTGTGTCTGCATGCACAGACAGGAACACACATGCGCACATGCACTCTGCATCTGAAGATCTGGAAATTTGGGTTCGACAAACAATTTCCTATCTGTTTTATAAATATGAAATCTAATCTCCAACAAATGCCAAATGTGAGGCTTGCCAGTCTGTTTTACAAACCAACAGACTGGAGCAATCTTCTATTGCCGCGTCCACAGTCAATTCTGCATATCAAATGGAGTCTTTTCCCTTGGTCTCTGCCACTGGAGTCTGGAAGGAGCCAGCTCCATGTCAGCAGTGCAGTAGGAAGGGGGAGCTTGAGAGGAGTCTGCTCAGTGGGATGCAACCCACAAAGTATGAAAAGCTTTTGGTATTGAGGCATGACATAGACACAGTGAAGCTCCTAATCCTAAGTATCCAACTCAGTAACATTTCACGTGTGTACATGCTAGTGGCTCTCACCCAACTGAAGAAATAAAATCCTTCAAACACCCCAGAAGGTTTCCTCCTACCCTCTCTTACTTGACACCACTTTCCCAGGGGGGACCACCATTCTGATGTCTATCTCCATAGATAATTTTGGCCTGCTGTTCAACTTCATATAAGTAGAGTCATACAATACAAGTTCTTATTTTTCTGGCTTCTCTGGCTCATTACATCTGTGAGATTTATCTGTTTTATTGCTTATGAGGTGTAATTAAGAAAAAAGTCCAGAAATTACATATTCAAATTTGCATTTGCCTTTGAAACCGTCATCTTGGGATGCTTCACCCTTATGCTGAAGATACGTGGGAGCTAGAAGATATGGCAATGCATACCCACTCTGGAATCTTCTGCACAGGGGCAGTCAGTACACCTCTGACAGTGTTTTGGAGCCACACTTACTTTTGACTGCACCCTAACCTGGATCATCCTCTTCATCATATTTGTTTCTAAGTATCTTTTACACAGTAAAATATGCTCTCAAATAATAATAATTACTAGTATGTGCCATACCACGCTCTATGTGGATAATCTTATTTAATCCTCACAAAACACCTCTCCTTATCCCCAATATAAAAACATAATTTGAGGCTCAGAAAGAATAAATCACTTGCCCTAAATGATACAACCAGTAAGTCATGGAGCTGGGATTTTAACCCAAATTCATTGAGTTTATAGAGCTGGAAGCCTCTCTGGATTCTGAGGAAAAGTCCCCAAGAATGTTCTGAATAATGGCAACAATTGGCTAAGATGAATGGAGTCCACAGAAACTGCTCGTTTTACTTAATGATGGCACTCACTCTGAGCCAAACTCCATCATTGCTCTCCGCTCTCCGCTGTCCCTGTCTGAGCTGAGCGGTAAGCAGGCAGACTCCCGATGGCGGGAAGGGCAGATGGGGTGCTAAAGGCTAAATAGGATAGGGCTTCTTGGAAAAGGTAAAAGTTCCGGCTCTAACTCTTGCTAGCTATTGCAATTTGGGGACAAGTATTTCAATTTTCTACAGCCCTTGACTCATTATCTGTGAAGTGAAAAATAATTTGCAGCTCATGGGGTTTTGTCAATATTAAATAATTTGTGTAAAGCACAAGCACAATGTCTTAGTTCTTGATGATTACTAACTCAGAAAGTCTCTTACATTTAATACAAGCATACGCTCCCTCTTTAGTAGAACATTTACATCAGAACTATATCAAACCAAGGGAGAGTGTTAAATTGGGTTGTTGGGAAATATTTATGAAAGTGAAAAGTCTGCATTGGCAGACTAATATTGGCCACTCATTTAAATCAATTCATTTACTTCTCACAGCCAAAACACAGCCATTAAAAGGGTTTACTTGAATGCTTTCTTCTGTCTATATCGATTCCTTTTCAGTGAAAATATTGATAAGTTTCTATAGATCAGGACCTTAAAGTTACTTAATTATTGATTGAAAACAGTTGCTCAGGCTGAGCAGGTGGGTTTTTATTTTGTTTAACAACTAGAAGAAACAAGCAGGGTTTCTGCTGGAGAAAGCTGGCACCAAAGGCTCTCCTGAGTGGCTCACCTCGTGTCTAAGCCCCAGCCTTGTGAGCTGCAGCATCTGTGTCCCGAAATGACTATCCACATGCTTGATGTCCATCAGCAACTGGGAGCAAATCAGAGAAAGCAGTACTGCCTTGAGTGATTGGACCTGACTCTGGGCTAGGCTGAATATGGATTAGAAGTCATTGTTAGAGAGTGTTTGTTGAGCCATTCCTTACTTCTATCAGTGTAGAAGCAATGCAGCAAAGCCTACTATCAGCTGAGGTGCCCTGGAGGACACAAAGGTCAATAAAATATGTCCCCTGACCTAAAAGAATTTTTAAATGTAAGAGAATGAGGTGAGCTTTAAAGTCATTATAATAAAAAGAGTAGAGAGGGATTAAAATACTATTAAGATGGAGTGTTAGGGATGTTCAAAAGAGGAATATTTTTATTAAGTCATAGGGTCAAAACAGTTTTCCTGGAAGAGTTTCATTCATTCATTGAAAGTGTGCAAAACATTAAACAAAATATTATGTGTAGTTTGTTCTTCCCTTTTGCCACAAAGCTATTCCTCTCTGATTTTCCCTAGCCCAAACCATTCACACATGCATACTACCTGCCACATTGTTGTAGATTTTTGAGATTGCAAATGCTTGTTGGAATTCACTTCTTCAAAGAGCTATGGCCTAGTGTGTGGAGTGGGGAGGAAGGAAGGATGTAACAGTGAAAGACAGAACTCCCAGAGTAATGGCTTATGCAGAGGGAAGTTATTTTCTCTTAGGTAAAAAAGTCACGAGGTAATCAGTCCAGACCTGGACTTGTCTGGTGATTGTTTCTATCTAGTTACTTCACTCTTCTCATCACATAGTTTTCTTGACATGATCTAATATGTCTGCTTAGTCCTCAACATTCATAACTATATTCCAGAGAGAGGTGAAGGGAAGACAACTAATGCAAGGCTTCCATTTGAGAATATTTTCTAGAGGATGCGTATGAAACCTGCTTATTCATATGAGTTGAACATAGTCGTGTGAACACACACCTAGCTAAAAGAGGCTTGGAAATCTTGTCTTTATTCTAGCACCTATGTACTTAGATAAATATCATGGATTTTGCCAACAGACAGGGAGGAGCAGAGAATAGATATGGGGAGAGATGTAGCAGTCTCTGTCACAGAGGGTGTTTCACATAAACATTACTCTGTATCATCTGGCAGGATGCATTAGTGCCACAGCAGAGACATGGCTGAGTGCAATGGGAGAACAAAGGGAACTGTGGTACTTAGGAATGGGTTCATGGATGAGCTGGTATTTCAGGAGGGAGAAGTTGGGAGCAGGACATTCTAAGTAGAGGGAACCATCTTACATAGACTAAATCACAGGGTCATAGAATTTCATTTAAGGAAAAACAAGTGGTGCATTGTCACTGATCTCAAAATATATAGAGGGCCAGGGAAATAGCTTGACATACATATCATTGGAGCCAAGTCTCATAGTATATATATATATATATATATATATATATATATATATATATATATATATATAATTGATTTTTTTACAGAGAGGAAGGGAGAGAGATAGAGAGCTAGAAACGTTGATTAGAGAGAAACATCGACCAGCTGCCTCTTGCACACCCCCTACTGGGGATGTGCCTGCAACCAACGTATATGCCCTTGACTGGAATCGAACCTGGGACCTTTCAGTCCTCAGACCGACGCTCTACCGCTGAGCCAAACCGGTTTTGGCAAGTCTCATACTCTTGATTATCAGTTTAAAGTTTAGCCTTTTTTTTGTAGGTGAGAGCAAGCCATAGAATGTGTAGCAGAAACCTTTAATTGTCCTCTGTGTACTCACTCTTCATCCTTATAACAACTGGATTATGGGAGACCCCAGTAGAGAACAATCATTGCCCTGTCCTTGGCCAACCCCAGTGATCAGAGTATTACACTCTTTAACTTGATCCAGAGCCTCATTACTCAGTTAATTCCAGTCAAAACTAACCATCTGAAATCAGAATAGGAGATAAAACTTTCCACCTGAATTGCATGATGTCCTTGGTCCTTTCCTGCTACAAAAAATGAACAATATATAATATTTAAAGGAATGATTTCTGACTCAATTTTAGCTAAAGACCAAGCTTTGAGGCTAAATACAAAGCAATAGGTGTCTAAAGCAAAAAGCTAGACTACACATGCAGCCTGCCAGGAAACTCATTTCACAAACTTTAGCTTTTTGCACACCTTATGGTATAAAGGGGCTGAGGTGGAAGTCTAGGAGAAAAAAATTGCCTGAAGAAAGCATTGAAATGCTGGGGTGTTGGAGGCCACTTGAGAGCTGGATTTTGGGGACACAGTGAACTGCACTATGGCAAACCAAACCCCTGAATATGTTTAAAGAAGCTACAGGGATAAAACTAGTTTTCTGCTTTGATCTTAATGATTCAATGGAATGCTTTCAATGGAATGCTTCCAATTCTGTGAATGTTCTTTCATTCAACATTTATTTAAGTCTCCTCTCTGCTCCCAATATCCATGATAGCAGAGATTTTGTGATTCATTCAATATGTGAAAATGTAGGAAGTGTACAGTAAATATTTGTTGAATGAATGAATTTCACAGGTAATCATCATTAAAATGTAATTCAGTTTTCACAATCAAAGAACCTGGCAAAGGGGGGGAGGTAGCACATATAGATGTGTTGGGGGAACAATATAAACCTTCATAAATTTATTTAAGTTGAAGATTCCCTTAAGCAAACAGAGAGAGCCATAAAAAGTGGAAGCCCAAACTAAAAGAAACTCCTTCACGCCACCTAGAGCACATGCATGAAGTTAGAAGTCAAGAACAGTCCATAGGGGCATTGTCAAGTGTAAAATAGCAAAATAGCTACCCTTACAGTTTTGTGGAGATGTAAGTGATGTACAATAAACTCCACATATTTAAAGTGGGTAGTTTGCTGAAACTGGTTTGGCTCAGTGGATAGAGCGTTGGCCTGTAGACTGAAAGGTCCCAGGTTAGATTCTGGTCAAGGGCATGTACCTTGGTTGTGGGCACATCCCCAGTAGGGGGTGTGCAAGAGGCAGCTGATCGATGTCTCTCTTTCGTCAGTGTTTCTAACAATCTCTCTCTCCCTCTTCCTCTGTAAAAAATCAGTAAAATATATTTAAAGTGGGTAGTTTGATCAGTTTTGACATTTGTATATACTTGTGAATCCATCATTAGAATCAAGATAATGAACATGCTCATCACCCCCAAGTGTTCACTTGTTTCCTTTTGTACTGCCTCCCTTTCCTCCTCACCCTACCGCGGCCCCCCAGGCAACCACCTACCTGGTTTCTGTCGCTGTAGATTAGTTTGTGTTTCCTAGAATTTTATAGAAATGGAATCATACTGAATGTTTTTTATTTTATCTGGATTCTTTCACTCAGTATAATTATGCAGCAATTTAGCATTCGTTCACTATCTTTTGCCACCTATTGATAGACATTTGAGTTGTATCCAGTTGTTTTTTTTTTGCTATTGAAATTTTTTTGCTATACATTTGAGTATAAGTTTTGATGTGATTTTCTTTCTCATGGGCACATATCTGGATCATATGGTCAGTGTATGTTTAATGTTTTAAGAAACTGCCAAACTGTTGTCCAAAGTGGTTGTTCTATTTTATATTCCTACCCACAATGTATAAAGGTTCCAGTTCTTCCACATTCCTCACCAACACTTGGTGTGGTCAGTCTTTTCTTTTTTGTCATCCTGATAGATGTGCAATAGTATCTCATGGTGTTTTAAGTTGTACTTCCCTAATGACTAATGTTATTGAGCATCTATTCATTAATTTTCATATCTTTACATATCTTTTGAAAAGTTAGGTTGTCTTTAAATCTTTTGCCCATTAGTTTTTCTTATATTGAATTGAGTTATTTATGTATTCTGGATACTAGTCTTTTATCAAACATATGGTTTACAGATATTTTTTTGCCAGTCTGTGGCTTGTTTTTCCCATTCTCTTTGCAGGATCTTTTGAAAAGCAGAAGCTTGTAACTTTCACTTCCTATGTATCAATTTGATTTTTTAGGGATCATGCTTTGATGCTTACTCTTTCCTTTGGGAACTCCTATTACATATATATTATGCTGCTTGAAGTTGTCCCACAGCTTACTAATTTTTAAAAATATTTTTTCTCACCGAAACTGGTTTGGCTCAGTGGTAGAGCATCGATCTGCAGACTGAAAGGTCTTGGGTTCGATTCTGGTCAGGGGCATGTACATTGGTTGCGGGCACATCCCCAGTAGGGGGTGTGCAGGAGGCAGCTGGTCGATGTTTCTCTCTCATCGACATTTCTAGCTCTCTATCTCTCTCCCTTCCTCTCTGTAAAAAATCAATAAAATATATTTATAAAAAAAATATTTTTTCTCTGTATGTTTCATTTTAATAGTTACTATTGGCATTTCTTTAAGGTCACTGGTTTTTAAAAACCATATCTAATTTGTTACTAATTTCATCTAGTGTAATTTTCACTTTAGACATGGTAGTTTTCATTTCTCAAAATTCAACTTTGGTGATAGAAAGCAAAAAGAGTTGGAATGGATAAGGCTCAAACTTGAGATGTTTAAAACCATCTAGAGAAGCCATTAAACTATAAACTTCTATGGACCACACACAGAGCTATCTTAGTATAGAAAGCTGGAGATGGCTCTGGGATCTGCATTTTAATAGCAATCTCAAATAATTCTGTTTCAAGAGATTCTTCATCTATTGTTGAATCATTGATGTTGATCTAACATTTGGTCAAGTAGCATGCAAATACTTATAATAAAAACAGTTTATTATAACATAAACTAACAATGAATATTTGGCACAATTCTCAATTTGTACCTGAATAAGTTCCTGATCTATTTCTGCTAAATAAACAAATGAAAAAATGAAAACCAGGATCAATGAATGAATTCTGCTTTCTGTGTTCATAAATTGATGAGACATATTTATAATAACCAGAGTAATTATTGATAAAAATATAATTAATGCCATCATCCTTTCTACTGGTTTTCTAAAAATATATTAACTTATGTCCCAGTAATCTATTTATACTATGAAGCAATTGAGCAAATTCTTTTCAAAATAGTATAAATGCAAATTCTAGCCCAATACTGCAACACACACATGGACTTGGGGTTAAGAATGTAGGGAATATTGAAGCTTCTCTGGGTTTGTGAATGTTTAACAAGAAAGAAAAAAATCACCAGTTAAAGGAAAGTTTAACACCTATGGTCAGTTGTAAACAGTTACTCTTTATGATATGTCTTATTTCCTCAGGCACTTATTTTTGATGTGTAACAAATAATTCAGACACAAGTGACAGAATATAAATATGGTAAAATGTTCAGTTTATATTGACCATTTGATGTATCACAGCAAATAAAATCTGAGTAGAGACACATTTCTTGGTTACAGATAGATTTTTCTTTTTTTCCACAGCTTGGAACAGTCAATAAATTAATAATTAATTTAGTCCAGTAAAAATCCTTTCATTATCAAATCTCTTTTACCAAGAAACCATTCTGTGTTCTGACAGGTCATTTGAGCCTGTCAGTAAATGAGAGCATGGGCTTGAATTTCATAAATGAGTTTCATAAAAGAGTTGTGAATTAACTCAATATTATAAATAAAGGCAAAGGATTTTAATTTAACAAATGTTGGTGTGTTTGTTTGTTTTGTAAGCATTGAGATGCCTAAACAGAACTCTCATTTAGAAATATGATTGTTTCTCTCAGATAGTTAAAATAAGGACTTCTAAAAGATATGTTTTTATTAATTTTAGAGAAAAAACATTGATGAGAATCATTGATTAGTTGCCTTCTGCATGCCCCCTATTAGGAATCAAGTCAGCAACCCAGGCATGTGCCCTGACTGGGCATCAGCAATCTCTTGGTGGATGCTCAATCACTGAGCCACGCCAGTTGGAATTACTTAAGGACTTTTTAATGTATAGTCATCTCATACATAGACAGGCAAACACAATAGTGCAGTGTGTAATGGGCTTAGACATAGTCCAAGCTAAAGCAGGTAACCAATACATCTGGAATATTTGCCATATTTCTCTGGAAAAGCCTCTTCATTAACCACAAAGAGTATTCTTGTTCTTGCTTTCAATACTGTACTAATGAGTCATTTCCAAGACCCAGGAGATGGGAGAGAGAGAGAGAAAAAACAAAACAAAACACTTTATTCCCAATGAATGTCTTTATCACTTTTTCCCAGCAGCATTCTTTTCTTGGGACACAGCTTTCCAGTTGGGCAACTGGTCAATCCCTATGTAAATATCTGCTGTTACAAATAAGGCTTCCTCAATTTGTAAGCTCTTCCCACTTTCTTCATTTAACTTTTCATCCCTAAAGAATTATCTTCTTCTCATCCTCCTCCTCACCAAAGCCTACTTTCTTAAGCCTTCCCAGGCAGATTATGGCTCCTCTTCTGTTATTATTGATTTTATGCTTGTATCCCTCCTAGTTGAGGTGTCCCTTATTGAAAGAACTTATTATTTTTCATCTCTGGACTCACAGTACCTCGCATAGGGCACATTCAAACACACACACATTCAATAAATGGTGCTAAGACAATGTATATTCACACACACACACACGCACACACACACACTGTATACATGTATAACCATTAGTTCTCAATAGAGCAGGACTTAAAAATGAAACATATAATCTTAAAATTTTTAGGAAAATATAGATATATTTTAACATATTCACCTCATAAAATGAGTTGGAAGTGGCTTCTTTTTCTTTCTAGTCACTGAATAATTCATATAAGATTAGAATCACCTGTTGTTGGGACATCTGGTAGAAATCACCTGGAAATCCTCTTGAGCTTACAATTTTTTTTGTAGGGAAAATGTTTGGGTACTGATTTAATTTTTGTAGGACCATTTTGATTTCCATTTTTTTTTAAAAAAAAGACAGTTAACAGTAATTTGTATTTTCCTGAGGATTTGTGCTTTTTACTTAAGCTTTCATATGTGTTATTAAATTTGTTCATAGTATTCCTTATTAGCTTTTAAATCTTTGCTGTCTCTGAATTTATGCCTCATTTTTATTCTTCTTATTTTAATTGTGACTTTTTTCTTTTTTCAGTCTTCTTGGTAGTTTATTAAATTTATTATTCCTGTTAAAAGAAACAACTTTTGCTTTAATTAGTATTCTCTACTTTTGCTTTGCCTTCTATTTCATTAATTTTTGTTTTTATCTTTATTGCCACATTTTCAATATTTTTCTTTGGTTTACTCTCTTGATTGTCTCCTACTCTGGGCACTTTTGTAGGTGGCTTTATTATTTTTCAATTATTAATATAAGTATTCAGGGTCATAAATTTCCCCCAAGCATCATGTTAGTTGCATATAACTATTTTAAAATGTAGCATTTTAAAAACTGTTAAGTATAATCAGATTTCCATTTTTGTTTCTTTCACTCTTAAAATAAATAGAAGTTTAGTTTTTAACTTTCAGGAATTTGTATTGTCTCTATAATAATATCTGATCTAATTGTGTTGTGTTTTTGGGGCTGTATGATACCAATTTTTAAATTTAATTTATGGAGATTCCCATTAAGTTTGGCCAATTTTACAAATATTCCTTTTGTTCTTGAAAAGACTATGCATTCTTCACTGTTAGAAGCAATATATGATTAAACTTTTGCTTATGTTGTTCAAATACTCATGTTCAAATACTCATGTTATATACTGACTTGTCAGTGGTGACAACACTGTACCTCCTGTACTCTGGAGGCACAAGGTCACTCCCTGGGTTTGTGTTGGGGCCCAGCAGCTTCCCTAGTTACCTCAGTGTTCCTGCAGGTGCTGAGGCACCCTTAACTCAAACAGTGATCCTGGATTCTCTTTCTGTACAGAGAAACAGTTTCTTTACTGGAGCTCAGTCAGTGTTTAATTGATCTTCAGATCACTCAGTACACGTACCCTTTAGGTACTGCCTAAGGAAAGATTAATTTTCAGCCCCAGGAAAGATTTAAAATGGGAAATTCCAGGTCATGCTAATGTGACTAAGGCTTTACCTTAGAAGTAGCAAATCGGGAGACTTAAAAATGAACCCTATTTTGGCAAAAGAAGCACAATGGTGCTGTTTCTAGGTGGTAGAAAAAAAATTTTTTTTAACAAAGAGGAAGAAATCTAAGTGTATTTTGTAAGATGGAACAATACAAATAGTTAAGTCAGAGTAGAAAGTTAGAGGTGGAAGTGAAGAAGAATGTGGACAATAAAAAAGAACATCCTGCAAAAGGAAAGCATACAGTCATGTAGGTTTGACTGGGATTAACAAAAACATGTGAGAAAGGGGAAGAAAACAGGCATTTAGCGAGTAAGTGACCGTTAATACAACGTATACAGTGATAGGTGCTTTACTTACATTAGCTCTTAATGCTAATGCCCACAACCAACTGCAAGTACATGTTATCATTCCTGTTTCCAAAGGGGCTCAGAAAAGTTAGGCAGCTAGCAGGTGGGAGAGCTGAGAGGTTAACACACAAATTATTCACATCAGAGCCAAAACTGGCCTTACAATAGGTCCAGAAGAGAAAGAGCCCCTGCTGGTTCTTAACCTGGGAACAGTCCCCCATGCTCTCTCCCACTGCTCTGAAATGTTAGGAAAATTTTTGTAGTTATGGCTCTATCATTTTTCTGGAAAATATAAAAAAAAAAAGATTGAGAACTCCTGCCCTAAAGCAATGTGGAATTTTAGTCCAGAATACTGTCTTCACAGTTCTGCAATGGTACAAAAAAATATACTACAGATTTACTTTGAAGTTCAAAAAATAATTGCTGCTCATTCACAAGTACTTTCCAAAGCCCAGGTAAAGACAAGTTAATAGCAAGTCCTTTTCTTTCCTTTAACAAATACAGAACATAAGAAGTCACAAAGAAATTGGGCTGGATAGGAGTAAAGAGATTTAGACTCTTGTGTGGTCTGTGAATTCCTAGAATAATGACCTTGGATAATATCAATATATAATAATTTACCTCTATTACCTTATCTTTTAATTACCCAATGTGAATGCTAACTACCAGTTTACCTCACTTAAAGCAAAGTAGAGTTATAGAATTTCAGAGCCACAGTGCCATTACTAAGTATCTGGTCAAACCCCTTAGTTTGAAAGTGTTGGGCCACTTCCTGGTGGGTGTGGCTCAGTGGTTGAGCATGGACCTATGAACCAGGAGGTCAGGGTTCAATTCCAGATTAGGGCACATGCCCTGGTTTTGGGCTTGATTCCCAGTGTGGGGTGTGCAGGAGGCAGCCAATCAATGATTCTCTCTCATTATTGATGTTTCTATCTTTCTATCCCTTTTCCTTCTTCTCTGAAATCAATATGTATAGGGTTGGATCACTTCCCAGGACCACTGAGCCCAAAACCCAAGTTTGCTAACCTGTGTACAAAGCTATTTTCCTGACACCTTGCTGTCAACACTGGAAAGATGCTTAAGTGAAATTGATTCAGCTTTATTGATTCATGCCTTCAGCCATCAGGCCCCCATAATTGAAGTGACTTGAGCTTCTTTGTCCCAGGTAAACTGAGAAAGGTTAATGCACATCTACCATGTGTCAAAACTGTTATAATTAAAATGTAGAACTCAGCTTCACAAAAACTGTTTTGTTCAAGTGGATCACTGTCTGTGTGTCACAAGAGGCTCCCATTATTATTCATGGAGTGCCTACTGAATTCAGACACACAAAGGAGTGGGAAGAAAGTGTTAAAAGAACATGCAAGCCATGGTCTCTGCCTACATGGAATATAAAATTAACTATGGAAAGAACTACATGTAGAAAGATTTATTGCACAACTGTATATTCATGACCTAGCCAAAATGGGGGTTAGGCCACACACCACATCAGGATTTCTCTACAAAAACAAAAAATTTCATGAAGCTCTGGCCTGTGTTAGATATCATCCATGAAGTCAACCACAAAATTCTGAAAAAGACAAACTCTAAGAACAGTCTGCTTGCATGACCCAGGATGGTGTTTAACAATCATTGCTCCTTCAATTCCATTCTGCATGCCCAGAATATGATAGGCAACTTTGACCTTGTTGCTTGCACAGGATTTTAAAGCATCTTACTCTGCATCAGAATGAACCAGGAGGTTGCTTTTTGGTCATATTAAGCCTCTACCTCCTCAGACTCTTCCACACCCTTTATTTGGGTCTTTACTAGACAGCAAAGTCCTCCTGAGGGCAGGGACTCTGTCTTACCTGCCCTTGGTACCTACAATTCCAGTGCCTGGAACATTCAGAAGACCCCACTCTTCTTTAACAAACTGAACCAAATTACATATGCTAAAGGAACAAATAGAGTATGGAAGAAAAAAAATTCAGGAAAGCTATATTATTTTTTAAGTAGAGAAACTGAGGTATAAAGAGATAAAATACTAGTCCAAATTTGCCTGGTATTAGAACAGATACAATGCTCAAGTCAATAAAACTAACTACTTTTAGATTGCAATGTTTGTGATCTACACACAAAAAATCCATCTGATTTTAGGGTAAAAAGTTTGCCTGTAAGTTTTTAAATAGACATTAACTATAAATACACAATTCTTTATGAGAAAGAGCAATGTACAAAATAATTGATGAAAACAGTATAAACTAGAGTAATAATCAATTATGTGTCAATTTCAGCTCTCCCAATGACAGCTCAATCAATGAATCTGTCTTGACAGATAATTACTTGCTGTATCCTTAGCCCATAAAGTGATCAATAAAGTCAAATGTCCAGTTTAATATTTTACATTTAATGATTATATACAATAACAAGCAGCAGAATATATGTTGAGAGAGATTAATGAAGGATTAGACATGGTGCTAATACTTTTTTTCCTTTTAATTCATGAATCCCTAAATGCAAAAGTCAAAATATACCGAATTGAAGCCTTTCTTTCTTAGCACTTTGCTAAGCAGCTAAAATTATGTTCAGAGATTTGGTTATTGAGTTTCTAATTATATAGCAAGTCAAGTACTTCATGAAATGCTTTAAGAGTCTCATCCATCCTTTTGGCTAGGGCAGTGGTCAGCAAACTGAGGCTCGCCAGCCACATGTGGCTCTTTGGCCCCTTGAGTATGGCTCTTCCACAAAATACCACGGCCTGGGTGAGTCTATTTTGAATAAGTGGCATTAGAAGAAGTTTACATTTAAAGAATTTGACTCTCAAAAGAAATTTCAATCATTGTACTGTTGATATTTGGCTCTGTTGACTAATGAGTTTGCCGACCACTGGGCTAGGGAATTGGTTTGGTGGACCCAAGTGGCTCTCTTATTCAGTGGGAGACAGTATTCATCTCCCCCCAAAATCATCAGAAGAAAAGGAATCTTCAGCGGGGCCTCTGGCCTGGCTGTGCTGTTGGCAGGTGCTGAAGTTTCCAGAGGAACTGTAGGCCGATCATTCTTGTGGTCAGGTTCCTCTGAGCCCTGCGTGCCCTTGCTCACTTGCCATGAACTTGGCTTCACTAAAAATTCACCGCAAATCAATTTTGTCAGTTTCCATTATTTCATTGTTCACCAAGGAGTAGCCCAGGCAGTGCTGAATAATGCATGATGGCGATGATGTTGATCCTCTATTCTGGATAAGAAAAATCTGAAGCCCCAGAAGGTTTCAGTCTGTGAGCGAGTCCCCAGGCATTGGAGTAGCTGCTTAGCCCATGTGACTGGGCAGGGTCGGTTTACTGGCCTGTGCCACTAGGAAACCCACCTCTTTCACTGGTCCCTGTGTGAACCACTTATATATCAGTAGGAGTCAAGGAGGAGAGATAGAATGAACTTAATGTAACCTATATAGTTAAGATGGGGAGATAAGAATTATATGGTTAAGGTCTTAATTGGTAAATGCTGAGCAGAATCAGATTCTGAATCTCTCCATGTGTCAGGTCAAAGGTTAGCACAGGAAATTATTACAGAAATAGGAAATACATTATATTGTTATATATGCACATGTCTATGTTAGACATCATGTTGACTGCCAGGCAACCAGAATAGAAAAGAATTGTAACTATGGCAAAGAGCTTACAAATCATCAACAGGCAAGCCATGAGTTACTGCTGCAAAAGCAGATTTCTCTGTTTTTTAGGATAAAAGATGTAGGCTGCAGTGCTCCCATAGAGCCAATATTTTACATTATTGTCTTGGTTAAGGCCAAAGAGTCAGGATGGAAAAGCAAAAAGCAAGCACAGCTGGCTGCACAGAGAGAACGTGAGGGCAGCAGCACCGGGTTTAAGGTGCTGTGGTCCAGGCTCTGGCCCCAAGCCAGCAGCTCCGACCCCATCTCGCAGGACATTCAGAGGGGGTGGGCACAGTGGGGACTGACACTCTTCACCCAAGAGGCTGGTGCATAATTAATGTGCCAGTATGTTCACTTACAGCGAGTCTCATAACTGCCAGGGCTGCTGGGCCACTCGGGTCTCTGGGCACATCCCTCTCCCTGTGGGAAGCCCACCTGAGGGGCCAACGAAAATTCGAAAGTGTGCTGTGCAAATCAACAAGTGGGACAACGGCAGCTAAAACGCTTCTGCACAGCAAAGGAAATCATCGGTTAAATTGAACCTATGGATTGAAAAAAATTATTTGCAGACCATGTAATCTATCAGGGGTTAGTATCGAAAGTATGAAGAAACTCATACAACTGAGTAGCAAAAAAGGCAATCTGATTAAAAAGTGGGCTAAGGACCTAAATAGACTTTTTCCAAAGAAGACAAACAAATGCCTGTGAGGTACACGGAAAAGTGCTCAGCATCACTAGTCATCAGGAAAACACAAATCCAATCCACAAGATAGCACCTCACACCTGTTAAGATAGATATTAACAAAAATTAAAAGGTAACATGTTGGTGAGGATGTGGATTAGAGGAAACCCTTGTATAATACACTGGTGTTGGGGATGTAAAGTGGCACAGCCATTAAAGAAAACAATATGAAGTTTTCTAAAATACTGAAATAGGACTACATATGATCGAGCAACCCCTCTTTTGAGTATATACCTACAAGGAATGAAATCAGTATCTCAGAGAGATATCTGGACTCTCTTGTTCATCTCAGCCTTATTCATAATAGCCAAGATATGAAAACAAGTGATTGTTGGTGGAAGAATGAGCAAAGAAAGTGCATTGGGATATCATTCAGTCTTAGAAAGCAAAGAGACCCTGCCATTTGTGACAATGTGGATAATATGCTAAGTGAAGTCGACCAGACACAGAAACCTCCCCCCCCTCAAAAAAAAAAAATCCAAAAACTGATCTACTTATATGAGGAATCTAAACAAGTTCAAGTCATAGAAGAAGAGTAGAACTGTGGTTACCAGGGGCAGGGAGGTGAAGGAAATGGGCAGTTGTCAGTCAAAGGGTGCAAAGATGCAGTTATGACTAGGATGAAAAGGTCTAGAGATCGAATGTATAGCATGCTGATTATAGTTAATCATACTGTATTGGATACCAGGAATTTGCTATGAGAATAGATTTTAGGTGCTCTCATCACACACAAAAAATGATAACTATGTGAAGAGATATGTTAATTTTCTTGACTATAGCAATCATTTTACTGAACACCTTAAGTATATACAATTTTTACTAAAATAAAAAGAAAGGAAGGAAAGTGGGGGGAGGGGAAAGCTGGTGGTGAGCATAGATTGAGAGCAAAGGGAGTGAGATGGTTTTGAGGGGTAATTCACCAAAGCTCTGGAAAATCCTGAAAATAAATCTCAGTTTTAACTCAGGGAATCCAAGTACATTTTCCTCCATGGTTGGCTAGCTCTGAATAAACACGAATAAAATATGTGACTTTCCTCTTTTTTTCTCAATTGTTTATTATGGTAAAATACATATAACATAAAATGTATCAGCTTAATCATTTTTAACTGTACAGTTCAGAAGTGTTTAGTATATTTATATTGTTGTACAACCATCACCACCCTCTCTAAAACTCATCTTACAAAGCAGAAACTGTTCTCATTAAGCAATAATACCCCATTCCACCATCAGTATTTTGTAGTTTTCAGCATACAAATCCTGTTTGATTTACACCCAAGTCTTCATTCAGTGATTGTAAATGGTATTGTGGCTTTAATTTGGTTGTCTACATGTTCAGCCCACTTGATTTTTGTAAGCTTACTTTGTATCCTGAAACTGATCAACTTATAAGTTCTAATAGGTTAATTTTGAGGATTCCTTGGAATTTTCTGTAAAAACAATAATCTCAACTGCAAAAAGGGACAGTGTTATTTCTTCCTTTCTGATATACATGCCTATTATTTCCTTTTCTTGCCTTATTGCACTAATAGGAACTTCCAGTTCTACGTTGAGCTGAAGCTGTGAGATAGACATCCTTTCCTGTTCCTGATCTTAGGGAGAAAGAATGCAGTCTTTCACCATGATGTGTAATGTTAGCTGTAGGTTTTTTGTAGATGCTTTTTCTTTCAAGTTGAGAAAATTATCTTGTATTCTAACCGCGCCCCCCCGCCCCAACATTTTTACTTTAAAGGGTGTGGAATTTTGAATTTTGTCAAATGCTTTTTTTTGCATCAGTTGATATAATCCTGTGACTTTTAAACAATGGCTGTTAATATAGTAAATTACATTGATTGATTTTAAAATATTAACCTAGCCTTGTATTCCTGAAATAAGTTCTATTGGTCATGGTTTATAGTTATTTATATAATTCTGAATTTTATTTATTAACTAGAGGCCCAGTGCATGAAATTCATGCATGGGGGAAGGGTCCCCTCAGCCCAGCCAGCACCATCTCCAATCCGGGACCATTTGGGAGATGTCCAACTGCCGGTTTAGGCCCCATCCCAGGACATCCAGCAGTCAGACATCCCTCTCACAATCTGGGACCACTGGTTCCTAACTGCTCACCTACCTGCCTGCCTGATTGCCCCTAACTGCCCCCCACCCACTGGCCTGGTCACCCTCAACTGCCTCCCCTGCCAGCCTAGACATTCCCAACTCCACCCCCCCCCACCCCCCCCCACCCCCCCCCCCGCCAACAACGCTGGCCTTGTTGCCCCTAACTGCCCCCCCCCCCTCCGGCCTGGTAGACCTTTACTCCTCCCCGCCCCCCCCACCCCCACCCCCGTCCTGCCAGCTTGGTCGCCACACACAGCCTGCTGTTTGGTCATTTGGTCACCTCTCACTAACCCCCCTGCTGGCCTAGTCTCCCCACGCAGCCTATTCGGTCATCAGTTCAGTTGAGATGGTTGTTCAGGCATATATATATATAATTTTTTTTGCTAAGAATTTTTAGTCTAAATTCATGAGGAATATCTGTAATTCTCTTATTTTATACTACATTTGTCTGTTCTTAATTTGAGGGTAACTCTAACTTCATGAAATGATTTGGGCAGTATTTCCTCATATTTTATTTAAACATTTTATTTATTGATTTTAGAGAGAGAAGGGAGGGATGAGGGGAAGAGAGAGAGCTAGAGAGAGAGAGAGAGAGAGAGAGAGAGAGAGAGATGTTGTTCTACTTATTTATGCATTCATTGTTGATTCTTGTAGGTGCCCTGACTAGGTATCAAACCCACAACCTTGGTGTATCAGGACCATGCCCTAAGCAATTGAGCTACCAGGCCAGCACCAGACTCTTCTTTTATTTTATGGAAAATATTATGTAGAAATGGTGTTAATACTCTGGAAAATATTTGGTAGAATTATCCAGTGAAACTGTCTGGACTTAGAGATTCCTTTTGGGGAGTTTTTAAATTATGAATTCAATTTCCTTAATACCCTGTTTCCCCGAAAATAAGACAGTGTCTTATATTAATTTTTGCTCCCAAAGATGCGCTAGGTCTTATTTTCAGGGGATGTCTTATTTTTTTCCATGAAGAAGAATACAGTACACATTTATTGTTAAATGAAAATAAAGGAAATTTATTACCTGTATACGGTACGGTAGTATGGTAGTTGTCAACACAAACCAGACAAACTGTGAATCCTACAGTATCAAGAATTTACTCATTTATTCAATGACAATCATGTCATCATCTCTGGAACATCATTATAACAATCCAATTCCTGAATTTCCTGGTGAATTTCTTGTGACTCCATTTCTTTCAGAATCAGTGGACCAAATCTCTCATGTTTAGCCTAGGGGGGGCCTTATTTTCAGGGGTATGCCTTATATTTCACTCAGAAGGAAACCTGTAAGTAGGTCTTATTTTCAGAGGATGTCTTATTTTCGGGGAAACATGGTAGCAACAAGGCTATTCAAAGATCTATTTTATATTGGGTGAATTGTGTTTGTTTTAGAAGAAATTGGCCCATTTCATCAAATTTGTCAAATTTATATCTACATAATTATTCATTGAATTGCTTTTTTATCTTTTTGAAGTCTGAAGGGCCTATAGTGTATCCCCTATTGCATTCCTGATATTGATAATCTGTGCCTTCAATCTCCTTTCTTCCTAGAGATTTATCAAAACATTGATGCTTTTCTAGAACCAGCTACTTATTGTTTTATTTTCCATTTCACTGATTTCTGTCTTATCTATATTATATCCTTCCTTCTACTTGTTTGAATGTATTTTGTTCTTTTTCTAAATACTTGAGATGAAAGAGTAGATTATAAATTTGAGACCTCCTATTTTCTCATGTATTCATTTTAATGCAATAAATTTCCCTCTCACTACTGCTTTAGCTGTACCCCTTAAATATTAACATGTTGTATTTTCATATAGTTCAGTTCAATGTATTGTTATTTTCATTGAAAGCAGCAACCTTGTTTCATGGATTATTTGGAAGTGGTTGTTTCATTTAAAGTTTTTTAAAATTTCCCACTATCTCTGTTATTTTCTTTTTAAAGCACAGCATATACTATATCTTGGTGTATGTTCCAGAGGCACTTGAAAAAATAACATTTTGTGCTGTTGTTGTGTACAGTGTTCAAAAATGTAGATTAAATCCTACTGATACATGATGATATTAATTTATTCTATATCCTTGCTGATTTTCTCTCTAGTTGTTAAATCAATTTTTGGGAATAGAGGGGGTTTTTTAATCCTCACCTAAGGATATTTTTTTAAAATATCCATTGATTTATTTTTAAAGAGTGGAGGAGAGACACACAGAGAGAAACGTCCATGTGTGTGTGAGAGAGACACACACACATTGATTGGTTGCCTCTGGCATGGGCTTTGACCAGGGCCGGGCAACAAGCCTACAACCGAGGTACGTGCCCTTGACCAGAATAGAACTTGGACCCTTAGTCTGTGGCTGATGCTCTATCCACTGAGCAAGACTAGCTAGTGCTAGAAGAAGAGTTTTGAAGTCTCCAACTATAAAGTTAGATTTGTCTATATATCCTTTTTAGTTCTATTAGATTTTTCTTTATTTTTTAGCTCTGTACATAAACATTTAGGATATCTTGGTGGGTTGACCATTTTTTATTATATAATATCTATGTTTCTGGTAATTTTCTTTGCTCCAAAGTCTACTTTTTTAACATATATATATTACTATAATCACTCCTGCTTTTTTTAAAAAAAAAATTAACATTTGCATAATATATCTTTTCCATCATTTGATTTTCAACTTTTGTATACTGTTATACCTGATGTATATTTCTTATTGACAGCAAAGTTAGGTCATGTTTCTAAATTCTGTCAATCTTTGTCCTTTAATTGGTATGTTTAGATAATTTACATGTAACATAATTATTGATATATAAGGGCTTAAATCTGGCATTTTATTTTGTGTATCCTGTTTGTTCTCTGACTTTTGTTTTCCTGTTTCCTTTTTCTTACCTTTCGGTGAATTTCTTGAACATTATTTTAGAATTTCACTTTGATTTATCTATAGTGTTTTTGAATGCATCTCTTTGCATAGCTTTTCTAGTAGGTGCTGTAGACATTACAGTATGTTATAGTATAATGGTTTCATCCTTTTACAAGTTCAAATAAAGTTTATCTCTCTATCTCCCTTTACCCCTCCCCCATTTGTAATGTGATTATTTCAAATATTTTCTTTATTTCAAACCACATCAACTCATATTATAACTTTTGCCGTTTTAAAGCTCAGTTAATATTTGTGTACATTGACTGCTAAGGATCACAACCTTAGGGAAAATGGGTTAGGGAAAATAGTGAGAGTATAATGTTGGAATGTATAGTTGTTATTATTTGTTAATTTCCTCTGTACTTTATTCACTCATTCTTCTACCAAATATTAATGGAATACCTACTAGACATCGTGCTAGGGTCTAAAGTGTCTTAATTTGATTCCTTAGGAATGGACTCTAAGAAGAAGACGAGGGTGCAGACAGTTTGTTGAGGACAGTTCTCAGGAACATCTATGAGGGAGTGTAGGAAGCAGGGCTGGGCAGAAGAGAGAGTGAGCTGTGGTGCAGTTGCAAATGAGCACTTGGCCAATAGTACAGAGATTGGAAGGTAGAGAGTCTTCAGAGTTATCCTGAATTGAAGCAATGAGGCTAGAACTTTGTATGTTCACATTGACCAGTTATTGGATGAGGGTAAAAACTATCACCTGTGTGGATTCCAAAAAAAAGACCAGTTGTGGGCTGACAGCAGACAGCAATTCTAGCAGCTGGGGAAATGGGATCCTTGTCCTGAGAGGGAACTTGGTGTCATGCCATAGCATCCATAAAGCGAGGTTACAAGGAGATGGGTAGATAGGACAGAATTTCTATTTTCTTGGAGTTGGCAGTTGGACTAGGTGAGACAGACATGTAAATAAGTAATTATCATCAGCCATGGTAAGTTTGGGAGCAATAAGATAAAAGTGTCATAGGAACAACCATCTTCTCTAAGTGGATTAGTAAGACCTTTCTTTACCAGTATAGTTGCTTTGCTCATTCGAGTTTTGAAGAGAAAGCTCCATGCTATCACATCTTACAGAGTATGTCATGAGTTGCAAAAGCTTGAATTTGCTTTGAAAGATGGGGTCTGTACTTTGCCAAGTAAAGAGAAGTAAATCATGCATTAATGGAGACGGTATTTTTAGTGAGTTAGCGCCACAGGCACCCTGCGCGAAGATCCAGCAAAAAGATAGAAAAGGTGAGCATGCGGGTTATGTGTAATGTGGAAAATAACCTTTTAAACTTTTATGCCCCTCTCTAGGGCAAGAATGCTATTCTTTAAAAGGTTACTCTACTACCAAAAAAAAAAAAAAAACCCCAAAAAGACTACTTCATGTTTCATTCCAGAATCAATTTTTCTATTAAAAATAAATTGTACTTTAAGTAACCTGTGATTTGTTCAGCGAGAGCTCGTGGCTGGAAGAAACTTTTATGTCTGCAGTCCTGGTGATTTGGAAGGACTATTGAACTACTCGGAACAGAATGTAAATGTCTCTGATATTTTGAAACTTGGATTGCCCCATCTAACCTTAATCCTAGTGGAATTTCACTGCTGTTTGATGGGTCGTAGGCTCCCACTGGTTGCTTTGTGCCCAATGTTTGTGATCATTAGAAAAACCCAGAGCTTGTCTCTTTTTTATCTCCATTGGAAGAGGTTCGCTGCCCTTTAGGAGTTTAAAGTTCAGTTGGTGAAACAGAAACATGAAACTGGAGAACGATTCGCAGATAAGATGCAAGCAAGTGTGGGTGTACTACAGAGAGTCCTCGAGGAGTCTGGAAGAATATAAGAAACCAGGAAGCTCTCTTAGAGCAAGCCAGCATGAGGCCAGAGTTTGAAGGAGGTAATAGATTGGTAGAAAGAGATGATGGGCATTCAAAAGGGCAGGGGTAGCTGAACACAAGCCCAAAGGAGGAGATGACTAAGATGTCTGCAGGGTCTAGAGATGCCAGGTCATGCCTCCTGTTGGGAAGCAATTTTATTTGAGAAAGAACGAAATCCGATAATGAGAGTAGTCAGACCCAGGGAAGCTTGTTGCTCAAAATAGCAAAGAATCTGTGACCTTGGATTCTTCTATTTGCTCACTTCCTTGAGGAATTATAAAGAGATCAAATGTATGTTCTGATAAGAAGATTCTTGGTCCTAGGAATTACCAGAAGAAGCATGACAGGGGTCTTAAAGGTCTCTGGTTCAAATATCCATTGATACTTTAGTCTCCTTATCAATAAATGCTCCAACCAACTCTTCGTTTAGCTGGTCTTTGAGCAACCCTAATGTTATGGACTCACTATCTTCTTTGTTTCTTGAAATAAGGATAAAAGGCTAAAATCTGTCACCTTGTGCAGGATCTGGTGGTCTGCCTGATCAAGCAACACTGAATAGACTATGCCCCTCATCCAAAGCTACCGATCATGTGTCTACATATTAGGCAAGTTTACATAATTTTTTTTTAAAGAAATACCATAGTATAACCTAAATGACTTTAATTCCATATAAAAAGTGACCCAGGGACTACTGAATGCCTATGTCTCCTTATGTGGTCTGGTCATAGCTCTGTATTAGTATTGATCTCAGGGACACTGGGGCTCCTGTCTTGGCTTGACTTTCTTTTCCGGATTTTCTCAGAGTCTTTTCTGTGGAAGAGATAAATAGCATCTTTTCAGTATCTGAAGGCTGAGTTTACACTATCTCCAGATTGTAAGCTCACATCCTTTGATTTACTATGTGACTGGATATAGGTCACACCTACAGAACAGAGCAATAGAGCGTAGTCAGCCTCATGTCACTTTCCCATTACACATGTCCTTTCCCCTCCTCATTATTGCATCTAGCACTCCACCCTAGAACTTCCTCCCAGAGACTGACACATTGAAAAGATAAGAAAACTTAGGTTTAAATTCTGCTTCCATACTTATTGATTGTGTGATCTTGAAGACATTATTTAACCTCTCTGAGCCTATCTCTTTTTTTAAAAAAATATATATTTTATTGATTTTGTACAGAGAGGAAGGGTGAGAGATAGCAAATTAGAAACATCGATGAGAGAGAGTCATCGATCAGCTGCCTCTTGCACACCCCCTACTGGGGATGTGCCTGCAACCAAGGTACATGCCCTTGACCAGAATCGAACCCGGGACCCTTCAGTCCCCAAGCCGACGCTCTATCCACTGAGCCAAACCGGTTTCGGCTGAGCCTATCTCTTGATCTGTTTAAAAAAAAAAAAAAGGAGCAATGATATCTGGTTCTGTGAGTGTGTGAAGCCAAATGAGATTAAGGTGGAGAATTATATAAGAGAAAAGAGTGAGTGGTATTGTTAAGTCAGCTGACTATTCAAAGCAGGTCACTTAAGTTGTGGAGAAGAAAAAATGCTGCTGCTGATCCTGATGGAGATGCTGGGGACGATGGTGATAATAATGGTAGCTGACATTTACTGACTATAAAACTATATGCCAGGCATTGGGCTAAGTGCTTTACTTATACTGTCTTATTTAACCTTCACAACAGTCATCTGAGATGAATATTAATTTTATACCTATTTGATAGATGAGGAAATGGAAGTTTTAAAGACATTAAATAACTTTGACCAAGATCAATGAGCTATTAAATTGCTAAGCCAGAAACCAATTTGATTCCTGTCTTTTGTTCATTCCAAGGGAATTCTTGGTCTCTTCCTCATGTGAAATCATCAGTGAACATTGGAAATTTCACCCCAATAGCCAGTGGCTGTCCTCTGACCTAGAGAAGGGAGTCTGTATCACTTATCACAACTCCTATACTTTATTCTTTTATCTTGAGAACATTGTTCACATTTCGAAAATATTTGACACACTAAAAATGTATAATATACATGCCCAGCTTCTTCATTGACTAGCTGTGTGGCCCGAGGCAAGTCAACCTCTTTGAGCCTCAGTTTCTCCTTTGCAAAATGACAACCATATAGACTTTAGGATCCCTTCCCAGGATACTTAACTTCTCAGATTCTTCCCCTGCAGTTAGGAACACAGCCTTAACATGTGAAATGACATAGAAGTATTTGAACCAAAGCATATGATCCAAGGAACAAATGTTAATTTTAATTTACAAACGTAGTGACTGTTGCCTTACTGTTATTGTTTTGGACATTCTATACCCTATGTGTGTGACCACATTCACATAGTGTCCAAATCAGGACACTCTGGGGAGTAAAAGCAGATGCTGTTAATAACTGCACCAGGACAACAGGCATAAACAAGACCTTCACTTCTCCCATAAGCAACCTTGCTTTCCTTTGTGGCAGCTCCTCCTTTTCCTCCTCCTCCTTCTCTCTCCTCCCCTTCTCTTCCGTGAGCTTCAGCAAGAGTGAAAGGCACCACAAACAGAGGTGTGAGCTCCCAGAGCCCCTTAATGGAGTGTTAAGTTCAAAGTCAAGGTGTGACCACTTAAATGCTAACACTTTTAAGCAAGTTCGTGTGCAGCAGAAACACCCTGTGTACGGCTTATTCCACCCCTTCAGTTTTGAAAACCATTTTTGCATTGTTAATTTCCACTCCCTTCAATCAGTGACTTGCTTATTATTTCTTTCTGCATTGCTTCATCTTAAACAATTTTCTGTGCAGCTCGGAGAATACGAAAAAGACCCTTGGGATCTTTTCCTGCATCCTGCCTTGGTGTTTTCGGAAGCCCTGGGTGATACCTGGTGTCAGCAAACGGGTTTCATTGTAGTCAGTGAGCAATACAGTTTATGTGGACACTGCATTTTTAGAAGAAACGTCAGTGGGCTCTGTGTCATGTACCTGCAGTCTGCTTACTGACCATCAAATTGGCCCCCCTTTGGAGGCTACCGGACTCCACACATCCAAACTACTAAAATAATAGAAGTTTAGAGTCAATTAAATATTTTTTTAAAATATGTTTTTATTGATTTCTGAGAGAGGAAGGGAAAGGGAGAGAGTGATAGAAACATCAATGATGAGAGAGAATCACGGATCAGCTGCCTCCTGCACGCTCCCTACTGGGGATCAAGGCCAGAACCCAGGCATGTGCTCTGACCAGAATCAAACCTTGACCTCCTGGTTCATGGGTGGATGCTCAACCACTGAGCAACACCATCCGGACAAATTCTTAACTTAAAAACAAATATGCTACTATCGCATATCTATTTAAGTGACCTCATAGTAACTATAATATACTTTTGGTGAAATGAATTACCTTTTAAACCAATTCTAAATAGAACTTTGCCATTTTATGAAAGATCAAAATGTTAGCAAAGGAATAAAAGATATGACTTTTTTTGCTATTAAAATAGATCAGTGAATACAGTGCTTGGTGACTCATGTTGCAAAAAAAAGAAAAAAAAAATCTTAAAGAATCATTTTGCATTTCCCAAGTAAAATCCTCTCATTTAATGGCAGTTCCTGTCATTTAAAACTCCCTCTACCTGGTCACTATTGAAAAAAAAAAAAAAAAAGATTTATCATTAGTGCTTGAATGAGCTGTAAAACTGCCTCTGAGATCATTGATATTTCTGCAGTTATGGACAAAGAACTGTTTATTGTCTGCAGGATGATGGGTCTTTTAAAATTTTTTCTTTATTGATAAGGTATTACATATGTGTCCTAATATCACCATTGCCCCCCCTCCCCCAACCCCCTACTCATCCCCTCAACCCCCCACTTATGCCCTCAGCCCCCTGGTGTCTGTGTTTTTGGTTAGGCTTATGTGTATGCATACAAGTCCTTTGGTTGATGGGTCTTTTTAAAATCTGTTTCTTCTGCAGTTGTGAAGAATGTGTACTTTTAAAAATGCAGTTTTAGCCCACTGCCAAAGCCTGGTGGAAGGAGTTGATAGCGTGTAAAATTAATCACATTAACACTCCAATGTGTGTTTTCTTCTCTAAGTCCTTTATACTTCCTGTCTTCTTTTGGAGGGTTTGTGGGTGTGGTGGGCCCCAGGGAGGGTACAGCCTGCTCAGGAGTCTCCAGCCCCCAAGCCCGATCTGCGTCCCTCATCACAAGGCAAGCAGCCTAGGTCACAGCACTTGACTGGCTCTCTTTCTTTTGCCCTCACCTGTCTGACATATGGCACTACTTCAGTCTCAAAGGGGAGAGACACTGAAAAATTAGCATTTTGAAAGCTTTATTTTTTAAAACAATAAATAAACTAATTGTATTTTTTTTGTTTTTAACAATGAGACTGATTTAAGAAGAGAAGATGGACAGCCAAGCATGGCTCAGTGGTTGAGCTTTGACCTATGAACCAGGAGGTCACAGTTCGATTCCTGATCAAGGCACATGCCCGGGTTGTGGGCTTGATCCCCAGTGGAGGGCTTGCAGAAAGCAGCTGATCAATGATTCTCTCTCATCATTGATGTTTCTATCTCTCCTCTCTTTTCCTCTCTGAAATCAATAAAAATCATTAAAAAAAAAAAAAAGTGATGTGTGAAGCTTTCTTCAGAAAAAAAGACATTCACTGACTGCCTGGGCAGGGAGGTGGTGCGAGTGGGTTAGCAATGAAATCTGACCTGTAAGGCGGGTACAGAAACAATGTCATCTCCGGAGGCTGGGGGGGGGGGGGGGGGCACTAGAGAAAAGCACCTGGGGCTGGGTTGGGGGCAGGGTGGTCCTGAGATCCGGTCTTCAGTTGTGTGTGTCCAGAAATTCTGAAGCATTATTGCCCCTAGGGGTGATTGGTCTCTTGGAGCTGCTCCCCACTGACCAGACACTTCAGAAGTTGCTGTTCACATCAGAATGCAAAGTCAGTAGTTTACACTAAGAATTATAACCCAACTGGCAGGTCTACATAACATGCCAAATTCAGACCAGAAGGTTTGGAAAAGCCTGGGAAGTGAAAGCTTAATAGCTAAGAAGTTGGGGTTCAAACTCCAGCTCCATCTATGCTTAGCTGTGTGATCTTGAGAAATGACCTGACCTCTGTGGGACCAAGTCTATCCATCTATGGAATGGGTAAACTCATAGGGGTAGAGTGAGAATTAAATGACATTAAAAAATAATATCCAGGGAAACAGTTTTAGTCTGGTAGGTACTTAATAAAAACTGCTGACTGAAATACTTGATTCAATGGGAATCACTTTGGAGTTTTATTCAGGACAGTGACTGTAGAAACAAAGGAATAATTCATCCCTCCCATTTGGTGTCATTAAATTTAGCCAATAACAATACAGCTCCCAACGGTCACAAGAACATAAGGCACTCACAGCGTTAATTTATAAACGTTGAGCCCACGTTTTCCGGCTCTGGCTGCCTGTCAGTGATGGCATTTTAACAGGCAGAGAACTAATGGTGCTGAGAGCAAATGGGGGCTTTTCCGGTCCTGATGCTTCCTCCCAACCTATTCTGGTTTCTTAGCAGTTATCTTCACAAATTAGAGCCATGTAAAAAAAAAACAAAACAAAAACAGTCTTGGTTTCTTTTCATGCTTGATTTCACACATATTCACAGATCTGCCCCGAGAGTTGGGCTTTCTATTCAATAGCTATGAGATCTCAGTGCTGGGTTCATTACCACGACATGCAAAGCCTGACATCATCCAGCAAGGACCAGGCGAGCTTGGACACAAGCAGAAGTCCGTGGAATGGTCGTCACTGTCTGGTGTCATGAATTGTTCACACGCTCATTTCTTTAATATTTATTGAACACTTACTGTGTATCAGGCTTTGTTCTAGGAGCTGAGAATTCGGCAGTTAACAAGGGGATCTTGCATTCTGGAATGGGGAGACAGACAAGAAAGCAAGAAAGGGAGGAAAACAGAAAGAAAAGAAAGGAGTAAATCAGAGCACCTAAGTGCTACACAGAGAGATCAAAGGGATGGAATATAGAGTATCTACTTCAGATGAGGCGATCAAGGGGAGGCCTGTGTGTGAAGCGATGTCTAAGCTGACCTCTAAACAAGGATACAAACATACCCTGATGAGTGTGCGTGACATTCAGGCAGAGGGTACCACTAATGCAGAAGCTCCCAGATGGGCACTAGCTTGCCGACCATGAGGACCAGAGCAAAGGCCAGCATGGCTGGGGAGAGTGTAGGAGGGGGTGTAGCAGAGGCTGTGAGGGTCAGGTCAGTGAGGGCTTTCTAGACAGAGTAAGGAGTCTGGAATACCTGCTACATGTGATGGGTAGCCTTTGAATGGTTTAAAGCAGAGGAGTGACAAGATCAAATTATATAAATTAACCATTTAAAAAGTCACTCTGGGGGCTACGTGCAGAAGGATCAAAGTGAACAAACATGGGATCAGGGAGACGGTTCCAGTATCCCAGGTGGGAGATGCTGGTTGCCTGGATAAGGATAGTGATGGTGGAGAGAGGTCAGATGGTATGTGGAGACAGGATCCTCAGGATTTGCTAATGGGTTGGATGAGAAGAGTGGGGGGAAAGAGATAAATCAAGGCCAAGTCCCATGTTCCTGGCCTCGGTAACTGCACGGAAGGTGCCTTTTTCTAAGGTAAGGAAAATAAGAGCAGAAACATATAAATGGGGGGAAATACCAGGTAGCTGCTCTGGGAGTACTCTTGCTTGTGTGCATACTGTACCTCATTTTATCTTGAAGACAAAATGAAACAGACGACACTCCCCTCAGCTATATCTAACCTGTAGGTGAAAGGACAATTAAATTTTATTTTAAAAAGCCAATTTTCATTCTTAATGTTGGCTCAGATGCAATTCAAGTCATGACTTGAATCTATCAACTCTAAAATTATATGTATATATGTAAATGTATGTATTTATGTCAGAAAAATAATATATATATACACAACTGTATATCAACCAATTTTATGTCAACTATTCCTTTCCATTATTAACCCTCATTAATGCCACTGATCACTTTCTTCTACTTTAGATGCATTTAGCCAAGCTATGAACAATGGAGGGCAGAATTAGAGGGGTTGAGGCCTTTGCTTCCTTCCTGATTAATCTTTAAATGGTGGGATTATGGGTGATTTTTACTTTAGTTGAGTTTTTCAATATTTTAAAATAAAGTTTTCTTACTCACACAAATGCAGCCATTAACACTGCACAAAGACATAGAAACTAGCCAAAGAACTATATAATTTAGGATTGGAAGAAATCTTAACAAAGGAGGAATCTCTTCTCCTCTATTCCTGATGAAATCTTCTAATAAAGAGATATTTACAACATCCCCAGGATATTCATTCCATGCTTGGGCAGTGCCAGTTATTAAGAAATAATATTGAACAGAAAACTAACCCCAGACAACTCTCACTGTTGGTTCCCATCTTGCCTTTGGCAGGAACAAATGCAAGTCAACCTCCTCTTCTTAGTGAAAATTCTTCAAATATTTAAAGACACATCTCTCCTTGCTCTTTTTCTTCACTTCTTTCTCTTTTTTTAACCAAAGCAGATTCAATTCTTTCAACATTTCCTTCTATGATATGAGTTTTTGACCTTTTACCACCTTAAATGTGGGTCCCTCTCAAGGCTTTGTGTTTAAACAAAGACTTTAGCCTAAGTTAGAAAGCCACAGTCCAATGCAGATAAATTTCAGGAATCAGTTGATGTTGGCTGCTGGGAGGTGGGGTGGCTATAGTGGAACTTTCCACACATCTCTGCAATTACACAAAGGAACTGTATATCCTGAGTGCAGGCTTCTGGTTGTGGACCGATTGCCGTCTTTGGGTACAAGAGACTGTAAAGAGAATTATAGTACCAGAAAATCGCATTGTTAGAAGAAAGCATATTGTTCACTTCTGCTCACTGAAGAATTTTCTCAACAGATGTACAGAGTAGTAAGTGGAGTGAGTGGTTCAGCACACAGGCTCTGGAACTGGACTTGATTTCAGGGTTTATCTCACCATCTATAAAATGACAATGGTAGAAGTACCCTCTTCATAGACTATTTATAGTACCTGGTAAATCATAAGAACCTATAATCATTAGCCACCATTAGTATTGTCTTTACAATTATTAACATAGTGTTCCTGACATATGATGTCTAAACTCTTAGTTCTGGGAAGCTCCTTACTTTCCAAGGTGAGTCCTTCCCAGAGTTCAACAATCCCAATGTCCCCTCTATCCTGTTAACTACCACTCACACAGCCCAAATCTTTCCTCTGAATATCAGTGTAGCCTCTCTCTCATGGGATAGTTCTTTACATATTTGAAGGTAACTATCATGTATCATTATATCTTCTACTGATATTTACTAAATACCTGCTAGACAAACTAGACTATTCATTCCATGGGGCCAAATGTCCTGTAGGTTGGCTCATCATTGCAAAGCCAGTACCGAGTGCAGTATCTGGCATTTAGCGGGTGTTTGAGTTGAATAATTGAGAAATGAATGACTTTTTTGTTAGTCTATAGTTAGGACACTACTAAAAATTTCCTCAAAGTTAAGATTATGCTTTGGCATTGAAGGAGACCTGTGACATGTCAGGAGTTGAGCAATAATTCAATTTGATTTTGACATTTACTAAGGGCCTTCTATATGCCAGATGCTATATTGGGTATTGGAGATACACTGAAGAATGGAATATGGTTCCTCCATTAGTAATCTACTAATGCAGTCACCCATAGGCCATTCCATAGAAAAATGCTACAGGAATGTTTGAGAAGATGCTCTCTCTGGCAGAAGAATGCTTAGTGAAAGCCTTAAAAAATAGAGAATAGATGGGACAGAAACTCAGAAGTCTTCTCATTATAGGGCAGAGCAAGAGAAAAGCGGGAGAGATGTAGTAAGGATCAGAAGGCGGATAATCAGAGACAAAATAAGAGGTGGATACACTGAAAGCTGGATCAGCAAGAGTTCAGTGAATCCAAAGGGTTGGTTAGGTTATTGTTTATAATGTGGCTTGGGAATCTTTGATGGGACAAGGTCTGTGACATTTATATTATTTTAGCCTGACCAGAGGGTATACTGCAGATTTGTAATTATAGTGTAACTCTGCCAGTCTGAAAGTACAAATAAGGACACATAAAACTGATGAATTTCATTGACTTATTAGCATCACGGTAAGATTTCAACCTTCCAGATATTTTTACTTTCTAAGAAGAGTCCTGCATGTAATTAGGGACATGTCTGCTCATGATTTGCCTCTGTCCTCTTGTAGGCCTTTTAAAGATGCATCTCTCCACCATGGCTGGCAGGACCCTCTGGGGAACCTCACATAGAAGATACTGTTACACCTGTTGCTGCTCTGGTACTTTCCCAAATGGGGTAAAGGTCTCTCCACCCCTGAGAAACATTTTATCACATGGGTCTCAAAGCAACACTGTGTCCAAAGTCTTACAAAGTCCAGCTTGAAAAGAGTCCTGTAGCGTTGGCCCATAGATTCTCTCTCTACAGAAAGCCAAGTCTGGACTGAGAGTTTGTATGATAGTGTTCTTTCTGAATCTAGCAAAACACCCACACACACACACACCTTTTATCTCCCAACAACCATCTCACCAACATCATTCCTCCTAGCTGACACCAAAATACCCATAGGCCTCATGCATATTTTGTAATACAAATTATTATAGCCAGCCTCCAAGATGGTGCCCAATGAACCCTGCCTCCTGGTGTTCAGTCCCTTGCATATCATCTCCCATACCAGGGTCAGTCTCTGTGAGTAAGCGCATACAGCAGACATGCTGTCAAGATTAGCTAACAAAAGACACATTTGTTACTCTTTGGGGCTCTCTCCTACTCTCTTTCTCTTAGCTCACATGCTCTGGGAGGAGCTAGCTACTATGTTCTGAGCCTCGCAAAGAGTTCCAGGTGATGAGGAACTACAGCTTCCAGCCAACAGCCAGTGAAGAACTGAAGTCAGTAGCCAACAGCCATGTGAGTGAGTCTTCTTGGAAGCCGACCCTCATGCCTCAACCAAACCATCATGTGATGCAGCCCTGGCTGGCAGCTGGACTGCAGGGTCATAAGAGACCCTGGTCCAGGCCATCCTGTGAAGCTATGCTCAGATTCCTGACACCCAGAAACTGTGAGACAATACATTTTTTGTTCTTTTAAGCTGCTACATTTGGGGAAAATTTGTTACACCGTGGTACATAACTGTTACAAAACTAGAGGAGAGGCAGAGAAGGGTCAACTGTAGACCCCATATATCTATTCTTCCCTGAGTTCATCTGGGACTAGCATGTTATAGTGGGATAAAGAAATTGTGGCTGCTTATTTCATAGAAGATTGGTGATGTTTTGTGGAGAAGAAAGGCAAAAATGGCTGAAGTACATTGTTTTCAATAAGAACATGTTTGCTTTTTAACTATGATTGTGTGATAACAAATCTCTCATCAGGACCTCAGAACTCCCTCTGGTATGAGGGAGGAACTAGAGCAGGCTTCCCACCGTTTCTGAAGGTTAATACAAAAACTCCTGGTATCACGTGGGTGGCTGCCTCCAAGGATGCTGTGTAAACCCAGCGTGAGATTATTTTCCATTTTTAATGTGAATTGACAAGGGCCACTGTAGCCCGTTAGCACTTCCTTTCTGAAGAAGAACCCCGGCATCTTTTAGTGTCCTCAGCAGCCAATGACCGATGCCAGAGCCTATTCTCTTCTTTAGAGGGAAACCCTACTCATACCTGTTATGCTGTCTATTTGATGAAGAAGATTCTATAGAATGTAGGTGATACGGGAGCTCTGCCAACTGAAGAGAAGGCAGCCATTCCTCTTGGCAGCTGGGGGGGAAAATGCTGGTGGTCAGGAACGCAGGTTTATTGCCTGTGCTCTCACCGAGAAAGGTGTCTGTGCCAACTGAAATGCCAGGTTCCCTCTTCCATGCCCTCAGTCCTGCCGATGCAACTTCATTAGCCTGGAGGCTCTCTTATGAAGCCTTTATATACCTTGGGGTTGTCGTTCTGACTTAATTACTAATCCAGGTCACATAGTAAGGGGCTTTGATTAAGCAATTTGCTTCCCCCCCCCCCCTTCCTCTCTTCCATCTCATTGAAAGATTACAGAGTTTGAGCATGAGGTTAAAGGATTACGTCTGAGTCCTGAGAGTCCCGACGCTGCTCCAGCTGCCTGTCATTTCCTGGAGTGGTTACTTATCTGTCAATATTGCTTCCTTTTTTTTCCCAAGTCCCTGGCCTACTTGATCTTGTCCGTTTGGCTCTGCTGGCGGAGGAATAACAAGGGTCTTCCCATCATGCAACACTCTGGGATACATCATGACAGAGAAATCTCAAAGCCCAGGTCAATTATAACAGAAGATGTGCACCACCTTTGCCCCTGAACGTCTTCTGGGGCTGCAGTTGTTTCAAACGAAGTCACCTGAAAAATGCAAGGCAGAGTGCGCCGGCTTCTCTCTGGCTTTCTGCTTGTGTAGCTGGATACAAATAGCAGAAGGCTAATACTCAGTGTGTGTGGTTTGTGGTCGGGAAGAGGGAATAAAGTTGGCAGCCACCGCATTGTGCCGTAATTACTTTTTAATTAGAATTCATTGAATACAGATGGATTCTTCTTGTTCTTTCGCCCACTGATGTTTTTAATATTCCCACATCAGATATTATGAGGCAGTAGCCAGCAGTGAATTACATAAAATAACCCTGTAGCTGGTAGTGACTTACAGAAAGTAGACAACTTAACCATTTGTCTTAGATGAAAAATGATCTTACACCTTTTTGTGGATTCTATTGCTGGTTTGTTGATATAGTGTTTGTTTACTCTCATTCCTGCAGGAAAAAAAATATCATAGCTCTTGTATCAAATTACTGTAACTGACTAGAACATTTTTATTTCAAATAATGTACCATCATTTTTTTTTCATGGTGACACTGATACATTTGCAGGATTTTTCATTCTTTCTCCTCTTCCCAATGAATAACTTGAACCCAAACGTGAATGGAATGTACAATTTCATGCTGTTACAAAAAAAAAAAAAAATCATTGCTCATCACATTCTAATTGTAACATAGTTTGAACCTGAATAGCTATTTGCAGTATTTTGATAGAAATAAGAAGTAATTTCCATTTTTTTTTTTTTTTGCTCCAGGGTCTCTCTACATGAACTGACATATGATGCATTTTTGAAGTCACACTTAATAATTCTCTTTTCATTATAAACAACCGCACCCTTGTTGAACAGCAGATCTGAAATTAGGTTACGCAGGCCTGTGTAATATACCTAAGAAACATGATTTATTCTAATGTAATAATGGCATAGATTTATAAAGCTTGACTACTCCAATGCTTCTCGTTATGGTTGTAAAATATTTGTGGCCGCTGTGGGATTTTCTAGATCATTATTTTAAAAAAGGAAAAACCCATTTTGACAGATGAACTGGGGCCATTCTGAGCAAATCATATAACAAGGCCTCCAAAGAGGGGAGCATACACTTATTACTATGGCAACCCAGATCAAAACACTATTTTAGTGGAGAGGTTCCAGTTTTACAATGCAATGATGATTGTTTATAGTACCATTGAAACCAGATTCAGCAAAGGTTTAAGAAATGAGCTGACAAGAGGAAAATCATTATAGATAAGCTGGGGATACCTGGATGGAATAGCATGGAATCTGCCATTATTTGATCAAATGCTGGAATTTATTGCCCAGGACAATAAAAATAATGGAAGAGGATCCAGATGATGAGAACACCCTGAAGTTTCTTTAGTTAACTGGCTGACAATAAGATCAGTCCTATCTTAAGTTAGGACTTTGAAAACAAGGAATAAGTACATTTCTTTCACATACCTCATTTTTCTATCAGCAAAATACTGACTTGTAAGTTTAAAGTTGTAGGCTGATGCTCCCTTTCCTAACACGTTCCATTTGAGAGTGTAGCACAATACAGCTCAAGAACAATGCCCATCACACGGCCTCTGTGCCGGCACATGTCCACACGAAGGAACAGCTGGTTGCAGCTCTGCTCAGTTACTTTGATATTCGTGAAATTTTTACACAGAAAGAGAAAAATTGTCTGGATCCTGAGTTGCCCATTTTGCTGAGTCTGTCTCAAAATACCCAAAGCCCATTTTTGGGTGGACAAAGTGCACTGAAGGATTGAATAATCATGTATTTCTTTAGCAACTATTTATTGAGTGTCTCCTGTGTGCCAGCCAGTGTGTACAGTGGGTGTGCTAGGTGTGCAATGGGGGATGTTTATGGTTCAGTGGGAGTGGGAGGTGAGGACGATAGGGAAATATTGAAAGATACAGAAATAGAAAATAACTCAATGGCAATGGAGTTTGGATCGTTTTCATACTTATTAACCCAAATAGTCTTCCAGACTTGGAAGGAAGAAAGGAGAACCACTTTTATTGAATGCCTGCCTTATGCAAAACTCTGTGCCAGGAGGTCTACATACAATTATCTCACTTGATATTCAGATAAATGACAGATATTATTATGTTTATTTTGCAGATAAGTAAGCTGAAACTCAGAAAGATTAAATAAAAAAAACTCTCAAGTATATTGACCAAATATCTATGTAGCACTTACTATGTGTCAGACACTATCATAAGCATTTTATAACTATAACTTCATTTAATTTTCATAATAATCATGTAAAGCAGTGCTGTTGTTATTGATAGATCCTCCCTTCCTCCAACTGATGGATGGAGAATGAGGTAAACTTCACCTGCAGCCAGACATTCCTGAACACCTAACCAGGCACCTTATATGGACTATACATTGAACCACCAATCAGCACCTGCCAAATACCCTAAGCCCCTGATTCCTAAGTGCCTAGGTTCCTAATCATGTGCCTTACATGAAATCATCAATCAGTGTGTGCTGAGTGCCCTAAGCCCCATTCCTTCCTTTCCCTCAAAAGGCATGCTCACCCCGGCACATGTGCTCTTTTCTCCTTGGAAGGCAGCCTGGCAGGGGTTTTCTCCACCAATAAAGCCTGTGTCCTGGCATCCCAGTCTCCAGCCCCTCCGTTTCATCTTTCAGTTATTCCCATTTTAAAGATAAGGAAAACAAATTCCAGAGAGGTTGAATAATGTGCTTCATGTCTCACAGCTATTAAATGGCAGAAGCAAGATGTGAGCCCAGGAAGTGTGCATTGCTACTACCATGTAGTAGAGGCACATGTTGTAGGTGATCAAACATGTTGTAAACTGTTGCCTATAATCAACAACCTGGAATCTGGAAGTAATAAGTAGCTGTAAATGAGCAATAACATGGCTGTGATCTAAGCCAGGTCTGCGGACTCACCACCCGCTTCTCTCCTTCGCTGTCATCACCATAGTCTGAGCAGCCAGGCCGTTAACTTTCCCTGTGGTCTCCTGACATCTAATCCAGCCCACTTCTGGCCCACACTCCAGCTAGGGCAATCCTTCTAAAATGTAAATCTGACTATGTTACTTTTCTGTCCCATGATCTTCTCCTTTCCCCAAGATCAGTAGTTGCTTCCTTGATCTTAGCACGCACTTTAAGATTCTTAACAGTGCCTTTGGGGTCCCGGGTGATCTGCCCCTGTCTAGGCCCAGATCCAGGCCATGGCCTCTGATTCCCCTCATACCCAAAAAGGTTTCGGCTTTAATTTTCAGTTTTAAAAATTCACCTTCAATTGATAATTGATACTCCATGTTTCCTTTCACTTTTCTCTCAACTTTATTTTCTTCTAGATAAATCTCCATGTTTCCCTGCCACTTTTAAAATATATATATATATATATATATATATATATATATATATATATATATATATATTATTGATTTTTTTACAGAGAGGAAGAGAGAGGGATAGAGAGTTAGAAACATCAATGAGAGAGAAACATTGAACAGCCGCCTCCTGCACACCCCCCACTGGGGATGTGCCCACAACCAAGGTACATGCCCTTGACTGGAATCGAACTTGGGACTTTTCAGTCTGCAGGCCGACGCTCTATCCACTGAGCCAAACCGGTTTAGGCTCCCTGCCACTTTTATCCCCTCACTCACAACTTACAATGCTGACATCCTTTATGTGACTCGGTGGTAAGTTTTCCACAGATTACTTATCTACTTAGTGGAGTCATTGGGAGCAATTGCAAGGGTTTCTTCCAAGCATGTCCCACTTCCCTCCTCCACCCGGTGGCGTGTGCTGGGAAATGCAACAAAGCAAGTGTGCACATTTGGGAGTCGATTCGCTTTCCCAGAGCCTCTTCTCCAAAGGAAAATGGAATTTCAAAGCAGGAATACAAATGATTTGGTCATTCCCTTTTCTTCAGGAGTTTCTTCTCTCCTGATGAACATCAATGATTCCCTCCATATTTCACTATTTTTGGACATTTTTATCTGCTCAGTTTTTTCTTCTTTAGTTTGGGCTCTCCTTGGTTTTGTTCAGCTCCTTCTTTATTTCAGGAAGTCTTTTCTTTACACTCATCTCCTCCACTTATTTTATTGGCTGCTATTTTGTGCGGGTCACAGCTTCTTTTGGCCATTTCTCCTCAATTTATTAATTCTCCTCTCCGTGATTTTCTGTCTTTTCTTTTGGAGTTCTCATTCCTTCCTCACCCTTCTTTTCTAGCTGACCTGATTGCACTGGAGGGGAGCACTTGGTCCCACAACAACTCTGCTGAAGATCTGGCCAAAATACCAAATGGAGCTTTCTGTGATGTTACATTATTATTATATTTGGCAGGACACAGGAATGACAAGCTAAGTTTCTATTTCAGAATCAACACCTCTTGCAGCCAACCCCTTCCCCAAGACTAATATCTAAGAAAATAAAGTTGAAACGATGAGAGAAATCTAGGATTTAAACAGGTGAGGACTGATCATAAAAATGTATCTTTTGCATTATAAAAAATGATGAGGGCTGGATAATATATTTTAACACATAGGTAAAGCCAGACAGGCTTGGGCTCAAATCCCAGCTTTCCCAATATTAGCTGCATGATCTCCATTTTCACCTGCGAAATGTGGGAAGTGACACCTTTATACAAGAAAGTACATAAAGCATAAAATACATTGCCTGGCATATAGTATTTGTTAAATGTAATTTTCATTTCTTCTTTTATAATTTGCATAACTCATCTAACTTCTCCGAGCCTCAGTAGTTACATCTGAGTCCTAGTAGTTTGAATCATTTATGAGACTCACTTATACCAAAATTCTTTCCACAGTTCACATCAGTGAACTCCCTTACTTTATTTTCCAAAGCTATTTCAAGTTGAGTTTCCATCACCACCAAAAGTAAGTTGATTCTTCAAGCTTGCCTTAGCTTCTCTTAATATAGTATTGGCTTCTTTCTCTCTAAGTGGAATTCCCTATGAGATGAGACCCATGGCAAATCCTACCTAATTTTTTTTCCAACTCCAGCATCACACAGAAAGTTGCTCTCTTGTCTACAGCCATACCACCCAGAACACGCCCCATTTCGTCTGATCTCGGAAGCTAAGCAGGGTCGGGCCTGGTTAGTACGGTACTTGGATGGGAGAAAGTTGCTCTCTTTCCTGGTGAATAATCTTGGAGAAGATCTCTAATTAGCCTATCTTGGGTCATGTGCCCTTTTATGGCCAGGAAGATAGGGTTCTAAGGTACCTAGACCCTTAATATTGTATGCAAGGAATACAATTTTATAACATAAAGAAAAACTTTCCCCTAAAAAAGGCCAGGAGTTTTGGACATACACTATAATTGGTGTTTACCATATCTATATTTGCCTATCTACTTTGAAGTTTATTGCAAAATGTACTTGTGAAATACTTGGAAAATACAGCAATGTAAAATTTTATTATAATTCATTTTGGTATAAATTAGTACTATATAGGTGGTAGATATCCAAGTATATCAACATAATTTTTTCTCCTGAATGTATTTTTTAAACAAATTTTGGCTCCCAAATATATCTTTATACCCCATTTTCCCCAAAGAAAGTCTCTCTATTAATCAGAAAACCAATAATTACTCCAACACTCAAATAAACCACAGAGCAATTTCTTATTAATCACATAGACTCTGTTAAATACAAAATTATTTCTTTCCTACTCAATTCACTTTCTTGAGCCTCAGTCAGTAGGATATGATGGTAATGTTAATGATTCGAGTTTCCAAAACCACCAAGTAGTAGCCAAGGTCCTTGAGAGCTAAAGGAGCACCGATGCCTCTGGGTTCTGCAGAACATCCCTGGCCCTCTACCCAGTAGCACTTAATTGAGCTGGAAGAAAGACGCAGAACACAAAAAAGGCTTATGGGTTACTTACTTAGTTAACTATGGGAGTGTTCAGAGAGAAGATATATAGCTTTTGCCCCTTAAGTGGCTCATAGTTTGCTATAGAACATTAACAAATAAACACACAATTCAAATTCAATATAATTGTTGCTTTGCCAGAGCAGTAGAAGTATCATAAAAGCTTGCAGAAGCAGCAGTGTCATAGCAGGAGAGGATGGTTTAGGACAGTGGTGGGCAAACCGCAGCTCTCGAGCCACATGTGGCTCTTTGGCCCCTTGAATATGGCTCTTCCACAAAATACCACATGCGGACGCATACGCACAGTGCCATTGAAACTTTGTGGGCCATGCGTAGTTGATTTTCGGCCTGGGTGAGTCTATTTTGAAGAACTGGCTCTAATGATGAGCCACACTCAAGGGGCCAAAGAGCCGCATGTGGCTCGCGAGCCACAGTTTGCTGACCACTGGTTTAGGATCACATTTAATAAGCACACTGTAATAGAACCATGGGGCCAATCATTGCTAAAATTCTATCTGCTCAAGGTTGTTGCTCCCAGGTGTGTGGATGGTGCACCTGTGCACTATCGAACTCTAAGAGACACCATTGAGGTTTATTGTTGTAGATTTGTGTTTAATATGATTTTTAAAACAAACAAAAACAAACACAAGAGTTCATTGTTTTAAACAAGGAGTATATTTTTTTCCATTTTGCTTATTTAAGGATGTTAATAATAATTTTAGTCCTTAAAATTGCCAACATTTATTGTATGCTTACTGTGTGCCAGAGACTATGTGGGATGCATCACACATTGTATTGCATCTGCTCCACAAAACATGACATAGGTGTATCCCCATTTAACAGATGAAGGAACTGTGACTTTAATGGAACTAGGCGCACAGCTACTAAGTACCAGCTGAGCAGAAGCTTGCCTGCATAGGCCTGCTTCTGAGATGGACTCTCTGCCACTCTGCTCTACTGCCTGTGTCCCCCTCACTGCCTGACACACCTCTCACACCCACCTCCTAATTTGGTGCCAAGTCAGAAACACAGGCTTAGATCCCTTTCCCTGCTCTAAACCCGAATTTTCTACTCCAAGTAGCAAACTTCCTAGTCCCGTTACCTCTGGCCTATTGTATACCATCCTGACACTGCGTGCAGTTGGAGCTGTCAGCCTGCCAGGAAACATTTAGCAGGAGGGGGGGAAAGGAAAGGAGAAAAGTACAGTATATGTGTGTTGCCAGTTGTTTAAAATAGGCCAATTACCTCAAACTGTAAAAAAAATGCTCAAGTTTAAATACCTAAGAATCACTTTAACAAATGCAGTAACAGAAAATTCTCACTGTTTGCTCCATTTGTGCTGTATTAGATGCAGCCTGTTTGAGAAGCATGTCGTTGACTAACTGTGGGCTATGTTAGCAGTTCTCTCTCTCTTTTACCCATACGTTCTTAAGCTTGGCAGAGAAATAAAAGCAGTTAAGTTTGTGAAACCTAAATGGTGCCATCTTATGAGGACTGAAAATTAACCACCCAATTTCCTTGTTCCCTTATCTACCTGTTTGGGGGCTGGGGCGTGCATGTATTTTTGGTCATAGTTTTGGACTGAGCGTTTGATGAGAGGCCTGTAAGTGCAGAGGTGGGGATTGCCATTGAATCCCCAGGAGCTGCAATGCTGTCAGTCAGGGGAGTGGCCTGACAGCAGGCCACGATGACACCTAGAAGCTAAGAGTCAGTTGTAAGGTTGAATGGAAAGCCACGTGGCAAAGACCGTGCAGAGGTCAAGGAGAAAGTGGCCAACTCACAGCAGACAGTTCCTCTCCTATTGTAGAGCCCTTAGGGAGTCAGTGAGAAGGAAGGATGAGCTTCAAAACAATTATGCTGTGTTCATTCTAGAGCAATTATTCCATTTGGGGGTTAATTGCTGTAGTGTGAACTCAGACACTGTCTAATTAGGAATAAGCTTGTACTCGGGAACAATTACCCAGCTGATTGGTCTAGTGCACGTATAGTTCTGAAGACTGGTGTTAGGAAACAATGGCGAGAGATAGAATCCCCCCCAAGTCTGGGGTGTTTTGCAGAAAGGGCACAGAATGTCAGTTGGAAGAGACCTTAGGGATCATTTGAGGCTACGGGCTCATTTGCAGATGAGGCCTCCTGTTCACGGATGGTTGATGGCAGGGCAGTTCTATAATGCAGTTTCCTCCTGTCTCTCAGTTCCCTATTGGTTGACTGAGAGGATCCAAATAATTGCAAAGAAATGAAAGTTGGAGGCCAGGCCCTGACCACAAGGAGGATTTTGAGGAAGGAAGGTGAATTGTATGTCTCTGCCCAACCCGTCCATTGGATTCCAAGTTCTCAGGAGAAATGTAAATTAGAAGGTGCATGGGTCTTTTTGGCATTTCCAAATTCTCATTTATTTCAACAAAACCATTCATGCCTGGAACAAACATGTACTGATCCTCTATCATGTGCTTCTATTATGTGGCAGGCAATCAGACTAGATGCTAGGGACACAAACATACCGTAAGTAAGGCAGAGTCCCTACTCCCATCTACAGAGACAAGGTTAGACGGGAAGCTTCCAGTACAAAATGGAGTCCATATGTGGTGAAGGAGGCAGATCGCCTGGACTATTTTCACAGGAGAACTGGTTCTTCTGTCCATATGCCCTCTACTACTCAGTATGTTTAGCAAAATCCTTTGTAGGGAAATAAGAGTGCCCAGGTATTCACTAATAGAAATTAGGATACAAACAGAAAAAAAACTTCTGCCCCAGAGAAAGCCAATGCATTTTCTTGTATTTTCAAAATATGTTCAGTATTACCTTTCTACACTATCTGTATTTTATTTCATCTTGTCTGAATGAAAGACAAACACACTCAAAGCTTTAATAGGTCCTTTTAAGTTTCTTGACTATTTAGGGGCAAGCTATTCTTTATTGGAAAGAAAATATTTAAGAGAATTCTTTCTTTTTTTCTATGGAAACGAAATAGTTATCAAGGGACTTTTCTCCTAGGAAATAAACCTTACATAGCAACTGCATACATATTAAAAGCAGTGTCAAAATTACATGTCTGCTGGGAAACAGGTAAGGGAAGAGGTGTGGAGGGTGTCTGGAGTAATGTACAATGGAGTGAAAAGTGAGAGTCGCCCAGCTTTATAAAGCTACTTGCTCAGCTTTGATAAATAACATACACTAAAAGGTAGCCTACAATTGCTCATTTGTGTCTATTCATCAGTACTTGCTCATTCAACAAATATTTGTTAAGTCCTTAAATGTGCCAGCCCCTTTGTTAGGTGCTGAGTAAAGAGGATAAGAAGAAACAGATACAGTCTCTGGTTTCATGAAATGGGTAGCGTATTGAGGAGACAACTGTCATGTATCACGTGTGTCAGTCAACCCGCTGTGATGTCACAGTAACAAATAGCTCCCAGCCCTAGCGACTTACTACAACAAAGGCTTATTTCCTGTCCCGTTGTGGCAGAGAACAAGAGTGATGGCACACAATGGCTCTAGCAATTTTTTTTTAAAGAATGAATTTTACTGTTTTTTAATATATATATATATGTTTTATTGATTTTTTACAGAGAGGAAGGGAGAGAGATAGAGAGTTAGAAACATTGATGAGAGAGAAACATCGATCAGCTGCCTCCTGCACACACCCCACTGGGGATGACCCCACAACCAAGGTACATGCTCTTGACCAGAATCGAACCTGTGACCCTTCAGTCCACAGGCTGACACTCTTTGACCCTTCAGTCCACCGGCTGACCAGTTTGGCTCTTCCCCTAAGCCAAACTGGTCTTGGCTCTAGCAATTTTTCTCAGAGCACGTTTCTTTGCTCAAAGAAGTCACATGGCCAAACTTGATGTCCATAGGATAGGGACGCTTAATCCTCAAACAGAGAGGAGTCTGGTAGAGAGGACATAAAGATTTTTGAACAAGTAATATAAATATACCAAAACTTAGAAATGAAAATTTGTGTTGGTAATGATAAGAAAAGCTACGGGGAAAACGACAGGGGTTGCGATGGCGATCAACGATGGAGAGTGATTTAGACTAAGGGTGGGTGTTGTCAGCTCTGGAAAGGTTTCCCCCGAGGACGGAACATCTCAGCTCACACCCAAAGGATGAAGAGAAGGTATCCAGGGATGGGAGAAGAGTGTAACGGACACAGGGGCAGCATGTGCAGGAGGCGCGGACGAGCTTGGTGTGCCTGCGATGATGGACAGAGGCAGCACCATGCAATGTCAAGAGTGGAGGACCGGAGCTGGACATCCTAGGTTTAAATCCTAGGTCTATCTGACATATCTTTCTGTGCCTCAGTTTCCTCGTGTGTAATAATGGGAATAACAGTTCTGATCTTTCAGGGTGGTTGTGAGGATTCAGTGTGCTCCGCTCATGACAGTTGTTATCATTGCTGGAAAGGAGACGCCGGTGGCTGAGATGTTGTGAGCTACACAGAGTAAAGAAAGGAGGCTGGAGGGTAGCTGTCCCTACCAGGGCTGTAAAAGACTTGGTGAGAGTTTGGATTTTAATCCTGAATATGATAATGTTTTAAACAGGGGGTCACTGAGTTCAATTTATACTTTAAAAAAGCCTCCTATTATATTCTGGAAACAAATATCCTTATACATAAATATCTGTTACTGAAATGGAATCTTAGAGAAATTCTGAGAAAAGATGAACAGAGGAAGGGGACAGAGGGGGAGGGGGAGGAACAGTGAGTTTCAGACCAGAAAAAGGTCATTGGGAGAGGGTGAGGGATGAGAGAAGAGAGCTTCCCTCCCCCTCCTCCATCCCTACTTTGCCCGATGCTAGAAAGAAGGCAATTGTTTTACTCAGTGTGGGGAGAAGACAGAAGGGAGGCAGGGGCTGTTCTTGTCAAGGTCTCAGCCGCGGGTAGCGGGCACAGTGAAAGGCGGTTGGCTGAGTGGTCTGAGCTGCAGGCTAGCTCGGAGAGGGGTCCCCTGACCTCTGAAGCAGTGGGAGGGAAGGGGGGCTCCCCACCCCTCTGATGACACCAATATGGGAATGGCTTTCACACATAAGCAGATTCTCATGGAAAGCGGCCCAGTCCTTTGGCTGCCTGTGAACCAGTGCGTCCGCACCGTCACCTCCGGTCCTCCTTGCCTCCCCCCGCCTGGTAGCCTGGGCAGCGGCTGGGACACAGGGGTGAAGGGCTGGACAGGGCTCCGTGTAGGCTTGTGGTGCTATGCTTTGGGAGAGGTGGCATTGCCTCATCAGCTGGATGGCAAAACACTGTTAATGGCACCAATAAAGAAGTGTGAATGTAATTTTCTCCTCCTCGTTATTTCCCCGGTATTTGGCATCTTATTTAACAGATCAACTGGCCCGTCACGGTCCCTCCTGAAGCCAAGCCTTTCTTGTTGTGCTGGAAGATTCCGGAAATGCAGGGTAGCTGAGCTCTAAGCTCATCGTTGGAAATAGGCTGTGTACATCTGGAGCATGTGAACGACACCAAATGAGAAAGTGATTGAGGTCACCGCGAGTTCTGAAAAGCTTTTGCAAAGGGTGGTTACAGCCTTTGAAGTACCAGTGCTTTGGGGGTAAGAGCAGCCAGGGAGAAAATGTACAACCTTCCTCTTTTCGCCATATTAAAATATATATGTACGTTGCATTGGAGGAGATGGAAAGCAGAGAATATATGTGATCAGAATGAAGGCAATATTTTAGAGCTTTGGAGCGAGCAGACTGGGCTGTGATCACAGCTGCCGTGTACTGAGGGAAACTCTGAACCAGGCACCGTTCGGACACTTTGCGGGATTAGCTCAACCCTCACAACCAGCACAGGAGGCAGGCAGCATTATCACTCCACTTTATAGGTGACACAACTGTAAGTTAGGTAATTTACCCAGGTCATAAAGTTTATAAACCTGGGCAATCTGGCTTCAATCTGATCATGTGACCCTCACACACATGGACCTTCTGACATACAAAATGATGAAGAGGGAGGGGCAACACAGAGGCAGGCACTCACATTTGACTATATCGCCTACATGCCAGGGGTAGGAAGGATGTCCTCACAACATGTTATATAGGCATAGGCATTTCCAGAGGGTTGGGTGGGGGGGGGGGGGGGGGGAGCAAAAAGCCTTATTGCAAAGGAGTACCGGATAGGGATTGCAGAGTTAGACTTTCCACCTCACATCATTTCCAGTTATCACTTTTTATCATGGCCATGTCTTAGGCCATGTGATTAAATATATATTGGGGACTTTTTAAAAAAGACAGAGCTATTTTTTTTTCTTATGCATTCTAAGCCATAAATAACTGGAGGGTTGTTGATTAATTTTCAACAGGAAAAAAAAGAACTTGAAAGATATGTTGATGCATCATTTCCATGTATGCTCATTTAAAAAATACCAAGATGGAGGTTGCAATTCCCAAAGCAGGGTACTACGGCTTTGAAGTTTCGGGGTTTCTGTTCATTAATTTCTCTGGGAGCAGGAGAAAGGAGATATTCAAGCGTAAGTGCTCAAAGCTTTAGGATATTTTCCCTCTGCTTTTTCCCTACAGTCTGTGTCTAACCCTTTATACTAGGGAAGATTTACCAGTCTTCCCTAGTATAATATTTTTATTTTTTAAAATTTAAGATTATTTGAGGCTAATTTAGGGGGTAAATCTAATGGAAAGAATTATATTTGACAACTTTATGAGATACATTAAAAATAATGATGCATGTATAATCAAATACCCCGAAAAGCAAATCCATCCCGAGCCACTTTCCAAAAATGCCAGGAAAAGTGCTATAAAAATGGGTTCTGTAAAAACATACTGTCGTCACGTTGCCAAATATGATTCCATTCAGGGCATAGGGTTTCATGTTGGGTCTCTTTTATCCATATCCTCCTTTTGCCTTTGAGATCAGCCCCTCCTCCCACCTGTGGTCCGCTAGGTGTAAACCAGAGCAATTAGCCATCTTAATTGACAGTTATTTTAAAAATTGGCTCTTAAATTATGAGACTGTTCTGACTATGCCTGTGGTTACTTCACAAGGGGATTTCCCCTGAATGTTTACTTGTCTATGTGAATTTCTACTGTGAAACAGTCATTGCAATGTTGTGTTGGTCCAGATAACGTCATATTTTTTGTGTGTGTGAAGAAAATTGCTGCTAGATTTGGATCATTCTAAGCCAGTCTGAGAGTTAAATGCACAAATTCCACCTAATTGTTCCAATAAGAATACAACTGACAAATTCACCCCCATGTTCCCAATTAGGAAGAGAGGACCATTGACAGTATTAAATACCACATTAAATTCTTCAAACTAAACACATAATGCTTTCATCCCTGATCTATATGTTAATTCATAGCCATAAATTTTGAGCTCCTATAATATGGCAAACCCAGCTACAGGTACCAGGGATTCAAGAACCAGTAAGACATGGAACTCCCTGCAAGAATCTCGGTGTCTGTGTGCAGCAAGCAGAGGCATGGGGTACAGAGGAGGAAGGAAATGACATCCACAGTCACTCTGCTAGGAGCTTTAATCAGATTCTCATTTAATCCCCCTCTTAATTCTGCGAAATGGGTTTTCCCTCCCCATTTTATACACACTCAGAAAGTAAGTAACTTTCCCAAGAGCACACAACTGGAATGGGATTTGAACCCATCTCTGCCAGACTCCCAGCTCACTAGCGTCTCACTATTTCATGATCCCTCTAGACCAGTGGTCAGCAAACTCATTGGTCAGCAGAGCCAAATATCAACAATACAACGAGTGACGTTTCTTTCGAGAGCCGAAAACAGACTTCTGTGCATGGGCCATGAAATTTCAATTGCACTGTACGTGTGCACTCACACGTGGTATTTTGTGGAAGAGCCATTTTCAAGAGGCCAAAGAGCCACATGTGATTCTCGAGCCTCAATTTGCCGACTACTGCTCTAGATAGAAAGACTCTATCTTCTACTAATATAACAAAATTTTGCAAGGTATAATCTCATTTGTTTTCATAACATCCTTGTGAGGTTTTGGCAGGTAAGGTATCCTTTCTGTTCTGCTTCCCATGACGTTGGGCCTGGGAGAGGCTGGGCACCGACCTCCAGGCCTGGGCAGGTCAGGAGAGGAGTGGAGTGGGGACTCCAATGAGGAAGTTATGCTTCAAGGTTTTCCTCAACACACAGACCTGGGTGCTGTGCTGAGCATGGATTTGAGTTGCAAGAAGGCAAAAATAAAAGCACACCACCCTGAACTGAGAAATACCCATAGGGAGTAAGAGTTAACAGCATTCTTGTTAGCTAAAAGCTGCTGTTGGTAAGTGATACGCTGAATTGCGATGGCATTTCTGTGTGCATTACACATTTATTCAGCTGCAAAGGAGGTGAGGTGGTGGATGACCAGAGGTCAGGGAGAAGGACTAAGAGCCAAAAAGCACTGGGCTGAATGCTTTCTGCCCCTGTATGAATGACTTGACCTCCTTGTCCCTGTGTGTGACCTTGAACAAGTCCCTTAACTTCCTTATCCACCTCAGCTAGGAAATGTATTTGTGTGTGTGTGTGTGTGTGTGTGTGTGTGTGTGTGTGTGTGTGTCAGGGTGTGGGGGAGATGTCACCATACATCAAATGCTGTGGCTGCCGTGAGCTCCTTGGGGAAAACGTATCGCTGTCTCCTTGCCCCCACCGGAAAGGTTTTCTCGCAGTGTGGCGAAAGGTGCCACTTTTTAATAACATCATTGGAATATCTGCTTCTTGCAAGATACAGTGGGACAGACTGCGGCGTGCCGTCTTGTGACATGATAAGAGAAGAGGCTCCCTCCCGTGTGAGCTTGCAAGCCAAGCCCCTTCAGGAAGGAGGGTCTGGTCCTTCGGGGGTCACGTGAGCAGGCGCAGGCAAGCTGGCGAAGGAGCGGACACAGGAAGTTTGTCGTTTTGCAGAGCACACGCACAGACCTCTTGCAGCATGAAACGCGTTCCCTTTCCACACCTTGGGGTGAGTTTTTCCCCTTTCTCTTTGAATTATCCGAGTGGTCATCAGAGAGGTGGGGGCAAGCCTCTGAGCATGGAGAGTCAGCGAGCCATCTCCTCTCCTGGCTCAGAGCGCTGCCACCACAGCTCACCCAGAGAGGCCGACCCAAATGGGGGCTCTGTTTACTCATCCTCTCTCCCTGGGGCAGCAGCGGATCTGACATCTGGGTAGGTAGGTGTGCCTTGGTACCCAGGCGATCATGCATCTTTAGAGCCTTGTCCAGCTCCTCACACAGCCTGGGGATCAGAGCGGGTTAGGGAGGAAGGAATGAGTCACATGGTCTCTTGGCATCTGTCTCTGATTGTCCCAAAGGAAGTGTGGTATGGGGGTGGAGGCAAAGAATATGGAGCCTGAATCAAAAGGCCTGTTGTTTTTTCTTTACACTGGGCTGCCAAGATTGGTTTGGCTCAAGTGGCCAGGGGATAAATGCCCGGTCCTTACTCTTACCAGTGATTTCCTCCCACAGTGAGGCAGACTGGGCACAGAGAGACTTTCCTAATTAAGGAGGAGCACTGTGACATTCAGGAGCACCTCACTCCCTAGGGCCCCAGATCTCCTACCCCAGCTCTTAGGCTCTATTTGTAGGAGTTACGTCTCCGCCACTCTGATCTTGGATGATTCACTTAAAGGAAATGCGAATTCAAACTGAAGGATCTCATGCTCTTCAAAGTCACCTTTTCAGAAGCCTTCCCCAACCCTCAGTATAAAATGACTCACTGTCTCCTTTACTTTTTTTTTTTAAAATCTGAGGATACATTTATTTATTTTTAGAGAGAAAAGTGGAGGAGAAAGATAAAGGACAGAAACCTCAATGTGAGAGCAAAACATCCATCGGTTGTTTCCCGTATGTGCCCCATCAGGGATTGAACCCACAACTTAGGTCTGTGCCTACACCCAGAATTGAACCCACAGCCGTTTGGCATACAGGATGACGCTCCAACCAACTGAGCCACCCGGCCAGGGCACCTCCCTCACTTTTGATCCCCATCCCTGCTTTATTGTTCTTCATAGCACCTGTCACCATCTTCATAAACCAATCACCACGCTGTTTGGTTTGGGTGCTGCCTGTTGTTCCCCCGAGAAGATGGGCTCCACTGGAGCAGGAGCCCTGTTCTGTTCACTGCTAATCCCCAATGTCCGGAACAGTGTCTGCCACACAGGAGGCCCTCAGTGAGCGCTTGTTGAATAAATGTATTCAATTGACTTGAAGAAATATATAAACACCTAGGGTAATGACTCTGCTCTTTGTGGATTGGACTGTGAAATGATTGAAACAAAGGTCCTTTGAACTCTTTGCATTTGCCGGTGTCTAAGGACTAGAGTTTCTTTTTGCACAGCCTTCAAAACCAACTTCACTCCAAGTCTCCTCACACTCTGGTTTGTCTCAACATGTGCAGTGCCCCCATGAGACTCACAATCTGACATTTAGATTATTTCTTGCAAATAGTTTGAAGCATCATCACACATCATGGGTGACATGACTTCCCCCAGAGCAGCTGGAATAAGGGAGATGAAGACAAAAAATCCTCATTTGGTCACCTCCGTGTCCCCCACTCCTTGAAATGCACCATCAGGTGCCCTGGAATTGGTTGTACAGAGATTTACTCCCTACTCCCTACTTCAGCAGGCACAAGGCCAGCTGAAGACAGGAGTGGTATTCACACATGCCTCCAATGCAAGACACTGCTTCAGGTTAAAAGGTTACACATGCTTTGCCTGAGGAGCTGGAAACAAGAATTTTATTGCCCACAGTGATGTCTCCCCATAATGAATTGGTGGTGTTAATCTGAAGGCTCATTAATGAGACACAAATATAAAATAACTAAAGCTTCTTTACCAGTTACTGTCTCATACCGCTTGGACCTAATTATAGTCTTGTGAAAACGAATTGAAAACCTTAGAAAACTAACTAGTCAGATAGTCAATTAAATAGATTGCTGTAAGGTACAATGAAAAATGTAGTGTGTTTCTTCCCAAAGTTGAATGAATCCACATTTCTTTGTTTTGGTCATTACTGACACCTCTTCTAAAAACCAGTTTGGCCCTAACCGGTTTGGCTCCATGGATAGAGCTTCGGCCTGTGGACTCAAGGGTCCCAGGTTCGATTCTGGTCAAGGGCATGTACCTTGGTTGCAGGCACATATCCAGTTGGGAGTGTACAGGAGGCAGCTGATAGATGTTTCTCTCTCATCAATGTTTCTAACTCTCTATCCCTCTCTTTTCCTCTCTGTAAAAAAATCAATAAAATATATTTAAAAAAAATAAATAAATAAAAACCAGTTTGTACCTCTTCAGATCCAATGGTTATAGAGAATAGTTTTCTCTAAAGTAAAATACACATAAAATCAAATATTATATTTAATATTTCTCCCATTTTTACCTGCCTTTTTCACCCCAACATTGGATAGACATCGAGGTGTTTTTTTTTTTGTTGTTGTTGTTGTTTATTTTTTTATTGAAATTAATAGTGAGATTGTAGCATTTGCAGAAATCAACAGATCCTTTTAGATTAACATTTTTTCATTAACCCCATCTAAATCTCTTATTCTACAAGCAGGTAGACCATTATAAAGAGAAAGGCTCATGTTTTTTGTCTGGATAAAAAACAAAAACAGCCGGGACCGGTTTGGCTCAGTGGTAGAGCGTCGGTCTGCGGACTGAAAGGTCCCGGGTTCGATTCCGAGCAAGGGCATGTACCTTGGTTGTGGGCACATCCTCAGTAGGGGGTGTGCAAGAGGCAGCTGATCGATGATTCTCTCTCATTGATGTTTCTAACTCTATCCCTCTCTCTTCCTCTCTGTGAAAAATCAATAAAATTAATTAAATAAATAAATAAAAGCAAACACTATCCTGCCCAGCTGTTGTGGCTCAGTGGTTGAACTTCCATGTATGAACCAGGAAGTCATCTTTCGGTTGCTGGACTGGGCACATGCCTGGGTTGTGGCCTCGAACCCCAGTAGGGGGTGTACAGGAGGCAGCTGATGAGTTTCTCACCATTGATGTTTCTATCTCTCCCTTCCTCTCTGAAAAAAAAAAAAATTAAATCTATCCTAAGAAAATAGTCTATTCAAGTGACTATTATCACCCTTTAGAGCTAAGCTGTGTAGTATGAACAATACTATTAGTTAAAAGGTTGTGGAATGAGGAAACTATGACTCAGAATGGACTTAATAAGGACACACACACAAAATGAACAAGAGGTTCTTACAAATTTGTAGTTCCTGGTTGCCTGGTGCTTATGTATAAATACCCACAAGCAAAAATCCTTAAAGCCTCAGTAAGGTTGTATGGTTTTCAGCTTCCCCATCAGCTTGAATACCTAGGGACCCCACAGAGGGTTGCGGGAGGAGCAGCCACGGAAATAAACCGAAGCCTTTGCTGTCACATGGCCAGTAAGTGTCGCATCTCTTGAGCATCCCAGGTATCTGGGCAGCCCCCTGACAATGGATGAAATGATATCACATCCACCCAGAAAACAACCCAGCAGCAACAGTGAGATGACACATAAACCCACAAGCTCGGCTTATAATGTGAAACAACAATACCTGAGCACACGGCACTTCTGCAGCCACTCCAGAGAAAGGAAGGGAGTAAAATGTGTGAGAAAACCAGAGTTAAATTACTCACTATTAGCCCCTACAGTGTGCTTCCACCCTATGTGGAAAAAAGTATTATATATATATATATATATATATATATATATATATATATATATATATATGAACACACACATATGTACATGCACACATGCAGGGGGAGAATGTCACAGTTAAATTTTTACTGTTATAATGAGGAAAGAGGCCAACAGAAGGAGCTCCCTGGGCTAATTTTCTAGCCAGCAGCCACTGCAATGTTCCCACTAGGAGAGCGAGGAGTGAAAGCAAAGTGTAATAAGTAATGACTGGCTCTGCTGGCTGGAGAAATGATCACTATGCTTGAGAAATCTAAGCATATGCTCATCTAGGAAACATATCAGAGGTGAAGACTGAGAAGAGGGACGAAAGTAAACCCAGAATGGTTTGGACATACTTCTGGGACACATTGTTTTAAAATAAAAGGAAAATTTAAAAACAAGTAACATCACCAAAAGTTACATATTGCTAAAGCTAAGTTCCCCCAAATTTAAATTGCTTTTGAACATGTGGCTTTTTGAGGCTTTGTAAGGAGAAGCCAAGCTATTTTACATTTCTTGTAGCATCTGCTCCAATCCAGTGTGTTTCTTTTGTGTTAGCTTCTGGGTCTCAGCACAGCAAAAGATTCAGAATCCTCATCTATGCTCACCTCAGAGATATGTTCTGTGTAGTAGGAAAAGAAGAACTAAAAATTCAGGGAAATGCAGGTCAAAACATTACCCAGCTCCGGAAAACCAGTTCTGTCCATGTTTCAAGGCTAAAATTTACTTTGATGTGTCAAAAGCAAATAATTCAACATCAAACCAAGGAGGACTTGAATGTTCTTAGGATAAAAGGAATGGATGAGCATTACACATCTTCTATGACTTGCCTAGAAAATGAAGGCAACAAATCTATAGGTTGGAGGGTTTAAAAATTTTGTTTAACCTAGTTGATAGTCTGTGGCCAATCTCTGATCATGTGCCTTGCATATAAAAAAAGACTCGGACAGACCAGTAAGATATTCTCCAATAGCCAGAGAAGTGATCGGGTCTTGGCTTACTCTCCTTCCTGAAACAACTGGGAAAAATAATCCTAAGAAAAATAAGTAAGACAACAAGATATTGGACATCAGCCAATGAAAGAGAGTGATACTTGAGAGATGGGAAGTGAGGTAACCTATGATTGACCCAATGGAGGACTTAAATATTATAATTCACTTTAATAAAGGAGAAACCCTGATATAAAATAAAAATTCTTTGAAGAGTTATTTTGCATGACAAAAAGAGTTCCTGCCAACAACCTTATCTAAATATATTAGTTAATTTCAGATTTCTGTTGCTCTCTACTGGGTAAAGTTGCATGAATTTATAATGAAAATACCCATACCTAAGTCTTCATGCTAATAGATGCATGTCTGGGGCCCTGTATATAAATGCCAATTTCCTAGGTCACATTATGGCATTCTCAGGATCAAGATCTGTCTCTGCTCGAAGCCATTTAGTAACCAGTATGTTCTATGCTCCTTCTTGCATCATCAAGAGGAACAAAGGCAGGGCAATTTGTCAGAATGTAGATATTGTCTCCCCCCCAGCAGAGCTAATGGAGTAAAATGTGATAGAACTTAGGATAAGCAAAGTCTAAACTTGTCACTATCTCAGCAAAAATTTTATGCACTAAAAATGACTGCATAAAATGTCACCAACATGGAATGGCTTTATTTAAAATACTAGAGGTCTGGTGCATGACATCCAAGGACTTGGAGGAGGGTGTCCCTCAGCCTGGCCTGCACCCTCTCACAGTCCGGGAGCCCTTGGGGGATGTCAGACTGCTGTGTAGGCAGAAGAGGCTCCCGCCACCACCACTGCACTCGCCAGCTCTGAGCCCAGCTCAGGGCTTCTGGCTGAGCAGTGCTCCCCCTGTGGGAGCACACTGACCACCAGGGTACAGCTCCTGTATTGAGCATCTGCCCCCTGGTTGTCAGTGCACATCATAGTGAGCGGTTGAGTGGCCTTAGCATATCATTAGCATATTACCCTTTGATTGGTTGAACTGCTGACTGAACTACCGGACACTTAGCATATTAGGCTTTTATTATATAGGATTGACTAAATGGCATATTCTTGAAGTTCTCTTTGATGACCCAGAAGAGGTAAATTGGATACCAATGGAGGGAGGGCTACTTCCCAACTGGAAAGCACATGCCATACAAATTAAAGAACTGTGGCCAGAGAACAATCATAGTACCCAAATTAAAAGTCAAAAGGAAAATACTTTAAATAGAAGTATTTATTTGTGGTGGAGGTAACTTTTACATAACTAAATCTGTATGGTCATGCTTCAGAGTAATTACTACCAAGGGTTTACTTATAAAACAATGGCAAATGAATGTCCAGGATAATACAGGGAAGGCCAGATTGCACATATCTTAATGCTATTACTTTTGTATGGTGCTTCAGTAATTACATTTACAAATATTCATTAAGTATCCACTATATGGCAAGAACTTGGGATGGAAAAATTCTATATAATAAAGAGGTAATATGGAAATTGACATCACTCCAACACACAAGATGGCCTCCCCTATGTGGTCAAAGATGGCTGCCCCCATGTGGAAACAAGATGGCCATCACAAGATGACCAAGAGGGGAGCAGTTGGGGGTGATCATGCCAGCAGGGAAGGGATGTTGGGAAGGACTAGGCCTGCAAGGGAGGGCAGTTGGGGGTAATCAGGCCAGCAGGAAAAGGCAACTGGGGGGGACTAGTCCTGCAGGAAAGAGCAGTTTGGGGTGACCAGGCCTGCAGGGGATTATAGTTAAGGACAACCAGGCCAGCAGGAGAGGGCAGTTAAGGGTGACCAGGCCTGCAGGAGAGGGCAGTTGGGGGGCACCAGACCAACAGGGAAGGGCAGTTAGGGGTGACCAGGCTGGCAAGGGAAGGAAGTTAGGGGTGATCAGGCCTGCAGAAAAAGGCAGTTGGGGGAGGACCAGGCCTGCAGGGGAGGATTGGGCCTAAACAGGCAGTTGGATATCCCTCCAGATTGGAGAGGGTGTAGGTTGGGCTGAGGGACACACATATCCCCATGCACAAATTTCATGCCCAGGCCTCTAGTCTACACTAATAAAAGAGTAACATGCTAATTGACCATACCTTCACGACACCCACAAGCCAATGAAAAGTGAGTATTCAAATTAGCCTAACAAAGATGGTGGTTTAATTTGCATAGGGGGGGGGGATGCTTGAGTCATCTCCAGTCATTCCACACCATCCCAGCCACTCCAGGCCTCTGGGCATCATGGGAAGGCAGAAAGGCTGCTCTGGCCAGAGTGAAGGCGGTGTCATCAGCCAGGGGAAGGAATGCCCATTCTTGCATCTTCATGCGTTGGGCCTCTAGTAATTAAATAACAACACAGGCTCTTGCCCTCAAGGAGTTGTGTGTTGTTTTTATTTTCATCCTCAATGGAGATTTTTTTCCCATTGATTTTTAGAGAGAATAGAAGGGGGGAAGAAGAGAGAGAGAGAGTGAGAGAAGAAATACATCAATTGGTTGCCTTCTACATGCACCCAATCTGGGCTGGGGATCAAGTCTGCAACAGAGGCATGTGCCCTTGCCATGAATCAAACCCGTGACCCTTGGGTCAAAGGGCCAATAATCTAAATACTGAATCAAACCAGCCAGGGTCCTCATTGAGTTTTTTTGTTTGTTTGTTTGTTTTTGTTTTTTGTTTGTTTGTTTGTTATTATTGTTTGTGTGTGTGTGTGTATTTTGTTGTTGTTAATCCTCACCCAATGATATTTTTTTCCATTGATTTTTAGAGAAAGTGGAAGGGAGGAGGAGAGACAGAGAGAAAGAAACATTGATGTTAGAGAGACACAGCAATTGGTTACCACCCACAAGCTCCCTGACCTGAGCCAGGAATTGAGCCTGCAACCAAAGTACTTGCTCTTGACCCTTGACCTTTCAATCCTCAGGGATGACACTCTAACCACTGAGTAAAACCAGCCAGGGCCCTCATTGAGTTTTTTATTTAGGGAGGGAGACAGAGCAATTAACAATTTCAATGTAGTGTGAATGACACAATCACAAAAGACATTCTAGAAAGAAAGTGGTGCTGAGATCTAAAGAAGGAAATGGAGTTAGCCAGGTAAAGGAGTAGTATTTACAAAGGTTGGAGAGAGAATGTATGGGTCTTTAGAGGAAGTGTAAATGTTTTGGAGCGTGTTATTCCCTTTGGGCCTTGCCATGATCCTGGGAAGTAGGTCAGGCAAAGTCCTGTTTATTCTACTAACAGGAAACTGAAGCTTAGAGACAGGTTACAGAAGTGACAGGTCACAGAGCTGGCACTAGAAAACCCAGGGCTCCTCGTATCTAACCTGATGCTCCTGTTCTTCATACTTCACTATGTTTATATGATACTTGTTGATTTGGCCACGGTATTCTAGTAAAGCCAAATTATGTAATTGAAATACCTAAAGTGACCCAAAAGAGCCTGGAGACAAGGAGTGAAAACAAGGTGGCAAAGCTGTTAGAAGCCCAAACCATTTCTAAAGGAAGAGCCAGTGGTCTTCTCATGAAAGACCAATAACATCATAGTCCGAAATCTATCCACCATATCTTCTCTCAACAGACAAGGTGAACGTTTCTTTCAGAAATATTACCATAGAGCCACTCAACCAGCAGCTGGTTACAGCATATTTCTGAGCAGTTCTTCAGTGACTGACTGCCAGTGTTTCCACTTTTCTAAAAGTTTCAAGTCCTTTTAGAAGCTCAGAAAAGTGATGGCTCTTTTAGATGTTTTTTCAGAGGAAACTTCGGTCTTAGATTTGCAGATATTTCTACTGGTTCAAAACCAAAATTACTACTTACTTCAGTTTGCTAAAAGAGAGGTTACCACATTATCTGCACAGGTGATCTAAGAAAAAACACACACAAAAAAACAGACTCCTAAGTTCCACTCCAGACTGACTGAATCTTTGGGAGTTGGTCCCAGGAATATGGATATTCAAAATGTTCTTTAGGAGATTATGATGGTCACTCATAATCTCAGAAGTTGTGGAAACCTCTGAGCTAGAGTAGATTACTGATGAAATTGAGAGGATGTCTCAGATGCTAGTAAAGAGCAATGAGATTGTCCCTCTTTCAGGGATACAGACCCCAACCTCATCTTAACCCTAGAAAGGTTATAAAAAAAAAAGTGGCGATGCATTTGTGTAATAATTTCACTCTAATAGTTAAAAAACTGACACCTTGGCCAAACTATGAGAGAGTAGTAAGACTAGTGGTTTCCAAGGCTTAGTGGAGAGGGAAGGATGAATAGATAGAGCTCAGAGGACTGTAGGGTGGTGGAAATACTCTGTATAATACCACAATGGTTGATACATGTTGTTCATTATATACTTGTCAAAACCCATACAATGTGTAACACCAAGAGTGAACTCTAAAGTAAACTATGGACTTTGAGTGAAAATGATCTGTCAATTTAGATTCCTTGATTATAATATATATATATATATATATATATATATATATATATATATCACTCTGGTGAGGGAGATAGATAATAGAATCTGCACTGGTAGGGACAGGAGGTAGAAACTCCTTGTACCTTCTACTCAATTTTTCTTCAACATGAAACTGCTCTAAAATGGTTTATTAATTTTTAAAGTGAGCAAAGGATTTGAATAGGCAGTTTTCCAAAGATAAATATATGTCTACCAAGCTCATTTAAAGGTGCTCAAGGAGATATTTGTACGCCCATGTTCATAACAGCATTACTCACAATAGCCAAAGGTGCAACCAATGCAAAGGTCTATGTACAGATGAACGGATAAACAAAGTATAGTATATACACTTACTATAGAATATTAGTCAACCTTTGAAAGGAAGGAAAATCTGACAAACGTTGCATCATAAATGAACCTTGAGAAGATTATGTTAGTAGAACAAGACAGTCACAAAAAGAAAAACCCTCTATGATTCCACTTATGTGAGTTACAGTAGTCAAAAAGGGTGGTCACAGGGCTTTGGGGCAGGAAGAATGGGAATTTGTTGTTTGATGGGTATATTTTCAGTTGTGCAAGATGAAATGAGGTCTGGAGCTCTGGAGACTGGTTGCGCAACAATGTGAATGTGCTTGACACTTCTGAATGGTTAAAAAAAAAAAAAAAGACAACATATCCCCAGAGTTAATAGGTTAGAGACACTTAAACCTAGTTAGTAGCTATGTAACTTCTAATTTCTCTAAAGCTGGATATTTGTGTGCAACATGTAGATAATAGCTTCTCAACAGCCAGTCAGCACCTGTTTCGCATGATAGGCTGCTTTTCTTAGCTAGCTTTACTGATATTTTCATTTCCAGACCCAGACCTGTCCCAAGTGCCAGGCGAACTTTGAGGCAAGAACTGCTTTCTTAACAGTTCCCAAATCTTTTGCCCCATTAGTCTGACACCAGTCTGACTCCCCCAGACCCTCCCCCGCACTGTGATGGCCATTAGACTTGACTTATTCCCTCCTGACCTCCCTTTGGGGGCCAGTCTGTCCATAAATGCCAATCCAGTAGCTGGGGTCTACTGCTGTATTAGTTTTCTATTGCTGCAGTAACAAGTTACCATAAACTCATGGGCTTAAAGTAGCACAAATTTATTCCCTTACTGCTCTGGAGGCCAGCAGTCCGAAATGTCTTATAGGTCTTAAATCCAGAGGTCAGCAGGGCTGTTTGCTTCTGTGCCATGGAATACAAGCAGCCGGCAGAAGCTGGGAGAGGCAAGGAATGGATCCTCCCTTAGAATTTCTGGAGGGAGGGAGGGAGCGTGGACCTCCCGACACCTTGATTCCAGTCCTGTGATATTGATTTTGGACTTCTGATTCCCAGAGCTATGGGAAATAAATATTTGTTATTTTAAGCCACAAAGTTTCTGGTTATTTGTTACAGCAGACATAGAAAACTCACACAATTTCCAGGTGGAAGGAATTCAGATGTGTAGTTTTGAAGTGGGGCCCTTGATACTTTCCAGTGTGGTCTCTGAAGCAGCATATAGGCATCGCTGGAGGGTCTGTCAGAAATGTAGCAGCTCAGGTCCCATTTCCAGACCTGCTGAATCTGAATCCACATTTGAACAAGAGTCTTAGATGCCCATTAATGATTGAGATGCATGCCCTGGAGAATGGCAGGCCAACCAGACAGGAGGAACCTGGCTACCTGGGAACCCCCACAGAGCCACCCGGCCCTTGGAGCATGCCCCAGGTCAGACCCTCATGTATGAGAAATAAGTACTATATTTCTTCAGGTCATTCTTAATTTAGATTGCTAAAGTAGCTGAACGAATATCTTAACCAATACATTATCTGGACGCACAAATGACTTTAACATTTGAACATGTACATATAAGTCAGGCGAGTCATCTCACGTGTACATGAAAAAATCATATTACTCACCACAGAATGTTGCTGCTGTTTAACCATAACTATGATTTATTTGGCTTCTCAGAGGAGCTATACTAATTCTCCCCTAAGGGGGATTATGGTTAATCATTCCCAGGCCTTTCTGCTTTCTGTGGTCTAACCACAGAAACCACACCTTCAATCTCAGCCACTGTAGGCTTTCTTCTTCATACATTATAGTAGCTCAACTAAACTTGGAGGCAACATTTAAAATATTTTACTCACTTGGGTTAGATTAATTAAAGGGAAAATACTTCCATGGAGTCTGCAATGCTTCCTTTGTCATCAACCAGATGTCCCTACATGTGTGTGTTGTGTTTGTTTGTTTGTTTGCTTGATTTGTGTGTGTGCATGTGTGTGTGTGTGTGTGTGTGCGTGTGTGTATTTTTATTCCATGGGTCTACTTTGCATCAACATCACACTGTAATTTTATATATGGTGGGGCAAAAGGAGGTTTACAGTTGTGAGTATGTGAAACACAGAGTTTATTCTTGTATTATTATTTATTGATTATTATATTATTTTCTATACAAAAACTGTAAGCCTACTTTTGCCCCACTCTGTATGTCTTATTACCATGTGGTGTAAGTCCTCCAATTTTGTAGTTCTTTTTCAAGATTATCTTAGCCAAGAGTTGGCAACTATGTCCATTGATTGACAACTGATTTGTAAATAAAGCTTTATTGCAAAGCAGTCCTTTCCTCTTACTTTCAAATTGTTTGTGACTACTGTCTGGCTTCTATGTCAGGGTTGGTTAGTTGCCATAGGGACTGACTGGTCCACAAAGCCTAAGATAATTGCTATCTTACCCTTTACAAAAAACACACACACATTTGCTGACCTTTTTTCTTGATGATTCTTGATTCATTGCATTTCCATGTAAATTTTAGTAAAAGAACTACAGAGATTGTGTTGCATTGCAATGAATTTTTAGGTTCATTTAAGGGAAATTTGACACTTTTATTTATTAACTAATCCAGTCCTTAAATGTGGTAAATGCCTCCTTTTAAAAAAAAAGGTCTTTGATTTCCCCTACCACCAAGTTGTATTTTTTTTCTTTATAAACTGTCTACATATATTTTGTGTGATATTTTTCTTAGTATTTTATTTGTAACACTACTGTAAATGTATTTTAAATTTTTTATTTGTAAATTTTGTTGCTTGTAGATAGAAATACAGTTGATTTTTGAATCTTGTCTGTTGAGCATTTTTATCAATAAGGTATATTGACTTTACCAGGTGCTTTTTCTGCATTTGTTGAGGTAATCATATGGTTCTTCTTCCTTATTCAGTCAATGTAGTGAATATATTAGTTAAATTTCCTAATATTAATTCAATCTTTCATAGAATAAATCCCAGTTAGTCATGATGTATCATCTTTGCCTATATGGCTGAGTTTTATTTTCTAACATTTAGTTTGGAAATTTTGTTTCTATGTTCCTAAGAAATATTGTTCTATAATTTTACTTTTTTTAAAATATATATTTTATTGATTTTGTACAGAGAGGAAGGGAGACAGATAGAGAGTTAGAAACATCGATGAGAGAGAGTCATCGATCAGCTGCCTCTTGCACACCCCCTACTGGGGATATGCCCACAACCAAGGTACGTGCCCTTAACCGGAATCGAACCCGGGACCCTTCAGTCCCCAAGCCGACGCTCTATCCATTGAGCCAAACCAGTTTTGGCTAATTTTACTTTTTTCTAATGTCTTTGTAAGATTTTGTTTTTACAATTAAGTTATCCTTGAAAAATGAATTGGAAAGTGTTCTTTAATTTACATTCTCTGAAGGAGATTGGGTAAGACTGATATATTTTTATCCTTTAAATATTTTGGAAAAGTCACAGATGAAGCTATCTGGACTTTTCTCTGTTTCATTGAACAGTTTTCTAGGTGTTTATAATTTTATTTTTCAAAGACCTAACTTTTAGCTTTAGGAATTTTCTGCATTACATATTTATCTTCAATTTAATTATTATGTTTTTATTATTATTATTTTATTTCTCTTACTTTCTTTGGGTTTAATTTTCTGTTCTTTTCTTATTTCTTGAGATGGATACTTGAATTGTATATTTCTACCTTGTCATGGTTTTACCTATGTCCTACACCATTTGATATATTATATTTTTAATAGTTATTTAATATTATTAGTTGTGATTTCATCTTTGGGTCACTAAAGTATATTTTTCTTCATTTACAAACTCTGGAAGTTTTATTAGTTATTTTTATGTTACAGACTTCTGGTTAATTCTATTGTGGTGAGAGAGCATGCTCTGATATTAATCCTTTGAAGTTCATGAAACTTGCTTTATGGCCTAGAAAATGGTAATTTTGCTAAATGTCACATGGCCATTTGAAAATAATATGCATTTCTATATATGTCAATAAGAAGTTGTTGAGTTCAAAGTTTTTATGCCTTTACTGTTGCTTTGTCTGCTTGTTCTAACAGATATTGAAATAAGTGTGTTAAACATTCCCACTAGAATTATAGATATATCTATTTCTCTCTGTATTCCATTCAACTTTGCTTTACTTATTTTGATGCAGAATTCTCAGGTTTATATTAACCTAAAATTATGTATTTCTGGTAGACAATCCCAATATATCACCTGTAAAATGTACAACTTTCTCTTTACTTGTTAGCTAAATATTCTTTGAGTAATTACCCTAGAAATTACAACAAATATTTTTCACTTAACTTTATTTTCTCCTGTGTTTTTTTTAATTATCCTATATTTTTAAAATATATTTTTATTGATTTCAGAGAGAGGGAGATAGAAACATCAATGATGAGAGAGACTCATTGATTAGCTGCCTCCTGCATGCCCCCTAATGGGGATCTAGCCCATAACCCTGGCATGTGCCTTTGACTGGAATAGAACCGAGGACCCTTCAGTCCACAGACCCTTCTATCCTCTGAGCCAAACTGGCTAGGGCTGTATTTTAATATTTGAATAACAAACAGTTTAAACCCCATAAGACATTATTTAATGCTTTTATAAATCAAATATTCATTTGACCTCTTCATAACCTATACTTTCATTCCTTTCTGCACTTGTACTTTCTTCAATAACTTCAATATTTGAATGTCTTATGGATATTTTTATTTTCCATTTTATTTTAAGTCATTTGTCTTGTTTTCTAATATGTCTTTTTAAAAATTTAAGTCAATACATTATTTTTGAAACATAGAGAAAATTTCAGGCCCTAGATGATTTTATTATCTTTCAGAATTAATGTCCGTTTGCTTCTGACAGGAAATTTGGCTTGGGGGAAATATATATATTTAATACAGTCAACGATTTGAAGATAGGTTGTAGTCTTTAACAGACTTGCCCTTACTCCTAAGCTCTAGATCTTACGGGGTCTGGTATGTTATACAGAGCCCTATACCTTGGCAGACTCCAAACTTAAAGTTTTGTTTCTTCAGCCCCATAAAACTAGTCTCTTGGCTGCCCCTTACATGTTAAAGAAAAAGGCAATGTTTTTGTCAGTCTTACCACTCTGCACTTTCATTTTGTTAGGCTTCTTGGTCCCTTAAATCTTGATTGCCTTAGCAGTTCTTGCATATCTTCAAATAGATATTTTATGTGTCTATTCAGCTCTTCCAGCTGTTCTCTGTGAGACATGGCAATCAGCCAGAGCCAGAAGAGAAACACTCATCCTTAAGCTTTCTAGACCTCTACCTCACCATTTCCTTTACTGGATTTTCTCCTCCAAACTCAGAATTTTTCTAGTTTAATTTACCTGGAAAATATCTCTTTGATCTCCTGCACAGAAAGAAGTTATCTTGGTAGGTGGGGAGAGAACCTAGCTGCTCAATATTGTCATTTAAGGAAATTTAATCAGTTGCCCTGATATCAGAACCACTTGTCAAATTCTCTGCCCCACCTCCTATACTACACACACACACACACACACACACACACACACACACACACACACACAAACATACACTTGTGTGTTATCAGGAGTTTCCAAGCCTGAATGTTTCTAGAATTTTGCAAATCAAACCTGCTTACTTCTCAGAGTTTTCTTCTGCAGGGGTTTTAGGCTGTAGTATCCTCGACTCTGCTAATGCAGTTGCCACTTCTACATCAATTTTCATGTTTACAAAAAATGTGTTGAACTCGCTCATCTTTTTTTATATTCTTTCCATTCTCTTTGCCCTTGTGGTTTATATCTATTTTTGTTGTTATTTTATTGAGTTTTTGAATAGAAAGGAGATAAGTGAGTGTGATTGATTTGCTATGTCACCTACAAGTCCTCTATATGGCTTTGTATAAAACGACTAGAGGCCCAGTGCACAAAATTCATGCACTTGGGGGGGGGGTCCCTTTGTCCAGCCTGCACCCTCTCACAGTCTGGGAGCCCTCGGGGAATGTCTGACTGATGGCTTAAGCCTGCTCCTCACTGGGAACTGGCTTAAGCTGACAGTCAGATATCCTTAGCACTGCCACAGAGGCAGAAGAGGCTCCCGCCACTGCCGATGCACTCATCAGCCATGAGCCTGGCTTCTGGCTGAGTGGCGCTCCCCCTGTGGGAGTGCACTGACCACCAGGGACAGCTCCTGTGTTGAGCAGGATTGGGGTTCCAGATTGCGAGAGAGGGCAGGCCAGGCCGAGGGACCCCACCAGTACATGATCAGGGCCAAGGGGGATGCAGGAGGTTGGCCAGCCAGGGAGGGCCTGTGGAAGGGCTCTAGGCCATGTCTGGCCCATCTTGCTCAGTCCCAATTGGCCAGACCCCAGAAGCAAGCTAATCTATTGATCAGAGCATCTACCTCCTGGTGGTCAGTACACATCATAGCCAGCAGTTGAGTGGCCTTAGCATACCATTACCATATTACACTTTGATTAGTTGAACAGATGACCAGACAACTGGACACGTAGTACATTAAGCTTTTAATATATAGGATATAACTAGATAGGCATTATCAAAAAGTATTTACTGTATGGTTTCAATTTAGTGAACATCATCTCTCTCCCTCTCTCTGATCTAACCTTCTTTACCACTTGTGGTATTAACAAGGTAACATTGATTTTAATATTTAAATTATTTTTCTATACTAAATATTACCCAGTTCTCAGAAACTATCTCTCCTCTAAGCTGTCTCCTCCTTAACTATTATCAAATGTTGTTGCCTGTAAAAACACATGACCTGCCTATCTAACAAGTATATGTACTATCTCTCTCACCTATATGTATGTTCCTCAAAAGCAGTTTCGTTGTGACTGCGTCTGCCTTTCCACAATTATACGTCCAGGACCTAAGACAAAAGGGAATAGAAAATACCTGTTGAATTAAGAAATGAATGCATACATGAGGGGATGAATCCTTGACCGCTGCAATAATGATTTCATTGCTGTTCTAGCAGAAGATTCTAAAGTATGAGGGTAACCAATAGGAAAGGGAGTTTTATTATTCAGTGTTAGGCTCAGGGATGGTAAACAAATGCCCCCTAAATTACCACAGGCAGTTGCAGAGGCCTTAGTGGTTCTTCAGAATAAAGTATGCTACTCACTCAATGTTTTATTTAGCCTTCAATATTCCTTGTCAAAATTCGCTTGGTATATCAGGCATTGCTGCGTAACAAACCATTTTAAAACTCAGTAGCTTAAAATAAACAACTCTAGATTTAATTCTCAGGATTCTGTAGGCCAGTTGGGCAATTCTTTTCTGAGCCAGTTTCTGCTAGGATTTCTCATATGTCTGCAGACATGGAGGAAGTGGACCGGAGATGAGCTGGAAGCTGGATGATCTAAAATCAGTCACGGGTTCAGGAGTTGATAGCTGCCATCCTGGGTAACTGGGCAACTTAATGTCTCACATCATCCAGCAGGCCAGACAAGAACTCCTCATGTGGCAGCAAAGATCCAAAATCAACAAGAGAGTTAAAACCCCATCGAGTGAGCTGTTTTCAAGACCGCTTGTGTGACACTTGCTATTTCATCATTGGCCAAAACAATCCACACAGTGAAACTCAGAGGCAGTGTGAGGGGTTACCCAAGAGTTTAGATAGAGGTAAGAACAAATTAGAAGCCATTGCTTAATAGTTGACAACAACCTTTTCTTCAGTCTTAACAATTTCATGTCCCTTCCACATACAAAACACACTCCATCTCAAAACCCACAAAGTCTCATCTAATCATGGCAATTGGCTCTAAGTCCAGTATCTTGTGACTTGCTATCTTGTCTTCTTGGATGAACTCCTCTTAATCCAGAACCTCTGAACTAACATAGGAAAAGTTATTTGCCTCACCCAACATACAACAGCGCCACACTGATAGACTCTCTGTACTCATCACCACTCTTTGTAAAAGGAGAGAATGGGAAGAACAGAGTAGTCTCATATCCATAATAATTCTAAACTCCACCAGGCACTCTTCACCCAGGGTCTGTTCTTCGGGGGCCAGGAATATTCCTTGATTAGTCCTGGTTCTGCTTCCTGGGAGTAGCTTGCCAGTCCATTGTTTCTGTGGGGGCTAAAAATACATCCCTTACCCAACCTTTCTTCTAACTAGGCCAATAATTCAAGCAATATACAGCAGATTAACAGGAGAAAATAAAATTTAATATGTGTGTGTGGGGAATTCACATAGGCATGAAGACTCCAAAGACAGTGGGGGTAAAATTGAGAGTATATGGCATTTTGGATAAAAGGGAAAATGGGGTCTTGGACTTCAAAAGTGAAAATGGTCAATTTACAGGTAGTTAAGGAAGAGCTGAACACACATGGTAGGCAAATTCTTGCTTTAATGGAACACAGTGGGTAATGTAGCTAGCTACCAGGCCCCTGCCTGGAGCTTTTCTATCTATCATATTTAATTCAAATTAAGCTAAAGTGAATATGCTAATGTTCCCTTCTTTTTAAAAAAATATATTTTTATTGATTTCAGAGAGGAGGGGAGAGAGAGAGATAGAAACATTAATGATGAGAGAGAATCATCAATCTGCTGTCTCCTACATGCTCCCTGCTGAGGATTGAGCCTGAAACCAGGGCATGTGTCCTTGACCAGAATGAACCCAGGACCCTTCAGTTCATAAGCCTACACTCTACCCACTGAGCTGAGCCAGCTAGGGCTAAGATTCCTTTCTTGAAGCAGGCTTCCCCATTTCAGTCTCTTAAGTAGGAAAAAGGAAGGGTCAAAGGTTCTTTCCGAGTTTTTTGTCTTTGATTAGCAAATTTTCTCAACCACTGGTTCTTCACTCTTACTTCACTCTTAGTTATTGCTTCTCCTGCAAAAAGAATTTTAAAATCTGTAGATACACACACATATATCCCCCAACACACACACACACACACACACACACACACACACACAAACACACACAAACACACACACACACACAAACACACACACACACACACACATGCACACAAACACACACACACAAACACACACACAAACACACACACACACAAACACACACACACATGCATACAAACACACACACACAAACACACACACACACAAACACACACACACACAAACACACACACACACAAACACACACACACACACAAACACACACACACACACACACATGCACACATATGCTCACTGTAATAATATAAAAATATTAAAATATTAGAAAAAATACATTTTATATTTACTATGCACTCATTCATTCCACAAACATTTGCTCAGAGCTCACTCTATGCCAGGCACTGCTTGTATTTGATCAGATCAATGTGCCAAAGACACAAAAATTATAGAGCTTTTCTGTTTAATGGTGACTGCAAATGTGGCTCCTAAGTCAGACGCCTCTGGTATCACAGCCTTAGTTCTTTCCCAACACATCTGTTTGCAGCTGTGCACTTTTCCAGGACAGTCATTGTCTTCAGATTCCTAAAGGACACACGTCAGATGGGGTGAGTGACGTTTTCACTGGATTTAAAAGAGCTTTGGTTGATACCTGCTGAGAAGACTTACCTTCCCCGCTCAGGCTGCTGTGCTAAAAAGCTCTAGTCTATAGCCAATTGCAAATTTCCTGGGCATTTAAATTTGCTGTCCACTTCTGGAGAATAATTACAGCTATTTAATTGTATTCATAATTTAGCATATACCTGAAAAATATGCTGTGAAGTATCAGAGGCATCCTTTAATACTGGTGTTCCATTTATAAACTGTCTGATTTATAAAGTATCTTTAATCTTCTAGGGTCTGCTAGAATTTTTTATTACAGTCTGCTTTGTGCTTTAAATATTAAAGATTCGGCAATACTTCAAAAGGTGATAATGCCTGATGCTCTGATGGAGCTTAAACCTCACCAGCTAAATATATTGAGGAATGTTCCGTGGCCTTGGCTTAATTAAACATGCATGTGTCTTTTCAGATGCAATATTTTCCTGCTGGTTAGGTTTTTGACAAACCTTCAAACAGGCCCAGGTGGAACAAAGCACATAAACAGCCCCACGAACGAAGCTGAGAGCTGAAAGCCCTCAAATTAGCACTTTCCCTCAATTAATATGAAAACCTCGGAATCTCAGCCATTGATAATGTCATTGAATACTATTTGCAGCTTAAAGTGTATCTCTGTTATTTCATTTTTCTAAATCATGTCCAGTTTTATTATGTGAAAAGACACTGGTGACAGCGTCTTAGCCAATGAGATGGAATTTTGTCCCCAGTAACTTACTCATCTCTCTGGAACATGGCATGCATTACAAGACAGTGGCAGGCGTTAAAAGTACCATTGTTTTCATTACATGGCACTTAAAAGGCACCCTTCTTCTAATGCAGGGTGCCACGTGAAAGCAGCCAGAGTTCTCATAAGCCCTGAGACCAAATTACCTGTGGCTGTGGCTACTTGAAAATTACTTACACAGCTTTCACATTTTAAAAAAAATCATTAGTGGCAAATTTTGTCCATTTTATTTTGAAAAGAAATCTCTATTTGGCATTTGCCATACTTTGGATTTCTCTGAAGAACCTATTTCAAAGAAACTGTATTTTGTTTTTGAACATATACATTTACATTTTTTGTCACAAGAAATGAAATGTTAAGCTCAGGTTTTCAACCCAAAACTCCCAGATATCTTTTCACACAGCCATAGAATATTGCCTACTATTAAAAATCTCCAGATAAATACAACTTGGGTAGCTGCTCATTTGGAAAAATGACTTACTAATGCTACCCAAATAGAGATTGGCAGCAGTTTGAAAAGGGAACAAGATGTTTTACCGATGAGCAGAAAAGACTGGCTTTGAACTATTCAACCTGCTGTAGAATCAATTGCTGGACTGGAAAAAATATACTGTGAAAATATTTGTAGAGGTTTCCAATAACGGTTGAATTATTATAGGTAAGCTTGTGCAAAAAAAAATTTTTTTTTGTTTTTAAATAAAAAAGGTCTGTGAGATCCGAGGCGGTATTAGAGCAGTTTTCTAGGTGAGGCAGTGCTAGTGGAATATGACAGGTGAGGTATTGTTATTGTAATACCTAAGGCAAAGCAGCAACCTCACAAAATGATAGACAAATCCGAATTAATGATGTGATCAGCAAGGTGGCATTTGAATACAATCTTCCTGTATTGTGGGAAAGGCTGCACACACATTTCGCGGCGAGGGAGCTGTGTGGACGGCTGTAGACAGAAGGCTCAGTGGGAGGAAAGATTTCAGAAGATATCCGTGCTTTGCTGGGGAAGAAGTACACTTGGAAATTGGATTTGTAAACAAATTAAAAGCCCAATTTCTTTTCCTACAGCAGCAGCCTTCAGTGGGTGTGTTGACAATAATCGCTTAACCTTGGCAATCGGAGGCCCTTTGAAACAAATAATCAGGGGGAACCAGGGAATGTGGAGCACATTTGAAGGTTGCCTCCTGTTTTGATCATCCTTAGTGAGTGCTTCTTATCCTGGATCTGTGAGCCAAGGAGCCATGTTAGATCCCTGGATGGGAAAACTGCTTTCCCTGAGGATTCCTGTCATCATTTGCTGTCTTAATCTACGACCCCCGCCTCTAATTAAAAGCCTGAATAGTTAGTATCCGGGCCCTAATAGCACAAAAGAGAGCACAGCCTCCTGAAAGGGTGCATTTTTATGAAGCGACAGAAACTCCTAGAAACGTGAGCCTGCAGAAACTGCCGGTGTGATCTTTAATGGGTTTTTAAAGATGACAAGAAAGGAAATGGGAAGGTAAAGCAATGGAAGGCAGAAATTCCCTGAAGGAGCGTTCTGAAGTAAATCAGTGCAACTGAAAAAGTGAACTCCCAGGGCCTGGGGATATCTCCCAGGTTTTTCAGCTGGACACTTATGGCCTGTTGGGTCCCTGAACACCTCTGCTCCGGGCGGGCTTTGACAGAGCAAGCCACAGAAAGATGAACGACAGCACCTGAAGTGCTGTTTGCGGGGCAGAAAATTGCTCCCTTTGCACGCTGGGCTGCCTTTGCTCTCTGTCACGTGACATCTTACAGTCTCCCCGAATGACAGTGCCATTTATGCATGTTAACTTGTCTAGCAGTAACAGTATTCGTTGCTCCTTTTCCTTGCTGCTCGGGCAATTAAAAACAAAGAAAGCAAATGAGGTCAGCTCCCAAAGAATCTGAGTCTATAGGTGACAGGCATCCTGAGACCAAATAGATGCTGCTACTCTGTGAGTAAACCTTGAGCAGGAAAACATCCCTGCTTCCCAGGGCTTTGATTTAGATTTTTTTTTTTTCTTCAGGTGAGAAGCTGATTGCAGGTGTGTGTTTTTAAGTCAACCTAAATAAGGTACATCTTTTAAGCAGTTTGGTAATGCTGCTAATACAATTATGTGTCCCCTAAGGGGAAAAAAAAAGGACACAAACCAGAGATTCTTCTCTTTTAATCTTCTAGCACAAAGACCAACATTGCACCACACAGTAGAATTTTATCTCCAGGAGCTCTTAAAATAGCTCCGTGGCTGTTGCACAATTACAATAAGTGTTTTTGAAATGTTCCATACACAGGTATATAAGGATACCTCATCCTATTTTCTGACCCAAGCCTTGTGACCACAGTGATTTTGAAAGCTAATGAGAAGAACCATCTTGCTCCCCTTTGGTGTGATTTAAATAATATATTGGTTCTTATTCAGTGTCCCTCGCTTCTGCGGTACGTGTCCTATACATCTTGGCACGTAAGACAATCCCTTAAGGAGAGAAACAGCTCTTGAAATCAGAGGAGACTTACACGATGCCCTGGCTTTACTGCTGCAGCGTGGCTACTATCCCTGAAGCTGGCAATAGCCCCGGAGCCCTTCCCACCCTCCAGGCCCCCTCTGCGTGCTGGAAAAGGCTCCAGGAAGGGGTTAGTGTGGAAAGAGGTGGCCAGCGCATGTTGTCCTCCATCAGTCGCCGCAGGGGGTGCGGCAAGGAAGACTGCAGGTTGTCCTCATTTCATTTTCTTCCTAGATTTCAAATTTGAAGATATGGATCCTAAATTTGAAGATCCAAATAGCACCTACGTTAAACTTGACTCCAATTGCACAAATATCTCCCAAGCCCTCTGGAATATATGATCATCAGGCCTCTTTTGAGCAAAATATCACACAGGACCACAAAGAGGCTCATTATCACTCACCTGGGGAACTTGCAAAAAATATATACTCATGTCTGTGTCCTGTGGCCAAAAATTCCCATATGATCTCACTTTGGGTTCAAGTTTGGTATTTGCTAAACGCTCCACCTACAGGTGGGTCTAACACACAACCAGAGGTGAGAACTATTACTGAGACTAAAGCATGGTTGCATAGAGATGAGCCCCTAAAGGTATGTCAGTCATACTTGGGAATCTTGAGTAGCATGATAATGACCTTGTGATCAATTCTGTAATAAGAAAGGATCCTCAAAAAGTCATTTAATCCCTGGCTGGTGTGGCTCAGTTGGTTGAATACTGTCCCCATTCAGCAAGAGGTCACCAATTCAATTCCTGGTCAGGGCACATGCTTGGGTTGTGGGCTCCAAGTGCAGTAGATAGCCTATCAATGTTTCTCTCTCTCTCCCTCTCCTTTCCTCTCTCTCTAAAATTATTAAAAACATATATTTTAAAAGTCATTTAAGAATATACAGGTGACATGATCAGATCTGTCTTAGAAAGGACTCTGGTGCAGGATGGAGGGTAGATGGGAGGAGGAAGTGATCACAGGCAGGGGAACTTGGAGGATATTTGAAACAGCCCTAGTAGGAAATAATTAAGTCTGAACAGAGGTTGTGGCAACTAGCGAAGAGTCCAGAACTGTTTTTGAGAAACATTGGTAGGTAAAACATGCAGCACATTGTGATCCTGAGTGCAGGCTGGAGAGACAAGGAATCAAGATACGAGGTTTCTAATGTGATTGTTTGGCTGAGAAAGACACTGTTAACGGAGAACGGGGATTCTCATCAAGCGTGCGAGTGCAATGGGAATGTCGTATAAAACATTAAAGCTCTGAAGAGAAGGAGTGGGTTAAATAATCTCCAGGAACTCTTTCAAGTTTGAAATTCATTGGCTCTGCTGCATAAAGTTATTAACTCATTAAATATAGGGTTTGTATTTTCATCTTTGTATTCTCCACAATGCATTTTGTAGGGGCTCTAACATATCTGATGGAAGAAATATAAAATTAAAAGGACACTTCTATCAGACTTCACAACACGCAGGACTGTTGAAGTCTCCATCTTTCTGTCCTACTTAAATTTAATTCACATCGATCTGAGCAATGTCCATATTTCTATATAACACTATTGCTTTTATAATCCAATGCACAAATCCGACTGAGCTCCTTTTTCCCATCTATAAAACTGAGCTGTTAATAATCACAATAATAATACCTTTTTTAAAAATAGGATAATGTGAGTGCATTGTCTTCACCCAAAGTGGATGAAGGTGAGGAGATACCTGAGAGCCACATTTCACCCACGCTGCCATGGACGAGGTGGGCATGGCCACACAGAAATTCCAGCCGGCCGTGTGGAGCCAGATAAGCTCAGATGTTTGGTATTTGCTGCTCTGAATGTACTGTCAGTAACATAGTGGGCCAAGTTAATATTAGCCAGCACTGGGTATCGGGGGGTATTTTGCTGCTGTTTGGAGAAATGGCCAGTTTACTTGGTTATATTGACAGGTCTACTGTAAAATTTGCTGGCATTAAAGGTCAAAAAGACCCAGCTTTCCTCCGGTTGCTTCTACCCAAAAGAGAATAAATCTGGGAGCTGATTCCACTTCTCTGACAATAATTTATGAATCATGCATTGACTGTGTTTGAATTGAGAAAGGCTTTCATATCCTTTCCATTAACTCAGATTAAGTTTTCATATAGATGCTGGGAAGCATGCTAGCAATATCCTTAGCTCATTTTTATGAAAATTTTATCAGTGCTTTTTTCTGTACTACACTCCAATTGGGATGTCTCAGAATCTAAAGCTCAGCTTTGAACATGAACTTCTCTCAACCTGGCTGGCTGCTGCTCTAAAGGTTTCAATATTTTATGGGCTCTGGCTAACTCAGCCGTGAGATTCAAGCTGCAGAGATTTAACTCTAATGTAAAATCATGAACGGATGAAAACTGGGATGTCATAAGTAATACATCTACAAGAGCAGGATGCAGTTACCATTTTTAAAAGGGCTTTAAAAAGAAAACAACATTCTCTGTTCTGTCTTTATGCCTCAAAATGAAAAGCCCCTGAGCTATTGTACTAACGCAAGGCCATCTTTTCTAGCCTGCTTTTCTTCACTTGCCGCTTAATTGTTGTGGTGGGCTGGGTTTTTCCCTCTTAAAGAGCCCCCCTCCCACCTACCCCATCCACATGAAAAGCCCCTAAGGTCTGCATTCCAGAGAAATGGGCACCGCGTGGTCAGCTGTGTACAAGCCAAATCCATTTCTCAGCATCTCCCTCTTTTTGTCTCAAAACTGATTTAAAACATTTGGAAAATCTGTCTATTCAGCTGAAGTGTCCTACTGCATTCTTCCTGAGAAACAGTGGGGTCACATGTGATCCATCTGATGGACTTTTCTGCCTCAGTCTATAGCCATTTCCCTCGAGCCCCACAGAGCCTGCAAAGCTGAGGAGCCCCGTAATGGCTCCAATAACAATGTGTGCTTTGTGTGAAGGAATCCGGGGGCGGGGGGGGGGGGAAGAGCTGGGGTACGCTAGTCAGTGACCAAAACCCCGCATTTTGGCACTATTTATTTCCTCATTAAGAACTCAGCCATCAAACACGTGTTTTAAACAATAAATATCCATTTTTCATAAAACAGCCTGAGCATGAAAAGAAAAAATACAGAAAATCTTATTTTTAAAGACTGTGGTCGTTATTGCAAACTATCAGCTTCAAATAAGATGGCTGATGGCAGGACCGTATGGCATGCGTCTGAACGAGTAAAGGGAGAGAAAGTCCTAAAAAGAGCTTAATTCACCTGCTCAAACATGTCATGTGATGTATGCCTTGAAATAAAACCATCTTTATCTAGTTCCAAAAAACATCACAAAATCAGCCCCCCATTAAATAACTCCAAAACTGCAGATGGGAGGAGACCAAAGAGAGGAGGTGACATGCTGTGGATCCGCAGCCACCCACAGCCTAAGGCCGCTGTGCTGCCTTAAGAGCTTCAGGGACCCGTGATCTCTCTGCGGAGCCTGCCCCCCGTTTCATCATTCTGAAAGGTGCGTTTCTGCCCTTGTGTTCAGGAGATGTCTCTCCTGTTTTAATTGAAGCCCAGCTCCTCTCGAACCACATGCATCATGAGAAGCGATTCTCCCTCTTAGACCTCTTATGGCCTCGAAGAGAGTAATGAAGTTTCCCCTTTGATCTTCTCTGCTGTAGGATAACCCCAGTTTCTTCAACATAGAAATGGAAAGGGCACTTCTCATCCATGTAATCTCCAGTATTAATATTAAATATCCCAGAGAGACCTGACTTCAAATGATACTGTAATACTTAAATATTAAAATAGGGAGGGTTTTTTGCCCTACTAAGCTGGAGATATTTAAATATATATGTGTGTATGTATATACTGTAGTCCTTCCCTCATCCATAATTTCACTTATTTAAGCACTTTCCGTTACATGGTCAATTGCAGTCCAAAAATATTAAATGAAAAATTCCAGGAACAACAATTTAATACCTTTTAAATTGAGCACCACTCTAAATAGCATGATGAAGTCTCCCACCATCCCACTCTGTCCTGCCCAAGACATGAATCATCCCTCTGTCCCGCATATGCCCGCAGCCTTAAGTGATAGTCAGTGAGTAGTCCACACAGTTATCAGATCGACTGTCATGGTATTGCAGTGCTTGTGATCAAGTAACTTATTTTTCTTAATAATGTCTCCAAAGCACAGAGTGGTGATTCTGGCAATTCAAACATGCCAAAGAGAAGCCATAAAATGCTTAAATGAAAAGGTGAAAATTATTGACCTAATAAGAAAAAAAAACAAAAACATATACTGAGGTTGCTCAGATCTATGGTAAGGATGAATCTTCTATCTGTGAAATTGTGAAGAAGAAAAAGGAAATTCATAATAGTTTTGTTGTCCCACCTCAAACTGCAAGTTACAGCCACAGTCATGATAAGTCCTTAGTTTTAAGAAGGAAAAGGCATTAAACTTTTGGGTGAAAGACATGAAGAGAAAATGTGTCTGATGGGTATCAATGTGTTACACCAGAAAGCACCTGACACGAGTGACACCAAGCACTTACGGTGAGTAAGGGAAGGTTAAAGATTCAGGAATAGACTTGGACTGAAAAATATAAAAATTTCTGGAGAGAGAGATATATATATTCACATAGCTTTTTTTATTATATATAATTGATTTCCTAGAGAGAGGAAGGGGGAGAGAGAGAAACATCAATGATGAGAATAATTGACTGGTTGCCTCCTGCATGCCCTGACTGGGGATGGAGTCTAAAACCCGGGCATGCACCCTGACCAGGAATCAAACCATGACCTCATAGGTTGCAGCTCAACCCCTGAGCCAAAATAGCTGGGCCACATAACTTTTATTACAATACTAGAGACCCAGTGCATGAAATTCTTGCACAGGTGGGTCCCTAGCCTGGCCAGCGGTCAGGGCTGATGGGTGCTTTCCAGCTGCCAGCTGGGGCCTTCCTTCCCACTGCCAGCCAGGGCCTCCCTTCTCCTGCTGCTGGCTGTCAGCCTGGGACTTTCTTCATTTCATACCACCCCCTGGTGGTCAGTGCACATCATAGAGAGTAATCTGTCTCGGCTTGAATTCCCACAGAGACAATTTGCATATTAGGCTTTTACATATAGACTAGTAGCCCTGTGCACAAATCCGTACGCCAGTAGCTCATTGCCACCCTCCAGTAGCTCTCCACCCACTGCCCCACCCTACTGTAGCTCCCCCTGCTCCCCATTCTCCTTCCCCCACCTCATAGCTTGCTGCCCTGCCCTCTCCTGTAGCTCACTGCCCCACCTTCCTGCTGATCCATGATCCAGTCGTTACATGGTTGGTTGTTATACTTCACAGCATAACAACCATTTGCATATTACATCTTTATTATATAAGATAATGATATGATTGTTTTATTTTATTATTTTGTTTTTAATCTCTTGCTTGCCTAATTTATAAATTAACTTTATAAAACTTTAAAAAACATAGTACTATCTGCAGCCCCAGGCGTCTACTGGGGGTCTTGGAATGTATCCCCCATGGGGAAGGGGGAGTACTGTGTGGATATGTGTATGTGAGGGTGAAAAATAAGACTTCTAATACTAAGCCCCAGGGAGGATGAATTGATATTGCTTTTCTGGGGGACAATTTGGTACCAAGTATCATGAATCTCCAAATATTCATGCCCTTTAATCGAGTTATTCCACTTTCAGCAATTCATCTTAAGTAAAGAATCATGAATATTGTAGAGATGAAGCTAATAAATATTGGTTGTGATATTATTTATAACAGTTAAAAACTGAAAACAAACTAGGTTTCTAACCACAGTAGATGGTAGAATAAACTACCATGCAGCCATATGATAGAATGTTTTCTTTAGAAAATATTAAAAAGAAAAAATGATATAAAATTATATACATATACACACAGTATAAAATCCATTTTGTTAAATAAAATAATATGCATTTTTTTAAAAAACAAAACAAAACATATACAACATTTATTGTCTACTTACTATGTGTGCTAGGCACCATATAAGAATTTCATGTATGTTATTTATTTAATCTTCAAAATAAACCTATGGTAATATATTATTATTATCTTTATTCTGTGGAAAAGGAAATTGAGGCTTAGACAATTAAATAATTTTTATGGCCAAGAAGATAGTAAGTGACAGAACTAGGGCTTGTAATCATGTCCATTTGATGGCAGAGATTGTAGTCTTTAACATATGTTATACTATTTATATAAACATAAAAAAGACAAGAATTTAGTAATCCAAAATGTTAACAGCTATTATTCCTGATATTGAAATTACCATTGATTTTTTTCTTCTCTAAATTTATTTTCCAAGATATCTAAAATGAACACCTATTTCTTTTATAATGGAGAAAAAGATAATGAAATTTGGGACTTTTATTATTGACCCTTTCTCCATTTACACACACACACACACACACACACACACACACAATATGTATATATATGTATATACTAGAGGCCCGGTGGATGGATTCATGCACCAGAAGGGTCCCTCAACCTGGCCTGCACCCTCTTGCAATTCAGGATCCCTTGGGGGATCAGGCCGAAACAGGGGTCGAACATTCCCCCAGAGGGATGTAGAAGTGCACAAAGCAGCAGGTGGCCGGGGAGGAGCCCACGTCCAAGTCAGTCACCACACTGCTCCTGCTCATCCCAGCCCCTCTGTGCCTGTGGTCACCGCTACTTAGTAGCACTGCCATGAGGCAGGAAAGGCTTGCCCCACCATAGCTGTGCTTGCCATCTGGCGCCCATAGGACAGCTGAGTGGTGCTCCCACCGTGGGAGCACACTGACCCCCAGGAGGCAGCTCCTGCATTGAACATCTGCCCCCTGGTGGTCAGTGCACATCATAGCGACCAGTCAAATGGTTGCTTAGGACTTTATATATATAGATATAATCTGTCCTTTTCTCAAATTTTTTGTTATCATCCTCCTCTCTAGGTATATGCTTCTCTAAAGAGGTCCTGAAGGATCCACAAAATGTAGTAGCATTCAGTCCTTGCTTTTAAGGCCATATCAATTTTTTGTCTCGCTCAGTTCCTATATAATTAACAAAGCTCCATTACAGACCATTACCACCAAAGTAATGACATCACTTTCAGTCTTTGTTCACTAAAAACAGATCACTCTTATAAACTCACTAGAGGTGTGGTGCACAAAATTTGTGCCCTCTCACAGTCTGAGACTCCCCAGGGGGGGATCGGGCCTAAGCCAGATGTCGGAAATCACTCTCACAGTTCGGGGATCTTGCACTTTGGGACCCCTCGCTCCGTACCGTGTGCCTGCAGTGGAGACAGGAGAGGATCCTGCCAATGCTGCTGCACTCACTGGCTGTGAGCCTGGCTTCTGGCTGAGCAGCACTTCCCCTGTGGGAGCCAACTGATCACTAGAGAGCAACTCCTGCATTGAGCATCTGCCCCCTGGTGGTCAGTGCACATCATAGTGACCAGTTGTCTGATCATTCCACAGTAACAGTCACTTAGGCTTTTATTATATAGACTCCTGTTTTCAAGTTTTACTTGTAACTTTCCTGGATTGAATACAACCTTCTCTCTGAAAGTGAGCTACATTTTCCTCCAGTACATTATCCATCATCAGCACTAAGAGCTCAAAGACTGCAACTCTGGGGATGATGATGAGGAGGAGGAGGATATAGGAGGCCAGCAAAACCATAAATCATCCTGCCTCTTGTTGCCCACAGCAAAATGTAGCATGGACTATTTTAACTTGAAAGGAAGTCAATGTACATGGTAAGATGTCACATTTATATCCCTTATCTTTCAGTAACATTTATTCAGTAAATACTATGTCATTTGCTACACCAGATGTTCAGTCTACAAAGATGAATAAGGCCTAGACTCTGCCCTGGTGGAACTAATGATCTAGAGGGGTGGAGAGACTAAAATATAATTTGCAGCCTGACTGAAGAAACTGCTAATAAATTTTGATCTTATTTTGGTAGAGTCTCTTCAGAAGTTTTTAAGCCAAGTTGTGACAGAAGTCTGACTTGCTTATAGAAGTACTCCAATAAAAATGTAAAAATGGAGTGGTATCCAAAAGACTATTATGGAACTGGGAATTGGTCAAGGAAGAAGTTATGCCAGTCTGAACCAGGTCAGTGGGGATACTGATACATTTTTGGATGTTGACCTGACAAGTCTTCCTAACCATTTTGGGAAGGAGTGTGTACAATGAGGCAATTAGGAGAAGGAAAGATCATCGTTGACTTTGAAGTTTTTAACCTGAATGATCAGTAAGTGGTGACACCATCCACCAAGAGAGGGATATAGGAGGAAGATCCTTAAGTTGTTTTTGAAGTTTAATGTTCCTAAAGGACATTATGTCAAGGTTTTTAGAAGCAATTGGGAGTGTGGGTAAAGATCTCATCAGAGAGGTGTTGCTGGTGATTCTGTCATACACACATGAATTCAATCACCAGGAGAGTTCCAGGTAGCATTGATGGGAGCTGGTTTTGCCTCCCTTTTCAAGTGAGGAAGGAAACCAATGGCTCAGATTCTTGCAATCTTTTCAGATTATTCCTGCTCTTATCTTAACATACTGGTGTAACCTGGTGTGGTCTTTTCATTGTTTACTTAATTGTCTGCAAGCTCCAGTTGGGCATATGCTATATATTTGGCAAATGTATTAATAGTCACATAACATGAGGAAATGGGAATCATGAATAGATTCTATAGTCTGTTTTCACAAGCATTGTTATCTGCATAAGGAGCCAACATTGGGAGTGTGGCCTGCAGTCATGCTCTCCTCGCAGTGGTAACAGTCAACTCTCTCCACACAGTTCCTTCTCTACGCTATTAAAGTTCCAGCCTTGACTCTTGGCCAACCCCTCTTTCAAATTCCTCCCTAACCAAGCCAATGTACTGGTAGGGCCAGCATCTTCTCACATCTCTTTACTACAGCAATCCCAGGGGTACCTCTCCGGGCTTGCACCCTCTAAGTCATTGTCTACACTTCAGCCAGTACAGTATTTATTTACTGTAAATCTGATCATATCATTCCTTGTTCAAAACATTTTAATGGTTCATGTCATAATCCCAGTAAAAGCCAAACTCCTTACATTTATAGTAGGGCCTGTTCTCCAAAATCCTTTTGTTAATCTGTACAGCCTTAACTCTCTTACCACCTTGCTTTCTTCTGTCTTCCACCATACTTGTACCCTCTTGTCATTTTAAAGTATGTCTGTCCCCAATTGCCTTCTTTTTTTCTGGCCTTGGGACTTTTGCACATGCTCTTCCCACAGTCTTGAGCCCTGTGCCTTTTCTCTTGCTCATCAACCTGACTAACCCCTGTTAGCCTTTGAGCCTCTGCTTGGTTCTGCCCCTGCCTGCACAAAGCTTGCCTTGATACTCCAACTCCTGGGTTCGTGCTCCTTATGTGTTGACCAATGGCACTCTGTTTCCCTCCTGGAGGCACTAGCATACGGCACTGCTTCAGCCCATGGACCTTTCCTCCCCAGTGAGTCATAAGCTCTTATTCTCTGTTGTCTCCCAGCATCGAACCCAGTGCCTGTCTCATAATAAGCCTCCTGCAAATATCTGATGGATGAACAAATGTCCTGCAGGGATGGGGAAAGCATGAGCATGGAGTCGGGCAAAATAGTCTTCATGCTTCCTCTCTATCCTGTCTGGGTTGAGTCTGCAAATGAGGTCAATGTTTAACCGATTGGTCCACTAAGTGCTGTTAAACTATAGCTTCTCATGCAGAATCAGAGATGAAAGAAAACTGAAGTTGGAATTTTCCTCTGAAAAAGAGCAAGCACTGATATTTCAAAGGGAAGACGCTTAGATGAAACATACACATCTCCTGCTTATACTGGCAGGTGGGATGTTATTAGCATCCCTGATAAGCAGAGATCGAGCCCAAGGCATTTCCTTTCCTCTCCCTACCTCCTCCCTCATCCCCCCTCCTTCTCCCTCCTTCTTTCCCTCCATCTCCTCTTCTTGTTCTCCTCTAGGTCTCCTCTCTTTCTTTCTCTTTCCTTCCTCCTTGCCCAAGCAACAATATTAAGAAAAGGAAAGTGCAATTATGCAATGCCTGTTTAAAATTTAAGAGGACAAGAATGAGTTGAGGGTTTTTTTCTTCTTCTTGCAGGAAACAAATTAGCCCACAGTAGACTTGTGCCTGCAAGCAGCCCATTTAATTTGATTGTTTCCTACACCTTGAGGCCAGCTTCTTCCCACTAATTCTGCCAGCCTCTTTCCATATCAGAGCTTATCTCCTCCTTGCTGTATCCAGAATCATATGACAAGTGAGATTCCTATCTGTATATTATCTATTTAATCATCCTACCAACTTATCCAAGAAAGAATCTAGGGTGAGGTGATGAGTCATTTTTATAAGCACAACCTCTCCCCTAAATTGATGCCCAATGGTTTCAACCAGTGCTCACTAAAATTTCAAACCATACCATTAAGCATATAGTTAAAAATTAATTCAGAAACTTCCTGTTTCCAATATGTTTGGAATACTGAGGACATAGGCCCTCCAAAATAAGCATAGGCCCTCCAAAATGAGCAACCAATCACTCCTGATTGCCCCATTGCAGATGATCCCTGTGTGCTGCAGGTAGAGGAATTTGGATCCTCCCCCTGAGCTCCAGTCCCACAGGCCCAATTCCCTACTGGAACTTGTCATTTGATAATTTTACAAGCATCTCAAAAATGAGATGCTCAAAATTGACCTCATCACTTTCTCCCAGCGTAGTATAAGAGCTAAGAGTGCAGAATTGAGTGCTAAACTTCTTGTGTTCCGTCTTGTCTCTACCACTCAGCAATTGCAAAGAGAAAATTATTATACTTAATCCCTCTGTGCCCCTCTTTCTTCATTTATAAGATGTGGGTAATAACAGTGCCTACACAACAGGGTTATTATTAGGGATAAATCAGTGGATAAATGTCAACTGCTTAGAACGGGGAATAGAACAGCTTGCTCAACATCTACTGGCTGGTGGTGCTGTGGTTGCTGTAATTCCCTCAGAATCCACCAAGTTTCCAGAAGATCAAAGTCAACTTAGGCTCTTCCAAGTCTCTTAGTTCACCAGTTTGGTCTTCAAGTTTCACCAACTCTGCCTTTCTAAGAACCTCCCAAGTTTTTTCCTTCTCTCTACCTCCAAAGACATTGTTTTGTTTCAAGCTTCCTTTTCTCTCTTTTTTTTTTCTTCATTTCATTTCATATTATTTTATTTTACTTTTTTCTCACCTAGATTCAGGCAGTTGACTTCTAAACCATTTCAGCACCTCTAGTCTTGTCCCCTCAATAACACCCTGCACACAAATCTAGTTGTGTTCAATCATGGTGGAACCTCCTTTGAAAAACTGCTGTTTAAAACTGCTGTTTGAACTACTCTGTTATTTTTAGACTAGAGGCCCCATGCACAAATTTGTGCACATTGAAAGAAAATTAATTAAAAGAAATATTTTAGAGGCCAGGGAGGGATGGCAGGAAGTTGGCTGGCCAGGGAAGGACTGCAGGATGCAGGAGGGCTCCAGGGCATGTCCAGCCTGTCTCAACCAGTCCCAATGGGCCGGATCCCATCAAGCTAACCTACCAGTTGTGTCAGGGCCAGCCTGACAGGTTGAACCCGGCTGAGGTAGGGAGGTGGGAATTGAGAAAATAAAGACAGGAAAGTGGGATTGAGAGGACTACAGGTCATCCAGAGACTGCAGCAGCTTTATTAACTGCATAATGTCTTTTATACACAGAACACTGAATAGGAGGTCTGTCAAGAGGAATGTATTCTTTGTTCCTCTTGATCTCTAAGGGAGAGACAGAGCAGAAGGACAAATTCTTGGTACAGCAAATCAGGCAGATTCTCAGTACAGCAAATCTCAGTAAATAGTTACAGACTTCTTGGTAAGCCATGACAGGTTGCTCTCATTCTACAAAGGTTGCTCTCATTCTACTGATAATCACCATCCAAACAAGTCTGGGAAAACTATGTGGGTAGGGGACCAGCCTTGCTAGCCCCTTCGGGTGCAAGGACCGTGTCAGCTTACACCAGGTCTCCAACACAGTTGGAACATCTGCCCCCTAGTGGTCAGTGTGCATCATAGCGGATGGTCGAGTGGTCAACCGAACAGTGGACAGATTGGTTGACACAGCATATTAGGCTTTCATTTATATAGTCTCTTATTCTGTAAAATATAACTTTGTTTTTTAGCTTGAATAATAGAAAAGATAAACTTGACTATCTGACCTTGCAAGCTAGCCATCTAAAGGGGCTATTACACTGATACTGATAATAATTCCCATATTCTCATGCCAAGTGTTTGTTCATTATGTATTGAAGGTTACAGGTGTTTATTTAGATATGATATGTAGTCAAGGTTACAAGTTGTCTGTATAGATATGACAGATGTTAATTATATATGGTATATATTCAGGGTTATAAACTGTCTGCAAAAATAACTTACACAAAGAGCTAGAAGGATATAAAAAGGGGATTCTCCTTCCTGTGTTTGTCCAGAATTTGACAGAGGTAATATGCTCTGAACCTGTGAGCAATAAAGATGACTCCAAACTAATTGACTCATTAAGGCATTTTGTCTAGCTTACTGATTGACAATACAACAGTGTTACTTCCCTGTCCAACCTTTACAGGGCTCTCTGTGGAGAGTTACCTTACTCAATTTTCTATCCCAGCGCCTTTAAATCAACCTCCACCTCTCTGGTGTACTTCCACTCATGCCAACCCTAACTGCGACCCTAGTCTCCAGCCACATGAACTATTAAATGCCAAACATATTCTTCTCTTTTGCTTCTGGCCTTTGCATGAGCCACTTTCTGCCTACTAATCCATTCTTTGTGTTCTTCACTGGGAAATTCGCCACATTTTTTCCCTCAGTCCACTTGGTTGTCTCCTCTTTTCCACCATTTCCTTGATGAAAGTCAATATGGTATGGTTAAGAAGAACTTTGAGGTCATTCTGCAGATTTGAATCCTGTGTATATCACTTCCCAGATGTGTGGGTTTAGGCAAGTGTGGTATTAAAATATAGAAATGTTTAAAAATGCTTAAAGAATGTCTAAAGCTGGAACTGGTTTGGCTCAGTGGATAGAGCATTGGCCTGTGGACTGAAAGGTCTCAGATTCGATTCCGGACAAGGGCATGTATCCTGGTTGCGGGCACATCCTCAGTAGGGGGTGTGCAAGAGGCAGTTGATCGATGATTCTCCCTCATCGATGTTTCTAACTATCTATCCCTCTCTCTTCCTCTCTGTAAAAAATCAATAAAATATATATTTTTTTAAAAAGAATGTCTAAAAATGTTAGGAAGGTTTTGAAATGTTTCCTTGAAACTTAAAGTGTGATATTAAGGACACATTCCCCACTACCTTGAAGCTTGTGTACCCCCTAGATAAGGATTTGAACTTCATTTACTGACTCAGAGTGACTTTCTAAGATAACCATTTGTGGAAGTGATGTACTCTCTCTAGATAACCATATGTCGCCCCTTGCCCTGTTTGATATTAACATGTGTGCATTGATATAATTCCTTGATAGCCACCTGAACTGCTGTGAGTACAAAATAGGCTTTAAAAATATGTCCCGGCCAGCTAATTGCTTGCTTATCAAGACAGCCACAAAGGCAGGTCCTTTTGTCAGTCCAGCAAGTTATGCCGCTCCAGGCTCCTCTCCCTGCCAGACGACAGAAGAATGGCTAGTGCCTTCCGATCAAGAGGCAACCCAGCTCTTGGGTGAGGAATGCCGGCCCCCTGCATCTGGACAAGACCGGCCCAGCTGCCGGACCCCAGAGGACAGTGCCACCGGGATTCCCATTAAGCCTGTACCCGCAGCATCAGGAACTTGTATGAGTAATAAAGAGCTGTGTGATTTACAACTGCATATATTTCATGTGATGTAATTTCTCCAGCAGTTAATTGAATTATTTTGCGAATGCTTAAAATTGAAATTAAAGCTTGTTGGTCTTTTCAGTCCTAAGCCTGCCCTTGGTCCTGCTTGCATAAAGTAGCCTCTTTGCTAGCAACTACTTGAAGGTCCCAACACCTGCATTGTTAAAGTTTATCAAAAGGGATGCTTTAGATAACTACCCCATATCTTTTCCCTGGATCTACTTAGCACAGCAAGTTAACTAACTCTGTACCTCCATTTCTTATCTAGAAGGGTAATAAAAATACCTACCTCCTATGCTGAAACCGGTTTGGCTCAGTGGATAGAGTGTCAATCTGCGGACTGAAAGAGCCCAGGTTCGATTCCGGTCAAGGGCATGTACATTGGTTTCGGGTACATCCTCGGTAGGGGGTGTGCAGGAGGCAGCTGGTCTATGTTTCTCTCTCATCGATGTTTCTAACTCTCTATCCCTCTCCTTTTCTCTCTGTAAAAAATAAATAAAATATATTTTAAAAATACCTACCTTCTAGAACTGTTGTGAAAAATAAATGAATTACTTCAGATAAAGTACTTGGAACCATTCTCGGTGCATGGTACAATATAAATAGACTATTATTATCATCATGATGATTAACTCTGTTCTATTACTAATTGAGATCTCAAACAGTATCTAGCAAAAAGTTGGAAACTTAAATAGGATTTGAGAGGAAAAGGCACAATGACCCCACTTGAGACTGGTTCTGCAGCTCCTCACTGAACAGCAGGTGTTTGCAGAGCACTCAGACCTCACTGCTCCCACTGCCCCACCTGTGCAGCCCCCTCTGGGGCTCCCGAGTTGCTTCCCAGCACTGTGGGTGGCCTGGTACAGAGAAAATGTGTGCACTTTGGAGCTGGAAGTCCTGAGTGTGCCACCAAAACACCTTTATTACTCCAGACAAATAGTTAATTTCTCTAAGTTTTCTCAAAATGGAAAACCATGGATACTTTGTAATCTATAATAATAAAAGCATAATATGCTAATTAGACCAGACAGCCAAATGACCTTCCAGATGAAACAGGAATTTCAGGGGTAAAATACGACAGGTTTAGGAAATTCTAGACGTTTTGGTGAATCATACATATAAGCATGATTTCTGCACCTACCTTTATTCTGTGTCCTAGATTGGCCAAAGGGGGTTCCCTGTTATACAACTAAAGCCTGGCCCAGTACCTGGCACATAGAAGGTCCAATAAATATTTGATGAATTGAATGAATAAATGATCTCTTCTTATCTCAGTGAATAAGGTTATTTGGCCTAGCTGGAGGCCACAGCTCTGCTCCCCTACCATTCCTGGGAAGATATTTCCTCTACTTTTGCTGATAAAATTCACCGGGAGGGGCTTATATGTTACCTGTGTGAGCTATACACTACTTACAAGAGGATTCAACATGTTCTTTTAAACTCTAGATCAGGATCTGGACATAGGAGATAAAGTTCCCTGTTTTCTCTTTCTTTTGGTTTAAAATTAAAACGTGCGCGCACACACACACACACCCCCTATAAACAGATAGAAAAACAGTGGCTCCATATACAAATTGGTAATAGACCAGGATGTGTGAAGAGATGGATAAAGGTAGCAATAGTCATTTCAATAGTAATTCAGAGAGAAATGCCAATAGGGTTCTGAGACCTCTCTCACACATAAAAAATCTTTAATAATAATAATAATAATAATATCCCACAAAAATCATTGCTGAGCATTTGGACAGGTGCCACTCTATTCCAGGCAGACCCTGCCTCCCTAATGTCCAGGACAGTTCTGCCAAGCCTCCACGTGGCCGTGGCTAAGAGGATAAAGTCAAACTTCCCTCCTGATGGCATCACCCTAATGCATTCTGGGCAGCAGGACTACATTCCTCCTGGCTTTTAATCTCATTTTGAAGTTACCTTGTTGCTCACCATTTTTATTTTGTTTTGTTTTAATTGCTTCATCATGGCTGTCTGAGCATGGAATACAATCAAGTGTTTTTAAACTATGGTTGTTGTGACTTCAGGGTGAGGCAGTCCAGTACAGAACACAAAGCCCTGTCTATGGAGTCAGGAGTCCTGAGTTCTACTCCGCAGGCTAGTTGTGGGACTTCAGGTAGGTTATTTAGCAATCTGAGCCTTGGTGTCTTCATCTGTAAAATGAGGTAAATTGGTTCAAAGGACCCCCAAGTCTCCTTCCAGGGTGAAAATCCTTTCAAAGTCATGCATATTTTGTCCATCAATTTCATCATATATAACTACTTTTGAATTGCTAACCTAATAGAGCTTAACAGTTCCATTGTGGAAACTAAATTAAAGAGCACTGCTTTAGCTTGAAAATCTCTTTCTAGATTACTTCTCCAAATTATTATATAGGCAAACCAAAAGTCCCTGTTCGCCTATTTCAAATGGCCACAAATTTGTGTGTGCCTTAACAAATAAGATAAAAACTGTAAATGGCATCTACAGGCAACTGGGGGATATTTTCCACATTTCTTGTGACATAAATAATAAGATCTGTGCTAATGTTTGTGTGTGGAGATTCACTGATAACTCATCATGCATGATAGATGCCTGGTGCTGCTGGGTGGATTCTGCAAGTGAAAGTAAAACATTAGTTACTTAGACTTTCCTAGGAATTAATATAGAAGAACATACAGTCATGAATGTAAAGGCAGTTTTTCTTTGCAACTATGATTTCAACCTATACTTGATATAGAAACAAATAAAAGATGTTAATAAACAGAGTCCTCCCCATTTCCTCCTGGCTCTGCCGTCTTATAAACATTTCCTCATCCTTCAGGCAGTTTCAGTGGAGGTAGAGGCCTCCTCTCAAAAGTCACTTTCTCCCCTATGCTGGTAATGTTTTGCTCTATGAGACAGATACCTAATTCCAGAGTCACTGTTCTTCATTTCTTTCATATATCCTCCATCTCTCCCTCCTTTCCTCTAAACAAACACTTATCCTGTACAATTGGACAATTTGCTTAGTCATAATGTGAATTTTATTGAAATACACATTATTTAATACACAACATCTTTAAAATTGATCCATAGCTCCTATCTACATTATATCACCACTATTCAGTTGCATATCCTCCTAAAAGCCTCCTAAAAGCCGTTCCCTTCCATGTTACTAAAAGAACTCTAAAGAGTCTCTTCAAAACCACTTCCCTTTCTCTCCATTCCAGATCCAGCAAAAGGGTGCCAGCGAATGACTAGTTGAACAGGCTTGAAACCTTGAAGTCATCTGAGGCCTCCCCTCTGAACTCTGGTTTCAAATATCTGTGTCTACTCAATATCGCCACTTGGATTTCTACCAGTCACGGTTCATGCAGGGAACAGACAATACTCTGAAGGAGTGCCCCAAAGAGTCTGATGAACAGGCTCTTTCCAAAGGAGTGGGCAGGATTAGGGAACCTACGACAGGTGATGAAGCACTCTTAGAACCAGCAAGAGCAAGAAGCCATTACCACTCTAGGATGAAAGGGTTAAGAGCTAACCTGTGCTTCTCCATCTAAGCATTCATGTTGAAATCCTAATGCCCAATACCTCTGAGTGCGACTGCATTTGGAGACAGCATCTTAACAGAGGTTATTAAGTTACATTGAGGTCACCAGGGGGAGGCCTGATGTGATATGCCTGATGTCCTTATAAGAGAAATTTGGGCCAAAACAGTTTGGCTCAGAGGTAGAGCGTCGGTCTGCGGACTGAAAGGTCCCAGGTTTGATTCCGGTCAAGGGCATGTATCTTGGTTGTGGGCACATCCCCGGTAGGGGGTGTGCAAGAGGCAGCTGGTCGATGTTACTCTCTCATCGATGTTTCTAGCTCTCTATCTCTCTTCCTTCCTCTCTGAAAAAAATCAATAAAATAAAAAAAAATTTAAAAAAGAGAGAGAGAGAGAAATTTGGGCGTAGACAGATACAGAAGGAAGAGGATGTGGAGACATAGGGAGGAAATGGCCCATCTACAAGCTGAGCAGAGGGCCCTGGGACAGAGCAATCTCTCACTGCCATCAGAAGCATCCAACCTTGCTGGCCTGTGGATCTCATACTTCTAGTCCTGAAGTGTAAGAAAATGCATTTCTGTGGGTTAAGCCACCCAATCTGTGGCATACACCTTTGCAATGGCAGCCCCGGAAACTAATACAAAGAAAGAGGGAAGAGAAGGAGTTGCTGTGAGTTCCTGGAAAGAACTGTAGCTATGGGAGTGAGGCCATGTTTCCTGAGCTATCGCCTTAGGTAGAGAAGTGCAGCCCCTGACAGCCTGCATTGCAGTGGAGAGAGTGGGGAATAACTTTCCAGCCTGTCTTCTCTGCCCTCTGAGCTTCTGTCTCCCATTGGCTGAACCAGAAGCTAGAGGGAGAGGTGCTTGGGTGACTAAGTCTGTGGAGGTTGGCTTTCCCAGACACGACATAAAGTGACTGTGATTCTGGAGGTGCAGATGGAGAATATTCAGCAAACATGTCTAATACTTTTCTCAAGTGTAACATGCCTAACGCAGACTATTGTTTCCCACCACACCTGCTTCTTCCCTAGTTGTCTGTCTCACTCAATGTAACTCCAGTCTTCTCCATGCTCAGGCTAAAAATCTGAAGGTCATCTTGACTCCATTAATGAATTCTGTGTGCTCTACCCTAGAACTTTCTAGAATCTAACCACTTATCATCCCTACATCCATGATCACCTTGGCACACCTCTGATTCACAAACATGTCTGCAACCATTCTCCTCCATCACCCCAGTCCAGGTTCTAACTTTCCCAAAGCTGTGTTTAAGTGGGGTCCATCTCCATCATGCATCGTCACCACAGGGAACTCTCAGACCAACACCTCTCTGAGTATGAGGAAGGCCATCTCCAGGTAAGTTTATTCACTCCCAGAATACAATCCCCTTTTTTCCCCTGTGAAAGCTCTGGCTGATGGGCTTCCCCCTTCAAAATACCCAACTGATGGGTTTCCACCTTCAAAACACCAGGTCTCTCTCCTGGTGGCTCCCAGGCAAATTTTCCTTGCTGACACAAAAGTACATGAGAAAAACAAAACAAAACAAAAAACAAAAACAAAACAAAACAAAAAAAAACACACATGTAAGTCCTCCCTCCCACCCCAATGAAAATACAGGCTTGTTGCTTTTCTGTATATATAAACAGTGTATTCTTACTTTTAGAAAGTCAAGCAATTCAGAAAATTATAATGAACAAAATAAAAAAATTGCTTAAGTCCCACCACCCACAAATATTCACTATTCATGTTTTTTGCTTTGTTGCTTTTTGGTTAACCTTCATCTGAGGATATTTTTTCCATTGATTTTTAGAGAGAGTGGAAAGGAGGGAGGAAGAGAGAGAGAGAAAAAACAAACAATGTGAGACACATAGATTGGTTGCCCCCAACGTGGGCCCCAATCTGTGCCAGAGATCAAACCTGCAATCTTGGTGCATGCCTATGACCAGAAATCAAATCCATGACCCTTCGGGTGTGGAGGGCGATGCTCTAATCACTGAGATATACTGGCCAGAGCCATTGTTAATGTTTATGTGACTATAATTTCATACATGATTTTAGGCACAGATAGATAGAGATAGAGATAGAGATAGAGATAGAGATAGAGATAGAGATATATAGATATAGGTACAGATATAGATATAGATATAGATATAGATATAGATATAGATAGATACAGATATATATATATATATATATATATATATATATATATATATATAATTTTATGTAAATGGGTTCATATTACATATGCCTTTTAAAATTCTAAATTCCTTTTCCTGACCTTTAATCTTTCTGTTCACTCACCTCTCTCTTCTCTTTCTCCTGACCCCTACACCTCACCTCACCACTGACCCAGGAACCAAAGTCAACATTTTGATTTATAGCCTTCCATGCTCATAAGTCATTTGAACTATAAGTACATATATTCCTCTTCAGGGTAATTTATTGTAAAAAAAACAACAAAAAAAACCTCTTAGATCATCTAATATTTTATCTATGTCATAAGAAAATCCTAATGAGTTACCCATATAAATGTAACTCATTTTTTTCAATGACTGCATAATGATATAAATTTACTATAATTTATTCAAGTAATCTGATATTAATGAACATTCAGAGTGTTTCTGATTTGGCCATTACAAATTATATTGCAGTGTGTGTTTTTCAACTGGCATATTTATTGCTAAAGGAAAATTCCTCAAGGCAGGCTGGGATTAAATTATATGTGTATCTTTAAGTTATTATAGATATTGCCAGGTTGTAAAGTTCTGAGGTTGTAATATTTCAATTTAAATGTATAATAGTAATGCTATTCACTGATTATAAAATTGAAATATGCAACATAGCGGAAAATGGACAAATTAACAGTTCACAGAAGGGTACTTCACAATAGCTAATAAATGTAACCAGCCTTACTGATTGTTAGAGAAATGCACATCATATCCCAGTCATCAAATTGGTAAAGAAGAAAGAAAAGGGGAAGGGGGGGAGGAGGAAGAGGAGGAGGAGGAAGAGGAAGAGGTGGAGAAAGAAAAAGAACACTAATATACATTGATGGTGTACATGAAGTAGAAATGGAAAGGCTATTCTATTAACACTAGGCATACTCATTTTCTGTTCTTTGTGCTCAAAATATTTTTTAATCTTTAGTTTTTCTTTTAATTTTTTTTAGTATTTTGAGCCAAGTTTAAAAATTTTACAAAATCCCGTGTTTCACTAGTAAGACTTCTAGTGTCCTATCTTGCTTCAAAAAACATCACTTATCCCTATCCTCTCCTAATTTTTCTTCTAAAGTTTATACTGGCTTTTATTTTATATTTAAATTTATAATTGAGATTTACTTTTAAATGTGGTGAGAGATAAGAGAACAGTGCTAATTTTCTACCAGATGGAAAACAAGTTATGCAACATTGTTTATAAAATAAATTGTATTTTCCCTGAAATTGTAATATCACTTTTGACAGGTATTAACTTCCCATCGCCATAGGGATCTATTTATTGACTATTTTATTCCACTGATCTTTTATGACAATAATATGTTGCTTTAATTATAGAGGCTAACTAGTATGATTTAATCTCTAGTAAAATAACACTGCTTTTATTTTTAATATTTTTGTTGATTATTCTCAGATATTTAATTTGTTTTTTTTTCTCTAAAATTACTCTTTCTATTTTGAAACTAGAGGCTTGGTGCATAAAATTTGTGCACAAGGTGGGGGGTCCCCTCAGCCCAGGCTGCACACTCTCTAATCTGGGACCCTTCAGGGGATATCCAACTGCTGGTTTAGGTCCAATCTCAGGGATCGGGTCTAAACTGGCAGTTGAACATCCCTCTCACAATCCTGGACTGCTGGATCCTAATTGCTCACCTGCCTGCCTGACTGCCTGGTTGCCCCTAACTGCCCCCCTCCTCCCCAACCAGCCTGATCACCCCTAACTGCCACCCCCCTGCTGGCCTGATCACCCCTCACTGCCCTCCCTCACCAGTCTAATTGCCCCCAACTAACCCCCCCCCCCCACCCTGCTGGTCTGGTCACCCCCTACTATAGTCCCCACCAGCCTGGTTGCCCCTAACTGTCTCCCCTACCAGCCTGGCCATTTCTTACTGCCCACCCTTCTGGTCTAGTCGCCCCCAACTGCCTCCCTCCGAACTGTGTTGGTTGCCCCCAACTACCCCCCTGCGAGCCTGGTCACCCTAGCAGCCTACTTGTTCAGTCATTTGGTCATTCCTCACTAACCCCCGTGCCAGCCTGGTCATGGGCAGCCATCTTGTGAAGGTTAGTTTACATATTACCTTTTATTATATAGAATAGTTACAGATTCACATGCAGTTATAAGAAATAATAGAGAAATCCCATTATTCTCCCAATAGTAAATTATTGAAAATTATAGCATAACTAGAGGCCCAGTGCATGAAATTTGTGAACAGAGAGTGGAGGCAGGGGAGGTCCAGCCCCACCTGCACCCTCTCCAATCTGGAACCTCTTGGGGGATGTCCAACTACCTCTCACAATCCAGGACCACTGGCTCCTGTCACCTACTTGCCTGCCTGATCACCCCTAACCACCTCTGCCTGCCTGCCTGATAGCCCTTAACTGCTCCCCTGCTGGCCTGATTGCCGCAATTACCTCTGCCTTTCCCTGCACTCAGGACCTGGGCTTCCCTCCCTCTGGCTAGCTGCAGGCACCAAGGACCCAGGCTGGCTTCACCCAGGCTGGGTGTAGCCACAGGGAACCATGGGAAGGCAGCTTTGCTGGGGCCACAGCTGTCAGTGCCTGGGACCACAGAGCGGGTGGCTTGTCCCTCTCCCAGGCCACAGGCTCAAACACAACCACTGGCACCTGGGACTGTGGGGGCCATGGGGCATGCGGATTGTCCCTCTCCTGGCCCGCAGACTGGCTGTCCCTATTCCTCTCTCGCAAGCTCATTTGTGCCTGGCTGGTCCCCATTCCTCTCTCTCCAGAGTTGAGTGTCTGAGCCATGAAGGCATGAGGGCTTGACAGCGTGAGGGCATGTTGACCATTTGCATATTAGCTCTTTATTATATAGGAAAACACAATCAGGATATTGACATTGATATAGTCAAAATATAAAGCATTTCCATCATCACATAAATCCCTTGTGTTGCCTTTTATAGCCATGCCCACTTCTCTCCTGCTCCCACCTACTCTTTGACATCTGGCCACTTGCTATCTGTTCTCCATTTCTATAATTTTGTAATTTCAAAAATGTTATGTAAATGTTGATTAGAAAGAAGCCAGTTGGTTAATTTAGGAACAGTTGCTACCATTTGGAAGTCAGTTAATAGATTTTAACTATCGTTTTTATATTTCTATAATAATATTTCACTCTCTCACTTCTTCTAAAAGGCATGGTTCTAGATTCTTCTTCTTTTTCATATTTTCTGTGTGCGTTTCAATGAAGTGATTGGAAACATGTGGTTTGGGTTCCTGAGAAAAGAGCCTTCTGCTGAGGCCTCGCATGTGTAGCATCTAGATTGACTCTGCCAGAGATAGAAAATGAAACCTTCACATAGCTGTTCCCTACCATGTGAAAACCGCCACTTCCCTGATAGTCCTGTCACTTGGAAAGTGTTAATTGGTATTAGTTGAAGGCAGATCACCTTGGCCTTCATTAATATTGTGTTTCTGTTCCTTTTCGCCATGGAGAAAGCACTGCTATAATTGAAAGGCGGCTCCACTGCTTCCCAGGTAGGCATGAGAGAAGTATTGCTAATTTGCTCAGTGTCACACCTGCTTTGCTCTTCATTAGACCAAAGGGGAAAGTCAACACTCCCAGGTAACCTGCAGGGGGAAAGAAGTGTGCATGGCTCCAGCTGTTGCCTAGGAACCCAAGCAATCCTAGAGGGGAAAAGACAATGATCAAAAACCTTTAGGGTCAAATATAATCATTTCTCCCTTACCATAAGGAGCTGTTATTTCAAGTTTTTTTTTTTTTTTCTTTCCTTCCTTCTTCCTTCACTCTTAAAAATATTATTGAGCATCCAGGATGTGATAGGCACTACTCTGACACTGGAGACATATACATGAATGAGAGAGACAGGGCTTCTCCGGATAACTTACCCAGTGGTGAAGGAGGCAGAAATATAATGTAAATTTAATTATTAATAAGAGCTACAAAGAAATGCAAAGCAGGGAAGGTGTTAATGATGGGAGAGGCATGCTATTTTAGACAGCGGCCAGGGTGGCCTCTTGAAGGGGTGACATTTGAGCAGAGAGCTGACTGAAGTAAGAAAGCAAGCAATACACAAGTAAAGGAACAGAGATTTTGATGCATTTGAAAACAGGCAAGGCCAGTGCAGTATCCCCCTTACACCTGGAAAGAAGGGCCCTGCCCTTGGCCTCTGCTTCAGAGAACCTATCACAAACTCACACACATGTAAATGGCAGGCACACAGGTGCCTCCATCACACCGAAGCTTACATTGATTCTGGTGACAGCACAATCTGTTATTTTAAACAGTTGCCCTCATGACTCTCTATCCAAATTTCCAACAATTGGTTCTCCATATCTCTTGCCCTGTGTCCTCAAAGCAGAAGGCAGCTGTGTCTGACTGCAAAGGTTTGAGGTTTGCTGAGCTGAGATGCATAACTTCAGAATGCATTGAAGGTTTGGGACATGGAAACACAGACTTTAAAAAATAGACAAATTAATTAACTTGTCAAATCCTTCTTCTTAGAAAACATGAATATAATTGATTCTTGCATAATGAAGGTGGTTTCTTAGTAGCACCAGCCATCCACTCTCTTACCTCTCTTTCCAATTCCATTTCCTGGCTCTAGCAGTGTGCACAAATTAGGGTGGTATTTGTATCAGTTATATATGGAAGCTGAGGAAAACTTTGCAATATCAAACATTACATATTTCTCCTAAATTTGTATATTTGTAGGTTCAGATGTAACAGATGTGAAGTGTGATACTAAGACAACTAGATAAACACTGAACTCTGGAATAGTTCATATTTTACATTGTTACGCCCAGACTTCGTGATCCCCAAGGACCACCAAGGAGCCGAGTCTGATGCAATAAACAAAAGAGCCTTTTCCATGCTAGCATGGGCTCTGTCCCACTCATGCCGGCAGCATGGCTGAAGAGAGAGCGAATTTCGCCCAGTCCAGGGGTTTTACTCCGGTCGGTGGTGATGTCACTGCCTCGGCTAACCCTGATTGGTTGGGTGAGGGCTAGGGATAACTCCGCCCTGCAGGGCAGAGTCGGGAGCTAATCCTCGCCCCGCCCTGCCCTCTCAACATTATAAAAATATTGAATAACATTTAATTAAAATTTTAAAAATAAACAAAATTTTATAATGATTAAATACTAATTACATTTAAAATGTTGGTAGATATAATTTCTATTTATCTTTTAATCTTAATCATTTCACTATTTTAGAATAACCTTTGAAAACATAAAAACTATTTTAATCTTTTAATTTTATTTTTATTAAACACCCAGAATATGAAATGCTAATTAAATTCATATCTGATATTTGGTAGATATTCAGTTATATAAATCTATAAACCATAACTTCACACATTTTTTTTTACATTTGTCGTTAGAAAGGTATGCATGCCAAAATTAGAGAATAAAAAACCTTTAATTTAACAGGTCACTGATTTATAATTTTTAATAGTTATATATATGGTATGTGGCCCTCAACTTTTACCTTTTGCCTGGGTGTAACAAATATTAGGGTTGAGACTGGGCCAAGGAACCTAGAGCCTTGTCTGGTGCACACATAGCAGAGTAGGGCCACAGTAAAGAAGTGGGAGTTGATTCCAGGTTTAATGGAAAACCATTAGATGGCTCAGAACTGGGTTGTGGCCAGCTAAAAGCTCATGTCTGTTCTATAGGACCAATTCAACTTTGAGTTTTTGGAAACCTAGGGATTAGATGAAAGACTTCACCACCACCACTGTCAACTATAAACACTAATGCCAGATGTTGGGCATGATTTAACACCCGTGGTCTTGATCTGACCTGGAGGGTTTAGCAATCTGGAGAAGGGGTTGTATGTAAATTAAATAAGAGTCCAGAGATGAAACATAATTTTGAAAGGCAGAGGAGCTTGGCTGAAGAAACCAAAGTTCTCCTTGTCTCAGGACCTCTAGCTTTTTAAGACAAATTGTCCTAAGGCAAGGTAGAGATATACACTTCAAAGGGTAAGGTTTCCTACAGAAGCATTGTCAGATTGGGGAATTGCCTTTGGCTCTTCAGATGTTTGGCCAGTAGGAGGCAATAACATGTAGATTAAGATGCCCTGAGGTGTCTGTCAGCAAGCAATCAATTTAATGCATCCTTTTCAGGTTTGGGGAAATGCCTTTAGCCATTCCAGCAGGCCTTGACATATGTGACTCAGCCCTTGTTGAGTTCCCAAGTTCCATCAACCTTTCCATCCATCAAACTTTTACAATTATGACATGCTGGAATTGGCTTCCGACACACTAGAACTGATACCCGTGTCATAAGGATTCCAGAACCATCTCAGCCCACACCACCACATTCAAAGAATAAATAGATTGAGTCACCCAATACATAAAGCCCAACAGGCATGCAGCCAAGTGCTTTTTGGTAAAGAAGTAATTTCCCTGGACACAATTTCCTTTTGAGAAGACCTGACTTTGCTCATACAAATAATGGACAGAAACAAATGATATTCCAGGATTAATCTATGCTATACTCAGACAGTGTATTCTCTACAATCAGACCATCTGTTTTGACTCCCAACTCTCCCATTTTCTGGTTGATTGATCTTGAACAATTTACGTGGCTCTTCTCTAACTCTAAGGAGGTTAATGATAGTATCTGCCTAATAGGATTATTGTGAAGATACATAAAATAAACTACATGCAAAATTTAGAATAGGGTCCAACATATATCATGCACTTAGAAACAATAGTTATTTTTCTTTATTTTCAACTTCTTGGTTAAATCTGAAAGGGCCAGATTTCAATTCTGTGAATTTATTTTTAATTGAGAAATTCATGATAAAGTGGGCTTTCCACAAATGGGAGTATTCAGGCAGGGGCTGCATAATTATCTTTGTGAAATATTGTAGAAGTAAGCACAGCCTGGAAGGAAAATTGAATTTCATGAGCTCTCTTCTAGTGCCAAGATGCTATGATTCTTACTACAAATTCAGCTTCCTGTGGGGGCTGAAGCTTTGCAGAGCTTATGATCTCATTGGAGAGATTAAAATGACTCACACAAAGTAGATAAAAAGTAAAGGAGAAGGTGATCCTGATGAGAGGCACTGAGGTGAATGGTCCATATTGAAGGCAGGCAGAAAGACTTCATGGACCAGGTAGGCTTTTCCTCAGCTCATAACAGAGAGACACATTAGTTGTGTAGATCAAAGAATGCCTATGTCACAACCCCCAGATCACTATTCAAGCTGCATTCAGAGCCACTCCATCCTCAGCTCTCAGGGGACAGAGGCCTGGGCTTTGAGGAGTCTCTATAGAAGCTTGATAGACAGCAGAGGTGGGATGAATTTGCCCTCCTCCATAGGTGTGTTTGGACTTTTTCTCATTCACCTTATCCCAGTGCACTGGTCCAGTTCCAGTGTTGACAGTGCTGCACAGAACCTTGCTACTCAGACCAGCAGCTTTGGCCTGTTAGAACAGGAGCTCCTCCAGCCTGGGTCCTCTTGAATAAGAATCTGCACTTTAACAAGAGACAAAGGCAAGCTGTATGTACACTGATGTGTGAAAAGCACTTTTTCAACAGTGGTTTTCAAATATGAGAGAGCTGAGAGAGCGTCTACCTGTCGATGCTGGATACCCAGGTCCTTCTCAGCCTTACTGATGGAGATGGGGTCCTGGTATCTGTATTTTTTAAATGTGTAATTTTAAAAACCAGGAGCAGATGACATAGTCAATCAGTCTTGGAAATTGTTGCATTAGGGGAAAATCCAGGTATAGCCCAGCACTCCTAGAATCACCAATTAGCACCAAACTGTACTAATTGTGAAGAAAAAAAATGTATTGAGCCAAAACTTTTATGAAGACTTTCAAAAGTCCCTTAAGTTTCCTATAGTCCATAGGATTTAGAGATTTTTCTATTGTGTAAAGTGGGGGTATTAAGGTAACTATTGTACCTCAAGAACCCCACCCACCACTGCCACACACAGAAAGAGAATGAAACTCAAATCTTCCTAATGTTGAAACTCTTCAAGTCTTTATAATGTTAAAAAACTGGACACAAATGTGGATTCTACCTGTAAAGGTCTTCTTCAGGTATCCATATGATTCCTCACAGTACTCCTTCAGCCATTTGTTCAAACATCATCTCATCACCTCATCCTGGTCTGGCTTTCCATTATTTTCCCACACAAAATAGTATAACTTGCCACTACTGTCATCACTGCTCTTTATCTGTATTTGTTTGTTTGTTGTACTAATTCTCACCTGAGGATATTTTTCCATTGATTTTTAGAGAAAGTGGGTGGCAGAGGGAGAGACAGAGAGAAACATCGATGTGAGATGTGAGAGAGACACATTGATTGGTTGCCTCCTGCACACACCCCAACCAGGGCCAGGGAACCTGCAACCAAGATACATACCCTTAACTGGAATCTAACCTGTGGACCAACCCTCCATCACTGAGCTAAATTGGCTGGGGCTACCTGTGGTTTTTGTTTTTATTCAAAACATTTGTCCTTGCATAACATTTCAGATATTTATTTGATAACTTTCCCCTCCAACAAAAACTTAAGGTCTACAAGAAACTTTTTCTTTTTTCACTCTTATATCCCCGTTGCTATAACAGTGCCAAGTAAGCATATAATTGGCATCAATAAATATTTATTGGATAATTAAATTAAATATACTTTAATGCTAATATTCCTTGACTCCTCAAGTATTTCTGATTAAAAGCTAATGGGTCTCTTCAATACCCTAACCAAGTATTGTCTTCCATGTGAAGTTTTCCTGGCAGATTTCTTCTGACCCAGAAACAACTGATAATCCCCTCTTTTGTGCTTCCTTTGCAGTTTAATATAGTCTTTCCTCCTATTACTCATCACTCAGTGTAACTTTTTGTTTTTGTTTGTTTGTTTGTTAATCATCACTGGGTTTATTTTTTCCATTGATTTTTACTGAGTAGAAGGAAAGGAGGGACGCATTGATTGGTTGCCTCCCTCGACAAGGCCAGGAACTGAACATGCAAACCAGGTCTGTGTCTTGATTGGGAATCAAATCCATGACCCTTAGGGTGCACAGGCCAACACTCTAATCACAGAAAAACACTTGCCAGGGCTAGTGAGTATATCTACTTCAAATTTTCTATAAGCTACAAGACCATTTAAAACTCATTTTTGTACCATCCTTCCTAGTGTTTGTTGAATGAAAAATGAGTAAATTTTTCCACCATGGAAGATGGGCTCATGTATAAATTCAAGAAAAGGGTCTTTCTGATTCCATAGTGATAGCTGAGGGAAATGAAGGAAAAAACAAACACCATCAAAACAGATCTTCTTGAAGAGTTGTTGGCTTCCATTCCTGAATCTACAATACTAGATCACATCCTTCTGCCCAGATCAAAGTTAAAGCTGATTGCCTTAACCATGAAGAATGAGGCCAGTAAGCTAGAGTAGAGCAGGAGAGACCTGATGCTGCCACGAGAACAGCAAAGTCCAGAATCAAAGAGAAGCCAGTGGAATGGTTCCCAAGGCAATACTGAGGCCTCTGAATCTCTTGTATCAGGGGGCCAACTATATCAATCTTTTATGAATTTGTACATGAGCCCATCTCTAACCTGTTAGGAGAGGAGAAGCAAAGCACATTTATTTCCAAGTGCCCAAGCTGCTGTGCTGAATAATAAAAAAATAAAAAACAAAAAAGGAGAAAGGAGAGAGTGAAAGCAACTGCTCTTTGCCTGCAAAGCTCTTCAGCCCTCACAGCCAAGGTCGCCACGCCTGTTCTTACGAGACACTCTCTCAGGATCAGGAAGACTGCTCTCTAGAGGGGCAGGTTTTGGCAAGATGTGCAGTGCACCTTTACCTTCAAACAGTCTTGATTATAAGTCAAAGCCTGATATGTCAACATTTTGAAGGATGAATATCTTATGCTGTTTTAAAATTTGACTTTGCCAAATCTTTTTGTTTAAAAAGAAAACATTTTTCTTATGTTTTTTATTTTTATTTTTTAATCCTCACCTGAGGATATTTTTCCCACTGATTTTGAGAAAGAGTGGAAGGGGCAGAGAGAGAGAGAGAGAGAGAGAGAGAGAGAGAGAGAGAGAGAGAGAGAGAAAGAGAGAGAGAGATAGCAATTGGTTGCCATCCTCACATATCTCAACCAGGGCCAGGAGCCTGCAACCAAGATATGTGCCCTTGACTGGAATTGAACCCAGGACCCTTCAGTTCACAGGCAGATGCTCCACCCACTGAGTCATACCACTTAGAGCTGGTTTTTCTTATTTTTAAAAATGTTTTTGCTTTTAGCATCTTGAAAAAAGTTTTATGCATTCTTACTAAAAGATTTATATTTTAAAAGATGTTTCTATCTCACATAAGATGAAACCAGTTTTCTTAATTTCCTTCATATAGTCAATATTTACTGGCTACCCAACTGCTAGATACCTTTAAGCACAAAATATAGTTTCTGTAGCCAAAACCGGTTTGGCTCAGCGGTAAAGCGTCAGTCTGCGGACTGAAATGTCCCAGGTTCGATTCCGGTCAAGGGCATGTACATTGGTTGTGGGCACATCCCCGGTAGGGGGTGTGCAAGAGGCAGCTGGTCAATGTTTCTCTCTCATTGACGTTTCTAGCTCTCTTATCTTTCTCCCTTCCTCTCTGTAAAAAATCAATAAAATATATTAATATATATATAGTTTCTGTAGGGGGTGGAGGAAGACATGCTAACACGGGGAAGTAAAGACCCTTCAGTACAGCAGTGATGGATAATCTAAGGCTGATAAAAGTTAAGGAAATAAATGCACAAAATGTAGTCATTAATTCCAAAATGCACCCAATTACTGGGCTTCCGCTATTTATATACTTGCTACACATAAACATTTTCTTTCTGGTCATCACTAAACCTGTCCCAAGTGCAGGTCACTACATATACCAGCTTCAAGTCAGAGTCGGGAAAGACACCCTCTGCCCCGAGTTCTTACCAACGAGCTGATGAACATTCAGTTGCTGTTCCCCATTTAATTAATTCTGATGAGCTATTGATTTACCACAACTGTTTGTCCTAATAATTAACTCCAAAATTAGAATGGTTGCAACCCATTTAGACAGCTGCCACAGAAAATAAGCATTTGAAAATGCTCTTGGTCAAGGAAACAGGGTAGAAATGGCGGCAGTTCAGCAGTAAATTTACAAGTATGTCTCAGGAGTTTTATTTTTCTATTGCAAGCAGTTAGCATACCAGCAGTGATGGCCGCAGGAATCATTACTAGCTGTAGTTATGCTGCTACTTCACATCAGTATAGCGAGGATAAACATGCAGCCTGAAGTGTGCTAATCGTGGAGTCGAGATAGCAACAGGCGTTGAACAATTTAGGTCAGTTCCTTGCAATGTTTAATTAGACTAATACATCCATTTGCAATTAATAGCAGATGTGACAAGCTAATGTGTCCATGTACAGACAAATTAACCTCTGCCCATCAGCTGCTTGGATCTGTGAGAAAGCTGCCATGTTTTGCGTCTATCTATCCAAGTCTAAATAAAATAAAATGGCAGGATAATCACAAACATAGATGTTAATAGAATACACTTCCCATAAAGCCATGTCTGTAGAAAATCATTTTTCAGGTAGGCCATCAGACTTCAACGGTGATAACAAAAGTGAGCATGTGTGTTATCCTTGACATTTTTAAAAATATGGTCACATAGATTATGTTCTTATTTCCCTGGTAATAGAAGTGATTCTGTAAGTTTTTAACGGTCGGTAAAGAGACCTATCTGTTCCTAATGCCCTTGAGGCCTAAGTCACTGCAATTTGGTGTCATCTCCTCAAACTAGAGATTTTTAAATTGCAGCTGGGAGCAATTCTGAAGGGAAAACTGAAGAATAAGACAAATTTTCACAGGGCATGACTTTTTTAAAAAAATATATTTTATTGATTCTTTACAGAGAGGAATAGAGAGGGATAGAGAGTTAGAAACACCGATGAGAGAATCATCCATCAGCTGCCTCCTGCACACCTCCTACTGGGGATGTGTCCGCAACCAAGGTACATGCCCTTGACCGGAATCAAACCTGGGACCCTTCAGTCTTCAGGCTGACGCTCTATCCACTGAGCCAAACCGGTTTCAGCAACAGGGCACGACTTTTGAAAGAAAGGAATTTTGGGTATTGGGTTTGTTTGGTTGAGGAAAAGGTCAGGAGCAGGACACAATTGCCAATCATTGCTATTCCTTCCAGCTTTCCCACAGAAAAGCTGTGGGCCTGCCTGAACCCTTGGAGGCACCCAGACCATCCCAGAGCTGGGCTATCTAGTCTTTTGGGGAAATAATAATAATAATAATAATAATAATAATAATAATAATAATAATAATTAGGTCTTGATTCTTGGTCTCTGAATAGTTGGCAAGGAGCCTAACGTGCTTGTAGGACTCACAAATTACCATGTCTCTGGGTCATAGAGGCTCTTAAAGATGTGACATCAAGAAGTCAAACCTCCCTTCCTACCCCGTGAGCTGAAGCCAGCTCCCAGAATCTTCCTGGTACCTCTCACACTCCTGGCCTACTTTCACTGCGCCAGTGACTCTGGCAGTTCGTAGGAAACTGGAGATGGCGTGGGAAATGCCCTCTTCCATAATACAGTGTCCATAGAATTCAATGGCTTACTCCCACTTCATTGTACAGTGTTTCTGTGGACAGGTCTTGAAAATCAACCATGTAGAAGCAGTACACGGAAAGTGATTTTGACATTGGAAACCCCCACAAGGTAAAATTCCTGCCAAGGAAAGAAGGCCGGCTGGAGACATCAAAAACTGCAGAGGGATATGGGAAATGGGCGAATGTGAAAAGGATAAAGCCCCTGGGATGATTTAGTCTCGAGGAGAGAAAGAAATGGGTCACTTAATGTCTCTTTAAATATAGGAGAAAGATTATTATTCAGAAGCTGTATCCGGATGTATGAACATTTCTCTACAGAGGATAGAACAAGAAACAATGGGCTCTAGCTAGAGAAGAAAAGGATATATATGTATAAAGAGGGGCTTCCTGGCAGTAGTGGTTATAAAGCATAGTAATGGGATACTAGAGAGGCTGTCAAATCCACTTCCCTACAGAATTTTAAGAACACGACAGACACCTCTCAGGAAAAATGGTTTAGATAAAACCTCCCTGGAGACGGAGGGATGGATCAGATGGCTTCTCAGGGGTCCTTTCAGCCCTATGTGTTTATCATTTAAAACTGGATGGCAACACTTTTTCAGATAAGCCTTATCTGGTAAACTAGCAACTACATCATTTCTTCTCCCCCCACCCCCAAGCCCTGTCCAATCTTATTTTCTTTTATATGCACCTTGCTTTGCTGATGCCTACTTGACACTTGCTCTTTGGATATTGTGCTCATGCGGCAGTAGCATGCTATCAGCACAGACGATCAAAGATGGATGGGGCGTTTGCAAGGACAGAGAGAAGATGGCTTCTCAGTATGTGGAATAAAGGAACAGTGGGCTCTCTGTACCTGGAAGAATCACCCCTGATAAAGCAAGCCCTATTTTAACAATTTTTTATAAGTGACTTCAATCTCTGTCCATGATACCGAAATATTTTGTTTTCGTGGGGTAAACCTTATGGCATATCACATACGGATTCATTTTCCTCAGCCTGGTGTTCCCTTGAAGTCAGACATCCCCTCTACTTACGGGGCCATCGTGAGTGGCTGGTGCTGGAGGGGACCCGAGGTGGCCATCGGAGTCCTCCATGGCACGAGGCAAACTTGAGAGCACGTGAACAGTGCTTCACAGTGTGAAGGGCTCTTCTGAACCCTGCGCTTTTCCAGTTCCAGATGGTTGCCTGTCTTCTCTCATTTAGAGTTTCACAGATGCACATGGGCTTCCCCGGACATACCCTCATAAGAGAAGGCTAAAAATTAAGAGTCTATGATTTACAAGGCCAAGAAATTAGTTTAGGTTCCTTGAGGATTATGCAAAATTATTTGAAAAGTAATTCAATATCTAAACTGAGAAACCTCACTATACTAAGTAGCATCAACAAAACCATCAGGTTTAAATTTAAATAAAACCACCATATGCGCAAGATGAATAGTACTTACATTGATAGCAATGCATGCACAAATAAATAAACAAACAAATTCATAAAGTAAGTTGGGCCCAGCTGGTGTGGCTCAGTGGTTGAGTGTCGACCTATGAACCAGGAGGTCACGGTTTGATTCCTGGACAGGATACATGCCAGTGTTGTGTGCTTGATTCCCAGTGCGGGGCAGGTAGAAGGCAGCCAATCAATGATTATCTCTCATCTCTGATGTTTCTATCTCTCTCTCTCGATCTTCCTTCCTCTCTGAAATCAATAAAAATATAATATAAGAAATAAGTTGGAATAGTGGGTAAAATCTTCAGTCCACATGTTCATGCATGCAAGAAATGTCACATTTTTTATTTTTGATTAAATTTATTTTGAGCCTTCACTTGGCAGAGTATGGGAAACAAAATCTCAGGCTATTCCAGGTCTCCCTTTGTGTTCCACTGGGAGGCCATGAGTTCCAGGGCTTTTATGGGGTATCAAATCATGGGTTGGGAGTGGCCGGTCCTCAGTATCATCTAGTGTCCATGCTGGCATCCACCGACATGTCTGCCATCCCATCTGGTCTTCAGTCCTCAGTCGATGCACATTACTACTTTGTGCTCCTTGTCCCCGCTCCAAAGCTTCTTCAGGTGCCAGCTAGCTCCCTACTACTTTTCTCCCCTCTTGGCGGGTGGGAGACATCACATTGCTCCCAGTTATACTGAGGACTCAGAATTGCTACAGGTTCCTTTCTGCAGAAAGGACTAGCTGCATAATTTGCAGGGCAGAATGAAATGCTAGCCCCTTGTTCAAAAATTATTACAAATTCCAGGAGGGCAATAGGAGAACTTTAAACCCAGTGTAAGGCCCTGTGTGACTACACAAGTCACTCACTCCATAAGCCGATTCTCCTCCTCCTGCCACACACCATGCTGAATGTCAGCAATAAGATGCTTCTTCCTACGCAAGGCATAGGGCCACCTGTTCTTGGTAACGCAGACCTTCCTCACCACCGGAATTAACCTGGGGCGAGGTGCTGGGTGCACACCACACAGGGCCCTTCTCTCAGGTTCAGGGAACCCAGGCCGCCTTACTTCTCTTACTCATCTTTCTTCCTCCCACACAAACAAACCTGTGAACTCCATCAAGTCCCAAGGCAGGGAGTGTGACAGCTTTGGCTCTTTTCTATTCTCCTTAATATATTTTTATCCAGGGAGTGGGAAGATCTGCTTCTGCCCTGAGACCTTTAGCTCTTAGACCTTTGAAATTAAACTAAACTAAAAGAGCAGGCTATCAATCAAAGAAAGTTTTTTTTCTTAAAGAATATTATATCTTCCATTTACTATGCAAACTATTTTGAAACACAAAGCTCTGTTTTGACTCCCTTTTCTCTCTTTCTGCTGTGATATTCCTTCCTGGAGTTAACTAGCTCTAAATACTCCTGCACCGGATGAATGGAGAAAGAGCTGATAGGTAACATAAATGGAGGAGGGGGAAACTATTGGCCTCAGTCTACCAATAAGGGAGGTTACATACATTGACCAAGGTCACACAACTAATTAAATGGTAGAGCTGGGCTCTCAGTCTGTGTGGTTTGCCTCTTGAGTCTATCTTAATTGTAATGCTACGCTGCCTCTTGTACTAAGCACTAATACATCACAACTTTAGTGTTTATGATAATGATAAAGTAGTGATAATTGGTTCCTTACCTTCCCCAGAAACAAAAACATATCAAGGTATAAAGACCATCAAAACAAATATATTTAGGATACAAAAAACATTTTTGTTTATTTGGCCATTTATTATCTTACTAGTGGCCTGGTGCATGAAATTTGTGCACAGGTCGGGGGGGGGGGGGTTCTCTCAGCCCAGCCTGCACCCCCTCCAATTGGGGACCCCTTGAGGGATATCCAACTGCACCCTCTTGCAATCTGGGACCACTGGCTCCTAACCGCTCACCTGCCTGCCTGCCTGATTACCCCTAATTGCCTCTGCTTGCTTGATCACCCCTAACTGCCCTCCCTTGCCAGCCTGATCTTGCCCAACTGCCCACCCTGGCTGGCCTGATCACCCCTAATAGCCTCTGCCTCAGCCCCTACCACCATAGCTTTGTCCAGAAGGAAGTCAGATGTTCAATCTACCTGGTCAAATTAGCATATTACCCTTTTATTAGTATAGATAGATTATATAGAATAGGATTGCTTAAATAGGGGGAAAGCCATTTTCAGCAGGAGGAGATAGATGCTCTTGGCAAACAGAGATATATAATTCCTATATTTGCACTGATAGCCAGCCATATGCACTAGACTGGCAAACTGGTCATTAAAAATATTGAACCACTTTCTTACACCTTATACCAAACAGCTGTTGCCCTTAAAACCGCTCCTTATACACCACCTTAGGTTCTGCCTTTGCAGTTCATCCAGATTAGGCTCCAATTAGTCAGTTTCTATGCCATTCAGCGTCAAAAGCTCCACCTCCTAGGTAGCCATTAGCTCCTCGCAGTTCACCCAGAACTGGGTCCAGAAGCTACTCTCATAAAGCATCTAATAAGTCATTTTGTCTGATATGTGGTCTTTTATTTTTAGATGACATTTTATCCTCCTGATCTTTATTGTAACTCATACTATTAGATAAAGTTACAGAGAATATTTTAGTACTCTGATTGTGGGTTGGCCTTTTTAAGCAAGGAAGGAAGCTATCTTTTATCAAAAGACAGGCAAACTATGTAAAATTCAAAACTTCCAGGTAATCATAAGCCAAGTTATATGACAAACAAACATAATACTTGTATCATAAATAAAATCCAAACATATAAATAGCTTCTGTAAATTAATACAAAAAAGATAACTCAATAGAAAAATTGGTAAATAATATAAAAAATGTGCTCACAAGAATGGGAAACAAATCAACAGTGTACATGAAAATATACTCAATCTCGTTAACAACCAAGAAATAATAATTAAAATGATAATGAGATAACACTTTTTGCCCACTGGATTATCAAAAAAGAGAAAAATATATAATATCCAAGGTAGCAAATATGTGGGCAAATATATTCTCATATGCTATTGCAAAAGTATAAATTTTAATATAATTTTTTAAAAAGAAACTTGGCAATACCTATCAAAATTTGAAATGTATATACTCTTTGATTTAGCAATCCACTTTTAGGAATCTAATCTATAGAAATATTGTCAGTGCACTCAAAGCTATATGTACAGGATTTTTACTGCAATATTATTGGTGTTAGTTTTTAAAAATGTATATAAAAGTTCAACAAAAAGGACTGGCAAAATAAAGATAAATTAAATAATATCTCCCTCACAAAAAAAGAATTTTTTCCATATGAATATCTATTTGATTCAATACCATTTGTTGAAAGGATTTCTTTTACCCCATTAAGTTGCTTTGTCAAAAATAAATAAATTTTCATCCTGGCTGGTTTTCTCAGTGGTTAGAGCATCAGCCCACGGACTGAAGGATCACAGGTTCCATTCCAGTCAAGAGCACATTCCTCGGTGGTAGGTCCCAATTGGAGCACATGCATTAGGCAATCAATTAGTGTGTGTCTCTTGCATCACTATTTCTATCTCCTGTCTCTTCTAATCCCACTCCTGAAAATCAATGAGAAAAAAAAAAATTCTTGGGTGAGGATTAACAATAACAAAAAGAAAAAAAATCAACTTCCATATACAAATGGATCTATTTCTAAACTCTATTCTCATTCAATGATCTTTATGTCTATCTTTTCAACATTATCAATTTATCTTGATAAGTGTAGCATAATAAGTCTTAAAATCAGGAAAGATAAGTCTTCTATCTTTGTTCTTTAAAAATTTATTTGGCTTTTTCTAGGCCCTTTATATCATGTCCATACACCTTTTAGAATCAGCTTGTCAATTTCTAACCAAAAAATAGCTGAATTTTTATTATACCTGTAGATCAATTTGGGGAGAATTGCCATCTTAAGAACATTGACTTTTCCAATCCATGAACCGTAAGACTTTTAAGACAATATTGTTTATATATGTAACTCAAGCTTTCTCAAACCTAACTTTTACAACCTGGACATGTAAATAAATTCATTCATTCACTCATTCATTCACTCCTTTAACAAAAGTTTAAAGTACTTACCAGCCTCCTTCCCTTCGAAGTGCTCTCTTGGATTTTATAGGGCTAAGTCAATAGTTACATCCAATTCCTTTCCCTTTACCTACTAATAAGGCCTATGGCCCTCCTGTATTTCTGGGTGGGGCTTCAAGGAATGCCCTACCTGTGAAGTCTGCTCATCCTAAGAACTCCAGCCCAGGGACTGTGTTCAAGATTGCACTTTGCCCATCAGGAGTGTGAGAGAGCTAAGTGTTTTTGCATCTTTGTCTGAAGTCAATGTTAGCTTCATCCCTAGATGACAGATAAGAAAACTAAAGCCCAGAGATGGTAAGTGACTTCGCTAATTCCACACAGACACTAAGTGATAAAACCTGAATTCAGATCTAATTAGTGTAAGTTCAGTTGATTTCTCCACTAGCTGTTGTTATCTCACAACCTTGTAGAGCCTTTCAGAACACATGCATTTGTAAGTTACGCTGTTACCTGTCTGCTATGAAAGAAGCCAGGTGCCTTCTACCTTGCTCCCAAGAGCCCTGTTAGGGCTCTCACACAGAGCAGGGCCTGTGAGAGGAAGGTTCTTTGTGTCACGCTTTCTTAGATGGCTTTCAGGGGGAGTCAGGAACCCTCTGAAACTACACTTAACCGTTTCTACATATGCATACACGTATCTTTTTTTGGTGCGCACATATGCAACTTGCATCTGTTTTCTGAAGTGGTACTGGCCTGTCCGAAAGTTCTGAGCTACCACCCTACTGACAGAGCCTACCATTAGGCCATTTGCCTGAGAAGAAGCAAGCTAATTTATTTATTTATTGAGCACAGATAGTAAAAGCCATGGTCAACATTTAAACCAACTAAGGAAGCAACAGAAAATACTAAGTGGTGAATACGTGGAGGGGAGAGAGAGAGAGAGAGAGAGGGAGAGAGAGAGAGAGAGAGAGAGAGAGAGAGAGAGAGAGAGAGAGAGAGCGAGCTACTGTTGTTGAGGAAAGAGAAGGGATATTGTGGATTCCTTAGGGAGGACTTTAAGGAGGCAGAACAGGAATTGAAACTTGAAGGATGGATGTCCTGGAACTTGCTCTCAGGAATAAACAAGAATGAAAGCCCTTTGCTCCCGGGGCCGATTCAGTGTCAGTGGGTAACCAGGCATCTATGGCCACCAGGTTACCGTTAAATGCAACTTGGCTGTTGTCCTGTTGGGTCATCAGCATTCAGCTAGTGCCATAGCATAAAGGGGGAAAGAAACGCTACACTGAAGAGAAGATAAAAAGAACCCAGCAAGCAGAAAATAAAATGCCTTGAGTCCATTTTTCGACTCAAACCCACTAATCGATCCTTCTGACTCTAAGTTGAGCTAACATAGGACATAATATACACCCAGATCAGTAGCAGCACACACATTTTGACATAATTTGTCCATGGAAGAGAAAGTCATTTTACAGAAGTCATTAAAACATTGTCTAAAGGAGTCCAACGTGAAACACTCCAGGGATAACACTGGAAAGACTGTCATCAGGAGGCCTAGGACACTGCAGCTTTAGGAAATAGAAATTTTTCTATAACTTTCTATTTTAAAATAAATATGAATTTAAAGGCATAGCTTCAATAAAATTTATCACAAAAACATTTGAAAAACCTAACACTTGAAACAGAAAAACAAACCACACACTTAAGTATCTGAATAATTACACTTAGTTCCAAGACCTAAATGAGCATGGGTTATAAAACTATTCGAAGGCATTTGTGACTAGGTTGGCTTCTGGGGATAAAGTTGATGAGATGGCTTCACATATAAGGAAAAGCCTGTCCCATCACTCATCATTTCAGTAAACATTCACAGAATTCCTACTATGTGCCAAAGAGTATCCATCCTCTCCATTGGAAACGTAAAGATGTGTGACGCCTCCATTGGAAACGTAAAGATGTGTGACGCCTGCCGCTCTGCTTTATCTCTGCAGATCATCCTCAGTGGCTGAGAGTGAGGCAAGCCCTTCCCTCTGGAACCTTCAAAGCTCACAATCAGAGCACATCTCCAGGTGAGAAGTAAAACACCACGGCAAGCACACCTTATCTTCATCAAAACTTGTTTTAATTAAATAACGTTAGAGTTGCAAATGATGCCACCATTGTAGAATGGAAAACTTTTGGAATACTCTGTGCTTACCATGACATCTATGGGCAGTGACCATTCAGGTTGTCTTCCAATGTTAATCCACTTGTGCTTTTAACAAAATGTTCTTGCATTTTGACACTCATCTTAATGAGAACTATCTTTGTCTTTTTTGTTAATTTTTTGATAAAATCTTTTTACATCTTAACACACCTTAATAATGACCACTGTTTACAAAATGGCCTTTTGTAAAATATTTTTACCTTTTGTCATACACTGGCTTGGGACTGGGTACACAGTACACTGTCTCATTTAACCTCACAGCAACTATGTTGAGTAAGTTCTATCAAAACTATTTGCATAACAGAGTGACACTAGAGCCATATCACCAGTGAGTGGCAGATCTGGGACTACACACTGGTCTAAGTGATTCCAAAACTCTGGTCCTTCCACTCCTTGCTTTTGATAACAATATGTCTTGCCTTAATCTTGTCTTTTCAAAAGATCCAGATGACGAGGCATTAGGACCCATTTCTGCTGATTCTGCCATTGCTCAGCCATTTCAGATAGTCTTTCCTGCCTCTTGCCATCCCTCAGCACGTTGGCCATTCTCAGGGTAATCCAGAGTTCACACAAATAAAAAATTGGCCAACTAAAGTAAGTGAGGTTAACAGGGAAAAGATATTCAATGTGCCGTAAATGCAGACTCTTGAATAAAGTTCATTGGCATTTGTAGTAATGAGTAAAAAGCAACAAACTTTCATGAGACTTTTTTGCTGTCTCTCAGCCTGCACTTCCAAGAAAGCTTTGGAATTGTTAAATGTTATAGCCTAGCAAAGATAGAATAAACAGAATTCCACTAAATAAGATATTTATGTGCTAAATAACAAATGTCTTTGTCAATCAGTTAGATAATTGAAAATAGAAAATGTAAATTGTTTGGTGGGCACACTACACACATCCTGACTAGTAGAGATTTCTTAAGGGGTTAATTATTAATTCTGTAACATATCATAATGGTATACATGCAGTTCATTATTATTGATATAACAATTGGTGAATTTTTGAAAAATATATATCTTATTAAATTTTTTTACAGAGAGAAAAGGAGAGGGGTAGAGAGTTAGAAATATCAGTGAGAGAGAAACATCCATCAGTTGCCTGCTGCACACTCCCTACTGGGTATGTGCCCACAATCAAGGTACGTGCCCTTGACCAGAATCAATCCTGGGACACTTGATTTCACAGGCCAACGCTCTAACCACTGAGCCAAACCAGTTAGAATACAATTGGTAAATTTTAACTTTAAAAACACAACTGGGTGTTTCTGTGACACAATCACTTAGCATATTCAGTGGTTACCAAAATGTTGGTGGTTCAATCTGGGTGTGATTTATTTATGAATATAAGATTTTCCTGCTGTTTATCACCTGTGAATTTCCTCATGTAAATTTTACCCTCTGTATTCAGGGTCCTAGTAACCTCACATCTGCTACTTGTCAAGGGCCAACTACTTCACCAATCCTCTGATACCTGTCAAGTGCTACTCCACTTCCCCAAACCAATTCTCACAGAACATCCTCTGGGATATCAGAATGATACATAATAATACATAATAAATAATACAGCAATGAGTTACCACATCACACCTGTTAGAATGGCCAAAATTCAAAACACCGACAACACCAAATGCTGATGAAGATGTGGAGCAACAGGAACTCCCATTCATTGCTACTGAGAGTGAAAAATGGTGCAGACACTTTGTTTGGTTGTTCCTTAAAAACCCTATACAAACTCGTATATAATCCAGCAATCACGATCTTTAGTATTTACCCATGAGAGTTGAAAATGTATGTCCACACAAAACCATGCATGCATACATTTATAGCAACTTACTCATACTTGCCAAAATTTGGAAGCAACCAAAATGCCCTTCAGTTAGTGAATGAATCAACTGTGGTACATAGAGACAACGAAATATTATTCAGTGCTAAAGTGAGCTATCAAGTTTTGAAGAGACATAAAAGAATTTTAAATGCATGTCACTAAGTGAAAGAAGCCAGTCTGAAGAAGCTAACATACTATATGATTCCAACTATTAGACATTCTGAAAAAGGCAAAACTATGGAGATAATAAAAAGATCAGGGCTAGGAGGAGTTGAGCTGTGCATATGCAGAGTACAGAGGCTTTTTAGGGCAGTGAAAATATCCCAAATAATACTCCAATGGTGGATGTATATTACACATTTGTCCAACTCATAGTAGGCACAACACCAAAAGTGAAACTTTTGTAAACATGGAGTTTTGTTGAAAATGATGCATTAATCTAGGCCAGTGTTTCCCAAACTTCTCTCATGATGAGAATCACCTGGTGGAGTTGTTAAGACACAGATTCCTGAATCCCAACTAAGAAGTGCTAAACTAGAATTTTTGGGAACATATAGGTAAAATTGTATACTTAACTAGTGCTCTAAGACAGATGTTATATACAGAGCACTAAGTTAGGTATGCAATTTTACCTATATGTTCTCAAAAATTCTAGTTTAGCACTTCTTAGTTGGGATTCAGGAATCTGTGTCTTAACTCCACCAGGTGATTCTCATCATGAGAGAAGTTTGGGAAACACTGATCTAGGCTCATTGATTATAGTAAGTAATCCACTCTGGTGGGGGGTGTTGATAATGGGGCAGGGAGTATACAGGAAATCTCTATCTTCCTTTCAAATTTGTTATGAACCTAAAAATACTCTGAAAAATATAATATTTTAAATATATCTGGTATACAGACAATTACAAATAGAGAAAAATGTTTCATTTAGATAAAAGGTAACAAACTGATCATATTTGATTCATTTAATTTTCTTCTCAGTGGGTATAAATAACAAACCAACTTAAAGATAGTTAAGTTTTGGTGAAATACCCATTTTTCTTTTTTTTAAATTTCTTTATTGATTAAGGTATAATTTTTTCTTATAACAAAAAGATAGTTATTTTAAAAAGAAACATCATTATTATTTGAGTGTATTCAACTCACAATGCTGCCAAGGGTGCAGTGGGTGGGACAGGAAGTGAAGTTCCTTAGAAGGAAATGAACAGACATGAAGACTGGGAAAGGATCCTTAGTTGGCTGTAAGTTACATAACCAGTAAACATGAAATGCTGTATAGCACAATGTTTTTACACAAAGGCTGAATTATGAAACAACAAGATTAATTAAAAATCATTAATATTCACTTGAAACCAAATACATAACCTTTTATAGGAGAGAATAAAACTAGTGCTAGCCTATTAAGCCTTGCTGTTTTACTTTATTTTTAAAAAGAGGCTCTAAAATGTTTCTTTTTATGCCCCTCATCTTTCACATCTTGAATTGAAGGAGATTTTTCTTTGGGGGGAATATAATCAAAGGCGAAATATATGAGAAGCCTGATAATTTCAGAGTCTTCATTTCAAGCTATTAAAGATGAATTGCATCATTTCCTCTCTAAAGATTGAAGCTCTCCAAAATGAACAGATGAAAGGTCTGAGCTTTCTAGGGCACTTGTTCATCCACTTATACAAATAGCATATAATAACATGCATTCTAAAACTAGTTATTTTTCCTTTAGTGTCTCAAAACAGTATGAATTGATGCAGTCTAGATCAGCTATTAAGCCCCTCCATTGCCTGCCCATCAATAGCAGGTCAGCACCAGAGGTTCACAGAGCTGCATTACCGAGCCACGGAATTACCAAACAATGATCATCTTAGAAAATTAGATTCTCCATCAAAAACAAAATTTTTGTGTGGCTGAAATTATGATTCTGGGTGCAGGCCTCCAGCTCCAGCATCAACATTGATGCAAAATTGATGAAACTTCCAAGTGAAATTGCATTGTTTGATCTTCACAGCCCTGGAATAACATAGCCTAAAGCTACAGTTTCTGTAAACTTACTTTGCACAAACGACTTAGCCAGTACGGATGTATTGACACAGAGTGCCCATGAATGACATTAGGGCTACTTAGAAAAGAGACAAAGTAACAGCAAAAGAATGCAGCAATTGGTTCTGAAAATTACCTTTTTCCAGTGAACCTCTCTGAAAAATTACCTTTTTCTGCTGAATCTCACTCAAAAATTACCTTTTCCAACTGAAGCTCTCTCAAAGTGCCTTGATGTTAAGCAATATAGTTTTAAGTTGAAAATGTCACAAGGCCATGAAAAGAAATTGATAGAAAATTTCAGGGTTCCTTGTTGATATTTGAAGCAGCCTGTGGATTTTTGTTCTTTAACACAGACCTGCTCTGCTGTGCTACCACTTTGATTTCTGTATTGCCAAAAACAGCATGTTTCTAGGCTTAATGGCTTCACAGAGAAGAGTAGGAAGGTGATTTATTTATTGCTGCTGAGGTTCTGTTGCCAGTAGGAAATTGGTAAACATATATTTTCAAAATCCTCACCATTCACTTTTTAAAAAGTGCAGTAAATAAAATTTTGAACTTTTTTTTTTATTATCTTTTAAGCAAGAAACTGTAACTCTAGTTACTACAGTACCCTCTTAGAAGTTGGGTACTTGAAGTGAGTTTTTATCTTCCCTAACAGAAAGAATTTTATTTCTTTGGTCAAAAGAGGCAAGAAAGGCATCATGCATCTTGGAAGAAGGATCGTTGGATTGGACATCCAAGGACCTGGGTACCAGCCTGCAGTCTGCCTTTCCAGCAACATGACCTTGGGCGAGTCCTTGTGGATTAAGGGAACGGACAGGATGATGTCAGATGTTCCTTCCAATTCTAACATTCTAACAGTTTTCTCTGCATCCAGATTTAAAAGTTGTAGATTATTTTTTGCTTTGTTGTGTGTGTTTGTCTTTCTGTGGGTGCCCATTAATAACCAAAGAAATACTGCCCAGTCTGAGATGCTTTAGATATGTCTTTTATAGAAAAAGAGGGGTGACCTAAGATGGTAAGGAAATTACCAAAGTAATCAACCCCTCCCTACAATGTTCCCTTTCTTCTTTCGCCTCCTCCTTTGCCAGGGTCTGCCTCTTCTCAACCCTAAATTCTCCCTCTTTGTGCCATCTCTTGACTTTCCTTCGTTTCCTTTAATTCTATCTTCACTTACAAGTCTTTTATTTTCTCCTTAATACCTGCCAAAATGACCTGCTGGTGGAACTCAAGATTATGAATTATATGAACTGCTTTAGTAAAGCAGTCTTTAAAATTTTCAAGTTTATGGAAGAATTAGGATTAGAGGTGCACCACATGACCAATTGGGCTAAGTGCTTAATCGTCAATATTGATTAAAATCAATATTCTACCAAAGTTGAGGTTAAACAAATTATGGAGTAGTATACTGTAATTAGAATTTTATTATTAACTATTTTTAATTTTATTTTCTCATTGCTAAACTGCCCTGGTAGTCTTTATCCTGCATATTTACGATATGGAGTCCCACATTAAAGTGCACACAATATTTGGGTTCCCTTCTAGCAGGGCTTTGTGATTTTGTATTTGAGAAGGAAATTTCCCTCTAGAGACAAACATCCAAATTTCACTGGGTGAAATCAAGTCACATGACCTCTGCTCACTGCAAGGGTCAAGTGTTGGGTTTTCCAAACCTCTATAATGGAGGTAGGCAAGGGTAAAAGGAGACAAATATGGCTTTGGAAAAGCTGATTATTAATTTTTGCTTCAGCTTACCATTACCGTTTGGGAACAAAAAAAAAGTCAATTCAGCTATCCTAAAGGTGGGTAAATTGAGATTGAGGATATCAGAAAGCAAAAAAAATAACATAATGTATTATATACATACATACAAACACTAATATATACACATTACATGCAGTATATGCATTTATATACATATATATATATTTTTTTTCTCATTTGACTTTCCTCAGATCTATCTGTCTTTTTCTCTTTGCGTTGACTGGGCTATATGAAGAAAGAAATTACCCTTTTTTTATGAGATGTTCTCCCATCAAGAAATATTAAGCAAAAGCCATGATATGACAATTTTAAGAGGAAGAAATATAAAATTGCCAAGATTTTCAACTTAATGAATAATAGAAAATTAAGATACTGATGACATAACTATTTTTTCCAGAAAATTGCATTTTCATATCTTGCTGATAGTTATAAACTGAAACAGAAAAATTTTTAAAACTTCTACCAATTAAAATAGGAATTCTATTTCTAGAATCTTATTCTGAAAAAATAAGAATATGTGAAGAGATTTATCCATAACTATAATTGTCTATATTGCTTATACTAGTAAATAACCAATGATATAACTTTATGTATATCATTAGAAAATTACTTAACTAAGTTGTAGAATGGATTCAAAGTTAAATGAATTTTGAATGGATGCACGGCATTCTGCTTTTAATTTGTTTCTCCAAGAAATGATAAGTTTCAAAATTTTATTTTATTTTTTTGAAAAATTTATGGACTAAATAAAATAAAGTCTCTAAAATTTATAAACAGCTATCAGTGGGATGTGGAAGAACATGCCCTCCCATACTTTATCATGGGAATGTAAACTGTCTGAAGGGGATTTTCAATATTTAACAACTCTGCAAATGCATTTGCACTTTGTTCCACTAATCCCACTTCTAAAACTTTATGCTTAAAATATACTTTAAACAATGTGAAAATGCATAGATGTAAGGTTATTCATTTGTAATTGAATGAATTCTTTGTAATTGAATATATTGCAAATTTCTAAATGTCCAAACATAGGATATTGGTGAATAAATTATACTATGTATAGACAAACGAGTACTATGCAGTTATTAAAAAAAATAATTAGAATTCTTTGGACCGATAGATTTTTCCAGGAAATTTTTAAAAATATATATTTTTATTGACTTCAGAAAGGAAGGGAGAGTGAGAGAGGGATAGAAACATCAATGATGAAAATGTCCAGGGAGACTGGTCCACTATCAGAATAACTTCAAATTGTCCCAGTCACCCATGGGACAATGGGATCTCCATAAATAATCATTGGGAGGTGGTGGAGAAGGACCATGAAGGTCTCTATTTTTTTTGAGGAAAACAATGAAGAGAGAAGGCAAGAGAGATCTTCTTTAGAAGAGAGAAGAACCTGTAACATTGATAACCAAACTTCCCTCTGAGGTGGATTCCTATCTGGCAGCGACCCAGACAGAGGCAGAGTCCAACATAGCTTCCTATGGAAAAGAATGGTCCTGCTGGGTGATGCCAAGACATGGATCTCGAATTGCCAGGGCACTGGCACAGATGCCATAGAGATGTGTGTTAGCAGCTGCAGAGGCAAAGCAACCAAAATTTTGTGGTCAACAGCAAACTCTTAACAAGTGTTTAAAGCTTAACAGAAATGAGAAGGGCTACTAGAAGAGTTTCTAGTAGCAAAGCTCTTTCAGACAGAAATCTTGTGAAATGTTGTATAGTTTTCTTTCTAAAACTTTAGCTCTGCCTGCTAGCTGTATAGGGTGGGAAGGCCTTATACAGACTGACCTCCAGCTCCAGCAATATTCATAAGTCACGGCACAACAACCACGCTGCTTCCAAAAGAAATTTTCTTGGCTTGATTTTATAACTGATTGCCTTTTCAGTTGGTAAATAAATCTGCTCTCCCCTCAGACAAGGCTAATGCTTTCTGGTTTGGTTGCCAAATATTATACTTTCAGAAATTCTCAATTCATTTTTAATAAACATTTATGTCACACTGAATTCGTACCAAGCACTATGGTACGTACTATGCAAATGCTAACTCGTATTCTGTCAGGCCCTTCTTCCTGTGGGGGTCACACACGGAGAGGGCTGCAGTTTTTAACTGTTCCGCACTCACTGGAAACATTATGTTGTCTAGTCCCCACCAATTGCAGATGATCCCCCACAGTGTGTTCTCTGGGGCTGAGTCCTGACCTGATGTAAATGGTCCCCCTCACTTTCCCCCAAAGAGGCAGCCATTAGAAATGGTTTTCTTTACTTGGATTGATCCCACTACATAGGGGCAGAGAGAACATTTACCCACCAATCTTTTATTTCCTCTCGCCCCTGGATGTTTCTACCTTCCCCATCTGCAAGCCTGACAAGCGTACTGTAAGACAGATTTGCTACACTGTGATGGAAATATCTCGTTTTCAAAAATCTTCTATCAAATTTTAGTCCCCCAGGCCCCTTTTTTCTGCTTTCCATTCTTTCCTATTGGTTAACACCTTTCTAATAATCAGGTGTTCAGAGCTGTATCATCTTATCACTTTGCAGGTTCAGTTTCCAGGTGCTGTTTACTGTGACTCTAGGGCTTTGGAGGCATTTCTGCCACTCACTGGATGTCCCTGTTTCCAGTTATCTCTCTCCAGGCACTTAGCTCCTTCCTACCTTAAACTTTAGTTATTATCTGCCTCACATCTCTAGTCATACTGGGTTTCTTTCTATTGTTGCTTGTCAATCCATAATGCGTACTGCATGTCCAGATTTATAATGACCTCATAATATAATTTCTGTGTTATTTAAAGTTACTTTAGAGAGTTAACAAATGCCATCAAGAGCTAAAAGGAGTATATTAGTGATGATAAAAGAGTTTACATTCATTGAATACTTTCCACATGCCTGGCACCAGCTAAGCACTTTCGAATATACTATTACAGTAAATACAAGTCTGTAGGTGCTGTTGTCAACTTTTTTTCTTTCTTTTTTTTTTTTTACAGATAAAGAAACCTGTGGTTTAGAAAAATTAAGTAATCTGCCCTGGCTGGTTTGGCTCAGTGGACAGAGCATTGGCCTGCAGTCTGAAGGGCCCAGGTTCAATTCCAGTCAAGGGCACATGCCCGGGTTGTGGGCTCAATCCCCAGGAGGGGTCATGCAGGAGGCAGCTGATCAATGATTCTTTCTCATCATTGTTGTTTCTATCTCTCTCTCCTTCTCCTTTCCTCTCTGAAATCAATAAAAATGTACTTAAAAAAAGAAAAAGATAGAAAAATTATCCACACTATATATACTTGCTTTAAGTTGCAAAGATAGTAAGTGAGAAGATCAGGATTTAAACCCAGATTATGGATTTAATCATTAATCTACATTGTTTTCACCTGTATTTTATAAGAACCATATGTAAAAAAGGTTGTATTTAGTTTTTCTTACTATTTTAAATAATATACAATAGCTAATTTAATTTTTTTTTCCAACTGTGGGAAAGCCTTGATAATTGGTTTACTGTGCAGAAGTAAAGCAACAAACAATATGTGGTTAAAAAAAGATACATGATAGAGTATTAAGACACTTCACAGAGACACATCAGGCATAAACACTGAAGGAGACTTCCGAAAATATCATGTCCAAAGACAGTAGTCCAGCCTTACGTGTAGCTTCCCTTTTCATGGTTTCAGTTACCCATGATCAACTGTGGTCCAAAATATGTTAAATGAAACATTCTAGAAATAAACAATTTTAAAAATATATATTTATTGATTTTTTACAGAGAGGAGGAGAGAGGACAGTGAGCCAGAAACGTCGATGAGAGAGAAACATCGACCAGCCGCCTCCTGCACACCCCCCACTGGGCATGTGCCGCAACCATTGTACATGCTCTTGACCGGAATCGAACCTGGGACCTCTCAGTCCACAGACCAATGCTCTACCACTGAGCCAAACCAGTTTCAGCCAATGTATCATTTTTAATTATGCACTGTTCTGAGTAGTATGGTGCAATCTCACACCATCCGACTCTATCCCAACTGGGATATGAGTTTTGTCCAGCATATCCACACTATATACACTACCTGTCCATTGTTAGTAGCCATCTTTATTCAGGTAGCCCTCATTGTACTGAATAATGGCCCCCCCAAACACAAGATTCGCAATGCTGGCAATTAGGATCTGCCAAGAGAAGCCATAAAGTATTTTCTGTAAGTTAAAAGGTGATACTTTTCACTTAATAAGGAAAATATAAATATCCCATCTAATAAAAGCATAGTATGCAAATTGACCACCAGCCACGCCCACAAGCCAATCATGAGTGAGCATGCAAATTAACCCAATCAAGCTGGCTGTGGCCACAGAGAAAGCAGGAGGGAGGCTTGGGTTTTTCCTGGTGATAGAGGAAGCCAAGCTTTCTGCACATGCTGGCTGGCTGAGGCCTCCACTCCAGGCTACAAAGTTTCAATTACAGAAGATAAATAAATCTCAACAAAATGGCGGCAACCTAGCTGCTGGAGAGAGAAGGAGGCTAGGGTTTCCCCCAGGGATGGAGGAAACCAAGCTTTCCACACACCCTGACATGGCTTAGCCTCTGCTCCAGGCTAAAAAGTTTCAATTGTAGAAAATAAATAAATCACAGATACCAGGGCCTCCACTTGGGTCACTGGGAGGCATGACCAACCTGCAAACCACCACAGGCCCCTTGCCTAGACTGTCCCACTTCCCAAGGGATCCACCATCCTGATTGGGACACCCTTCAGGCCAAACCAGCTGGTCCCCACCCGTGCACCAGGCCTCTATCCTATCTAATAAAAGTGTAATATGCAGATTACCATCACTCCAACACACAAGATAGCTGCCCCCATATGGTCAAAGATTCTGCCCTCATGTGGACACAAGATGGCCACCACAAGATGGCCAGTAAGAAAGGGCAGGCCTCCAAGGGACCAGGCCTCCAAGGGAGAGCAGTTGGGGATGATCAAGCCTGCAGGGGAGGGCAGTTAGGGGTGACCAGGTCAGCAGAGGAAGGAAGTTGGTGGCTACCAGGCCTGCAGGGTATAGCAGTGGGGAGGACCCAGACCTGCAGGGGAGAACAGTTCAGTGCCACCATCTTTGAGGGTGAGGCAGTCAATTGGCATATTCCCTCCTTATTGGCTGTGGGCACGGCCATCTTTTGCAACAGCATGAGGGTCAGTTAGCATATTCCCTCTTTATTAGATAGGATTGTCATTAATATCTCACTATACCTAATTTATAAATTGAACTTTATCACAGGCATGTTTGTATAGGAGAAAACATAGCATATGTAGGGTTCAGTACCATCAGTGGTTTCAGGGAACCCACTGGGGTGGGGGTGGGGGCTTGAAACAAATAAGGGGAAACTACTGTATCTTATTTGAAAGAGGAGGACCCTGAGTTATATAAATGACTTGATAAAGTTTACAGATGTATTCACAGCAGAGCACGGTTTGAATCCCAGTGTTCCTTCCACCCCAAGTTCCTGACTGAATGCTGAGGCAAAGCAGCTTCAGGGAGCCACCCAGGTGCTCATCCCTGGGCCTCTATGGCTCTCTGAGCCAGAGGACCAGAGCCCTCTATTGCTGTAGTGCAATAGTGGGCTCTTGCACTTGCAAATTAAATATTGCATTTTGCCCTCCCAGTGTTGCCTCTGCTATTACCCATATACCTGTCTTCAATTAAAATGCAGGCCAGCTCTATTTTCTGTTCCTGACCTAGCATTGATGACAACCTACAGAGGCTGCTTACTTACTTCCCTGGTCAATTATCAATCCAGTTCTATCACTCTTCACTCCATTTCCTCTGCCTGCCAGGCTCTCTCCTTCTTTGCCTACTTGTCTTAAGCCATCAGTCCCCCAAGATCCAGGCCATCTCCCACATATTCTCTGAAGCCCTCTCTAACCACCTCAGGCCAAAATCATCTCTCTCACCTCTAACACCCTCAAACCCCCATTTCCCATGCCACTCATTTACCACTTATCATATGCTGCCCTGCATTGTCTGTTTGCTATCTTTTATCTAAGAGCCTAGCTTGCCTTGAGGGCAGAGATCATCTCTTATTCATCACTGTATCTACCACATTGCTTAGCCTAAGGGCCCAGAACAAAATAGGTGTTCTATAAATGTTCATTGATTTATTGTACGTGGAAATGAAAATGACTTTCTTGCTTCAATGGTGACCCAAGAAAAGAAAGCAACTTTTTTGAGACCCATGGGATCAACCCAGAAAACACTTTTAGAGTTCTCAAAAGAAAAATAATTTGAAGTATTTATGAATAAGACTGTGTCAATGAGTTGTTAAAATAGCATAAAATGTTTGAGTTATTGGAAATTAGACAAACAAAAACAAACAAACAAATGATCATTCTATGGAGTTGAATGCTTAAAGATAGTTTTTTAAAAATATATATTTTATTGATTTTTTACAGAGAGGAAGGAAGAGAGAGAGAGAGAGAAACTGATGAGAGAGAAACATCCAATGGCTGCCTCCTGTACACCTCCTACAGGAGATGTGCTCTCAGCCCAGGTACATGACCTTGACTGGAATAGAACCTGGGACCCTTCAGTCCGCAGGCTGATGATCTATCCACTGAGCCAAACTGGTTAGGACTAAAGATAGTTTTCATTGAATTTTTCAAACCAGTTATACATATAAGCATGGATTAAAAAATTGACTGACTGACGACCATCAGATTAAATTAACTACATAAAATTAACTACATAAAATTAAAAAAAAATCATAATTCTGAAATTCTCAATATCTTGTGCTCTTATTTTTCTGGGTTTGAATATTCTGTTGAGATGAGTCAACATATTCTGACAACTTTCCTCATTGTAGTAACATCTTAAATACCCAAAAACCAAAGCTTAGAATTGTACTTTAGAAGAACTAATCTAACCTTTACAGACAAGACTTTAATTAAAAAAGAGATGGAATTTTTCATTGCTTTCTTCCAGGGTCTTTATTTAACTTTTTTTTAGCCTCCTGAGATCAATGAAAAGCTGCTGGCAATCTAGTTCTTACAACTCCATATCATTTACCAACAGACTGCCTGATCATTTGGATTGAGGCTGATTTGGTCAACATACTATATATGTAGGTTGGAAACTATTGAATAAATTGAATCTTGTCATTGTCAAACACATTTTTCACTCTATGTAGTAGAGGAGTAGAAATCTAGAACTAGAAGGGACTTTAGAAATCAACTTATCCAGTTTTTAAAATTTTCAGGTAATATGGAAGTTGAGAAATATTGGGCAATTTATCCAAAGCCATACATTTTTACTGAAGTAGTTATTTTTATTATAGAATAGACTTTTTGCCATCTAAAACTTAGCCTATTGGAAATAAACTTTAAAAATGTTTTTAAGATTATCCTCTGGTAGAATTGCATTCAAGATAGAATATAGAAATAATCTTTAAAAAAAATGTGCTATTTCCAATTTTGTTTCTCTGACAGAGTAATGTCAGAAAACTAATTACATAACAAATATTTTATTTCTTAAATTTATGTATCTGAATGTAAGAAAAAAAAAAAGAAAGAAAGAATCTCAATCATAGATATGAAATTCTGTAACAAAAAGACTCCTTAAAAGGTGCAATTGGAAGGCATGGCAAAGTCATGTGATGGCTGCAGGGCTCCCACCCTACAGAGAAAAGACCAACCTGTGAAATCAGTTTAGTTTATCTTCATCATTTCCAGTCTCCCTTTTCTATGACTTCTCCTCTTCCCAACTCCTACCTCATATGTTCTATGCCCAGCCAGCAAAAAAATCTAAAGATGAATTAGTTAAATCCTATATAATAAAGATGGAATATGCTAATTGACCCTCATGTCATTGCAAAGATGGCGATGCCCACAGCCAATAAGGAGGGAATATGCTAATTGTTGCCATGCCCTCAAAGATGGCAGCACCCACAGCTAATAAGGAGGGAATATGATAATTGATTGTCCTGCCTTCAAATATGGTGGCACCCACAGCCACAAGATGGCAGTGCCCAATCCCGTCAGCCCCACTGGGGTGTCAGGAGCGGCAAGGCTGGGTCCTCCCCCAGGTGAACGCAGCCACTCCAAGTGCCTGTCTGCAGAGTCCCCTAGTCCCTTCAGCCCCCCAGCCACCCAGGGCCAGCCCAAGGTGCAGGCAAGCCTTGGATCGTGGCTGCCTAGGGCCGCCTGAGGCTCAGGAAACCAGGGTTGGCTGAATTTTGCACTGCTGGCAGTGGCAGCAGCAGAGGTGTGATGGGGACGCTGCATTCCCCTGATCTTGGGGTCGCCTCCTGTCCCTGAGGGCTCCCTAACTGTGAGAGGGGGAAGGCCAGGCTGAGGGACCTCCCACTCAAGTGCATGAATTTTCATGCCCCGGGCCTCTAGTGTAGTAAGGACCTGCCAAGGTAACAATCTATCCTTTCCCTATTGCTGTCCTTTAGATGGCAACTTCTTCCCTTGGGAGGATAAAACAGAGTCTAGTGACCATTCCTAAGAGTGGATTGAGACAGAAGAATTTATGTCCCATTTGTCGCAAACATCTCCTCGCTATAAATTCAATCTTTTTTTTGACCCAGGTCTTTTTGGCAGGCAGATTTTCCCATCTGTTTCCAAAATCATATTTTGGACTTTCTAGTATATATTATAATTATTATATTAATAATTTCGTGTCATGAGCATCATACTTTTTTATAATTCTGGAATAAAGTACATGCTACTTCTTTTATTTCTACCTTGGCCACAATTTGGAGAATATGTCCTCACTCATAGGTATCATTGAACTATCTTGTAATTAAAAGCACAACATTTACATGACTACTATGTAATTTGGTGTAATCAAAATAAGTTACATTTCTCCTGTTCTTTACAACTTACACTGAATACAATTTCGCATTATTTTACGACATATGATGACTCCTTGAGTTACAGGAGGGAGAGTCATTGTTATTATCATGCCCATTTTACAGTTAAAGAAACTGAGAAATCTGAATATGTCCCCTGTTGGTGGTACCAGCCTTTCTACCTCTTCTACTTCTCCTAGAAGGAAAAATAAAAAGGAAATTAACATTAGAATATTAACATTTATTATGTATTAGGCACCATGTTAAAAATGTATAACATTTTAACAACTTGCCAGATTACAACAAAATTTTAGCAAACTGAATTTAACAATACAGAAAAAAAAAAAAATTCGTACATCATGAGGTTTATTCCAGGAATACAAAGATGGTTCAACATCTTCAAAGAAACCAATGTGATACGGCACAATAACAAAATAAAGAATAAAAATCATATTATCATCTCAATAGATACAGATAAAAACATTTGACAAAGTTCATAAAGAAACTCCCAAAAGAGTTGTACACCTAAAACACATATAATGTTATTAATCAATGTTACCATACTAGATTTAATAAAAATAAAACTCCCAGTAAAGTGGGCATAGAGGGAGTGTACCTCAGCATAATAAAGGCTACATATGACAAGCCCACAGCTCACATCATATTCAAAAACTGAAAGCTTTTTCTCTAAGATAAGGAACAAGTCAAGGATGTCTATGCTCACCACTTTTATTCAACTAGTACTAGAAATTCTATCCAGAGAAATTAAGTTAAAAGTAATAAAACATCCAAATAAAAAAAGAAATAAAACTATCTCTATTTGCCGATGACATGATCTATATCTATAAAGAGCCAGGGTCGGCATAACATCCAAAATGACTAAAGGCTCAACCGAATGCCAGGCTGTACACACAGCAGCCAAATGGGCTGAACTGCTGAACTCTTGGAGAGATACAGAGGTGGGGCTGATCATCAGTGGCTGCTGGTGATCAGACCCTGCTTCTCTCTCCAGGCCTTGCCAGCAGCCAAGCCTCTCTCCTCTCTCACCCAGAGAGCAGCAGTTCAGCTCTCTCACCAGCAGCCTGGGGTGGCTCCTGATCAGCCCTGCCTCTATGATCAGGTCCAGAGATAGACCCAGAGATGCTGACTGGCATAGAAACTGACCAATCAGAACTAAATCTTGGTGAATTGCCAAGGCAGAACCTAAGGTGGGGGCTGAGGAGGGTTTTTAAGGGCAACAACTGTTTGGTATAAGATGTAAGAAAGTGATTCAATTTTTTAATGACCAGTTTGGCAGTATAATGCATATGGCTGGCTCTCAGTCCAGATATAGGGATTATGTGTTTTTGTCTGCCAGGAGCATCTCTTCTTGCTGAAAAAAGGCACACACCCCCCCTCCACATTTAAGCAATCCTATTATATATAATCTATCTATACTAGTAGAAGGGTATGTGCTAATTAGACCAGGTCCACTGGCCATCTTCCGGATGTCTGACTTCCTTATGGACAAAGCCATGGTGGTGGGAGCCAAGGCAGAGGCAGTTTGGAGCTATCAAACTGGCAGGGGAGGGAAGTTGGGGGCAAAATCAGGCTTGCAGAGGAGGGCAGTTGGGGGTGATCAGGCAGGCAGGGGGGCAAGGTAGGGGTGATCAGTCCAGCAAGCAGAGTGGTTAGGGATGATAAGGCAGGCAAGCAGAGGGTTAAGGGTGATCAGGAAGGCAGGCAGGCAAGTGGTTAGAAGCCAGTAATCCTGAATTGCGAGAGGGATGTCCCTGTGGAATTGGGCCTAAACCAGCAGTCAAACATCCCCTGAGGGGTTACAGATTGGAGAGGCTGCAGACCAGGCTGAGGAACCCCCCTCCATGCACTAATTTCATGCACTGGGCCTCTAGTATAATATGTAAAAAAACCTTAAGACATATCTAAAAAACTATTAGAAGTAATAAGTGAATTTAGTAAAGTTGTAGAATACAAAACCAATCTATAAAAATCTGCTATGTTTCTATACACCAACTAGTGACCCAGTGCATGGATTCGTGCACATTGAAAGAAAATTTATTAGAAGGTGGCTGTTGAGGCAGGACTGGGTGAGACAGGCTAGACACGCCCTGACACCAACCTCCCTGCTAGCTGGCCCTGTGCTCACAGCAGGCCCAGTGCTCCCAGAGGACCCTGGCTTCCCAGAGGGCTCTGTGCTCCCCACCATCCCCTTGCACCATGGGGGCCTAGGTTTATGCAGCCTCCTTCCAACAGCCCCATGAAAGTCTTCCCAGCAGCAGATCCCAGCACCTCCAGCTATAGCCAGGCCTGGTGGAACCCTGCACAGGGCGCACAGAGCACCTAGGGCACCCAGGGCACGGTCTCTGCTGCACCTGCTCCAGCTCCAGCCAAGGCCACAGTCTAGCCTCAGGGCCCCGATGCCTGGAATTTCTCTCCAGACCCTGATTTCACAGAGCTGCTCTCACCCCAAAGCCTCTTGGAGGGGCCCTTCTCCCCCAGGCCTTGGTACGATTTTGTGGGTGACAGTGATGTAGACCTCTTCAAGTTACTGTATCTATAGGGGATTCTGTCCCCACCAAATCCTGCAGATGCCATGGGAACAGAGGGAACCATGGTGTGCACCCAGTAAACTAGATTCAGGTGACAGTGCCCCAGCCACAGTATAAGCCACTGCCAAAATTGGAATCCCAAGTCCCCCCTGCAAGGAATCAGGCTCTCTCCTCTTTGGTTCCAGGGTGTGTCACCTGAGAACCACAGCTGCCAAGTTACCACAGCTTGGAAGCTCCTGGGTTGAGCATCTGTCCCATGGTGGTCAGTGTGCATCATACCCACCAGCTGGTTGGATGGTCAGACAGTTGCTTAGCCTTTTATATATATATGGATAACAAACTGTCAAGAAAAGGAAATCAATTTACAATTGCTTTTACCATTGTATCAAGAGAAATAAAATACCTCAGAATAAATTTAACCAAGAAGATAAAATACACTGAAAACTATGACATTTATTAAAGAAATAGAAAAAGATACAAATCTATCCCATACACATGAATCAGAAGACTCAACAGTTTCAAAATGTTCACATCATTTAAAGCAATTTACAGATTCAATGCAATCCTGATTCAAATTCCAATGGCATTCTTCACAGAAATAGAAAACACAGTCCTAAAATTTATGACCATGAAAGATTTCAAATAGCCAAAAGAATATTGAGAAATAATAGTAAAGTTAGAGATGTCATACTTTCTGCTTTCAAAGTATATTACAAAGCTGCATAAATCAAAACAGTATGGTATGGGCATAAAAACAGAGGTCAATAGAACCAAATAGAGGTCATAGACACATATTGTATGGTCAATTAATTGATGGCAAGGAAGCCAAGAATACATAGTGGTGAAATGATAGTTTCTTCAATGAGTGATATTGGGAAAACTGGACAGCCACAACAAAAGAATGAAACTGGATCACTATGTTACACCACACACAAAAACCAACTCAAATGGGATTAGAGATTTAAATATAAAACTTGAAACATAAAATTTCTAAATGAAAATTTAAAGGGTAATATCCTTGACATTGATTTTGGCAATGATTCTTTTTTATTTGACATCAAAAGTAATAAAAGCAAAAAGTAAAAAAGTGGAACTGTATCAAACTAAAAAGCTTCTGCAAAGCAAAGAAAACCATTAGCAAAATTAAAAGACAAATATAGAATGGGAGAAAATATTTGCAAATCATATACCTGATAAGGGATTAATATCCAAAATAAATAAAGAACTCACATAATTCAATTACCAAAAGTATCCAAACAATCTGACGTTTTTAAAAATAGGCAAAGGAACCAAATAGACATTTTTCCAAAGAAGATATACAAATGCCCAACAGGTACAAGAAAAGGTGCTTAACATCATATTCATCAGGGAAATGCAAATCAAATCATAATGAGATATGATTTGATATCACCTCACTCCCATTAAGATGGCTAAAATAAAAAAGACAAGAAATAGCAAATACTGGTGAGGCTGTGGAGGAAGGGGAACCCTCATTCACTGTTGGTGGGAAAGCAGCATGGAAGTTCCTCAAAAATTAAAAATAGAATTGCCATATGATCCAAAAATTTAACTTCTGGATATATATCCAAAGGAAATAAAATCATTATCTGGAAAAAGTTACATGCATCTCCATGTTCATTGCAGCATTATTTACAATAGCCAAGACATGGAAGCAACCTAAGTGTCCATAAATGGATGAATGGGTAAAGAAAAAAAATACACACACACACACACACACACACACACACACACACACACACACACACACACCAGAGGCCTGGTGCACAAAATTCGTGCATGGGGGGGAGGTGTACCTCAGCCCAGCCTCGAGGGATGTCAGACTGCCTGTTTAGGCCCGATCCTATGGCAGTCTGGCATCCCTCTGACAATTCAGGACTGCTGACTCCCAACTGCTTGCCTGCCTGCTTTCCTGATTTGCCCTAATCACTTCTGCCTGCCAGCCTGATCACCCTCTAACCACTCCCCTGCCAGCCTGATTAATGTCTAATTGCTCCCTGCCAGCTTGTTTACCCATAAGTGTCCTCCCTTGCAGGCCTGTACACCCCTAACTGCCCTCCCCTGTAAGCCTGGTCCCCACCAACTGTTCTCCCTTGCTGTTCTGGGTCTCTCCCAACTGCCTTTCCCAGATTGATGTCTAATTGCTCCCCTGCCAGCCTGTTTGCCCCCAACTTCCCTCTTCTGCCAGCCTAGTCACCCCTAACTACCCTCCCCTGCAGGCTTGATTATCCCCAACTGCCCTCCCTTGCAAGCCTGGTCCCTCCCAACTGCCCTTCCCTTCTGGCCATCTTTTTTTAAAAATATATATATATATTTTATTGATTTTGTACAGAGAGGAAGGGAGAGAGATAGAGAGTTAGAAACATCGATGAGAGAGAGCCACTGATCAGCTGCCTCCTGCACACCCCCCACTGGGGATATGCCCGCAACCAAGGTACATGCCCTTGACCGGAATCGAACCCGGGACCCTTCAGTCCCCAAGCTGACGCTCTATCCATTGAGCCAAACCGGTCTCGGCCCTTCTGGCCATCTTGTGGTGGCCATCTTGTGTCCACATGGGGTCAGTCATCTTGTGTGTTGGAGTGATGGTCAATTTGTATAATATTCTTTTATTAGATAGGATAGAGGCCTGTTGCATAGGTGGGGGCTGGCTGGTTTGCCCTGAAGGGTGTCCTGGATCAGGGTGGGGGTTCCATTGGGAAATGGGGCAGTCTGGGTGAGTGGCCTGTTGTGGTTTGCAGGCTGGCCATGCCCCCTGGCTACCCAAGCGGAGGCCCTGGTATCTAGGATTTATTTATCTTCTATAATTGAAACTTTTTAGCCTTGAGCAGAGGCCAAGGTAGGGCAGGGCTGCAGGAAGCTTGGCTTCCTTCATTTCCAGGAGCAACTCAAGCCTCCTGCTCTCTCCAGCTCTGTGGCTGCCGTCATTTTTGTTGGGATTTATTTATCTTCTACAATTGAAACTTTGTAGTCTTGAGCAGAGGCCTGGGCTGGCCAGGGCAGGTGGAAATCTTGGCTTCCTCCATTGCAGGGGAAACCCAAGCCTCCCACTCTCTCTATGGCCAGAGCCATATTGGTTGGGTTAATTTGCATATATATATATATATATATATATATATATATATATATATAGAGAGAGAGAGAGAGAGAGAGAGAGAGATTACATATACAAAATGGAATATTATTCAGCCACAAAAAGAAGGAAACCCTGTAATTTATGACAATAAGATGGTCTTTGAGGACATTATGCTAAGTGAAATAAGTCAGAGGGAGAAAAATACTGTATGATCTCATTTGTATTTGGAATCTTAAAAAAAACAAAACTCATAAATAAATACAGAAAACAAATTGGTGGTTGCCAGAAGTTGGTGGGGATGGGAGGAAGAGAATAGATAAAGGTGGTCAAAAGCTAAAATCTTCCAGTTATAGTTAAATAAGTGCTGGGAATATGGTGTACAGTATGAAAGAAGAGGGGGGTAAAGTTGCCTGTCTCTTAATTCTGAATTTGAGTGAGGAAAAGAGACTATTTGTTGGGCCTCCTAGTGCCATATATATTACCTGTTATATATTAACTGTAATATATATATAATAAATTCAAGACAGTATAATTTAATAGTTCTTAAAAACCATTCTGCTATAAATCATTTAAATACCACTTAAAATGGCTTTTAAATGGCTTTTATTTTCACAAAACAATTAAGTAACTACTTAATCTCAATAAACCATTATTTCTAATTTCAAATTAGAGTCACAAATAATAAAGCCAATAATAAAATTAATTTTTACCATATTTTTTTGTTTTATAGATGTGGATAATATCAACATGTCATGAAATTTACATGCTATTTCAGTAATTGTATTTACACATTTCATTAATATTTATATGTATAGCACTATTTTTGAAGACCATATTCACTAGCTTAATCAGAACTACTGATATGAAAAGCAAATGGCTCTTTTCTTCAGTGGTGATAAGATAGGAACTGAGAAGGCAACCATAGTAATAAGTATATGCTTTTATACACAGCAATTATAACTACTTTTTCACACAGATTTGAAGGCTTTTGCTTTAAAATCAATGTCAAAAACTGAAAATAATCCTTACTTAATTTAAGATGTCAATGCCCCATATTATAACATTTGCAACTGATTTATTATTATATATCATGGCATCATGCTATATAGTTTTCACATGTCTTGCAAACTTTGTCAAACTAATCTGCATGGATAGCTATAAAACAATCTATTTTTGAGTGACCCATTTGTTAGTGCTGAGAAGTAGGAAGAATCTTCTGGCAATAATTAACAATGTATGCCCATGCATATTAGCACATAAAGATTAAATTTTTAACACAACTTCATTTCATGCTGAAACAAATCCTATTGTGCTAACTCTATGCTAACCCATGGTATCTCATTCATTATTTCCTAATTAACCTCCTAATAGCCACATCCTAGGAGACTATGTCTATAATTATTTTAGATATCAGTTTTAAAAGCTATTAAAGGGATAGAATATATTTATTTCCAAAATATATTTGGGAAACCAAAGTCTTGCAATATATACAAAAGAAAATGCTCTGCCTCATGGATATTGTTTGTTGCACCATCATATTAAATACTAAAGGGTCATGTTGGAAAGAAAATTACTAAGGCAATACTCATGGATATTTAAAGGAATATGCTCAAAAACTAGTAATAATTATATAAAGTATGTTTCATAGTATCTTGTTTTTAGAAATGCCCAAGAGTAGAGAGTTTTGAAGACAAAACTTTGAGAACAGTTTTTATAAAAGTTCATCACAATGACCAGAAAGAGAAGTTATCCATGAGAATCATTCAACATTACCAAAATACAAAACATGTCACTTTCATGATAATCTACAGTTTATGTGTACATTTCTTTTGAAGGCCTCCTTCCACTCCAATTACAGTGATGCCTCTTGGTTGTTTAAATCTGACTGATGAGCTTGTACTTATTTTCCACTAAAAACTTCTCAGTTGAGACAAGTGGCCCATTTCTGTTTCCTCAGAGGTGCAAGACAGAAAAGGCCGGCATTCCTAAAGAAAGGCACTGGGGATGGGAAATGCTAACCAGGGCTTCTACTGCCACTGAGCTGCTGCTACTGCACAGCTTACCACTAGATGTCCTGTGGACTAAGCAAGAAGAACACTGGTGCATATATTTGCATTCTTACCTCAGCAGTGGGTGTTTCTGATTTTAATCATGTAGCTCTGGCTTTCTAAAATAGCTGGCCCACCATTTTCTGCTACATTTTCTATGGGCAGACAAAATAAAACACAATGGTGTAGGTTATGTGATGAAGCTTAGCGTGACATTTTGTCATGCGTGAAGATAATTATAAAAGTATGACTTGAATATTTATCTCAGAATCTTTCATAATGAGGAAAGAACACACACACACACACACACACACACACACACAAATATAATTCCCTTATTGCAAAGATAGATCTTTTAATCAAGCACCATTTTCCTCCTTTAACAGGCTCACCAGGCTGTCTTGCTATAGATTTCCTCCTTTCCTGAGGAGGGTAATACATGTAATAACAAAAACAATTATAGCTGATTCAGAGAAATCGTTTGCATGTGTTGTCATCCATGACTGCTAAGCACATGAAAGCTGAAATTTTACCGTCTATCAATTTGAGTTTTAATGAGGAATCTGTGAAGGACAGGAGGTGTTTAAAAGCAGTGTGAAGCCTTTCTAAAATTCCGCCTCCTAACAAGGCATAAAAGTACCTACCGACACCAAGAATGTGTGCCAAAGTAGAAAGTGAAACGGCATCTTCAGCTCCAATTGTTTGAGTGTGGCACTCAGTGTGGGGAAACCTGGCACCGCTTCCGTTCAAATCCCTAATGTTGTCAGAGAAGGAAACGGAGGGGTAAGCTGCTCTCCGGGCGCTTGGTGAGAAGCCCACGGAGACCAGGGCAAACGGCAAACGCCTCCCTGGCAGCGCCGTGCCATGCTGGCAGGACAGGAGCCTTGACATGCATGCCAAGGCTAGGGATCATCATCACCAAGGTCTGCAATCTCTCAAATCCACCCTTTTTAGAATTTAATTAAATATGGGGGGAAACACTTTTGAGTGGGAAAACAAAAGCAAATAATTTAAAATTTTTAGAAGCACTGCAATAGTGAATCATACACACAAAAAAATAAATGTTTAAGTGGCATTGGCCTCCCTGGACATGTGTTTCCACTATGTGAGGATGGTGCAGAATTATCCTATCAGACATACGGACAGAAAACCAAGCTGATTGAGATTCCAGGTGAGAGGCACTCTGCAACCTGAGGAAGCAGAGGTCCCTTGTTTCTTTTAATTTTTTTTTTATTGATTAAGGTATTATATATTTGTCCTCATCCCCCCATTCCCATCCCAAACCCCTCCCCACGCATGTCCCCACCCTCCTGTTGTCTGTGACTTAAATGAGTGAAATAGAACTCTCCCTAGACAATTGCCTTTGTGTTCCCGCTTGCCTAGCCTGTTTCCCCTCTAGCACCCCTAACTACTTCCACGGCTGCCATAGGCTGTGACAAAAGAAACAGACATGATGAGCTGCAAACTTTCTCGGCTTCACTGAGAGGCACCTCAGGAACAAGGCACTGATCCTCCGTTAGCATAACCTGCAGCTGCCACAAAGGCGGTACCTTTCGCTAGGCCTGAGAGCTAAGAAGTCTGGCTTTAAAATGACTTTTCTGAATCTCGTTCCTGCTTCTAAAACCTTTGAGGTGCTTATTCTTAAGGCCAAAGAGAAGGAATTAGAATGTGGAGGAGGAGGGGATGATGGGGAATAGAGATTCATTCTTTCATTCATTTTTTGGGTAAATATTTTTGAGCACCTAATGTGTGGTGCATTTTATCAATGTTGACCCTGTACTACTTTGCACTGGGGCAGGACAGTTCAAGTCAGAGGACAATCCAAAATGCAATTTTTGAATTTGACCACAGAAGGAGAAAAAAATGAATATTGAACTTGGGGAGAAGAAGTGGTGAACATTTTGTATTCTGCTGTGTGGATGGTTCTAAGTCATGGAAGTTGACACACACTTTCCTGCTTCCATTCCTTTGCTATCTCCCAGTAAACCTCCAGGTATCCATTTTTACTTATTTAATTTTTGTCTACTTTCGTGGCCCATTTGGCCAGCTAGTTTCTGTGTGGAGCCTTTTCAGATTTACTCATCTCTCCCTCATTTATATGTCATTTTAACAATGATAACCTTTAGTTGACACTTCTTTATAACTGATTTAATTCCATCACGTGCTAAGGGAATTGTCTTGGTAATGAATGGTAATGTCCTTAAGGACAGGTCAACTTTTATAAAGATTTGTGCCACATAAATTCTTGCTAGGTATTTGTTGAGTTGAGTGAATTTGCTTTCTTGTAGTGTTACAGCTGTAGCAGAGTCAGTGCTAGAAACCAATTTAAACCTGACCAATAGTTCTCAGATCTTTAAGTGATGAATTGGTCAGTGTCCTGTGGTTGATTTTGTTTGACAAGCTATGATAGCTGAAATAATGAGACTCGTAAAAATTACTTTAGTTATTTAGTCAAATGTAATTGTGTGATGATTTACTTGGTTGTTCAATTATTACTTCTTATAACATGTCACCCTTAAATTTTTTTTTTTTTTACTATTTGTAATACTTTATTTTTTTCCATTTTTTTATTGATTATGGTATCACATAATTGTCCTCATCCCCCCATTTCCATCCCAAACCCCTCCCTAAATATACCCGTCCTCCTCCTTCCCCCCATTGTCCCTGGCCACTGGCCAGGCCCATATGCATGCACACAAGTTCTTTGGTTGATCTCTTCTCCTTTACCCCCACCCTCCGCTACTTTCCCTCTGAGGTTTGAAAGTCTGTTCCGTGCTTCTCTTTCTCTGAGTCTGTTTTTGTTCTTCAGTCTATGTTGTTCATCATTTCCTCTAGATGTGTGAGATCATGTGATCTAAGAAAAACTCTTGTAAGAACCTAAACTGCAACAAGCCATAATGGTTATGCTGAGAGGCAAATGAATCAGTCTGTAGTGAGTTCCTTTCTGGGCCAACAGTTCTTTTGACTCCCAATTTCAATGTCAAATAGTTCCTTATGTATACATGTCAGCCATGCTATTTCAGATCTGGTTGGTGGATAAACAGTAGTGATGCAGGTCCGACCGTCTTTGGTTTGGTCCTGGGCATCCTTCAGCAACACGCAGCTGCTGTCTGCTGGTATGGTGAGGTGTCGTCACCATCTTCCATCTCTGAATTGTTTCTCTTCCATCTTATGGCTGGAGCACTTCTGTCTATTCCTCTCTGTTACAGGATTCCAGATGGTCTCAGAGTTGTTTTCTGAAAATATACAAACATATTCTCGACCAAAAGTTAATAAAGGGATATTTTCTATAAATTTGACTTAGGATCTTTTTTATTTTTTCCCCCCAAATGATTTTCCTCTGGCTTGTTTTGACACCATGTGTGTATTTTCATGGGTATCTTGCTGTTAGCGTTTTGAATGAAGGTTAATTTTCTAAAGTAAAAATTTTTTAGATGTAAATTATTCTCAAGATATTTTTCCTTACATGATATTCTTCCACTGTCACCCCCCCCTTTTTTTTGTAATATATTTTATTGATTTTGTACAGAGAGGAAGGGAGAGAGATAGCAAGTTAGAAACATCGATGAGAGAGAGTCATCCATCAGCTGCCTCTTGCACACCCCCTACTGGGGATGTGCCTGCAACCAAGGTACATGCCCTTGACCGTAATCAAACCCGGGACTTTTCAGTCCTCAAGCTGACGCCCTATCTATTGAGCCAAACCAGTTTCGGCCCTTTTTTAATTTAAATAATAGGAGACTTTTGGAAATTTTAGAATGTAGTCTTGATAGCTTTTACATTTTAATTATTTGTGCTAAACTATGACTGCTTTAGGTTCATAACATGTTATGCAATTTTACCATGAAAAGCTCTGCCAATAAAAATTTTTGTTAATACTTTAGGAACAGCTTTTTGTACAGTACAATCAGTTTTTCTAGAATATTCATTTATTTCCATTAGCCACATTAATTTCCTCTGAGAAATGGGCTACTATTCAACTGTCAAACTCAACACTCTAGCAACAATCTTATTTACCATGTGTGTATTAGTGGAATTGATTATTTGCCTTCTTGAGAAGGGCCTGAGCATTCCTGGTACTAGGCTGGATTTAGATATTAAAAACCCTCTTTTCCACACCATGGGTACCAGACCTCTCATATCTGAAGAAATTCTAAATTATTATAATAACACTTTGTTTCCTTCATTTAACTTATAGCAACTTTCAATTGTTTGTGGGTTTTGTTTTTCCTTAATTAGGCTGAAAATTCCATGAGGGAAGGACCATATCTGTTCTTCCAATCGCTATTTTTCCAGTGCATTCTATAGGAGATGAAGAGCATATATTCAGTTAATGTTTTGTGGATGGATAGCTGAATGTATGGGTGAGAAGATGAAATAAAAGCATATAGATTCACTATGTGGTTTTATATCTACTAAATGTACAATTAAAAAGTGAATCACTCAGACAATCAACCAATTATTGTCATCCCTCTCCCAAATAAATCATTGAATTATTTTATTGGCTGATATGCTTTGAGTTCACATCAACCAAGTCAGTGGAGAAATGACCCTCTAGTAAGCCAGGTTATGTCTGATAACACAAATTTTAATGCAAATAAAATGTTCATATTCTAATTTTATGCTTATAACAAAATCAATATTTCTGTATTTTCAAAATTCCATCTTGATTTAGTCTATAAGTCTCTATTGCAAGGATTAAGTAAATCAGAATCAATAAACATGGAATCACTTGATACTGCAAAGCTATTAAGTAGTTTAGAGGAGGGGAGAGAGGTAAAATATATAGAAAAAGGAGAGTAATCTATAAAATGTAATGAAGGGCATATTTGTGCATGTACACACAGAAAGACACACACACACACACACACAAAGACACACACACACACAAAGAATGAGCACAGTTTAGGACATTAAGGCAGTGAGGTAAGCAATTAAGAAAGACCCTCTTCTAAATTAAAATGACAACCTAAATTCTCTAATAGGAAAAACAAAATGTATTTTAAAGAGACAAAATTTCAGACATGACTATGATTGTCTTACTGTTTCATATTTATGAACTGGGAAAATTCATTAGAGCAATATTTAAATAGAATACCATAAAATAGATACAGTACATTTGATTCCAGACTTCAAACTTGTCACTTAGCTTTACATGGATAGCACATAATTTGCATGCTACTAATAAAAATATGTAATAGAGAAGCTATTAGTAAGCAAAGCTTGCATGGCCTCTGTTTTTCTAGAACAGAGTCTCTCTCTCTCTCTCTCTCTCTCTCTCTCTCTCTCTCTCTCTTTCTCTCTCTCTCTCTCTTTTTTTTTTCTTTCCTATGGAGAAGAAAAAGAAAGTAAAGCATAAAACTAAAATATGCCATTTGTTAACATAGTATTTATCAGTATTCCCTTTATGCTGTCTGAATTTCCAAATGTGCCCTTATCATTTTTAGTGGGTGAAAATTGGGAAGAAAATAGAAATGTTCTGTAATATGAATTATATTTTAATGTGATGTTCTGCTTCTCTGTTCGTCGTTATTGAAGTTTTTGTCTTTCTTCATTAAACATTTAATAAATCATCACCACTTTTGTGACAGATTTTAACCATAACACAAACAGCAGGAGGTGCAAACCCAGCTCAGTTCATACGGGCATATAATATCAGCGTCGACATCATCATGCCCCATAGGCATATTGGCAGAACGACCAATGGAAGGTAAGCTTTTTCCGACAAAGCTTCGAAAATAAAGTTTTCTTCTTTTATCTTACCACAAATCAATTGGAGCCCTTGCAGCCAAATCCTATAAAATAACTTCAAACACCACTTCTTAGTCTAAAAATTTGTATTATGGCTATAACTCTTTGAAGTATCACGACTGAAGTTTGGAGAAAAATGATTTAAGTGCTATCTGCTAGACATCAGAGCTTCAAAAATTCTCTCAGTTTTTCTTGACATATAAACTACTACCCACTGTATGTTTTTAGAATTTTTTTTCTTGCTTTTAACCATCTAACCCAGTTTGCTTGATAAAAGTTATTTAACTGCCGTTTATCCGATTGAATTAATACTCTTTAAAGGTTCACCAACTTTCAATGGATTATTTTATTTTGTCAAGATTTTTTCCCCCCACTCTGCTAGGGTTAGGGTTGTTTTTTAAAAGAACTTTCAGAACTCAAACAGGCTGACTTTAAATTAAGTTTTAAAAATCACTGGAGAAAGTGGAAAACATGGGCTAAGGGCGCCTTTGAATCCTGCTTGGAAGTTAAATGCTGAAGAGAGAAAACTGTGAGGTTTTCTGATGGGAAAGTTTCCTTGACACTGAGAGGATGATGAGAACAAAGGTGCCTCTGCAAAGGGCAGGAGACCCATCAGGCTTAGGGTGAGAGGTGTGTCAGGGCTTCAGGTCACTGCGTGCTACAGATGTCCTCCAGAAACTAGACAGGAACTTGGGTTTATATTTCTTTAAACAAGACACAGAAAAAGTCTGGTTTGAAGAAGAGAAGATTTCACTTAACAAGCTCTCGGTGAATATATACTTTATGTAGGTATCTCTTTGAGATCTACATTGGGCTAGGTGTGCAAATATTTTTAAAAAGAGGAGTTCCTAACCTCAACAGACTGCCATTGACTCAATGTCTTTGTCCAATATTAGGCGGTTCCTTTGGCTTTTTATCCATTCTCCCTAAGGAGCATTTCTGGATCCACTCTCCTTTAAAAGGAAATGATGCATTGCAGAATCCAAAGTGATAATATAGCTAATATAGGTTCGACATTATAATTTCATATTCATAGTGGTCTACCTTTGGTGGGAAATTCTGGGAGGAAAAACCAGATTTACACAATATCAGTGCAACTCCAACGCCAGCCAGCAACAAAACAAGGAACTTGCACCCAAAAAGTACGTAAATGCACTGCTTCCTTCATGGAGAAAGTTGTGCTATCAATGAATAAATGTCAGCGGAGCTCAACAGTGTGATTAGTACCATAGTTGACTTACATTCTGGAGCCAGCTCTTCATCCCATGTGAAATCTATAACAGTTTCAGGACTGGTAGCTTGTTCATAAACCATATTTAAAATAACCCTATCCTTCACAACTCTGCTCAAAGTTATAAAGCAAAAGAGAGGGCAAAATAAGCAAAAATTACTGAGGATTAGATATCATGGGAAAAAGTAATGAAATATAGGAAACTGAGAAGGAATTAAGGGACTCTGTTTTATAGATCTAGGGAATGAAATCATGCATTTTATCCAAACTTAGTAGGATGCTCCTTAAGATGGGTACCCTTGGTAATTCACATAAAAAATAGACCCAGAACAAAATAAAACACAGTAGTTTCTTCATTTTGGGAGGGGGGACGGGGGCTGCTAATGTCTTACCGTGCATCTGCCACCTTAAGTTTTCTTACTGTTGTCTCTGCACTTACAAGCTTGTCAAAGGCTCAACTATCCACTAAATAGAATTTAATAAAAGATGAAGCACAAACTGCCCTCATTGAGCTTCATGAATGTGATCAGCTAAAGTGCTGATGGAGAAAGACACAAAGAACTTGATAAATCTGGCTGCAAAATCTGAAAAAGAGAATTCACAACCATAATTGGCATGCAATGAGATCATGCTCTCTTTCATCCTGTCAGGTGGCAAAACTGAATAATAATAAAAAAAAAACCCAGAGCTATTTCAATGGGAGTGTGTGGAAAATATTCATCACATATTAATGTTTCTTCTCTTAATTGCTGGAGAACTCATTCCCTACGGAATGAAGCAACTTGAGCAGTTCTCAAATAGGATAGGGTGGATGGATGCTTCTGAAAAATGTAAAATAACTAGGTTTCCCTTAGGCCATTGTACTTTCCCAGCCTTTTCTCCAGTCTCCAAGGGTCAAGTGCACTTTTGGCCCAATCCTTCAACTCCAGCCTCCAAGGCTTTTCTGAGTACTGCTTGTTATATGCTCTATTTTTTCATATATCCCAATGTTCTCCAGCATGTTCTTCAATTAGCCAACATTTATTCCTCTACATGCATATATCTTTCTTTTAGAACTACTCCAAAAAAAGAGCTTAAAAACTTCATCCCACAAAAAACTAAACATGGAATTACCATTTGACCCAGTTCTAATATCTCACTTCTAGAAATATATCCCAAGAAACTAGAAACACCAATAAGAAAGGATATGTGCACCCCTATGTTCATTGAAGCTCAATTTACAATAGCTAAGATTTGGAAACAGCCTAAATGCTTATCAGCAGTTGAGTGGATTAAAAAACGGTGGTACCTCTACACAATGGAATACTATGCTGCTGTGAAAAGGAAGGAACTCCTGCCATTTTCAACAGCATGGATGGACCTGGAAAGCCTTATGCAAAGCAAAATAAGTCAGTTGGAGAAAGATAAGTATCACATGACCTCACTCATTTGTGGAATATAATGAACAACGTAAAATGATGAACAAAAACAGATCCAGAGACAGAGAAGCATTAATCAGACCATCAAACTTTAGAGTGAAGGCAGGGGACGGTGTGGGGAAGAGGGAGAAATCAACCAAAGGACTTATATGCATGAATATAGGCATAACCAATGGACACAGACACCAAGGGGTTGAGGGCATGATCGGGGGGATGAAGGGGTATTGGGAGGGTAAAGTCACATATGTAATACCTTAATCAATAAAGAAAAAAACTTCATCCCAAATTTTGTCTCTGAACCTAGTATTCAAAGTGCTTAACACTTGATAATCTTAGATCTATTAGCAATCTATAGTTCTCCCATCTATACGGATTCTCTATGTGCTTATCTGTAATCCGTGTTTATACACCTTTATTTAAAGTGCCAAGAGAGCAGAGTTAGTGCTTGTGTGAGTCTTTCTTATACAGTTAAGATCATGTATGCATTTGATATTCTAATGATATAAAAATCCCAAATATTAGATGCGACAAGTAGAAAAATTGCTTTAATTAAAACCATACCATTTCCCCCCACTTTTTGCTTTGATTCTTCTGTTCCAAAGACTGGAAAACTAAAAATTGTACTTCCCTCGATTCCTTTGCAGCTATGTATGGTGCTGTTATGTAGGGCTGTTATGTAGGGTTCATCAATGTAATAAACATGAATGCAGAAGCAAACAATATGAAAACATGGGAAGATAAGATCTTCTAGAAAGTATTTTTTAAAAGGTATTGATTCTTGTATGGTGGCTAGAGCAGAAGTTCTGGTGTCCAGTTTAAGAACAACCAGTGCTGAATGGAGGGCAGCTCTCCATAGAATTTGCTAGAACAGCTCCACAATGAGGTTGGGCACTTACCCAGGTTACACAATTATCTGGCCCTCTCAGAGATTGTGTGATCTATATCATACCTTTTAATAAATCCTTTTCTGCTTTCAGTAGACAGATTGAATTTTGTGGCTTACAACAAGAACCTTTATTAATGTGTTCAATTCTTTGTTTTTAAGATAAACAACTTACATGGCTTCAGTTATACAAGTACATACTTGCTAAGAAATAACAAATAATGGGACTTTCCAGGTGTAGGGAAATGGTATATGTTTATGGGCTTTAGACCAAACTCTGCATCAAAACTTTCATCTAAAGGATTTGGTAGGGTGTGTGGTTTGGCAAATGGAGGGTCTTCAAGGGACTCACTCTCCAGGACACAGAAAAGCTGGTAGCAATGATTTTGGACAGGGATGTCTGGGCTTTGACTCTGCTTCCTCCAGTTAATTAAGACATATCTTTTTGATGCTGAGTTTGGTCAAGAGGCAGGGTAGTTTTGTGTCTACAAACAGTGACCTATACAAGAAGTACATTGATTGTTCATTTTGTTCTTCCTAGATGGTAAGTATTATGGGCCAAGCATATAAAAGGGCAGTGTTGTAACAAGATTTCAACAGTTTTACTGCTCTGAGAAATGCAGAGCATGCTATTAGGATCAGTGTGTCATTTAGTGCAAGAGACATCCCCCAAGGTAATGTTTGAATATACTGTGATAGGGAGGGCAGACAACACAAACCAACGAGTCAGCCTAAAAGAGAAAGAGAACATTGGGGAAATAAGTGTAAAAGGAGCCATACAAGAAGTTGGGCATGAGGTTGTAAATTTAATTTGGAGTCATATCAAGAAAGTCATTAAATAAAGAATCTGGACTCCTTAGGTTTTGCACAGAGGGATGGATGTCAAGCACAACAACATATAATAATACAACCTGTTTATATGTGTATAAATTGAATGGAGTAGGAAAATAGTGACAGCAGAGAAACTAGCTAAGTACCTACCACAATAGCAATAATAATGACAGGTGAGCTGGAAAAAAGTTAAAAGGTCTGAGAGATGTTATAGACTTGAAATCTATGGGATTTGACCATTGGTTGGAGGAATAAAAAAGAGGGAAGGTCAGAGACAATACTAAGATTTTTAACCTAGAGATTAGGAAGATGACAGTGTTATCAAAAGAAATAAGAAATATAGAGAAAGGCAAGTTTAGGAGGAAAGTTGCGAGTTCATTTAGATAAACAAACTGTGAGGTGGCAGTGAGATATCCATTCAAAGGTGAGTAATGAGTAGCAAGAAGGATAAAAATTAAGAATATATATGCTGTGGAGAGGAATCAAAGAGTAATACTTAAAGTAATAAGTATTAGTGAGATGTCCAAGGAAAGGAACATAGTGGGGGAAAAAAGGCAACAAATGTAACTTGTAAGATAGCATTAAAGTGTAGGAAGAAGAGGATCCAGAGAATGAGTTAGAGAAGTGGTTCAGAAATCTGGGGGAAGGGGTACTAATTTTTGTTGAAATACCTACTACTCTGCTAAGGATACTACATAGGTACCTAATTTTAACTGTTGCATCAACTCTATTAGGTAGGTATTATCCTTCCCTCCTTTTAGAGGTGAGAAAACTGAGTCTCAGAAAAGTTAGATGATGTATCCCACAATCAGTGGCAGAACTATTCCGATCCAAGTATTTAGAAGCAAAGTTAGGTGTGTATGTCACTAAAGAAAGGAATATAATGTTTCAAGAATATTGTAATGTTGGTGGTACTAAATATATGGAGAGATTGAAGAGAATATACACTCAGTGGGACATGGGGGAGACCGATGAGCTATTTCATTTGCCAACTAAGAAGTCATTGAGGATCTCTGGGAAAGTTCTTTATCACAGTACTGGAAACTAAAACTATACCGCAAATGCTTAGAGAGTGCGTGGTTGATAAGCAGTGAACAAAAACCTGTGTTTTCCAGGAGTATGGTGATGAAAGGAAGAGGAATGTATGGGAACTCAAAAGGTTCTTGAATTAGGTAAAGATTTTCTTATTGTTTTTACTTTATCTTCCCCTTACCTAACACTCATTTTTTTTCCCAGTATAAGAGCCCTGAGCAATTTTTTTAGGCAGAGAAAGGGGTCAAATAGAGAGTTTGGAAATAAGAGAGAATGAGAAATCGTTTATGGGTAACCAAATTTGCCTAAGATAAAGTCAAATAATAGATTTAGATATTTATAAGCACTGAGCATAAGGAAATGTTTTACATAAAGTATCATGTCTTGGTTCAGTCCACAAAATAATAATCTGTACTTTCAAAGTATGTTTTACTCATCAAAGAGTTTTCTTTCAGCAGTTTAATATATGCTGCATTGACTGGTTATATAAAACAAGGCACGAGGCTGGGAGGCTCCCATGGCACTCTGACAGCACCATCTTGTCTTCACACCACCTGTCACATCTACTAACATTTTAACTCGTCAGAGTTCTTCCTTTGCAAATGAGCTGCTACACAGAGAAGCGTTTCTCCTCTCAGTCGCCAGCTACTATGCTGACGGAGAGGGAGAGACATGATCTTAGAAGCCCCTCTTCGCTTTGCAAGACCATCACTGTTCTCTTCCTCTTCTGTCACAGACCCCAATTTAGTGATTTGAGGCCCTTTGAAATGTGTTTTTGCTTTAATATAATTAAAAAATTCTCCTCCATCTAAAGGTAGCCCCAAAGGCTGATGTTGGTCATGTCCTGAGAGTTATCTGTGTGGGTTGAATGAAGTTGTTGTGCTGGGTCCCAAGTACATGATCAGCCCTCTTCTTCCTAATATTAGTCCTTTCATGCAAAGAGATAACTTGTTAAAATACTTTTCTCTGTGTAATATAAAAAATCAAATGCTTGTAGTTCCCTAGTCTCTCTCACTTATGCTTAAGGTCATGATGTTCTACTGGGAAGCTTCATCTCCTACCCTTTTTTATTTAAGAGTCAGCCATGATATCACCTCCTTCAGAAAGTCTTCCCGAAAGGCCCAGGCTGGGCAGTGTCCCTTTTCTGGGTTTTCATTCTATCTTGTGTATACCTCAGTCCTGGCAATTACATCATTACACTAAAATTATTGGTTTTTGCATTTTCCCCTAAAGCTACATACAAATACAAATTTTCTTATTTATTTTTATCTCCAGTGCTTAGCACAGTGAACTGGAGATGCCTCAAGGATGATTCTAAGTGATAAATATATGCGATACCCATTTACTTGCAATAACAGATGCTTGACATTCCACTTTATTAGCTAGCATTTCCCTCCTTTAAGTCTCCAACTAGACTAAATTTAGATGAAGTAGTAGCTATCCTCATATAATAAATGGAAAAGACCTACTACACTAGTCTTTCCCAAAATGTTTTCTTCAGAACGCTGGTCCTGGTCACAGGACCCCCCTGTTTCAAGATGTAAAAATCCCACCTTTCAGGTTTAGAGTCTCTTTTTTTTCTTATTTGTTTGTGCATCTTCATAGTACTTTCTACTTGAAAATATCTCTTGAGGAAATGATTTAACTGATACACCTTGGCAAAGGCCGGATAAGTCCACAGATTTACCTATAAAACTACTCCCTCCACCCCAGGGCCTCTGCTCTCTGCGGTAGGATCCTAAAGTACAGAGCAGAGTAATGCAGACAGTAAGTAGACTCTCCGGTCCTGTTCTCCAGTGTTATGAAGATGTAAAAATAAGACTTAGACAATGCAAAAGGAAATTTGATATATTTAGATGGTCACAAGCTGAATTTTGCTTGTCACTGCTATAAAGAGGTGAGGAAAAGCTTTTTTAAAGCTGTTTTAAAGATGCAAGGTGTAGGGAGTTAAGATCATCCCCATAACTTGCTAAAACTGATTCTAACAATACACGGTGCCACTTCCAATCTGTTGGACTCTTATGCAACCCACCATCCCTGGCAATGAGAGCTGGGTCAGGACCAAGAGACTCTCCCCAAACCTCCGCTTGTAAGGCTTGCACCCGCCCTCCACGGCCCATCAGACTCAGGCCTCTTCCTCCACAGCAGAGCCATGTCAGCCTGATGGGCACAAACCACACTTGGTGCTCTCTCTCTCTCTCTCTCTCTCTCTCTCTCTCTCTCTCTCTCTCTCTCTCTCTCTCTCTCTCTCTCTCTCTTCTGTCTTTCCATCAGTCCTCTTTTGGTCTGAATTGTAGAATCTCTTCTTTTCATCTTGCAACCTCAATCCCAAGAGAGGAAGATTTTTTTTTCCTGACTAACATTATTAAACTATAATAGAACCACTCTAAATAGTACATTTCAGGAAACACAATCAACTATAGTGGTATGAGCACAATGTCTCACATTTCTGGGTCTCTGGAAATCATGCTGACATTCACAACCACTAGGGGACAGTTCCACTGAAAGTTATTGTTTAAGGGACTCAAAACAAGGCCAACCTGAAACCAGGATTCAGAATTTTATTCCATTATCCTGATTTTTTAAAATATCCATAAACAAACACACTGCAACATGGAGAGACATGTGGTAAGAATTGGTCCTTGTTTCTGTGTGAATATCTGCCTAGTTTCCCATTTGCTGCCTTGTTTCTAACCAATGGCAGGAGAATGTATCAGGCTTTTTGAGTCAGAATCAAGGCAGGCAAAAGGAGGAATTAGTAGGAATCAGCATGATCTAGATTCAGTGTTTTCCAAACTTTTGATATATGTGTACCCCTTCTATAATTTTCTTAATGCTGAGTACCCCTCATACTCATGAGAACATAGAATTAGGTGCAGCTAAGCACAGTGCAGTGCATATCCCCACCAAACTCCGGTGCAACGCATACCCCCACCAAACTCTTCCCATACCCCTGGGGGTACGCGTACCACACTTTGGGATACACTGGAAGATGCAAGAAGGCCTGCATAGCAAAGTAACTTAAACCTCATATACACTTTCTGCTGGAATAAGCAATACCAATGACTACCAGTCTTCCATGGAACAAGCCACCTCTTCTAGCAATGCCTGACACAGGTCTGACACAGAACTTGTACTTGTCATATCTGGTCAGTCCTGAAATGGCATAACAGTAAAGAGTCACTTGGGATCTTTGCATCACAATTTTCTACTTAATAAAAAGAAGACTCATTATGAAATTCTGCCTCTAATCTCCACAATTGTAGACGTTGAGAAATAAATGAATACCTATGAGCTGCTTAAAGCACAAGACTTAAAGAGGGGCTTTGTACATTTCATTCGAGCAATTGGGTGAAAGACAAAATAACAACCAGCTACCAGCATCATGCCCTGTGGTGGTGACCTTGAATTCTGCAGGACAGCTGTTTAACCGGTGAATCGGAGGAACTTTTAGGTTTTGGGAGTGTCTTGATCACTGATCATACAATGCATTTTTATAAAGCAAATCAATAAGTCATTTTAGCGTAAATAAACAAATAAAAGCTAGCAGACAGTGTGGCTGCAGAATGTGGCCATGTGGTCCCTCTCTGGCATTCAAAGAAGGACTGAATCAACAGTTCTTAAGGCACAGTCAGTGCTCCGCAAATGCAATATCCCTCCCTGAACTTTACATCAACTGCTGTCTAACCCATTATCTGATTTCCCCCCTGTTTGTTTTGTTATTCAGCACTTACAGTGTCTGCTGTGTGCCAGGCACTGTTCTAGGTCCCGGAGGTGCAGTGATGAGCGTGAGTAGCCCTCTTGGTGCTTGCATTTTAGGGGGAAATATACAGCAAACATGTAACAAATAAATATGACAACCTCCTTCTGTGAAACTTGCTATAGAGCAACAAAAGAGGCCCATGTAATAAACAAGGGAAAATACGCCTCTAAGGAGGTGACATTAGAAATGACAATGAAAGAAGGGGTTTTGATTCTCTTGTTTACTGATAAACCCATGGTGCCTAGAACTGGTAATTATTAAATATGCAATAAGTATTTGTTGAATAAATGAGCAAAAGAATAAGTAGAGAGAAGGACTCACAGATGTTAAAGTGGGAGAGCCAGCAGAGGAGCTGGCAAATGAGGAATACAGAGTTAGGTATTAGAGAACAAGAAGAAGCCAGGAAAGACATGGCAGGGGGAGGAGATGTAGGAAAGGGAGGCAGGGACCAGAACTTGTCTCTTGGTAGACACTCACATCCTGGGTTCAGCAGCAACGCGTATTTATAAGCCACTCATCAAGAGGGTCACCTCTGCAGATGGCTAACCTGTACCTGCTTCCAAATTCTGAGTATGTTCTCCTTTGTGCAGTGCCCGCAACACACTGCGGTTCTTCCTCGTGTCAGGGTCTTCCACAGGCTCCGGCATCGTCTGTAACACCTTACACCTCTCATCCCTCAGGCCATGTCTTGTCCCCAAATCTCACTCTGCAATCTTCACAGCCCCCACCCCACTGTGCCCCCTGCTTTCCCTTCATCACCTGTAGCCTCCGTTTTTTACTTGGCAAAATATTGTCTGTCTCCACTAGACCAGTGGTCGGCAAACTCATTAGTCAACAGAGCCAAATATCAACAGTACAACGATTGAAATTTCTTTTTGAGAGCCGAAAACCGACTTCTGCGCATGGGCCACAAGGTTTCAATCACACTGTACGTGCGCGCCCGCACATGGTATTTTGTGGAAGAGCCACACTCAAGGGCCAAAGAACAGCGTGCGGCTCGTGAGCCACGGTTTGCCGACCACTGCACTAGACCATAACTCAGTGAGTATTTTCTGAATGAATAAATAAACTCTAACCCTTATTTAAAATTAAGAAGTGGAGGAAACAGGTTTCAGTTTTTCCTATTTTTTGATTCAGACACAGTTAACTATACAGTTGTCTGACCTTACAATGACATTTTCTGGACTAAGGCAAGTGTGCTTGGCTCTCTTCTTGACTGGGCCCAACATTTAACCTTGCCTGTGCCTGAGGGGTGGGAGCTGCGACTAAGCCCCACTTTCATGGTGCAGGGTTTGGTAAGGGAGGGAAGGAACAAGGAGGGAGGAAGCAGGAAAAGGGGCCTCACACCTTCTGGGATTTTTAAGAAACATATCCACTGTGTCTCAAAATTATCACTACAAACCATAAGGCGTGTTTGTATCTGCAGGCTGTTTGAAATATATTGGTTTTATTTTCTGTTTCAGAGAAAAACTTTTAAAGAGCCAATTCACGTGCCAGAAGGTGTCCTTGGCTGAGATAAAGGCCAGTCACACGTAGAAAGATGCATTGACAACTTAATCGTTGCTTATTAGGACATCGGGTTTTAATTAAGTTGAGAGGGAATCATCGGGAAGAAGTTTACGTGTGCGTTTTTTCCTGACACCGATACTGCCATTGATGAGGGCGTCCAATTCAGCTTCCCTGGGAGTGAGCAGACAGACAATGGTCAGTTTTCCTCCTGCTGGCTTTCTTACAAGCATTAATGAACAATTAACCAACACCGGCACTCTTCCCATCTGTAATCCTGTAGTAGGATCCCTAATCTCTACCACTAGCCGCTAATGATGAAGGTCTCTTAAGCTTCACTTCTTATCTCAGCCAGTTCTTAATACTTGCATAAGTATGCTTTCTGAAGAGGGGGCCCCCCACTGCTCTGCAACCCCGGGAACAAAAGCCCGGAGACATTTTTGAAGGGGTTTCTGTTCAATAACACTTCTATGCTTATGTTTGCCTTCCTCCCACAACAAACACCCGCGATCAACAGAGGGCTCTGGAGGTCACGGAGGGCTCTGTGTTTCCATACTTCTAATACTTATAAGAATGTATTCAGACCGTATTATACACAAGCCAGCCCCCATCACTAACGTGGGCAGGGAAATGCGGACCAAATAGAATCAAAAAGTATTTTTCTCCATGAGTCAGCTTTGATTTGGTATTGAATAACACCGAGTTTGAAAACACATTGTAATTTAAAAAAAAAAAAATGTGTAGGAGAGAGGCAGATTGATCTAGGAAACCCCGCATGGGATATGTCTTCGTTTCTCTGAATTTAATACAACTTATATTCAATTGTCTCTCTCTATTGGGGCAGAAACCAATTCACTATGTTGTTGGAATTCCTCCAGAGGGTCAAGATTTAAAGAAAATTTAGGGTCAAGATTTTAAAAAAATATATATCCAACCGTAGAGTTGCCCAACTATAGGATAATAGCATGGGCTGAAATGATACTTTTTCATTTGTAACTATTGATATTTTCCAGACTCTCACAACTTGCTGGGAAAGTTATTATTTCAGGGAAAGTTGTACTCAAGATTTAATTCCAAGACTAAATTGTTTTGTGAACACAAACCGTGCTGGGTTTTTGGCTGCTGAGAGAGGAGGAGGAGAAATAGCAAAGACAGCAGGCAGGACCTGTAGATGCCACGTTTGCATCCAAATAAAACAACAAAGCAAACAGCAGCATGCTCCCATCCGGGCCTAATTGGCATTTTCTACAGTTTTGAGTCTTCAGAAATTTGTAGCATGTTATAGATGACATTGATCTGGAAGCAGGAAACTACCCAGATAATACAAGTAGGGAGGGTGGTGGTGGTACTGAAACCAGGCATTGTGCCGTGTCGGGATGGAGTGATGCCGAGATAATTTGCTCTTTGAGGAGGATTGAGGAGATGGGACTGGAAGACAGGTATGGCCATGTGAAGATTCAAGTTACTCATTTCTTGAGCCTCAAACTTGCAAAATTTTTAACACCTATGTACTACAATTTAGGGGCTTCAAAATCTATGATGCTTTAAAATAAATAAATAGTTACATTCAGCAATATTTACCCATAAGGAAATAAATTTTCATCAATCACCTCATTTTCTATGTCTCCATTTGGAACGTTGAAACACTACTCTTTTCCCCCCCTCTCATTCAGAGCTGCCTGCAGGGAAAGGGGGCAGAGCCCTGGACTAAAAGTTTGGAGGCAGAGTTCTTTCACACACAGCCCCTGACCCTTGTGTGATTTATACAAGTCACTTAACCTCTCTGCCCTTCTGCTTCCTCATTCATTCCACAGACACAATGCTACCTGCCCCTCCCCACCTCCATGCAGTGGTGAGAGTGAATGAGCTATGTCTGCAAAGCCTTTGAAACACCCGTTGGTCAGTGTCAGGCTCAAACAGTGTAAAACATTGTACAAGGTCTGCAGCGTGTAACACGCACAATGAAAATGAGGACAGTCTATAAGACAGGGAAACCTGGAGGTCAGGAACACTTGCCACTGAAAATTTAGTGGTCCTTTGCTTTGAAAGCGGGTCTTGGTGGCAGGATATTTACTTTGCTCTTTCTGAATTGCTGGGCTGATCTAATTAATTTAAGCACGTGTTTGGCCAGGAACAATAAAGTTTTTAAGAGAAGTGGATGAAGTTGTGGTACCCTGTGAATCTCAGAGGGTTGCTCATTAATCTTCAGTTACGAAAAACTAATTCAAAATTATCTATTATTCTCACTCTTTACTGACCCATAACTATACCATGTTTATTTCCATTCCTCATCTTTCCAAATATGGCTTAACACCTTCTCCCCTCTACCCATTTAAATCCCACTCATTGTTTGCATTCCCATTTTAGTTGCACCCTCCATTAAATATTCTATAACAATCCAACCCATACTTAGATACATACAAATTTATCACATGCAATTCCTAAGATAATACTAGCCATGGTAAAAGTTCAACAAACTCTTATAGCATGATGTGCCTAGAAAAGACCTCAGCCTAGAAAATCAATTCCTTGGACACATCAACTATTTCCTGCCTCAGGAACATTGCATATGCTGTTCCTTATGCCCGGCAGCTTCTCTCTCCACCCCCTCTCCTCACTCTATCCTATCCCTTCTTTGGAATAGCTGGCTCTTTTCTATCCTTCTGGGTCAACTTGAGCATAAGCCAGTCACAGAGGCCTAAACTGACCACTCAGTATAAAGAAGCCCTTCACCTCAATTCTCTCACATGTGTTATTCTTCCTCTTTAACAGCAGGTATATATTTCCTTATTTCTTTTTTTACTTCATTATTTCCTGACCTCACTACTGAAACGTATGTACCTTCCACCTTTAAGACAAGAGGCATATTTGTTTGGTTCAGCACTGTTCAATAAATGTTGAATTAGCTCATCAATGTCATCTAATCTTTTAGCCAACCAATTTGCCCAGTGCCTGTTTGGCTGCCCTCAGTATTCTCCCTTTTATCAATATTACAATTCTTCTATCAAGAACCCCCAAAGGAGCCCAGTATGTTTATATTTTAAGACTCTTTCATCAAACACACTGATTGTTTAGGCAGGATCCCGCCCCACAGAAAAGCAGTCAGTGTCTAGGATAGAGCCCAGGCTTCTCATTGTCGTGAGTCAGGGCGAGTGAGCACCTTACCAACATAAGACCTTCTATGGGTCCCTGACAGTGGCCTTTCTTCCCATCCTCACTGGCTTGGTCTGAGGGCCCATCATTAGCTCCAATCTAACTTTTCCTTGAAAACCAAGAGATCTGCCAAATCTTACAATGAATAGCAGGCTGTCCACCTCAGCTTCCCCAAGGTGAGCATGAGGTTAGTATCTGTCTGGGACCTTTGACACTTGGCAATATATTACCACCCCCACTTCACGAGGTTATTGGAAGAACCAAATGAAATAAGATAGTTTTACAAACTTATGATTGTTATACAAATGTTAGGCTTGATTACTGTGACAGCATTACAGCAAGCACTGCAGAAGCATTAGATCTGCATGGCTTACAACCGCTATGGGCCATCAATCATGTGCAATATTTATAAACAAACGTGGCAATGGTACCAGACAGGGTGGTTTTGCCTGTAAACAACAAAAAACTCAGCTAACAATGCTTAATCATAACAGGAAGCCCTGTAGTAGACAGTTCTAGGGATAGTTCATGCCGAGGCTATATTTTGTTATCAAGGACCCAGGTTTTTCTTCCATCCTTAAAGTGTTGGCAAGCAACCCTCAAGTCTTCATGTTTGCAAGAATCAAACCTTCATACATCAATATGCAGAGGTCTCCAAAAGATTTTCTGTCATATTCATTTTCATTGTTGAGAACTAGGTTAAATAGGCAACTCTAAACAAATCATTTGTTTGGGAATGGATTTCTTATGACTGGCTTGGATCAATCAAAATAAACCCCATTGGAACTTGAGTCCAGGGCCACTTCAGCCAGGGCTAAAACTTGGATGCATTTTGGGTAGGTGGCCAACGCTGTTTGTTTCAGTGATGTAAAATCCTTCCTCAGATACTCCTTTCATAAAACTGGCAAAAAGTTTTGCTTTTTCTATGGACCTAGAAAAGTATCCCATCTGTGGTTAAGAACATGACAGCTCCCAGTAGCTAAGTCATGAGGTGACCAGACCATGCATAGAGAAGATTCAACTGCAGACAACCAAAGGAAAAAAAACCAAAAATACAATAGGTCATTTCCATACTATTGTACAGGGGTGGCAAAGGTAGGTTTACAATTATTCATATGGGAACCAATACAATAATTAATAAATAATAATATGAGAATAAACTCTGTATTTTGCATACTCACAACTATAAACATATTTTTGTCAACCCTGTGCTGCCTAGTGTTTAAAAGCCCTGAGATTTTTGGCTCATTTGACCTAATCTGCTCATTAGCCAACCAAAATGCACATATTCGCATACGGTTCGCCAGCAATGAAACTGTTTTAGAAATCGGAAACATTTTCAAATGCAAATTTAAATTTGTTAATCTACTGCTTAAAAGTACTTCAATGACTCCTGATTGTGCTTGGGATAAAATTCAACTCCTAAAAGTGGACCCTGCTCACTTCTACAATCTCCTTTCCTGCCACCCTCTTCTGTCCTAGAGGAGGCAACTAAATGTTTCTGTATCTTTTGTCAAACAGCCTCACAGTGGGCCTCCATCCTCCCCAGTTCTCTGGCCATACTCACGTTCAAGTGCACAGTTAGCAGCACTTAACCTCTACCTAGCTGTTGGTTTACTGCCCTGCTGTAGACAACGCCAGCTTGAAAAATTCAGAGCCTGGAATTTAATCACAATTCACATGCTTTCAAATTTGATAGAAAAAATTAAGAGCTGATGGCTCACTCGAACCATACTGCTTGAATTAGAGTACAACTCATACTGCTTGAATTATAACCATTGGATCGCTACTAGATTACAGTTACTCTTAAAGTAAGAATTCAATTCTTAGCAGTCTTCGTATTGGCTAAGTCATTGTAGCACAATGTCGTGAACTTAGTAGGTGCTCAGTAAATGCCTTCTTAATTGAATATGAATGATCTACCAATTTAACAAATTGATAACCATAGATGAATTGATTTTTTTCATATCCATATGCCCCAGAAAATATGCTAGGTCCTGTCTTAACAACAATAACAAAATATAATAATAAAGATACAGGTCCCTGCTTTCAAGAACTTCCAAATTTATACAATGGCAAAGCTATTGCACATGAGCCAAATTAAGTGCTAAATTGGGTCATACTGGTATAACTTAAATAGAAAGTTATATGAGTATGACCCAATTCTCTCTAACCAGAGACAACTCTCTCAAGGGCAAGCTCCCCTCTCCTCCCCAATCCTGCACACCCAATCTGACAGTTCAATCCACTTAGTCCACCAATCTATTGAGTCTGTATACTTAATTGTTCCTGCACAAGGAAAACTATAAGTATATACTAAAGGGGTTGGGAAGCAGAATACATCCTATATCCAGATTCACCTAATACTACTGAATTTAGAGATGGCTCTAAGAAAAAGCCAGATGGAGTCCAGGTTATGCCAGAAATTCAAATCTACTGTGATTTAGACCTTAGGCAGACCCCCTCCCTTTTGTTTCACAATTCCTTCCTTGCATTGACTCAGCTATCTAGCCACCAATTCCACAAATAGGAGATTTCAGTCTAGAAGGAAAAATAAAACATGTATATACATAATCAAAATAAAAAGGTGTTAATTGCCTTCTGAGAGGTGCAGATGAAGTGCTATGCGGTCACTTCTAGCCAGGATAAGTCTATAAGAGCTCCATCAACAAGAAAGAATACGATCCAGTCTTATGAGGTAGAGAGGAATGAAACAGATAGAAATTGGAAAATAAAACAGGGAAATAGCATTATCAAAGGAGATAAAAATGTTATGCATACACACGGAGAAAGAGTTGTAATATTTTGATTTGGTAGGAGGTAGGGAGCCAATGAAAGTTTCTGGGAGGGGAAGTGTCATGCTACTCCCCAGCTTTTAGCTGTATGTGCTATAGAAGAGGAATGCCTAACAAATGAATCTCTTACCTCGCAGTTTCTTTAAGTTTGACCATTCAAAGCCGATGCATCTTCTAAGTATATCTACAAGGGGCACCTTTAATTTTCATTTCCATCGTCTATCTTCCCGTTAGAAAGAAGTTTTATTGCTTGTGCTGTGGTAATACTAGAATGTTCCCACTCTGCCTTGGCTGTGTCATGTCATCACACTAAAAATAGATGCTAATTAACAAGGTTATTTCTAACTTGCATTGTTAAAAGAAAGGAAAGCAGTGATGAAACACATGTGGAGGATCAAATTCACCAAGGATGGAACCAAATTCTAGTTCAAAATTCCCACCTCACAGATATTCAATTCACTAAATAGCCTCCTTTTTTTCTAAATCAGATAGTCATTATCCAAATTTCCTATCCCTGATGTGATAATGTAGTGTGATGAGACATGCCCCAACAGAACACAAATTGACTTTTGAAGCCTACACGCTAGATGGGGTGTGTGTATGGCAAAGCAAATATCTCACTCTATTATCTGTTGTCTCTGAACCAACAGATTACATGGTTCACTGATTTAGCTGAATAACTTTTAGACAGTTTGCTCATGTCTATTTACACATATTCCACAGAAATATATTAACAATTGAGGAACAGCTGTAAAATTATATGGCGAGATAGATAGATTAGAGCAACAATCCCTCCATGTACATTTATTTGAAAAGGATGAAAGTGGCACATGGTAAAGGAAACGGGGGAAAACAGACATATGCGCATTTGTACGTTGCTGCCACTATGAAGTGTAAATTCCATGCAGTTATAGAGGCAAAGAGAACACAGAATAAAATCTCCTGGAGACTCCTTATAACTACCCGGAATATTACTATAGTATAGATTTTTACAGCATTGGGTTGAACATTTATGTTTGTGCTCTAAAATATATTTTACTAAACAATTGTACTTCTTGATAAGGAAGCTACTGTTCGTAGTCATTTGACAGACAATAATGAAAGTTTCCTGTTTATACTTTTACTTAAGTAGTAAAATGCTTATTCTCAAATCAGAACTCAGTTTTAATCTCCTCTCCAAGTCACATGAGTCTCACATCAAAAGATATTAACATGTATTTTTTTAAAAAGTCTGATTCTATTATAATAGCCCTGGTCACTAAGCATTTTGCTTTAAAAATAATAGTAATGTTATATAAAACTTTCTTTAGATAAATTCCCAGGTGTGTTTCTGTAGGGAAATGGATGGTTGGGTGGCACTGGGATAGTGCTGCCCTAATATTCAGTGGAGAAAAGGCTCCACTGCATACTATTTCCTTTCAAAGATCAAGCACACCACTCCAATCCCAGAGGAGTATATTCCTTAGATTCCCAGATGCTCCAAATTCCCTTAGTTTTGCTCCTTTCTGGCAGTCCTTTCTCAATCTTCTTTGCAAGCTTAAACTCATTTAATGCCCTAAACTATTGGAATTCTCCAAGGTTTAGTAATTGGATTTTTGCTTAGTACACTCTCTCACTACCTAACCATATCCAATCCCATTGTTTTAGCTACATCTGATGATTCCTAGAAAGTAGTATTTTTGCTTGGAGCTCCAAATATACATTCTCTCATTTGATAGTTCTACCTGAATATTTCCTGCAATTCATCATATCTAATATCCCCAAAGAACCCTAATTCCAACCTGACCTTCATTCAGTTCCCTATCACAGGGATAGCAGCAGCACCCTTCCAGGTAGACAAGCCAAAGGAACCCCAGGAGATGTCAGTTATTCTACCTCTAACATCCAATCTGTCTCAACTTTCTCAACTTTCACTCTTGGATAGCAGTCTACTACTGATCATTTCCCGCATTGTTCCCACAGTGAAGTTTTTTCTCACTGGATTTCTGCAATAGTCTCATAACTAATTTCTCCCAATACATTCCCTATAGTGTAGTAAAATAATATTTTTAAAATGCAAATCTCATTTGTTAATCTCCCACTTAAAACTCTTCAAAGCTTCCTGTTGCTCTTGGGATAAAGACTAAATTCCTTAACAAGATCCTGCTTGATCTTGCCCCAGGTTGTCTCTCCAGCCACATCTCACACTCATTCCTGCCCCACTCAGCTCTCCCATAAAGCCTTCTTTCCATTCCTATTCTTCTGATGCTCTCCCTGCCTGGCTCAGAAGTTTTGTACATACTCTTCTCTCTGCCTAGAATATTTCCCTAGCCTGCCCTTTTATTTCCTTTATTTCTATGTATCCTTTAGAGCTCAATTCGAGTATCACATCCATGAAGAAACTTTCCCTGACCATCTCTCCCCTACTCCACCTTTTGGGGTTCCGTGTACATTCTGAGGGCTCCTTATGTGCTTCCTTCTTAGAATGTAAAAAGTCAGAGAGTATATATTTATGTGCATTAGTTCCTAAACCTTCCTTTATGTTTCCATATGATCCAATGTGTCCAAGACTTAGCCTTCTTCTCTGACCAGTGAGGCCTCAGTGTCTAACACAGTGCCTGTCTCAAAGAGAACATGTGAAAATTATTAGTGAATAAATAAATGAAGCAGTAGGAAATGAGACTGGAAAAAACAGCATGGGCTTGTTTATAAATAAAAGTAGATTCATAACTGGGTTTTCTGTTTGCCATCTTTTCTCACTCTTCACTTTGCCTCTAGGATGATCATCCTAAAGCATAAGGATGCAGAAGAATTTTCCAAGTTGTAAAGCATTCATATTAAAAAAATATTATGCCCTAACTGGTTTGGTTCAGTGGATAGAGCATCGGCCTGCGGACTGAAAGGTCCCAGGTTCGATTCCAGTCAAGGGCATGTAGCTTGGTTGTGGGCACATTACCCAGTAGGAGGCATGCAAGAGGCAGCTGAATGATGTTTCTTTCTCATTGATGTTTCTAGCTCTTTATCCCTCTCCCTTCCTCTCTGTAAAAAAAAAAAAAATCAATAAAATATATATATTTTTTAAAATTATTATTATCATGTTGCTCATATCCACCCCAAGATCATGTCTATTTCTTTTGGTACCCATGACAGTAATCTAGTGTTCACAGGTACGTTTTTTGGGGGGGCTGCACACCAGTGACATTTTTCTTCTTGTAAGCAGAAATCATATAAAGAACATGTTCTACATTTCAACTGAAAGTTAAAATGATTTTCAATTTTTTTTTTTCAATGCACATAAAGACTGCTATCTCCTGCTTGTCTAGTTACTTCAGGCCAAGTCTAAAAAGCAAAGTTCCAGAGCTAATTACCTTTCCTTTTTGCTGCTCTACTGCCAAAGCTGTAGTCACTAAGAATAATCTTCAGAAGCTTGGCTTTGTTGCTAGAGCAACCAACCCAACTTTAAGCATTTTCCAATTATCTTTCTTTGGAGTATCCCGAATAACAATAAAGTATAACTGATCTGGTCCATCATAATACAAATCAGCTCATTTCTATAATTCTGATTAGTTATAAGAAAATTTGGACCTAGTCTAGGAGGGATTTGAAACAACAAACACTTTTTGTGTGGAAACTGCATGGCATGTGCCACCTTCAGGCCAGTATCCATTCCCCTGGGGTGAGTGGTCACAATCAAAAGGAAAATGCTGACGAGAAGATGTCTGCTTCTTCCAGCTCAGCCCCCATAGCCATCTCAGAATTTAAATGCATCACAGGCCAATCTGACAATGCCCTGCATTTCTGTTTACTTGGGCCGATCAGGAGATAAGCAGATTGTGAATCTCTCATTGAATATTAAGAAATGGGAGCGTCTGTAGTCAAATATCCTAGCTAGCTAGAAATATCAAGTTTTCTGCCACGATCACCTCATTTTTAGCTTATTTTTATTTAATTGTTCTATATTTTACTATGAAGCCTAATATACTTTTTAGAAGATAGGTAATAATTCTAAATATTCACAAATACAGCATACATAAAACCAAAGGCCCTACATTATTATACAATTTCAATAAGTCACCTTGTATTTACTGCCTAAACATTTTTTACAGAGTACAAACCATTTTAACACGAAAACATCTGTGTGTGGCTGTGCCCTACAGAAAGAGTAGAAAAGAGCAGGTTTTTTGGTCAATCTCTTGAATTTATCAGATATCTAAACAATATTGACAACACATGAGCATATGACACATTTCTGACTTAAGTATCCCCCCAAAAAAGGAATGAGTTTTGATCAGGCTACTCAATTAAATAGAGAGAAAATTATTATTGGGCTTTGGAGAAACCAGGAACCAGAGGATGGTGCTGGTAGTAGTCCCTATAAAGATAAGAACACAAATTCTGGGAAATTGAATGGCTACTGCTTGAACACATTTCCCCAAAATGATTGGCTTTACTAAAACCACTTTTATGTGGCTGGTGTACATATATGCCAACTTTTGATTCCTAGAATATGAGATAAAGGGTCCTAATATGATTAATAATTACTAGAAAAGTATTTGTTAGCTGAATTGGCCTTCATTTACTCAAAGCCCAATGAGTAAGTTGAATATTCTCTTTTAAGAATATTCTTCCCTTTCGTATGTAGCAGAGCAGCTCCCTCGCTGCGATCTATTGAAAGTCAGCCCTCGACATACACACAAAAAAAGAATATTCTTCCTTTAAGGACATTCCATTTTCTTCAAGTGGTCAGAATAGACACAATTTGGGTGTTCCTTAGTAATTTACATAATGATTGTAAATGTACTATGAATCATTAAAGACAATGCACTAATTTTTGAGTGGTAGTTTTTATTTTCAAGATTTTTTTATTGATTTGTAGAGAGAGAGGAAGGGAGAGGAAGAGAGAAAAGAAACATCAATGAGAGAGCAAGACATCGATCAGCTTGCCTCCTGCATGACCCCACTGGGGATCAAGCCCACACCCCAGACATGTGCCCTGACTAAGAATCAAACCAGCAACCCTTGGGTGCACAGTAACATGCCCAAAGAACTGACCCAGACCAGCCAAGGCTTAATGATAGTTTGTAAATGCATAGCTTTCAGATAATTTCTCCCTACGGTGATTCAGTTTCTCTCAAATAAAATGTGGCCTTTACCACTTTTCCTCTTCTTAACTTCTGGGTTGCTTGCTCGGATGTTCCCTAACCTAAAATGCCCTTTTCCTTTCCTCTAAAATAAAGTGGAAAAATCTGTACTTCTTTCCAAACTCAGTTAAATATATATATGGCATTATCTCACTCATTTATGGAATGTAATGAACGGCATAGACTGACGAACAAGAACAGACCCAGAGACTGAGTAACAGATCTACTTGAATATTTCCTGCAATTCATCACATCTAATATCCCCAAAGAACCCTAATTCCAACCCTAACCTTCCTTCAGTTCCCTATCACAGGGATAGCAGCAGCACCCTTCCAGGTAGACAAGGCAAAGGAACCCCAGCAGATGTCAGTTATTCTACCTCTAACATCCGATCTGTCTCAAACTATCTCAACTTTCACTCTTGGATAGCAGTCTACTAATGATCATTTCCAGCATTGTGAAGGGATTAAGCAAAATAAAACCTCACAGACACAGTCAACAGTATGGTGATTACCAGAGGGGAAGGGTTGGGGTAGGTAGAAGAGGGTAAAGGGGGTATACATGGTGATGGAAGAAGACTAGACTATGGAAGGTGAATACACAATAGGGTATACAGATGATGGATTATAGAATTATACACTTAAAACCTACAAATTTTATTAACCAATGTCACCCCAATTGAAAAAAAGCATCTATGGATCCAATGCCATGCTAGGTGCTACAAATAATATGAAATGATAAATAACACATGGATCCTATCCTCACAGGGCTTATAATCTAGTAATATCTAATGGCAGATTTGGTTACTATCAGATGTGATCAGGTATAGTTAGTGGAATGATTAAACTTCTTGGCCACTTCAAAAATGTGTGACCCAGATTTTAAAATAGAGTAGTTCAGGGTGCTTGATATACAAATATTCAAATATAAAATTGTTTTAAATATTATGAAAAACCCATGTAATTAAATAGTAAGCACTGCTTAAGATAAAATTGACAAAACAAAAAAATAACTATGAAATTTCATTCATGATTTCTTTCTGTTATTTTCTTTCATATCAAATCAACATCTGTTCTATTGCATCTACCCAACAAACAAATAAAACCCTCTGTAATCTAGTTCTTGTTGCTATATTCTTAATTTAGGCCCTTATCATTATTCACCTGATTTTATAGTTTTTTTAATTGGTTTTCCTCTCTTCAATCTTAGCATTAGAACAAAAGTTTCTCAACACCAGATGTAATCATGTTATTCTCTTTAAACTATTCAAGGCTCTTCCTCACCCGGTCCATAGCACAGTATATTATACAAAACCATTCACAATCTGGTCCCGGTTCTTGCATTTTCTTCCACTACCAGCCCCTACATTTCCTCTCTAGTCCAGACACAAGAAACTTGCTGGTGTGCTCACTTCTTGATTCATTCTGTCAAAAAACACATATTAAACAATTGTAAAAGCCTTTTGCTAAGCACCAGTGATACAAATGAGCTCATAGTCTAGTGGTAGGGACAGTAGGTACAAAGACATTGTCAATTGGGCAAGCACTCATTAGCACCAGTGACAAATGCTGCTGCTACTTTGACTTGCTCACTTCCCTAGCTTTATATGGTAAGGCAATAAGCCCATATAGATTTATATATTCTATTCTTTATTCAGCCAAACCAAGAACAACATGATGTCATCAAGAAGATGAGAGACAACAGGTTCTGGCATATATGTGCAAAAGAGAGCCCTTATACACTGTTGGTGAAAAGTAAATTAGTCCAACCACCATGGAAAAAATATAAAGGTCCCTCAAAAAGTTACAAATAGACCTAAAATAGGATCCAGCAATTCCATTTCTAGAAATATGCCCAGAGGAAATGAAAACAGGAATTCAACAAGATATCTGCACTCCCATGTTTACTGCAACACTAGTCACAATAGTAAAGATAAGAAAATAAACCAATTGCCCAGCAATGGATGGATGGATAAAAAGTACGTGGTAACTGTACACAATATAATATTATTCAGCCATGAGAAAGAAGGATATCTTGGCATTTGCAACAATATGAATGGACCTTGAGCACATCACACCAAGTGAGATAAACCAGATAAAGACAAGTACTATATGATATCACTTATATGTTGAATATTAAAAAATCAAACATGTCAACAAAACAACAAGAAAGCCCACTACATGGGAAAACATATTCACCAATGTTATATCCCATAAGGGCCTAATCTCCAAAATGTATAGAAACTCATACATATTAACAAAAGGAAAACAAACAATCCAATAAAAAATGGGCAAAGGACCTAAATATGTCAAAAGAGGACATACAGAAGGCCAAGAGATATATGAAAACATATTCAAAGTCACTAATCATCCATAGTCCCAGTCAGACTCCAAAACCCACAAAATGGTCTTGTAACCAAGAACCCTTGCAAGGTCAGGAGTATCATTACATTTCTTATTTTGTTATATTTAACTTCCAGTAGGAGAAACAAACCTACCATATGTGATTTTTCACTTATGCAACAATCTAATAAAATTTTACAAATCTTCTTTTTGCCATAGAGCTCATAAGAGAAAAATATTACACAGGTGAAAGTTGTGCTTATAATTCTAATAACAACGGATTCAAGTCTAAGATACAGAAGGCTTAGTGAATACAATTTCTAAGCATTGGAAACATTTTTCTCCCTAATTTATATGATCAGGCAACATGAGTTCTTTTTATTTACCTTTACTCTTCTTACTGTAGTGTCTTTGAATTTTTCAACCTAAGTTTTAGTTTAGAGAGCAGCATTTTTCCTAAATTGACCTTTGCTCAAAAGCCTTTTTCTCCCTTATTAGGAAGAACAGCTTAGCCACCTGGTTAACTTCTCTATGATAAGATCTAACCCCAGTAAAATGAGTCCAATATCAATTCTTTAAAGAGTAGAATTTTCTTCTTAGCAAATGTTTCTAACAATGCAAGAGCAAGATTTGGATAGAGCAGTGGGAAATTATTACAGACATGACAAATGAAAAAAGATTATAGTAAAACTTTATTCCAACAAATTACACAAATGAGATGAAATAAACAAATTCTTAGAAAACCACAACTACCAAAACTGTCTCACGAAGAAATCAATTGCTAAAAGAGTAAATCTTAAGTGTTTATCATCACTTGGGGGAATAAAAGGTGACTATGTGAGGTGATGGGTGTGTTAATAAACTTGATAATAGTAATCATTTCACAATGTATAGGTATATCAAACCTTCACAATGTACATCTTAAACACACACACAATTTTTATTTGTCAATTACACCACAATAAAGCCAGGGGTGGAGGAGTAGAATTAGGATATCCAAATCAACATATTCCAGTAATCAAGTCAGGGTGGTATTGGCATAAGGAGAGACATACAGATCAGCAGAAGAGAATAAATAGACTTTCACATCTATAGTGGACTGAATTTCAACAGCACCAAGATAATTCAATGGGAGAAGGATAGTCTTTTTAAAAACTAGTGCTGAAACAATTGAATACCCATATGCAAAAATAAATAAATAAATAAATAAATAAATAAATAAATAACTATTATTTTAAAGAAGAAAAAGCATGAGGATGAAGGGAAGGAGAACACAAACCTTTACCTCACACTATACACAAAAATTAACATGGATTGCAGACCTAAATATGGGTTAAAGCTAAAATTTCTAAATAAAAAAAAAAAAGAAACAAATCTTTGTAACCTTTATGTAGGCAAAGCTTTCATAAGTATACCACAAAAGCAAAAATCCATTTAAGAAAAAATATATAGGTAAGTTAGACCTCATCAAAAGGGAAAATTTTTGCTCCTCAAAAGACACTATTAATAAAATGAAAAATCAAGACACACATAGGCAGATATTTACAAATGCTATAGCTGTTAAAGGACTTTTCATTCAGAATATATAAAGAACTCTAACAACTCAATAATAAGATTAAAAAAACATTTTAAAATGGAAAAAAAATATTTAAATAGACATTTCACTGAAGAGGATACATGGAAACAGACTCATAGATACAGAGAACAAACTGATGGTTGTTAGAGGGGAGGGGCTTGTGAGGCTGGGTGAAAAATGTGAAGGGATTAAGAAGTATAAATTGGTAGTCACAAAATAGTCATGGAGCTGTAAAGTACAGCATAGAGAATATAGTAAATATTGTAATAACTATGTGGGGTGCTAGATTGGTACTAGACTTATGAGGGGAATTACTTTGTAAATTATATAAGTGTCTAACCACTATGCTGTATACCTGACACTAATATAATAGTGAGTGTCAACTGAAATTTAAAAAAAAAAATTTTTTTTAAAGAAGATATATAGATGACTAATAAGCACATGAAAATATGCTGGCCATCACTAACCATTAGACAATCACAGATTAAAACCACAATGAGATACCACTACACATCCATTAGAATGTCTTCAGTCAAAAGCATAACAATGCCAAAAATTAGCAAGGGTATAAAGAAACTGGAGCCTTCAGACACTGCTGCTGGGTATGTAAAATGGTGTGACGACTTTGCAAAATGATTGGAAGTTGTCTTTTGTGTTTTGATTTTTTAACTTAAACATAAACCTACTGTATGATCCAAAAATTCCATTCCTAGGCATCTACCAAAGAGAAATGAAAATGTGCATACAAAGCCTTCCACATGAATGTCCATAACAGTATCCTAATATATAAAAAGCCAGGAGCCGTCACGACGGAAACAACCTGACGGATGACCAAACAGCAGGCTGCATGGGCCAACAAGGCCAGCAGGGGGGTTAGTGAGAGACAACCAAATGATTGAACATCAGGCTGTGTGGAGAGACCAGGCTGGTAGGGGGGCAGTTGGAGGTGATCAGGCCAGCAGGGGGGAAGTTGAGGACAATCAGGCTGGGGATGAGGGGGGGATTGGGGGTGACCAGCTGGCCAGGAGGGCATTTGGGGGAAACCAGGCCGGCAAGGGGGGCAGAAAAGGGTGATCAGGCCAGCAGGCAGAAGCAGTTAGGGGTGATCAGGCTGGTAGGGGGAGCAGTTAGGGGGGGATCAGGAAGGCAGGTAAGCAGTTAGGAGCCAGGATTGTGAGAGGAATGCCCAACTTCCAGTTGAGGCCTGATCTCTGGGATTGGGCCTAAACTGCAGTCAGACATCTCCCAAGGGGTTCCAGATCAGAGAGGGTGCAGAATGGGCTTTCGTGCACTGAGCCTCTAGTAAATTATAATAGGCAGACACTAGAAACAACCCAAATGTCCATCAATTGGTGCATAGATTAAAAAAAAAAAATTGGTTTATCCATAGAATGAAATGCTACTCAGTAATGAAAAGGAATGAACTACTATTAAATGTAATAATAGATAAACCTAAAACATTAAGCTAATTAACAGAAGTCAAACAGAAAAGACTATATGTTGTTTAATTCTATTTATGTAAAATGTTCAGTAATGGCAATAGAGATAGGAAACAGATCAGTGGTTGCCTACAGTTGAGAGTAGAAGCAGATATTGACCTCAAACAGACATGTGATTAGTTTGGGGAAGAGGGGAGATAGAGTTGCTCAAAAAACTGTGATTGTGATGATGGCTCTACAACTATATATTTACTAAAATCATCTAATTATAGCACCTAAAATGACCAACTTTTATGGTTTGTAAATTATACCTCAATGAATCTGGAAAGATAAAAGTTCATGTCTAAGTTAGAATAAGAATCCCTTCTAACAAGAAAAATAAATGTTGCCTCAGTATGTGAGGAAGAGATCTCTTACAGTCACACTTGTCCTAGAATGAAATAAACTTCTCTGGAGGGCGGTGAGCTCCCCATCACCAATACTGTGTCAGCATGGGCTAGCCAACCACGTGGCAAAAATATAACCACAATGGTGATTCAGACAGAACAAGTTTGGACTAAAACATCTTTAAGGTCTCTTGCAACTTTTATATTCTATAATATTTGAGTCTAATATTTGCAATCCAAATCTCTCATTTATTGTTGACATTTATTGAAACTCTTTAAAATCCCATTATCAAAAAAATGCCATGGTTAGGCAGCTGTTCTATGAACTTGTTGGTCCCTATGCATGTCTAACAAATGGGCAATCTCTTCACAGTGGGGCAGAATTAAAAGCAGATCCAACTATTGGAGTTCAACAATTATGTGTAATTCAGTCTACACTTTTCTACTAACTATAGATTCTTATTGTGCTTTCCTTTCATCATTTTTAAGTGTATGTTTGTGAGTGCATACATGATGTGTATAACAATAACAATTATTAAGGATATTTAGGACATCATTCAGAACAGAAACTTTTGAAGCAGATGTTCACTTTGTAATATCAAAGGCATTAAAGAATTTAACGTAGGAAAAGAAACATAATTTATGCAATCTTTTTATTAAACATTTGGTTGTTTATGAAGTTTTGTTTTGTTGTGATTGGTATGTGGTTTTTTGTTGTTGTTGTTTTTTACCTTATTTGATTTTGTCTGCTTTTCCTTTGTAGTTAATTTGAATTAATAGAGCACCTAAGTAAAGAGGGAAGAGTGAGAAAGATGGAAACAGGTAACAAAGATAAGAACAAAACTAAACAGTGGGAAAGGCCTTTGGTAGAAAAGAGGATTTAACAGCAACAAGGCCGCTGTGAGAGCCACAGAGGCAAGAGCTTCAGGCTCATTCCCAGGGAATGGTGTTCCTGGGGACAATACTGGCAGGGCAAAGGGAAGAGCTCAACTAAGATGAAGAAAATGCAGCAGGTTGGAGTTTTCTGCTCATTCATGATTGTGATGGTAAAATGGTGGGGATAAATTGCTTATGTAGTGTCACAGATTCTATGACAAAGTAGCAACTCATCAACATTCTTTACCAACATCAATCACACTGTTTAACTCTCACAGTAACCATAAATGGTAGGTCTTAAATGCTTCTCCTTATAAAAAGAAAATTATAAATTCACAGAGGTGAAATAACTTTTCCAGGGTCATGCTACCATAAAGTGGAAGGAACAGAATTCAAACTCAGATCAGCCTGACTTGCAAGCCATTCCTGTTACCCAGTATGCATATTGAGCTACTCCACGGGTGAGTGCAGAGGACCTACTGTCTATAAATCAGGGGACTAAAGTACTCCATTATAGTCATGATCCTGGTTCTTAATGCAGAGAGCATTAAGATAGGTACACAATCCGCTATTTGAGAAAATTCTCAGGACTCCTCACATTTACCACATAAATACCCCAGTGTCCAGCTCCCTTTCCTACTCTATGACTACCAGGAACCTTCACTTCAGGATTAAATCCCTCTTCTCCCTAAGAAGATGGGAGGTGTCCAAGAAATCTACCCAATTCCAACATTCAAGGAGGAAAACTTGTCACAGAAATGATATCCAAGGAGCAGAGGGGTGGCTGGTCTTAACTGTTCTTAACAACTTCCTGACAATGTTCAGGCAGGGCAAAGTGAGGCTTGAGTTGGCAGATCTAACAAAGTTTCAGAGAGAGGAAAATGTGAGCATATTGAAGCTCACAGAATCAAAATTAACAATCTTGTCTCCATAAGCAGGAAAGCTACAAATCCGACACGCTCCGATTACCAGGCGATTGTATGCAATAGTCTCAGGTATGTTCTGATTGAAAATTCAGCTGCATAACCTTCCACGAACTGTTTATCTTATGTACTTATTTAACTAACATTCAGACTGACAAGACTCCTATTTCTGGGCTTTCTTTTTTCATGCTTTCATGTATGAGCGATCAGATGAAGCTCAGATACCACAAACTTTGCATGTTTTTGATTTTGCACATAAACTGAAGGTTAGAATTCTAGTCTGTGTCCTCAGTCACTCAATTCTTTTAGATCTTTGAACATGACTTCAAACCCTGCCAAAACACAACCCAAATACAGACTTGCTTCTGTGTCTGTACAAATACGTAAAAGGAATGGGTATGTCAACGTTCAATGGATATCAGCCTAATTGAAGCTTTGACTACTGTCAGGGAACAAAGGCAGCCAATGCTAACTACACCTGCTTTGTTCAAGGGTAAGAAGACATTCAGAAAGATGAGGAATGAATAAATGCAGGTAGCATGATGGAAATAAACCAAAAACCTCATTGGTTTCTGCAATCCATATCAACCTCTCTCTAGTCTGACCTCCTACTGCACTTAGTACATTAAATATTTAATTATACACACTGTTTATTGGTTTTCTATTACATGCACATCCATCGGTCTTACAAATAAAATAATATATAGCTGTGACATTTCAGTACTTTCATGCCTGCTGTCTCATTTTATCTTCATTATGGCCCATTAGGGTAGATATACTATGTAGACCTGTAGAACTATCTTGCTTTCACAGATGAGAAAATAGAGGCTGAAGCCATCATTTGCACAACAGCATTCATTACATGGAGGGTTGGGAATCTAAGGCAATCTCCAGGCTCCTGATATCACACCACCTTAATTTGAAGGTAGTGAGACTTTATAACACAGAGCTGGAGAGAAGTTCCATAGACACTTGCTCATATGACTCCTACTTCTGCTCTTTTAGAGGTAAAGCAATCTGTGGCAGAAATAGTATAATGTTATATGTCAATTATACCTCAATAAAAAAATTAAAAAAAGAGTCCCTTAGATCCGAGGAGGACAGGAATCTGGGAGAAAACAGAACATGTCAGTTTTCAGGCACTTATAGTAACTATTCAGAATCCTTTTAAATCTTCAGTGAGTGTACCTTTTTAGCTATTCATGTGTCAGGTTCAAACTGCATCCTTGCCTGCTGCCTGCTCACATAAGTCAATGGACCATTAAATGATGATCAAGGGTGGGAAAGCCAAAGTCCAGTACAAGCACTACAATTTTCATGTAATTACTGCATTTAGCTCCCGTTCCTTCACTTTTCCACAGCCCTCCCTAGTTAGGCCCAGCTGTTTTGTCTCTACATTCCAATCTCCCTCCTGAATGTTTTCTTCTCCTGCTGGGTCACTCTGGAAATATTGTAATAGGTGTTATAACAGCTTTTTTTTTTTCATGGTATTTCACCAAAACAACAAGACATATAGTCACTGAGAACAAGATACAATAAACCTGACTGGAATCGTGTTGGCTGACCACTGGTCTGACTCATGCCCCCTTGTTCCTTCAGAAAAGTCAGAGCTATTTGATTTAACACAAACAAGATCAACAGTGGTGGGATATGTTTAAGGACAACTCTGTTAGGGTCTTAAAATTCATGTTACAAGGCCAACATCACAATTGTGCAGCCTGCAGTATGTGCCATCGGAAGCCTACCGCTTGTGCCAGTTCAGTATGCTGGCTGCCCAATGCACTGGCTTAAAGATGGACGGCATCACACATTTCAGGGCTCCATTCCTCACCCTCAGCCTCCAATCCAAACCTATCTGTTCTGGGTCCTGCTTGATCAAGGAATTGTTCTCAGCTACTTAATCTGAAAAAATGCAAAGGCTTTCTTATGTACAGATTAATTTATTCTGCCCACGGAGATCAGTGTTTTCAGATAATCACTCATCCAATTTGCCTTCTAAACCTGTAAATCTTTTAAAAGTTAGTATATTGCTTGGATTTTTTATTAAAAATTAAAGGACCATACATACAACATCATCACCATCAATTTACTTTAGGTACTCTTATTCCAATCAAATGAATAGAGTCATCCACACTTTGTGAATTAAGCCTAATCCTAATGGATCATGTGTGACAAAGGCATAGCCGATGATGTTAGCATGGGTTTATAACATCTCTGCCCTGAGCAGTCCCCAAAGTCAGATTTCCTCATTACCTAAACTAGAAAAGTAAAGCAATTGCTTATTGACTATTATAGGGTGTTGTTTTGATCCTGCTTTCATTTCTTTTTAGTAGCATCAAAATTCCTGTGGGCCAGTCCCCATTGCCACAGGAGCAATAGTCCCACCGTGACAATGAAAATGCTCTACATTCCTAGTTACCTGCATCAATTCTGAGTTTATGAAGATCCTTAGCGATATGTGCTCTCTCAGTGCTCTAAGCCTTTTTTTTTGCAACATTACTTTTTCCCCTTTTCATTTACCCAGTGCTTAAGTCTGCCTTTCTCTCTCAGCCATCTTGCCCTCCTATGTGGATCTCAGGGCTGTTTCTACTTACCCTGCAGTGCGTCTATGAAGCAGGCCTGGGATTACAGAGCCTCTCCTGGGGTTTCCTTAACAACTTGATACAGTTCTCTTAGACATGCATATTTGAACTGTGCAGATCCACTCATAGATGGATTTTTTACAATAAATACAGAGAGCCCTTCCTATCACTGGGTTTTGCAGATTCAAGCTGTGGGGATAGGAAAACAATATTTTTGTATTTCCAACCACAGATTCTCAACCTTGGATTGAAAACATTGCTTCGATCCATGGTTGTAAAGGGCCCATTGTAGTTAAATTTAGGGGGAGTCAAAGTTATAGGTGGATTGTCCGCTACATGTGAGGTGTCACCACTAAACCCCAAAGGTCCAAAAGCCACCATTATTCAAGGGTCAACTGTATTTATTTCCCTCCCACCCCCCCAAAAAAACACAATGTTCCAGACTTCAGTGACCATTATTTATCCTTGCTATTAGCAATTATTACTGGTAACATAACATCTTTAGAAAATAAAATCTAATAGAATACAATGTCCTAGACACAAGACAATAATAAAAACAACAAAATTAAACACAGAAATACAAAGAGAGACATTTTTATATTATAGAAATAACAAAGGCTGAGTTGGAGCCAACTTTGCTATAGCAGAGCAGTGACACTCAAAGAAAAGAATTTACCGAACTTTAAGCCACTGCAGGCCATCAACTGGCATGAGTTGTTTATATCAGTCACTTCCAGCATGTCCTCCTTCTTTAGGTTAATCAGACAGACTAACTGAAAGGAGTAAATAAATAAGGAAATAATAAACCAACTATCTCAACAAACCATCCCAAAATCTGTAATAATAAGAGCATAAAATGCTAATTTGACCAGACAGCTGAATGACCTTCCAGAATCCTTCCAGATGAAGTCACTGTGGCAGAGGCCAAGGCAGAGGTGGTTAGGGGCCATCAGGCAAGGCAGGCAGAATGGCTAGGGGAAACCAGGCAGTCAGGCGAGTGGTTAGGGGAGATCAGGCGGAGGGGTTAGGGGCAATGAGGCAGGCAGGCAGGTGAGCCGTTAGGAGCCAGCAATCCCAGATTGCGAGAGGGATGTCCAACTGCTGGTTTAGGCCTGAGTGATTAAATCAGCAGTCAGACATCCCCCAAGGGATCCCAGATTGCGAGAGGGTGCAGGCCAGGCTGAGGAACCCTTCCACCCTCCACCCCTTGCCCATGTATGAATTTCATGCACTGGGCCTCTAGTAAGTCTATAATGTCACTAGCATACCACACATACCTTGAATAACCCAGCAAATTTCTATTTGATTTATTAATAAGATTTTGAAAAAAATGGCATAGTGTCCTCAATTGTTTATACTGCTAATGCTATAACAAGTTTTCAACAAAAAGAAACCAGACACAATGCCAAACTTTTCAAGCTATAGCAATGCCATTAGTTTAACATTCTCAAAAATTTTCAGAAGGAAAAATTAAATGACTAATTTTATTATCCAAAAAAAAAACCATTTCATTTCTAAGTGCAGCAAGCACTGACTTACATGACCACATGTAAATTCTAAGTCCTGGTGGCTTCTAGGAGCTTAGAAACATCAGTCAATACATCGTACAGAGACTCCAAAATGGGGACATTGGCTCACTATAAAAATAACTACTTAGGCAAGGTAAACCAATGCTCAGAGTATTTTAGAGATGAAACTAGGAAAAGTAAATTATTGCAATTGAGATCAGAGACAATAACCTTGGGAAAACTTTCCTTGAGAAATGGAAAATAGAAAAGGACAGCAAAAGTAGGTCCCTCTTGTATTTCCTATAAGGAGTGGGGAGGAAAATGAGAGAGAGATGTGAGCACTTCCCTAATCCAGAGACAAAGGTTTTACTGAGATAGTGGGATTTCAAGAGATATAAAAATGAGGGGAGGGGGGGGGAAGAGAGAGATAAAAATGGTGTGTGCAAGACATTTGATTAGGCCGTGAAGAGAAAAGATGTTCCAGGTGTGTTCATTCAAAATTCATGTACTTATTCCTTCAAAGCTGTTGGATGTCATGAAAGATACAGAGGTGAACCAGAATAATGATTTGAAGGTACACAAGTGGAAATAAAGTCTCCACTATCCCTGTCTACACACTGCTAAATCACCCCCTCACCTATATCCGTTCATTGAACAAATATTGAGCTCCTACTCTGTGAGGCATGTTCTGAGTATTATGGAAGATATGAAATGAATAAGATAAAAGCCTGCTCTCAGGGAGCTTACTAGGAGCAGTAATAATAATATTAATTATAGAAAGTATACAATAGACAGCACTAGTGCCTCAAGGAGATAAAATGAGGCTTAATGAGGGTTCCAAGGGTTTTCATACTCAGCCAACTCAAATCCCATCTTCTCTAGGAGTTGGCTATATCCTTTGAATTTATTCTGTACTTCGCTCATTTGGCACTTACCTTGTACTGCCCTGTATTACTAAATAGGAGAGTTCATGTGTATATACATCTTATCTCCCAAGTAGACTGTAAGGTATTTGTGACTACATTATACTTCTTTGTAATTCCCACCATCACCATTACCAAAATACTCAGCACTCTGCAGCATGCATAGCAAGTTTTCAACCAATACTTGTTAGAAGGGATGGAGTTTCTTAAATTTATAGTAGTCCCTAGTGCAAAATAAATGTTTTTTGCCTGCCTCCTGCTAGATTTTTACTTCCTTGAGGGCAGGAACTGTACATTTTTGGTCTTTGTAATCCCTTTAGGCTCGGACAGTCTGGTACATAGTTGGTGTTCAATAAATGTGTGCTGAATAAACCAATGTTTAATGAAAAAGTTACAATGACAGCTTTCATAGGTATAGAAATTTACAGTTTAAAAATTGCTCTGAAATACATGATCTCCTTATTATTTTAAATGAAATAAGCCAGTCAAAGAAAGATAAATACCATATGATCTCACTTATATGTGGAATCTACTTAACAGAACAAAATAGAAACAGAAGTATGGCTACATGGAGCAAACTGACAGCTGTCAGAGGGGAGAAGTAGTTTGGGGAGCTGGATCAAAGAAGGTGAAGGAATATATATATATATATATATATATTCCATAGACACAGACAACAGTGTGGTGATAGCCAGAGGGAAAGGGGGTGGGGATAGGTGCAGGTGGAGGTGGACAAAAGAGAGAAATGGGATGGAAAGAGACTTTGCTTGGGGTGATGGGAACATGATTCAGTGGGCAGATGATGTTTTATGATCTGTATACTTGAAACCTGTATAGTTCTGGAAACCAATGGCACCCCAATAAATTCAATAAAAAATAATAAAATGCCCGATCTCCTTTAATTCATTCAACAGAAGAACTGCAAAGTTGCCCCTGAGATGACCATTGCACAGATAATGAAACGACGCTCACAGAGTTTTATACACCAAGCAGCTAAGAGGAAGAGCTGGGACTTGCAGTGTGTCAGGCTCCTCCCACTCCACCACAGGAAGTCATCAAATCTCAAGGTGGAGTGACTTGCTTTGGCCTTCGGTTCTAAGTCATAGCGTAGTGTCATGATGTAGGAGCTACCAGGTGACTGTAAAGACCCTTGCTTCTTCAATGTCAGAGCACAGCAATGTGCTGACCTCAGCCCTCCGATCCAAGCCCACTTGGCTTCATCAAGTGGCTGATGTGGGTTTGGATTATAGACATGGGTTTGGATTATAGACTGACATGGACTGAGTTACCTCAGTGAAAGAAAATCAGATCTATCACATGATTCATATGAGAAAAGAAAATCTTAGCCGAGTTTGATCAATCAAACACTGTGTTTGTGTGACCTATGCAGTTCAATGGGTAGGCAGTCTAGGTCCAGAATGGAATCCATATCAAAACTGGTCTTTGGAAAGGTCAGAAAGGTCAACAAATTGTCTGACACAGACTTATAAGATATCCATTCAATTAGGCTTTCCAGGCCTTTATTTACTTATTTATATTTATTTTTTAAAGTTTTTAAAATATATTTTATTGATTTTTTACAGAGAGGAAGGGTGAGGGACAGAGATTTAGAAACATCAGTGAGAGAGAACCATTGATCAGTTGCTTCCTGCACATCCCCTACTGGGGATGTGCCTGCAACCAAGGTATTGATATATGCCATTGACCAGAATCAAACCTGGGACCCTTCAATCTGCAGGCCGATGCTCTATCCACTAAGCCAAACCAGACCTTTAAAACTTACCAGTTACTCCTCAAACTCATCTGATATAACAAATAAACTGAGTTTTCACCCAAACTCAAAACTCAGCCATTCTAACCCTTCTTCAGCCATCAGTAGACATAAGCTGCTTTTTAATGCGTTCCTTGTACTCGCCTTGTCTCCTGTCAGCAGCCAGAAGTTGGTTGTTTTTAAATCAGAAGATTCAAAGAGTCTGCCCTGCAGCAATCCCATACTGCACCTCTTTGTCAGAATCCTAATGACGAATTCTAAGTACATAAGAGACAGTCTCCAGCTGTAAAAGTGAAGAGCTTCCGGGGCCTGTTGAGTTCCTTGACCCCAGACCTATTTTTATATTTTGATCTTGGGGACCGTGCCTCATGACTTTCAGAACCCTCAAGTTATCCCCGGGGTTACAGAGCACTAGCTTAACCAGTCATAGCAAAACTTAAAACAGGGCAGCCAGGATCAAAGTGGCCAACACTCTAGTGCATGAGCCACTGGACCAGCCCCCGAGAGAACCGCATTAAGCTGCATTGTGCAAGTGGTTAAATTCTCCTCATGAAAACCTTCACACTCGAAGCTTTTTGTTACATACATCTGAATAGCCATTTGAACAGCTACCCACATTTTGATATAAAATGTAAGAACAGCATTTTAATGCTCTCACTCAAGTACAGAGAAAACACACAATTTGATTCTTTTTTTATTTTTTTTATTTAAAGCTGCCTAAAGCACCAAAGTTCAGTGCTACTTGCTCTACATTTTCCTCAGAATTATATTAAATGGACTTTGCCCTATTCAATCGGGGAGCCTGGGTGGGAGAATTATTCTTAAAAGAGAGAGAGAAACAGAAAATAAAAGAAAGAAAAAAAAAAAAAACCCTGAAGAGTCTGGATTAAGAATAACATAGCCCAGAGAGGCTCCTGTCAATGGACTGACACTTCATTTTTCCTCCCATTGTCTGCTTTCCCAAAGAGCAGGAGACCAGCAACTGGGATGATCACATGAAGGCGGGAAAAACACAACTGTCAGGCTCTGAGGACAAAGCCCACTTTTAACAATACCATTCCTTAATTCCAGACATTAGAGCCAAAGGAATGAGAAAAAAGCAACTCACTCACGGATAGCTTACTGAGGATACTGCAGAAGATTATGCTAATCTTCGCTTCATTGTCCTCTGCAAAATGTTTTCATATCAAGCCTTTTATCTGGGGAAGAAGAGATGCCCAACCTCTCAACTCAGTAACAGCCAGCACTTTCTGTGTGGTTTCTGCGTAATTAACACCAGCACTAGACCTTTTCATTTGTGCTACTCAAGCTTAGGGCCTTTTGAGGGTGTCCACAGGGGAGCAGCCCTCACCCTCTGCCTGTGGCCCGGGAGCCACAGCTTATGCTTAGATCTGCGTGCCATCTGTTAATGGCAGAGGGAGCAAGACTTGAGCTAACTTTTTTCCTTGACTGCCAGAGAATGCAAGAGACCAAACCCACCAGCATGAGATGTGCAAATTATTACTCTAAAAACGAAAAGAAAAGAAAGCTAACCTAAAAATCAGGCCAACTGTCTCATTTTCCATGTCAGATTTTTGCCTCATTATGAGTAGCTTCCATGCAGGACTTAAACGGCATGACAGCACTAGCTTAGGTGGTCACTTGAATGGACCACAGGGACCATTTTTGTTTTGTTTTGTTTTTTGTTTTTATGGGTTGAGCCTCAGCCTCCACCTCATTTTATGTCAGAATTGTGTCAGAGATGAGCCACATGCCAACTCCTGGCTGCCCAGAGGCTGTAGCCATTCCCCATGGGAACCCAGATTTAAGGCAGAATTTTCCTCTCTAATCGATTTTCTTGGCTTTTGTTGGCTCAGGTCACTTATATGAATATTTATACAAGCTGATCTTCATGATGATGAAACTCGTGTGAAGTGTTTTTGTTTATTGTGGTTGCTTCTGTGAGAATTTAGTCATTGGGAGCTTCCCAACAACATCTAAGAGGAAAGAAGACTACTTGTACATAAAACCACGCTTTCCTTCAGATGGCTTCCACTAATCTGGAGGTGCAGAACCATTGCCACACTTTTCACCTCTTCTGAAAAACTTAGACTGAACTTACCAGACAATTCAACCCTACCCAGAGCCTGCTTTCTTTCTGCTTCACACTCAATCTGTAATCTTGAGGGGGAAAAGTCAGGTAAGTTCAAATCATTCATCAATATAACAAGGTCATATGAGATCACAGGTTCCCAAACTGGGGCCACAAAAATCTCCAAGAATCCTCTCCCCGAACATAGATTACTATTTCTAAAATTATGTGTAATTCTTTTTTGGCCTAATGAAAATCAGACTCACCGGTGAAGTCTTTCAAACCTTTCAAAATGTAGGTCCTTTGAGATAAAAATCATAAAAGAGGTATTGGTTGATGAAAATCTGGAACTACAATACCAGAGAGTCTTTAAGCTCTCTCGCAGCTTTGTCATTCTCTGATGTGAGGAGTGACCTAGCCTAGAAGAGGTGGTATTGTTAATAGAAAGCTCCAGAATTGGTGCCCGTATATATATATAGTATGTACTCTTTGGTAACGCTGTGTTCTCAGTGGATTTTTGTTAAATTAATCCAAACAAGGGAGTTAGCAAGGCTCCAATTAATTGGGAAAGAAGTATGAACCAGCCCTGTTTGCCTCTGAAACATACTGCCCATTCTGAAGAGCCAAAAATGAGGCGCTCTGTCTAAGCTAGTCCTGCTCTACCGAAGGGGGCTATTTTAGGACAGCAGTGACACATGGTGAGGGCCCTGGGTAGATGTCTGTGTGCCCTCTGACCACAGTGACGGCCAATGCTGGAGGGCCTGCTTTTTGGCCATTCTAACAGTCAATGATATGGATAAGCAGTTTACACAAATGTCTCTCTTTTGAAAATAAGCCTTTCCTGCTTTTTATTTATTTATGTATTTATTACTTCCTATAACACGCAAGGTTCTCTAAATAATGCAAAACAATCATCTTGTGGGCTCCTATTAAAAGCTTTTGGAGGAAAAGTAAATGAAAGAAGAGAAAGAGAAAAGCTATGAAGAATATACTGAATTCTCTCCCATCCAAATGTTGACGGTTTTGGCATATTTTATTTTGAATAATCAGAAACTTACAAATTCAACATGGAGTTATCATATATCTTTATTATATTAGAAAAGAATATTACAGTTTTTTAAAAAAAACTCTCAACCCTAGGTAAATCTCAAAGATTGTTCTCTTAAGATTTTGGTGAAAAATTAGATGACAAAGGACAAAAATCAAAGTCTTTTAATTTATTATTTGCTCCTTTTATTGAATTATATATGTCAGGATAAAAGTGGCATTGCTTGATCATCTAACTTTAGTAGGGCAAGCATGGAACTTGCTTTAGTAGAGCAAACTCTTCACGGTGTAAGGCAGGGGAATCTCTAAAGTTAGGATACCTTTTAACAGCAAAAGCAACTAAATGTAAAAGGCCACCTGCTTCTTCCACCACTTACACAATTTAATGGAATTAAACTATTCCCATAAAGTTCAATCTTGGAAAAAGCGCATAGCTGTGAAAACCCCATTTACTGGCTACCGAGAGTTTGACTTAGTATAAGCTGTTTAGGCCACATGAAATCTGCAATGCACTGTTAGATCTTTACAAATTTCATGAAATCTTTTTCGGATATCCAAAAAATCCTGAACTGCTTGAATCTTTTGTATCCTAGCACTGGGGACTGACCCATAATCTCTTTCCCAGCCAGGATACCAAGTCTGGACCCAACCTTGTCACTGATTCCGGCAGCTGCTTCAATTCACCAGAGGGGATGGCAGCAATCCTACTTCTAAAAGAACACCACAAGGGCTTACGTTCACGAGGCCTTGAAGAGAGCCTGAAAGGAAGGTCAAAGGTGACGAAAAGATAAAGTGCCAAACAAGGAGATCAGTAACATAGGGTCTTCTTGATGAAATCCTCATGTCTGATTCTTCGGGATGCAAGCATCATAATTGCATTTCCAAAATAGCTCCAGTGTTGTTGGTGTTTGGGTGTGCCTGTGTGCCTGTGTTTGTGTGTTTGTGTCTGTGTTTGTGTGTGTGTGCAGTGTGGATTTTGTTTTGCTTTGTTTTAGGTCTGATCACTGTGCATCTAAAAGCCTTATTCAGTTGTCCTTGTCCCAAGTACTTTGTCTTACACAGGCCGCATTACTCTTGTAAACAGAGGCTGCATCAAAGTGAGCGCGGAGAGAGTCCCCTCAGTGGATTAAGGCCTTCTGCATGATAAAGTAGCTACCTAGCAGGGGATAAACTTAATATGTGAAAGAATGTTATTGAGAGGAATAAAGTACCAAAACTCTGTCATTCTCTTCATAATGTCCTAATCTAATGCCTGACACTGGGGCCTTAGGCCAGGGTTAGTGTTAATCAATGAAATACCCATCTGTGTTCCCTGTCCTTATTGCTATTTAAAACTAGCCTAAACTCAATTACTGTCCCTTAGAGACCAAGATAGGATATTAAGTTGATTGAAAGAAACCGTGTCCCGCAAAGAAATCCCAGAGTTAAAATGCAGAGGTGTCAACATTGCTGATTACATTTCAGCTAAACAGAGATTAAATGCTAATTCTGAGAACATGAAAAACTCGCATAGATTACATCTGGTTAAAAAACTTTATTTGAAAACAGTTCAAGTCTGGTAAACAGAGTAATTAATCCACAGCAGATTGTGCTTTTTAGAATAAATTAGATTGTGTCTCCTGTAACATATATAAAACAATAAATATAAAAGCATGATATTGAGTCTAAATAAGGATTCAGATCTTAGGCCAAAGAAGAATAAGAGATCAGCATTCTCAAATTCATAGTAATTGCTAGAATCATGATGACTTTTGGAAGATATATAACTTATTCCTTGAATAATTAAAAAATATCATCTAAAATTCATAATTAAATTAAATGGTATTTTTTAAAAAGGGAAAGAGGCAAGGAAGAGAGGGCATGAAAGAGGCATAATTCTACTGCTCAAGCATGTCCATAATTACCTTTCTAATACTTAAGTGTAAAATGACAGTTTTCTCCACTTTTATTTTTTTTTTAACTATTTTATGCCTAAGTTTAATGGCAGATTAAACATAGAAAAAAGAAAATTCTATAAAACAGTGTTTGTGGCATGGATATATAATATGTATTGAATATCCCATTGAAATTTTTCAAATAAACAGAAAAACAGCTCTTTATATATATAGGAGAAAGTTAAACTAAAGATGAGTAAATATGCTTTTATTATACTTGAGTCAGTATGTGTTTAAGTGCAAATAAATTTATGATACCATTTCATAAGTTAAAAATAAAATCATAATTAAGACGCTTACCTGCTAACTACTGGTACAAAAAATTCTTCAATCCTTATTGGGTTACTAGCCCTAATGGTTACTCATTAATGCTAATTACTAATGATATTTAAAACAAGCATGATGATAGCATAAGAATATACAGACAAGCATAGGAACAGAATGGATGTGTCAGAAATATATCATATTACTATGTGGCATATGATGGAAGGGAAATCACAAGTCATCAGAGGAGAGGAACCCTGATCCTGTAAATAGTGCTTTTACCATTAGGAAAAGAAGCCAGTTTAATCATTATCTTGTACCATGGACCCACAAATATTCCAAAGGAATACAAAAAGTTCAACTGTTCTTTAAAATTTGTCTCTCAAACACTAGAAAATATAGTATCAAATATTAAATTTTTGGAGAGAGAACATTCTAAGTTTAAAATAGTGAAAGAAATTATAAAGGGAAAGCAGTTTGATTTCACTACATATAAATTTTAAATCATTCAAATAATTAAAATTGGAGAGTACACAGCAAACTATGGAAATATTTATAGCAAATATTATACATAAAAGGCCTAATATCTTAATAATTAATGGGAAAGAACCATAAACTCCTATAGAACAGTGAGATTTTTTTTCAGTGATCTAATCATAACCATTTTACTTAGAATTCTCTCCAGTCAAGGCCAAAACTCATTTAATTGAACATAAGCACAGAATGGCAGAGTACTATAATTTTTAGAGGCCTTCTTTTGCCTGTTCTCTTAAACTGCCTCTCTCAAAAATGGCTCTAAGATTGGATGCTAAATAGTCCATACATCTGTTCTCAAGAGTTCCAAAACATGTATCTCCCAGCTGTCTATTTTTTTTACTTTGGTTGATGCTAATGGGTATCTGATTCCTTGGTGCAACAACCAGCCCCTAGCCAATGGGGTAACATGTTGCACTTTTTCAGAGGGAGATGAAGTAAGAAGAGAGAGTTAAAATGACACTTGGAAATTTTATCTAACAGCTTTGCCCATTCAGTTTTAGGAATTTCAACCAAGTCTCCTCAACCTCCTGCTTTAAATAAAATTTCTCATTGATATCCTTCCTCAAGTGGGTGGGCACTCAGAAAACCCGGAAGAACAAAGTAAACAGTAAACACATTCCAATGTGCCGATATTAACATACAAAATTATACTTCAACAATCTTAGTATAATTCCAGTGAATAATAACATAATAGTGTTATTCTGTTTACATTAGCAAATAGGAAATGGCCTTTGTAAAAGCCAGTAATTCAAGCATAGATGATATGAAGGCAAAGTACCAAGTGTCAGAGACCCAGAGAGGGAAATGGTTCCAAAGTCAAGAGCATCTGAAATAGCCTCCAAACATCAGACTAAAAAAAATGAAAGAAAAAGGTTGTTATCTTTCAGGAACTGAAGTGGGAGCTGAAGTGCTCTCCCGCAATTAGGCAAAGTGTGGTGCAGCTGATTAACCTGAATGTTACCTTGGTAACCCAAGAATTACACTGTAAATGAAATATGTTCAGTGATAGGTACCTTTAATCAGACAAGAGCCACATGAGCGTTTTGAGCAAGAGAGCCATAAGTCTTGGATTTCTGGCACTTTAATCATTCATGAGATAACAGTCTTTTCTGACAAGAGGCAAGCATGGCCACTAGTTATTAAATAAGCAGTCACAGAACATGTGCTTTAGTGTAACCATGAAGCATCCAAGGCTTGACTTCGAGCCTATAGAATATAGTTATTATAATACTGACTGACATCTATTGTAGAAAGCAGAGGTTACTAAAATGCCTTGTAATTTTTCAGTGCGGCCTATGATTTAAAAGGTTATGCTGCAATAAATAAATAAAATATTGCTTTTATTTTTTAAAAAGTTGTTACATACTTAGATAAAGTAAAAATCATGCAGATCGTGTGTGTGTGTGTGTGTGTGTGTGTGTGTGTGTGTGTTGTAATTTAAAAAAAAAAAATTAAATCCTGGGCTCCATTCCTTTCTCCTATTGAATTCTTTTTTTAATTGATTATTTTATTTTTTAAATTTTTATTTATTTATTTATTTATTTTATCATTTAAAGTATTACAAATAGTAGAACATATGTGTCTTTTTCCCCCATTGGAACTGGAAAGCATTATGCTAAGCAAAATAAACCAGTCTATTGAATTCTTAGTCTCTCTTGGCCTTGGTGCTAGGAGCACTGATAAACATTTGAAACTAAATGCTTTTAAAGTGCTCAAAACTGCCTCCAGGACATGTTTGTGACCATCATCTTGAACTTGAGTCTAAAGAGTAAAGTCCTAAGGCCATATTTAGAGCTTTAAAGACACATTTTAAAATAGATGGTGAGTCTTTTAAAACCTGTGATCAGGTGAGGAGGAAAAGGTCAGCCATTCATCTTTTGTGGCTGTGCCTTTGCCAAGGGATACTCACTCTAAAGATCTCTAACCTTTGGCTCTAGTAGAAAAAAAGGCAGATAACAGTTTTGATTTTTTAAAGGCTATTTTACAATGTAAATATAACAATTGCTTTAATTAAGAATATATTTACATATGCATCTTTTGCTCAATGAAACATTGTGGCATAGACAGCAAAATGTTAACCATGGTTCATTTAGCAAGTGATTTGCTTTTACTTTTTGCTCCTCCATATTTTCCAATTTTCTATAATAAACATGCATTACTTGTTTAATAGATTTAAACAGTAAAAAAAAAAAAAAAGACAGACATATACATATACCCAATTCCCTTTTTTCTTTAGGATGTTCACCTTTAAACCTTCATCATATATTACCCTGAGGCAGTGTTTCTCAAAGTGTATTCTAGAGACTCCTGTGAGACACTTGTAGGATAGCTTCATCAAAAGGGTTCAGGGCCAAATGAAATACTGAATTAAACATGTTTAACGTATTTCTTTACTAAGCACTTTTTGTGCTAATAGTCTTTGGCCTCCTGCCAGACACTGAGTATCCAGTGGGGAATAACCAGCACGGTCCCTGCCATCAAGAAGGAACGTTCCAGACGGCCCACTCAAACATATAGGTCAAAACATCAACCTGCATTTTATTTAGCACTTTGTTTTCCAAAGTCTTTGGATATCCTTTGCATGATGGACCTGGTATGTGGTGGGTATTGATATCCCCAATTATCTCCACAAAATGACTTGTGTCTGGTTAGTATCAACTTCTCAGCAGTTCAGGCTTAAAAACTGATGGTCCTCTTCTACTTCTCTCTTACCTGCAAAGCCAGTTGTTATCAAACCCTTACCATCTTTTTTAAAAATATATTTTATTGATTTTTACAGAGAGGAAGGGAGAGAGAAAGTTAGAAACATTGATGAGAGAGACATTGATCAGCTACCTTCTGCACACGACCCACTGGGGATTTGCTCACAACCAAGGTACGTGCCCCTACCAGAATCGAACCTGAGACCCTTCAGTCCGCAGGCCAATGCTCTATCCACTGAGCAAACTGGTTTTGGCACACTCTTACCATCTTTGTTCCACTTCCATATTTATGCCCCAATCTAGTTCACACTTGTAGTTCTTCTCACCTACTGATAAACCAATAGAACCACCTCTTAGCTTCTCACCCTGTATCAAGGCCCCACCTCCCCTAAAATGCAGATACACACCCTTCTGCTCTCATAGGTAGTATCTAAGATCCCAGAGTTTTCTTAGTCTTTTACTTTGGTGTGCAAAGACTTCAATGATTTGACTAAAAAAAAAAAAATCAGTGTTTGCAGTCTTATCTCTAAACAACAGTCTTCTCCTCCCCTCCCCTGGTTTTTACTCCCTGAGTTCTAGCAACATCATCTACTTAAGAATTGCAAACTTGCCTGAGAGTCTTTGCCTTTTATGCCAAGTAGAACACCATGCATTTTTCCAGCCTAAATTTCAACCTTGCATGAAGTCCCTCCTGACCCTCACATTCAGAACTACCTCTCTTCCTTGGCACCTACAGCACTTCCCTTGTATTTCTAACCTAGCAGTTATTACAGTCTACTCTGTAGTCAAAACTTTTTATGTATTTGTCAGTCTTACCTCCTCCATGGTGAGATGCTGAAAAGCAAAGGTTGTATTTTTTTATATCACCACAGCATCTGGTACCAAACACATAGTAGGCACTCATTTACGTTTGTTGAACTGACTGGAAACAAATAAGACTCGAAAGACTTTGCTTCAAAATAGGATTTATAACACTGGTTGAAACCAGTCATTATTAGCATGAAAACAACTTTTCCAAGGCTGACCAGAGATGCACACCCAGACACATACAGGTGCATTTTAAAAAATGGCACCACTCCTTACAATGTTAATGTGCCATTTTCAGTTGGAATAGATGTCTTTAGTGTCCATGTATTCCTCAGAAAACATTGGAGCAAAGGAATAGATGTATCAACAACCAATTGAAACTATCGGTTTTTGACCACTTATTCCCAAATTGATGTATTGCTTATAGGGTCATTGCTTCCCTCTGCTTTAATCACCTATGAATTGAGATAGTCCACATGGTCCTTCTCTTATGAATGACTTTACACATACATTGTGGCCCAGTTAGCTAATTTTGCCCATTATCTACTCTCTCCGTCTTTTCCTTAATAAAAATCTCCTCTGTGGTTTTAGCTAGGCCCAACTAGGGACAACATTTTCCGGCACACATCATTAAAATAGATGTGGCCTTAAAGTTAATTCTGACCAATAAGGTTTAAGCAAAAGTGGTTTGGGCAACTTCCAGGTCATGCCCTTACAAGGTTTACCTTCTATGTCCTCTTTCCCAGTCCCTGTGGGTGAGGCCCTGGTATGTGGTGGTGAGCTTGTCTTAGTTGCAGAACAGGATGGAAAGACTCTAGGTGTTTCCTGCCCTGGCATGTTAGGCTCAGTGGATAGAGTGTTGGCCTGCAGACTAGAAGGTCCCGGGGTTTGATTCCGATCAGGGCATGTACCTTGGTTGTGGGCAAATCCCCAGTGGGAGGTGTGCAGGAGGCAGCTGATAGATGTTTCTAAGCCTCTATATCTCTCCCTTCCTCCCTGTAAAAAAAAACAATAAAATATTTTTAAAAGATTCTAGGTGTTTACTAAATCATGGAATAAAGTCATCCTACTCCTCTGAACAGCTCAAACTTTCACATCAGAAATGACTCTAATAGTTTTAAAACCATTCATTATTTTGCTTCTGATAAAGCAGTCTCACCAATATCTGACTTAACAAATGCCCATACATATGTCCATGACACCTGAACTTTATCTCCAAAAGTGACATCTCTTACCAGGAAGGGTATAGCACTGGGGCTATTTACCATATTAATTAGTTCTCCCCAAAGGAGAGAACAGAGCCCAAGAGAAAAGAGCATAGAAGAGGTTTATTTTGATTCTAGGGAGGAAAATAGAAAAGCCAGAAGAGCAGGGTCCTAGTGTAGGGCGCTCATGTGGCCCTAGAAAAAAGGCCTGGAAGACAAGAAAGAGGCAGCAAGAATGGAAAAAATTGGAGGCCAGTTGACCTACTCCAGAGTTTTATCAGATGGTCATCCATTGTTCATACACCGAGAGCTCCTTGAGGGCACTTTGTTTTTTGCTAAATCTTCTGGTGCACTATAGGCAAACAATAAATGTTGTTCAAATAGCATCAATAAATGAACAAGCCACTGATAGTAGCTGATGAGTTTCCTAGTTCAATACCTTATTTCCTGTTAGTCACTCATTCATCACAATGATCTTAACAGAAGTATTTTTTAAAAAGCTATAAAATACTTTTCAATTTGCTACAAACCTGGGTAGCAATGAAATCCTCAGGTGTCTACCTGACAGAGTGATATCAGGAAGCAACAGGGAGCAGCCAGCAAGGCAGGTAGCAGATGCCAAAATTAGGAGGCAGTTTACACTCTTCCAGGCGAAGAACTGTAAAAGGAGTGATGGATTACAGCATGAAGAGAAACCTTTAACTAGGTTTTGCTCGGCATGGCACCAAGTAAGTAGCACCGACTGCATTCAGCGGAGTAAAAACAGTATCTGTATGCTGAGATGTCAGCTTGTAAAAGTGTCAGTCTCTAAAATAAATCAAGCAGCAAATGGAAAACATATAAATAACTATCCTTGATGCCAGCAACACTAAGCAAGGAAAAAGCCATCTTAAAGGAATTTTCCTTGTTAACCACACAGTGAGTTGGGCTTAGCTGGAGGGTTTTCTAGATTAGCAAAGGGGATTTTCCAGTTTTATATAAACTAGATTGTGGTCACAGGGTCCGGGGGCAAGAGCACTGATGGGGAAAGCCAACATCCGGGCTTTTGCTTTAATTCTGTTATTATAACATGACCTGTGTTTCCCAAGACTTTTTACCTTTCAGTCTCTTCCTCATAAAATGGACACAGATTTAGTTCTTTCCTTTGCTTTGCTGCATCTCACCTGCTCACATAGTTTAAGACCTGATGACACCACAAAAAGAAGCTTGGATTCTGGAGGGAGGGCCAAACTGTTGCCTAGAGAATACAGTACATGACTTCAGGGAGACCAGGAGGGCCCACCACCCCATAAATACACCAGACTCTCTGCCCACCAGGGCTAAAAAGTCCTTTAACATGAGTCTTACATTCTATGGCATATAATACACAGATCTAAGGAGGTGGTGTGATCAGACAGATGAGATCATCAGCTTTAGGGTCAAGAGATACAAATTAAAATCCTCAAGTTACCCTTTACTAAGTATGTGACTTCACTTAAGTCCTACTTTCCTCACCTGTAAAATGAAGGAGAGAGGGTTAGAGATGGAATATCTATAGGTCAACTGAGAGAAATAAATGGTAGAAACAGGTTACCTATTGCACAGATAAGAAAATGTTTTGTCCAAGCATGGATAGGGACAAAGCCTATGCAAATCAAACAGAAATCTGCATGTCTGAAGTGGGTGAGAAAATAATTGTTATCAACATTGTACAATCAGAAGAGCCTTGTTTATTTCTGTATCTGTGCTCCAATGATCTGGACTCTTTGCTTCCAAAGGTTGGAGCTCTTCAGAGTCCTCCATAGGAAGACTTAATCAACTTTTATTCATAAGTTAAACTTTTTCCCACATCTCTATCCAGTTGATTGCTTTAGCTCTGAGTTACTTTCAAAAACTATGTGGCACCATATTTGCAGAGTGTGTGTGTGAGGGTTGGAGGGTGGTCAAGAATTGAGAAAGTTTATCTCCCATTTCCAGCCCCTTACTCTCCCCAAGGAATCACATTTGCTACAAGTTCTCTAGTGCCCACGTTATATAAGATCTACCAAAATGTCCAATTTATGATATTCATTCGTGACTTTTCCTACTTAGTTTATTTAAATCGTGAATTTTCATCTGCATTTGAGAAAAAAAGCATTTAGGGTTAAATTAGTTATATGACTCTTTCTGAAAGACATACCTATATTTATACCCTTTTTATTTAAAAATATACACTTCTACAAAATTATCACCTCCAGTGATCTGCTCTTATTCTGTCAAATGGCTTCTATTATAGAATGTTCTCTTCAGGGTTCCTTAATTATGGCTTCTTACTCTTTCTTGGGCCTTCTCCTAAATGAATAACCCAAACAATTATAGTTAGAAAAATTACTTAAGTTGGGATAGTCAAGTTGGTTATAAGGTCACTTACTGCATCCAAAGTAATTACTTAATGGAGAATAATTCAACAGGCTCAGGCAAACAGATTCTTTAATAGCATTCCTAAATTACTGTCTTTTTTTCCTGCATGTATACATTTTTTTTCTCACAAACATTCTTCCGCAAGGATTGCCTTTATCTTGTTATAGTTGAGCAATCCTCTACAGGTAACAAGATTCCCATGCATTATGCATGTTTTATTGTTCTAAGTAAAAGGATTAGCTTGTTTACAGTTATCAGGGCAGTCTGTTAATTTTATCTGGTTAAGTTTGACCACAGAGACCCAAAAGAAGCATGCCTTGGGATAGCCATTGCTGTTAGCCACGCCCCAACCTATTAAAGTCCTGAGACCCTGCCCCACCCTGAGGCCCTGCCCCGCCCTGAGACCCTGCCCTGAGGCCCCGCCTGCAGATTCTACAGACCTGCCCAAGCACCACAAAGCTACTTTTACATATGAATGGCCTGTATTGAGGCAGCTTAACCATATATATAAACTGCAGCTCCAGAAAAAAAAAGAAAAAAAAACCCGCCAAGACCCAAGCAAATAGGAGAAAACTATAGTTGTTGCTGTAGCTCCTGAACTGAATCCCATTGGAGATCCAGAAGCCAGTGTTCCTACTGGTCAATTTCAACCACTCACACCCATAAGTGACACATTCGGGAGACAGACTCAGTAAGCACCAAAGCCCCACTGAAGGATAGCGTGTCTCCAGCGCAGCAGTTCTTCCTTTATAGACAGAGCAGGTCCTCACAGACAATTGGCCTGGAGATCAATTCCTCCCAGAGTACCAATAGCAAACAAGGCTTAATTATACCAAGACTTTGCACTCAGCCCACAAAGGGATATACCAAAAGTGACCACCCCAGGTGATTTGGGAAGCTGATAGGTCACCTATCACACAAAGCCACTCCATCAACACAGGGAAGAGACACAGAAACATGTCACGAATGGGAGAGATGGAGGAAAGTAAACTACTGGACGACACAGAGTTCAGAATCACATTTAGAAGATTACTCAAGAATCTTCTAAAAACCTTTGAGAAACTTGATGAGACCTCCAAGAAGTTTGGTGAGACCTTCAAGGACCTTAAAGTGAATACCAAAAAAAATGGAAAAGGACCAGTCAGAAATTAAGCATACAATCTCTGAAATAAAGAATATACAGAAACTCAACTATAGATCAACGTACCCCATGAATCAAACCAAAGATCTGGAATATAAGGAAGAAAAAATCACACAACCAGAGAAGCAGAAAGAAAGAAGAATCCAAAAGTGTGAGGATAGTGTAAGGAGCCTTCGGGACTGCTTAAAGCGTACCAACATCCAGATTTTTGGGGTGCCAGAGGAGAGTGAGCAGGATATTGAAGGCTTAATGGAAGAAATAATGACAGAAAACTTTCCCTACCTGGTAAAAGAAATAAATTTACAAGTTTAGGAAGCATACAGAACCCGAAACAAGAGGAATCCAAGGAGGGACACACCAAGTAACATCATAATTAAAATGTCAAGAACAAAAGACAAAGAGAGAATCTTACAAGCAGTAAGAGAAAAACAGCTAGTTACCTACAAGGGAGTACCCATACGACTGTCAGCTGATTTCTCAACAGAAACTATGCAGGCCAGAAGGGAGTGGCAAGAAATATTTAAAATGATGAACAACAAGAACCTACAACCAAGATTACTCTACCCAGCAAAGCTATCATTCAGAATTGAAGGTCAGATAAAGAGCTTCACAGACAAGAAAAAGTTAAAGGAGTTCATCAACACCAAACCAGGATTACATGAAATACTGAAGGGTATTCTTTAAGGAGAGGAAGAAGAAGAAGAAGAAGAAGAAGAAGAAGAAGAAGAAGAAGAAGAAGAAGAAGAAGAAGAAGAAGAAGAAGAAGAAGAAGAAGAAGAAGAAGAAGAAGAAGAAGAAGAAGAAGAAGAAGAAGAAGAAGAAGAAGAAGAAGAAGAAGGAAGAAGAAGAAGAGGAGGAAGAAGGAGGAGGAGGAGGAAGAGGAGGAGGAGGAGGAGGAGGAGGAGGAGGAGGAGGAGGAGGAGGAGGAGGAGGAGGAGAAAAGTAAAGGTAAAAATTACGAACAACATAAAGACATAAAATACATACCTACCAACAAGTGAATCTAAAAATCAAGTGAATAAAAAATCTGAAGAACAAAATGGACTGGTAAACATAATAGAATCAGGGACATAGAAAGGGATTGGACTAACAATTCTCAGGGGGAAGGGAGTCTGAGGGGTGAGGCAAGAGATTGGACAAAAATCTTACACCTATGGATGAAGACAGGGGCGGGGGTAAGGCCATGGGGTGGAGTTGGGAATCAGGTGGAGGGGAGCTATGGGGGAAGAAGGGGGAAAGAGGAACACCTGTAATAAACTTAACAATAAAGATTTACTATTAAAAAAAATAAAAAAGAAGCATGCCTTCATTTTTCTTCTCCTATGAACAAGTCAGTTTCTCAACTTTTGTACTTGAAATGAAAAATATGTGTGTAGGGCTTTCCTTCATCTTCTCAGTCCATTCAGCATCATCACTGGGTTTTTCACGGCTGAATATTTTGATTAGTTACATGATTATTTACCATGATGACTCTCACGACTGGCAGACAGACCCCTTACTTAACAAAAAAAGAAATCAAGGTCATTAAGAGTCCCTACATTATAGTTTCAGAAATGAAGTCCTGATCATGATACTGATGACCATGGCAGCTGATGGAGGGAGAGCTCCTTTTCTGGATTTTCTAGAAAGCAGGGTTTGCTTAAGACGTCTTTGCTGAGCCCCAGTTCCGACTGCACTGAACCCCAGTTCTAGGCCAGACCCTGGAGACCCAGGCTCATATGGAGGGAGCCTGGGCTGTAAGGCAGAAACCCAGGAGAGCGGCAAAAGGAAGTCCCAGAGGCACGCACATTGGGAGCAGAGAACGGACAGTTGACTGTGCCACTGGATTGCCCTAGCGGGAAGGAGACAAAAGCTCCAGACTGCTCTGAACTCCACTTCCAACCCCACTTCCAATGAACTGAACCCCAGTTTCGGACTCATTGGGGGAGAGCCTAGACTGTTTGGTAGCGGGCAAAACTCGAGGGCACCTTTCTCTCAGAGGTGCTTACAGTGAGTATCGAAGGACCCTGAGGAACACTGAGAATCAGGAGCCTCAGAGGGCGGGCTGATGGAAGCCAAGGTTGTAGGCTGCACCTTGAAACTCAACCCCATCCAAGCTGAACACAGAGACTTTTAAGGCTACCAACTCAGGGAAGCTGCAAAAATGCCGAGACAAGGAAACAGATCACACACTAAAGAAATGGAGGGGGAAAAGCGACTGGATATAGAGTTCAAAACCATGCTTATAAGGTTTTTCAAGAATTTCCTAGAAAAGGCCGATAAAATAAAGGAGACCTATGAGGATATGAAAAGGGATCAACTAGAAATAAGGGATCAACAAGAAATAATAAGGGATCAACAAGAAATAAAGAATACATTGTCTGAAATAAAAAAATATTATATAGAGTCCTAAAAACAGAATGGAAGATCAAGATCACAAGAATCAAGTCCAAGATTTGGAACATAAAGAGCCAGAAGACACTCCTCCACAGAAGCAAGAAGACAAGAGAATCCAGAAAGTTGAAGATAATGTAAGAAACCTCTGGGACAACTTCAAGCGAGCCAACATCAGAATTATGGGGGTCCCAGGAGATGAGAGAGAACAAAATACCAAAAACATACTGAAAGAAATAGTGACAGAAAACTTCCCCCACCTGGTGAAAGAATTAGACTTACAAGTCCAGGAAGCACACAGAACCCAAAACAAAAGGAATCCAAAGAGGACCACACCAAGATACATCATAATTAAAATTCCAAGAGCAAAAGACAAAGAGAAAATATTAAAAGCAGCAAGAGAAAAACAGGTAGTTATCTATAAAGGAGCACCCATACGATAGTCAGCTGATTTCTCAACAGAAACCATGCAGGCCAGACAGGAATGGCAAGAAATATTCAAGGTGACGAATAGCAAGAACCTACAGCCAAAAATAATCTATCCAGCAAAGCTATCACTCAGAATCGAAGGCCAGATAAAGAGCTTCACTAATAAAAAATAAAAAATAAAAAAATAATAATAAAAAAAGCTAAAGGATTCATCACCGCCAAACCAGAATTATATGAATTGCTGAAGGGGGTTCTTTCAGAAGAGAAAGTAAATAAAGATAAAAATTATGAACAACAAATACGTAACTATCAACAAGTGAATCTAAAAACCAAGGGAATTAAAAAAAAATCTGATGAACAGTATTAACTGGTGAATATAATAGAATCAGAGGTATGGAAGTGGAGTGAACTGACGATTCTAAGGGAAAAGGTGAGTGGAGGGTGTGGGAAGAGACTGAACATAAACTGTGCACCTATGAATGAGGACAATGGGGGTGGGAAAAGGGCAGAGGGTGGGGTGGGAACCTTGTGGAGGGGAGCAATGGAGGGGGAAAAAATTGAGGAACATTTGTAATAATATGAACAATAAAGATTTATAAAATAAAATAAAATAGGTTTCATGAAACTTGAAAATATTATGATACTCGTTTTTAAAACCTCCAGAAAATGTCCTGTAGCCATCTTATTCAAATATAAACTTACATAATCTTACAAAGTCTAATTTTTCAAACATGTTACTCTTCCTTCGATCATTTTCTCCACCTATTGTTTTCTCTTTCCGTGCCTTCAAAAAAGCTTTTATGGCCTTTCTTACAATACTGCACCTACAATCACCTTCTTTTCTTTATAGAGTGCTTTATTAACACTTCTCCCCTAAGATCTTTCCAGAACAGCTATAGTACTCCCAAAACATCACGAAAGAACCTGCAACAAGCAAGAACCTTTCAAATCCCTTCCATTTATGATTCCTTGACTCCATTTATGTGCCTTGATCTTGAACTAGGTCTAAAGCCAGTGGAAAAAGAAATGATGAAGCTAATTAGTTAACATTAAAGTCACCAAAGAAAACTAAAGATACCCCCCCCCCCATGAGACACTTATAACTCAGAGAATTATTATCTCATTGCCTCCATGTCTCCTGTACCTGTAATACTTTCTGAAGGGCAGGGCCAACAAAAAAAGGCCAGAATTTGTACTCCTTTGAAGTGCTTTGCATTTGGCATGAATCTTGCAAAGCTGGGTTTCCTAAGATATTTAAGGGAAAATGTAGAAAATCAATCTTACATCTTTTTAACAAGCCATCTAGTACTTGCAGCATTACAAACTGGGTTAAGAGAGTTATAAGAGAAGGATAAGAAGTGATCAGCTGTCTACATCCAGCACCAGCCAGCTGAGCTAATATTTACTGAGCGTTCACCGTGTGACAGACATAAGGTCAGGTCCTTACAGTCATCACCTCACTTACCCGCTGATGACCCTGTGTGGTGGACACTGTTTCCAACCTCATTTTAGAAATGAGGAAAGTGAGACTGGAGAAACTGGGTGATTTGCCTCCATGCCAGACAGTAATAGAAGTGGAGTCTGGATCTAAATCATGTTCTCTCCAGTACCTGAGCCCCAAGCACTCCTTAAAACCAAATGACTCTAGGGTATGGAGTTAACATGTAAGTGTTTATTATGATTCCATCCTAGTTGTTAGGCAATAGTAATCATGTTAACAGGCCCCCACCACTCAGCGTAGGTGAGGACTCCGTATATATTCTATAAATTAGAGCATTCTGATGAAACCGTCCTCCCAGAACTGCCAAAGCAGATCCAGCATAAGCCCAGCTGCCAGGAACATGACGCCATCAAATAAATCCAACACCAAGCACGATCTTCATGGTTGCCAGCCATGTGACCCTGTACATATGGTAGCCTTGCTCCCTAGCAGGAGTAACAGAGGGGGAAACAACTTGAATGATGAAAAGCAGCAGGCATTTAAATACTTCCACTCAGACAGCAGGTAGCTTGTTACCTGAAATGCCCGGGATCCATCACTTGGCAATGAAAGCGTGAGCACCAGACGCTGACTGCAGGAGCACAGCGGGGAAATGCCACTGTGTGCAAAAATTCCTGGTGGAGAGAGACATTTTCTGTTTCAGATCTGGGGTATCTGCCATACCCCATATCCTCCTCCATCTCACACCTCCCTCATAATAATGAGCTCAGAACTTTCCTCAAGAAGCCTGAGCAGGTCCAGATCCCTTTCTCTCCCACCCCTTCTGGGAGCTGCAACTTGGGAGTTGCAGTGTCTTGGGGGTTCTCAGCTGGCTTCTCAAGAGAATGAAAGAGGGAGTGGCTATATGTGACCATCTGCCTGTTAACCAGGACAAGGAACTTTACCTGGTGACTTAGGGCTAAGTAACACCATAACTCAGTTGCTTCTCTCTCTCTCTCTCTCTCTCTCTCTCTCTCTCTCTCTCTCCTGTCTTTCCTCCTACCACCCTGCATGCAACAATAGATTAATCAATAAAGTTCTATTTCTATAAGAAAACTTTGACAGGATTATTACAAACCACAAAAACCCCAGGCAATACCATAAATTTAGTTTCCACTTTCTGAGGTTTTGCATATCTCTCACTCTTGAATAAAGGTTAATTAAGCACAATAAATTCAGGTGATATGATAGCCACCAAGACTACTAAAAGAGCAATAAATCAGCAGGGGGGAGGAGGGAGTGGCTCTGCCAACCATCCGTGTCCCTCACTGCAGAGATGAATGCAACCCTGTTTTGTAACAGATGCTGAGGATGTTGGTTGTTTCTTCGAGCAAAGGATGAGCATTGTTTGTTGTTATAAAAGAGGTTTATATCTAGCTGATTTGATTGCAAGGAACAGAAGATCATTCAAAACTGACTCTAGGAAATGCTGTGGAGGTGAAAAGTAAGTCAATGTAAGGCTATATTACAGTAATAACAAGGATAGTGGTCTGAAAGGAATCTAAGAACTGGAAGAGGCCTTGCTGGGGTAATTCCAGAGGGCTCTGGAGAACAAGTCATCTCTCTTGCGGGTCTTCATGATGTATCTCTGACCATACTGGTCAGTGGCTCCCTCTCCTCTCTCTCAGGCAGATTCCTTGGCTTTCCTCAGCCTGCCATGGTCTTTCTCTACCTCAGGACATCACTAATGCCTCCTGTTCTGTTCCATCTTCTCACCAGCAACTTGTTCAATTCCCCAAGAGAATCCAATTGGCCCAGTCCATTCTTCTGATTTGGTCTCAGGTTTATCCCATGATCTTCTCCTGATATGGCTGAAATAAATCTGTCTTCATAGAAAAGACAAGAAGTTATTATCAGTCAGATATTTGCTTGGGAGTTGAGGGAACAGGAAAAGTGAGGAGGTCCTTTGGGCATTTTAATGCCATTTGAACATATTTCCTTCTTCTTTACCTGATTTTGTAGTCCTACCTGATCTTTTACTTAAGTTAGTGAATTTCCTACACAATAAATTCAGAACTAGGTATTTCTTTTAACCTTAATCTACAACTTTGGACAAATAACTTCAGTAAGTCTATCTGTAAAGTGGGAGAATATTCCTTAATTGTCTCTTTCTCTTTCATAAAATGGCCAGGGGATACAATAAATTGGAAAAACTCAGATATGAGTAGCTCAGAGGAATTGTTGCTTCCCCATATCACTTGAGAGGGGATTTTCTGGGGTCACAGCTGCTGTTCACCTCCGTTAAGAGCACGGGCAAGGCCCCACATCCAGGGACCTCGGCCTCGCAGAATGAGGTCCCCAAATAAGCAATTAGCATGGAAAATGATATGAGCCCCAAATTTAGCTTCTTGTTTTGCTAATAATTCCTCCTTTTTTGCCTGTGAGATTTTGATGTGGGGAATCATTTAGAAAAAGTATGCACAGTGAATTTTGAGATTTCTGAATTCAAATAAAATAGAAATGCATAATTAGAATATTAGAAAGTGTAAGCTCGGTGACAAGCTCATAAAGATAAAGCTTAAATCTATCAAGTGCTTTGACTATTGGTATCTTAGGCTAGGGGAAAGTGCATGCTGATGAATTCTGAATGCTAACTGCTATGATCATAAAAACATCAAGTTTATAGGAATGCTCTATTAAAAATTAAAAATTTTATGGGAAGTGCTTTATAAATTGTAAAGAACTACAAAAATGTTAGTGATTTTTTTAGACATTTCCCCATAGAATTATATCCGACAAGAGAAAAAAAAATAAACAAATAAAAAAACTTAGTCCAGTGCTGAACTACATCCCATACCAAAACTAAAACTCCTATTGCCAGTGCTATGACATAATGTAATACTACACCTGCAGTGTTTTCTATGAGATTGACTATTTCTTGTTTGATTATTTATCTCTTGCCCAACAGAAAAAAAAAAAAAAAAGAGTTTTATTTTACTGCTATAGTTTGACAAGAGGCCAGAGGGAAGTTTTGAAAGAAAACGACAAGTGTCATGAAAAGCGAGATGGGGCTATAAATAACATGGAAATGACTCCCAGAGAGTACCTGAGACATGGATGGAACTCTCCCCATAATTCAGTGGCCGTGGCACCAACAGCGGTGCTGGCTCACCCAGGAGAGTGTGAGGATGGGAACACGTGACTCCAGAGGGGCCCACTGTCCATCACATGAAAATCTATGATGTGGTCAGTGAGATGCCCCTGGTTTCTTACATGTTCTCAAGAAAAGACCCCACTAAGAGGGGAGGGTTATTTTTTTGTTTTAACATCACACAGTAGTTAAAGCCACTCATCAGAAAGGCCCGACAGCATCTCAGACCTAATTTTAGGAAGAGGAGAAACTCAAGAGTCCATTATTTCAGAGAGAAAACCCGCATCTGAGAGCACTCAGCGCCATCAGTATAGTTATTTCTGAGGTTAAACCAAATAAAACCTTCAAAAGTGTGAGTAACTGCCTTGAAATTTCTTTTCCTGTCAGGAGCACTAATACTAAATTAGATTTAGGATTGCAGATGCAAGAAATCACTGTGGAAACTTTTCCCACCTTCTCTTTTTCCAAGAAACTCCTCAGCGTAGACATTTGGATTAGTAGCATTGTGCCATTTCCATTACTGGGTGTCCAGATTAGTTGAAGTATCAAAATGTACAGACTTTAAAAGTAAACTTATGGTTTCCATTGTTTGGTCAGTTGTCAAAGGGTAGATGCTAATGTGATCATGTAATACTTGCCTTTGTTTGCCCAGTGAAATCTTCTTAGGCCTGTGGTATATACTAATGTCAGTTCATGCCATGATTTATATATGAAGAGAACATTCTATATCTGTAAGATAAGCAATGCTTTGCTTTTCAACATTTTCAGGGACTAAAGAATATGCATATGAACAAAAAAAAAGTTTATGCATTCAACAAGCATTGAGAGAGGTGAGGTACAAAGAAGTGAGGTAGCTTGCCTGAGGTCCTGTAGCTAATAAAGGGCCCAGTAGAAACTCCACCCCAGGTCTCTCTGATCTCAAGGCCCCGTTTCTTTCTACTGCTTCACCTGGCTGAGCCCTTAGGAACCCCACAAATTCTAAGGGGAGATAAAACAGAGAGACACATTCAGTCAATATGCTTTTACCTGAAAAACAAGGGAAAGTGAGATGTTGGCCAAAAAGATGAACAAATAGGCAGTCATACAAGGAAATCACTGGGATGCATTTGGTACATCCTGACGGTTAGGGCCACAAGTGGGGATGGACCAGAGAGGAGGTTTGTTTTAAGCAAAGTGAATGTGTTAATGTTACAGAACAGAAAGTATTCATTCACCCAGAGGTAACAGAGACAAACACAAAATACCATGAATTGCAGTGAAGGAAGACTAGCTATTTTACTATGAATAGTGCTACCTGGGACAACAGGGACCTCAGACTCCAAGTCTCGAACGCCCAGATCCAGGGTGAGGGTGGGTTTTTAACTGTATAGGGGACCAGGCACGTGGAAACGCTGGCTGGGCAAGTTTTAATTAGAGGACCTTGGAGCTTGGACATTTATGGTAAAGGGGCATCAACACTGAATCTGCCTGGACAATGGACCCTCTGCTTCAGAAAGTGTTCCTGTGTTCACATTCTGGTTATGCCCTGGCCCTTTGGTCCGGTGGGGCGGGTCTGGGGGAGACCTTGGTTCTGGGTGTGGCAGGAGATCCCAGTGTCCTCCTCTACACATGCTTCGGCAGCATGACCCATGCTTTTGTTCTGTCTCTGAAAAGTGACTCAGTTTCTCATTAAACAGGCAGGACCATTTTGAGCAGGGTCTGCCGCTACATTAAGGGATTTATAGAATGAGGAAACTCTAGGTTGCATGGTGTAAATGGAGTGTAGGATGGGTTCGGGGAAAGAGAGCATCAGCAGAGAGGAAAGAGACAAAGAAGGGGCAGCTACTGTGGGTTCCCGGCTATTTCTTCAGTGGGCCTGGCTGCCCTGAGAAACCCACACTCCCTCCCACTGAACCCCATGCGCTGGGAGCAAAGCAGACTTTTTTTCTTTTATTAATTCAAGCATTTTGGAGGGGGGAAAAACAACAACCCTACTTTCTCTCCCACATTCTAAATTCTCCTAGCTAGGTTAATAATCAAATTAGCAGAGACAGATTAACAGGGAAAAATCAAATGTTACTGCACGAGAATTCACATAGGCATGAGAATTCCAAAGACAGTGAGGCAAAGTTGGGCATATATGTCATTTTTTGGACAAAGGAGAAAATGTGGTCTTAGATTTTGAAAGTGAGAATGGATCATTTACGGGTAGTTGAGGAAAAGCAGAACATATATGGCAGGCGAATTCCTGCTTCAATGGCACACAGGGCATGGTCTAGCCACCAGCCTTGGTATCTACCATGCTTCATTCAAGTTAGCCTACAGCGTGAGGCCCCCTTCCTGAGTAGGTTTTTCCATCTGAATCTCTTAGGCAGGAAAGGGAGAGGGACAAAGGTTCTTGCAGAGTCTTTCGTTTCTTAATAACCAGCTTAAAAACAATGTCTCAGAAGGCACCTTGTGGGTGGCAAAACTGGTCCCCTCAACATTCAAGCATACCACAAACCTCTGTGGAGCACTGTTGTGGCTAGATGCCGGGATCTGGACATCTGACAGTGCGCAGGATTGAGAGGGCAGCTGCAGATGGCAGGGAGGCCACCCTTCTCAAATGGAGGTGAAACCTGCGACTTGTCCTGTGGCCTGAACCCACTCGGGGAAACCCCGTGACGCACATCAGACCGCCTGGAAGGCTGGCTAGCCTTGCAGGCTCAGCTCACTGACCCACGCCTAAAACTGAGAAGTAAACTCTGTGCTGAGTGCTTCTTTGACCATTGCATTTCTACCCCAGAGAAATAAGGAGAGCAGAGGCACAAAATAAAAACCCCACTTTTCCTTTTAATGGCATCTTTCTAGAACGGGCAAACGGGTGTGCTGAGTCTTAAGTAATGAAGGATTCGGAAGGGACTCAAGCATACCAGCAAGTTTATCCCGATGAAAAAAAAACAAAAAGAAAAAAGAAAAAAAAAAACACGTCGGCTTACATAATAAAGTTGGGGCAGAATTGTTCGGCGCGGTATGAGTAGAAATGTTCTGCTGACTGCTGTTGAAATGGGTAACAGACTTTGCATATTATATCACCATTTTCTGTTGTATTTCACATGCAGTGTTTTTCTGCTCTTGACTTTGAGGTGTGAGGGGAGGCTCTAATCATATGGCCTTGTGCAGATGCTCCATTTGCATTTCTATTAATCCAGGCCCTCCTGGAGATGCTCGAGCAGAGACACAGCATGCTTTGTGTTTGAACTTGTGAGAACCCATACCACTGCCTAATAACTTAATACATATGTATAGCCTCCCTCAGACAGCCCGCTAGGAGGCAGAAGCAGGAGGAGGTGCCAGCAGCTTGCAGACTGCAGGCTCCAGGAACGGAGCTCTGACCAGAGGGAGCACCTTGCTCAGCAGAGTTCCTGCGCCTTAATCCCATCCAGCCCACCCACCTGCCTGATTAAGAAAACCTGATGTTTTATTTATTTATTTATTTATTTATTTATTTATTTTAGTACGTTTTTATTGTTCATATTATTACAAATGTTCCTTCTTTCCCCCCCCACCATTGCTCTCCTCCACCAGGTTCCCACCCCACCCTCTGCCCTTTCCCCACTCCCCATTGTCCTCATCCATAGGTGCACAGTTTATGTTCAGTCTCTTCCCACACCCCCCTCTCCCCTTTTCCCCAAGAATCGTCAGTTCTCTCCCCTTCCATACCTCTGATTCTATTATATTCAACAGTTACTATTATTCATCAGATTTTTTTAAATATCCTTGGTTTTTAGATTCACTTGTTGATAGTTACGTATTTGTTGTTCATAATTTTTATCTTTGTTTACTTTCTCTTCTGAAAGAACCCCCTTCAGCAATTCATATAATTCTGGTTTGGTGTTGATGAACTCCTTTAGCTTTTTTTTATTAGTGAAGCTCTTTATCTGACCTTCAGTTCTGAGTGATAGCTTTGCTGGATAGATTATGTTTGGCTGTAGGTTCTTACTATTCATCACCTTGAATATTTCTTGCCATTCCCTTCTGGCCTGCATGGTTTCTGTTGAGAAGTCAGCTGACAATTGTATAGGTGCTCCTTTATAGGTAACTACCTTCTTTGCTCTTGCTTCTTTTAATATTCTCTCTTTGTCTTTTGCTCTTGGAATTTTAATTATGATTTGTCTTGGTGTGGTCCTCTTTGGATTCCTTTTGTTTGGAGTTCTGTGCACTTCCTGAACTTGTAAGTCTAATTCTTTCACCAGGTGGGAGAAGTTTTCTGTCACTATTTCTTTCAGTATGTTTTCGTTATCTTGCTCTCTCTCATCTTCTGGGACCCCCATAATTCTGATGTTGGTTCGCTTGAAGTTGTCCCAGAGGTTTCTTACATTATCTTCAATTTTCTGGATTCTCTTGCCTTCTAGCTTCTGTGGAGGAGTGTCTTCTGGCTCTTTATGTTCCAAATCTTTGACTTGATTCTTGCGATCTTCCCTTCTGTTTTTAGGACTCTGTAAAATATTTTTTATTTCAGACAATGTATTCTTTATTTCTTGTTGATTCCTTATCATTTCTTGATGACTCCTTATTAATTCTAGTTGATCTCTTTTCATATCCTCATAGGTCTTATCCATCTTTTCTAGGAAATTCTTAAAAAACCTTATAAGCGTAGATTTGAACTCTATATCCAGACGCTTTTTGTCCTCCATTTCTTTCGTTTGTGATCTATTTTGTTGTCGCATTTCGCAGTTACAGATGGGACGGGGTTTCAGGGTGGAGCCTGCAGCTTTGGCTTCCGTCAGCCCCGCCCTATGTGGGTCCTTCAGTGCTCGCTGCGGCGCCTCTGAGAGAAAGGTGCCCTCGATTTTTGCCTGCTGCCAAACAGTCTATGCTCTCCCACAATGAGCCCGGTATTGGGGTTCAGTTCAGTTGGAAGTGGAGTTGGAGGTGGTGTACAGAGCAGTCTGGAGCCCCAGTCTCCTTCCCGTCAGGGCAATCCCGCGGCACAGCTGACTGTCCCTTCTCTGCGCCCAGTGTGCGTGCCTCCGGGACCTCCTTTCGCCGCTCCCCGGGGTTCCGCCTCGCAGCCCAGCTCCCTATGGCTGAACCTGAATCGCTGGGGTCTGGCCTAGAACTGGGGTTCAGAGTAGTCGGGGGCCCAGCACAGTCTGAGTTTTATCTCATTTCCGCTAGGGAACGCCCACCAGGCACTCTGCCTCCCCCTCCTCTCCGGCTCCGTCCTCTCCGTGCACGCGGCGTCTCCGTATCTTGGGCTTTTCTGGCTCCTCCGCGCTTCCTTCTGGTTTTCTCCTTGCTTCTCGCTGTAGAATTTCCAGTCAGTCAACTTTCCTGTAGTTCTGGGTAATGTCCGTTTTATATTTTAGTTGTATTTTATTGAAATTGTTGTGTGCAGCTGCGGCTAGGTGTTTACCTGGGCGCAGCCATCTTGCTAATCGAAACCTGATGTTTTAAGCTTGGACCCAAAGCATGTTCTCAAACAGTGATCAGCAGTACCCAGATGGAGCTGACTCCATCACAGTGTTTAACTTTGTAAGGTTGCAATGGCTGTCTCTTTGTTTCTGGCAAGAATTAGGTGGCATGGTTTTTTAAAGCAGGTAACAGAGAAGCAGGATGATGTAGTGTTGAAAGCATTGGCTCTCCAATTGGGCAGACATATTTTTGTTTGAAGCCCAGCTCCACCTCTTACTAGGTGGGTGACCTTAACAAAGCACGTAACTTTTCTGAGCCTTGCTTTTCTCATCCAACGCATAGGGATAGTACCTGCTTTGCAGGGTCATGAGAAATTGATTAAAAACAGCCCATGGGAGCACCTGCCATGGATTGGGTATTTTACACATTGCAGTTATTATTATTACATCATTTTATTGCTAGCTCACAGGTTCCTAATTTTGCCAGTTGATTCATTCTCAGACTGACTGGAGGGGTAAATGAAAGAAGGGCAGGATGGGGGAAGGTGAGGGGCTGTGTCTGGGCCCTTTGCCCTATTAAAGTGACACACCAGCCAAACTGATTCTGAGAAAACTCTCTGGAGTTTGTAAAGAAAATGTACTTGGTTATTTTTAAACAGATTTGGGGTCTCCATCTGCCTTATGAAATTTATGTGGGGAAAAACTATGAAGCCTGCAAACATGAATGAAAACCAATTCAAGGTTTTCCCAAAACAAAATCCAACAGAGTGGCCTCTATGGCAAGACTCATTTCTGCTATGTTACACAAGATACTCTCAACCAATGAGATTGCGTAGCATTCTAGGTAGAAACCTCACCACCTGTTAAAATTTTCCTAAGAAGACTTGAATAAGAAATATTCCTTCCTTGCTTTCTTTCCCCCCCTGAAATAGACTAGAGATTTAAGAACTCAGAATTACAGATTCTCATTTTTCTCAAAGTTTCTTTCAAGATTTTGTGTCATATTTTGTGTGCATTGTGTACATTGGTTTGATAAAAAGCCAATAGATAGAATGATGAAGATGATATTCTGTGTAAATGAGCATCTACCTGAGCCCTTTAGTACTGCCTGAGAGGCAGCAGAGAAGAGAGAATTTTAATGAAAATTAAATAGATGGCTGGTGGCACTTCTCCCTGTGACCCTGGACTAAATCAGCATTGCTAATGTTAGGAGGGAAGAATAGGACCAGAGGAAAACATAGCTGCCTGTAATTTTTTAAATCCACCTACAAGGACCATGGTGTTCATTTTAGGTTCTGCACAAGACCTCATACATATTAGATGCTGGATAACTATGAAAGGGACAGTGAGCTGTTTCTAAAATGTAACTTCTTGTTCATCTCGGTGTGTGCTAGCCTTTGCTTTACGTACAGCAGTTCTGATCTTTGGTCACATCTCCTTTGATGCCTGTGAACATTTTTACACCATCCAAAAAAGCAACTAGTTATCTCATTTCTTCCCCCAATACCCAGTCATAAAAGAAATAAGGGAATAAAGGTCTAGTTTTACCTAAAAGTCAGAGATTTGGCAACCCTTTTCTGATTCTGGTTTCATCCTGATGTCCTGGACATCAGCACCATTATAGTGACAAAATGAATGTCCTTTGAGTAATAGTTTGGGTAATAGATTCTACTCATCTCCAGAAGCCTCTATTTTTACCAAAAGGGCTTGGCTGTACCTACATAACTTCTTTCTTAGGTGAAGTTCAAGAATGCTAAAGAGCAAAACACAACACTTGCCTTCAGAAAGTATAAAAACCAATGTGGGCTCTCAAGTGGAACTCCCCGAATTCAATTACCATCTCATGCTGTTCACATTGAGCAAGTTAATTTATTGTCTTTAGCACTCAGTGTCTTTTTTATGAAATGGGGACAATAATAGTAGCTAACTATAGAGTTGTTGTGGCTATAAAATGAGTTGATACATACAAAGCTCTTGGAATAGGACATGGCACATAGTAAGTGCTCAATGAATATTTTCTATCATTATCATCACTATTATTGGTAGGTAGGAAGTTAGACATGAGGGCCGAGGTGGGGCCTGCCCGAGGGTCCTGACCAGGGTTGGGTGAACATTGCTTTCATACAGCCTCTCTAGAGGTGGTCCAGCAGGTTTGGGACCAGCCTGTGACTTATGTTTCTGTAGCATATCCCTGGTCATACAGTTGGACCCCTGGTCTTTCATATTGCAGGGCAGGCAGTTTAGATGCCCCTGAAGTTTTCCTCCCTAAAAATAACACCTAGGCCTCAGTTGTATTTCAGCTCCAGGCCCAGAAAAGCACCAAAACCAGACAAGTGGCACCATGGCTGGCTCAGGACTGATGACCCTGCCCTGGCACCAACCAATCAAAGGAGACCAAGACCCTGAAAGAGCACACCTGGAAAGCTGATAAATATTCTATTAAGATCCTCCCTTGAGATCTCCCCCTAAGATTTCCACCTGCCAGAGAGAAATAAATATGCTCAGGACAAATAAATACATGTCATTCCCCTACAGGCACATATCCCCCAATCTTTAAGGGACCCCATGAGACTTGCAACCAGGGGAGCCAGGGGGACAGCTAACCCCCTGAGCTGTCTCCTTGACTTCCCAGTGAGCCAAAGCAGACTGGCCAAAATCTCTCTTGCTCTTTCTCTCGATTAGCCCACTCCTCATTTGAAGTGTATCTTCAATAAACCCCACGTGTCTTTACTTTCATTTTCATTGACCTTAAAATCTTTTCTGTGTCAAGGAGAAAAACTGAGGTCCCAGCTGGTAACCCCAATTGGTAACATTATTATTATTACATTATTGTTTTACAGATATATGTGATTCATTCTTTTTTCCTCATATTTTAAGAATATTTTCTGTCCTAACCAGTTTGGCTCAGTGGATAGAGCATTGGCCTGCAGACTGAAGGGTCCCAGGTTCAATTCCGATCAAAGGCATGTAACTTGGTTGCAGGCACATCCCCAGTAGGGGGTGTGCAGGAGGCAGCTGATCGATGTTTCTCTCTCATTGATGTTTCTCTCTATCCCTCTCCCTTCCTCTCTGTAAAAAAAAATCAATAAAATATATATTTTTAAATAATGTTTTTTGTTCACCCTTTTTGTGTATCACTTAAATTTATTTTGTGTCAAACAGACCATCAGAGGGAAGGAGGGGAGTGGGTGGGGTGGGGGGATAAGAGATCAACCAAAGGACTTGTATGTATGCATACAAGTATAACCCATGGACACAGACATTAGGGGATAAGGGCATGTGCTTGGGGTGGGCATGGTTGGGTAGAGGACAATGGGGAAAAGGGAGATATATGTAAAACTTTAAATAATAAAGAATTTTTAAAAATTATTTTGTGAAATCTAGAGCTATTTCCTCCACATATAACCTACATTACAAATCTTTTAGTTATTTTGTCTTTATACTAAGATAACATTTGGATTCTCTAAAGTTGTTCTAAATTTCTCCGTGACCTTCACACTCATAGACACATAGAATTACTGCCGGTCCTTATTATATACCATAAGGATTTCTTTTAATTTGCTGCTATTTAGTTAATATTTTTGGTAAATGGCTCAATAGAACTATGAGATTAAAGCTTTCAATTAATCAGAATCTGTCTTTAATACTTTACTTGGAGTAGTGGAGGGGAGAGCTACACAAAGGACCCAGGAGAGGAGCTAGCCAAGAACAAGGAAGCCAGCATAGCAATGATGGAGGATAAGGTCCAAGCTGAATGAGGGCAGAAGGTAAACAGAGAAGAGCAGAGTGAGGCTGACCTTCAAAGTGGAGTGTCCTGTGAGAAAGCCATGTGGACAGCATTTCCACAGTGGCCACTTCAGAAGGTCTATGCTCTCCCTTTCCTCTAAGCCATGCTTTGGAAAACTTGAATTAGTTCTTAGTTATTTGGCCAAATCCCAAGGAATCAAGGATTTGTTGGAAAGAAAGGAAAGACAGAAGGAGGAAAAGGGGAGAGAGGAAGGGAAAGTGTCCAGTACATATCCTGAGTAGAGCACAATTTCAGTCTATTCTCCTGTGCTTTCTGCACATATAATTCACTATGAAAGTAAAATTATCATAATGATGGCACTGAATCACAAGATCTTTGGGAGGGAAGATTAAAATAAACCATGATGTAACAATTATAATGTGTTTACCATACCCTACTAAGGCAGGAAATGATCTATACTGTTTCAGCCACAAAAGTTAAAAAAATAAATAAATAAATAAATAATAATAAAAAAATTATCTAACTAATCTAAGTAACCCAAAATTTCAACAATTGGAATACGGGTAGAAAAAGGCCTCATTTCACAGTAACAAATGAACTCTATTGATATGTGTTGAAAAGAATTCTGAGGCCAATGCAGACTGAGTGGGAAAGAGGGCTGAGAACAATTAGTTCTATCTGCCATGGGTGGTATTTCTGCCATGGGCGGCATTTGTGGAATACAACCTGTGTTTTCACTGCTCTGGGCTGTGAACACGACATTCTCTGACAATTCTAGTTAAAATCAAGATTTGGCTATCTCCATCACCACTAAACAAATAGTTAATACCCACTGTTCATCTGAGAAGCTACACAATTTTCAGTGAAAAGTTAAATTCCGAAAAATTCCTACTTAAAATAAGATGGCATCCTCAGTTACATGATGCACTTTTTTTTTTTTTTTTCGTACTTCAGAACTTTTATTTCGGTTTCCCTGAATTTCCCACTCCAGCCCAGCTCCGAGGGCTTTGCGGTGTTTGGGGAGGTAACGAGTCACCATGACCATCACATGCAGAAGTTGCACGGGCCCCATCAGCAACCATCTAGTCGAAGTCACTGCAGCCTCATATTGCTGACAATATCATCTAAATGAGTTCGCAATTTAGGCGCAGCCTCCTTTAGTTAATGAACATCCTGAGATTTCAAGTGGTGGGGCCCCAATTATTCTTACTTGCTCTTGGGCATCACACTCCACATCTCCGAGATAAATCGTTTTATCATTTAGCTTAGTGGCCCTTAGCCTTGTGACCTCCTGTGCATGTTTAAGTGTTTTTTCAGTTTGGCTTCTCCATAATTAGGAGAAAAAGCCTTGTGTTTTAAGAATGTCACTGTTTTATATATATATTTTTTAATGTGAGTTTTACATCCCACATTTGCCTTGAAGCATGTGCAATGAATTCATTTTTATAAATCAAAACAAACATGAATTTTAAACCAACCCAATATTAGGTTCTACGGCCAAAATTATGATGTTCTTAACCCTGTTGGTATAAACATTCAAGTCCCTTTGTTGAAAATCGGTTCCTAAATTAATACACGATTCTCATAAATCTCTTTAGTTCTGGGAAGTTCAAAAGGAGCAAAAACAAAATCTGCAGAAAAGCGCCAAATTAGCAATTATAGTCTCTTCTGTGAGACCTAAACTGTAACGCTCCATTCCAAAAGATTAAATATTAAACCTTTGGAACAATCTATTCCATTCCGCAGAACAGAAAGGGCAGCGGAGAAAAATTGCAAACTTCAACACTGGTTGCCGAGTTGAGCGTGGCTTACAGTTTTCTTCTTTACTCTCAATCTTGTTACAAATAATGCAAACCTGTTTTTATTAATTTACATTAAGTTCATTTAACACTGATGAAACAGACCAGAAATGTATAATGAGGAACATTTAACAAGCTCCCGCATTAGGGCTAATCATGCTCTGTTTACGAGAGCTTATTTCATTCTTGGGAAATATGCTGGTAGAAAGCCCCGTTCTTATTTAACAAGTAAAAAGGAGAGAGTCACCAGCTACTGATAACAAAGAAATGAACAAGCTTAATAATCTCCAATTTGGTTTTCCTCTCCACTTAATGATGGAGGCAATTCGAGCTCTGTGGCCAGAGCACATGAAGAAGCATCCACAAGTACTGAAAATTTAATTAAAAGTCAGAAAGCCATGGCAATGAAGACTCAGCAGAAAGCCATTTATTTTTAAAATCTAATATATTCTTCATGACTAAAGGCTAAAGCACATGCTGACTTACACATTTAGCTGTAACTGATTTAAGCTACTTGATGATTTTTTTTTCCTTTTCTTTTCTTTTCTCTTCATTCTTCCCCACCCCCAATCCCCTCACAGGGTGGTGCTCAATTTGCAATGGAATAAATTGGCAGAATTTAATTTGGTGGATTTTTTTTTAACTCTGTAAAAAGAGTCCTCATTAAAGCCACATGATCAGCTATATACTTCTTTTCATCATTAACCAGTCTAACTGCAGGTAAAAGAGATACAATTATGGATTTATATAAATCCTATTGTCAATTTACAGCTCAAAGTCTGGTGAGTTACCTCATTTTCAATAGGTTATTTTTTTCTCCTTAACCTTTCTTTGTTTTAATGAGAATTCAGTTTGTCACTGTCTGAGAAGTCTGCTAGCAGGGAAGTTTCTCAGAAATTATAAGGAATTAAAAGTAGGGATGGGAGAAGAGAGTTGGCTAAATTTCGCATTTGCTGGAAGACTCGGCACTTTGAAGTCATCTCCAGAGCAGTATATTTACTATCTGGCAGGTGCCATCCTGTAGTGCAGAAAACCAAAACAATGAGAATACTTAAAGAAGGGCGTGGGAATGAAGGGCAGTTGAGAAAAAGTTCCCGAGATGGGGCAGAATTGCAAGGAACATTGGGTAAAATTGTGCCTTCTATATGACCTTGAGATGGATATATTTTGCCAAGTCATTTTTTTATCTTACTTTGGGTTCCCCCCCAAAAAGGGGGGACGTGGTTAAAACAGCTGAGTCTTCCCAATGAAGCTTCAGAAAGCAACCCTTCCCAACACCCTAAGATGTGTCTGCAGCCTCTCTACTCTTCTGCCCAACGCTTCACACGTGGCTGATGTTGCTGTTACATTCTGTCCGGGTAAATGTAACTCAGTCAGCAGCCCCCCATTCCTTTCTCTAAGACCAAAGTTTTGGAGCTCCTGAAGTCCAAGGCATTTTAGCTCCTTTTCTCTCTATTCTCCAGTCTAGATTAAATAGCAAACTTGTTCCCCAAGTTACCTAATACTAATAACTACCATTGGTTAAATTGGGGTGACCTCCTAGGGCTGGTCATCTTATTTTACCTCTGACATTTCCTGCAGAGGAGACAGAAAGTGAGAATTTTCCTAAGGGGGTTCACGAATCCCCAGTCTTACCCCTCTCACACAAGAACTTCATTATATCTGGTAACTATTTTTTATTGGTCAATGAAAACATGGTGCATAGTTGTTATTAGCTCGCTTTAAAGAACAACATCGGGGAAAATACTTTTTCACTGCTATCATCTTATATCATCAGCTGTTCTATGTTTCCACATTTATGCATTAACCCAGGAGAGACAGAAAACCAGACACCATTATTAACTCTCACTTTTTCTGGTGCCCCTAAATGTGAACATTGCAAGTTGTTTTGGGATATATGACTCGTCTGTTTTATTGGACATCCTTGGGATTAAGGCTTACGAAATTATGATGTGTAAGTATGACCAAAACAAATAGCTTTCAGCTTTTTTTTAGCAAAAAGACTGGTGTCTGATTCTTTTTGCATTTTAATTTCCAAGTCCTCTGAATCCTACTAATATTTGGCATCAATGGCCCTCTTTCATAACTTCCTGAGCTTTCTTGGTGCTGGTCTCTCTCTGGAAACTCTGAGAGCCAAATCACTTCTCACTGCAAATTGAATCCAATTTCCCTTATCAAAAGCAGCCCCCATACTACCTAATACCACAATTCAGGTTTTATCAGACACTCCATATTCAAGGAGTCTGCTTTACCTATATAATTTATATTAGTAGATCTAAACCATTTAAAATATTTCTGTTCTATAGCCTTGCCTTCAGGCCAGTGAAATGCCTTTCAAACTTTTCACAAAGTTACGTGGAACTTTGGTAGTTGGTATCCAGAATACAGTATGATAGTTTATTCCCAACTTCTTCTTTTTTTAAAAAAATATATTTTATTGATTTTTTACAGAGAGGAAGGGAGAGGGATAGAGAGTTAGGAACATCAATGAGAGAGAAACATCGACCAGCCGCCTCCTGCACACCCCCTACTGGGGATGTGCCCTCAACCAAGGTAAATGCTCTTGACCAGAATCGAACCTGGGACCTTTGAGTCTGCAGGCCGATGCCCTATCCACTGAGCCAAACCGGTTTCAGCTATTCCCAACTTGTTATGAAGTATAAGCATAAGCATAGGAGATGATTAAGGAACTCAAGAAGGGCCTCAGTACCTATTAATTCTACAATGCTCTAGATCACTGATCTTACTGAATTTCATACTGACCTCACCTCATCTCTAGCCCTATTGCCATATCTAACATATATATATGAAAGCCTAAGTGATTGGCCCACTGGCCAACCGGTAGCTATGACGTGCACTGACCACCAAGGGGCAGATGCTCAATACAGGAGCTGCCAAGCAACAGCAACTATGCAGAGTGCCCTCTCGAACTCTGGGACCCCTTGGGGAATGTTGGATTGCCGGTTTCAGCCTGAACCCTGTAGGTCAGGCTGAGGGACCCCACCTTCCAGAGGGACTCAGCTTACTCCACAAACACCTTTTGAGCCCTGGAGTTGCCCCAGGTGCGGCTGGCCAGGAGGGACCCAGGAGGCTGGCTCCAGGGTGTGTCTAGTCCATCTTGCCCTGCCAGCCACTTTCTAATTAATTTACTTTCATTGTGCATGAATCCATGCACCAGGCCTCTAGTTGTAATATAAAAATCATGATGATACAAGATCCATCTCCATCACAACCGCCCAAACAACCTAAACAGTCTTTAAGGAGGCTGAGTGTCCATGACAAATGAGAATCAGCAATTTTAGTTAATCACCCTATTCCTGCAATGTTCTTCAAAAACTTTAAAAATTCAACAATGATAAAAATAAAATAGAATTTTTAAGAAACAACACCATCATTAAAATTTTAGGTTCCTCTTCCTTCCCAAGTAATCTGATTACATGTCTATCTACACTTTCTTCTAAAAACTTGGTTCCATTTTGTCTATAGCTATCTACCCCAGCATTTACTGGCCCCTACGCCTCTGCAGAAGGTGACTATCCAACTGAGCCTCAGGGAGCTACAAACAACATTAATTCTAGCTCCTATGACCCAGGGAAAACACAGACAAAGTTCACTGACCAGCAGCAGCCTGGAAAGATCTAGTATGACACCGAAGAGCCCAGGAGAATCTTATCAGTTTATTCTCCATTGCCCACATGATGAATCCAGTGTCCTTCTGATAGCAGCTTTCTCCATCACTCATGGTCCTTGCTTCCTCATATGTTCTTCTGCTGGTGACATTTGAACCTACTTAACCCTTAAAATCAGTCATACTCATCCCTCTACCACAGAGTTATATCTGTGTCTTCTTCTGTCAGGATTTTTCAGGATATATTCCAAGAGGGGGTGGGGGGGAAGCAAAATACAGATTAATGTGCATAATATTTCTATTTCAGGGAAAAAATTAATTATGCATGAGAATGTAGTTTTGTATGTGTATGTGCAAAAAAAGAGAACAAAGTGTGGAAGGGCCACACCAGTCAGCTATCACTGAATCCTTCAGAAGCATGGGACTGGAAATGAAAGGGGCAGTGATAATTAGGTTCCCTTTATACATCTTTACATTGTTTGGCTTGTAACAACAAGAAAAGATTGCTTTGTAGCTTAGAAAACATCAAATAAATAATTTAAAAATCAGAGCAGTGGTCTCCTGAAATTTAAATTCAGCTGCAGCAGCCAGCACCTCATTAGAGAGAGCAAGTCTTTTCTTTTGAATGCCCTATTGCTCACCGCTGAGCCAGAGGCTAAATTTGTTAATGGCTCCTCAGGCTACTATTTCTGGAAATCCTACTCACCATCATCCTACCTCCTTTCAGACCTTTTCTGTTCATGAATCATTTTTTCTTCCTGTATTTTCAAATGCAGTCCATTTCATTTAACAACTCTTATACGCTTTTGGCATCTTAACTGCTCACTCCCCTTTGAATTTTTCAATTAATATGAGTAAGGCCTTTCTATATTGTCTTTGGAAAAGTACATCACTTCATTACATGCCAAAATTAACCTTTGTTAAGTTAACCAATGTAGCTGAAATGTCTTCAAATTCTAAGTGATGCAATTATTTTTATATGTTATATTTCTATGGTATATATATTTTTTACATACAAAGAAGATTTTTTTTTCAAATTTCTAATTTGGATTACAGTGATATATGGGTTAAAACTTTGGAGGCCATTTGACTATACTTTAATGGTAAGTTAGAAATTGAAGGTCAGCCCCTAAAGATTTTGAGGATTCAGTTTCCAGAGGAAAACACTACATAAATAGCTAGAGAACATTATCACAGGAGATGATGCATCCACATATCCCATGGCAACGTGCCTAGACTTAACAAATTACCAAAAGCAAGATTTAACTAATTATTTAAATTAGATGGTGGAAACAAGCATATAATGTACCTGAATGCTTGACTATTTTTCTTCCTCTGCAATGGGTGACATCATCTGTTCACTTATTCCATTAGAAAGAACAATTCACTCCAGGTGAAATTGGCTTTAATAAAGAATTAAAGTGTTTCATAGTTTGATGTTAAGTACCTGGAGGAGTGGGGGGAACCACAAAGTTGTTGCTAACATACTAGTTTTGTTTTGTTTTAAAGAATTTTTATTTCACTGGGCGACATGGTTAGTATTTTTTCCTAACGAATAAAGTATACTTGATGTGTTGTGGGGTCAAACCCTGGAGTCAGAATAAGACCACCAGAGGCTGCTGATTGATTAAAAAAGCAGGCAAGGATTTATTGAACTGGCCAGGACAGCCACAGGAGCACCACACACAGGTGGCCACACTCACAACTGCACCCGTTCCATTTGTAGGCAGTCCTTTTAAAGGTCTAAAACAAAATAATTTTCCTTTGTCCTAAATTCTAAAATATAAAGGCTGGGAATAGCCTGCAGGGTTGTTCCCAGCCACATCCTGCTGGACATTGGAATGTGGCCCTATCTTGCAATAGCAGATAGTACAGAAGCAGAGCTGAGTGGTTAATCTCTGAAAGTTATCTACAGTTTCTACTCCTGAAGCTACTGAGTCAGTGGGAATCAATCTCCTGTGGTGCTGGTCCACAGACACAGAAAAATTGCCTTAGCCTCCAGGTCTCAATCTGGAAGCTGAGGCAACTACCTTATTGTTTAAGCAAGTAAGCGAGTGCCGAAGCCAGAATAGCAGGTTTAAAATTCAAACAGCAGTTTTTACCTAAATATGGTTGCTACCATACTTCAGATGTACCTTTACCTAATGAAGGGTACCTTCACTACCATCAACCCGAATCCTCTTTCTAGAGAAGATGACAGTGGAAAGCAAAGGATGAGCCTGAGGTGAAGGATCCCTGCCTATGAAGCATCACCACACACTCCCTCTTGGATGACCTGGTAGGGAAAGTGGTGGAGGGGAGAATTGGAGATGGTCAAGATGGTGCCTGTCCTGTGACCAGCAGAGCTCAAGACTCCATGGTGCAGAAGGTTGTGTTGTGCCCAGGAGCTGATTTGATAAATAAGAAGATATGGTATGCAACTATTCAAGCTTGCAGAAACTTGTTCATGTTTCCTGAATCTCTAGGACATTTTCCCTCTATTAACACACAGGGCTACTTGACAGAATTCACCTTCAGCCCTGAATCACCACATTACAGAGCTGTACATCATGCTTCTAATTCTTAAACCTTGGGTTTTATTCTTCTTCTTCCCTTGCTTTAATTGTGCTGAAGTAAATGCAACATAAGCCATGGAAAAATCAAGTCTTGCCAGTTAAATATAAGAACACGGAGCAAAATATCTGAGAAAGGTTACACCTCTTTAAAGATGCAAATTGATAATGGAGCTCAATATCAAAACAACAGAGTGCTGTTAATTTTTAAAAAGGTGCAAATTGCTAATCTTACTTAAGGCTCTTTTTTTTTTTTTTTTTTTTTTTTTTGAGTTGCTTATTAAGAGTCCCAGCGCACACACAAAAATTAAACAAAATAAACTCTTAAAAACAGAGAGAAAAAGGCCTCACCAGGAACTGCATTACAACCCTTTGCATTCCTTTTGGGACTTGCTGGTCTCAATAAGAGTTGACAGAGTTTAGGAACTTTTACTTATCCCGGTCTAGAAGTCCCCACACTTGATTTATTTGTTATCTATCTCCACAACAGAGCTGCATAACAACCACAAAACCTGAGTGGTATTCAATAAAAATATACTCAGCTCAAAGGTTGGGGCTCAGTTGATCTCAGCTGTCCTTGCTGGTCTTGCCTGGGGTAGTTAACCCTCAGTTGACAAGGAGGCTCTGCTGATCTTAGCTAAGCTTGCGCACAGAGTTTGGGTCAGCTCTCTGTTGACTGATCTGGGATGATAGGACAACTGGTCTCTGCTCCATGTGTTTCACCCTCCAGCAGGTTAGCCCAGCCATGTCCTCATGGCAATGACAATGACAGAGGAACAAACAGTTGAAGCAGAAATATGTAAGCATTTTTTCAACCATCTGCAAATATCACATAGATTAACAGTTGTTTTGTAGTCCATAAAGGTGGAATGGACTGTACATCATTTTATTAATAGGTTGGATGTTCAGACTGATTACACAACACACCAAGAGAATCTGAAAGAAAATGTATTACTCATTGGAGGAACTGGTTGGGGAAGCAGGGTAGACACAAGACAAATCTGAAATGGCAAGTGAGTAGAAAGTAGGTTGGGCTTTTATAGTGGCTGGGGGTGTGGGAAAGGAAGGGTTTGTTTTGATGTGTTCAAACCACATGACAAAGGAGCTCAGGCAATGTATATATATTTCCTTATCTAAAGCCAGATGCATGGTGATAGAGAAGGGAAAGGAGGGAATCTAAATGCTGTCAATAGTCAAACATCAAAATTGTAGTCAGACTAATCCAACAATCCATTGGACAAAGAAAGTCATGTGGCCAAAGTCTGAAATGGAGAGAAATCAACTCCAGTAAGAGCAATTACAAAGCGATATATCAAAGGTTCACGGATATGGAAAATATGCAGAACTGAGGCCACTAATGCAATAAATCTAAGCTACTTAATGAAGATGGAGACTCAGAGCTAGGGCATTGCTGCCTCCACAAAAAGCTTTGGATACATATGATAGAACAAAGGGTTGTGTGATCAAGACATTGGAAAAGTATAGGGGGAATGATGATCTGAAGAGTGAATGAATTTTATGTGACCCTCCAAAAAATAAAAAGGAAACATGGAATCTAAACAACTTCAACTGAATCTGACAGGTTGGGGGTGGGGGAGGGAGAGGCAGGGAGGAGTACTGCTAGATCCCAAATTTTATGTCTGTCATTTCTTAAGTCATGATGTTAGAGCTTATGCTAATTCAAGGTAATTATTCCTTAGGGAATTCTCCTGAGAAAGAATCCTAGGATGGTCATAATTCTCCACAAAATCTATCACAGTTTTACTTCATTCCCCCCATCCTATTATTTGAATGTGAGGAATATATAATTTCAATATTGGTCTAGGTAAAATAGTGAGAAGGGAAAGCCTTCTGACCTTCAGTGTCCCCTTCAAGTCCCTCTTCTCCACATACAATCATTTAGTATAAAGATAATATAAATACTTTTTATATTATCCACCATTAGGGTTATTTCTACCTCTACTCAATAAACATCTACAGAGCTCTTGGACTGTACAATGACTAAGTAACGTGCTCTTTAGCTTTTCCCTCAACAACACCCCCATACACACACATCACAGTACTCTGTCCCCATCACCTACCTCTTTGGAAACTTGAGAGGGAAACAGTGATTTTCCTGAGAACCAGCAGTGATGGACACATAAGTCAGTCCAACCCAGAAGAAATAAGAAAAGAGAATTGTGTTGCCACAATTTAGAACAATTTATCCAAGTAGCTGAATAGAAATATCACATTTTAGATTCTTTAAGAAAGGTCCACTATTATAGAAAAAGATAATAAAACTGTGGACTAGAAAAAGATAATAACTCATGAGAATTTGAAATCTTAGGGAGCAAATATGCCAATGAAAGAAAACCTTTCCTAAATGCTCACACCCTTTCACCTCCCAAGCAATCACCAGTTCATCTGACCTCTGAAATGTCCTCTGAAATTCACTTTTTTCCATCCCCTTAACCTGCATACAACCCCGTTACTTACGCGCCATCCACCTATGACTTCCAAATATTCATAAGATGATTCCCTAACTCCATTAACAGAATGTAAGACCTTCCACAAAACCATTTCTTTGTGTCATTACTTGCCAATATATACCCTGCATCTCCCACCACATTCAATTATGACTCCATGCTTCTCAAATCATCTCTCACCCTGGAATGACCGTCAGTGTTTCAAACTACTTCCTGATGATCCTCCAAATCATTCTTTATGTCCCAGTCCAAATGCCTCATGCACTGCAAATTTCTCACCTTTTCTAGACACACTTAATTATTTCAGGCCTCTGTATGCCCATCACACTTTCCCCCCATCTCTATTGCAGGCCCTAGCATAACTGTATCATAATAGTTTGTTGGCCTATTTGTTGATGAATGACTATAAACCCCTTGAAAGCAGGTACCATCTCATCCTTCTTTGTATCTGTCCTCATTCGGCCTTTAGCACCTAGCAGACACTGAATACATTTGATGAATGTATTCTTCCTGACAGGTCTCCTACCTCCCTCACACCAGCAGAATGGTGTTTCCTTGGTGGTCACTGGGACACACTAAACATGGGACCTTCTATCAGCAACAACTTCTGGGAAGTTTTAAAGACAGAAACTAAAAGATCAAGATAACAAAAATAAAACAAAAACAAACAAACAAAAACAAAAAAAAAAAAACATGATATGGATTGATATAGAGAAGTGAGAGAAATAAAGGCCAAATGAGAAGAACTAGAAGAGACCAGAAAAGTAACAGATTGGAAGGACTTTGAATAGGCAAATAGAAGTTTAAAAAACATCAAGTTAAGGTAAGAATTATGACAGTAAAGGAGAGCTACACCCTGAAAAGGAGAGAGGTGAAAAGGCACTGTTCAGAGAAAAAAATAGAGGGGAAGGAAGGAGGAGGAAACTAAAGAAACCAATGAGAGCCAATTAGGAGGAAAGTGCAAAGACTTCTTCAAGAAATGTGGTGTTAAAAAATAAATGAAGTGGAAATTTTTAACGTGTTAAACTCTGCCCAAAAACAGTATGAGGGGAAATTTTCACACAGTGAAACTTAAAACAAGTGAAGAAAAGGTATAACGAGTCTTTTGCTTGTGTTTAAATAGTATAAAATACCAAATCATAATTAAAGCACTCTACTAACGCTAATTAAGGTAGGTAGGTCAATATTATAGGCCTGGTTTTATAGAGGAAGCAACCCTTGGAGCTAGGAAGATTAGATACCTCCACAAGACCACACACCAAGTGTGTTTCTCAAAAAAAGATCTACATAGCTTGCTTAGCACCAAGACAGAGATATGTAAAGAATAGGAAAACTGCCCTAGCTGGTTGTGCTCAGTGGATAGAGTATTGACCTTCGGACTGAAGGGTCCCAGGTTTGATTCCAGTCAAGGACACATGCCCAGGTTATGGTCTCAATCCCCAGTGGGGGCGTGAAATATCATCATTGATATTTCTATCTCTCTCTCCCTCTCCCTTTCTCTCTAAAATCAATAAAAAATATATATTTTAAAAAAGAAACAATCCTAAATAAATAAGAATAGGAAGACTTGCCAGAAACCTTTCAGGGCAGAAGAAAAGGAAAACATAAGTGAACAAAGGGCAAATAAAGCATCTAAAAATTTCTTGTTTCCTGAAAAAAAAAAACACCCAGGGCTTTAAACAGACTACTCTGTATTCAATAAATTATATCCTAGGATGGCCCTTGAAAGAAAGATAGCTCCCTCAATAGTAAACTGCATGTTCATTCAGTTTCCTGATTTAGAAGTAGAGCCAGAGATTCCAGAAGAACCCAGAAGAGGGGTCTGGCAGGTCATGAATCTGACCCTGGTGCCAGCTGATGATACTTCCAAGAACTTGTCTTTCCTTTTCTCCATACTTCCTGTGAGTTAAGTCCTCAATGCACATGGGAGGGCTTCCCAACAATGTCATGGAAACCCCTTGTGACACCTGAGTCATCTGGGCTCTCACTGTGCTTCTCTTATAGCTGTTATCCTTGGAGCACAATCACTGGTTTACATGTGTTCTCCTCTACTAAACGGTGAATGCCTCGAGGTCAGGGCTATGTCTTCCTCGCCTCTTGTCCAGCACCCGTCAAGATGCTCATCATGTAGTAAGTGGTAATTAAACTAAGTGAAATAATAAATTAACAAATAAACAAGCAAATTATAAATTCTGTTAGATCTGTAAGCCAAGCCCCCTGAGGGTTTGTGACAACTCTTGGGGCACCTAGCTACAATTTTAAACATTCACCACTAGATGGCACTATTTTAATGAGGTAGTAAAACCCTTGCCTTGACATCCTTACTATCTGCTACAGTATATGCTTTAACCAAAGAATAAAAACTAATATTTCAAAAGTAAAAATTTCTCCCTAACCAGTTTGACTCAGTGGCTAGAGGTCACCTGCGGACTGAAGGGTCCCAGGTTCGATCTCGGTCAAAGGCATGTACTTGGTTGCGGGCACATCCCCAATAGGAGGTGTGCAGGAGCAGCTGATCGATGTTTCTCTCTCATTGATGTTTCTAACTATCTCTCTTCCTTCTTCTCTGTAAAAAAAAAAATCAATAAAATATATATTTTTTAAAAAGTAAAATTTTCTAATCCTGAAATCTCTCTTACATTTTTATAATACTCTATTTGATTTTTCAAAAGGGAAATATTTTTCAATAAATTCTCCTTCCCCAATTCCATTGTTACCCACAAATCACCATTAGAAAGTTGAATACTTTCAATTCCTCCTCTCTAAGCCTGAGGAACTTCCCTTATTAGGATTTGTTATTGTTACAGGTGTTTTCAACTTTAACTGCAGGTGCTTTAAAACCATATCCTGTTGGACAGTCAGCCCTAGACAATAACCACATAAGCAGCACCTGATCCATGGCATTTGTGAAGTGTCAGAGTTTAGAATCCTGGGCCATTGCCACCACAACCAATAAGAACAAGGCCCAGCCAAAACCGGTTTGGCTCAGTGGGTAGAGCGTCAGTCTGTGGACTGAAAGGTCCCAGGTTCGATTTCGGTCAAGGGCATGTACATTGGTTGTGGGCACATCCCTGGTGTGGGCTGTGCAGAAAGCAGCTGGTCAATGTCTCTCTCATCGGTGTTTCTAGCTCTCTATTTTTCTCGTCTCCCTACCTCTCTGTGAAAAATCAATAAAATATATTAAAAAAAAAAAAAAAAAAAAAAAAGAACAAGGCCCAGTGGCAGCAACCTGCAGTCAGACTGAGAAGATCTCAGCACACTGCCAGCAGGCTCCAGGAGGTATAGAACCCAGAATGGGTCCCTGACAAAATGGGATGGAAGAGTGGCAGGTGGTGGAAAGGAGGGCAATTTCCCTACACACACTCCCCCCCCCCCCATCGCCTCCAGGAATGAGGGTTATTCCTAGGGGTCAGGGCATTAAATCCCCTTCGTTCGGGCTCAAATAAAAACCATTTTTCTCATGAAAAGACAAAAATAAATAAATGAGTGATTTTGCCTTACACACATGTATTAAGAAATTACTACTAAAAGAATATATCCATGCTAAACTGGTTTTATTCATTTTTAAATAAACCTGATACTGGGAAATGGTGTCTTTTCATTTTTAATAGCTTCCTCAAGAAGGTCATAGGGGTCATGCTGATCTTTGAACTCAGAATACCTTCTACAAGTAGCTGCTTGCAGGTTCCAGCCCATCCCCCTGACTCCTCCCCCTCCCCCACCCCCACTCCTTGCCTCCTTCTGCCTTTCTACACATTACTGCTCCCATCGCTATCTAATGCCTTGCAGTGCTGAGGACACACTGTCTCACCCACTCAACTGGAACTCTCGGAGAGCAAAGATCATGCCCTTTGTATTTTTTAAAGCCATTTTCATTGCCTAGCACAAAGCCATAAATAAATATCAAAAGAAGGATAAAGTAATTCAGTTTGAGCTGGAACTCAACCATGAGCTCCCCTTTGTTAGAGGTGACAAGGCAGCCAAACATCTTAACTAGCATCGAAGTCTATGTCATCTGAACCGGACACATTTAGATCCAGACTCATCCTGGAGGGGTAAACAGAGGTCAATGATATGCAAGCTAAAGGCTTGCACTTTACCTTACAGGTAATGAGGAACCAGGGGCAGGTTTTAGGCAGCAGAGACAGGAGCAGACTGTCCTTTGGATGGCTCTGGTGACCTCTTTTTAATGTCTCTTGTTTTCCACCTGCCTGGAATGGCCTTGCATCTCCTCCTCTTTAAGTCAGATCCCATCTGCTTGTAAGTCACGGCCCTCGGAAAGCCTTGCCTGGCTCTCCCATCCCGTGGTGCTCTTTCCCTTCTCTGCGTTCCCTCAGCAAGTCCCATCAGCTCTTTCATACTCACTAACCACTGGGAAGTCCTCAGGCCTCCAGAGGCTAAGGTTTGGGTTCTTTCAGGGTAGGACCCTGTGTGCTACTCCGGGATCCCCTCCCAGTAGCCTACAGCCAGCGACTGTTCTCTGAACAGCAACCACAGAGAAGACTGCGGCTGCCGTCAGCGAAGCAACAGATTGTTTACCCTGCACACACATGTTCAGAAAACAGGAAAATTTCCTCTGAAATCCTGCCCTTCTCCAGAAGGCAAGGATTCCCAGGAAAATCGGGCCACCTGATTCTTGTTCTCCAGGGGTCTTCTTTCCACTCGCAGAAACACAAGTGCTTGCTACAAGGGCAATGCTATTCAATTAGCTCTCATTGAAGTCTCTTCTTTCCCCACAGGTGTAAATTGGGTGCCTTGCCTGCTGTTTTGAACTTGACTCAACATAAAAAGATATTTATTTCCAGCCTGTCCCTGGTCCACAGAAGGAGGTGAAGGCTCACGCGAGGCCCACAAAGCTTACCCTGCATGCCCCAGCCCTCTACCTCAGGGAAATCACGCACAGGGAGTGTTTCGCTAAGCAAGTTCCAGGGCAATGCAAAGAACAATGCAGCAGGAAACATCTTAGATATTCTAAATGTGGTTAAATATGTAGGTGGCATATGACTGCCATGCATGGAAGTAGATTTCTTTCAAGAAAAAAAAAAAAAAAGAATTGTAAAATCAGCATTACAGAAGCTTGATCAAAAGAAGTTTGATCTAAGGATGCATCCACTCTTCGGCAAAGCTCTAATTCAAATATGACAACAGAAACAAAGTATGTTTTCTCTGGCTGCTGCTTCCAAATTACTTCCTCTGTGTTTTTGCCACTGTTCTCCAGTGACTCTCCTTTCCTGTGTGGTATATAATGCACCCTGCTCCCTGTCTGGTTTCATCTCCCTCCACTCCCCACAGGTCCCATCCTCTGCCAAACTGAGCACTGCATTTCCTGAAAGGCCATATTCTCTCATGTCTATTTCTTTTCCTGTGCTGTCCCTTCTCCTTGGAACATGTTCCCATATACTCCTGCCCTCTCCCTAATTTTTTGTTAACTCTTAGCCCTACATGCAGTGACCAAAATTCATTAGTTCTCCATACTCCTGACATTATATTAGGTGGTGATGTAATAAATATGAGTAAGATGGTCCTTGAACTCCAACTCAGGCAGCGTCCTCTCCAGAGACTACCTTCATTCCTTCCTCTCCTGGAGTCAGTGAGGGTTCCCCTTCTTTAGCACTTTATCAATGGAATAATAAAGTTGGACTGTATGAGCTTTACAAGACAAAGCTGTCATATATATTGCATTTTAAAAGCTATGTAGATAGATGTGCATAGTATGATTCTATTTGTGTAAATTTAAAATTATATATATATATATATAAACATACATTTATCATATACATATTTCCTATACACAGTGGTATATGCATAAAATCTGTTCTGGAAATATATACAATGGGAAGAGATGATAAGAGAAAATATATTTTATTCTTTATTATATGCCTTTCTGTGGAGTTAATGTATGTATCAATTTTATGAAGGAAATATATATATAATTAGAGGCCCAGTGCACAAAATCATGCAAGGGGGTGTGTGTCCCTCAGCCCAGCCTGCACCCTCTCCAATCTGGAACCCCTTGAGGGATCCAGGACTGCTGGCTTCCAGCTGCTTGCCTGCTTGCCTTCCTGATTGCCCCTAACCCTTTCTGTCTGCCAGTCTGATAACTCCCTAACCACTCCCCTGACAGCCGGGTTGATGCCTAACTGCTCCCCTGCCAGCCTGATTGCCCCTAACTGCCCTTCCCTGCAGGCCTGGTCAGGATTTATTTATCTTCTATAATTGAAACTTTGTAGTGGAGGCCAAGGCAGGTCAGAGCTGCAGGAGCTTGGCTTCCTATCTGCCCTCCCATGAAGGCCTGGTCACCCCTAAATGCCCTCCCCTGCAGTCCTGATCACCCCTGCAACTGCTCTTCCCTGAAGGCTTGACCACCCACAACTGCCCACCCTTGCAGACCTGGTCCCTCTCAACTGTCCTCCCCTACTGGCCATCTTATGGTGGCCATCTTGTGTCCACATGGGAGCAACCATCTTTGACCACATGGGGGCAGCCATATTGTGAGTTAGAGTGATGGTCAATTTGCATATTATTATTAGATAATATATTATTTTTATTAGATAATATAGAGACCTGGTGCACCAGTGGGGGCCAGCTGGTTTGCCCTGAAGGGTGTCCTGGATCAGGGTAAGAGTTCCCTTGGGGTGTGGGGCATGTGGTGGTTTGTAGGCCAGCCACACCCCCTGGCAACCCAAGTGAAGACCCTGGTATCTGGGGTTTATTTAACTTCTATAATTGAAACTGTAGCCTTGAGCAGAGCCAAGCTTCCTGCTCACTCCATGGCCTCAACTCACTCCAGTGCAGGAGCTTGGCTTCCTCCATTGCCCAGGAAAAAGAGCCTCCCGCTCTCTCCAGCTCTGTGGCTGCCACCATTTTGGTTGGGATTTATTTATCTTCTATAATTGAAACTTTATAGCCTTAAGTGTAGGCCTGGACCAGTCAGGGAGGCAGGGAAGCTTGGCTTTCTCCATTGCTCAGGGAAACTCACGCCTCCTGCTTGCTGCAGCTCCATGGCCACAGCCATCTTGGTTGGGTTAATTTGCACACTTGCTCCTGATTGGCTGGTGAGCATGGCTTTTTGGTGTAGCAGAGGTACGGTCAATTTGCGTATTACTTTTTTATTAGGATATATATGAAGTTTCAGTGAAATTAATATATGTAAGTTACTTGTCACAAAGTAGGAATAACCAGTAAGTGTTCATTTTATTCTCCCTTAACACTTAGAGCTAATAATTCTTTAGGACCCACCAAAACTCTTTTTAATTTAAGCTTGTAACTTTGGGTTTTATATTCGTAAAGAATAACTCAGGATCTTAAAATGATAAATTGCTAGAGGGAAGAAAAACAATTAGATCATTCTCCTAATTTAATTTTCTTTACTAAATAGTACTAAACTAAACTTTTAACTCTTTAACATTTAAATGTTCTCCTCTTAAATCCTAAATTCTGACATTGTTGTGTTTTTTCTAATTTGTTTTCCCTCAACCTCAGGTTGTCTTAATATAAAGAAAAAGAAAACTCATAAGAAATCTTTTAACAAAAATTGAAATTTTCACTCAGAAGAGTTTATATTATAACTGTTTTTTTGTTTGTTTGCTTTTTGTTTTACATTAGCTTTGTTTATTCCTCAAAAGAGAAATAAGAATTGATGGATCTGCCGAAACAGGTTTGGCTCAGAGGATAGAGCGTGGGCTTGCAAACTGAAAGGTCCCAGGTTCAATTCCAGTCAAGGGCATGTACCTTGGTTGTGGGCATATTCCCAGTAGGGGATGTGCAAGAGGCAGCTGATCGATGTTTCTCTCTCATCGATGTTTCTAACTCTCTATCCCTCTCCCTTCCTCTCTGTAAAAAATCAATAAAATACATTTTGAAAAAAAAAAAAAAGAATTGATGGATGAACAGCAATAACAAATTTCGATAGGAAGATAGATAGATGGATAGATAGACAGACATCCTCTTATCTAAGGAAACAAACACTGCAGTACCATAGATTCAGATGGTCCAGGCCCACCTGTGCTTTTAGCAGTTAGATGAGGCCTCTTTGTAACACCAGAGCTGTCTGTGCTAGGATCCAGGCCAAATTCCAAGGCAAAACCCCACCTCCAAGTGCTCTTATCACTTTTTAATCGCATTTGTCTGTAGTTCCTTACCGCCTGCCTCTAGTATTCCTCCTCGTGGCTAAACAGCTGCCATGTTGTTTCCCTAGAGAGAACGTCCTGAATCTTCTTACCTATTTCACAGGCTGCTGTACAGCTTAATTAATTAATGTTTCCTGCGTGCCTTGAGGTTTTCAGATGAAAGGTGCTTGGTTGAAGTGTAGAGTCTTATTAAATCTCCAATTTTACCCTGGAAATTGAAGCATCTCACCAGGGCTTGACTCCTAAGAAACAAGGTATGTCCCAGCCCCCTGTGCCTTGTTTGGGGTCCTTAGATCATGGTGAAATTTTGCTGTAACCATCCCCTTAACCCAGACTTTGGCGAGGTGACAGGTTATTCAAAACATCGCACAGGGCTACAGGCTAAGACCACATTCTTCTCCTTCAACCAGTCTTAGTGTGATTAAGCCACAACATAACCCTATCAGATTCCAGAATGAACCGAAAGATATTTTTTTCTGCAACGGTATGAAAAACATAAAGTATTTTAGATTAGCAAAAGAGAAAGAGGCATTTCAAAGAATAAAAATCCCCAAAGGCCTATTCAACAATACTCGTAAACAGTGAAATACAAATTAAAATAACTTTAAAGTACTATTTCCCCCTGTCCTACCAGCCAAAACCTTAACATTCTGATTATTGGCAAGGATGTAGAGTCCAGACAAATCGTATAAAACTGCTGGCAGGCTAATAAATTGATGCAATCGCTTGAGAAGTAATCTGACAAAGTTCAACATTAAAAAAAAAAGTTTAAAATATCAATAGCAGCCTCGTTTTTAATTGCAAAACAGTGTGAAACAATCTAAATGTTCATCAACAGAAGACTTTAAAAAAAAAAAAAGGGGGCTACAGTATAATCAAATAAAAAACCATACATCATAGCCATGGAGATAAATGAACTGGAGTTATTGCATCACCAGAGATAAATTTCACAAACACAATGTTGAGCAAAGGCAGTTGCTGTAAATCCATATTGATACTTTACATGACGCTAAACACATGCAAAATACCATGGTATTAGGTATACATTCTTATGAAATAAAACTTTAAAAAACTGCATAGGAATGGTAAACTCCAAATTTAGGAACAGGGGTGATGAGGGCATATAAGAAAAGCACGCAGAGAGTTTCAATGTAATGGTAGATAGAAGCTTTATGCATTTTATCTTTATGCCTGTTGTATACTGAAATGTTTCTTAAAAACTATTCATTATTAACCTTTATATGCTTGCATGACCAAAGTATTTCATAATAATTTAAGATTTAAGAAACATGAAGAATCTGAAGGGGCAGAAAATGGAGAGTTAAAAGGACTTAAGGAAGAAAACTAAGTTGGAAGTTGAGCCAATCAAGTCCACACCTCTGTGATATCTATAGAATGCATGTGAGCTGTATGCAACTTTGCTTTAATATACCTAAGTCCCATTTTAAATAGTACTGAGAGAGCACATTTTTGTGAAATATATTCTTGCATAGAGATGTTATAGCTACTTTAGAATTATGTTTGAAATTTTTGTTGTTTGTTTTTAGAAAACACAAATGATTTTTTTCAGTCCTAGAGAAGTGATTTACAAACATTTTATAAGATACTGTATAAAATCTCATGTAGAATTTGAATATGTAAACTGATCAAATACTCCATCCATTCTTCCTCTTCTCTGTGACAGTCTCCAAGCACCTCTGCAGGGACCTAGGACTTAATAGGACATAATTGGAATATCATTGCTTTAAAATAGCATATCCTGAAATATGTTTTGCAGAAACACCGGTACTGAGAAATGCTCTATATTAATGGGATTCCATGGTCATATATACATCTCCTTGGATATGAACAATGCATATTAAAGGCTCTGAGAAGCCCTATAACAAACTGTGTAACTTTAACCTAGCATGTTGTTGACATAATACAGCTAATTCTCCAAGCATATGTTTAACTTAAGTGAATTTTATATTTCTGTAATGTTATCAAATCCCAAAAAGGTTTCAAGCTGACTTTTGATATTATGTTTAATGATCTGAGTTAATCTACACCTATAAGTGCCTAAGAAAATTAGACACTTGATAAATATTTGTTGAATTGATGAATGAACAAACAAACTTGGTGGAACAAACACATTTAGAGGTCAAGATGTAGACAGAGATTAGCAGTATTTGAAAGGGCTAGCAAAATGGGGAATTACAGGAATATCCAAAAAAATATTTTAATGAAGTACAGGTCCAAGTTTCCACTCTGGCTTTTTAATTAACCTACTGCTTTAAATATTACTTATCTTTAACAATTAAAATTTCCATTAAAATGTCAGTGTTTACCAAAGCCAAAGAGGAATTAGGTGTTTTCTGGAAATGAAGATAAAAGTTCTCCTTAGAATGTGGGGCTTCCCCTCATTTTTAAAATAAATTATTTAATTACATATATCTCCTTTCCCCTCATTGACCTCTCCCCGGCTGCTCCTGCCTCCCACCACAGGCCCTCACCCTCCTATTGTCTGTGTCTATTGGTTATGCTTATTAGCATGCATACAAATCTTGTGATTGATCTCTTACCCTACCCGTCTAACATCCCCTGCCTTCCCTCTGAAGGAGGTTTGAAGGTGTGTATGATGCTTCTATGTCTCTGGATCTATTTTTGTTCATCAGTTTGTAGTTCATTATATTCCACAAATGAGTGAGGTCATGTCATACTTATCTTTCTCCTACTGGCTTATTTAGCTTAGCATAATGCTCTCCAGTTCCATCCATGATGTTGCAAATAGTAAGAGTTCCTTCTTTTTTATAGCCTCTATAGATTGTGTAGATGTACCACTGTTTTCTTAATACACTCATCTGCTAGTGGCATTTGGACTGTTTCCAAATCTTAGCTATTGTAAATTGTGCAGCTATGGACATAGGGATGCATATATTTTTTTCTGATTTCTTGGGATATATTTCTAGAAGTGGGATCACACAATCAAATGGGAGTTCCAGTTTAATTTTTTAAGGAAACTTCATTCTGTTTTCCACAGTGGCTGCACCAGTCTGCATTCCCACCAGCAGTGCATGAGGGTTCCTTTTTCTCCACATCCGCACCAGCACTTGTCGTTTGTTGATTTGTTGATGATAGCCATTCTGACATGTGTGAAATGGTACCTAATTGTTGTTTTGATTTGTATCTCTTGGGTGATTAGTGACTTTGAACATATTTTCATATGTCTCTTGCCTTCTGTATGTCCACTTTCGAAAAGTCTCTATTTAGGTCCTTTGTTCATTTTTTTGATTGGATGGTTTATCTTCCTTTTGTTAAATTGTATGAGTTTCCTATAAATTTTGGAGATTAAACCTTATCTAAAATAGCATTGGAAACTATGTTCTCCCATGCAGTGGGCTTTCTTGTTGTTTGGCAACAAGATGTAGAAGCTTTTTATTTTGATGTAGTCCTATTTATTTATTTTCTCCATAGTTTCCATTGTCCTAGGAGATGTATCAGTAAATATATTGCTATGAGATATGTCTGATATTTTGCTGCCTATAGAGTCTTCTAAGATTTTTATGGTTTTCCATCTTATGCTTAAGTCTTATCCATTTTGAGATATTTTTGTGTATGGTGTTAATTTGGTGATCTAGTTTCCTTTTTTTTTTTTTTTTTTTTTTTTACATGTATCTGTCTAATTTTCCCATCACCATTTATTGAAGAGATTGTCTTGACTCCATTGTATGCTCTTGTATCCTTTGTCAAATATTAATTGAGCATAATGGCTTGGGTCCATTTCTGGGTTCTCTGTTCTGTTCTATTGGTGTATATGTCTGTTCTTGTGCCAGTACCAGGAAGTTTTGAGAACAGTGGCTTTGTAATATAACTTGATATCTGGTATTGTGATCTCTCCATTCTTCTTTGTCAGTATTGCTGTGGCTATTTGTTTTTTGTGGGTTTTGTGTGTGTGTGTGTGTGTGTGTGTGTGTGTGTGTGTGGTTTGTTTGTTGTTTTATTATTTTTTTTTTTGGGGGGGGGGGGGTTGAGGGGTTGTGTGTGTGTGTGTGTGTGTGTGTGTGTGTTTATTCCATACAAATTTTTGGAAAGTTTGTTCTAGGTCTGTGATATATGCTGTTGGTATTTTAATGGGGATTGCATTGAATCTATAGATTGCTTTAGGTAGTATGGACATTTTAATGATGTTGATTCTACCAATCCATGAACACTGTATATTCTTCCACTTGTTTATATCTCCCTCTATATCTTTTTTCAACGTCCTGTAGTTTTCTGAATACAGATATGTTACCTCCTTAGTTAAGTTTATTCCTAGGTATGTTAATGTTTTTGTTGTCAAGGTAAATAGGATTTTTTTAAATTTCTCTGTCTGTTAGTCCATTATTGGTTTGTAAAAATGCCATAGTTTTCTGGGTGTTAATTTTGTATCCTGCTACATTGCTGAATTCATTTATTAAATCTAGTAGCTTTTTTATTGAGTTTTTAGGGCTTTCTATGTACAATATCATGTCATCTGTGAATGATGACAGTTTTACTTCTTTTTCAATTCGATACCTTTTATTTCTTTTCTTGTCTGATCACTATGGCTAGCACTTCCAATACTATGTCAAACAGAAGTGGTGAAAGTGGGCATCCTTGTTTTGTTCCTGTTCTTAGGGGAAATTGTTTTAGTATTTGCCATTGAGTATGATATTGGCTGTAGGTTTGTCAGGCTTTTATTAAGTTGAAGTATGATCCCTCTATTCCCACTTTGCTGAGAATTTTTATTAAGAAAGGGTGTTGGATTTTGTCTAACGCTCTTTCTGCATCAATTGATATGGTCATGTAGTTTTTGTCTTTCAATTTTATGTATCACATTTATTAATTTGCAGATATTGTACCAGCCTTGCATTCCTGGAGTAAATCCCACTTGGTCATGGTGTATGATCTTTTTAATGTATTGCTGGATTTGATTTGCTAATATTTTGTTGAGGATTTTAATATTTATGCTCATCAGAGATATTGGCCTATAATCCTCTTTCTCTATAGTGTGTTTAATTGGTTTGGGGATTAGGGTAATGCTGGCTTTATAGAATGAGCTTGGAAGTGTTCTTTCCTCTTGAATTTTTTTCAATAGTCTGAGGCAGATTGGTGTTAGTTCTTTGAATGTTTGGTAAAGCTTCCCTGTGAAGCCCTCCGGATCAGAGCTTTTGTTTGCTGCAAGTTTTTTAATAACTGCTTCAATTTCATTGGTAACTATCAGACTCTTCAGGTTTTCTAATTCTTCCTGATTAAATTTTAGAAGATTTCATTTTTCTAGAAATATGTCCATTTTCATCTAGGTTGTCCTGCTTGTTGGAATAGACTTGCTTATAGCATTTTTTTTTACAATCCTTTATATTTCTAAGGGGTCGGTTGTTACTTCAACTCTTTCATTTCTGATTTTGTTTATTTGGGTCCTCTCTCATTGTTTCTTGGTGAGCCTGGCTAAAGGTTCATCAATCTTGTTTATTCTTTCAAAGAACCAGCTCTTGGATCTATATTGATCTTTTGTATTCATTTTTTTCTCTATGTCATTTATTTCTGCTCTAATCTTTATAATTTCCTTCTTTCAACTTACTCTGGGCTTTTCTTGTTGCTCTCTTTCTGGTTCTTTAAGTTGTAGGGCTAGATAACTTATTACTAGTTTTTTCTTATTTTTGTTTGTTTGTTTGTTTGTTTGTTTGTTTTAGTTATGCCTGTTAGGCTATGAAATTTCCTCTCAGGACTGCTTTCCCCCTCATTTTAAAAAAAATATATTTTATTGACTTTTTACAGAGAGGAAGAGAGAGGGATAGAGAGTTATAAACATTGATGAGAGAGAATCATTGATCAGCTGCCTCTTGCACACCCCCTATTAGGGATGTGCCCACAGCCAAGGTACATGCCCTTGACTGGAATAGAACCCAGGACCTTTCAGTCTGTAGGCCAATGCTCTATCCATTGAGCCAAACCAGTTTTGGCTCCCCCTCATTTTTAAAACAATAAAAATAATTGAAGCAGGTACAAAACACCATCTTCCTAACAAATCATAGATCGGGAGTGAATAGCCCTCATTTGACTACATGCTTTTATCTGAATAAATATCAGGTGATCAGAATTGGACCAAAGCCCTTTTCTTGGGGCTTTTAAAAGATAAATATTTAACATTTACAAATGACATTAATGGCCTAAATAGTCCAAGCATTCCAACCTCTTGGGAAATTGTGGAGTTTTCTATTGATATTTCCATGATTACAGGAGAACATAGCCTACTGAAGAAAATTGTCTAACTTTATTGGCCAATTGAAGGAGATATTGAAGACCTTATAAATCTTTTTGTGCTTTCTGACCTTGACAATTTTACCTGAGCCTTTTGATACAAAGTTATTCTCCCATAACATACAGCTGAAGGACATATTTTTATGCTCCCATATTCTTCAGCCACTTATTTAATCAATCCAAATTGGTGTACACACAGTGAGGAAAATACATACAAAGAAATATAAAATTAGGTATTTTCCCTGGGAGACTTTACAGTCTCGTTGGAAAGACTAAAGATAAAACATATATAGTTTAATAACAAAACAACCTGACAACCCAAGTAATATTATTAGAAAGGAAATAGTGAAGGTCAAATTTATAGGATAGAAATATGAGTGATGTGAACCTTCATTTGCCTCTACATTTAGAGAAGAATGAAAAATGAAGAGTCAAACTGATTATGAAAATTTCACAGTGAAGGACACTTGACCTGGTCAGAAGGATAAAAGAATTTGGAGAAGCTTAAAAGAGGTGAAAGAATATATCTGAGATAAAAATCTTTGTGAACAAAGGCTCATAGAATATCTGGGAGCCATTCAAAAGACACAATAAAATTTTGTCATAATTACTCCACTTTATGGATCATGTGCAAAGCATTCAAAATAAGTTGATTACACCAAAATATGTACTAGTAAAAGTCCAAGCAAGAAAAAAACAACAAGAGAGAAACCAAGATGGCAGCCTTGGTAAGCACCTAAGCTGCCACCTCACACAACAATTTCAAAACAACAACTAAAAGACAGAATGGACATCATCCAAAACCACAGGAAAGCTGGTGGAGTGGGAAATCTACAACTAGAAAGAAGGAGAGAGGCTCATGGATCAGGGGAGCCACAAAGCGCTGAGGTAAGGAGATGGGCACGCAGAGAGGAAGGGCGGCCCTGGCTGGCAGGAGGGGAAAAGAAGCCCCCAGCTGCACTGAACCCCAGTTCCAATTGCACTAAACCCCAACCCCAGCTGACACTCTGTGGACCCAGGCTCATACGGGTGGAATCTGGACTGTAGAGAAAGGCACCGGAGACTTAAGAGACTCGGGGGAGCCGAGAACTGCAGCACGTGAGTGAGTATTTGCAGAGAGGTCTGACCAGTCTGGGAGATCAGGGAAGCTGGAGCCACAGTGCGTGAGTGAGTGCGTGCAGAGAGGTCTGACCACAGATTCAGATTGCCGCAGCTGCTCCATAGCGGAGTCAGAAGCTCCATACTACAGAGACCCAACCCAATTCTGGGTGAGCCTCTGAGGGACCCATGCTCTTACACGGGGATTCTGGACTGTCAGGCGGAAATTCACTCAGGGAACCGCAGAATGCAGGGGTCTGAGGCTCGCACACAAGGGCAAGGCTGATAGGAAGCCAAGGCTGTCGGCTTAGCCCTGAGACTCCACCCCATCCAAGCTGAGAACAGAGGCTTTTGCAATTTTGCAAGTTTGATCCTATAAGACTGTCTCCAATACAGAAGGTATCCCAGAGTAGACACCACTGATATTCACATCCAATTAGCCTGGAGGTCAATTCTTCCCAGTGATACCAACAACAATAAAGACTTAACTACAATGAGGCTGCACATGCAGTCCACAAAGGGGAGCACCAAGAGTGTCTACCTCAGGTTACTGGGGAGGCTGACCCACTGGGCCATATAGGACACCAAACATACAAAATTATCCTATCAACTCAGGGAAGCAGCGAAAATGCCAAGACAAGGAAATAGGTCTCAAACAAAAGAAATGGAGGAGAACAAAAGACTGGATATAGAGTTCAAAACCATGGTTATAAGGTTTTCCAAGAATTTCCTAGAAAAAGCCAATAAATTTAACAAGACCCTTGAGGATATGAAAAAGGTCCAACTAAAAATTAAACATACACTGACTGAAATAAAAAAATATACAAAGACCCAACAGCAGACTAGAAGAACACAAGAATCAAGTTAAAGATTTAGAATACAAAGAGGCAAAGGGCACTCTTTTGGAGAAGCAAGAAGAGAAGAGAATCCAGAAAGTTGAAGATGGTGTACGGAGCCTCTAGGACAACTTCAAGCAAACCAACATCAGAATTATGGGGGTGCCAGAAAAAGAGAAAGAGCAAGACACTGAAAACTTATTTGAAGAAATAATGTCAGAAAACATCCCCCACCTGGTGAAAGAAATAGACTTACAAGTCTGAGAAGCACACAACCCCAAACAAAAGGAATCCAAAGAGGACCACACCAAGACACATCATAATTAAAATGCCAAGAGCAAAAGACAAAGAGAGGATGTTAAAAGCAGCAAGAGAAAAACAGTTAGTTACTTACAAGGGAGCACCCATACAACTATCAGCTGATTTCTCAACAGAAACTATGCAGGCCAGATGGGAGTGGCAAGAAATATTCAAAGTGATAAATAGCAAGAACCTACAACCAAGATTACTGTATCCAGCAAAGTTATCATTCAGAATTGAAGGGCAGATAAAAAGCTTCACAGATAAGAAAAAGCTAAAGGAGTTCATCACCACCAAAACAGTATTATATGAAATGCTGGAAGGTATTCTAAAGAAGAGGAAGAAGAAGAAAAAAAGATAAAAAATTATGATCAACAAATACATATATATCAATAAGTGAATGTAAAAATCAAGTGAATTAAAAATCAGAGGAACAGAATATACTGGTGAAAATAATAGAATCAAGGGCAAAGAAAGGGAGTGGATTGATAATTATCAGGGGAAAAGGGGTGTGGGGGTGCAGGAAGAGACTGGACTAAAAAAGTACAACTATGGATGAGGACAATGAGGAGGGGGTGGGTAAGAGCAGAGAGTAGGATATGAACTGGGTGGAAGGGAGCTATTGGGGGGGGGGGGAAGGAGAAACAATTGTAATAATCTGAGCAATAAAGATTTATTAAATTTGAACAAATAAGAAAGAACAACAAGTATAATAGAAGTCCTGTGCTCAGCACCTGAGCATAGTTTCCTTTTTAAAACTCACCTATATCCCTGAGTCCCTAAATACCTAACATTTTGTTAATACTCATTAAATTTCAGAAATGAATTAGTTAAAAAAAACGATCTAGGAAACATGTACCAGTTAGATGCTGCCAAAGTCACACCACACCCCAAAACATTCACATTGCAGAAGTCCCTTCACACTTCAGCCATCGTGTGCCAGCTGAAAGTTTCTCTGTTTTCCCCCTAGGCCTGGAACATGGGCAAATTTACCTGCAAGAGATGATGGGATGGGGATATTTGAAGAGATTAACATCAAAGCAGATAATACTTTTGATAAATTCATAGGAAACTGAAAAGATTTATATACTCAAAATGAAAATATAGAAGTAACATCTTAGACATTTGTTGAGCCAGGTTTTACTAGACACCATTTGCTTTGACTTTGTGATCTATTTTTCATATAATCTTTCTGAATTAAGCTAAATACTCTGCCAAGTTCTTAATTCAAATTGATAAAGAAGTATTAGTATAGCGGTCAAAAAATGAAGCAAGTTGTATTTATTTTTCAGTGTCTAATTATATTGTATTAGGCAAAATCTTGGAACAAGGGAAAAGTGCTTAATTGGAGAAGAGGAGACCCATGAAGCAATTAGAGAGTAATACATTGCATTTACATAAATAAATCCTATAGTTGGTGTGGATCAGACTCTAACAAGGGTCAGACAGCAAGGATAATGATAAGCATGTTGGAACAGTTAGAAAGAAGGACTTTCTAGGTTCTGAAGTTGTGTAACCAAAGACAGAAAGAAAAAATAGAATGGTCATGTCCTTTGTATATGATAGCAAGAGCAGTCAATGTGGAGGAGAGGGTGTGTGCTAGGAAAACCTGGAAGAGGGAAAGGAACAGGCAGAGTGAAACAGTAGTTTCAAACAATAGCCAGCAGCCTGATTTTAGAAGTGTTTGGAACAAAGCTACATTCATTTGTCTATGGATAGTCCATGGCTACTTTTGTATAGTAGTAGAGTTAAATGCTTATAGTAAGACTCTTGGAGCCTAAAAATTCATTATCTGGCCCTTTCCCAATCATTGGTATAGAATAGGGGTGTCAATCAGAGAAGGGGCCAAAATCTAAAATCCAGCCTAAATCACGGGCCGAATGGTTTACTGAACAGTCATAAACTGACAATGTCATAAACTGACAGCGGAGTGCAGTGATGACAGTGCGGTGCGGGCCACATTGCAAGGCCTGGTGGGCTGGATTTGGCCCGCGGGCCTTGTGTTTGACACATGTGGTATAGAACATGAGAGTAGTTGGGAGAAAGGGAGGAAGCAATGAGGGGTTCCAAAATTCCAATACGTGTGTTGTATTTCCTTATGCTGCCTAGCCACACACATCAGATAGATCCCATTCCCTAGGCTCCATAGGGCTTCTGACAAAAGCCAGATTACAGAAGACCTTGAGAAATAGGCAGAGGTATTTAGAATTGATGTAATAGATAATGAGAATTCAATGATAGAAAAATGATCAATTTAGAAGATCAATCAAGAATGAGAGAAGAGTCCTAACCAGTTTGGATTAGTGGATATAGTGTCAGCACCAGGACTGAAGGGCCCTGAGTTCGATTCTGGTCAAGGGCATATGCCTTGGTTGTGGGCTCAGTCCCAAGTGGGGGCCATACAGGATGCAGCTGATCAATGTTTCTCTCTCATCGATGTTTCTGACTTTCCATCCCTCTCCCTTCCTCTCTGTAAAATCAATAAAATATTTTTTTAAGAGAGAGTGAAAGGAGGAACCAAAATGCAAAGGTAAACACCTGAACTTGCTGCCTCACACAACCACATCAAAACTACAACTAAAAGACAAAACAAATATCATCCAGAACCATGGGATGGCTGGCTGAGTGGAAGTTAAACAACAAGAAGGAAAGAGAAAAGAACACTGAGACTGGGGGAGGTGCAGAGGTGCGGAAGTGAGGAGGTATGAAGGTGTACTTGGAAACGTGCTGGCAACTGGATACACTGTTGTCTTTTTCAATCAGGAGGGAGAAACAAGCTCCCAACTACTCTGAACTCCTGCTCCAGGGGAGACTCTAGGGACCCAGACTCATACGGGGAGAAGCTGGACTGTCTGGCATTGGATGGAACTTGAGGGCAGCTTTCTCTCAGAGGTACTTTCAGCAATCAGTGTTCCTGCATGGTGCCATGGGACACAGAGACCCAGAGACCTCTTCAGGGCAGGGCTGACGAGTAGCCATTGCTATTTACTCCACCCTGGTGATTCCCTGAGACCCCGCCCCACTCAATTAAAAACCCTACCAAAACTGTGCTCAGTGGCTTTTGCATATGAATAGACTGGCCTTTTACAATCTAAAACCTAACAAACTGCAGCTGGGTCAGAGAGCCTCAGAGTCTCCAAAAGAAGGCCCAAGGCTCAACAGCAGTTAGCATTGGTTCACAGCTAGGCCTCATCTGGGCACCAACAAACCCCAAACATAGAGGAGGAATCTTCAGATCTCTCTATAGTTCCTCCTGGATAGAATCAGACACTGGCTGAACTTGCACCTCCTTGGAGATCCAAGAGCCAGAATACCTAGTGGTCAGAATGAGACCATCTAGATTACAACTCTTCACATCCATAAGGACACACTCAGAGGGCAGACTCAGTGAGCAACAAAGCCCCACTGAAGCAAGTCCTCCCCAATAAGGGTGTCACCAGCCAGAAGTTCTCCCAGTGTAGACACAACTGGTCCTCATAGCCAATTGGTCTGGAGGACAATTCCTCCCAGTGATACCAACAGCAATCGAGGCTTAACTACAACAAGACGGTGCACACAGCCCACAAAGGGGTGCATCAAGAGTGTTCACCTCAGGTAATTATGAAGGCTGAGCCACTGGGCCCTATAGGGCACTTAGCACACAAAGCCACTCTATCAACTCAGGGAAGCTGCCAAAATGCAGAGACGAAGAAACAGGTCACACATGAAAGAAATGGAGGAAAACGAAATACTGGATATAAAGTTCAAAACCACAGTTATAATGTTATTCAAGAACCTAGAAACCTTTGAGAAATTTAGTGAGACTCTCAAGAATATGAAAAAGGACCAATTAGAAATTAAGCATACACTGACTGAAATAAAGAATAATATAAAGAGATCCAATAGCAGACTAGAGGATCACAAGAATCAAGCCAAAGATTCATAATACAAAGAAGCAAAAAACACCCAATCGGAAAACAAAAAATAATCCAAAAATATGAAGATAGTGTAAGGAGCCTGTGGGACAACTTCAAGCATACCAACATTAGAATTATGGGGGTGCCAGAAAAAGAGAAAGAGCAAGACACTGAAAAACCTATTTGAAAAAATGTCAGAAAACATCCTCCACCTAGTGAAAGAAATAGACTTACAGGTCCAAGAAGCACACAGAACCCCAAACAAGAGGAATCCAAAGAGGACCATACCAAGACACATCATAATTAAAATGACAAGGACAAAAGACAAAGAGAGAATGTTAAAAGCAGCAAGAGAAAAACAGTTAGTTACCTACAAGGAAGCACCCATACAACTATCAGCTGATTTCTCAACAGAAACTATGCAGGCCAGAGGGGAGTGGCAAAAAATATTCAAAGTGATGAATAGCAAAAACTTACAACCAAGAATACTCTACCCAGCAAAGCTATTGTTTAGAATTGAAGGTCAGATAAAGAGCTTCACAGACAAAAAAAAAAAAAAAAAAAAAAAAAAAGTAAAAGAGTTCATCACCACCAAACTTAAAGAATGCTGAAGGGTACTCTTTAAGAAGAAAAAGGTAAAGATAAAAAATATGAACAACAAAGTGACAACAAATACATATCTATCAAGTGAATCTAAAAATCAAGTGAATAAAAAATCTTACAAACAGAATAAACTGGTGAATATAATAGAACCAGGGGCATAGAAAGGGAGTGGACTGACAATTCTTGTGGGTGGTGGGGGAAGAGACTGGACAAAAATCGTATACATATGGATGAGGACAGTGGGGGAGGGGGGGAGGGTCAGAACCAGGTGGAGGGGAGCTATGTGGGGAAAATAGAGGAATAACTGTAAAATCTGAACAATAAAGATTTCTTTAAATTGAGAGAGAGAGAGAGAGAGAGAGAGAGAGAGAGAGAGAGAGAGAGAGAGAGAGAGAGAGAACAGAAGGGAAACCTGACCAAAAGGTGTCAGTTAAAATATTATATAAATTCAAGCAGGGGTCATCATAAGAAATGGAGATGAAATGGCAATTGAAAGAAGCATTTCAAGAGATGACTCAAGTTCTGGTGACAAATTAACAAGGGAGGGTAGTATAAGGGTTGAGAAATAACAAAATTGGGTTCTAGTTCCAGCTCTGCCATTCACTGGCTGCATCTTTGGCAAGGATACTGTACAGGTCTCCATTTAATCATTTTTAAGATAAAGAATTTGATAGAAATATTAGTATGTAGTGTATTTGAGTACCTGCTGAGTGCCAAGCACTGAGGAAAAGCATTTCACATATTTTCTCCAATCCTCACAAAAGGCTCCAAGATAGGTATTGCCAGGATCATTTCACTGATGAGGAAACTGAAGCTCAGAAAGGGTTAGTAAATTGCCTGTAATGACAGCTAGTAAACTAACAATGTAAGTTTCAAACTTAGAATTGGTCTCTGCTTCACAGAAATTGTGTAGTCCAAGTGCTCATTATCATATAAATGTTCATCACAACATCATTATGAGAAACCCTGTATTACCTTTCTCTAAAGCATTTAGGGAGTTAGCACTTCCTCTCTTTCCATTGCTCTAAAACAGAGTTTATTGACACTCACCAAATATCCATGTGTCCCTTTATGTTCCCAGGTGCCCTCGTAGTCAATTTGACTGTGTTGCAGCCACTAAGATATAGGTAGAAGTAATATAAACTACTTTCCTTACAGGGCTCCTGAAAACAAACCAACAGCAAACAACATGTAATGTTTTGTAGTTCCCAATAAATAGGCTTTCATATTTAAACTAGAGGGCTGGTACATGAATTCATGCACCAGTGGGGTTCCTCTGCATGGCCTACAGGATCAGGCCGAAACTGGCTCTCGACATTCCCCCCGAGGGGTCCCTAATTGCAAGAGGGCACAGGCAAGACTGAGGGACCCCACTGGTACATGTTCAGGGATGGGAAGAGATGCAGGAGGTTAACCAGCCAGAGAGGGGCCATGGGAGGGCTCCAGGGCATGTCCAGCCCATCTCGCTCAGTCCCAATCGGCCAGACCTCAGCAGCAAGCTAACCTCCTAGTTGAAACATCTGCCCCCTGGTGGTCAGGGTACGTCATAGTGACTGGTCGACCCATCGACTGTCTGCCCCTGGTGGTCAGTGCACATCATAGTGAGCAGTTTGAGCAGCCTTAGCATATCATTAGCTTATTATGCTTTGATTGGTTGAATGAACAACTGGACATTTAGCATATTAGGCTTTTATTATATAAGATTATCTTATTTGATTCTCACAGGAAATAAGAACCAGAGTTATTATCATCAGAAACATGTTACAGGTAAAGAATCTTAATCACAACCAGATTAGAAAATTTGATTATTCTGTAGGTAAGCAGGTGACTCTGATGGCCATGTGTCTTTCATGTCTGTGTCCCACCAGTGCCTGAAGCAACCGTGTCTATTTGTTAAGTGCAGTAACTAACATCTGTGTATAAACAGGATTCAACCTAGACACAAATAGGTACTTCTTATAAATAATAAAAGTAGCTCAGAAACAATTTAAAATTTAGGTTAGCAATAATTTTCCTTTTTTCATAGCCAAACCTTATTTTATCATTATTTATCTCCATATATAAGTTTTTCAGTTTATAACCAATGCAAACTTTAATAGTTTTACATAGAAGGACATAGTTTCTCTTTTTCTCTTCTGATCCCAGTCCTTTGCTTTTTTTCCACACTGTGACAACTTCAAATACATAGTGAACCAGTCTCACACTCCCACCCTATATATGACAAAAGTCAGCCAGCTTCTTTTAGGGTACCCTTATCCTAGAATGGTCTCAAAGGATCCTGAGATCCCTCTTTTGGATCCATCTGTACTTTTCAAAAATGTTAAACCAATGTAACTGAATTCAATCTTGGAATCACATCATTGTAATAGTAAACTGCTTGGTTCTCTTGCTTATTCTTTGAATTGATTTTTTATTTTTTATTTTCACTTCCATTGGAATTTAGAGAGAAAATGGCTTCAAACTGGATCAGCCAGCCTTGGTGTGACAACAAAAATGAAAATGAATGGTGAAAAAAAAAAAAATCAAAAGCTTTGCTCTTTGAGATATAATTTAGTGTCTGGCAGGAATAATTCAACAAAATTGTGTCCACTTCCTGATCACATAACTAAACAAACAATAAGGGGGGAAGTCCTGCTGAGAGACATTTTCACATTAAAAGGTGCTAAAAATGGGCTAGATCTCCTCACAGCCCTGTTGGAGGCCTCCGCTCAATTTTTAGTCATTTCCTCTCTGTCTCCAGACTGGTTTGCGACTGGAGAGACAGAGGAAAAAGGGGAGGCTGCACCTCCGTGCTGATCCACTTAACAATTCAAGGGACGATTAGAAAAGGAAGGAAGTCTTGTCCTTTCCAGCCATTTTCACGTGTCGCAGGAGGGAAGCTGAAAGAGAGAAGGGGAAATGGAAAAGATTAGAAATCTCTTCTTAGGTAAATATCCACAATAACTCAAAATCGTACTCAGAGGTTCTGCATCAGAGGATCTATGTGGATTAGGCCTTCACTGGTGGCCAGATGCTACAAGAAAGATGAAAATTAAATATGGGGCTTAGATATATAGCAGTAGACAGAGTCTCTTCTACAAAGCTATTCATGCTGTGTTTTTTAATCTTAAGAATAAACATTTGATGAACGCACAAATGTTAGAATCCTTCTGTAAGTACTATTTATGCAGGCAAAACTTCCATTGGCGATATCATGTCCTCTGCATCCCTAGTATTCATGCAAAAACTGATTCAACAAATAGGTAGAGTGCTTGCAATGGGTCAGATGTTATATGAGAATTAGAAGTATGAATAGATGAGATTTGCCCTTTGGAATTCAGTCTAGGGCAGAGTTTCCCAGCCACCACACTATTGACATTTTGGGCATAAGAATTCTTTGTTATGGGACTGATCTCTGCATTGTAGGATGTTTAGCAGCTTAGCAGCATCCTGGCCTCTACCCACAAGGTGCCAGTAGTACTCTGCCTCAATTGTGCTATCAAAATGTCTCCAGACATTGCCCAATGTCCCCTGGAGAAAGGGGAGTGAGGACAAAATGTCACAGCTGAGAACCACTGGTCTAAAGGGAGAGACAAGGTTTTAGAAGCAAATAATCACAGTGCAATGAGACGGGCTAGAAGTATTGCAGGAAATACTGTGGGAGCACTGAGAAGAGAGCAGCTAGATAACCTGGAGTGCAGGAGGGGGAAGGGAACACCTTTGTTTGTGTTACACACCCTCCAATGACCCAGTATATGGAGAAGCAGACAATAATAATAATAGACAATAGATGAGCACTTTCTATGTGTCATGCACTGTTCTAAACATTTTGCAGATGTTAACTAGTTTAATCCTCCCAACAGCCCTATGAGATAGTTTCTATGAGTATCTTCAGTTTAAAATAAAGAAGCAGGCATAGAGAGGTTTAGTAATTTGCCCAGGTCTCACAGAGCCAGCAAAATGGTGGAGCCAAGATTCAAAATCTAGGCAGTATATCTTAATAAAGTTGCTGAAGGTGGGGAGGGGGCATTCTGGCTTCAGCAAACATATTCTTATACAACACAGGTAAGAAGACAAAGAGACTTGAACCCATAAAAAGGATAAGCACTGCCAGTAGCAAGAAGACAGAGGAAAAAGAAGGCACTGATTATAATGTCAAACTTGCTAAGAGATTAGATCTTAATTATTCCCAGAAAAAAAATAAAAAGGTAATTATGTGATATGCTAGGGATGCTAGATAACAATACAATGGCAATCATATTGCAGTATATAAATACAGGGTGGGGGGAAAGTAGACTTACAGTTGTGAGTATGTGAATCAGTTTATTCTTATATTATTATTTATTCATTATTGTTTTATTTTCCATACAAACAACTGTAAACCAATGTTTGCTCCATCCTTTATATGAAATAAAAATGTGTATAGCTTAAGCTTATACAGTGTTATATGTCAAGTACATTTAAATTTTAAAAACAAAAAAGGGGGCATAGCTGGTTTGGCTCAGTGGATAGAGCATCAGCCTGCCTACTGAAGGGTCCTAGGTTCCATTTTGGTCAAGGGCACATGCCTGGGTTGTGGGCTTGATCCCCATGGGGGGCTTGTAGGAGGCAGCCAATCGATGGTTCTCTCTCATCATTGATGTTTCTCTTTCTCTCTCCATCTCTTTTCCTCTCTGAAATATATATACATATATATATATATATATATATATATATATATATATATATATATATATAATTTTTTTTCCCCCAAGGAAAGCATGAGGCATAAGAGAAGGGGAATAAAAAACAGGCAACACTTAACCACTTGGGAAATCATGTGTTGGAGACAACATGACTAGAAAGAAGTCAGGCATGGGTTACAATTTGCATGCAAATTTCCATTGGCAAGCTAGATAGATATAATACATTTGTTTTTGTTTATTTTAAATATACTTTTATTAATTTCAGAGAGGAAGGGAAAGGGATAGAGAAATAGAAGCATCAATGATGAAAGAGAATCATTGATTGGCTGCCTCCTGCACTCCCCCTACTGGGGATCGAGCCCGCAACCCTGGCATGTACCTTTGGCTGGAATCAAATTTGGGACCCTTCAGTCCACAAGCCAATGCTCTATCCACTGAGCCAAAACAGCTAGGGCTAAAATACATCTGCTAAATAACAGAGTATTTAACCTGAAAACAAAAAAAAAATTAAAAAATCAAGTTACGACAGTCCAGTTTTCTACACTTCTCAAGCTAAGGGGCCCACGGGGTACATGGCAGTGTACCAAGGCATATATGAAGCTTTAGATAAATATAGCTTATTTTGGAGTGCTCATTTTTTAAAGGTTTAATATTTTACAAAACTAGAACAGGAATATTGTAAATTTGATATTAGTTTTTAAGATGAGCTCAAAGCTTGCAGAAAATGTCAAGTTTGCAATATCCCTATAGGCTGTGCCCCCAGGCCTCTGGGTGTATGCGTGCAGTCACTTAATTTAGGACCCATGAAAGAAAGAAATTCAAGAATCCCATCCTAGAGTGCTGCAAGCATTTTGGGTTAGGCATATTTCTTACAAATTGGAAGTTAAAAGAGAGGTGCCATTGTCATATTTTAGTTTTAAAATCAAGCCAGTTCAGACATGTCATGCCATGAAGAATAGGCTTAAGCTAAACCTATGTGCTTGTAAATTCAATGAATATTTTGTTTATAAAAATAATTATTATAGTACTATTACTATCATCAGGCTTTTTATTTGGAAAAAAAAATATTTTTTCCCCACACATTAACTCATTAGATTCTCACTACAGCTCCAGGAGGAGTAAGCAAATGTATAAGGCCCACAAACCCTTACAAATGATAAAACAGAGTCTGAGAGATTAAATGACTTTCCAAGGTCACAGAAGTAGAAAGCGGAGACCAAGGGAGCATTACTAAAGCTTATTCTACCATCAATAGCTTTAGCCATTTGTATATCCAAGTAAAATGGCTTCAACTTTATCAATCCTGTACAAACTCAGCCTAAGCTAATGGGAGTCTTCATCGATATCAATTTCTTCTATTACAATATAAACATTTATATCTGAGCTGCTGGTTCAATCTCAGAAAATCTCTAAGTGACTGGACAGTTCCATATTTGAGTAAGACCCTGGATCAGGATTTAGCTCCAACACAGTTTCATAGAAGGTGACTGGTAATGCACTCCAGCTCCAGGGAGTGGCAGCAGTGAGAAAAAATCCAATCTCTTCAAAGTTGGATATAGGCACTCTTTCAGGAGCCGTTTCTGGAAGCAGTTATATGTTATTCTATGCAAACCATGCTCTAATGGTGAGATAGGACAATAACTTGGTACATGAGTAAAACCTTGAACACATTAGGGAAGTCAGACACTAAAAGAGACTGAGGCTGGGCTTACTGCTAATACAGGCTTTTGGGGACCTGGGTATTGTTCTTGGACATTATCATTTGGAAAACTACTTTGAGAAAGTTATATCACTCAAGACTCAAAGTGCAACGTAGGAATATATGCCACAACCCAGACTACACATATTTTGATTACCTGTTTACCTGTGTCCTCTGTGTACCCACCCCCACCGCACTATGTAAGTTTCCTTAAAGCAGCGATTGTGCTATGTTGCTCTTTGCATCTGAAATACTTAGCACAGAGCCAACTATACTTATAAGAAATATTTGTCAATTAAAACTAGACAAACAAAATTTTATCGTGGCATTTAAGTAGATGTCTGAGCTCCTGCTATTAGCTAACTGTGAACTTTCATATAAACACACATTACTTTCTATTTTGTATTCCCAGTGTCTAGCACTAGGCCTGGGACATTGTGCACTTTCAAATAATTCTTGCAATGAAAGCTTGGATAGATGGTTGGGTGGATAAATGGATAAATGTGTGCATAAATGGATGTTACTAAATTTAGGATTTCTTACCACAATTCTCCTCATGGTTTATAGCATTTAATTAATTATTAATTATTAATTAATTTATTTATTTACTAGAGGCCTGGTGCACGAAATTCACACACGGGGTGGGGGTGGGGGTGTCCCTCAGCCCGGCCTGCAACCTCTCCAATCTGGGATCCCTCTCATAATCTGGGACTGCTGGCTCCTAACCACTCACCTGCCTACATGCCTGATAGCCCCTAACCACCTCTGCTGGCTTGATCACCACCTAACCACTCCCCTGCTAGCCTAATGGTCTCCAACTGTCCTCCCCTGCTGGCCTGATGACCCCCAACTGCCCTCCCCTGTTGGCCTGATCACTCCTAACCACCTTTGCCTCGGTCCCCACCACTGGGGCTTTATCCAGAAGGAAGTTGGATGTCCGGAAGATGGCCAGTCAAATGGTCTAATTAGCATATTACCCTTTTATTAGTATGGATTGGTTTACAGCATTTTAAATAGATATAACACACTTAGCACCAAGATCTTTATTTCTAATACCACTATTCAATATAGGAAACAGAGATTCTTAAATTATTCTAGGTTGGTCCTAAGACTGGGACAAGGAGCACATAATATTAGCTTAAAACATTTTATAGTGAGGGGAAAGTAAGGAAGTACTAAAAAAAAATGATGAAAACTTAACAAAGGGACATGGGAGCCCATTGAAAAAGTCCCCAATGGCCAAAGTTAAGCAACACATTAAGTAGTATTTATAACCCAAAGTATAAAATAAATATTCATGAGTCCATACCAATATAAATAAATGCCTGAAAAAAATAAAATAAAATAATAAAAATTATTATAAAATATTATATGCATAAAAATTCTAAATAATTTATGTAGATCTTCACCCTCAAGATGGTAGAACATAACTCCCCTTACTTATTTGTATGTGCCCTTTTTTATTTTTTATTTTTTAAATAAATCTTTATTGTTCAGATTATTACAATTGTTCCTCTTTTTTTCTCCCATAGATCCCCTCCACCTGGTTCCTACCCCACCTTCTGCCTTTACCACCCTCCCACACTGTCCTCATCCATAGGTGTACGATTTTTGTCCTGTCTCTTCCTGCACCCCCCATCCCCATTTCCCCCTGAGAATTGTCAGTCCACTTCCTTTCTATGCCCCTGATTCTATTATATTCAACAGTTTATTCTGTTCATCAAATTTTTTATTCACTTGACTTTTAGATTCACTTGTTGATAGATATGTATTTGTTGTTCATAATTTTTATCTTTACCTTTTTCTTCTTCCTCCTCTTCTTAAAGAATTTCATATAATACTAATTTGGCAGTGATGAACTCCTTTAGGTTTTTCTTATCTGTGAAGCTCTTTATCTGACCTTCAATTCTGAATGATAGCTTTGCTGGATACAGTAATCTTGGTTGTAGGTTCTTGCTATTCATCACTTTGAATATTTCTTGCCACTCCCATCTGGCCTGCAAAGTTTCTGTTGAGAAATCAGCTGATAGTCGTATGGGTGCTCCCTTGTAGGTAACTAATTGTTTTTCTCTTGCTGCTTTTAACAGTCTCTCTTTGTCTTTTGCTCTTGGCATTTTAATTATGATGTGTCTTGGTGTGGTCTTCTTTGGATTCCTTTTGTTTGGAGTTCTATGTGCTTCCTGGAGTTGTAAGTCATTTCTTTCACCAGGTGGGAAAAGTTTTCTGTCATTATTTCTTTAAATAGGTTTTCGGTGTCTTGCTCTCTCTCTTCTTCTGGCACCCCAATAATTCAGATGTTGGTACACTTGAAGTTGTCCCAGAGGCTCCTTACACTATCTTCATATTTTTGGATTATTTTTTCTTCTTGCTTTTCAAATTGGGTGCTTTTTGCTTCTTTGTATTTCAAATATTTCTCTTGATTCTTGTGATCCTCTAATCTACTGTTGGATCTTTGTATATTATTTTTTATTTCAGTCAGTGTATGTTTAATTTCTAGTTGGTCCTTTTTCATATCCATGAGGGTCTCGCTAAATTTATCGGTCTTTTCTAGAAAATTCTTGAAAAACCTTATAAATGTGGTTTTGAACTCTATATCCAGTAGTTTTCTTTCCTCCATTTATTTCATTTGTGTTCTGTTTCTTTGCCTCTGCATTTTGGCAGCTTCCCTGAGTTGATAGGTTGATAGAGTGGCTTTGTGTGCCAGGTGTCCTATAGGGCCCAGTGGCTCAGTCTCCATAATTACCTGAGGTGGACACTCTTGATGCACCCCTTTGTGGGCTGTGTGCACAGTCTTGTTGTAGTTAAGCAACTGACCTCCAGGCCAATTGGCTGTGAGGATCAGTTGTGTCTACACTGGGAGAAGTTCTGTGCTGGAGACACCCATATGGGGCAGGACTTGCTTCAGTGGGGCTTTGTTGCTCACTGAGTCTGCCCTCTGAGTGTGTCCCTTATGGATCTAAGGAGTTGTAATCTGGGTAGTCCTACTCTGACCCCTGTACACACTGGCACTTGGATCTCCAAGGAGGTGCTAATTTAGCCTCTGCCCGAGGCCACCCAGCAGGAGCTACAGAGAGATCTGCAGATTCCTCTTCTTTATTAGGGTTTTGGAAGTGTCCAGATGAGGCCCAGCTGTGAAGCCATGCAAACTGCTATGGGGACTTAGGCTTTCTTATGGATGTTCTGAGTCTCACTGACTCAGTTGCAGTTTGTTAGGTAAGTTTAGAATTCAAAAGGCCAGGCCATTCATATGCAAAAGCCTCTGCACTCAGCTTGGATGGGCTGGAGTCTCAGGGTGGAGCAAACAGCAATAACTTACCATCAGCTCTGCCCTAAAAGGGTCTCAATGTCCAGAGGTAATCACTGCAAGCACCTCTGATAGAAAGCCGCCCTAGATTTTCGCCCGCTGCCAGACAATCCAGTTTTTCCCCAAATGAGTCTGGGTCCCCAGAGTCTCGCCTAAAACTGGAGTTCAGAGCAGTTGGGAGCTTTTGTCTCCTGCCCAATTGAGAAAGCCAGCCACATACTCAGTTGCCAGCCCTCTCTGCACGCGCGTCTCCATACCTCTGCCTTCCGCAGCTCCTGTAAGTCTCAGTGTGCTTTTCTCTTTCCTTCTAGTTGTAGAATTTCCACTCAGCCATCCTTCCTGTAGTTCTGGATGATATCCATTTTGTCTTTTACTTGTAGTTTGAAATTGTTGTGCGAGGCAGCAGTTTAGGTATTTACCTATGCTGCCATATTGGTTTCTCCCCCAGCCCCTTACTTATTTTTTAAATAACTTATTAATTTCATAGAGGAGAGGAGAGTTAGATAGAGATATAAACATCAATCATGAGAGAGAACCATAGATCCACTGCCCCCTGCACACCCCCTACGCACAACAGGGGCATGTGCCCTGACAGGGAATCGAACCCTCATAGGTTGATGCCTATTAGCCAAGCTGGGTGGGCAACTCCCCTCACTTTAAGCTGGGTTGGGGATAGTTACTTCCTTCCTAAAGGTATAGCATGGAAAGGGGGGAAAGGAAAATAACTTTCTAGTAGAAAAACATGACAAACTGCATCAATCAGGTGATCAAAGTTAGCATCAATGGCAATATCACATTGATATTACATACCCTTGATAAGAAGTTATAAGAATGGCACTTAACCTCTGTAATCTTCCTCCCAAAATTCCATAACCTCAGTCTAACTATGAGAAAAGCATCAAACAAATTGAAGAATATTGTAAAAAAAAAAAAATGCCTGACCAGTGCTCCTTAAAACAGTCAAGGTAATCAAAATCAATTCACAGCCACAAAAAGATATAAATGTATTGTGGTATCCTGGATGAGATATGGAACAGAAAAAGAGCATTAGGAAAAAGCCAATAACATCTGAATAAGTTATGGACTTTATTAGGAAAATTTGTCAATGTTGGATCATTAACTGTGACAAATGTACCATAATAATGTAAGATGTTAATAAAAGGGGAAATTGGGGATGGTCTGTCTGGGAACTTTATGCTCATTCTTCACAATTAAAACTGTTTGACAATTAAAAGTTTAGTAAAATATAGGAAAAAAGATATAGCATACTCACAGTAATATTCTGGTGCTTCTTCACAAGCACTTTTGGTGAATTCAATCTAAAAAAATGAGCATTTCTTCAACAATGCTTCTAAAGTAAAGTCCTCTTATCAGAGCAATTAGACAGTTACTACTTCTGGTCATTGCTCTGTTGGTCATTGCTAGGTCCTGAAATAACTTGGTTTCTTTTCTCTAGTCAGCTATCTTTTCCCAACACAAGGTCTGATTTGTATGGTGTCTTCTGTAAAGTTACTTCTCTATGACTGATGTGGTTACTGAAATTTTTTCTAGTTTGGGGATTTTTTTTCACAGCCAAGGAAGAACTCATAGGAACT